>NC_083223.1:229813935-231191435 GCF_032191835.1 Heteronotia binoei
GCCATAGAGTCTACCCTCCAAAGCAGCCATTTTCTCCAGGGGAGCTGACCTCTGCCAGCTGGAGATCAGTTGTAAAAGCGGGAGATCTTCAGGCCCTACCTGAAGGCTGGCAACCCTATTACTTGCACTGCTCCTTCTTGCAGTTCAAGTAGTGCAATGAAAAGTAATTTGCAGCAGTCATCCACCATTTTAAATTTGGGTGCCTCCCACTCGCTGCAAGCTTCCTTTTACTTCTTACTCTTCAAGGGTTATAAAAGAAAACACAACTCTTTGCACTATTGTAATGCTAGAAGCTACCAAAACAAGCGCTACAGGTGCTGCATCCTCCATGGTTGCTTCCATACTGGTTAAGCTCAAATAAAAGGTGCCAGAAACCATGAAGTGAGGCTGAAAAGCTCCACTGCCAAGTGAATGGGACTCCCCCACAACCAAATCTGATACAATGCTATATCTGAACCTAGTAATATGCTCATATCTTACCATAGACGTAGATGTTGTAGATATTAAACTGGACTAGTAACAAAGCCTGTGATAATGCCAGAATAAATAACTAAATAATCACTGAGATTTTAAAAATCCAAAACTCTTCAATTGTTGATGTTTTTAGGGTTTTAATACTGGCTCCTAGAACACTCTGCTTCTACAAAGGTGGTTGTGCCTGTGGGTGTGCGATGGCTCTTTTATATCTATAGTTTTGTTATAGATATAAATGATTCCTTCTTTATTATTTCTGTTTTCCATCTAAGATTTATTCAAGTAAGAGTCATGGATTCCAACAGATTAAAAAACAGCAACTGAGTTTCAGCAGCAGAAAAAAACCATATCCTATGATAAATTCTGTAAGAAAAGACTGCCAGATGCTTGGTCACTATGATTACAATCAACAGGCAGTTCAAAGCAACCCTGAACCAAACCAGCTTTCTAGGTGTGCCTGTGCTCATGAGTGGTTGGAATGATCCAGCTCTTGCTAATATGTTGAACACTACATTTCAAAGGTCTGCTAAGCACTCAATGGCATGTTGCTCTAATTACAAGATCACCAAACACTTAGCTGTGGCAGAAGCAAAGTCAGTTATTGCTGTATCCATTGTACTGTTACCTGACGCAGATTCCTGGTTACTTTGACATCATGCCAGGCATTGTCATTAAATTTCCCATTCACAGGTTCCACCAGCGCTTCAAAGGCCCCTGAGCCCAAATTAATAACCAAGGAGACAGCTCCATTTTTCAGGGCAAGGTTGACATAATCAGCTGATTTCCCAGTGTGAAGCATTAGTCCATTCCTCTGAAGTGTTTTAAAGGAAAGAGTTATTTCGTCACTGCTGCTCTGTATAGGATTCTGGGACAAGTCGTAGCAGAAATACTCTGATCCTTTGAACGTTGCAATGTATTCTTCTTTGCCTATATAAGAGGGAAAAGAGGGATAGAAACACAGGGGTGGGGGAAAAAAGAAAGTTCTGAATCAGTGAAACTTAAAACAGAATTATTCACAAAAAATTAAAACAAAGTTAATTACATTTTTCTTCCTTTTCATAAGCACCATCACTACGTTTTTAAAATAAAATGTGAGTAAATAAACACCAAAGATGGACTTCCATCATATTTAATGAATGCTGCAAACCACTGGACATCTGCTCCAAATTTACTTCAGTGAAAATTAGGAAGAAAACAGTTTGTTTCCACATATAATGTCTGATTCAAAATTATAAGGAACTTTTTGTAAAGCTTTGGAATTTGGGGGGAGCATCCGGGGAATGTTCTGGGGCCAGCCTTCCTGAGCTGAGACAAAAATGTGTGAGCCAGAGGCCTTCACTTGAGTGGATGGGAAGACAGCAAGGGTGGGGAGCACTCGCCCACACCCTCTTTCTAGAGCTTGTTGTATTTTTCTTCACAATGGGCTTTCCCCCTAGTCAAATAATTTTTAAAAAACCCCAAAACCTTGTTCATATGCTTAATTGCATAACTAGGAGGAATAAGACTTGTGCTCAGTTTCAGTGCATGTTTACTTTAGTGTGGAGCCAAAATTAAATAGAGCAAAAAAAAAAAAAGAGTCAAATTTGATTTGTGACATTTCAGATTTCTATTATGAAATATTAATTTTGAAATTAAAATTTTGAATGATTTATTTGACTTCAAAATTCAAGGGATTTAGATTTAATTTCTTAATCATCTTGATTTTTGTTGGATTTAATGATGAAATCTCATGAGCTGGCAGATATCAAATACAAATACAAAACATGAGCTAGTAATTACCAGTGCATATCAATAATCAAGTACTGTCCATTGCTGAATCTTATTGCATGACAATTAAATATTTGTAAAACAAAGTATCATTGATTGAGCTGTCTCCGGTCATACATCTTGCTGGTAGGTAAATTAGCTCCATAGATTGGGTCCCATGGAAGAGGGCTTATTCCTGATCTTTTATATACAGAGGCTCTCATTCCCCTTTTTGGTAGCATAAAGTGATCCCCAACTGATGCTGTGAGTGCCATGGTGCCTGCGGATGTGTTTCCTGGTGACCACTTGTGTCTTACCCAAAGCATCTCATCCCCAAAGCAAAGAGCCAATCCTTTTCTCCAATTCATCACCATTCTCTATTTGGAACCCCCCCCCCTTTGAAAATAGCTGCCTCCATCATAGGAGGACCATTGGCTTGGAGTCTCTTAATAGTTTGCTGAAACTCTCATCATTTGCCCACTCCACTCTTTTTGTGGTGCCCACTATCTGTTCTCAGACTCCCCCAAATTTTCAGAAGTTCATTCCAAAGCAGGTTCCTTATAGTGAGAGATTGCTTTCTCTCTCACACACACACACAAACACACACACACAAAGTAAAATGGGAATGTAGTTCTGCTTGAATCATTCCCAAGTGCAGTTCTTCTAAGTATTAGTTTTAATGCTGTTTCAATAAATTTAAGTGACAATTTACAGAGAATCATGAGCAATAAAATACAGAGCTGAGACCCAATGAGCTTATAAAATTTCAACAAGAAAAAGAAACACATATCAAGAGAACCGAGCAAGAACAAGAGAAGACAAATAGCAGAGTAATGGGTAGCATGGAATGAAGTGAATAACAGAAGCTTGCTTCCTTTGGGATAAAGGGCTATATTTTAACAACTGTGCTGCTCTGTGTGAATTTACACATAATTGCCACTATTGGCTGATGATCGGAAAGTGATCAAACTGTCATGATGTGATGAGTTTGCAAACTGCCTACCCCAATGAACTTAAAACAGTCCTTTCCATAACTGGCAATTGAAGATATTGTGATTATTATTTAAAGGGTGCCCAGAACAGCAGCAAATGTCATTCGCTTCTTAGTGGTTTAAGGACATTGGGAGAAAAGAACCACTGACTAATGTTTATCTCCATCAAAATGGCCACACAAATCAACCTCAAACTTTCTTGCACGCAGCTTAATCAGCTGCAGGGGGGAGACTGTAGCTTCAAACTAAAGCGCCTTTCTTTCTGTTCTTCTCCAGCATGACTGGAAATGAATAGTGATACAAATATTCTAGAGCTTTCTTTATAATAAATTCCCATTTTCAAGCATTTTCCTTTCACTTTTCAGTCCTTATTTTAAAGATTTTTTTTGTTATCAATCAGTCCTTAAGTACCCCCCCACCTTAGCAATTTTTCCCATTCTTTCCCTTAATGGTCATCCTGGAGCCTCTCTTGGCCCATTGTTACCTGGAAGTCCAATCAGGTAACTAAGGCTAAGTCTGCTCATTGGCTACCTATGAGCATCCAATCAAGGCTCACCAATTAACTGGCTATTGGCTACCGCAGAAGTCCAGCCCTTATGGTCACTGCAGAGCCTCCCCGTTTTCTGAGGTCATGTACCAGCTGACCACTGTCATCCGCCCCTGTACCTCCCATCCCCTAAGGGCTCAAGGTAGTCCTTATAACCTGTGACCCAGCTCCTCAAAGGTGTGCATCTAGCAGTACCTCAGTTCCGCAGTCTAGATACATCCCCGATTCCTGATCAGTTGAGGGTCCCCTCCCCCTAGTCCTCATTCGTCGCCATTGGAGCCTTCCTTGAAGACTACGATCGGCAATTATCACCGTTTGTCCATCCTTGTGTTATCTCCGACTCTCTATTTTTCTTAGGACTGTATGTATGTTTTATGAGTTATTCATCTTGTATGTGTGTCTATATTTTTCTATAATAAATTTTAATTGTTTTTACTTAATTAGTGTCCCTGGTAATTTTAAGCAATAATTTCTGGACATGTATCCTGTATACATAGATTAAAAGATCCTGTTTAAGCCAGGTGCCTACCTGTCAATTCCCCAACCTCGTTTTGAGGGCATTTTGGCTCACATGCTATAAATGGATAAGATATATTTGTCATGATTCAGGAAACATTTAGCTCCACATAAACTTGCCAGCAATGATACAATGTACAATTCTGTAAAGTCAACATTCCTGAACTTCTTGAAGGACAAAAAACTCAACGCTGGATTGTGGCCATTGGTCTTAATAAGCTTGAATATACTTAAATCTGTGGTGAACTGTTGCTATTATCGCTATATATGACAACTTGTTCTATAATGCCTTCTGAATAATCTACTTTGACTATTAACCCTAGGCAGGACTCTTTTTCTGCCAATCCTCCTGGAGCTTACAGTAGGTCCTGTATGAAGAACCCTCTAAGCTCTTGGAGGATTGGCTACATCAGGGGGGCATGGCCTAATATGCAGAGGAGCTCCTGCTAGAAAAAGAGCTCTTACTCTAGGCTAAAACTATAACATGTTTGTCATGTGGGGTCAGAATAATCCTTTCCTAAGTTTACTGTGCATCCATAATTTTCAGTGAACTTGAGAGTAGCCAATATAGAAAGTGTTCTAGGTATGAGAAAGGCAGGAGCTCCATTCAGGCTGCCAACCACTATTGCCATTCTTGTTCTTATTGCAAAATATGGCTGCCACAGGAGGTTTGGGAGCTATCTGCATTGTGCAAGTGTTTCTCATTCCCATGCAATTTGCATGTCAAATTTCAGTCCTGATGGGCATAAGTCAAATTGTGGCAATACCACAAAAGATTTCTGAAACAACCAGAATGTTAAAACAAATGCAGAGCTGCAGGAATCCAGGGACGTTTTCAGGAAGGTTAACATCTTTCGTACCTGCTGTAAATTCCTACTTTAAAAGATAGAAATCCAAATCTAGCACTTTTCTTGAGGGACATTAAAAGCCCAATTCACAATTCTGCAATTCTTGATAAGAAAAAAAAGGACAAAGAAAAAGAAAATGTAGCGGGCATTGTCACTAGAAAGATCAAAGTGGTGCAGCCAGTACTGACAAACATCTATTTAATATGTGTCTCGTGAGAAGCCTATCAGAAAATCACAAGAAGGCAATCTTCAACTACTCGCTCTTTGGCTGTAAATCCGTTCTTCAAATCAATTCCAAAATGGATTATGCACTTCACAGAATATGTCTAGCATTTCCTAACAGGTTTCCATTCCTTTACGCTTCTAAAACAAGGTTACCATGTCCTGCAGTGCTGAGACATGTCATGACTCATGAGTAACAGCTACACATGCATTTCTTAGCTCTTAATGCAGCTTCACAACCCTGCTCATCAATGGGTGGCTCATAAGATACTTTAGCATAGTTTACTCCTCTGTGCTATTGTTTTCAGTGCCACTGGGTGCTGCAAGATAAAGACTGAACCAAAGGGCTGTTAGTCCCAGCATTTCATGACTGTGGTTCTTACCAATGAAGATGTAAGAATACTGATTTGTATATGTATGGATTAATAGCAAGTGAATGCACAATTAACACCTGTACCATTTTTATGCAAGAATGATTGACAGAGGCAGGGAAGGGCTGAAGGTATTGCACTGAATTCAGACCTAGAAATTTAGTTGTTTAGATATGGGTCCCTGGAATCAGAGACAGAAAGCTGGGGCTTGAGATACAGAAGGCAGAGCATGCTGTCCTGATGGTCAAGGAAGGGGATAAGGTATTATTTAGAGCAGGCCTGGCCAGTCCTGCACCTTCATATTGCCCATACTCACCTAGGCTGGTGTTGCACAGCCCTCCTGCACTTGAACAAGACTATGAGGACTGAGCAATCACAGACCTGGACAGGCTCTAGTTACCATAAAGCAAGTGGATCCTGGTTTAATTGTTAGGCTTGTAAATCCTGGCTCAGTCTAACAGCAGCTTCCAGCTGCCATGATAGGCTTTGGTACTTTCTGTCATTTCCTAACTGAGCTTATTTATATCTAGAGACCAAGGACTCCCTACTTCGGTGCTAATTTTAATTTTTTCCTCCCCTTGCATCACTTTAACATCAGTAATCCAAACTTCTCTTGACTGCTCAGTTGCTATGATCCCGTATCTCTGGTTGTAATAGTAATTCCAGATTTAACCACAGCAAAGTTTCCAAGCAGTCCACTTATTTTTGTACAATGATTGGCAACAAGATGTTTGCTGATGATCAGAAGACATATGAATCCAGTCTACACTGGATTTAAAAACTGCATATCAAAAATCTCCTAGATGTGTATTTAACATAGTAATTTTAAGTCACATCTTGAGCTAAGACAGTTGTTAAATGAGCAATTGTAGGCCAGCTGGCAAATGGCACTGAGCTTCCGATTTCATCTTAAGCATCACTCATCAAGCAAAACAAATTCTCTATGTTCCTTTCAATGAGCTAGGCTTTTGATATGTCCCCACATTTCTCATCCTGGTTCCCCTAGATAAACCACAGCAGTCTTCATTCACCACCAATGCCAGAGCAGCCAAAGGGGCCTTTGAATCTCACTGCTGACCTCCCAAGATGCCAACGAGGTAAAACAGATGAGTATTCTAATCCGAGAGACTATGCTTATCCTCACACCTTGCATGGGCATTTTGGATACACTGGCATGTCTAGGATCTTCAGTTCTGCAAAGCAAGGACAGCCCAAACTAAGCAATCAGCTGGAGTGCCAAAACAGAAGAGAAGAACAAGAGTTTGGATTTATATCCCACCCTTCACTTGGAGTCTCAGAGCAGTTAACCATCTCTTTTCCCTTCCTCTCCCCACAACAGACACCCTGTGAGGTAGGTGGCACTCAGAGAGCTCTTTTGAGAATGACTCTTTAGAGAACAACTCTGAGGGCGTTTTCGCACTGACCTTCAAATGGCGCGACCACCCTCTTCACACCGGAGGATCTGCCCGGATTTCGCACAAGAAGCGCCGGCGCACCCAAAAGAGCCGGCTACTTCCGTCGCGAAACCCGCTCAAACGTTTTCCTGCTTCTTGGCAGTTTCCGTTTGAGCGGGTTTCGCGACGGAAGTAGCCGGCTCTTTTGGGTGCGCCGGCGCTTCTTGTGCGAAATCCGGGCAGATCCTCCGGTGTGAAGAGGGTGGTCGCGCTACTTGAAGGTCAGTGCGAAAACGCCCAGAGAGAACTATGGCTGACTCTGTCACCCAGCTGGCTGTACATGGAGGAGTGGGGACTCAAACTTGGTTCTCACAGATTAGATTCTGCGCACTTAATCACAACACCAAACTGAAGCGTGCCAGCCTCAGCCATGCAAAAGTCAGGGGGGTGGGTGAGAGAGAAGACTACCTGGGCTTTCGAGGGAGCGGCACGGAAACTGCTTAACAGCTTGTCAGATGATCTAATAATATATCCCTTGTGATCTTTATTGGCTGCCTGGGACATGGACATATGTGTAAAGGAGAGAAAGGATAGAAGTGACTGACATTAAAAGTGGAAATAAGAACAGAGCATCTCAGTCAAATTTGTAATCATTTAATGGCCTATTGTTATGCTGCTCAGCACACAAGCAACAAGGAAGATGGAGGCAAAAACATTATTTTGGCTGGAGTTGCAGAAACCCTCAGGCTGACCCTGCCGCAAGGACAATAAACAAGGTCTTGCCCTGCAGATCTCTCCATCTTTTCCTCAAAACATCTCCTTTCATAGCACAAGGGAGAATTATGTCAAAACATATTCTAAAGTTTAGCTAGGAAAGAGGGAAGGAACTTTTTTAAACTCCTTGGGCCAAAAAAAAAAAATTGTACACACTGCTGTAGGGTTGCCAGATTTGTATTGGAAAATACCTGGAGACTTTGGGGGTAGGTCTGGAAGAGGGTGTGATTTAGAGAGAGGAGGTGCTTCAGCATGGTACAGTGCCAGAATTCATCCTTCAAAGCAGTCATTTTCTCCAGGGGAGCTGATCTCTGCCATCTGGATATCAGTTGTAAAAGTGAAAGATCTCCAGGCCCCACCTGGAGGCTGGCAACCCTACCTGATTCCTGTCAGGACTGGCCAACATACATCTGTCAAAATTTCAGTGAAAGTGAAAAAAAGAGTCAGGTTATTAAATTAAATTTCTCAGAAGGCTCACATATTCCTTGACCGTCACCAAAAACAAATTTCAAGAAAAAATGTAGGTGCTTCTGATGAGTGCTTCTTAAATTTAAATTTGCCAACCAACCTGAGCGGGGGGGGGGGGGGGGATGTCCTGACCTGCTTCTGTGACAATCAAAAGTTAGCAAGTGACACAGAGGTTAACATTATCACTTGCCAACTGCAGCTCGGGGGGGGGGGGGGCATTGGGACTAATTCTGAATGTTCTTCCTTCTTTTAATGAAGAACATTCAGGATTAGTCCCAATATTGGCAATTGTATACTGAAGCATGAAAATTGAAAGGAATTTCAGTTAAGATCAGTAGCACTTATGAGGAATTGCATCTTTTAAAAAAAGCTCAATTTGCTGCTTCTAGACTTTTGCTGCTGCTTTTAGAATTAACACCAAAAAAAGATGTCCTCCTCATGCCAAAGTGGGAAGTCAAAAGGTAACCGGAACAACTGACAAGTTTGGCCTTGGAGAACAAAATGAAGCCGGGCAAAGGCTAATAGCGTTTTGTCAAGAGAACAAGGTGGTCATAGTGAACACCCTCTTCCAACAACCTAAAAGGTGACTCTACACATGGACATCACCTGATGGGCAACACGGAAATCATATTTATTATATACTCTGCAGTCAAAGATGGAGAAGCTCCTCGCAGTCAGCAAAAACAAGTCCTGGAGCTGACTGCAGCTCAGATCATGAGCTACTCATTGCAAAATTCAGGCTTAAACCGAAGAAAACTGGGGAAGCCATTAGGCCATTCAGGGTTGACCTTGATCACATTCCTTATGAATATACAGTGGAGGTGAAGAATAGGTTTAAGGGACTAGAGTTGATAGACAGAGTGCCTGAAGAACTATGGATGGAGGTTCGTGACATTGTACAGAAGGCAGCAATCAGCACCATCCCAAAGAAAAAGAAATGCAAGATAGCAAAGTGGCTGTCTGATGAGGCTTTACAAATAGCTGAGGAAAGAAGGAAAGCGAAAGGCAACGGTGAAAAGAAAAGATTCACCCAACTGAATGCAGATTTCCAGAGAACAGCAAGGAGAGATAAGGAGGCCTTCCAGAAGGAACAATGCAAAGCAATAGAGGAAAATAACAGAATGGGAAGGACAAGAGATCTCTTCAAGAAAATTGGAGAAATCAAGGGAACGTTTTGTGCAAAGATGGCCATGATAAAGGACAAAAATGGTATGGACCTAACAGAAGCAGAAGAGATCAAGAAGAGGTGGCAAGAATACACAGAAGAATTATACAAGAAGGATCTCAATGTCCTTGACAACCATGACAGTGAAATCACTGACCTTGAGCCAGACATCCTGGAGTGCGAGTCAAATGGGCCTTAGAAAGCATTACTAACAACAAAGCGAGTGGAGATGACTGTATCCCAGCTGAGCTATTCAAAGTCCTAAAAGATGATGCTGTTAAAGTGATGCACACATTATGTCAACAAATCTGGAAAATGAAACAGTGGCCACAGGATTGGAAAAGATCAGTTCAAGCTGGGTTTCGGAGAGGTAGAGGAACTAGAGATCAAATTGCCAGCATTCGCTGGATTATGGAGAAAGCACGGGAGTATCAGAAAAACGTTTATTTCTGTTGCATTGACTACGCTAAAGCCTTTGATTATGTGGATCACAACAAACTGTGGCAAGTCCTTAAAGAGATGGGAGTACCAGACCACCTCACATGTCTACTGAGAAACCTGTATAAGGGTCAAGAAGCATCTGTCAGAACGGGATATGGAACAACTTATTGGTTTAGAATAGGAAAAGGAGTTCGACAAGGATGTATATTGTCACCCTGCTTATTTAATTTATATGCGGAATGCTGGCCTGGATGAAGCACAAACAGGAATTAAGATTGCAGGGAAAAACATCAACAATCTCAGTTATGCAGATGACACCACTCTGATGGCAGAAAGTGAGGAGGACCTGAAGAACCTCTTGTTGAGGGTGAAAGTGGAGAGCACAAAAGTAGGCTTGAAACTCAACATCAAAAAAACTAAGATCATGGCATCCAGCCCCATCACACCTTAGCAAATAGAAGGGGAAGACATGGAAGTAGTGACAGACTTCACATTTCTGGGGTCCAAGATCACTGCAGATGGAGACTGTAGCAATGAAATTAAAAGATGTTTGCTCCTTGGGAGGACAGCTATGGTGAACCTGGGCAGTATAATAAAAAGTAGAGGCATCAACCTGACAACAAAAGTCTGTATAGTCAAAGCGATGGTATTCCCAGTAGTAATGGCTAATTAATAGGAAACATATAAATGGGCAATCTTTGCAGTGGAAGACGGTAAACAGTGGGGTGCTGCAGGGCTCAGTACTGGGTCCCATGCTCTTTAACTTGTTCATTAATGATTTGGAGTTGGGAGTAAGCAATGAAGTGGCTAAGTTTGCAGATGACACTAAATTGTTTAGGGTGGTAAGAACTAGAGAGGATTGTGAGGCAGTCCAAAGGGATCTGTTGAGGCTGGGTGAGTGAGCGTCAATGGGGCAGATGAAGTTCAATGTGGACAAGTGCAAAGTAATGCACATCGGGGCCAAAAATCCCAGCTACAAATACAAGTTGATGGGGTATGAACTGGCAGAGACTGACCAAGAGAGAGATCTTGGGGTCATTGTAGATAACTCACCGAAAATGTCAAGACAGTGTGCGTTTGCAATAAAAAAAGGCCAATGCCATGCTGGGAATTATTAGGAAGGGAATTTAAAACAAATCAGCCAGTATCATAATGCCCCTGTATAAATCGATGGTGCAGTCTCATTCAGAATACAGTGTACAATTCTGGTCACCGCACCTCAAAAAGGATATTATAGCATTGGAGAAAGTCCAGAAAAGGGCAACTAGAATGATTAAAGGGTTGGAACACTTTCCCTATGAAGAAAGATTAAAATGCTTGCGGCTCTTTAGCTTGGAGAAATGTCAACTGCGAGGTGACATGATAGAGGTTTACAAGACAATGCATGGTATGGAGAAGGTAGAGAAAGAAGTAAATTGCTGAGAGAAAGAAGTAAATTGCTGAAATTTCTGAGCAGTAGGATTAGAACAGATAAAAGGAAGTAGTGCTTCACCCAAAGGGTGATTAACATGTGGAATTCACTGCCACAGGAGGTGGTGGCGGCTACAAGCATAGCCAGCTTCAAGAGGGGACTGGATAAAAATATGAAGCAGAGATCCATCAGTGGCTATTAGCCACAGCATATTATTGGAACTGTCTGGGGCAGTGATGCTCTGTATTCTTGGTGCGGGGGGGGGGGGCAAAGTGGAAGGCCTTCTAGCCCCACTTGTGAACCTCCTTTTTTTTTTGCCACTGTGTGAAACAGAGTGTTGGACTGGATGGGCCATTGGCCTGATTCAACATGGCTTGTCTTATGTTCTTAATGCATGGCTGTGAGAGCTGGACCATAAGGAAGGCCGACCACAGAAGAATAGATGCTTTTGAGATGTGGTGCTGGAGAAGAATCTTGAGAGTTGCTTGGACTGCAAGAAGATCAAATCAGTCAGTCCTAAGGGAAATCAACCCAGACTGTTCCCTGGAAGGTCAGATGCTGAAGCTGAAGCTCAAATACTTTGGCCACCAAATGAGAAGGGAGCACTCACTGGAGAAGATCCTGATGCTTGGAAAGACAGAAGGCAAAGAAGAAGGGGACGGCAAAAGATGAGATGGCTGGACAGCTTTACTGCGTAACAAACATGAATTTGAGCAGACTTTAGAGGATGGTGGAAGACAGGAGGGCCTGGCGTGACTTTGTCCATGGGGTTGCAAAGAGTCGGACTTGACTGTGCGACTGAACAACACCACCACCAATGAGAGAGGTTATGTATGTGAAATTTTGGACAAAACCCATGCTACTATGCTACAATTTTTAAATTTATTGTTTGCTTGTTTTTTGGTGATTCACCCCTTCTGCTACAGCTGGTTTTCTTCCTCCGTCAGCATATAACAAAGTATAATAGAATTCCACATCTGTTCCAGTATCATTAAAGGCCTGACTTGTTTCCTTTCCTCAGAATGGATGGATTTTCTTTTTTTTTTTAACAGCTGGTAAAATGATAACGCTTAAAAACAAGACCTTTAGGAAGAAAAATATGAAAAGAGGAATCCCTCTCCCCAAAATATGATATCCACACCAAAGTATATGAGTTACAAAAGTCAACAGAGAAAAAGACTGTATGGCCTTGAAATTCTCAAATAGCAACAGAGGCTCTGGGGAGAAGTTCTCTGGCAGACATGCATTCCTTTGAAAGAATGGCTCAGCTGCTGTTAGCTGGGGAACTGAGATTCCAAAAACAAAGGTTAGTCTAACCCCTCTTTCTTTCTCCTTACTTTTAAAAACAACAACAGCATTCATCTGTCTGTTTTGTGTCAACAAAGAAAGAATCCTGAGGACAAAACTAGCGGTGTTACACGGTTGCATCCACATTTTCCTCAACTTTTTAAAAATCAAAAGCAGACCTCCAGAGACTGAGGACAGGTATGCTAGGGAAAATTGCTTAATTGTCCATTTCAGGTGTTTTTCTGCTCAAAATTGAGCCTTGTCTTTTTGCTCCTCTGCCAAGTCTACGCAGTTTGTGACCCAATGAGTCAAAGCTGCCCAGAAACTCATTTGCATATTAGGCCACATCCCCTGACTCCAAGCCAGCCGAAACTGTGTTCCTGTTCAAAAAAAGCCCTGCCGGAAACTATGAATGGCCTTCTGATTTTTTCCCCTGGCTCCCTGGAAAATAGTGGGACCACAGGAGAGGGGTATGGTTCTTAGAGCAATACAGGAGTGGAGTTTGCTTTGGTGGTCCACAAGTTCAATTTGCTTGTACCACATATGTATGATATTAGACATGTGGTGCAAAATGTGACAGCTAAGGAAATACCCTTATAACAACTAGTTTTGTCCCAAAATGTACAAGTGCAAGGGTGGATTTTCATGGGTCAGCAGGTGGAGCATGATGATCTTTCAACAAGTCAGAGGCAGATCTGGCACAATTTGGGGAGCCGGTGGGCTGAGCTGGGGCAAGGATGGTGTGGGACATGGTTTTAGGGAGCAGCTTGAAGCTACTGGGGGGAAAAAGGCATTTTAAACTTACTTGCTCAAAATACCTTAAAACATTATCAAGGGGCCATTCAAATGCTTGGTGGTTATTAATTAAAGGCACAAACTATTTTAAAAGTCATTTGGGAACAGCAGTTCTGCAGGGCATTTACATTTTTGCTATGGATTCTTTGCGAGAAGCTAGGACTGTTATAAAACTAGTGTAAGTCTATAGTGTACTATAGAAGCACTTAAGCCAACTGGCTTTCAAAGCAAGTATGTTTGTCTTATTACTGTGCACATAGCTTAGAAATGGTATGGGCAACACCTAGCAATATCTCTGGAGGGTTTTGTCAAGATTGGGGAGTGGTTCAGTGGTACCCTGCTTGGCATGCAAGTCCAGGGCTGGCACATGGGAGTAGGCAAAAAAGGCAAATGCCTAGGTTGCCAGCTCCCAGCAGGGGTGAGGGACAGGCACCCCCTCCCCACCAGTCAATGTACTTTCCAACTAGATTTTACTGTGTAAACTGGCAAAATCCAGTTGGAAAGTGGATTGAAAGTGGATTGAAAGTGTGTTGTTTAGTGTATGTGATCGCAGCCAGTGACAGACCCACAGTCTGATTCAATGTAAGGCAGCTTCATGTGCACATGTATCTTATGGATGTTCCCATACCCATTCTGTACTTTCTTGAATGCTAGCAATGTTGCCATGGTTATCTTCCAAATGAGTGACCCACTCCATGCAAATTTCCATTTCAATCATTACCAGTATAGTTCAGAGACAGAATATGTTGAAGCAGTAAGCTTGCTGTGCAGGTAATACATAGATCCTATGTTACCTTCTGAGCATTGAATAGGGGTCACTGGGGATGTGTGGCAGATAGAGAAGGTATTTGTGAATTTCCTGCACTGTGCAGGGGGTTGGACTAAATTACACTGGAGATCCCTTTGAACTCTATAATTCTGTGATTCTATGATTGTGGATACATTTTATAATTTTATTGAGAATTTTGAGACTTCTACTGAATCAGGCAAAAATAATTTCAGTGTTCTTCCCATCCTGGTGAGCTAAATACATATATGACCACTTCTGGTTTCCTAATTGCCATTTTAAAGACCATATGTATAGCTGAGAGTGACATCATAGATCTCAACTGCATGATTAGCAAATCCCATAAAGTACCCTCAAATGTATTTTTATAGAAGGAGCAGAAGATATTTGCGGCTGTTTTGCAGATGAAAACTTTTATCTTCATTATATATGTCAAAGTTTGCAACCTGCAAGGTCACAGAGCTTGACTTGACAGCTCCTGGAATGAGTGTTTTATTAGATCTCAGAGTCTTTCTCATTGCTTCTGCAGGTTCTATTTGTGGAGAACTGCAGGACTTGGCAATGGAGGGTTGAAGCATCTGTGGATGGCATCTGCGAATAATTATATTTTTGCTTAGTAATGATATAGAGGCAAATGTCCTGCCAGCTCTTGGCCTTCCTTAGCTCTGATGAAGGCTCCAAAAGCTAAGCTTATCTTGCAATCTCAGTGCAATTAATTCCTCCACCCAACATAGTTAAAAGCAAATTCTCACACCACCTATGGATTCATAATATGACACCCCATGGCTATCTGTAGGTATTAAAATGTCATGTTATGTGAAAGTTGTTGACTTTCTGTTAGGTTTATTATGAATAGTTGACCTCCAGCACAGTTATCACAACCTGTGCAATAAATAAATATATGTAGCACTCCTAGGGGCTAGCCATGGGTTTGCACTTCCTCATGCCTTTTCTATGCTGTACTCTTGCTTGATTCTGAATTCTGCAGTCCAGAATTCCTCAAAACAGACAGACAGGCAGTGGTGATCTGTCAATAAACTGTAGAGTGCACTGCAATGGACCTTGGGTTTTACACGATTAGTAATCATTATATCCACTAGTACAGCTGGTGGTGGCCCATGCTAACCATTTTAGCTGTAAAACAAGACAACCCAGAGACAAGGCAGGGACATCTACAAGGTTATGTGCAATGCCCCAAGTATGAAAAAAAATGTGACTTTTAAATGACCAAAATAGAAACAAATGATGAGAAATTAGTGGATTTTAGGAGGAACAGTTGAGAAGCAGGAAAAGGAAAATAACCAGAGTAAGATGAGAAAATTGGCACAAGTACTTATAAAATTCAGCAGGAGGAAACGTGAGTGTGTGTGTGTGTGTGTTTGTGTCTGGAGTGAAATTGTAAAATAATTTCTCTTTCCATCCCCTGTGATTCCTCCTTGCTTCGTTTAATACCAACATTATGGTTAAGTGCATTTCAGTACCTTCTGCATCTTGGAAGGACTTCCTAGGCCAGCAGGGGAGAATATGATTTTGTGAGTTCAAAAAAAGAATATTCTTCAAAATGTCCCAACTAGATCTAAGCATGCATGAAATGCTGAGGCAGCTGAGTGTCAGTTCAGGCATTTGGAGGCAGTATGGAGAAGGGGAATAGTATCTTGGAGGGCCTAAGATATATATTTAGGTGTAAGTTGGGGATAAAGGTAGATTCCTTCCATAAGACTGTGGTATGGAACATATGAACATATGAAGCCGCCTTATACTGAATCAGAACTTTGGTCCATCAAAGTCAGTATTGTCTTCTCAGACTGGCAGTGGCTCTCCAGGGTCTCAAGCTGAGCTTTTTCACACCTCTTTGCCTGGACCCTTTTTTGCAGATGCCAGGGATTGAACCTGGGACCTTCTGCTTCCCAAGCAGATGCTGTACCACTGAGCCACCATCCCTCCCCATGGAGTCATGAAGGAACAATGCAAGAAACCTTAATAGAAATGTGGTGATCAAATTCTACAGAGTTTTTCTGAGCAGCTGGTCAGAAACAGTCATAGATCAGAATCAGTATTTCAAATGGCTTGTTCTTGGAGAGCCAGTTTGGTGTAGTGGTTAAGTGTGCGGATTCTTATCTAGGAGAACCGGGTTTGATTCCCCACTCCTCCACTTGCAGCTGGTGGAATGGGCTTGGGTTAACCATAGCTATCACAGGAGTTGTCCTTGAAAGGGCAGCTGCTGTGAGAGCCCTCTCAGCCCCACCCACCTCACAGGGTGTCTGTTGTGAGGGAAGAAGATATAGGAGATTGTAAGCCACTCTGAGTCTCTGATTCAGAGAGAAGGGTGGGGTATAAATCTGCAGTCTTCTTCTTCTTCTTGGTTTACTTTCTAATTAAAATCGACAACAGGAAAACAGAAATTAATACATTTGGCCCACCTTGAACATCATACTGTGACTAGGGATCTTTTTCTTATAGGACATCCAGCAGATATACTTAAATAACAAAGTTTTAACATCGATGGAGTTGGTAGTATCTGCCATCATCAATACATCAATATATTTTAATGTGAGATCAAAGAGCACCTACCATCATTTTATGTAATTGTTTTATATGCTTTTATTTATGATGTACTTGTACTTTTATCTTTTGTCTATTAATATTAGTCTCATGGCCTCTTAATGTGAGCCGCCCTGAGCCTGCTTCCGTGGGAAAGGCGGGATACAAGTAAAATAAATAAAATAAATAAAAAATACTGCAAAATTTATGGTCCATCAAGCTAATCTGTCCATGATCCATCAATGGCAGCCTGCTGTGGAAGCCAATCTCCTGTTGTTCTATCTGCAGCGCTTTCATCAGCGCTGCCTTCGCACCATCCTCAACATCCACTGGAGTGACTTTGTGACCAACACTGAAGTCCTCAAGCGGGCAGAGGTTACCAGCATCGAGGCACTGCTGTTGAAGACGCAGCTGCGCTGGGCAGGGCATATTTCTAGGATGGAAAACCACCGCCTTCCCAAGATTGCCCTGTATGGCGAACTCTCCACCGGCCATCGAAATAGAGGGGCACCAAAGAAGAGGTACAAGGACTCCTTGAAGAAATCCCTTAGCACCTGTCACATCAACCATCACCAGTGGTCTGACCTAGCCTCAGATCGCAAAGCATGGAGGCACACCATCCACCAGGCTGTCTCTTCCTTTGAGAACACACGCATAGCTGGTCTTGAGGACAAAAGGAGATTGAGGAAGAATCGCACTGCTACAGGACCAACCCTAAATCAGACTTTTCCCTGCAGCCGCTGTGGCCGGACCTGCCTGTCCCACATTGGTCTTGTCAGCCACCAGCGAGCCTGCAGCAAACGTGGACTATTGCACCCTTCTTAAATCTTCGTTCGCGGAGCCAAGCCGAGAGAGAGAGATAATGAAAAAGTGGAGTTTGGAAAGACATACTCTTAGGTTGGTGGTCTGCTTTCAGCTTCTGAATTCCTTAAATGGACATTCCAGCACTGTTATAAACGCTCCCCCCCAAAAAAAACGTCAAATGGGATCTTCGCCACCCCTGAGGCTCAAGAAAAGGGGGGGGGGAGCTAATGGCCCTTTGTCAAAATTCCCATGGTAAGCAGCTCCTGGGCTGCTTATCTGCTTCTCTATTTCTAGGGACCACTCAGATTTTATTGGAACCCATACAGCAATTAGAGAAATCAAGCACATAATCAAACAGAACCTGCTGGGTCCTCTTGAAGCTAAAGAAACAAGCAAAGGGTCAGAATATTTAATACCAGGGATACAGTTAGCACCAGAGGACAAGCAATTACAAATTTGCTTACTCAAAATAAAGCAAATACAATTTGTATTATCATTAAAAAAAGAAAAAAACTGCCCAACACCAGTTGCATCCTGCACAAGCCTTCAGAATAATGGGAATTGTACAAATGTATTTCTGTTGATGTTGCAAGGCAATTGACATGTCACTTTCCTTGTGGTGGTGTATCAACTCTACTGCCTCCAGCTATATGGGTCTACAGCAGTGGTCCCCAACCTTTTTGACATCAGGGACCGGTTTTATGGAGGGCAATTTTTCCACGGACCGGGCAGGGAGGCCATGGTTTCAGGATGATACAATTGTGCACTTTAGTTTTATTACACTGTAATATATAATGAAATAAGAGGTGAGGGCTCTGCGGGACCTTGCTCAGTTCCGCAGGGCCTGTAAGACAACCCTCTTCCGGCTGGCTTATAACTAACTGGCACAAGAAACTAAGTGTGGTTCTATTAGACTTCTGTTGCTCTTAATGTTTTAAATGTTTTAAATATTTTAACTGTATTAAATACCTAAACTTAATTTATGTGGGATTTTATGCTGTAAGCCGCCCTGAGCCACTTGGTGGGAAGGGCAGGATATAAATCATAAAATAAATAAATAAATAAACTCACAGCCCGGTTGCTAACAAACCACAGACCAGTACTGGTCCATAGCCCAAGGGTTGGGGATCCCTGGTCTATAGCATCCAGAACTTCATTTTACAGCCCCACAATTGCTCAGTTACAGACTGGGCCTTGCCTCTTATAAGTAATTAGACTCCTATTCTTCCTATATAGGTGTCATCCACTTGCTTAGAAGAACTCCCATAAGCTCATACCATTTGCGTCTGAGCAGAATAACATCTGATGTGTTGTAAAAATATTCTTGACAGGCACCCTTCATTGCAGTTGCCATAGGGAAGTTATGCTCCTATGTCTGAATGTTTCTCCATTTCCGTCTGAGCACAATTCTGCTTTCAGAGTCTGAATGATTATCCCCAAGTGCATAGGCCTAAATTACTCAATAGATCACACAACAGTACTTTCTAAATGCAGGAAGATGCAAGATTATCATGAAGTGTTAAACCCATGCCTTGGCTTAGCTACTTAAGTCAACAGATAACAATCATATGGTTAAATGCTCCTCCTCACAATTAAAAAAATCCTCGAATATATGAAACAAGTTGTCAAGAGGAAGGGTGTTAGTTTTCTGTTTGAAGGAATTTTGGATACAGAGTCGCATTCAATTATGTAAGTACACATCTACAGTGTGAATTAATAATGAAAAAGAAGAAGATGCTTAAGAGCTTACTCCACACTACACTACAGGAACAAAAGTCAAAATAGATATGATAGACAATTCAATGAACAGAACCCCCAGTTTTTTAGAACTGTAAATATCAGCAATGGAGCATCAATTCAGATCAGGGCACATACATGGAGGTCTAATCATCATTAACAGGATAGCAGGTAAAAAAGGTTTATTCTCTTCTTTCTCTACATTGAGGACCTAATTTGAATCAGAGAGCACTTCAGCTGCCATTGAAAGTAGCAGAGAGAAGTGAATTCATGGATTTCTTTGTTTCCCATTTGGCTACACCTAATGCAACTACCCCCCTAGAACTAGATGTATACACACCTCTTCAATGAAAACAACATATTAACCAGTGTAAATGGTCTGGTATCACTTACTGATATCTCTTCAGGTTGCCAGGCCTCCCACCACAGCAGGAGACCTCCTGCTGACAACCCTTAAAGCAGTATGGTGGTCGTCGGGAGAAGCATAAGCAAAAAAAAAGGCTGCTGAGCTCATAGAATGACATCACTTTGGAGGAACATCCCATAAGTGACATCACTGTCAGTCTTCTCTAGGAATCACTGGAAACTCTATGGTTTTACAGTGTTTTTGATGATCCCTGGAGAGGTGTGACATCACTGCCAGGTTCTCCCCAGAAGTTTTGGATGATCCCTGGAGAGGTGTGACATCAGTGCCAGATTCTCCCCAGAAGTGATGTCATTGATGGTACTCCCCCATGCCTTCCAGATTCCTGTCGGTTACCAGGCCATTTATGATATGTAATAATTTATGTTACATAATAATTTTATGATAGAATTAGGTAATTTTGGATTTTATCTGTTTCTCTCTCGCTTTTGTGATTATGACTTTGTAATTGGCATTATTTCAAGCAGTTTTCATGTACTGCTTTCTTTTGACTTGGTTGGACACTTCTTTTAAAATGGTGTACAAATTTTATAAATAAATAAATAAAGCACTGTTGTAAAGAGATGTGTCAGATTTTGTTTGTTCATTTAAATAGGGTTTTTTACCCCACAGTTCTATAAATGGTCTATATTGTAGGTTTTTTTGTATAGTTTTAGGGGTTTTTTGGAAATGTAGGTCCATATGCACAATTGCTATACTGTTGCCTTAAATTACGGGCAATGTGAACCAGGGAAGTGCGGTGTATGGTTTCAGAGCACCATGGAAACATTGTCCAAGTTTCATTTCTGTCTCTAACCCATTTTTTAAAAAGTGCAATTGTTCTATCTGCTGTTTTTGACAAGGAATTTCTGTGCCTTGACAACACTGCCTTGCCTCTGGCCTTCAGAGGTGTAGCCTACATTTTCAGCAGCAACGTTGTTAACTAGTTTAGAGGTATTAATTTTTGAAGTCTATTATATACAATGGAATGTGGTAATTGATGATTGTGCTAACTGACTAAGAAAATATGTGCGAAGCAGAAGGGGTTTTTTTTATGTTTGAACACATCTTTTTGAAGAAAAAACATCAAAAGAAGATCTCATGGTAAATGTCTTTGGCTGCTTTGGCACCATTATATTTAAAATATATATTAATATATACTTTATTTTAAATGCTTTAATGATGATTTTCATTTGTATATCACTGATGTTATACCGAACTTCAGTGCCTTTGATAAATGTTGAATTTAATTTCTGACTTAATGATTACCAAGAAAATTTATATCAATTTCTGGAATAACTGTTGAAAGTTAACCTTGCACTAAATACAGACCAAGTGCTGGAATGTGTATGTTGTATTATCCTCTCTCCCTTTTCTCCCATTTGGCATAAGTATTCTAGACGTCATTGGTTCATTCTGTTGATTTGGTATACACACACACAGACAGACAATTCAGGGTTGCCAAGTTCCTACTGGGAGTGGGGATCCTCTGCCTCTAGCATACATTTCCTACTGCTACTCAGGAAAAAAAGGAGAAAATGGGAGGGGGGGGTGATGGCCTGTGTCTTGCAACTGATATCAGCACATTGCAGGAAACAGGGGTGGCTCACCCACTAAGCAAATTAGGCATTTGCCTAGGGTGCCAGCAGGGCGAAGACATCGAATTCAGCCTTCTCCCCCTCCCCCCTAAGCAAATCTCTACTTTGCCAACCTCCTCCCCCTCACCAGGACCATGGCACCGCCCCCACCCCCCTATGCCACACCTCCTCCTCTCTCCCTTCCCCACCAGGTCTGAAAATGCCAGGGAAGGGGCAGTGGAGTTCCGAGCTTCCATGGCTCTTTGAAGGCCCCCCCCCGCTGATCAGCTGATTGGTGGGAAAAAGGTGCCAGAGTCTCATGGCTCCTATGCTGGCCCTCCAGTGCACTCACAACCAGCGTGGGGTTCAGGGGGCAGGCCAGCAGCAGCAGGAAGGATGAGTGAGCCACTGAAGAGTGGCAGCCACCGCAGCCTCATCCCCGCCTTCCTTGAGGAAGAGGCAGCAGCGGTTGGCATAGGAGTCACGAGCCTCCTGTGCCTTTTTACCCACTGATCAGCTGGGTGTCCTTTAAAGAACCAGGGAAGCGTGGCACTCCACTGCCTCTTCCCAGGCACTTTCAGACCTGGTGGAGAAGGGGAGGAGGAGCGGAGGAGGGGGGGACTGGCCCTGGCTGGGAAAACTCTATAGTTAAACCACAGATTTCCCCAAATCCAAGAGCGTCACTGGTGATGTCACTAAGTTGCCAGCAAGGGCACAACTGGTGATTCTCCTGTCAGTTGCCAGCCCTGTGCATAAAATAACAACAACAAAAACCCTATCAGGCTAAACGATTTCCTCAGGTAATCACATCTTGACACTTAACAAATGCTAAATGATTAATGACAAAATAGGAGGGTTGCTGGCTGGGCTGTGACTTCTCCCATGGGTCAAAGAAAATCTATTACTTCCTTGGATTAAGCTGAGATAAAAAGAACAGAATAAATATCTAGGTGGCAAAACAAACTATCAGAAATGATGAAACAGTTTCAAGTGGAATACAAACAATTCTGCCACCACCCTGATTGCCTTTATTGTAAAGCTAAGGGGGGGGGCTTTATTTGCATTAGTATACAGCAATGCAATTAATTTCAATGGGCTTTTAGATTTAGTGGCCTGATTCAGTTATTCATTTGGGGGTTTCAGTCTGTGCATGATGTTCTACCACCCACAATGAAATAATATGTGTATGGAAGTGCCTGCACTGAAGTGAATGAAATAGCCCAGGGGTGGCCAACGGTAGCTTTCCAGGGTTTTTTTGCCTACAACTCCCATCAGCCCCAGTCAGCATGGCTGAGGGCTGGGGCTGATGGGAGTTGTAGGCAAAAACATCTGGAGAGCTACCGTTGGCCACCCCTGGAATGGCCAATATGAACTCAGCTTCTCTGTGCATAGCAGGAATGCACAAAGACCTGTGTGATTTACTAAACATCAGGAAATAAATGTTTAATGTGCCTTGCTCAGAAAATCCGTACTATACCAGTGGCAACATTGACATGATTTTTATTTTCATTATGATGTAAAAGTTATAGCTATTTATTCTATTTGTATACAATTCTTCTTCTATTTGGTGTAGTGGTTAAGAATGGCAGTAGACCCAGTTTGGTGTAGTGGTTAAAAGCGGCAGACTCTAATCTGGAGAAATGAGCTTGATTCCCCACTCCTCCATGTGCAGCCAGCTGGGTGACTTTGGTTTAGCCACAGTTCTCTCAGAGCTGTTCTCTCAAGAGCAATTATCTGAGAGCTCTCTCAGTCTCACCTACCTCACAGGGTGTCTGTTGTGGGGAGAGGAAAGGAAGGAAATTGTAAACCACTCTAGGACTCCCAGTGAAAGGTGGGCAGGCCTCGGATTCAGCGGGAGCTCGCAGGAGTGCAGTTCCTGAACCTTTCTGACAGTTTCACCTCCTCCTTCCCACCTTGTCCATTGAATAGTAGGTGCAGCTGTATAACAATCCCTGGATGAGCTCCACCACCTTTTTTCTACAAAACCAGGGATTGTTATGCAGCTGCAGATACTATTAAATGGACAAGGAGGTGGAACTCTCAGAAGGAGGAGGTGGAATTCTCAGAAAGGTTCAGGAGCTGCACTTCTGTGAGCTCCCACTGAATGTGAGGCCTGTACAAAACGACACCTGGAGGTGGATATAAATCCAACTCCTCCTCCTCCTCTTCTAATTTCAGAGCAAACATATATGGGATAACCTCATTTTTGCCATACTATAATACTGTGAGGTAGCTCGGTTTTTGATAGGAGAAAGACATTAATGAACAAAAATACATGAAAATCCATGCATGGTGCTCACTACACAATTAGGAAGTTAAAAAGGCAACAATGGAGAACACCTAATAAATCAATTTCATTTCAGAAACAAAAGCAAGCAGTTTGGAACTTTGAAATCTTGGTAGAAACTTGGATTGGGATAATTTCTGATCCATGTCTAATCAGTTCGCAGTTATGTCCCTTTATTCTACAACATGCTGGTTCTGTTAGAATTCAATGTGCATTCAACATCCTTTTCTCACATGAAGAGTTACAGCCACCACTTTATTCTGTCTCAATTTTGCCCACCTTGTTCTTTCTAGGTCTTCATAATGAAAAGCAGAAAAAAGTGCCACTTGTTATATAGCAATGTCGCTTTACATTATTTAGCAGGCTTAATACCAACCCATTTCCAGGGCAATTAGACTGTGCAATATGCTGATTGATTTTCACCCTCCCCTCATATAATCACATAATGGGTTATTTTCCTAAAGCTATCTGACGTGGGGTGCTTCATAAAAAAGATTTAATATTCATAATAAAGGAGAGATGAGAAAATACACTTGGATTTTATGTGCATGTGAGAGAGAAAGAGTGAGAGTTCTGGGATTTACACTTTCCCCTCCAAAGCTAATAAAATTGATTCATTAAAAAAAAGAGAAGCTGATCAAGGGTCTCATCTTTGAAAATGGATTCCTCTGAGAAGTTTCCATGCAGGGCATGGGGACAAAAGTCTCATTTGTTTTTTTTTGTTCCCAGCAGCTAGTATCAAGAGGTATATTGTCACTGAACACTAATTAATTTTATTCAAAACATTGGTATGCCACCTTTCTGCTCAATTTATAAGAGTTATTTTATACCCTGCTTTTTTTCTACCCTAAGGAATCTCAAAGCACCTGACAATCATCTCCCCTGCCTCTCCCCAGAACAAGCACCTTATGGGGTAGGTGGAGCTGAAAGTGTTCTGAGAGTTCTGGGTCTGGCCCAAGGTAATTTGGCAGGTTTTATGTGGAGCAGCAAGCCCAGTTCTTCAGATTAGAATCTACCCCTCTTAATAACTATATCACACTGACTTTCCAACTTAGAGTTCAGAAGGTGGTGAACAATCAAAACTATGTTCACATACATATAAACACACAAAATATTTAAAATACATCAAAGAATTAAATAAAATACATAAGCACATAAACACAGAGACCAATATGGATAGTTCAGGTAGCTATAGGGTTGCCAAGTCCAATTTAAGAAATATCTGGGGACTTTGGGGGTGGAGCCAGGAGACTTTGGGGGGTGGAGCCAGGAGACATTAGGGGTGGAGCCAAGATCAAGGCTGTGACAAACATAATTGAACTCCAAAGGGAGTTTTGGCCCTCGCCTTTAAAGGGACGGCACACTTTTTCAATTCCTCCCTTCCATAGGAAATAATGAAGGATAGGGGCACCTTCTTTTGGGGCTCATAGAATTGGACCCCTGTTCCAATCTTTTTGAAACTTGGGGGTTATTTTGGGGAGAGGCACTAGATGCTATACTGAAAATTTGGTGCCTCTACCTCAAAAAATAGCCCCCCCCCTGAGCCCCAGATACCCGTGGATCAATTCTCTATGATTTGCCTTGTAGTTAGCAACATTTTGCTCACTTCCCTTCCCCCCCCTTTCCATATTCATCACCTTACATTTTAAATATGGTTTTTCTTTATATGCATTTGGTGTTATCATGGTAACTTTGCACCCAGGGACAAAACCTTCTTTTGGACTCCCCAAGGAAGGTCACTAAGAAAATCCAGGCGTTCTTAATATGTAGAAGAGTCTTTCAAGAAGCAGAAAAGATTGTTTAGTTTCCAGGGGAGGGAGGGAAGGGAAGGGAGCGGGCGAAGGGCAGCGGGGCCAATCACCTGCCTGGCTGGGCTTGGCAACATTCAAGGGCGGGCCATCGGAGACCTTCGGGGTGGAGTCTTGGTGAGGGGGCGTCAGGATCCAGCCAGCCAGCCGTGCTGCCAGCAAGGAAGAGGCTCTGCCTGGCGGTAGGGTCTCCTCAGGAGGAGAGAGGGGGGGCTGCCCAGGGAAGGGGTTGGGAGCGCGCTAGGACGGGGGCTGCTGCGCTTCTCCCGAGCTCTGGCGCCTTCGCCTTCCCCCCACCCCCGACAGCTCCCTCCCTCCCTCCCGTCCCCTGCCCTCTTTGCCATTTGGGTTCATCCTCCAGAGCGCCCCCCTCCAGCTGGTCTTGAGGAGAAGCGGGAGTCGCCCTCTCCCGTGGCTGGCTGCGCTCCACTCCGAAGAGTCTCAGAGCAGCTCACAATGGCCTTTCCCTTCCTCCCCCACAACAGGGAACCTTACACTTAAGAGATCTGCACACTTAACCACTACACCAAACTGGCAGGGACTCCTCGGGAGGAGAGAGAGGGACTGCCTCTTTGGCGGAGCGCTGGGCAGGGGCGCTCCTGCTGGGCCGTGTGTGTTTGTGTGCTGCCCTTCTCCGGTCCGGAGCTCCTGCACGTTGGCCTCCCCCGCCCCCACCACAAAGGCTCCCTCCCTCCCGTCCCCTTCCCTCCTTGCTTTTTGGGGCCTTCTTGATCGAGAGGCCAGCGGGCTCCTGAGCGCCCCTCCGGCTGGCCTGGGGGGAAGGAAAGGGGAGTGCCCTTTGTGGCCGGCGGGGCCTTGGAGCGCAGCAGGGCGCGGAGCGGGGGAGGAGCCAGCCAGCAGGTGCCCAGGCCTTGCTGCACTCGAGGCACAGCCTGTGCCTGGCGGTAGGGTCTCCTCGGGAGGAGCGAGAGGGGCTCCCTCCCGCCCCGTTTCCTGAGGAATGGCTTGGGGTAGGGTTGCCGTTTCCCCCTTCTCCCTCCGCTTCCATTTTTTGGGGGGAGCGGGAGAAGAGGGTGGAAATCCTGGGGTCCCCCGCCAGAGCGGGAGGGTTGGGACCCCTAGGTAGCTATCAAGGCTAATGGAAAGGCTTACAGAATGGAAAGATTCACATAGAACTAATTTCCATGTTTATCCAGTGTACATGCACAACTAATATTCCTAAACCCACTGTCTAGTCAAATTCAAATTTCTGTTTTATTTTTTTGGGTTTTTAAAAACATTTTTAATCATATCAAGCAAAACCAACTTCTGGGAGATTGGTAAAACTCACAGTCCACAAGTTTGGAACATATAGGCTAAGTACAGACCAATGGCCTGGGGCAACAGCCTCTCATCCCAGAAGAAATCCAGCAGAGGAAGAAGTGCCCCCCAGGTGGTCAGACAGCATGTGGCCTGCTGGCGGGACGCGGACAGTCTGTATGCCCACTAGAGGAGCAGCGCTTCCCAGGTGCTCCCTGGCTGTTCAGACGGCTGGGAAAGGCGGCAGGGAAGTGCTGTGGAGATTTGCTACCACTTCGGAAGAGGTATCTTTTTCAGTTGTTGTAAAGCATCAGCTTTACAATTGCTTTTCTTTTAAAAAAACACAGCACTTGTTCATGTATCCAGTGGTTTCCACTGATTTCTTGTTTCTTTAAAAGTCTATAGATTTGTTCAGGAAACTGTTAAGGTTATATGCCTACCGAGTCATTAGTACTTTTAAAGTAGGAATCTGAAAAATGTCCTTAAAATGCAAGCAGATTAATAATGTGAAACAATAATTGGGCTGTTTAGCCATATTCACATTTCAGAATATGGAAAAATCTATCACAATTGGATCATATTTGCTGATGGGGTAATTCCACCAAAGCCAATTATGTCAATAGAGAATGTAATAATCTAATACTTAAGCTTTCCTGAAGCTGGCATCAGAAAACAGTTGGTTAATGACAGTGCTGCTTAACAGCAGTTGCTTGACTTTAGCTTGACTTTCAGGCCTATGACTTGAAAGAACATCTTAGAAGTGGAACTGGAGTACAAATGTTTGCAGCTGCAAAGTGCTTTGTCTATAAATCTGCGGAGGGTCTCCATTAAGAGCAACTTGACATTTGAACTAGAGAGGGAATTAATATTAATAGAAAAGAGCAAGGGTTGTGAGAACACTGTTGCAGGATTTTGTATGATAGAAACAGGTATATTTCAAAATCAGCAGCAATTATTCCTCATTCATGCACGTGCAAATCATAACTAAGCATCACAGCATATATCTTGAAAAAAAGCAGCAACTACAAAAAAAAAAAGCAGAGAACAATGGTGGGGGGAGTAACTGATAGGGAAGGAGTACTGACAGACACTTGGTGGGTTAGATGGAGATCAGTATACAGTTGTAGCTGACTGGTAGTGGAAAGTACCATCAGGATATAGTCAATTTATGACAACCTTGTTGGGTTTTCAAAGCAAGAGACTTTAGAAGGGGGTTGCCATTAACTTTCTTCACCTAGCAACCTTGGGTTCCCTTGGTGATCTCTGATCCAAGTACTAACCAGGGCCAACCTTGCTTAGATTCTGAGACCTGTTAAGACAATGCTGCTTAACAGCAGTTGCTTGACTTTGGCTTGACTTTTAGGCCTATGACTTGAAAGAATATCTTAGTAGCGGGACTAGCCTGGACCATCCAGGTCAGGGCTATAGCGGATTAGATAGTATAAGGTAGTTATCGGTGGGGAGGGCGGGATATAAATAAAAGGTATTATTATTATTATTATTAGTTAGGACTGCTATTAACACTTTTTTCCAGGGACAAAAGAGAGGTAAACCATTTGATTAGCTCCTTGTTTCTTACCACCTGAGAACACAAACAACTGAGTGTGTGAACTGGTTCCTTCCAAAAATAATTGGGATCGAGGTGATATGAAATTTTCATTTGAGCATTGGCTGCGTGAGTCAAACACACATCATCAAGAAATCATCAAGCTCTCGTTTCACTTAATATTGCACTGTTATCTTAATTTGGTAAAAGTTAAAAGATATTTTAAAAACTGTGAAAGATGTTGCCTTAACATTTGCTGCCTAAATTATAGCTAACAAACATCTGTTTAAGCCACAGGGAGCAGAGAATTCATTTGCATAGGGTGAAACTGATTGGCTGAAGGTGAGATTCCACTGTCAGCATGTCCTTCCATCTGAAATAACAGGAATCTAGCTCTAAATACTTCTGCAGTGGTTTGTTCCAGTAGACTGCTGTACCTTCAAATAATGGTAGCATGAAATATTGTTTACCCCAAACATCCACTTCAAACTAGGGAAAGGATCCAAAAGAGGAAGCTGAATGTATTAGGGACCAGATTACAAATCTGGATGTTTTCTTTCTTTCTTTCTTTCTTTCTTTCTTTCTTTCTTTCTTTCTTTCTTTCTTTCTTTCTTTCTTTCTTTCTTTCTTTCTTTCTTTCTTTCTTTCTTTCTTTCTTTCTTTCTTTCTTTCTTTCTTTCTTTCTTTCTTTCTTTCTTTCTTTCTTTCTTGTGTTTTGCATCATTATCCCAGATTGTTGTGTTTTGGCCATAGCTAATTTATCTCCTCCCCCTGAGTACTGCTAAGCTGCCTCTTCAGAGCCCTGCTCAAAGAGGTAGGAAATACTGTTACTTTACACAGAGAGTGATTAAAAGTGGAGTTTGCTGCCAGAAGATGTAGTGATGGCCACAAAACTAAACAGCCTTAAAGGGGGATTAGAAAGATTCATATAGGGTAAGTTTAGCAATGGCTACTAGCCATCATATGAGACAGGATGATGGATTAGATGGGCCATTGTTCTGATCCAACAGAGCTCTTCATGTTCTTACAATAAAAAACTACAGTATAAAATGTACAACTCACTAAAAAAAAGCCATTAAAGATGTACCTGAGTGATCACCATTCCATAATTCCCGTTTAGTTGAGATTTCATCAACACTAGTTTGATTTTCACAAACCAATCAAAGGCTGGAGTGGCTTCAATTAATATTAACCCAGGATAATTGAGGGCTTTAAAAAAATCAATAATTTGCACATTTGAGCAAATTTCCTTCTCTTTTGTGTAGTTTGTGTTTCTTGCTATATAGATATATTTTCTCATTTGTATCTTGCTCCTTTTCAAAGAAGCATTTGGTTTATTTTATTTTGTCTATTCAGCCCCACCGATCAGGCAGCTTAAACAAAGTGAAAGAAACAGGCTCAGGTGTTTGTGTGTGTGTGTGTACATATATATAATACATAAATGCAACAATACATAACAAGAACCAGCATACAGACAAACAGGCCATCTCATTCACCAATTTAAAAAAAATGACAAAAATATCGCATTTTAACACAGCTATTCCCCAGTCTAGCTCTACTACACCTAAATAATAACGCCTTAAGCTCTACTGACATAATTACGTAATATAGCAGTGTGCATTTTAAGAATTTTTTTAAAAGAATAAACCAACCACAAACAATATAAGGAATCAGAAGCAACAGATGGAGTCAAATAAGAAAGGATACTCCTATGTGGCTTTAAAATGTGAACAGAAAACTTCAAAAGTAAAAATATTCTTTCTTAAGTGTATCTTTCTTGCATATGAAATAATTTAAAGCAGATTCAATGAACTGGTCACCTGATTCAGATGGGAGGAAGCCTCTCCACCCCAACCTATTATTTATTCAAAAAGATATTTCAATACACCAGACAACCATAGTGATGCATTCAAGGGACTGATTAATCCTTTTTTCTTGTCAGGTTATATTCCAGGATTTTCTAAACAAAAATACTGAAACATTGCTCTGAAAATTTATTCTTTTAAAATGCATTGTTTCTGACTGTTTGCAGTTTTTTCTTTCTTTCAGAGATGCCATTAGATGTCTGGTCACTAAGTTTCCACCCACATTTTGGAATGCTTCATGTGAACTGTCCTCGGAAAGCACACACATGTGACATATAAGCTGTTATAACAGTTACATGGGGCTATTTATATACTAAGTTTGCGGACCAAAGCTACAACAAATTTCTTTGTTCACAAAGGAATAAAAGTGCTGTATGTGGGTGCAGCTAGAGTCCTGGGGACTGTGGTCCTGATCCAGAGCATATATTGCATGTGTGGGAACTGAGGAGACCCTGGAACTCACATCTGGTTATTAAATCTGACATAAGGTGGGGATGGAAGACTCAGTGGGTGTAATGTATGAACTAATTCTTGCTCCCCACCAGTAGGTGGGAGAGACAAAAATGGGCCTGTAGTAGAGCTTATACTTGCATTTAGGCCCAATCCCTGACAGTTCTCTTTGAAGGATTTTAGGTGACAGGTAGAGTTGCCAGATTACCCCTGGCCACTGGTGGGGGTTGGGTGGCTGGATAGCCAGATCCACGTTGGGAAACTTCTGGAGATTTGGAGATGGAGTTTGGTGAGGAAAGGGACCCCAGTGAGGTATAATGTCATAGAGTCTATCCTCCAACATATCAATTTTCTCCAGGGGAAAAACAGGTTGCTTACCTGTAACTGATGATCTTTGAGTGGTCATCTGTGCAGTCACACACATGGGTTTTCCGTCTGGAACGAACCCGACCTCGGAGAATTTAAAGCTAGCCTAGGCGTTTATTTTGGCGCACATTCCCTCTCGTCCTGGGGAGCAGGCATCCACTGCGCATGCCTGGATCGAGGGGGAGTCGCTCCACCCACCCAGTTTCTTCTAGCCGCTGTATAGAGAAAATTATTAATAAGGCAGAGTATAAACCAGCAGCAGGGAAGGCTGGGTGGGCGTGTGTGACTGCACAGATGACCACTCAAAGATCATCAGTTACAGGTAAGCAACCTGATTATCTTCATCATGGTTTCTGTGCAGTCCCACACATGAGTAAAGAAAAAAAAAGAAAGAACTTTATCTTCTTCGACTATCGTTCTGTCTCCTTCCCCCCCTCCCCCCGCCTGGGCGTATGGAAGGGAAGGATCCTAAAACGACTTTTAAGAAGTGTACTCGGTGTGGGACCAAAATTCCCTCAACAGATGGACACTTTCTGTGCTTATTTTGTTTAGGGGAGGCCCACAGGACCGATACTTGTACCCATTGTAGCCAATTTGGGAAGCAGGCCAGAAAAAATCGCACTGCTAGACTGAAGAGCCATCTCTTAGAGTCTTCATTGCGGCCTGTGATGTCCCATGCTTCTGGGTCCCAAAATTCGCCACCTTCCCTGATTCTGAAAAGGGACATGGTTAAACCGGCAGCTTCCGTGGCATCGGCTCCCAGTAAGCCTAAGTCCGGGAAGCACACTAAGAAGTTGGACGACTTAAAAAAAAAAAACACCGCTTGGAATTTTCATCGAAATGACACTCGGAGTGTGTTATTCTGGAGATTTGGAGACGGAGCCTGGTGAGGAATGGGACCCCAGTGAGGTATAATGCCATAGAGTCCATCCTCCAACACATCCATTTTCTCCAGGGGAACTGATCTTTGTAGTCTGGAAATGAGCTGTAAATATGGGGGATCTTCCAGGTCCCACCTGCATGCTGGCATTCCTTGTGGCAGGTGTTAGAAAGGCCTTTCTTAACCAACAATCCTGAACAGCAAGTGTGTGTGCGTATTAAGGATGCCAACTCTGGGCTGGGAAATTCCTGGAGATTTGGGGGATGGATTCTGCAGTGGACAGGGTTTGGGGTTGTGAGGATATTAGTGAGATATACTGCTGTAGAGTCCACCTCAAAGCTGCTATTTCTTCCAAGGGAACTGATCTCCGTCCTTTGGAGATCAGGTATAACTTTAGGAGATTTCCAGGCCTCATCTCGATTTTGGCAACTTGGGTGGTGGTGGTGTGTGTGGAGGGGGGTTGGGGTGTGTATTGGGGGGGGGGGTGAGAGAGAGAGACTTGCCTTTCCACAGGCTGAAAAATGCCAACGATGCAATGAAAATGCAAAGACAATAGAAGGTAGAAGGCATTCTCTTTTTATCCTTCAGAAGAAATGTGATGTACTTTGGTCCTTCCCTACAGCAAAAATAACTAGCAATCTGCTCCAGCTCATATCTCAAACAAAGTGCTCCTAATAGCCTCCCTTTTGCTTTGCTCTCTGCCTCAAAGGTCCACAGTAATTATTCATCAATTGTTTAGACACATAGCCCCAGAGGCCAGTTAGTCCTCAGACTTGCTACATTAAGGAAATTCCATGGTACCATAACTGGAGTGACAAAAGCAGTGCACATTCACAAACGGCACTCTAAGAAGGCTATTCAAATTAAGTGAACCATTCAAAATCTCTATAGAAGCTGCGGGACTTACCCTCTCCTCCCCCTCCCTTCAGAGATCAGTTCACCTAGAGAAAATAGCCACTTTGGAAAGTAGCCTTTCAGACATTGTACCCATCGAAGTCCCTCCCCTTCTCGCCCTGACCGGAATAGCCCAGGCAAGCCTGATCTCATTAGATGGGAGACCTTCTTGAAATACCAACAGTTGGGAGCAAAGGTTGGAAGGAGAAGCCACACTGGAAAACTCAGGGGATACATTCAAACCAAGAACATATTTTTTTCTGTATCAGACATTTTAATCAATGCTCTTTTCTTGAAAATAAACTTTGTAATCATTTTTTTTTCTAATACGAGAACCCATTCCTCATGTTGCACTGTTAGTTTAACTGTGTTTTTGATTTCTAAAACCTGAGGTTCTACATGATGAGAGCAAGTACAAGATGAAGATCACAGGCAGACAAGAAGCTGCTTTATTTTGAGGCAGAACATTGGCCTATCAAGGTTAGGACTGTCTACTTTGATGGACAGTAGGTCTCTAGGGTTTTACTTGCTGTTTTTATTGGAGATACTGGGGACTGAACCTGGGACTTTCAACAAGTAAACCAGACGCTCTATGGCTGAGCCACAGCCCCTCCCCTCTCTGGCTTCATAATACTTGTATTAGAAAATACCGAGGCCGAGGTCAAACACACATAAACTGACGAGATGGGCATGAATGAAAGCCAGATGCATGTCGGATTTTATGCGGTTGTCCAAACATCAGCATCTGGCAATGGTCGTTGGCTCGTTCGTGTCCCGAACTGCCACGACTGAGACGCAAACTTTTTTGGTAGTACATTAAATCCGGAATAAGAATGCTTCCGACGACTCTCGTGCGTACTTTCTATGTTTGACCGCTCCATTGTAGCTGACTCGTCACAAGCACACATCCACTTCCCTGCGAGAGCCCACTCCAAATGATATCATTGCGCCAGCAATTGTTGACTCAGCCTTCCAACCTTCCAAGGTCGGTAAAATATGTACCCAGCTTGCTGGGGGGAAAGTGTAATGACCAGGGAAGGCAATGGCAAACCACCCCGTAAAAGGTCTGCCGTGAAAACTTTGTGAAAGCAGTGTCACCCCAGAGTCGAAAACAACTGGTGCTTGCACACCAGTCCTAAATGGGGGAGGGGGAGGCAGATCGCCCACCTTTGCTGTCTCCCTGCCAGGGGAGGAAGATGACCCACCTTTGCCGTGCTCCCCCCCATTTAAACACCATTGCGGGGAGTTTAAATGGGGGGAGGAAGATCCCCCAGCTTTGCTGTCTCCCCGCCAGGCGGAGAGACAGCAAAGAGAGTTGCCATGCTCCCCCCACATTTAAACACCATGGTGGGGTGTTTACTTTACTTTTACTTTACTTTATTCGATTTATATCCCGCCCTACCCCACCGAGGTGGGCTCAGGGCGGCTTACAACAATAAAAGCTAACAAAGGTCGATTTAAATACAATTAAAATTATACAATAAAATACATAAAAGCCTAAAAATACATAAAACTCACATCGATATACACTATGCTACTATTACTTAAATCAGTCCTTCAAATTTCCAATATTCAGTAATCTGATGTTTAAGATTTAATATTCAGGCATTCTGCTCACAGTTAATTATATGCCAACTGGAAGAGGGTTGTTTTACAGGCCCTGCGGAACTGTTCAAGGTTCCGCAGGGCCCTCACCTCCTTCGGGAGCTGATTCCACCAACAGGGAGCTGCAATCGAGAAGGCCCTGTCCCTGGTCGCTTTCAGACGGGCCTCCTTTGGCCCAGGGATTATAAGGAGGTTCTGAGACCCCGACCTCAGCACTCTCTGGGGGACATGTGGGGAGAGACGGTCCCTAAGGTAGGCAGGTCCCAGACCATAAAGGGCTTTAAAGGTCAAAACCAGCACCTTGTACCGAACTGTGTTTAAATGGGGAGGAGGAAGATCCCCCACCTTTGTTGTCTCCCCGCCAGGCGGAGATACAGCAAAGAGAGTTGCTGTGCTCCCCGCCCCATTTAAACACCATGGTGGGGTGTTTAAAGGGGGGGGGGGAGGAAGATGACTCACCTTTGTTGTCTCCCCACCAGGCAGAGAGACACCAAAGAGAACTCCTGGGCTTCCCCTTCCTTTCCGGGTGTTTAAATGGGGGGGGGGTCAGATCGCCGACCTAAAAAAAAAAAAAAAAGCCAAGCACGATATCCCACGGTACTGTGCTTGTGCGAGTATGGAATGCCATCTCAAAAAATGAGGTCCGGTTGAGACCTCTGATCAACCAGCGACGGGACCAACGCTGCTTAGAACTGAAGGATGGAGGGATGTCTGATCAGGAAATTAGTTGTAAAAAAGCTGCGGGGTATAATAGCGACGGGTTAGGGATGGATTTAATGGTGAGTGTGACCGCGGCCTGAATTTTACTTCAGTCATGGTCTCACTAGTTTCTTCAGCAAGCCTAAGCCTGAATCACAGACTGGCAGTATAAACCTAATAATAACTTACTTCATAGTGATTTGGTCAGAAGGGCTGAGATCATTTATATTAGTCCTTCTGGTAAATAGATTGTGCAGTTTATTTGGGGTTTTTTAACCAGTTTTTGAAAACCTGCAGAATCTATTTGACTAAGGATGAGAATGAGACAGCAGAAGTAAATATCTGAGTACAATATCAGTACCAGTTCCTCCCTCAAACCACTTCCACACTCTTGAAAACACAGGGTTGCCAAGTCCAATTCAAGAACTATCTGGGGACTTTGGGGATGGAGCCAGGAGACACTGAGGGTGGAGCCAGGAGCAAGGTTGTGATAAGCAGAATTGAATTCCAAAGGGAGTTCTGGCCATCACATTTAAAAGGACTGCACACTTTTTAAATGTCTTCCCTCCATTGCAAATAATGAAGTATAGGGGTACCTTCTTTTCGGGGTTCATAGAATTAGACTCCCTGGTCTAATCTTTTTGAAACGTGGAGGGCGTTTTGAAGAGAGGCACCGGATACTATGCTAAAATTTGATGCCTCTACTTCAGAAAACACCCCCCCCCCCCAAAAAAAAGCCCTACAGATCAATTCACTTATATCCTATGAGAATCGGTCTCCATAGGGAATGAGAGTGCCCAGCAGACATTTCCCTCCCCCACCCCACTTTCTGATGACCCTGAAGCAGGGGGATGGCCTCCAAACCAAGGGATCCTCTGCCCCCACCTGGGGATTGGCACCCTATGCAAACAAATCTCTCTCTCTCTCATTATTATTATTATGACAAGGCTCCTTCCCAAACCAAATGCTGTTATTGGCATTTGTTGGGCTCCCCCCCGCCCCCGCACACACACACACACACTTCATTAAATTTTTGAAGTCATTTGATGACTGCTCTGGACACTCTGTAATTAAAACTGAAGTGTTCTTCATGCAAAGCACTCATGATCAGTAAAACATCAGGGCCAGTTATTACATTTATAAAATTATTTAAACCTTTCTGAACTTCCAGAGAGAAAGGGAATTAACATGGACTGTCAATCAGTGAGGTCTCTTGTAATTGCCATCAACATTGATCCTCTAAGCTGTGACTGCCGACAAGTATTGCTATGGACTTTTGGATTACAGTCCCAATGGTGTTGTCCACTCTCAGCTATAGGCAGAACATGTGGAAGTTAATGTGTGAATCCCAGAAGTATCAGAACTGGAGCTGGAGGGGACTGTGGGGCAGATCCATAGGGGAATTAATTAGGCAGAGTGGATTGCAAGGTTGGGTTTCAGCTAAGAAATCCATCAGGGGGACTGGAGTGAAGGGAGAAAATGCAGTGAGGGTGAATGAATCAGTGAGGCTGGGGAGAGGAACAAGATGGCTGAGCAGTAACAGAAGAACAGACAGCTGAGAGACAGAAATAGCTGGAAGCTGACAGGGCACTAACAGACTGTCTGGGATTGCAGGGTAAGGCATGACCCTTAGCCAAATTGTGACAGTTGTCAGTTCATCTCCAGCCTCCCGACCCAGTAGTTCCTTCCATTTTCCTCAGAAGACACAGAAGCAATTCTTTCTTGCCCCCCTCCCTCCCAGCTATCTTTTTAAAAATGGTAGGATAAGCCTGAACTCTCATGGGACTCTTTCAATCTGTGAGGGTTCAACCACCGTTTTGTTTGTGTAAGCAACCACAATCAATTGTAAGGTTGCCACAACAACTAAAATGCTGGACAGACTCCTGTGAGAAGAAGGCACCCTGTGAGAATTCAAATAGCTCTATAAGGCATGTGTGTTTTCAAAGAGAGCTGAGGGAAAGAGGTCAAAGAGGTTTAAGATCAAAAATTCTCAGGGAGCAGTGGGAAGGCAATTCCAGGGATGTCTCAATACTTGGAGAAGGAGCAGCAGGCAGTGCAGATGGGTGGAGGTGCCAGATTTTGTTTTGATTCAGTCAACAGAGAGTCTTGAGCTGGTTTTAGGGAGAGTGGAGCAATAGTGGACATATCAGAGCTAAACTACATCTTTGGTTTGACTTGGGGAACCTGAGCAGAGGCCAGGTAGCTCCTGGTTGAAATCTTGCAATGTACCGGTAGTCATTTCTCTAATTATAGGTTAATGGTCCTTCCCTGTCTACTGCATTCTGGCAATAGTAGGCACAATTTGTATTTTAGAGTCCCAATCTTTCTGGATATCTGCTTGAAAAATACTTTGTTTTACTGACTGTATCAATCAGTCCAGTAGAATGCTTCCTCTTTTCTGTCTGTGGTTTCAACAGAGTCACATGAAGCATCAAGTTAACATTTTCTAAGAAAAAGGTAACTGAAAAAAAGAAAAAAATCCCAATGCAACACAGACCTTCTTGAAATATTTTTTAAAATAAAGTGAACATAAGAAAGCCAGAGCCACAGAAGATGATGTGGTTCAGAAAAAGACTAAGAAGCCCGGCAGACAACAATGAGTAACATCCAGTGCTTCACACGTAAAAACAGAGACATCTGTGTCTGTTAAAAACCACATTTGTACCTCTGTAAACCAACAGAAGCATTTCAGGATATATTTGTCACTCCAAGGAATTCATCCTCAAATGTTCTCCCCACCCCTTCCCCCACCTCTTTGCTCATTTGCTCTTCTGTCCTTCAGAGGAGAGCCAAAAAGTACCAACCTCATCCTATATTTTGTCCCCTATGAAGCAAGGACTGAGTCACTGCTTCATAGGGGACAAAAAGTATCTTGATTGGCTGGGGGAGAGAAGGAGGGAAAGAATCAGAGAAAACCATTCCTCGACTGGCTAAGGGCTCCTCCCTCTCCTCCTGTGGAAGGGAAAAGCCAGAGACAGGGAAGAAAATGGCATCCAGTGTCAGCAGACCAGATACAGAGGGAGGAGGGAGGGAGGGAATGAAGTCCAGTGCTTAAGACCAACAACTTTTATCACAGGGACAGTGTTGGTCTGAAATGTATCATTAAGGGCTTTGAGGGAGAAGTCATTGAGGCCAGACTGACTAGGGCTGCCAATTCCAGTTTGGTGGGAAATTCCTGGAGATTTTGTGGTGGAGTTTGTAGAGGGCACGTTTTGGGAAGGGGAGAGGCCTCAGCTGAATATAATGCCACAGATTCCACCCTCTAAAGCAGTTATTTTCTCCAGGAGAAGATAAAGCTGTTGTCTGGAGTTCAGTTGTGATTACAGGCGATCTTCAGGCTCTACCAGGAGGCTGGCTATCCTAGACTTCAGTACTTGCTGCTGTTCAGCAGCATCCCCCCCATGACAACCAGTGTGACTGGGCTTCAGACTGGGATCTGCCACACCAAACTTCTTGCTGTGGAAGCTGATTGGGTGATTTTAGCCCCACCTACTTCACAGGGTTGCTGTGCAGATAAAAAGAGGAAGAGGAGAATGATGTAAGCTGCTTCCCCCCCCCCCCACGGAAATACTGTGTTTTTCTAGGTAGAGGCTGCAGGGAAGGGAAGAAGAAGAAGAATTGCAGATTTATACCCCACCCTTCCCTCTGAATCAGAGACTCAGAGCGGCTTACAATCTCCTTTATCTTCTCCCCCCACAACATACACCCTGTGAGTAGGTGGAGCTGAGAGAGCTCTCACAGAAGCTGCCCTTTTAAGGACAACCTCTGTGATAGCTATGGCTAACCCAAGGCCATTCCAGCCGGTGCAAGTGGAGGAGTGAGGAATCAAACCTGGTTCTCCCAGATAAGAGTCCACGAACTTAACCACTACACCAAACTGGCTCTCTTGGAAGGAGATGTAAAGCTGAAGTCAGAGGGGAAAATAAAGGAAAGGAGATGGGTTGCCAACTCCAGGGTGGGAATTCCTGGAGATTTGATGGGTGAAGCCTGGAGAAGGTCGGGTTTGAGGAAGGATGTGCCTCAGACAGGTATAATGCCATTCACTCAACCCTCCAAACCCGCCATTTCCTCCTGGGAAACCATTGCTGCCAATCTCCAGGTGAGGGCTGGAGATCACTCAGAATTATAGCTGCTCTTCAGATGGCAGAGATCACTTTATCTTTAGAAAATGCCTGCTTTGCAGGTTGAACTCTGTGTCATTATACCCTGCTGAGGACATTTCCCTCCTGCTTTGGTCCACACTGCAGAGAAAGACTATACTTTTCCTAGGTAAAGGCTGCAGGGAGGGGGGAGCAGATGGAAAGCTGAAGTCAGATCAATTCCCCTACAGAAAATGGCTGCCTTGAAGTGCATACTCTATGATATACCATAACACAACCATGCCAGGCCAAAAACTCCCAATAATGCTACAATGACAGGAAATGTGGCAACAACACACTGTGAACAAAAGGAATACAGAGCTTCAACATCTGCATGATCACCGTCATGCTATGATGCCACAGTAAATTGACCCTAAATGCCCATGGTCGTGGCATAGCCCTGTATACGTGGAGCACTAAGTACAGTTATTACTGATAGGGGAAACTGAGGCAAGAAAAATGTCCTGATTGTCCAGGGGCTGTCAGCCTTCCTTGTCATTTGCTCCAGGCCCAGAGTTCTCCTTGTTTGTGTCAAGAGCAAGGCTGATTCAGCAGATTCAACCAGGATGAGTGATCTGTAAGCCACTCCCCAGTGAGCCATTAACAATTTTCATCCAATTTGCAAAGCTGTTCTACAATACTGAGATAGAATCTGCCTCCACCCTCTACTACAGTGCAGGGGCAAGCAACATTCCTCCAAGTTATTAATGTCTCTTTCTCAGAACATTTCTTTTACCTAAAACGAACAGCTTTAGCTGCCTTGGAATGAGCCCTAAACCTGGGCCAATAATACATTTACATGCATTGCTGAAGGACCACAAAGCTCTGCTGACTCTTGCATGAAAGATCTAATTAGTTTCACATAATCATTTCCTCTGCCATATTTGTGTGTGTGTGGGAGCAATCTTGAGGTCAGCTTTGATTTTATAAAAGAACAGTGCAATATGAAAAGTGACCTTATACTTCTAAGCTCAATGTAAATAAGACAATTCCCTGGCAAAATTAAATTTGTTTCTAATAAAACTTATCTGTTGCTCATTTCTTGAAAGATAAATTCACTGCAACTATTCCAGATATCTCATGACTTCACTGTAAGTACATGAATGAAAGTGAGAGAAATATTTATTACCTTTCATGGCTACCAACAGCAATTCACCCAGACTTTAATTATTATCATATTCCTATGCTCTACCCAATGGATTTGTTACATCCCAGAAGTTAATGAAATCTGGATACTAGCTGCTTCTGCAAATCTCTGTCCACAAATACATAAGGGGTATAGCGTGATATACCTCCTTATATTTTAAGAAAATCTGCATTGTCAATGCTGGGGTATTACATAAATGTGGAATTACATAAATGCAGGGGTGATTTAATTGAAACAAATGAGTCTAATTGGATGAATAGGCACCACAAACTCAACCACTGGAGGAATCAAACAGTGAGGTAGTATCAGAGCAACCCTAAGGAGAGGTACAGCTCTGCTTACAATTTCACTGTAAGGCAAACTTTGGATGTAACAACCTTTTGGAGGAGGATGGTTTATGTCAAGTTACAATGTTAAGGGGTTTTTTGGGGATGATGTCAGCAAGCTACAGATGACCACTAGACCCGTGCTTTTTTGTTTTGCTTTGCTTTAAAGTGCCAGTATATACATAAGGTTGCACTGATTTCTATTAATTCTCCCCAGGGGTCGTTTTGTAGAAAAATAGGTGGCGGAGCTCATCCAGGGATTGTTATGCAGCTTCACCTACTATTCAATAGACAAGATGGGAAAGAGGAGGGGGAACCCTCAGAAAGGTTCAGGAGCTAGATGGATGGCCTTTTCTCTCACCATTATATAAGAAGTAATCTACTAAATGTATGGATAAAGTATAAGAAATATGGTGATGAGAGGAGACCTTTGTGGATAGTGCCAGCTGAAGTGATAAAGATAACGGCTAAAACAGCCAAAGAAAAACGGCTATCATACAATCAGCTACTAAAAATACAAAGTGGGAAAATAGAACTGAAAACTGCAGAAGAACTGAGTTACAAATATGATTGGTTTCAAATGCAACAAATAAAAAGTTTGGTGGAAAATGATATCAAAACTGAAGGAATAAGGAAGGAGCAAACAGAAATGGAAAGAGTTCTGCTTGGAGATAATGAGAAATTAATTTCAAAAGTATACAAATTACTTTTACAATGGTCTACAGAAGATGAAGTAGTGAAATCTCAGATGATAAAATGGGCAATTAATGTAAATAAAGAAATAAAGATGGAATCTTGGGAATATTTGTGGAAAAATTCTATGAAACTTGCAACATGTCATAGTATTAAAGAAAACTGTTTTAAGATGATGTATAGATGGTATATGACTCCAAAAAAATTAGCAAAGATGAACAACAAGATGCCAGATAGGTGTTGGAAATGCAAAAAGCATGAAGGCTCTTTCTACCATATGTGGTGGACTTGTGAAAGGGCTAAAATGTTTTGGCAGATGATTCAGCAAGAGATTTCTAAGATTTTGGGATATGAATTCAACAAAGTGGCAGAGACTTTTCTGCTGGGATTACAAATGGAAAAATTCCCAAAAGAAGATAGAACTTTAATATGGTACTTGCTCTCAGCTGCTAGGACATTGTATGCGCAGCTGTGGAAGCAAGAAAAAATACCAGAGAAATGGGATTGGATTACAAAAGTTATGTCATGGAGTGAAATGGACAAATTAACAAGAAAACTAAGAGACTATGATTTGGAACTTTTTAAATTGGAGTGGAAGAAATTCAGAAGATACGTAGAAAAAGAATGGAAAATAAAAGGACATTGGACAATCTTTGATGAGGATTAAGATTTTTAAAATAAGAATATAACTTTTGGGGTTTTTTTTTGTTTTTTCTTAATAGTTAAGGGTACCTTTAATACTTGTTTTTTAAAAGAAAATAACACTGGCGGGGGTCAAGTAACGGAGGGAGGGGTGGGGGGAAAGTAAGATATGGAGTAGAAAGATCTTTCTTTTATTTTAAGCTTTTTATAAGTTGTAGATATAGTTCTGCTACCATATGTTACTAATAAAATTGTTTATACAAAAAGAAAGGTTCAGGAGCTGTGCTCCTGTGAGCTCCTGCTGAATCCGAGGCCTGATTCTTCCCACCCTGAACTTGAGAAAGCCCTAAAAAAAGGTACCTGTACTCAGTACCAGTAAGTTTCATTGCAAAAATGAAATAAAATTATGAACTAGACTGTATGCACAGTCTACATAGAAACCATAAACACATGAAGTGCCTTGTACGGAATCATACCGCTAGTCTATCAGAGTCGCTACTGTCTGCTCAGACTGGCAGCAGCTCTCCAGGGTCTCAGACAAAGGTCTTTTACAAGACCTACCGCCAAGTCCTTTGGAGATGTCAGGGATTGAACCTGGGACCTTCCACATGTGAACTAAAAGCTCTTCCACTGAGCCACATCTCTTCCCCGTACATAAAGGTTTATCCACACAACCAGGAGCCCTGCTTTTTAGCAGAGTTTTTTATTGGTCGTCTAAACCTTACATATGTACCAACTGTATCCATGTAAGGAAGAAGAAGAATTGCAGATTTATACCCCACCCTTCTCTCTGAATCAGAGACTCAGAGCGGCTTACAATCTTCTATTTCTTCTTCCCCCACAACAGACACCCTGTGAGGTGGGTGGGGCTGAGAGGGCTCTCCCAGCAGCTGCCCTTTCAAGGACAACTCCTGAGAGAGCTATGGCTGATCCAAGGCCATTCCAGCAGGTACAAGTGGAGGAGCAGAGATCAAACCTGGTTCTCCCAGATAAGAGTCCGCGCACTTAACCACTACACCAAACTGGACTGTGCCTATAGACTACTGAACATGCATAGATTGCATAAATGCATTCAATATATAAATGAATGTTATTTCAGAATACTAGGAACTTCACATATTGTATATGCAGTGACCCCCCCTCCCCCATACATAAATTTCTTCTTTACCAGTTGTTGCTTCCCTCCTCAAACAATGCTAAGAAATGGAAAATTTAGAATTCAATTCCTTCATTATCTCTTCAGGTCAATGTTTGGCAATTGCTTTTAAAATCCCATGTGGTTCTGAGTTACCTCATGTCAGAACAAAGAGAGAGAAAGTAATGAACTGCCAAAATACTAAATGTCATGGTGCAGATCTGAGTGAACTTTAAACTGTGAAGGTCATGAAATCAAAACCTCTAATATTCAAACTGGCTCAACAGGCAGGCAAAATCATCTCACCACTAAAGCTCTATAGGGAAGCAAATTATATCAGTCAAGGATGAGTTCTGAATCTAAATTAGAAAGTATTTTTCCTTTTCGCCACTTCTTCCAAAGCTGAACTCCTATGTCTTAGCATTGAAAGTGATAATAAAGACAGAAATTCAACTGATACAGCTTCACACAGAAAGTAGTGAAGGAAAGCTTTACCTGCTGAATTACTGTCTGTAACCCTGGTTATCCATCATTGTTTCTACATGTGCCTGTCAAGTGCAACGTTTAAACATATTGATTCTCCCCACTTCATCCCACCCCAGGCTCTCTGATTCTTTTCCTGACCAACTAGCACTTCTGCAGACCCAGAGGAAGCAATTATTAATGCTTCCTTCTGCATTACTTAGAAAACTAATTTGATTCCCTGTTTGACAGTTTAAGCTTTCATTCTTGGGGGGAAAGGAGCTAGGTGGAATGAACCCCCTCTCCCCATAATATAGCTAGGGTGAATTATTAAAAGTTCTAAGGGATTGCTCCAACCAAGGAAAGGAGTTTTCATCTTGTGTTCTATCTTTGATGAAACTTTTTAATTGCTTACAATCATCTGGGCTTGATATTCATCACAAAGACAATTTTATAATGGCCAGATATGGATCTTTAAGTTCTTAAGGGAAGCAGAATAACAAAGGAATTCTATTAATATATTTACTGAAGATGAGATAAATTAGTGTAGCAAGGCGCTTCCAATGCTCTGGAGATTTTGCCGTCTGTAGTTAGTTCAAGGTTGCAAAAACATTTTTTTTTCTTCCTTCCTTCCCTTTCTTTTTTTAAAAGTTAGATTATTTGTAAATGGAGAGGTTTGTTTTCTTCCAGTCTTACCCTAAAATACTGGCCACTTTTTTTTTTATTTAATGGCGGGGGGGGGGGGGAGAATTAGCATTACACCACATACAGAGGCTCAGCAGTGTGAGACTTCAGGCCAAATCCAGTTATATTTGCTCATCCCCTATGCTTATGCGGGAGGGAAGGGGGGTACATCATGCATTTTCCTAGATTTATTACATGCAAGGAAACAAACTGTGGAAAGACAGTTAATCATTTTGCAGGCTTGCCACCCTCCAGGTGGCACCGGAGATCCTCCAGAATTACAGTTCATCTCCAACTACAGAGATCAGCTCCCTTGGATAAAATGGATGCTTAGAGGGTGGTCTCTATGGAACTGTAGCTCACTGAGGTCCCTGTCCACCCCAGGCTCCATCGCCAAATCTCCAGTTGTTTCCCAACCTGGATCTGGCAACTCTACTTCTCATTTCATGCTGATAGGCGAGGGGGAACCTAACAATCCTAGTTTGCCAGAGTAGGTTCAGGACTACAAAGACATCTTCAAAGCAACCAGGGCAGCAATCCTGAACTGGTCTACTTGGAAGTAAGTTCCATTTTATTCAGTTAGGCTTACTTCCAGGAAAGTTAGGGTTGCCAAGTCCAATCCCAGAAATATCTGGGTACTTTGGGGGTGGAGCCAGGAGACTCTGGGGTGGAGCCAGGAGACACTGGGGTGGAGCTAGGGGGAGGGGGGGAAACGGCGCCGGGGAGCGTGGCGAGCCGCCCCGTCTCGGAGCGGGTGACACCGCTGCGCAGCTGCCGCCTCTTCTCCGCTCGCCATGGCTGCTCCTCCGAGATGGGCTCAGGCTGAGCCCATCTCGGAGGAGCAGCTGCGGTGGGGCGGGGGGGGGGGGCGGCAGCGGCGCGGCGGCCTCGCCCGCTCCGCTCCGCCTCTGGGGTGGAATCGGAGGGGGAGGTGGAGGTGGGCCGGGGGCGTGGTGAGCCGCGAATCCGGGTCCTAGAAGGGCCTGGATTCGCAGCTCGCCATGCTCCTGGCCTGCCTCCGCCCTCCCTTCTCTGGTTTTGCCTGCGCTGCTGCCGCCTCTTGGCTGCTCCTCTGAGATGGGCTCAGCCTGGGCCCATCTCGGAGGAGCAGCTGCAGTGGGCGGGGAGGGGGCGGCAGTGGTGCGGCGCGGCAACCTCGCCCGCTCCGGGATGGGGCGGCTCACCATGCTCCCCGGCGCCGTTTCCCCCCTCCCCCCGCTTCCGTTTTTGGGGGGAGCAGGGGAAGAGGGTGGAAATCCTGGGGTCCCCTGCCAGGGCGGGAGGGTTGGGAAGCCTAAGGAAAGTATTTTTGCACTATTTGCAAATTTGCTGTTTTAAATGTGCACATTATAAACCCACCTCCATCTGAAGTGATAGAACCTCTGCTGACCACTTTGTGAAAGTCTGAGGAAAGCCAAGAAGTCTGGTTACGGTTAGCAACATTTCTCAAGGGGAATTTGTATCTGCTACAAGTTCTGCTGACTTCCTCTTAAAGCATGAAACTAACAGTAGTCATCAGTGCTGTGGCTCAAACTCTGGAAGGAAAGCCTTTCTGTGATGAAGTTAGGAGATATCTGGAAAACGCATTTTGTTTTCAAATGAAAAGCAGCCTGGGAAGGCTTCTGTTTCAATCAGAGGAGAGGCATGAATGTCTGTGTGTATTTAATCCTTCCACTGCCTGTTGCCCCCCCCCCTGTTGATTTTTTAAGGAGAGAGTGGAAAAGGGAATAGATTCAGTTACTCTGTGTACCATGAAGTAGTTGGACTACATTTCTTGAGGCCTTAACAATAACCTCGGTTCCCTTTGCCGTTACAGGTGTTAATACTGTCTTATTTCTCTGTACAATCAGCAATCACTGCTACTGAGAATCACTGCTACTGCACTTTTCTTAATTTCATTTTAGTTGCATGTCCTTTATTTATTATGACAAATTTCATACTTCCTCTATTTCATGTATATATATATATATGCACATTATGTCTCTGACGAAGTGTATAAAATATTTTTGTTTATTTTTGCAGTAACATACTAGCATGGATTCTTCTCTCAAATTGCTAGCACAACAAAGGTAATTTATACTTTTAGTTTCCACATAAACTTCTTTAATTTACACGGTTTCTAAAACTGAAGGAAACAGTCTTCACAATTCCTGCTTGAAAGCTCTAGCACTGTTTTGCGTAATTTAAATCTAATTTGGGATATTGCATTTTGAAACGGTCTACATCCCAAACAAGCATCAATCTGTTTTCTTTTCTCTCTCCCCCTCCGCTTATTTTCAAGAGACAAACATATTGATCTTTCAAGCCTTCTCCTGGGCTGTGGGTTTTCCAGCTGCTATGGCAACGGGGGGAAAGCACACTAACAGAGCTTTTTGGTGCACATGATAAAGTGTCAGCAGGAGGGATAAGAAGGGCAACAGATGCCTCTTTAATTGGGTTTCTAGCTGTACAGATGGCTCAGTAACCCTTTGATCTTCTTGCTTTCTACTGACCAAGATTTGGACAGTTTCATTAGGAGTATCTATCCAAAAGTTTAAAGGGAGCAAGGAAGATAATCTTAAGAGCCATTTCACATAATGCTGATGTTCTAATGGCTGGCACATGAACAGACCACTAAGTGGAAGCTACTGACTCCATGGGACGAGGCATGGTGGACTTTCTGCAAGTGCAGTGAAAAGAGCCTTGTTCACACAGCAATGTGCTCCAAAAGGCTGGCACTGCCATCAAAGGCAACCTTGAACAACATGAGAACCATTCCTGAACTCCATTTTGACATTAATCCAGAAGTTGAAATAGGACCTACTTTTATGACTGAGGCTGAAGTAGATCAGGCAAAGACTTCCAAAGCAAAGTTACACCTTTCTAACTTCACTGATGTCCAAGGGGTTAGCAGGATGGTATAACTCTGCTCAGGATGGCATGGCTAATGTCTTTTAGTGACTGTCGGTGGGTGCATTCACACACACTAAATAATGTATTTTGCAGCTATATTTTTACTGTGTAAGAAAAGCAAAATCCACTTGCAAACAGTGGCCATGCGAAGCACCCAGTATGTTTCCCAGAAGCACATCTGAAACTACATTTCCTATAGTTTTCAGCCAGTGCTTGAATTACAAAAACAAACTGATGGAGATCAGCCCCTCATTATTGTACTTTCTCTCTTCCCTGTTTTTAGAAGTCTTGGGCAGAGGAGGGGGATGATTTGGCTAGGATCATTAAGCTCTCCTACCTCTCCCCCCATTACTCAAGAACTGCTTCTGGAAGATAGTCTGGTCTGAACCAATCTGAGGCTACTTTCAGTACTTTTTAGTATTTGCAATCCACACATTATCCAAAAATTGGGAAAGCAACCTGAAACAGATTTGTGTTTCAGTTTTTGGGGTAACGTTCTCTGAAGCCCCTTCAGCCTGATAGTTTCTCTGATGAAATTGGCAGGGGTGACTCAAGGAAAAGCTGCAGCAAGAACTGGACAAACTGCTGGTACCTTCTGGATCCCAGTATGGATTCTGTGCTTCAACCACAAATTCAACCCCCAGCATCTCGGGATAAAATAATTAAGTAGTATGTGGATCAGGTGATGGGAAAGAGAAACTAGAGAGCCAGTGGCAGTCTGAGCAGACAATACTGACCTTGCTGGACTAATGGTCTGATTTAGTGTAGGGCAGCTTCATGAGTTCATGTTGACAGTGGCCCCCAGCATGTTAAACATAAGATTTAGCTGTCCATTTTCTATAACAGCAGTCAAATAGAAGCACCAAGATTTATGCTGTTAATTAATCGGATATAAGAATGCACTCTTGCCACATTGTTGCTACTGGCATCCCAAAAGGGTGCTATATTGCAAAGAGCAAGAGCAAAATGTTAACATTTCAGTAGGAATTTACTAATTTACCAATATACATTCCATGCTATAAATTGTTTCTATTGCACCATGAGACCCAGAGAATTTCCATTTTGGATCCTTTCAAGGATTAATAGAGCTAGCACCAAAGATTATATTGTGCTATTCACATATTCCTTTGTTTAGGTTATTCTTAACTGGGACTACTACAAGTACTATTGCATTTTGCAATAAGAAAGATCATGTATATTAGTGACTGAATTTCTCACCCTTGCTGGCTTGACTCAAAAATTCCAATTTTGGTTTTGCTTGTTCCTGAATGACTTAAATCCATGAGTATTTGTGCACTGCCTTTTTTTCATTGTGTCCAATTTTCCCTGTATATCTTATGCACCAATGCTATATGAATGGAATAAAAGATACAAAACAATCAAGAAAACCAATAACAAAAGTGGGTAGAATAAAAATGCTCACAGTGGCGATATACAAAAGCAAACAGAAATGAAAAGTGCAAATGTGTCTAATGCCTATTTTTTACCTTTTTGGTTACGGTGTATTGAACAGTCTGATCCTATGGTTTTGTTATACCAAATGGTAGGTCACCACAATTGCACCAGCAGCAAATTAAAAGGCACAAGATTAACAACATAAGGGGGGACAACATTTTTGGTAGCAACTCTCGAGTCACTAGCAATTTGGTTGCCACCTACTGGTTTTAATAACACTGCCTCCACATTTCCTATGTGAAGAAGAAGAAGAAAAAGAACTCAGATTTATACTCTACCCTTCTCTCTGAATCAGAGTCTCAGAACGGCTTACAATCTCCTTTATCTTCCCCCCCTCCAACAGCAGACACCTTGTGAGGTGGGTGAGGCTGAGAGAGCTCTTCTAGAAGCTGCCCTTTCAAGGATAATTCTTGCAAGAGCTACGGCTGGCCCAAGGCCATTCCAGCAGCTGCAAGTGGAGAAGTGGGTTCATCCAGATAAGAGTCTCCACACTTAACCACTACACCAAACTGGCTCTCCCCATTGCAATCTGTTCCCATTCAGGGAAGGACTTAAAATTAATCAATTCAGTCCAGATGTTAGTGTTTGAAAAACATTAAGCTTAGCAAATTTACAGAGCAATCCTAAACAGAGTTATACACTTCTAAATGTATTGACTGCTATGCAGGGCTTTTTTTGTAGCACGAACTCCTTTGCATATTAGGATACACACCCGTGATGAAGCCAATCTTCCAAGAGCTCTTATTACAGGGGACCCCTTGATGATGTCACATCACTATCCCACATTGTGTCCCACACTCAAGGCAGAAGCTGACTCCCAGAAAGAGCCCACAGTACTTCCTCAGTGGTTAAGAAGCCTGCATGTAGAACCTATAGGCAACAAAACACCTTTGAATTCTGTAGGATCTCTCACAAAGAATGAGCACTAAATATTAGCATTAAATATAACACAACAGTTTGGGTTGATTGCACCGTCATGCAACGCTCTCAACTTTGATCCATCTACTGAAGAACCCCTGAGCACCTGTCATGGATTCCATGTATGTTGTACACTATGGTAAGTCTAAGTAGAATCCAAAATGTGCCTGATAGACCCCAGGTTGGTACCAGGAAAACTGTACCATTTACACTCAATTGCCGCTAAGGGTATTGTGGATATGGGAAAGCTAAATAACAGTTTTGTTGTTTCATAATATCGACATACAGTAAACAATTAAAACGCCTAGTGCTGGTAAAGGGTGAATCTGTCTAAGTGATAGATAGTGCTGCAGAAATAAATTTGATATAGAGAACAGTCTGACTGGGTGAATAATGTTTGGTACCATGTCATCAGGGAGAAAAAAACCTTATATGAAATGGCAAAAAGGGGGAAAGATAAAAAATAAGATCTTTTTTAGAGGTGGCCATTGCCCATCCTGTTGTCAGGAATACAGGAAGCTGCCTTAAACCGAGTCGGACCATGGTCTATCAAAGTCAGTACTGTTTATTCTGAACAGCAGCAACTTTCAATGGTCTTATGTGGAGGTCTTTCCCACCATATACAACCTGATCCTTTTTAAACAGGAGATGCTGGCAATGCAAACTGGGATCATCAGTATGTAAAGTAGGTATTACACCACTAAGCCACAGCAGAGCCAGGAAATAGCAATTCATTATCTGATTTGGAGGCCACACATTCCAGTGTGTTCCAGGTCTATAGTACTTGCCTGGCCCTCAACAGTCTTTATAAGACTTCTTGGGCCCTTTATAAGACTCCTTGGGCCCTTCCTCTATCTGGTTCCCATACATACACACTGGTGGCACTTGTCCTTTTGTTTGAATCCTAATTTATCTTATCATATCAGTTCAAGTTTTAATAACATATTATATTGCTTTAAAAGTACCATTGTTGTGATGTAACATTTTAGAGGTCCAGAGGGGATCAATCTTCAAGCATGCTGGCATTCAACAGTTTTAACTTTACAGACAGATTTACCGAAGTATTTTACAGCAGGCTATCTGACCCATAATATATGGGCAATTTACACAATTTTTCTAAATTACAGTCTTTTACCGAATTTTGTTTTAAAGTGTAATGTCAAATCCTGAGATGCTACAATATAGCTGTCATTACAGTATATAAGAACACACAGTATATAAAAAAAATCATAGGTCAGAGTGATTGACAAGGTAGTTCATCAGATTTTCCACAATGCAATCTGTCCCCATTCAGGGAAGGACTTAAACTTAATCAATTCAGTCCAGTTTTTAGTGTTTAAAAACATTAAGCCTAACAGATTTACAGAGCAATCCTAAGCAGAGTTATACACTTCTAAATGTACATATGGCTATAAATAAAAGTTTATTATTATTATATGAAGCTGCCTTATACTGAATCAGACCCTCAGTCCATCAAAGTCAATATTGTCTACTCAGACTGGCAGCAGCTCTCCAGGGTCTCAAGCTGAGGTTTTTCACACCTATTTGTCCACACCCTTTTTAGTTGGAGATGCTGGGGATTGAACCTGGGACCTCCTGTTTACCAAGCAAATGCTCTACCATTGAGCCACCATCCCTCCCCTGACTTTTCTACCAGATTGCCTTTATCAACATACTTGTTAAGCTTCTCAGAGAATTCCAAATAACTGGTGATACAGCACTGTCCTGTGCAGAAGCCATGCTGATTTCTCCTCAGCAGGCTTTGATCTTTTGTGGTTGTGGTGAAACAAACTGTTTGATCTGATGTTGCTGCTGTTATCCTGCAGATTTAAAAATCAAGTTCAAACACACAGCCATAGCCACGATTTTTCATTTAGTGGGGCACATAGCCAAGATTTTTTTTAGGGGGACAGAGAAAGAGAGGGTGGAAAGAAAGCAACTTTAAGTGCATTCTCCAAGACCCCCAGCCCCCAGCTTGGCTTGGAGAAGGGATTTAAAGAGCCAAATGCCTTCTCCCAGCCTGCTTGCTCACTTGGTCTCACCTCCACACACTGAGCTCCTGGCTCCAGGATCAGCCTATGGAAGGAAGGTCTCCCCCCTACCCCCCCCCCAGTTAAGGCAGATCCCACTTGGAGGCTTCTCTTGCCCAGCAGTTTGGAACTGGAAGTTGGGGATGGTTAGTAATGGGGCCATGACCCTGGCCTTGGTGTTGAAGTGGTAGGGCTGAGACCCTGGGCCTCTCCAAACAGCATTGTCCGTATCCTGTTCCCAAGTCATCACACACACGCACCCTATGTCATTCCTTCCTGATTATGAGTTTAGAGACACCAAGGAAACTGCAGGGTTTACAGATATGAGTGGCTTCACCTCTCATTTCCAGATGACTGAACTCTCCTGTTGTGAACTCAAGCTGTCAAAAAGGAGCTGGTGCTTCAAATATGAATTTATGCACATATGTGAAAGACCAAAAAAAAAACCCCACCCCACTCTGTGGTTGCTGCACAGCAATAATCTGAACGGTCAACCATGGGGTTAGCAGGTGGCGCAGTGGGTTACAGGTGAATGTCTGGACAAAGTTTGCCAACTCATAAAAAGAGGGGGGAGGGATAAAATTAGATATCAGGCCAAAATGTGCTATGCCTGTTGTCTGACCGCAGCCTGTGTCAATGGTACACATGGTAGAACATGGTAACTCACAGAGAGCCATATTCCGGGTTACCATCAACCAAATGAGCCATATGACCGTAGTATGCTCTATGTGCCATCCAACACATATGATAAATCTAGATACAACTATATGCTTCTGAGCATGTAGTGTGATCTCTCTAACTGGGTTGCCAACTTCCAGGTTGCACCTGGGGTTCTCTTGCTATTTGAATTCATCTCCAGATGAATCTCCAGATTACCAAAATCAGTTTCCCTGGAGAAAATTGCTGCTTTGGAGCGTTGCCTCTATGGCATTATACCCTGTTGAGGTCCTTCACCTCCCCAAACCGCACCCTCACCAGGCTATGTCCCCAAAATCTCCAGGTATTTCCAAACCAGGAGCTGATAATCCTATTCTCTCCACCACTGCTGCATCTTACTGGGCCCTAGTACCAGTAGTCCCTCTAAGCTGAATTAATGTGAGCTAGCTCTATATGCTTAATAATCTTCAGTTGTTTCTACTAATTTATCTGGAAGAGATGGTGAGATAGTGGTCTGTAATTTTCTGAATCCCCTCTAAAGCCCTGTTTAGAAGGGGACTTCAGCATACCTACTTACCCTCTTGTCAAATTCCTAGTTATCATCTTATCAAAATATTATGTACTTTCCTATCAGAATCAAAGAACTCAGTTCAAACCATAGGGTGTGTTACTTTCAGAGTCCTAATGCATGCACACTTTTCTGTCAAGGCAAACATTTGTATTAAGATATGCAAGAATTTATGAAAATGTATTTGGCTTTTCAGTTTCACACAGAGCTTGCTGAAATAGAAAGTTTGCTCGAGGGATTATAGTGAAGCATCGAGTGTGGGTTTATCCTTCTCTACAGAAAATTTTGTGTATGCAGCAAAGATGGGAATGTGCAATTTCAGTCAAAAGGAAGTCTGGGATGAGTGATGCCAGCCTAGGTGATTCATATTTTGAAGAAGTGCCTCGCTAGCCATTTTGGAGGCTCATCTTTCTTAAAGCACATTAGATCCTAGCCTTACTACAGCAGAATGACTAAGCCCCAATCTAGCAGGCTGCCATAATCAAACGGCTTTCTTCAGAATGGTTCTTTTACTCTGATAGGACTACATAAATGTAAATTAGTAGGCAGATTGCCACAAAAAGGGCTGTTTCGGCATATTTTCTGCTCAGATGCAGAAGGAAGCAAAAGGACGGGAGATCGTATCTTGTACTGCCAAGACAAAGGAACAACTGACAGAGAATCTCAGCATCACTACCACCCCTGCAGTTTTAAATTGCACAAATATTTAATGTGTTACATGGGACCACTGCAACTGGATCACCTGATGTTTTCTTTAGGCAAAAAAGCAGCCATTGAGTGAGAGACCATTTGAATTGCAGCTGCAAGATCAGAAGGTTAACCCTTTCTTGCTGCTAAGATTTCATGTCAGAATACCTTTCTATGGCTGCTACAAGCCCTAGGAATGAGCATGAACCAGAAAAATGCAGTTCAGTTTGTGGCTGAATATGAACTGAACTGAGCTGGGAAAGCTCATTCACACACTGAACTGGAACATGAAGTTCATAGCCCTGCAAACCCCATTGAAAGAGAACACAGTGCAGAAAAACCCCAAACCCCAACTGTTTCAAGCTGTTTTGTGTAATCCCTTGTGCAGTGTGAAGGTCTGCAGAAGACAGCCTGGAACAGCTAAGCAGGGGGAACATCTCCCGGTTGCTCAATTGTTTTTGCTGCTTTTATGGGGGAACAGAAATCAGGGGGTTAAAGGGACTTATAATTCATTTACACCCTCACTTTCTGTTCCACCCATGAACCACCAAAACCACCCTAAATCTTCATGAAAGTTTGTAATAGTTGATCCATTATGAACTTCTGTTCATGAACCACAAATCTTGCTTCATGGATCAGTTTGTGCCCATCCCTAACTCACCCCAGTAGGAAAAAGAACAGCAGAGACCTATATCATAGCTCCTGGATTGCTTGCTATCCAATCACAGAAGGTAGGGGCACCCAAAACAGGGCCTCCAAAGATGATTTTACTGGTTGGGCAGGTTCATAAGCAGAGATGGGCATGAAACAGCTCAAAAATTGATGAATTTCGTGGTTTATGAAGTGAAGTTCATGGTAGGTCAACCAGCACGAACTGTCCATGAACTTTCCAGCTGTTTGTGGCAGTTTGTACCAGTTCATGAACCAATATATTTTCAAACAGTCTCTGCTCAATCAAAATGTTTGCCCAATTCCAAGCAATGTGGGGGGCAGTATCTAGGGGAGGTTCCTTGTGACTTTGAAGTCTCTAGCTTGCATAGAATTTGTTCTATATACTCCTGAACCTCCTGAACATGCACCCGATCAAATGACTGCCAGTCAATGATGCAGTCATAGGTTCAGGAATGTACAGAATGGATCCTGTGCAGGCTAGGGACACCAAACTCACCAGAGATTTCTGGTTTACTCTCTTCTACCTGCTCCCCACATTTGGTGAAGATTGGATTTTTGAAGTCTGAGTTATAGCTCCTCAAAGAAGGTCCTGCGGAAAGTACTTTCTGTGGAAATGACAGGTGGTTATTTGACAGGTGTTGTCATGTAATATCCACAATGTGATGACATCACATGATGTCACTATGTTGGGAACATCATATGTGGTAATGTTGCCCTACCCCACCCCACTCCCTGAAAGCACCCTCCTACCACCCCCCAGTGAGAGCCTAGGACCTGTCAAACCTAGCATAGAGTGATATGATCCCTACGACCTACGCCAATCAGCATTCTAGGCACAGCACCAAGTATAGCTTTTAGACAGTCTATAAGAGCAGCTCCACATAGAGGTACTGCAGTAACCTAATCTAAATGGTGTCAGGGCATGCACTGCAGTGGCAAGAGCATTTTACTCAGGAAAGTACAGCTGGATCATCAGCTAAAGCTGAGGGAAGGCATCCCTGGACACTGCTTATTGGACAGAAGGCCTGGTCCTGTAGCACCCCCCAGCTGTGAATCAGTATTTTATCAGGAGAGCAACCCCATTCAGAACAGGAGATACCTCAATTCCTGTGACAGTATAGTTCCTTTGGAACTCCCTTTGGGTGTAAATGCTGTACTTGCATGGGGAACAATAATATCCAATATATATATTACCCCATCAGAAATAAAGCATACATAATTTTAATTCATTACATTCCACCATTTGACAGCCCACTGGGAAATTCTATAAATCATATTTCAGAAATCAGAACATAATTAGATGATATCATAAAAAAATAAAAACCCTGATCGTATCTCTTTGCATTTATGTTCAGTAAGACATTATATTCGTCAGATCATTTATCACTGTCTGCTGTAAATTCAGAGGAGCTGGTAGGGGATTAGGTTCAATGTGCATTCACATAGGGAAGTTGTTCTCTCTAGAGAACTACATTTTTCAACACATCAGATGTGTAATTTGTGCAGGGAAGACAAAGCAATGCATTAGAATTCTGTCTCTCTCTCCAAAGCATCTTATCAGTTCTATTTTTTTTATTATGTGCATAAAATCCAGATTGCTTTCTCTAGATTTTATGCACAGGGGAAAAAAATCAAGTGGAAGGTCAAGTGGAAGCTAAGCAACTGTTTCATTCTTTAGACTGACAGCTATTTTTAAACAAATAAACATGATTTTAGCCTTTTCTTTAAATAACCAGTGCTTGTTCCTTTGTATCCTGTGCTTAAAATGTGCTCCAGATTCCAGAAAAAGTTAAGCTGTTTAATTCCCAATGTTTTCAGTGGGGGACTTTTAAGCATGTTCCTACTTTCCCCACTGAACTAAATATCTATAGCACTAGATTTTTGGATCATAGAAGCCCATTTAAGTAGTTACATTTGTGGTGGGTTTTTTGTCATATATGATAGCACATTATATACATGATCCTCTCAGTATACATAATTACTGTTTTGTGTGAAAAAGGCAATGTGCATATTTTTCAGCTTCAGTACATACAATGGGGAAGCCCAATTTTGTTGTGGGTACATAGTCACATATTCTGAAGTTTGAATGATAATCATGGATATGTGGTTTCATGTCCTGCGGGGTGTTGGGTGTTGGAAATCACCATCAAGTCATAGCTGATATGGCAATCCCAGAGCTTTTTCAAGGCAAAAGACATTCAGAAGTAGTTTGCCACTGCCTGCCTCAATACTGCCTGGACTTCCTTGGTGGTCTCCCATCCAAGTACTAACCAGGGCCAACTCTGCTTAGATTCCTAGATCTAATGAGATTGGGCTAGGCTGAGTCATTTAGGTCAGGGTGCCCCATGTATGTAACAAAAGGTACCCCATGAGGGTAACAAAAAATAACAAAAAGGGTTGGCTATAAGGCTGCCAAGCCCCCAGTTCAGGCGGGGATTCCCCCGCCCAGGAGGTTCCCAACCCGCCAGCCCACATTGGGCTGGTGGGAGGAACCTCCCCCTACATCGCCGGCATGATGACATCACCCGGAAGTGACATCATTGCACCGGCGACAATATGCAGCGGCCGCTTTAGGCATTTCTGGGGAAACTCTATGGTTTCCTGGATGCTCTAGCCATTAACATTAATGCTCTAACATGATTGAATATAAAATTTTATAATATGTATGGTTTTAATTGTTTGTTGTGGTTTTATACTGTGAGCTGCCCTGAGCCTGCTTTGGCGATGAGGGCGGGATATAAATAAAATAAAATAAATAACCATATGCTCTACAGGGGTCCCAGAACCTCACAGGCTTATGGGAGGGCAAGAACACCAAAGGCACTCTGCAATAGAGGCAGAACTATATGCATCAATTTATTTTAACAGAATGTCACAAAAAAACATTGGGTGACTGGCAGCTGAGAAAAGGCATGGTGCTACAGTTTGTACTGTTTTCCCACCGACAATCACTAAGCCCCACAGTTAGTTCATCTGTGCTGAAGTATGTTTCCCAGACTCCCTGGTGGAGTAAGGAGTCCCCCACTGCCAGGCCCTGCCCCCCAGCCACCAATCAGTGGGGCTAGGGGAATCATACCAGGCTGTTAACCATTCTGTTAACCGCAAATATAGAGGAAAATAAAAGCAATAGTAATAATCATGGATCTACATAAAATGTGCACTAAATAAATGACTCTGAAGTAGCAGCAATAGCCAGTGTGGCCTGTCAAATGTACATGGTTCTTATTGGTGAAAATATCCAGGGTGAGCAAATAGTCAGAGGACAGTTCTTTGGGCAAGAAAACAAAAGATGTCTCAATGAGGTTGGTAAGTCAATCAGTTTCTGAAAGGCATAGAAGAAACCGAGAGATAAAAGGCAAAAAGACAGAGGAGGAAAAAAAGAGGAAAAGGGAAGATAAAGGTCAAGCATGGTAATTAAAGTGCAAGAGTTCAACGGGATAATTTGTTCCCTCATTAACTTTGTAAGATGGAATTGTTTCATCTTTAAAATATAACAGTGGGCCCATGGTTATCTTCCTCTCTCTTTTGAGGGACCAGAAATAGTTTCAACTGGAAATGGGACGTCACAGAGTTGCCACTTTACAGCCTCCAGAGATCAGTTTTTCTTTTATGCTGAGAGTTAAACTGACTGCCTTCTCAGACATTAATTGTCTTCCTGGGCCCACCAGCTGCTGCCTGAGACCCTTTTATGTTCCATACATGCCTAGTTTGTGGCCTAGCTTCCTCCTATTTGTATTTATTTGACTCATACTTTTAAGTCAAGATGCATATGATAGAGCTTTAGGGTTGCTGACCTTTAAACTGCTCCCCTTAGCTGCCTCTTTAATATTGGTTTGCAGCAATTATCAGGTGATGTTATTTAGCTGTATATAGGGTTGCCAAGTCCAATTTAAGAAATATCTGGGGACTTTGGGGGTGGAGCCAGGAGACTTTGGGGGTGGAGCCAGGAGACACTGGGGCGGAGCCAAGATCAAGGCTGTGACAAGCATCATGAACTCCAAAGGGAGTTCTGGCCCTCACATTTAAAGGGACCACACACCTTTTCAATGCCTTCCTCCCATAGGAAATAATGAAGGATGGGTCACCTTCTTTTGGGGCTCATAGAATTGGATCCCCTAGTCCAATCTTTTTGAAACTTGGGGGGTATTTTGGGGAGAGGCACTAGATGCTATACTGAACATTTGGTGCCTCTACCTCAAAAAACAGCCCCCCCCCCCAGAGCCCCAGATACCCGCGGATGAATTCTCCATTATTTCCTATGGGAATACATCTCCATAGGGAATAATAAAGTTCCCAGCAGACATTCCCCTCCCCTCCCCCCCGCTTTCTGATGACCCTAAAGTGGGGGGAGGGCCTCCAAACCAGGGGATCCCCTGCCCCCACCTGGGGATTGGCAACCCTACAGTGGAAGGAGGAGGAGGAGGGCCCAGACCCCCCTCGGGCGACCCCTACCCCCCCGGGCAGGGCGAGGAGGGGATACCTTGCTCGCTGGGGATGTCATAGTCTTCCTCCAAGATGAGCTGGTCCCCGATCCAGATGGCGGCGGCGGCAGGACCAGCCATGGCAGCAGCCCGCCCACCAGCGACTCCCCCCTCACCCCAAGTGGACCCAGGGGGCAGGCAAGGAGCCACCCCCACCCACCCTCCCTGGGAGCCGCGCTCCCACCCCCCAGGAGGCCAAGCCAGCAGCTGCCGGGTGGCAGGCGAGCGAGCCTCTGCTTGGCGTTGCCCCGGAGACCGAGCAGGAAGGGGAGGCACTTCCGCGCGCAGCCTGGAGCGGCCCTCTCGCTTTTCCTCCCTCCCCCTCCCAGGAGGCCGCGCCAGAAGGTGGCGGGCAGGCAGCTAAGGCATCTGACTTGGGTTGCCCAAGTAGGAAGAGGAGGAGGCACTTCCCAGCGCAGCCTAGAGAGGCACACTCTCTCTGCCACCACCACCCCCCGCCACGCTCCTGGCCCGCCCCCCCCACTCCACCTCAGAGGCGGAGTGGGCGATGCCGCTGCGCCGCCGCCCCCTCCCCACCCCATCCCAGAAGCGGAGAAGGGGCAGCTCGCCGTGCTCCTTCGCGCAGTTTCTTCCCCCGCTTCTGTTTTTTGGGGGAAGAGGCTGGAAAACCTGGGGTCCCCCGCTAGAGCGGGAGGATTGGGACCCCTAGCTGTATACCATGAAAAGCTTCAATTGCTCATATGCACACATTTAAAATAGTGTTAAAGGGGTACACCATTCCCCACCCCCAGTTAACTGATAACCTTAAATCCTAATCCAGGATCCCCAACATAGTGACCATGGATGCTATGGCACCTGATGACACCTTTCCTGGTACCTGCCAAGTGCTTTCAGAAAGTGGCTGGGGCCAGGCAAGGCCTTGACTAGCAAGACTTCTGATTGGCTGCTGAAGATTTGGTTGGCTTTAGAGATTTTTAAAAATGTTTCTGTGGCAGCAGATGCCACCTCAGCACAAGGATCTTCACTGTGCAACTGAAGATAAGCTATAGCAGCCATTTTGTGGCTGGCTCCACCTTCTGTGGCAGCCATTTTGAGGCTGCAACAATCATGTTGTGTCAGAATTCCAATAGACTCAAAAAGGTTGGGGTCCCCAGTTCTAAGCTCTCTTATTCAAAAATAAATGTTGTTGAAATTATGAGTCTTCCCTTAAAATCAACATATTGAGATTTTAGGCAGACATCTCTCCATATACTATTCACCTCATCTAGACATATGCTCTTTATCTAATGTGAACTTTACATGGATACTGTGTTTGATCTTCCCCACCCTTCATCAAAAGCATAGTACAATACTGATTCAAACACCTTATAGAGCACTCAGTACTGGCAAAGCCAGCTATTATCTACCAAAACAAGTATCTCATAAAAATATTAACTTCATTTATCTTGAAATATTTTCTATAAAAGCCACATTGACTGACATTATCAGTAAAGATAAGGACGGAAATATAATTACACTTCCTTATCGGCTTCTCCATTATTTTGACTAGGATTTATGTCAGCCTAAGCAGCTAGTAATTACAGGGTCATTCAGGCTCTTAAAAACAGGAGCTTTCTTCCAGTCTTTTACGTCACAGTGTTTCTGGCTTTTATTGGTCCCAAACTGTACACTATGGAAGGATGCTGGAAGGAAGCCACCAACCCATGTCTCCTCAGCAATTTGGAGCTGAAAAACAAAGGTATGTAATGATGACATATTCTTACTTAACAGACAAGAGCTCATGAATACTTGTTTTAAAATACTAAATGTTTTATGTCATTTTTATGATTTGCTTGTAGGGTTGCCAGGTCCGACTCAGGAAATATCTGAGGATTTTGAGGGTGGAGCCAGAAGATTTGGGGGTAGAGCCAGGAGTAAGGTTGTGACAAGCTGGATTGAACTCCAAAGGGAGTTCTGGCCATCACTTTTAAAGGGACTGAGTGCCTTCCCTTCATCGGAAATAATGGAGGATGGGGGCACCTTCTTTTGGGGCTCATAGAATTGGACACCCAGATCCAACCTTTTTGAAACGGGTGGGGGGGGGAGTTGAGGAGAGGCACCAGATGTTATGCTGACAATTTGGTGCCTCCACCTCAAAAAACAGCCCCCTAGAGCCCCAGATCCCCTCAGATCAATTATCCATTATACATTGGAGTGCCCAGCAGACATTCTCCTCCCCCAATTTCTAATAGCCCTAAAGCAGGAGGAAGGCCTCCAACCAAGGGATCCCTGCCCCCAACTGGGGATTACACAACAAAAAATGCAAGCTGGTAACCAATTTACTAAGAAGTATATAGAAATCAGTCCAAATGTCCAAAACATGTATATTCAAGTCCCAAAGTAGTGTGGTGCGTTCCTCTTTTTTGAAAATTGTGTAAAGAATCTTTATAATTGAATCAATATTGAATCAATATGGGTCTCAGGTCCCAGGTCTGATGAAGACTGGAAAGAAACAAGTACTTAATCGATTGGCTTGTCACCACACTACTTTGGAACTTGAATATATATGTTTTGGACATTTGGACTGATTTCTATATGCTTCTTAGTAAATTGATCACTAACTTGCATTTTTTGTTGTGTTATCCATTATAGTGACCTCTCTTGGATTGTATTCTATCCCAACTGGGATTGGCAACCCTATTTGCGTTGGGGTTTTTTTTATAACACAGGGGTTTTAATGTTTGATTCCCACCCCCAACTTAGTTTAGTCCAGAAGATGCCCCACTGGATCCATGCCATGGTAACATCAAGACTACACTACTGTAATGTATTCTACATAGGCTTCTCCTGGAAGCTGATGAAGAATGAAGTTGGTACAGAATCCCTCAGCTTGGTTATTATCAGGAGCTATGAGGAGAAGGCATATTACTTGTGAGGAAATACATGAATCTGAGCATGGCAGCCATTATATCTTAATCTGATCTGACTTTTGCAGGTGTTACCCTACAAATAAACTACCTGTATATGCACATTCTTTGTTGTGGCCCTCACCTCATGGAATGGTTTGGCTGATGAAGTCAGGAAGGCTTCTACTCACCTGGCATTCCACAAGCTATGCAAAACTGAATTATTCAGGAGTACATTTTTACAAAGGTAACAGGATTATATATTGTGACAGAATTGTTCAGGAGGGTGCTTTAATAAAGGGAAAGGGACTATGAACTATACTAAATGTATAATATGAACTATCTGTTCTTGTATGTATTACCCTGCTATATAATTTATGCATTGTTTAATATTTTTGTTAATATTTATACTTTGATTCAGATTTCTGTTTAGTTTCAGATTTCTGCAATTGGAGTCCTAGTAAACTGCTTATGAGATATCTCATACTTTTGATTACATTGATTTACACTGTGTAATCTGCTGTGAAACTCAATTAGAAAGGGGGACTATAAATAATGGGACTATAAATAATGTAGACAAAATAAACAAACCTTAGTTAAATTACATTTTCTTTTAAAAGGTTATCCCTAATAGATCAGTATTATAGTTGTGGTTGCTTTGTTTTTGAAAGATAAGGAATATTAAAGAAGGTATTTTTTCCAGTTATAACATTTGTTGGTGAAGGAAAACATGCAGGCCCGTAGCCACGAGGAAGCCTGTGGGGGTACAGCCCCCTGACTGCTAGGCAGGGCCCCCTAACCAGCCTGCAGTGCCTTGGCTGCATCCTTCTCCATTCTGCCATCATCATACATCGTTGCTTCTGCTTGCTTAGGGGACGTGATCATACACAGTTGCTTCAGAATTCTCTGACCCCTCAGCAAGCAGAAACAACGGGGCACTTTCAGCGCCCAGGACTGAAAGTTAAGCTCCACCTTGTTTCTGCTTGCTTAGGGGCTGGAAGAAATCTCTGGCCCCTCAGCAAGCAGAAACAACAGAGCACTTTCAGCGCCCAGGACTGAAAGTTAAGCTCCCTGTTGCTTCTGCTTGTTTAGGGGCTGGAAGAAATCTCTGACCCCTCAGCAAGTGGGGTTGCGGGGGTAGGGGGCGGATGGCTCCATTGCAGACAGGGCAGGGTAAGGTAGGCTGGCACACACAAGTGGAGGTACCGGCTGCAGTCCAGGGCTGGGGATCAGTGGAGAGGTGATGTTCGCCTGCAGGGGTTTTCTGGCCTGGTCTTGCTGGCCACCCGAGCAAGGGTGGAAGCTGTGCTTGGGCAGCCTCGGCTTGCCCTCCGACAGGAAGAAATCCAAATTGGAGGTCTTGTAGCCTCAGAAGTCAATTGCAACTTGGTGGTGCCTTCCACCCCCCCCATTGACCCGCTGGGCTTGCCTAGCTGGATCATGCTACAGGTAAGGGCAGGAGACCGTGCAGCATGTATCTAAACCTCTGAGTGGCTCCCCACCAGAGCTGCTGGAAGAGGGGTGAAAAGGGATCACCTTGGGGCAGCTGTGGGGAGGGGGGAGGCTGTATGGCAGCGAGCTGACAGCTTTTCTCCTCAGTGGTGGTAGGAGAGAAGGCCATGGAGGTTGGAGCCACTATGTGCTCCCTGAAAAAAATCAGGGCCCCCCAATTCTTCAAATCCTGGCTACGGGGCTGAATACATGTATCAAGAGAATTGTTGCTAGAAGGAAAAAAAATGAATACAAAACCCCTAAACACAGATAATGTAAAGAAAATACTGAATGCAGATACAAAAGCCGCCCTGAGACACCTGGGTGGGAAGGGCGGGGTATAAATCTTAATATAAATAAATAAATAAATAAATAAAACTGGATTATGATAAAAAAAAAATCTGAAAGGAAATGAAGAAATAGTGAACTCTGATCTTATACCAAAGTTTAAATGTCACCTGCGAAGCAATCTTAAGCAGAATTATACCCACATACACCCAGTGTAGTCAATGGTCTTAGTGTAACTCTGTTCTGGATTCTATTGCTGGTCACTCACCATTGTGGAATGAGATAAAGACAATGCAAAGCAGAAGGAACCATGCAAGAATGGTTTTCCAGGACTATCTTGTTCCTCCTACATCATATTGCCATGGTAACAGCACCACCAAGTGTTGAGCAAAGATTCAGGCATTTTATAGGCCAGGGAACAATGCCCTTCAGCAATTAAGCAAATAGTTCTTGAATTAAAATTATTTTAGCCCCAATAATAATACACCAGATATATTCCAAAATGACTGAATGACAATATAAACAATCCTTTTTGTTTTGTTTTAAACAAGGAAACAGTAGAAGTCCAAAGTTTTACAGAAAATCATTTATATTATATAGATAACTGCAATAATGTATGGTAGGCATTCATTAGCTCATTCACAGCTATGGTTCAATAAACATCCTGTACCTGAAGGAAGTGTCAAGTAAGATTTAGAGATTGACATACTTAGTCTGGAGTTGGGGGGGAGAGAAATGCATTTAAAATGTCACAGTAATTACACAGCGAATGTTTAATTCATAGAATCACGGAATCACAGAGTTAGAAGGGACCTCCAGTTCAATCCACTGCGCAACGCAGGAAACTCACAAATACCTTCCCCCGCAACAACTCCTAGTGGCACTTGCGCTGTGCCCAGGAGATTGGGGGAGACCCCTCCAGGATCCCTTGCAAAACCTGACCTGGACTAAAATTGCTGCCTGACCCAAAGCAGTGAACAACATTTCCCTGGGCATATAAGAAAGAGCCACGAGAACTAGGCACTGATGCAACCCTTCCTGACCTCCTTCTCATTATTTGCCTAAGTTCACAGAATAAGCATTGCTGTCAAATGTCCATCTAGCCTCTGTTTCAAAATCTCCAAAAAAGGAGAGATCACCACTTCCCAAGGAAGCCTGTTCCACTGAGGAACCACTCCAGCTGTCATAAAGGTCTTCTTAATGTTTAGCTGAAAACTCTTTTGATTTAATTTAAATCTGTTGGTTCTGGTTCAGCTTTCTGAGCAACAGAAAACCATTCTGCATCATCCTTTATATGAAACCCTTCGAGTACTTAAAGATGGTGATCATATCACCTCTCAGTCATCTCCTCTCCAGGCTAAACATACCTAGCTCATTCAGCCTTTCCTCGTAGGACTTGGTCTCCAGACCCCTCAACATCTTTGTTGCCTCCTCTGGATACATTTCAGCTTGTCTATTTCCTTCTTAAATTGTGGTGCCCAAAACTGAACACAATACTCTAGGTGAGATAAAACCAGAGCAGTGTAAAGTGATACTATCACTTCACATGATCAGAAAACTAAACTTCTTTTGATACAGCCCAAAATTGCATTGGCCTTTTTTAGCTACTATATCATATTGCTAACTCATGTTCAATGTGTGGTCCACTAAGGCCCCTAGATTCTTTTCACACATACTACTGCCAAGACATGTCTCCCCCATCCTATAATTATGCATTTGATTTTTCCTACCTTAAATGCAGAAATTTACATTTATCCGGGTTAAAACTCATTTTATTTCTTTTAGCGCAGTTTCCCAACCTGTCAAGATCATCCTGTATCCTTACTCTTACTGATTCCCCACTCACCTTGTTGAATTTTGCTGAACTCTAAGATTTGACAAACTTTCTAGTATTTCCCCACACAAAAAGGGGAAAATAACTAAAACATATAAAGCAGACAGATGGAAATCTTCATCAGGCCACTGTGGCTACCTTGGAGAAAGTAATTTAAAAAGAATGATGGGAGTAAGGTTTTATTATGACTTTTAATTTATGAAGCATTTTAAGGTAGATGCTGAGTTGATATAATTTAGTCCACCTTCCGGTGATGTCAGGGGTATGTAGCATATGCAAATGAGTTTTGCTAATGAGTTGTGCTAATGAGCTCTGATGCCTCTTTTTCTACAAAATTACCACTGCCTTCATTCAAATCATTTATAAAGATATCAAACAAAACAGGTCCAAGGACAGATTCTTGAGGCACTCCACTTGTCACTCCTCTCCAAGAGGATGAGGAACCATCCACAAGCACTCTTTGGGTTCAGTCTGTCAACCAGTTACAGATCCACCCAGTTACAGATCCACCTAATAGGATCCAAACCAAGTTTTACCAACTTGTCAACAAGAATATTATGTGAAATCTTACCAAAAGCCTTATGGAAATCAAGATAAACTATGTCTACAGCATTCCCTGATTGAGCAAGGTAGTAACTTTCTGAGGTGGGGGGCGGTTGGTGGGACGTGATGTTCTTGAGAAACCCTTGCTGGCTCTTAGTAATCACAGCCATGCTTTCTAAATGCTCAAGCACCGACTGACTGATTTTTAAAACTTTTCCAGGTATAGACATCATGCGGATAGGTCAGTAGTTATCCAGATCTTCCTTTTCCCCCTTCTTGAACATGGGAACAACATTTGCCTGCCTCAAATCTTCCAGCACCTCACCTATTCTCCAAGAATTCTCAAAAATAATGGCCAGAGGCTAGGGAATTACATCTGCAAGTTCTTTTAGTATCCTTGGATGCAGTTCATAGAGGGAATGCTTATTCAATTTGCAGATGATACTTAATTGAGAGGGGTTGCAAACACAGAAGAAGACAGAAACAGGATACAGGATGACCTTGACAGGCTGGAAAACTGAGCTAAAATCAATAAAATGAATTTTAACAGAGATAAATGTAAAGTTCTGCATTTAGGTAGGAAAAGTCCAATGCATGGTTATAGGATGGGGGAGACTTGTCTTAGCAGTAGTATGTGCGAAAAGGATCTAGGGGTCTTAGTGGATGAGTCAACAGTGTGATGCAGTGGCTAAAAAGGCAAATGCAATTTTGGGCTGTATCAACAGAAGTATAGTGTCCAGATCACGTGATGTGGGGAGGGACGGTGGCTCAGTGGTAGAGCATCTGCTTGGGAAGCAGAAGGTCCCAGGTTCAATCCCTGGCATCTCCAAAAAAGGGTCCAGGCAAATAGGTGTGAAAAACCTCAGCTTGAGACCCTGGAGAGCCGCTGCCAGTCTGAGAAGACAATACTGACTTTGATGGACCAAGGGTCTGATTCAATATAAGGCAGCTTCATATGTTCATATGTTATCACTTTACTCTGCTCTGGTAAGACCTCACCTGGAGTATTGTTTTTAGTTTTGGGCACCACATTTTAAGAAGGATATAGACAAGCTGGAATGAGTCCAGAGGAGGGCGATGAAGATGGTAAGGGGTCTGGAGACCAAGTCCTATGAAGAAAGGTTGAAGGAGCTGGGAATGTTTAGTCTGGAGAAGAGGCGGCTGAGAGGTGATATGATCACCATCTTCAAGTACTTGAAGGGCTGTCATATAGAGGATGGCGTGGAATTGTTTCCTGTGGCCCCGGAAGGTAGGACCAGAACCAATGGGTTGAAATTAAATCAAAAGAGTTTCCAGCTCAACATTAGGAAGAACTTCCTGACCGTTAGAGTGATTCCTCAGCAGAACAGGCTTCCTCGGGAGGTGGTGGACTCTTCTTCCTTGGAGGTTTTTAAACAGAGGCTAGATGGCCATCTGACAGCAATGAAGATCCTGTGAATTTAGGGGGAGGTGTTTGTAAGTTTCCTGCATTGTGAAGGGGTTTGGACTAGATGACTCTAGAGGTCCCTTCCAACTCTATAATTCTATAATTCTATGATCTGGCCCCGAGGAATTAATTTCATTTAAAAATACTAGGTGTTTATGTATGCCTCGGTCACCTCGATAATTGATTACTGTAATGCTCTCTACATGGGGCTGCCCTTGACTTAGATTCGGAAGCTGCAGCTGGTGCAGAACGCTGCAGCCAGGCTACTAATGGGGCTTCCCCGGGAGGACATTCAGCCTGTGCTGAGAGCACTGTACTGGCTGCCTGTTGCGTACTGAATTCGTTTCAAGGTCCTGGTATTAACCTTCAAAGCCCTATATGGCCTACGACCTACCTATCTGCGGGACCGCCTTGCCCCTCATGTTCCCCAGAGAGTACTTTGATCAAGCTCTCAAAATCTTTTGGCTGTTCCTGGGCTAAAAGAGGCTAGGCTTAATTCCATCAGAGCAAGAGCCTTCTTGGTTGTGGCCCCAATACTCTGGAACACCTTCCCAGAAGCCATCAGGGCCCTACGGGACTTATCACAGTTCCACAGGGCCTGCAAGACTGAACTGTTTCGTTTGGCATATAACATCTAATGGAAGAGGGCTGCCACCACATCTGGATCTATCACACTTTAGTACTAACTGCCTAGGATCTGTACGCATTGAGAAAGGAAAATATTATACGATCCACCTGAGGTAGCACCATTGCAATTTATTTGATTGTTTTGTTGTTCTAATATTGCTTATTGTTTATTGTGTATTTTACATTGTTAGCTGCCTTGAGTCTACATAGAATGGGCGGGATAGAAATATAATGTAAATAAATAAATAAATACTACCCCAATGCTGCATCTCCCTTCCCTCATCATGTTCTGTTTTTGCCATGCTGAGCACCTTTTTCCCTCACAAGAGAAGACTGAGGAAAAGTAGGAACAGAGCAGTTGTGCCTCTCTTCATCAACCGTTACAATTTCACTTTCTTGTCCCCGCAATGGGCCTACCATTTCCTTGCTCTTTTTCTTAATTTGAACATAAGGAAAAAAACCCTTTGTTGTTGTGTTTAGCATCTCTCACTAGCCTATGCTCATATGGAGCTTTAGCTTTCCTAAGTCTTTCTCTGCAAGCACTGGTTATTTGTTTATATCGATCCTTTGTTATAAGGCCCTCCTTCCATTTCCTAAATGAGTCTTTTTTTTATTTCTCACGTCCTCAGAAAGCTGTTTATGGAGCCACTTTGGTTTCTTTAGGATGGATATAAACAATTTTCCCCCTTCTCATAGGAATAGTTTGTGATTGTGCCTTCAATATTTTATTTTTAAGGAACTCTCACCCCTCTTGAACTCACTTCTCCTTAAGCATTTCTTGCCATATGATTCTACCCAGCGTAACTTTAAGTTTGACAAAATTCGCTTTCCTGAAGTCCAGTCTATATGTCTAACTATGTACAGCTTTTCCCTTCCCCAAGACTGTAAATTCCAAAATTACATGGTCACTACCGCCCAAGGAGTCCACTACTTTCACTCTGTTAAGTCCTTCCCCGTTGGTAAGAATCAGGTCCAAGATAGCAGATCCCCTTGTTTCCCTCTCCACTTTCTGGAAAATGACGTTGTCAGCAAGACAAGTTAGGAATTTATTTGACCTTTTGTTTTTAGCAGAGTTGAACATCCAACAGATATTTGAGTAATAGAAATCTTCCATGACCACCATGCCCTGTCTCTTTGAGAACTTTGTTCTAGGATTATCTCATCTAACTCCTCTGTCTGGTTTAGTGGTCTATAGCAGATTTCCACCCCCCTCATAATATCACTATTGTTTCTTACTCCTTTTATTTTTACCCAGATACTCCCAACCGAATTTCCATGCTCAGTTTCGCATATTTCCTCACAATGTGACTCCTCCACCCTTCCTTATTTGTCTGACCCACTGAGTTTCAGTAGTGCCTATTAAGTCATAATAAGTTTGACAATAGGGACATGGAAAAGTATTTGTTTATTAATACTGTTAAATAATACATAAATTTGTATTGCTACATAACAAAATGACCAATAAAAATTACTGGAAAAAAATAATCCCCTTCCTGTATTAGGACTTCAAGTTTCTCCTGATTTGTTTCCCATACTCTGTACACTACTGTAAAAACATCAGAATTCATGTTTTATGCAATCTGAAGTTTTTGTCTCTGTACTTACCTGTGAGTTAATGTTACCTAGCATATGTGCCACTCCCTGCAAAGCTTTAGCGTTCTTATCTCCAATTACTGGCCTCATACTAGGCTTTGAATTTTTGTCTTGCTCCCACATTTTTGTTTTGCTCATTGCATTTATGCTACGGATCTCTTAGAATCATATAATCATAGAGTTGGAAGGACCTCCAGGATCATCTAGTCCAACCCCCTGCACAATGCAGGAAACTCACAAACACCTCCCCCTAAATTCACAGGATCTTCATTGCTGTCAGATCGCCATCTAGCCTCTGTTTAAAAACCTCCAAGGAAGGAGAACCCACCACCTCCCGAGGAAGCCTGTTCCACTGAGGAATCGCTCTAACGGTCAGGAAGTTCTTCCTAATGCTGAGCCGGAAACTTTTGATTTAATTTCAACCCATTGGTTCTGGTCCTACCTTGGACACTGTCTGTTTAATATCTACATGGGGCCACTGGATAAAATCAACTGGATCTATGGGAAAGATGGCCATAAATATACCGATAACAGCCAACTTTATTTTCTCTTTTCACCTAAACCTGGTGAAGCAGTGGATGTGCTCAGTAGGTGTATGGAGTCAATAAGATGCTACAGGAGGGCTTAGAAATTGAAAGTCAACACAGATAAAATGAAAATACTTTTGGTTGGTGGAGAGATTGCCTGATCTAGAAGACAGGATACAGCCTAGACCTACGCTCTTTTTTGAGGAGCCAGCTTGTAGTCTGGTGCGGCTTTTAGATCTGACCTTGAAGATTCCCCTGTAGTATAAGCAGCTATTTCCATCAATTCTTGATATTGCAGTTGTACCCCTTCCTGACCTTGACCTGAAAAACCCAGGCTAGTGTCATTTTGTCACATATCAGAAGCTAAGCAGGTATTTGTACGTGAGGCCACCAAGTTATTCCAGGTTTGCTATGCAGAGGCAGCCAACGGAAAACCACCTCTGAATGTCTCTTGCCTTTAAAATCCTACCAGGCCACCATAAGTCAGCTGTGACTTGACAGCACTTTCCACCACCCACCCCCTCCTGAATAAGAAAAGCTGTATCAGTTTACAATTATTGTAATACATTTAAATTGAGCTGCTTTGACAATGGTTTGGAAACTTTACTAATTTGAAGCACAGTATCCAGTTTACTAAAAGGAACTTACTGTAGCGAATATATTTCACTGGCATTTTTAAAAAGTTTCTGGCTTCCACCTTGTTTCTTAATATAGTTCAATGTGTTAGTCTAAAGTTGCAAATAGGAACAGAGAATCTGCGTGGAGTAAGTGTGTCCCATGGGGGGGGGGGGGGAATTGTGTACCTACACTTCCATCTTTCAGGCACCAAGTAAAGCTATTCTAATCTCCTGTGCATTCTTCTGAATGCTGATGAATTCTTCTAATTTCTAGTGGTTGATTTTGTAGTTACTATGCATTATTTTGTCTCTTTTTATTGATATTTGATATGAATTTCATGCTTCATTGTATATTTTGATGGTTAGTATAGAAACATGACAGACTGAAAAACTAAAGGTTGGAGGCAGAGAGCCAGCCAGCCAGTCCTAGAAGGGATATAATATATCATCTAGTCTAATTCCATCTCTGGCAGCAAGATACTCTATATACCTAGGGTATATATCTCAGAATGCAGTAAATGTTCATGATTTTAGCTTCTTGATGTGAAAAATAGCATCTTAGATGTAATGGATGAATTCTGAAAATAGCAACAGGTTTCCACACAATTTTTACAGTTTTGCCAAAAGCAGAGAGGGGGGGGGGGGGCGTTTTTTGTACAATTAAACAATCTACACAGAATAAGCCAATATCCCTACCTTTTGTGAAAAAGCTTGGTATTATGTGCAATAGTAATAATAAGAAGGGGCCAAGGTTAATAACACAAAGGCAAGAACCATAGAAATAAGGACTAATGTTAAGCAATAAGAAAGAACAATCACAAATACCCTGATACCTTGAAGTTGGCAGTACATTGATACCTCGTCAGCTAAGGGAAAGGTGTGGGCAGGAGCATGTTTATCTCAGCACAATACAACACAGTATCCCTTCCCTCCCACCCCAGACTGGCTCCTCTACCATGTGATTGCATCTTTGTAGTTTCATCCTGAAACAAGCACACAAGCAAACTACCCCTACTTTGAGCTCCCTTCACTGCTGGGCACCAAAAGCACTAAGTGGGAATCGACTGAGCTGTTTCAGACACCTGATGATGTTGAGTGGCTTACGAATTTAAGAGCAAATATCATGGGCAAGGAATGTGGAAGATCCTGCAGTGAGTTTTAAAGGTAAGAGCAAGGCGTTTGAGCCAGATGCAGAAGTGAAGAGGAAGCCAGCATCAGGATTTGACTAATGACTGATAATATAAATTATATAATACATTTCAGGCAATGGCTTGTGCACACCTCATTTGCTATTAAAATATCTGTGGGAAGCCAATGTGTGAAGGATCCTGCCTTGAGGCAGGGGACTGAACAAATTACTTCCTGATCCCTTCTGGTCCTATGACTTTATGATGCAAACAAAAAAAATTTAATCAGCAGGGGTAAAATACTTCTAAAAGAGTCAAGCTTCTGAATTGCATGGCACATTTTTCAGGCAAAAGGAACAAGGGGAGGGGAGAACCCAATCAGGGAATAATAAATTATGTGAGGTGGGGTTTTCTTGTGCCTGTGTGTTATTTTTCAGAAGACCTCCAAGATTTATGTAGATTCATATTTCCCTGCAGTTCTGAAATTAGTCTGAATAAAACCAGAGGCTGAAAATATCACGGGCATATGTGTGTGTCTGATATCTCCAAGATGAAAGTGAGGCTAGCCGTTGGCAATGAGCCTTGACAAAAATAAAAGTTGAGAGTCCATGGGCAATTTTTTTTTCTTTAATAATAAAGAAATAGTCAAAAGGGAAATATTTGGAATGTTTATGCCACCGGAATTCAGAGACTGTCACTTGGAATGACAGGCAATAAATATGTCTGCACAAATAAGGCACTTCACATTGGCTGAGCCATCCCCTCCCACTGGCACAGGTCACTGATGGAGTCATCCTGAGCAAAGTTAAAACTTACTAAGTCCACTGAAAGCAATGAGCTTAGAAAGGTGGAACTGTGTTTGGGATGGCATTGTGTTTCTCGATGGTCGTAAGAGATCTGACCATCAAAGATCATAACTCTGCTCTTGTAAACAGCATCACTCAGACACCAACTCACATATACAGTATGGAATGGGGGTTACTTTCCTTGGTGAGATTCTACATGGCTGAGGCATATGTGAAAGTACTCCAATTCTGTGGTCAGGGCTCGTCTCCTCCCTGGTCATCATCTAGTCATTGAAGAGAGTGATAATGGCTATCAGATGGGAAAGGCCTAACCATGTGGCTCTGCCATTTATGTTCACATCACACTGAAAGTCCCATGCCACTACAAGTGAGTGTGAAGAGAGCCTTTCATAATGCCCTTGTGAGTACCCCCTCCAGAATCCCATCAATTTGGGAAACACAATGAGAGTGGATGCTTATCAACTGCTATTTTCCTCACTCTGCTGCCCATTTCTCCAAAATGTATTTGAATGCAGATTAGTGCTGTGGCTATCTCATTAGGAACATTCTGGCTACCAAGACTCCTGACAAATGCTGCATAGCATCCTTAGTCAAGAACCAGAAATCATCCCCGGGCATCTGCTACCCACAGTGTCTCCTGACCAAGATGGCTCAGGCTAGTCCCATCTCATCAGATCTTGCAAGCTAAACAGGGTCAGCAAGAAATTCCAGGGTTGCCACAAAGAGGCATGGCAATGGTAAATCACTCTAAACATCTCTTGCCTTGAAAACCCCATGAGAGGCCACCGTTAAGTTAGCTGTGATTTGATGGCACTTTCCACCACCAATGAAAAGTGCAGCAACAATATTTATTACTGTCAGGACTTTTTTTTTAGCAGGAACGCACAGGAACACAGTTTCGGCTGGCTTGGTGTCGGTGGCCTCATGTGCAAATAAGTTCCTGCTGGGCTTTTTCCACAAAAAAATCAATTTAGCTACTGTGATCCAATGCAATGGTCACTTTCAGGTTGGATTACTGTCACTCTCTCTATGCAGGCTTACCCTTGCGGCTGATCCAGAAACTCCAGCTAGTGCAGAATGCGGCAGCACGGCTGTTAACTGCATTGCCTTTACGGGCAAGCATTCAGCCAGTGCTGCACCAGCTGCACTGGCTACCTATTGAGTACCGGATCCACTTCAAGGTTTTGGCACTGACATTTAAAGCCTTATGCGGTCTGGGACCAACATACCTGAGGGACCACCTTTCCTCATATACACCCCAGAGGTCGTTGCGATTGGCTACGCAACACCTCCTGACCACCCCTGGCTCTAAAGATGTCCATCTTGCCTCTGCCTGGTGGAATCAGCTCCCTGTGGAGATCCGGGCCCTACCCGAATTACTGCCATTTTGGAGGGCCTGCAAGACAGAGCTGTTCCACTGGGCCTATGGTTGAGGCAGCAGGTGTCCCATTATTCCATCATTTGGCTCCCCTTGTGGTGACATTGTGCTATCCTATTGCTAATACCATCATTTAATGTGGACCTAAAACTGGTTACTTGATATGCTGTGCTCTGTCCACTGGTGGTGCGTTTTATTTATTGCTCTTACTGTTTAATTTTAATTGTGGTGTTTTAATTTTAATCTGTTTTTATTAAAATCTGTTTTAATAATTTTATATGTTGTGATCCACCTTGAGCCCGTCTACAAGATAGGGCAGAATATAAGCCCACAAAATAAATAAATAAAATAAATTTAAAAGCCTGGTGCAAAACAAAAGTTATGTCAGGGGGTGTGGCCAATATGCAAATGAGTATACTGCAGAGTATCAGAGTAATAATAAGACATCAGCAAATGCAGAAGTGAACTGCCTTTCTCTGTTTAACTCATATGGATATTATCATGGCATAATTTATAGCATTTAGCATGATTGTCACTTTTTAATCACACCTGGGATAGAAAGACTGAAAATAAAGCAAACAGAACATCAGTGACTCCCATAATTGTCAAGAGTTATTAAAGGACAATACCAGGCCTCGGATTCAGCAGGAGCTCACAGGAGCATAGCTCCTGAACCTTTCTGGGAGTTCCGCCTCCTCCTTCCCACCTTGTCCATTGAATAGTGGGTGCAACTGAATAACAACCCCTGGATGAGCTGCACCACCTATTTTTCTACAAAACGACCCCTGGACAGTACTGTCACATTCTGACAGGAAGGCAGAGTTGCTTTCTGTTCACCAGGTCCTGAAACATTTAGGAACAACAAGACATGAGATAGATCACATGAACAAGCAAGCAACAAACAGACATTAATGTAAAGCAGGGGTGGCCAACAGTAGCTCTGCAGATGTTTTTTGCCTACAACTCCCATCAGCCCTAGCCAGCATTAGGCAAAAAAGCATCTGGAGAGCTTCCGTTGGCCACCCCTGATGTAAAGGATTCTGCAATGTGGAGGAAATGGCAAGGATTAATACACAACCCTCACCCCACAGAGACCAACTCTTGATTAGTTCATACTTTTCAAATAAGAATAAGATGTGATTTCAAATCTGTAAGGGAAGATGGCATAGTATACCCCAACCTCAGATCTTGGAAGTTAAGCAGGGTTAGTGCTTGGAAGGAAGACCACCAAGCAGGATTCTGCAGAGGAAGGCAATGACAAATCACCTCTGCTTCTCACTTGCCTTGAAAGCCCCATGCTGGAATCTCCATAAGTCAGCTGTGACTTGATGGAAGTTTGTGTGCACGCACATCCACACACACATGCACAAAGACTGTTATTGCAGTTAAACTGCTGTTGATCTAAGACAACAGATATCAGAATACCAGTAGATTTGGAGGTTAAAGAGGGGAAGCTGTTGAGCACTATACTCCTGTTTGCAGTCCTTTCTGGGGCTTCTTATTGCCACTCTGGGAAAATGATGTTTGAATAGATCAACATTTGGTATGATCCAGCAATGCTCTTATGTTCTTATGCTTTTATCTGGTAGAAAACCATAGTATTTACTATACATACTATTACGCTGCCTACTAACCCATGCAGTATACTAAACTGGATTAACCAAAACATTGCTGCTTGTAACTATTTACTGGTGTGGCAGTCATCATGACTATTTGCTTCTGAGCACAACACTTCACAAAAGAGGACTTTAGGTCTCCTAAGGACAGGGATAACATGCTTTCTGGCTCATGCAATGTCTATTCACTCATAAGGATTCAATTTGCCATTAGTCTTTACACACACACACACAAGATTATGTGACATTTTCTCATAGTAAGCATATCAAGGCTGTGATTCATATTAAAGAGGAAATTTATGGGATCACGTAATCCAACTGAATTTTCTCCAAAGCTGAGGAATAATATAAGACCTGGCATCTTGCCTATTGCAATTTCACAATCTGGACCTCTGTTCTAGTGAAGTTGCTGAACAGGTGTTAAAAGTACATAAACAAAAATTGAGTCCAGAAGACTGATGCCTTAGGGAATGGAAGGTCATTTAGGAACACAGTTCTTTTACTTTTGAAAAGTTTTTAGGTTTTAAACAATTTATTGGTAGCATATGGTTACAAAGCTTATCTATTTCTTAATTTTTTCTTTTTTTTCACATTAACCCATATGACAATTCAACAAATGGCAAAGGAAAATCTCTGATTTCATTTGGGCCGGAAAGAAACCAAGGATAAAGATGAAGATCTTAACGGATGCCAAAGAGAGAGGAGGTTTTCAACTTCCCGATCTAAGACTATACCACGATGCAGTTTGTTTGACATGGATAAAAGATTGGATAATGCTGTTAGATAAAAAACCTTTGTGGTTAGAAGCTCACGGAAATAGATTCGGCTGGCATGCATACATGTACTATGGGAAGAATAAAATGGATGGTTTTTTCTCTCACCACTATGTCAGAAATACATTACTAAATACTTGGATAAAATACAAGAAATACGGGGACGAGAGAAAACCATTATGGATAGTGCCAGCAGAAGTAATAAAAATAACAGCTGATTCTGAAGAAAAAAGAGAAATGTCATATAACCAACTGCTTAAGATTCAAGGAGACAAAATTGAATTAAAAACCTCAGAAGAGCTAAATAACAATTATGATTGGTTTCAAATGCAACAAATTAAAAGTTTGATGGAAAATGACATAAAATCAGAGGGGATTAGACGAGAACAAACAGAACTGGAAAGAGTCCTGTTAGGTGACAATGAAAAATTGATATCAAAAGTATATAAGTTATTATTGAAATGGTCTACAGAAGAAGAAGTAGTAAAGTCTCAAATGGTCAAATGGGCAATTAATGTGAATAGAGAAATACAAATGGAAACATGGGAGCACCTCTGGAAGAACTCAATGAAGATATCAACTTGTCAAAGCATTAAGGAGAACTGTTTTAAAATGATGTATAGGTGGTATATGACTCCGAAAAAATTGGCTAAGATAAGTAAGAAAATGTCGGATAGATGTTGGAAATGTAAAAAACATGAAGGTTCTTTCTTCCATATGTGGTGGACATGTGAAAGAGCGAAAGAATTCTGGAAGATGATACAACAAGAAATCACCAAAATTTTGGGCTATGATTTTAAGAAAATTGCAGAGACGTTTTTACTTGGATTACAATTAGAAAAATACCCAAAAGAAGACAGGACTTTAATTTGGTACCTGTTATCAGCTGCTAGGACTTTGTATGCGCAGCTTTGGAAGCAAGAAAAAATACCAGAGAAATGGGAATGGACCATGAAAGTTTTATCGTGGTGTGAAATGGACAAATTAACCAGAACACTAAGAGACTATGATTTAGAGATATTCAAAAGGGAGTGGAGAAAATTTAAAGGATATATGGAGAAAACTTGGAAAGTAAAGAAATATTGGACATTTTTTTAGTTGTAAGAATATATATACGGAACTTTGAGCAATCAGAAGTGCCTTTAAGTATGGATTTGAACTTATAACCTCGGGGAAGTCAACATTGGAGGGAGGGGGGATGGAAATGTCTTTTGAAAAGTTTTTAGAACTATGTAATACTTGATGTTGTAGGGATGGAACAACATACAGTTTTAAGTCTTGGGAATGTCTCAGCAGACTATATATCATAGTCAAACAATTTCTTCCAGTAAAATGAAAAAGTTAGAAATGTTTTCCAGCCCACTAATGAAAGAAACAAATAGCGAGAGAGTGAAACTTGAAGTTGTTATTGTCATGGTTTGAATTGTCCAAACAATGTTAGCACTGATTCTCAGAAACAGATTTCTAATTAACTGAACCAAATCATATTGTTTAAAGTTGGAAAAACTCCTAGGAACTGGTAATAATCTAGATTCATAAAGGAGATGCTACCTCCTAGAGCTCTGATGTTGGGGGGGAATTCTTTCAGGAAAGGCTCAGGGAACTTCACAGTAAACCTGTTCTGGAGGGGGCTGCACTCCTGCTGAAGGAGCAGGTTCAAAACCTGGGGATACTGATATACAGCTGAATGCTCAGGAAGGCTCCTCTGTGGCATGCAGTGTTTTGTTTGGTTTTAAATCAGCATTTAGCTGATATGCCAACCAATGCTCCCTCTAAGCTGTTAAGTCTTGTGAGCAAAAATTCAACTTTGTGAGCTACTGGAATAAAATTGTGGGCTACTGATGATAAAACTGTGAGCTACTGCATAAATTACTTTGCTCTAGGGGCCATTTTTCCTGATCTAAGACAAAAATGTGTGAGCCGGAGGCTAAAAAACTTTGATCTAGAGGCTAAAAAAATTAGAGGGAACACTGATGCCAACTAGGGTTGTTCCCTGAAAAGCATGATCTGGCCATAATGACACATACTTTGATGATATTCAGGTTAGATTATTGCAATGTACTCCAAGAGGGGCTGCCTTTGAAAATAGTTTGGAAACTTCAGCTGTTCACAAATGTTGTGGCCAGTCTAATGTCAGGAGGTGGTTACAGGGATTGTATCTCTCCTGTTATGAAAGATCTGCACTGGCTGCCCATTTGCTTTTTTTGGAACAATTCAAAGTGTTGGTTCATACTTTAAATTTTATTCATTTATGTTATTTATAGTGCCCCTTTCTCATTAGGAAGTAAGGAGGATTACAGAGAGTAAGTCAATGCAATCAACAAGATGGAACATTCAATAAAAAATGAAATAGGACTTCGCAGGGCTTTTTTTGAGCCAGAATGCACTGGAACACTGTTCCGGCTGGCTTCAGCAGCATTCTGGCTGCCTTGGCCAGCGTTCCAGAAAAGCCCAGGGAGCTTCAGGGAGCTCAGCCACGCATGCACAGCAGCCTCCCGACCTCTTGCTGTCCAGCGGGGATCCAGAGGTGCAGCCACATGCATGTGGCAGCCTCCCGCCCTCGAGCTGTCCAGCAAGGGTTTGGAGGCTCAGCCATGCACATGCGGCAGCCTCCCACACTTACACTGTCTGGCAGGGATCTGGAACCCCAGCTGTACGTGTGCGGCAGCCTTCTGCCTTCACACTGGCCAGCAGGACTTAGGAGGCCAGCCACGCCAGGGCAGCAGCCTCCCAACAATGCTGAGGTTCAGGAGGCCAAGCTGCACTGAGTTCAGGTAAGTTGCTCCCATCCCCTCTCTTCCGCCTCTTTCTTCCCTCTCTTTCTTCTTCCCTCCCTCCCTCCCTTCCTCTCTCTCTCTCTCTCTTTCTTTTTCTTTCTTTCCAACTCTCCCCCTTTCATTGATTCATTTTTTTCTTTCTGTCAGTCTTTCTTTGTTCTATTTGCTTTATTTTCCACACCCCCACTCTTTCTTTCTTCCTGTCAGTTTTCTGTCAATATTTCTTCTTCCCTGTTTGCCTTATTTCCCACCTCCCCCATCTCTCTCTCTCTCCCCCTTTCATTCATTCATTTTTCTGTCAGTCTTTCTTTTTCTCTATTTGCTTTTTTCCCCACTCCCACACTCTTCCTTTCTTTCTGTCAGTTTTTCTGTCAATATTTATTTTCCTCCGTTTGCCCTTATTTCCCACCTCCCCCATCTCTCTCTCTCTTTTTCTAATTCCCCCCCCCCCTTTCATTCATTTATTTTTCTGTCAGTCTTTCTTTTCCCCTATTTGCTTTATTTCTCTTTTTTTCTTTCTTTAAGCACTACACCATACTGGCTCTTGTGATCGAGTTTTGTGTTGGAATTTGATTTTTTTTTCTGAGATGGCTATGTATGGTTATATATGTGTGTGTGTGTGTGTGTGTGTGTGTGTGTGTGTGTGGATTTTTTCGAATGCTAAAATATCTTTTTTGAGGTGTGGTGACCAGAATTGTACACACCTAAAAAAACATATTATAGCACTTTTGGTGATGTCAGAGGTGTGGCTTAGTATGCAAATGATGGTGATGTCAGAGGTGTGACCTCGCATACTAATGAGTTCCTGCTGGGCTTTTTCTACAAAAAAGCCCTGAGACTTGGGTTGTAGAACCCACCAGAAGTCTAAAAAACAAAACCAAAGCAAAGCATAAGTGTTAACATGGCACGTTATATGATGATTCAACAATTGGATCCAACCCACAGCAAACTATACACATAGCAGTCCAGACCACAGTCCCCAATAATTTATCCACATAACTTTGTGAAGCCTTTTGTAACAATTACCCTGCTGCTTGCATTAAAAAGCCCTCTCGGTAATTCAGTTTTGCATATTTTGTGAAAAGCCCAGAGAGTGAGAGACTTTTTGACCTCAGGCAGGACATTCCACCATGTGAGTGCCACAACAGCCCTAAAGGGCTTGGGACCTAGGAGCCTGAAGGACTTACTCCTTCCACACTATCCAGCCCACCAGTTTAGATCAGCCTCTCCCAGTCTTCAGAGGCAGGGCACATGTGTAACCCAAATTGCCTGTCTCCATTTAGATGAGGGAATTAGTGAGAAGACTAAGCTGGCAAAATGGGTGTACCAAGCGGGATCCACACCTGCTGAGCTTGAATTCAGCAAGAGCTCGCAGGAGACTGCTCCTGAACCTCCAACCAGGGTCTGCATGCAGTGGGGAATTCTCTCCCCACTGCACACATATTCTGGGGCATATGCAAATGAGATATGCTACTGAGTTCCTGCACCTTTCTTTCTACAAAATGACCCCTGTACACTTGTATATACCAGGGTCAGCCTCAAAGAGAAAAATTCTTAAAATGATCAAGACCAAGTGAGAAGGAAATTTGTTTTACGGAAAAACACTAGTTAAATCTAAAAACATACACATTAAAGCAATCAAATAACACACACAAACAAGGCTACAGAGAAATGGAGGTGCTTAGAGACATAGAGAGAATTATGAGGTGATATTTACCATCCAAATGTGCAAAAGTCCATGGAAGTGAGATCATGAATGACCAGCGTATCATGAACAAAGGAACCCAAATTGAGAATTTGGGGTCGCTACTCTGTTAGGCACCCTCAAGTTACATCACAGAGCTGTGGCTGGGCAGCCATTTTTAATAGACTAAAGAAGGTAACCTGAGGGGCTGGATTATGGGTCTGAACAAAAGACTATGAGGTTTCCCAAACTCTGATCAAAAGCTGTAATGGCAACTTAGTAGGTATATCCTGGAGTGTACATATAGGGTTGATGGCTGCTACTAATACTTCAAAGTTAGTATCTTTTTGGTAACCCAGAAGATCTGCTTTCCAGAGAAATGTTTAAAGGAAGTTTGGTCCAGGAAAGGGGCCATAAAGGACAGGCATAGGTGTTTTGCAGAGAATTGTTGTTAAAAAGATTTACATTTCAAAGAGACAAAGGAATTTCCATACTGGGACTTGCTGGAATGCTGAGAACTCTGAAACTTATCGGGGGGGGGGGGGGAGGGAGCAGACTGCACATAGAAAAGACAGATGTTCTGTTTCCACAACCTCCATGTTTTAGGCAAGCTCTGATGATCATGTGTGTACCCTTCAGGATTTACACACAGACCCAGGAGCAGTGCTTTAGGGAACCCTGGGGTCATTCAGAGGTGGGGGTGCCTGTAATGCAGGTGTAGCAAAGACAGGACATTTCCTGTGGAGACTCCTTGCCCTTGGAACCCCCACCCAGTTGAGGCTCACCTGACACTTAAGTTACTATCTTTTAGGCTCCAAGACAAAACATATTTCCCCCCCTAGGCTTTTATCTTTTCAGCTATTTTATGGTCTCCTAGCTTGAGATCTGTTTTATGGATAGCTTTATGCTATTTGATGTCCTTAGGCTTGTTTTAATAGCTTGTTTTTGTATATTGATCATTTATTATTTTACTTTTAAGCCACTTTGAGCAAGACTCTGAAGAGATAGCATGGAATATAGTAAATAAATAAATGGACCTTAAAAATGAAGGTGACTGCAAATGTGTCATGTTTGGGCAATCCTGTGTTTTGTTTTAAACAGCACAGAGAAGCGTGCTGGAAATATTTAACAGTCTACTACATAGTAGTCCTTTAAATATAAGAGAGTGATCCTATGATGCACAGTTCCAAGGGATTGATTATAACGCATAGTCCCAAGGGAATGAATACAACAACCCTAGTAAAGATACAGTAATAATACTAATGCAAGTAAATCTTATTTTGAAACTAGAACTAAACAAATGGACACCGAGGAGTATGTGTGTGTGTGGGGGGGAGGGGTCTCAAGCAAATCCTCCTAACTTGAAATTCCATTTGAAAAGAAAATCAAATTTATATTCTCTTAATTAACACCTCCCTCAAGAATCTGGCAAGAGCCCCATGGCACAGAGTGGTAAAGCTGCAGTACTGCAGTCAGAGCCCTCAGCTCACGACCTGAGTTCGATCCCAGCGGAAGCTGGTTTCAGGTAGCCGACTCCAGATTGACTCAGCCTTCCATCCTTCTGAGGTCGGTAATATGAGTACCCAGCTTGCTGGGGGGAAAGTGTAGATTACTGGGGAAGGCAATGGCAAACCACCCCGTAAAAAGTCTGCTGTGAAAACGTTGTGAAAACAATGTCACCCCAGAGTTGGAAATGACTGGTGCTTGCACAGGGGACTACCTTTACCTTTTTACAAGAATCTGGCAGCCACAGTTGCAGCTGGTTCATGTGCTCAAGGGAGCTTTGGGTACATGTTTTGCAAAGGCCACCTTTCAATGTTTCATTGCAAATCAGTTTTCAAAGATTCAAAAGCAGTTTGTGAAATGGTGTGAGGAGGATCTGTTCAAAAGTGGGGTGTGATTCTAATTCCCAGCTGGAAGATCTTTGGAAGACATTACAGGCAAAAACCCAACTGTATCCAGCAAGCAGATATTTAACATTATTGCATTAAAAAGCAACAAAACAGTGCCTTGTGATGGATGGTTCTGTGTCCCTCTTAATGTGGGTGGGTCCCTTGAGTTATTACACTGAAACTGAGGTTGATTTCATATATGTCAGATAATACACTTTTGTTGCACTTTAGCAATCATTTGCAACTTGTATGAAAGAAGAAAATCCACTTGCAAATGATAGCTAAAGGGCACTGAAAGTGAATTACCCAATATATGTGAAAACAGTCAGAGTTCATTTTTCCTTGCGTTCATATGCCAGAGATACAACAAGAGGACAAGGAGTCCTGGCCCTGGATTTAAGCGGATTTAAAAGCATCATTTGTAGTGAAATTCTATTAACAAAATGTGAAAGTTTTAAAAATCCAAAAACTTCAAAGTTTCAAATTCATCAGAGACTTTTGAATTTGTGTAAAAAATGTGTACATCAAACTTGCCACCAAGAATTTGCACAACGAAGCTCTTCACAGAACATTTGTATTACCAGGTTATGTGTTGAACTAGATTTCATCAACCACTCTGCAGCAAAGATGTGAAATTACTTTGGCTAAAAATGTTTCTAGAGAGCTTAAAAAGGATGAGTGCTTTATTCCATTTCTTATTTCTGTGACAATAATTCATTTTTTTAAAGAAAGCTTCTAAAGAGTCATTCATATTTGGAGAGCTACCTGGATACGGTTCTTTAAAATCTGCCCTTTTCAGACAACTGCGTTATCTATGAATATATAGTATTAAATTAACTCCAAGAAGTACAACAGCAAATTCAAAGAAGCATAATCTTTGAATATTTTTGCGATGTTTCAGAATGTTACACTAAGGCATACAGATCTTATACTGTTTAATTTATGGCTTTCATTCTACTTTGCAATGAGCAGATTTCTCCATTATATTAATTTATTCTAGAGTTTTGCTCTGAACTGTGTTCCACCATTCTTTAGTTCTAACAGGATTTCTGAAATTAATTCTAGAATGGGAACATGTACATTTAGTTGCAGCTTACATTTCTTTCTGGGTATTGTTTTTTCTTCCATGTTGCACACTGATAAAACTCTGAAAAAAATAACTGTGATGTAACTTAAGATACAATTACATTGAGACTGCTCCCCTCCCCTGCCCTAGTGTTTTATCAATGCACACAAGTACATGCACACATTGATGAAACACCACATCACAATTGCTTTTCTGCAGTGTTTATCAATGCACATGCACACATTAATAATTCAGCGAAAGATCCACACAGACATTCCCCTGCAGCCATTATGAAGAATCTTCTTTAAACCAGATTGAAGTAAATTTATTTTTTGATCCAATTTAAACTGCAGGAATGTTGTCAGTCATGCTCAGAATGACTACAATGTATTCTGGATGTTCCTTTAAATGAGAGGACTTTCTGTCCTCCATGTAAGAAAAAATCTCCTTGAACAAGCAGCACATGATTGCACCTGCACAGTACTGGGTATTCCAAGCAGGACAGTGGCCAAGAGATATATCCAGGACTTCTGATTTCCCATGAAGTCAAGCATAGCAAATACATTACTGCATTATTACTTTTTGCATTACTATACTGCAGGGGTCCTCAAGCTTTTTGAGAAGAAGAAGAATTGTGGATTTATACCCCGCCCTTCTCTCTGAATCAGAGACTCAGAGCAGCTTACAATCTTCTATATCTTCTCCCCCCACAACAGATACTCTGTGAGGTGGGTGGGGCTGGAGAGAGCTCTCACAGCAGCTGCCTTTTCAAGGACAACCTCTGCCAGAACTATGGCTGACCCAAGGCCATTCCAGCAGGTGCAAGTGGAGGAGTAGGGAATCAAACCCAGTTCTCCCAGATAAGAGTCCACGCACTTAACCCACTACACCAAACTGGCTCTCAGGTACCGGGTTTGATTCCCCACTCCTCCACTTGCACCTGCCGGCACCACTGGAATTCTGAAACAGTGTGGTGGACACAGCCATAAAATAGCTGCCACAAAATAGCTACTGCAGAAGGTGATGTCAGTCACAAAATGAGTGCCAAAGCTTACTTCAATCACATAGGCCGTTTTCCCACTTACCTTACCCTGGAGCGACGTCCCTCTTCACCGCGCTGCGTCTGCGCGGATTTCGCACAAACTGCTGCGCAGCACCAGGAAGAGCCGCGTAGTCCCGGGGCTTTTGCGTCGCAAATGTAAACTGCTTTTTGGCGGTTTACATTTGCGACGCAAAAGCCCCGGGACTACGCGGCTCTTCCTGGTGCTGCGCAGCAGTTTGTGCGAAATCCACGCAGACGCAGCGCGGTGAAGAGGGACGTTGCTCCGGGGTAAGGTAAGTGGGAAAACGGCCATAGAGAAGATTTTTGTGCTGTAATGACAGCTGCAGGAGAAAGCAACGCTTTTAAAAGTTGGCACAACCAATCAGAAGCCTTGTTGGGCAAAAGCCTCACTTTCAAAAAATGCTTGGTGAGCTCCAGGTGTCTGTGGTCACCATGATGCCCATGGGAATTGTGGTGGGGAACCCTGTTATATTGATCTTAGTGGAATGCCTCACAATTGCCTATCCAGGTTTCTTTACATTTAACGAACTGTCTGATTCACTGACGTTGTGTTCCAACTGATTCAGTATGAACGTTGCAGTGTGGTTTGATAAGGCTTGCAACTGGGATAAGTAAGGGTGCTTAAGAATGTGCCCAGCTCAGTTCCATCAGGGGAGAGTTCCTTGTTTAATACATTCCAGAATGGGGATCACACTCTGTGTTACTTAATGAAAGCCAATGTGTCAATAGCGGCAGCTCTACATGATCTCTAAGACAAAAGTACAGGATTTAGAATGGAACATAAGAAAATGTTGATGTAGAATGTGGGGTGCAAATCAGTAGTTCTCACATGCAGGCCAGTATCAAATTGGGTGATTACAGATGGGCACTTTGGGCCTCTGAAATCAACCAAAAAAATCCTTCCACACACAAACATTTGCCACCTGTTCACGTCCCATACTCCGTCCTCTGCAATGCAACTAAAAAAACTACCACTTCCAAAGTGGTAGCAAATTTTTGAGCTGCACGCCAGTCGCAAGTGCCAAGCCGCCCCAAGCTGCATCTGGCTTTTAAAAAATGAAAACTGTTCTGTGTGCATAAGCACATGTGTGTTGAAAATGTATGGGGAAGCTGAATGACAGGAATGATGCGCAACAGCCATCGGAACACGCCCTTGTCGCCCCATGGATGGGATGGGGACAGCTTGCGGAGGAGCATGTGAAGGCTTCAGGACAGCTCTTTTTCAGCCATCCTGATTTGGGACACCTCCCAAAGCATCTGTTATCACCCATTGTATTGCAAATACATGACAGCCAAGTATGTCAGTTGAGAGATTACTAAATTGAGACTAAAAAAAGCATAGGATCATTTCAACACCCTTTCCTCCTCCATGATTGTGTGTGTGTGTGTGAAAGAAGTGTGTTTTTAAATTCTTCAAAGGTCAATGATTGGACTGTACTCTGGAGCCTGACAGGAATCTACAAAGCATCACACAGGCTTTTCTAGGTTTCTTTGCAGCAATGAGCGAGGAAAGCCATGCAGTCAGTTTCAAACACTGATAGATTCTTGGAACTGGGGGTTGGGGGTGGGGTGGGGAAGATGCTTCAGCTGAAATAGCAAAGAATGAAAGGTTTGACAAGGAAAAGAGAGCCTCCTGAGAAGATTTAATTGAACTTTGCCATTCCATCTCTCCAAACACTTGAGTAATTGCAAAATGTGCACCCTGGAAATTGTGCCTTGGAATGTTTTATAAACAGTCTTAAATAGCAACTAAATGGAATAATTTCTCCTCACATTGCTTTTTTTAAAATGGAAGGGGGGAGTTCTGTCACTAAAGAAATTGCATTTGTTATTGCAACAGAAATGGATTCCCCCGTTAAAACTCTGCTGAGGTAAAATAAAATAAATAAATGAAGCTGCCTCTCCATTCAACTATTAAAATTAAGAGGTTGAATACTGATGTATTGGTTCAAGGAAAATACTTATTTTTTTCCTCCCTCTTCTTGCTATTGGGAAACTAACTAACTAACAGCAACAACAGCATGGCACAGCTCAGTCTCATCAGATCTTAGAAGATGAGCAGGGCCTCAACTTGGGACATACCACCAAGGAAGACAATGGCAAATCACCTCTACTTCTTACTTGTCTTGAAAGCTCCTTGCTGACGTAACCATCAGTCAGTTGCAACTTGATGGAACTTTACACATGCAATACTAGGGTTGCCAAGTCCAATTCAAGAAATATCTGGGGACTTTGGGGATGGAGCCAGGAGACTTTGGGGGTGGAGCCAGGAGACATTGGGGTGGAGCCAGGAACAAGGGTGTGACAAGCATAATTGAACTCCAAGGGAGTTCTGGCCATCACATTTAAAGGAACCGCACACCTTTTTAAATTTCTTCCTTCCATAGGAAATAATGAAGGATAGGGGCACCTTCTTTTGGGGCTCATAGAATGGGACCCCCTGGTCCAATCATTTTGAAACTTGGTAGATACTTTGGGGAGAGTCACTAGATACTATACTGAAAATTTGGTGCCTCTACCTCAAAAAACAGCTCCCCCAGAGCCCCCAAAACCTCCAGATCAATTCCCCATTATACCCTATGAGAATCAATCTGCACATAGAGAATAATGTGAGGAAAAGCCCCCTACTTTTCATACATGTGAACATCATGATCACCAGCATGGTTGCCAGGGTGCCTGGAGATTTGACTCTCACACCTCTGCTCTAAGAAGTGGACTTTGCTTGCAGTTTCTGGCTTATGTGGATACCATAAGCCTCAGCTTTGCATTCTACGTCTCTGAAGACATGCTCCAGCTGCTCCTTGTGTGCCCAGTCTTGGCCACTGCAGTGGAAGAAGCCACCATGTTTCCAGCCTGGCTCCATGGACCTAGAGCTAACAACAGCAGAATCCAGCTTGCTTTCCTGACCCAAGCTTACCCTGCCAGGCTGAACTCATTCCTTCTTAGTGGGAAAGTCACACGTACACACCCTGAGCCTGCAAGCAACCCATCTGTTTTAAGAATGGATTAATAGCTCCACTGTTGATCCTAATTGCTCAGCAATGCCAGAACAATAAATCTTGCCCAGCAGAAGATGAGAAAGAGGAAGGACATCTCCTGTCTTCATCAAGTCTTTTGTCTAACCCGGGTGGTACCTAGGCCAGCATTTGATTACCTATTGTCACCCTCCTAGTTAATCCCATTTAAACTTAAGTATCCAGCCATTCCCATTCTTACTCCAGTCTAAGTACCCTGGGGCCAACCCAGGCAACATTGCAGCTTGGAAATTTCCAGGTTCACTGGACTAAGGTGAAGTTCATTGGCCAAAGCAGGCATCCAATTAGGTGTCAGTAAGGAATGTCCAGCCTTCTTGAACCTCCCATCTCTCCTCCCTTGGACCTCCCAGCACCTGAGGGGTCTAAGAGAGTCTATTTAACCTCTGACCCAACTCCACTCATGTGTGCTTTCTATTCAGCAACCCCTATTACCCGCTGTCTAGATCCATCCCCAATTCTGGCCACAGTGTTGGGTCCATTTCCCCTGTCCTCTTAAGTCGCCATTGGAAACCTTCCTGGAAGACTACGATGGTAAATATTACCCTGTCTGTTTATCCATATATGTTCCCCTATTGATCTATCTATATTTCCTAGACCTGTGTGAATGTGTGAGTGTTTTGTATTTTTACCTTGTATGAAAGAAATATTATTCTAAATAAATTACAATTGATTTTTACTAAATTAGAGTCTCTTATTGAGCATTGACTCTCTGAACGGTTGAGCCTGGTATACAATTGATAACAAAGATTCCTTTTTGGGGCTAACTGTCTCTCAATCTAATTCCCCAATCTCATTTTGAGAGCAGTTTCCCTAACAATAATGCTCAGTAGACGTGTCCCCCCCCCCATTTCTGGCGACTCTGAAGGGGATTGGCCTTTCTACTCATGAGTTGCTGCCAACTTCTTCAAAGTAACACAGACACACCATCCCAAGAGGAAGCCTTTCAATCAGCGACTGAAGCTTCCGGAGGTAGAAATGCACATGGTCCTCCGGGGGCGGAGCTCCTCCCCGCCAGCCAGACTTCCCAAGGAGACGCCACCCGGCAGCCGGGGAGGATGCAAGGACTACAAGTCCCAGCATGCATCTCGCAAAGGGAAGCCGGACTGGAGTGAACATACATACGAAGCTGCCTTATACTGAATCAGACCCTTGGTCCATCAAAGTCAGTATTGTCTTCTCAGACTGGCAGCAGCTCTCCAGGTCTCAAGCTGAGGCTTTTCACACCTATTTGCCTGGACCCTTTTTTGGAGATGCCAGGGATTGAACCTGGGACCTTCTGCTTACCAAGCAGATGCTCTACCACTGAGCCACCGTCCCTCCCCAATAGTGAATAGCAGGCCGGCGGTAGGCGGGTCTTTGTGACCCGGAGGAAGGGAGAAGCCTGAAGCCAGGCAGGAAAAGAGACACGGCGCCATTCCACCCCCCCCATCCCTCACCCCCGCTTCCAGATTTTTAGAGAGCAGGGGATTAGGCTGCTAATCCAGGGGTCCCCCGGCAGGGCGGAGGGTTTGCAAAGCCTATGCAATACATAACTGCAGGCATTACCATGAGGCCAAGAACTGAGCCTTTTGTGCTTATATTTAGTGAAAAATCATCAGTTAGGTGATCTCAACACAAACACCCATAGAATTCTCAATGTTACTGCAACTGTTGCCAGAATTGTAAAATCATACAAGTAGCAAGGATATGAAAATGACAGTGATTCTGTGGTCCAGGATATGCTTCCAAGAAGGTCTTGATATCATACAGAACCTCCTCTAAAAGGGAACTTCCATATACAGAGGCAGCAGGCCTTGCTGAACTAACAGATCCTTGGTCATATTTAGCAAGACTCTAATCAAAAATTTCAGGCATATTTGAATGTTGCTTCTAAGCTAAAATAACTGAAGAATTATACAGGAAGCAACCTCCCCCCACATTAAGAGATACATTGAACAACCTCATTCTCAAGTCAGCACTCTAAGCACAGAAGTCCATTTAATTATTTTATTCATTTATTTATCATGACACATTCTTTTGCAGCACTAGGCTAAACTTATTTCAGTGGGAGAGAGTAAATCAAGAACTCTGTAACAATACAATCTTTCTAAGTTCATTAACTTCAAGGAGATAGAAAGGTATAGGTGTTTAGGATTTCACTGAAAACTGCTTAACTTCAGCTGAATTGCTGTTTATGGACTGGTTAACTCATGACAGAGTACACAGACAAGGCCTGGGGTCCTCATCCTGTATTCAGGAACATAGTCACAAATGAGTTCATCAGTTTTTGTGTGTGATGCTGTATTCAGGTTGTGACTGTGGTACCTTTGGAGACATGGTTTCGGCCTCCCCTCCATGCTGCTTTCCTGATCTGAAATTCCTGGAGAGTGTTATTTGCCTGCTGGGGAATCACGTGGGTTTTCTCAGTGGGCTAAATAGTGCTGTCCTGGAGTGTGCACGCAGGAATTGAGGAACTCAAGTGTGACTGTTACACAGGACACAGGGTAGGTACCTTGGACCCAATCTGCCTACTTGGTAAAGCAGACAGCACACTAGCTACTTTCAGAAACCTAGTTATAACTGTGTTAAAAGAGGGTCTCCCTCCTCCCATTGATACATCTTTATCTTTGGCTACTGTAATGATTCCCTCACTTTATCTTCATGTTTTTAAAATGTTCTTGTATTGGTTGTGCCGTGTTGTGCACAATACAATATTATAGTGTTCTGTGTTAATAGCAGGATTATTTTCTTTTCTATTGTATCCTTGCTCTGGTTTTATCTTCTCAAGGTCAACATATTCTCCTCTGTGTATGAAGCTGTGCTCTGAATTCTTTTCCCTCTTTAAATGTAACAGTGCTCTTTCTTCTTTCTTCCTAATTCCCCGGCATGTTTAACATTCTAATCAGGGTGCTCAAAGCCATCTCCTAATACAATCTAACACTCTGAATAAAATCCACCCATCTAACATTACTTTGTTCCTGTTTATTTTATGAACTCTCCACAGAAAGTTAATTTTGCAATCAATCCCATTAGGTTTCCCAGTAATAATGACCAGAGATAAGAAAATGCGGAGAGATTTCCAACTTTATGATCTACATTCTCGCTGCTGTTCTTAAACCATTACATATTATCAACAGTGCATTCCTAACAGGTTTCTTTTCCCTAGTGTAACAGAGTCCCTTTGCAATAATATAACCAAATTAACCTTGTTGTTTCATTGCTTGTTGCATTGACTGGCCACTGAAGGTAGAAATTAAATTTATTTAAAATAATTTTAGTTCATCTTTCTGCAAAAAGAGGACTTGGGGTGGCTTGCAATACACCGTGAAGCTAAGCAATTAGAACCTACCTGAAACACAGATTAAAGGTTTTAGGCCATATTTATCTGCTGGAAAGCCCACTGTTGTGTATGTGGACTCATGTGAATGTTCTTTACCAGTGTTCCTGTCTGGCCCATTGGAACTTTAAGGACTGAGCTTGGGGACTCTAGAAAAATGGACAGTAGGATCCAAACCCCAGCTGCCCTTGTCCAACCAGAAGCCCCCTGGTGGTTCTAACGATCCAATGGTGTCCTATTGAGGGAACCCAGGACTTGCAGGAACCCTGGATATATAGTTGGCCCAGTTTAGTCAGTCTTCTTAGCCATTAGTTATCATGCTGTAACTCAATAAAGAGCTATGATCATGGCAACTTCGTCTCTTCTATGTGTTGAACCCACTATATTATACCCACCTAATGACATAACTTTGTCTTAAACTACTGCCAAAATACTATTAATGTGAGGGCCTTCCTGACCTGCTCTACTCTAAGTAGGTCTTGGTCTTATACATGAAGTTGCCACCCAGGGATATATTGGAAGAGATGGTCCTGAAGACATGTGGCTCCTAGATCACAAAGGCTTTTACAGATCATAACCCTGTTTTTAGTAAGAGATCGGGGACAGGTAGGACTTTTGTCCAGCAAGGCTTCTGATGGAATACCAGAAATATGATTGGCTGTGCAGGTTTTTGTTGTTTTTTTAATGTTGCTTTGGCAGCAGTTGCCTCCACAGTACAAAGATCTGCACTGTGGTACTGAAGTTAAGCTGAGACAAGGCAATCATTTTGTGGCTGGCTATGACTCCTACAGCAGTTATTTTGTGGCAGACATTTTGTTGCTGCTGTATCAGAATACCAAATGTGCCTGGAGACTCAAATAGTTTGGAGAACCCTGAGCTACATTAAACTGTACTGAAATGGAATATCCTTTTTCTTCACAGGCATTCACAGAAAGTAGTGGTATTGCAATGAAGAGATTAAAAATGAGTACTAGTGTTAATCATGCCACTAACAGCTACACAGTAATAAGCAGGTAATTTCATTTAACATAATTTATGGAGTCTAGGGGTAGATTTAGCCATTCTATCAATGGAATTAATAGAATGAGGCCAACAACAACAACAAAAGTTATAAAGATTACTTAAATACACTGAGGGAGGGAGAAATTCTAAACAGCTCCACTCAGAATTTTAACCAGGTGTGATCAATGAGTTTTACTCCCAGGAAAGTATTCTTGGGATTGTGCTCTCATAACCTGTTGACTTTGGAAAATGTGCTCTGGTGTGTTTGGTTCCCCTTTGTCCTGGCAACACTCTGGAAGGGACTTCCCTTCCACCTTCCTCCCAGATGCAGTTCACTGGGGCCAGGGGGGAGGGATGCCTGGGAAGGATTACTTGGCCATTTAACTCATCAGTTTCACTTCCCCCTGCTTTGAAGGGGTGAAACAGAAGGCTTAAATGGCTCCACTGGTAAATTGTTAGGTTTGAATGGGGGGAGCGAAACCAAGGGTCTTAATGGCTTGCAGCCATTTAAACTAAACAGCTGACTGGTGGACCCCACGCTACTCAACTGTCAGGTGGAAATGGCTGGCCCAATAGCCAAACAGAACTGGCCACTAGTCAACTAAAAGGCACCTTCACAAATTCCAAACCAGCTCATGCTCAGGCAGAAATTTGGTTTGTGAACCAGCTCATGACCATCCCTAATAATTACTCCAAGATTCATTTACAGGCCCACAGTAGGACCTTATTCATAAAAAAAGCATTTTAAAACGAATATTGTTGCAATCATTTGTATGATCAACTGATTTTTTTTTTATTTGTAATGCTATCCACTTCAGTATCAAACCACTTATAAGCATCAGTAATGAGAAAGAGGAAAGACACAAATAAACTGAAGGAACTGAACTCTGCAACAAACAATGAATAGAGTAGTTTGTATTGATATCAGAGGAAGTAGTTTAGAACAGAGGTCCCCAACCCTCGGGCCATGGACTGGTACTGGTCCGTGGCATGTTGGCAACTGGGCTGCACAGCCCAGCCACCCTGCTCGCTGCAGTGACGCACAGCCCCGCCGCCCCTTCTCCTTCCTCCATTTGTACAAGTTTAAGGCCGGGGAAGGCAGTGGTGAAGCATCACCCCCGGCTCTTTAATGGCTGACGCCTCCCCCCTCCCACTGATCAGGTGATTGGCGGGGAAACCATAACAGCAACGTGAGTGACCGGCTGAAAAAGCCACACTGCCCTTGCCTCCTTCCCACTTCCTTCCTGGGCGTGGGAAGGAAGTGGAAAGGAGGCAAGGGCAGTGTGGCTTTTTCAGCCGATCACTCGTGCTGCTGTCGCAGTTTCCCTGCTGATCACCTGATTGGCGGGCGGGGGGGAGGAGGCATCGGCCTTTAAAGAGCTGGGAGTGGTGTTTCACCTCCACCTTCCCTGGCCTTAAACTTGTACAAATGGAGGAAGGAAAAGGTGCTGCGGGGGTGGGTGAGGCGGTGGTGCTTCACCGCCGCCTTCCCCTTGAACTTGTAGAAATGGAGGGAGAAGGAGGCATCATGGGGAGACGGGGAGGAGAAGGTGCCACAGGGGGCGCAGGGAGGAGGAGGCATCACAGGGGGCTGGGAGGAGGGGGAGGCACTGTAGGGGGCTGAATTTGGTGCCCCCACTTTGCCGGCCCTGGGGCCATGGTGGGCAGACTGGCCCTGAGGACAAAAAGTTTGGGAACCACTGGTTTAAAAGTTCAAAATCTGAGAAGTTCAGAACATGTGTTATCATTGAGTATCAGACTAGGATCTGGGAGACTCAGATTTGAATCCCCACTCTGCCATGGAAGCTTGCTGGTTACCCTTGGACCAGTCACATACTCTCAGCCTTACCTACTTCACAGGACAATGTTTGAGTCCAATGGCACCTTTAACTGAGTATAAGCTTTCATGTGAATGCACATTTCTTCCAATACATTGAAACAAAATGTCCTCAGCCATTACATATAGGGAGAGAGAGGGTGGGGCAGGTAGTTGCCAGGCTGATTAGAGTCAAGATGCATAAGTAACTGAGTGATAAGTATAGAACATTCAGTGTTATTGTGAAAATAAAATGGAGGAACAGGGAACTATGTAAGCAGCTTTAAGTCCCCATTTGGGAGAAAGGTGATGCATCTCTATATATAAAAGGAAAAAGGAAAGAAAGGTCCCCTGTGCAAGCACCAGTCATTTCCGACTCTGGGGTGACATTGCTTTCACATTTTCACGGCAGACTTTTTACGGGGTGGTTTGCCATTGCCTTCCCCAGTCTTTTACACTTCCCCCCCCCAGCAAGCTGGGTACTCATTTTACTGAAAGACCCAAAGGGTCAATGGTGGAATCGTGAACCTCTTCCGAGGTGAATCCTGTAAAGGCTGAAACTTTCTGAGGAACCAAAGTTGAAGCCCCCTCATGTGCAGTTTCACAAACAGCAGCACACTGGTAGTTGCCGCCATCAGCCCCAGCATCCGCTGCAGCTGTTGTGCTGTGCCCCATTTCCGGCTTTGAAAAAGATGAATGAGAGTGATAATGTCCATCGCTCTCTGCTGAGGCAGAAACGCTCGATGAAGGTTTGTGTCTAGCAGAGCCCCGATAAACTGAACTGTCCTTGATGGTATCAGATGGGACTTTTTCATGTTGACCTGCAGACCTAAGGTGTGAAGAAGACGAAGAGTGGTTGCAATATGGCCAGATAGACATTCTTCCAAATCCTCCACAAGGAGCCAGTCATCTATATATGGAAAAACGACTATGCCTCGAAGCCGAAGATGTGCTGCTACAACACTCATCATCTTGGAGAACACCCGCGGTGCAGTACACAGGCCAAATGGAAGGGCTTTGAATTGAAAATGGTTGGAGCCTATCGCAAACCTGAGGACATGCCTGAAAGATGGATGGATGCTGACATGGAAGTAGGCATCCTTCAGATCCAAGGTTGCCATCAAGTCCCCTTGATTGATGAGGGGAAGGATTGTTTGCAGAGTAGACATCCGGAATTTCTGGTACATGATAAACTTGTTCAGATTTCAAAGGTCCATAATTGGTCTCAATCCCCCATCCCGTTTGGGGACCAGGAAATAATGAGAATAGACCCCCCCCCCCCCGTTCTGGCTGCTACCGGAACTGGTTCTATGGCTTGTTTCTGCAAGAGGTTGCTCACTTCCTCTAGCAGAGGGGGGGAAGGGGGTGTGGTAACAATCACTGACTGAGTTGGAACCTGAACAAAGTCTATCTTGTAACCTTCTGCTATGATAGAGAGGACCCATCTGTCTGTGGAGATGGACTCCCAAGTCGGTAGAGGGTGATGGAGGCGGATGTGAGGAGGGACGTTGATGTGTGCAGCAGAAAAGTCAAAGGTCCTGCTTCTGAGGGCGGGAGCCGTTGGATTTGTTGGTGGCCGCAGAGGCCGAAGCAAACCTGGACTTGTTATTTCCCCTATAAGGGGACCTCTGTCTGTGAAGAGCGAGGTCTCCAAGATTGGTCAGGGGAAAATTTCTGATAAGGCCTCTTGGGCCAAGGTTTATGCCACTGCTTAGGCTTGCCAGCCCTAGTAGACACAGGGATGCCAAGGTTCCTTGAGGTCTTAATACTTTTGTCCATCTCCTGTAGGACACTGTCAGTGGTGGAACTGAAAAGAGCTTCACCCTCAAAAGGAAGGTCCTTGACATAGGCCCTGGTGTCAGGCTGAAGAGCTGTAGACCGCAACCAAGAGCGACGGCGCAGGGAGACGGCAGAAGTGAGGGTCTTGGCAGAGACATCCACCATATGTTTTGACGCAGCCAGCTGTTGTTTAGCCATGGCAAACCCCTCTCTTTGCAGCTTCTTCAGCGAAGTCTGCTTCTCCTCACTCATGGATGACATCAATGGTGTGAGCTGTTCCCAAAATCGAATACTGGTAGCGAGCCATACATGCAGCGTAGTTTGAGATTTTTACTCCCAAAGCTCCCACTGAGTAGAATCATCTGCCAGTATTGTTGATCTTTTTGCCCTCTTTATCAGGCGGGGAAGAGAGGGTCTTACACACCTTTGAAGATGGAAGAAACCACCACCGAATTGGGTTTGGGGTGGGAGAACAAAAACTCAGCACCAGCCTCCTGAACACGATACATGTGGTCCTGGCATTGTGTGGAAATTGGTGTGGATGCCGACTTTGTCCAAGGCTCCTTCACTGCCTGCAGAATAACTTTGGTCACTGGAAGGGCCACAGCCATCAATGTGTCTCTCTGCATTATGTTGAATACAGTATCATCGACAACTGGCTGCGGTTGGACAACAGGAAGGGAGAGAGACTGTGCCATCCGCTTCACCAGGTCCCCATACAACTTGAGATCTTCTGAGGGGGATATGGGAAGGTCCTCAGCTATATGCGAATCTGGAGAAGGTTCCACTGCCCTGTCCAGATCATCGGTACCGACCTCGGAGTCATCGGATGAAGAATCTCTTCTCGCGGAGTGCTCAGATAACAACGGGGTCGGGCAACCGGAGTGATACCGATGGATGAGCCTGCTCCCCCGACCGCTCCCTGCGTCTCTCAGGTGGAATTGACACCGATGCTGAAGGTGCACGACGAATGGCAGAGTGATGCAAAACCCTCGAAAAATGCGAGGCTTCCAACTGCTGGTCCCATTCCGGGAACTCACGGGGAGGGTACCATGGATATGGTGATGGAGGTGGGTAAGGTCCATATGAGCAAGGCCACTGACGTTGGTCCCACATTGGAGGTGGCGGGAAACGTCGAATCACAGCACCCGACTCGAGCTCTCTCCGTCCTGTAGTAGGCTGAAGTGGTGCTAAAGGTTCGCTCGGTGCCGAAGGCTTGACTTCCGATAGCAAACCGCTGTCGTTCCGACGATGCAACCCCGACCTGGACGAATGAGTCCGCTGAGTTAGGCCTATTTCCTGCTCTGATCCCGAAAAGGACTTCAGGGACTGGGAGACACCAGAATCTTCTGAGGTGGAGCAGTTTGCGCCGACACCGACTCTATTGAAACATCCCTAGCAGGGGAAGGAGTGCGGGAAAGCCTGTCCTTCTTCCGCTTCTCCTTCGACTTAAGCTTCTTCGGGAGGGACGATCGAGTCCCCAAATCGTCCTGACGTTTCTTGGTCGGTGTCACCACTAACCCTTCAAAGGGTTGTTTCGTGGGTCGGCATACCCGTCTGTACTGGTGATGATGGATCGACTGATGTCAAAGCCATAGACTGGATAGCGTCCCCCATCGATAGCGATGGGCTCGTTGCTATTTTCAGCGGACGAAGAGCCGATTCGACTAAGGCCGCCGACAGCCTTGCCACCCGATTCTTTCGGGTTTGCCTCCAAAACCTCGAGCAATGCGGGCACGAGTCGACGTGGTGTCCCTTGCCCAGGCACAACAAGCAGAGGGAGTGACCATTAGGGGGTGCGATCTTGCTACCACACTTCAGGCAGCTTTTGAAGAACCCCCAAAGCCTTTTCATAGGCACCAGAACCCATGAGGGAAGGGGGAAAATAAAGCTCTGAGGGGCAAAGTGCAACACAAAGTTCTTTAAAAAAAAAAACCTACTAACAACTACTAACAAGAACTAGGGAAAAACAAAAAAAGGGGCAAGAAAGGGAAAATCCAGAAGGATTACCAGGCACCGACTGGAGCAGTAAAAGGAGAATCCTTTCAACGCGGCGGTCAAGAAGGAACTGGCGGGATCCTCGTGCTGGCTCAGGTGAGCATGCGTACTGGGACGCCTGCGCATGCCCACTAGTGCCGAGCGTGAAAAAATCCCGGGCTTTTAAGGTACCGATTCGAGGATCGGCACGGGCGCTCTATCCCATGAGTGTGAAGCACAGAGACCACGAAGAAGATCCTGTATCTCTCTCTGGTCCAGCAATGGCTCCTAGCAGACACGCCATTAATGCCAAGCCTGGGGTTGCTGAGGGCACTGTTGTAGAGGCTATGGGTCTCTCTAGATATTGGGGTGTCTCTACTCATGGGGAAAGACCATCCCAGGCTGTAGGGCAACACCCTTGCAACATAGAAAGAGTTTATTTATATCTGGCAGTATGAGCATCTAACATGCTAAATGCAGCAATTGTCAGTAATTTCTTTTCCTCATGGATTTTCAGGAAAGCTGAGAGTATAATGAGAAGGTTTCTCAGGTGGTACAATGGATGCAGAGAGAGGATTTTCACAACAGATGGCATTCTTTCTCACTGAAATGACAAATCATGTCACAGCACCTTTTTCAGTGGTGAGATGGCATTGTTGCTGTGGTATGCCTTTTGCTTCAGCAAGTTGCTGATTACAAGGCACAAAATGGAGCAAATCCTTAGTGCTTTCTCTGGGAACCTTGCCATGTGAAAACTGCAAGCCTATAGGCTTTTAGCAGGAGTAACTCAGTATCGGACTTCTTCTGCGAGAGGCTGAACAATATAAAACTTCGCATTAATTGGTCATATCATTCACTGTCTCTCATACGCACACTTCTACAGCAAAGCAGAACAGTAGCTCGAGTAGGTCTCTAAATGAGCTCATAGCGAAGTATGAAACCCTCCAGAGAAATCATGCTAAGAATTCTGGAAATGCCCCAAAGATGTTTTGCTAAACAGGATTATCTACATTAACCTCGAATTTCAACAATTAGCCAAAGTGGGTGGCTATTTAGAGAAACTGCTTGAAGACAAGTCTAGCAAATATAATGTGTATGATGTTCCAGCACCACTTCTAACTTCCTGACTTTCAGCACAACCCAGTACATGTATACTCAAATGTCCCATGATGCTCCGTGGTGTTTATCCCCAAATTAAATATAGGATTGCATATTCTGATTCTTATTCATTCCTGCCTCTTGATCTCCCCCTACCCAATTAACAACAATAATAAGGAATTATATAGTTAAATTGTAAGTGGGAAATGTGATTATTTCAGTAATCCTTAAAACTGCCCTGAAATGTGAGCCATGATGATGAAGAAGAAGCAGCAGCAGCATACAGACAGCCACTGCATCTTCACAGAAACTGACTTGCTTAAGGACACCTAATGAATTCATTTCAGAGGTGACATTTCCACCGAAGATTTCCTAGCCCAAACACTCAGTGTCACTAAGGCACTCACAGCTATGAAAGAGAAAGGAGAGAATAAAGTCTGGAGAGATTTTATTTATTTCCTCTGGTCTACCATACCCTCAAGTCCCTGGCTGCTTTTAAATGGCTAATTTGGGCCGCTACAGGAATGGCCCAGGTCCAGACCAAAAAGGCATGTTCAAATGTGCACATCTGGGTCTCACGCCCCTCCCACCCTTACCTTGCTCCCTGCAGTCGCCATGCTGCTCTCAAAAGCTACCATGTTGAAAGTGGTAGCAAATCACTGAAGCACTTTTGGGGCACCTTTCCTGGCCATCTGAACAGCTAGGGAGCGTGACTGCTCCTCTAGGGTGCCCACAGCCTGCCCCCATTCCAGCAGTGGGCAGTGCACCATCTGACCGCTTTGGGGTGCTTTACTTTATGCTGGCTTACTTCCATGATGGGTAGCTCTTGTCCCAAACCACCTGTCTGTATTCAGCTTGAGATGTTGGCTGTATCCACATATCATTGGATATTGCACTGTTGTTGTCCTACAGCAATAATTTCCATCTGGACAAGACGGTGTGGACGAGACAGTCCAGGAAGTAAATGACTACTATGATGCAATGATAGCATGATATCCAGTGATGTGTGGATGTAGCCATTATTTCTCGTTGGAAAACTAACATGGCATTCCATTCCTCCTCAGCCACTTGACCTTTTGCTCATGCCCTCTCTTGGTACATTCTGCCTCTCTCCAATCCTTGAACCTCAGTCAATGCCACTGGTTCATTCTCTATTTCTCCTCCTTTCCTCCACCTTCACAGACTGCTTTACAGTGAGTTTGCCCTCATTGCACTGTAAATATCCTATGTCTATTTTTCTCCATCAAGAAGGCAGAATATGCAGGCTTTCCAAATTTGTGCAGTAGAATTCCAATGGCCATATTGTTAAATTCCTCCAGCAAGTACATCACACAAGTTAAATGGTTATATATATTCCCCAATGTTAGCTATACATTTGCATGCTAAGTGTCAAGAATTGCTTGATCTTTTAGTGCTTGCACCTACAAGCATTTTTATATGAACATTCATATGATGAGATGTTCCACAACCATACCTTTCAATTTACAGAAGTGTCAACTGTGTAACAATGCCCTATTTTGCATGGCTGTTGAGGTGAAGACTCTGTTCCATGCTCTCAATGGACTTAATTTTGATGTATGGCTTTTTAAATTAAGCAAGGCACTGTTACTTGCTTAAAATGAAGGCTTTGATTTTTGCAGTTGCATTCCAGATGACTTGCTAATGCTATTTGCCAAATTATTCTCTACAGCAACATTTCTATTTGTGTCAAGTTAGATGCAATGCCCGCCCTCTCTCCACTTATATAAAGTGAAATTAATCTGGTACTCCCCCCTCCCTGCCTTTCTCCCATGTACCTGGAGAAATATACCTTTCCATGAACATTAATTATAGCTCACATGAATATGCAATGTTTGGTGCTATTACATATCACAAATCAAGGGAAACAATTTATATTCAGATCCTACATATGCTAGCTATGAAGAAATATTGTTATGAGGAGAATTCCCCCACCCCACCCACCAAATTTCAGTTTTAGGGATAGCCTAGAGATTGCTCTTTTTTTGTCATTTAAAAGAGGAATTTTAAAAAATTCTCTTTGATTTTTTTATAAGAGAAATCAGTACATCTTTTGGTAATCAGTATACCCTTCTGAAATCACTATGCCCTTGCAGTTAGTTTATGTCAAATAAACCCCCTGGTATATAATATAAACGTTTGCAGTTGTTTTATGTTACACATCACAGGGTGGTGCTCTAGCAGGAGGATGGAAAGGTTTGGAAAGACATGGCCTGTCTCTGAGCAACTACAGAACAATTCTGCAATTTTGCAGAACATTTCTTCTTGGCTCTCCTAATTCCTCTTTGATAGAATCTTAGCGTTAGAAGGAACCTCCAGGGTCATCTAGTCTGCAATACAGAAAATTCACAAATACTTCCCCGCAAATAAGACTAAATTGATTAGAAAGATACTCAAAATTCCTAAAAGGAGGGAAAGAAATAGATTGTTGATAAATTTCTCTTAACAAGTAAGTTCTTTACTCTGTTCTCTAAATAAATAAGTTTTCTTAACTTCACAGCTTTAACGAATTATACTGTGCATATACAGAGGAACTGTAAACAGATCTACATAAACCATGGCACAACAGGCATTCATTTATGCAATACATTTTCTAAATCAAAACATCAGTCACAGTTTAGAATCTCGAAATTCTGATGCTAAGTCAACTACTTTTAATTGCATTAAGAGGGGAATCTTAAGTACTTTTCCAGACTTGGTTCAGGTCTTTTAACTTTAAGATTGATGCTAGTTTCTATAAAATGAATAACATCATTACAAAATAAATGGTGTCTGAACTTCAGGGTGGCATGAGAAAGGAACACTGGATCCATCTGGCGGCCTCAAGCTACAGAGATGTGGAAGGAAGCAGCTGGCTTGTACAGGCAGGATGTGAAAAGCCATCACAGGAAACCTTTGTTGTTTGTTTGATACTAAGCTACTGGGGCCTCAATTTTTGGTTTACATTCACAATAAGAAAACTGTGAAACACAATAATCTGAAAAGAATAAGCATAAACTCTAATAATTCATGCAGCTGTATATAAATGTTCAATCCCCTCATCATCATTATGATATCTATTCCAATATTTAATAATGGGAGCCAGCATTATAACAACACATCAATATTATCTAACTCAGGGGTGTCAAACTTGTGGCCCAGGGGCTGAATCAGGCCCCCAGAGGGCTCCTATCAGGCCCCCAAGCAACTAGCTGTCATATGCTTCCTTGTCCCCATCTCTTGCTTCCGTCTGCAAAACAGTTTGCTTTGCAAGGCTTGCTCAATTGCACAGGAACCTCAGAGCAAAACCTGTATTTTCTCCACTGGCTGCGGCTCCTCCCTTGGGTGGGAAGAGGGGAAGGCAGAGTTTGTTTTTCCAGGCTCTCTCAATCATACAGCAGCACTACTGAGCCAAGCCTCTCTCCCTGGAAGGAAGGAAAGAGCCACAGTTTCCTTTGCCCAGTTCCCTGGATCCCATGGGAGAAAAACAAAGAAAGCACCTTTAAGACTAACTTACTAACATTACTTACTTACTAATATGTTTTAAAGGTTTTATTTAATTGTGTTTATATTCTTTATAAAGTTTATATCTCTGCTGCCTAATCTTAAATAAGGTACACACATGGTCTGGCCTGACATGGCCCAATCCAACATGGCCTGGCCCAACAAGGTCTCATTTATATTAGATCCAGCCTTTATAACAAATGAGTTTGACACCCCTGATCTAACCTCTCCCTCAATTGATATGTTTCCATTACTTATGGATTTTTTTGCTATGAGATTTTTTCTGCCACTGCCCAGTAGTTGGAATATGAGGCATTTCCAATATTTTTAACAGTCATGATAAAAGATTCAGATTTAAATCCATCCATCTGTATTTTGTACCAATTCTTCTAGTGTAGACAACAGTACAACCATAGTGTTAATTACATAATTCAAAAATCACTTGAAGAACTTTTGTCTACTATTTCATAATAGCTGGGCATATTCCTGTCATGTGAGGGAAGAATCACCTAATTAACATGAGAGAAACACCTTTAGTAGAAGTTTTAATGTTGGAAATGAGGCAAGCAAGGTCTCTGTGAATGTCTATATTTTGCCAACTAAATGAACAAACACCTCAGAAGACAGGTAGCTACCAGGACCCATTTGGGGGAAGTTCACGGGAAGGTCTGAGAAGCCCATTTCATGTCCCAAACTGGCTAACACTTGGAGCTAGACTATGCAAAAGATCACAACAATCCTCTGAGACTATTTATAGCCACAAGGTCTAAAGCAGGGCTGGCCAAACTATGGTTTGGGAGCCACATGTGGCTCTTTCACACATATTTGTGGCTTTCTAAAACCCCGCTCCTGGTTGGCTGGCTTGGAGAATGAATTTAAAGTTAAATTTGCTTTTTTCCACCTCTCCCTCCCCTACCTGTTTTCCTTCCTTCCTTCCTTCCTTCCTTCCTTCCTTCCTTCCTTCCTTCCTTCCTTCCTTCCTTCCTTCCTTCCTTCCTTCCTTCCTTCAAACATCTGACGTTCACGTCTTGTGCCTCTCAAACATCTGATGTTGATTCTATGTGGCTCTTACATTAAGCAAGTTTCGCCACCCCTGGTCTAAAGGAAGGGCACTCTTAGAAACTATCCATAGAATAGTTATGTGAAAAGCTCCCATACACATATATACATTGAACAGAAGTTCTGAGTATGGAAAAGGGCATGAGAAAGCCTGGTAATCAAGCTGATATATGGAACACTGAGAGGCATGAAGGCTAGAGAAGGAAGAACAAGCCAATCTTGAGAAACCAAGTCAAACAATATAAGAAGAGATAGCAGCCAATGTTTGGGTACCACCAGGAATGTTGTAAGAACATGCATTTTGTCTCCTTTGGTGGTAATGTGAATTCAAATGATGAGAATACCTCTCTTCACATCCCTGGTCAAGAAAAATTAATAGAAGACAGAGGGATGGATGGGTCTTGGGCCTAGCATTATTTAGAGAATTTAGTTTGGAAATTTGCATGGGCAGAAGGGTGTTAGGGAGGCCAAATTGCAACCAAGCAAATTGCATTTCCAGGTAATCATGTATTCGTATTATTTTGCTACCATATAATCATTTACTGTTAGATGCATTTGTAGTTCAGTCCATCTCACTGCCATGTCTGTAGTTTCTTCTTATGGTCATCTATAGCTTTGTACTCTTTCTCTCAGTAAACTGCTTGATTCATTTTGGTTAAAACTGAGAAGTCTGTCTTCCTTATTTGTCGAGCAATTGCCTACTGAGGCTATAAAATGACCTCAATTTCAGACCTAGAAAGCGCTTGCAGAAAACGGGACATGGTGCAAATGTAAAAGATGTATTGTACAATGCAGGTGCATATGAAGTTGGCTGTAGCATTTACTGTCTTTTGTTACAATGACTGTAATTGACAATAATTGACTATAATTTGGGGAGAACTGAGCACAGATTGACTGAATTGAGGCATTTAGTTGAAAAGGTTACATTTTAGCAAATAGGATAAATATTGCCACCGATCAAAAATAAACCAGCCTTTTACAAAACTTTCCTTATAACACATTTTAAAATATACTAGTTCAACTGCCTGGAATAACCTCTTCTGCTGTCAAAGTTGCTTCCCTCGGTGACAGTGATGACTCTCATTTCAGAAAGGAAAGGTTAGGAGCTGTGTTTTCAGTAACTAAACAGCTTCCAAAATGGTAAATCAGCTCAATCTACTATACTTGGCCAGTTCAGTCTACTGACAACCTGTGAACCAGCAACCTGGTAAACCAGCAGCCTGGAAGAGGAGATAACTGAGAGGTGCTATGATCACCATCTTCAAGTATTTGAAAGGCTGTCATATAGAGGATGGTGTGGAGTTGTGTTCTGTTGCCTCAGAACCAGTGGACTGAAATTGAATCAAAAGAGTTTTCAGCTAAACATTAAGAAGAATTTCCGGACAGAGTGGCTCCTCAGTGGAAGTGGCTTCTTTGCGAGGTGGTGGGCTCTCCTTCATTGGAGGTTTTTAAAAAGAGGGCATCGGACAGCAATGCTGATTATGTGAACTCAGGGGGAGGTATTTGTGAATTTTCTGCATTGTGCAGGCTGGTTGGACTAGATGACTCTGGAGGACCCTTCCAACTCTATGATTCTAACCTGAACACAGCCCACCAGGAATGTACAGATGCCCAACAGGCTCTGTTTATACATCTGGCTTGTGACAGCAAAAACAAGAGGCCAGTCAGTCCACCATGCATGATTCTGGGGCTGCCTTCAGCTTTGATGAATTGATAATCTGATCCAGTATAAGGCAGTTTCATATGTTCATGTGTTCAGGTAATATCTCAGTTCACCCATTCCTTTTCTCATTTAAAGTGCCATAGACTGTCAGAACCTTCTTGCTCCTTTGCCACTTGAAAATCCACAAGAGGGAGACTCAGGCCACCATCCACACACTACTGAGTTCTAAAAAGTCCCACTTGGCTTGAATAGGGCTGATCAAATTTCAGAATTACCATAACGGAGCATTAAGAAGTTGGCATTAAGCAAGTGTCATGTTAATTCTGTTGTTGCTTATGATTGCATAGGCTGTAATTCATAGATCCACTTTAATTTAGTGGAACACAAAGGCCTTTCTTCTCTTTCTCTCCCCAAAAGACTGTTTGCACAAGTTAAATCCCAAAATCAGGTTATAAACTCCCAGTTTGTAACATGGATTTTAATTTCATGCCTTTTATTTATCATATAAGGAAATATATTGATCTTGTTCTACCTTGTACTTAGCCAGCATTTGCCAATTTGAAGTGAGAAATAAATTGCTGTGAAATTTTCTTCTGATAATAATTCTACTCTTTAGAAAGTAGAATGCAGGAGGATCATAAAAGCAGCCAGTCTTTAACATAACTTTCATCATAATCTTGAATATGTTTACTTGGAATAAAAGTCTGATCCATGCATCACTGCAGTGCTGTGGATGTTCCCTGTGGCTTCTTCCTTCTTCAGAACTGAACTGTGCCACATGACATTGCTTTATACTGCCTCAGATCAATTGGATTAATTGTAACCCAGTGGCAGTTCTCTCCAAGATCAATCCCAGCCACGCTACCTGAGACCCCTTGGATTGCATGCTATGGGCTGAATCTGGGACTTTCTGTAGGCAAAGCATGTACTCTACTTCTGAACTGCGGCTCCATGTCAGTCTGGCAAAGTCACCACTGAAAATAGCCACAAGATTGACTGAACACACGTAAACACACATAGGTTGGTTTGAACATTTATGCCCAGAGCTGCACAGAAAGACTCTTCAACTGATGCCTGAGGATAATCAACCAGGATAATCAAGTATTATAAAGATTATACCCATGAATTTACACCCAAGTGTGCCAGAATAGCTTTGCTATTTCACAAGCCAGCAATTGTTCGCAGCTAGGGATGCCAGCTCTGGGTTGGGAAATACCAGGAAATTTTGGGGGTGAAGTCTGAGGAGGGAGGGGTTCAGGGAGGGGAGGGACTTCAATGGGGTCTAATGCCAAAAGGCCCACCTTCCAAAGAGGCCATTTTCTCCAGGTGAACTGATCTGTCTCCTGGAGATCAGTTGTAATCCTAGGAGATCGCCACCCTCCTCTTGGAGGCTGGCAGCCCTATTGAAAACACATTAATGCTGCCAATTCAAAGTCTAGTAAGAAGCAAGTCCCAATGAAAGCTATGGTGTTTACTCTCAAATGTATTTATGTATTTTGTGTGTGCATGTTAACCAGATTAAACAGAAATGGGCTCTTAAAACAGCTTACTATCAGCAATATAAAAATGTGTTTTCACGTTACAGTTTTTTTTAAAAAAAAATCACACCCAGAATTAAAGGTAAAGGTAGTCCCCTCTGCAAGCATCAGTCATTTCCAACTCTGGGGTGATGTCTCATCACAACATTTTCATGGCAGATTTTTATAGGGGTTGGTCTGCCATTGCCTTCCCCAGTCATTTACATTTTACCCTCAGGGAGCTGGGTACTCATTTTACCGACCTCGGAAGGATGGAAGGCTAAGCCAACTTGAGCCGGCTACCTGAACCCAGCTTCCGCCGGGATCAAACTCAGGTCATGAGCAGAGCTTGGACTGCAGTACTGCAGCTTACCACTCTGTGCCACAGGGCTCTCTAAACCCAGAATTAGCTAAGGGGGGAAAAAAGAATGATTCCATAACTGATGTCAATATCATCTTTATCATTCAAAAGCCTTTCTAAGTAGAGAGGACTTTAATAACAGAAAGTTTCCAGAGATCTAGATAGCAGTTCTACTCAATAAAGTGGCAATGAAAGGTACTGACAGAGCAGGATGTCGCACACTCAGAAGGCTACTCACATCACCTTTGTCTCCTTAATCTGAGTCTCTCTAATGGCTGAGCTGATGCATCGAAAGCAATCGGAAGCCTCTCATTTGCAGTATTGCTTTCTTAGAAGATCTCGACTTGGATGCAATCCAACTAGTTAAAACTAATTCTAAAGAAAATTGCAGTGCCGGTGCTTAGTTGTATGGGGGGGGGGGGGACTGTGTAAGAGCTACCTGCAATCAATTTCTTTAGGTGGCTCTCCAATTCCTGTTTCAGCAAGCAGAAGAATTTAGGGAGTTATCTTGGACCGACAGCACCTTTTTTATATGCACATATTAAAATGCTGTCAAAACAGTCTCTTTTGAAAATTGGGTTGAGGAACGCAGCTTGGATTTAATCCTGGCTGACTCCTGCACTAGGAACTTCCCATGGCCTTCCTGCTAAGTATTTTTAAAGCACTTTTTTATTTGTAGAGGCCTTATTTGTGTATCAAGATGAGATACCATAACAATAATATACATATCTACAGCATTTTGGAGTGCTCCTCTTTGCTAGTTTCAACAGCAACAAAGGATTTGACTTATTGTGCATCATGTCCAGTTGCTTAGAGACACAAAGAACTCTCTAAAAGGGTAATTTCACAGTAATACACATATGCAGATTAGAGTCCTAATAATATTTCTTACAATGAGAAGTTGTTTTGGGAAGGAACAGTTGAGTGCGGATAGAGGACTTCAGCCCATTTCCAGAGAATTTTATTCTCGCTGACTGACTGCCTATCTACCTCCATACAGCCCAACTCATATCATTTGCCTCTCCTTCATTTTATCTTAACAACTCTGTAAGGGAGGTTAGGATGAGTGTCTGTGACTTGCCCAAGCTCACTCAACAAGCTTCCATGGCAGAGTTGGTTGTTAGTTTGACCCTCTAACCGCTATACCATTCTGGCTTTTAAAGCCCATGCGTTGGGAAACCACAGGGAAGGATTTAGGAGTGTATCTAGGCTCACAATCACCCATACCTGAAATAGTTGCTCTTACAAGAGCATGATATGGCATATATGCATGCTTCTGATTAATAAGCAGTTAGATCTTCCCTTCCGTTCTGTGTTCAGTCCCTTTGCTGACTGGGGAGCCCTGGAAAGGGTCCTGTCCCTCCTAGCCCACTTACATAACAGTGGGGGAAAGAGGAAGAGCAGGCTCCCACTCCCTTCATATGAGGTTGAGACAGCCAGCTCCTGCCCACCATGTGCAATGTGAGGAGAATCAGCCTGTGGTGGTAGTGACACACCCACCTTGTTCAAATTGAGGACCACTCCTTGCTTAGGCCCACTGATGCCACAGGACTCCCCCTCATGGGGGACCTCCATTTTTAATCCCTGTACATTTGAACATATTAGCATGGGCCTAGCAATGAAAAATGGAATCTGGATCTAAGTGATATCAAAATGGCACTGAGTCACGCTGAGGGCATGCAAGTAATGTGAAGCAACTCTTCCATTAATCATGTGGAAGTCATATCTGGCAGGAGTCAATTGAAGGTCCTTTTCCCCAAGGACCTAAGGGGTTCCCCCCCCCCCCTGATAATCTAGCCTTAATAACAATCCAAATAATCAAAACAATGAGCAACAGGCCAGCCTCAGCCATTTCTTCCTGGACAGGAAGATTTCTTCCCCTACTCTATCATGTAAAATACTCAGTCATCTACTTGCCTATCCACACTCTCAGTCTCCCTAAAAAAACACTTCTCCTTGATACTTTTATTTATAATGCAGAAGAAGAAAACTCCCCTCCACAATGCACACAAAAAGAACCCTTTTTCATATTAGCTCATATCTAGAGAGATGGACTTTGCATCGCTTCCACATTCCAAGGCCAACACCTTTTCTCCTCCTCAATCTTAGTAGAAATGTATTAAAAAGTTATCCCTCAGACCATCCAATCCGTAGCAGGTTTTGGATTCCAGTCTGTTATCTCAACTGTACAGTTGGCTTCTCTGCTTTTTCACTCTGTTCTGCTGTGCTCTTCAGAACTGCCCAGAAGCAGGCTTCTATGTCTTTGATTCTTGCCTTTTATTTTCTCCCTTAGCAGCAGTTAGTTTCTTAGGGAACGGCTCTAAATTGTGTTTTCACTTCACATGTGCATTTATTTCCTTTCTATAGCGCTTGTTTTTATTTACTTGACTTAACTTGGTTCTCTTTCTGTTGATTTAATAAATGTATTTCCTTGTTTAAGAAGCTTATTTTCTTTTGAGTGTTATCTGCATTGCAACCCTGGTAGACATAGGTTTATTATCTCAGTAATTAATACCCCACAATACACCTATTTTCTCTTTGCTAGCAGAGGGATGCTGCAGGGGTGCATGTGTATGAATGATTTGGATAACATCGGTATGGGACCAGAGAAAGGGCATCCCCTCAGCCATCAGCCCACCCCAGTGCCCTTAATCTACCCCTGGTAGGCGTCCCAAATCTCCCGCCCTGGCGGGAGAACACTGGATTTTGAGCCTCCTCCCCCGGTCTGCAAATATTCGGAAGCGGGAGGGGGGACGATGCTTCCCCCTCACAGCGCCGGGCCGCCGCCGCCGCAGCAACACCAGCGCCGCACCAACATTTGGAGGCGGGGGTGGGGGGTGGGGGGAACTGCTTCCCGCGCCGCCGCCGCGTCAGCTGACCAGAGGGGGAAGCCCCTGCTCCGTTGCTGCTGGCCGCGCTTGGCGCCTTGGCGCCCGCAGCCACTCCGCAGGCATCGACGGCTCCAGCCGCATTACCACCCCCTGTGCCCTCGCTTCCTACCAGGGGCTGCAGCAGAGCCACTTCAGGAAACCCCTGGCAGAGCGGGCGCTGAGCGGCGACAGGGAAGGGGGGATCGCGTGATGAGGTGGGGAAGGAGGAAGCGAAGGGAGAAGGCCTGGCTGAGGAAGAGGAGAAGGAGCCCCCGGCGGCGCCCAAAGGGAGGCCAAGAGGGCCCAACTTTTCTCCCTGCCCCGTTCCCTCTCGTGCTGGCTGGTGCTCCAGACAGGCCGGATTGGCTCGAGGGCTCTTCGCTCGGCTCTCCCGCTAGCGCCTCCCTCCTCGCTTCTGCCACTCACACGCGCCCGCCTGCTTTCGCCCGGCCGGAATCGCCGGCAGCTTCCCTCCCACTCCCAGGCCTGGCTCCCTTCAACGCGCCGGCCTTTTCCGCTCGCCTGCCGCTTAGCAATGCCTGCTCCTGGGGAAACATCAGCCTTTTTCTAGGGCGCCAGTCGCTGGGCTTTGGCTTCCCCGCTTTAGCGTCCGCAAATTGCAGGCTCCCCCCCCCCCCCGCAGCCTTTGAGTAAAGAGCTGCCAATAGGAAAGGGTTGGTCATCAAAGCCTTTGGGATTTCAGCCAGATGCAGGACCATGGCAGAATGCAGATTTGCATTGGGGGGTGGATCCACATGTCACTTGAGGACTTATCACCAGCTTTAAGAGGGGATTGGATAAAAATATGGAGCAGAGGTCCATCAGTGGCATAATTGTCCATCTTGGAGTTCAATTATGCTTGTCATACCCTTGTTCCTGGCTCCGCCCCCAATGTCTCCTGGCTCCACCCCCAAAGTCTCCTGGCTCCACCCCCAAAGTCCCCAGATATTTCTTGAATTGGACTTGGCAACCCTAACCCCTGGCCTTTCCTCAGGGCTGAATGCATGAATCACATTCTTAGGCAGCTGCATTTAATTTTCAGGCACCCAGGAGCCCCTAACTTTCTTCCTTATCTGGTGCAGCACTAGCAAATGTATCTGAACTACAGAGGATTCTGGATATTTAAGAAGTTATCAACTAGAAATAGGGGAAGAGAAAATACCTCATACTCCCATTTTTGTTTTCATTAAAAAATAAAAATATTGATTATATTTGCAATAAACCTCATTGTGGTATAACCAGAATTACATCTTCCTTCTAAGCACATTGACTTCAGTGGACTTAGAATGGTATAACTCTGCTTAATTATTTTTTTCTAGTTCATCCTGACTCTATTGCCTATCAATTTCTTTGGTTACCCCAAGTTCTAGTGTTTTGGAAAAGTGAGGGGGAAAGCTTTATCTGCTTTCTTTTTCTTTTATAAAACTCCACCTTGTCTCCATCTCACTATTTCTCTTTAAAAAATAAAACAAAACTAAAAAGGTAGGGTGATCTCTTCATAGGAAAGGTGCTCCAAACCTGTCATTTTGGTTGTCCCAAATGAAGGGGTTGCTGTATGGATAAAATAAGCAGGGGAGAGCTGTGTCTACTGCTCTGAGTTCCTTGCTGGAGGTAAGATAGCCAGATTGAAGGGGGAGGGGGATAGTCTTAGAAAAACACTGTGGAGAACAACTTAGTGTAAAACATGGTATATTAAATCTTGTGAAATGCGTTCACATTGTGAAGAGGAAGCGCTAAGTGCTTAATTTATCCTGAATGGCATTTTCTCATATAGGAAATTGCTTAAAGGGTGTGAAGGTATTCTGGCAACTGCATCATATAGAGGATATAATTGCTTCCTAAAGGGATATAATTACTTTCTGAAATGGACCATATCCTTTGTTGGTCTCTGAGAATTACAATGCAACCATCCCGCCCCAATCTGCAGCACGTACTATGCATTAACTAGAAATTCCATGCAAAATTGTGTGTAGTGATTATCTCAAATGGCATAACAAAGGGGCACTATGCAATGTGCCTACTTGGGGCTGTCTCATCCTAAGCACTGGGGCAGGGAGAGCTGTGTATGGCTGTACCAACACCATTTGTACCTGGTGCTCATCTATCCTGTTACAACTGTTACCTGGAGGAACATAGTGCTTGCTTTGGGTATGAGATCTCTGATATGCAGCAAAGGTTACCCTACCAATGGGAAGGGTGACCTACATACGCACATCTTCTGTGAGAAATCTCTGCTGGAAGAAACTATGTTATCTGTTCTTTAAAATGAAAAAAAAGATAGGTTCAGCTTCTTTCCCCTATGACAGTCATGGAAGTTGCTTTAATGAGAAAACATTGTATACATGGAATGATTATTCCCCCCGTTCCTTCCTTGTATAGTCCCAACACAAATCAGAGTCCCATCCAGGCCTCGGATTCAGCAGGAGCTCACAGGAGCACAGCTCCTGAACCTTTCTGAGGGTTCCCCCTCCTCCTCGCCACCTTGTTCACTGAATAGTAGGTGCAGCTGCATAACAATCCCTGGATGAGCTCCACCACCTATTTTTCTACAGTGACCACCCCCACCCCCGCAGTGACCCAATCCATAAGGTTGCTAAACTCCAGGTGGTGGCTAGAAATTTCCTGGGATTTCTATGTATCTCTCGGTGTTTCACTAGGGAACTCTGGCCCACTGATGGACCTCCTGATGGCACCTGAGTTTTGACCACTGTGTGACACAGTTGGACTGCATGGAGCACTGGCCTGAACCAACATGGCTTCTCTTATATTCTTATTATGTCCTGCTGAAGTCCCTCCCTTCTCCAAACCCCAACTTCCCCAGACTCCACTCCCAAGATTTTCATGAATTTTCCAACCTAGAGCTGACAATCCTACCTGTGCAGCTGTAACTCAGTTTTTAATGATGAACCGAGATCTCCTCTAGTTTAGTCCTGAAGTAATAAACCTATACCTGGACTAACAACCTAAGATTCAGGCGGGGACTCACATCACTGAATGCACCTCCATCCAAAAAAAAACGAAACAAAAACACATTTCCACAGAATAGCCTATCAGTTGTAGCATAGCATTATGGTACATGTCTAAAGCAGAAATCTAAGCCCTACTAAACTGAAGCAATAATAAGCCCTGTTTTCTCCAGTAATTTATAATTTGGTTCAATTACTGGAGGAATCTGGAACTATCTGCATCATTCTTTCATCTGTCTACATTACACTGTGGTCTGGATTGAGCTGTGGAAAATTATTAGATAGATCAAGGAGAGGCCATGGTTCAGTGACAGAACACATGCAGAAATTGCCAGGTTTAATTTTGGCATCTTCTGGTAACAAAATAGTTAAAACTATTGACACAACAGGGTTTTTTTTTCTCAAAAGGGATTTGCTAACATGCATATATGTTTATATTAATTAAATGATTAACCAGTTATATTAATTAAATGATTAACCAGCTAAACACTTTTTGATTGTTTCAACAGCCTTGACAATAATAATGTGTACAAAAGCTTCATGAATGTAATAAATGTGACAGTGTACAGAAGCTTCATGAATACAATAAATATGACAGTGACATTCTAACAGCACTGTGCTAATTGTCTAACTGATTTTAAAATAAAGAAGTCCCAATGATCCATCAGGCACAAATATATACTTATAAAATAACACAGAGACACCTAGATACCAAACAGTGAAAAGTCTTTAATTCACTTTATGGCAGTCTATCCAAAACAAATGAGCTGTGGAAATTGTTCTTTCTGCCATGAGTATCCAACCAGTTGAAATATTTTCTCATCAGAGAAGTGCCTATCATCTCATCAGCAAAGACGTAAAAAATAATACACTGAGAAATTATTCAGCCAATAGCACCAAATAATACCTACAAATGTGTCCTATCAGTAATGATTTTTGTCAGTGTGCTTGGGATATCCATGGATCTTTGCTTGTCTGACAGTGAACCGTTCCTTGGATGGGATGTGTAGGAGGCAGATGATTCATGGGGGTACATTTTTTTTCTCTTTTTTACCATGATTTCTATTGAAACATGGTATTTTCATCCACCAAGTAAATAAAATTATTGGCCTAAATCCAGCCTGATTTTTCTTTCTATCCTGCCCAATTCTATTTTTTACTACAGTTCCTGTCCCACATCTAGGATTGCCAGGTCTCTGGCTCTCACCAGCGGTGGGAGAGAGGGAGCTTTCTGGGAGGGGAGGGGGCAGGCCAACCTAGCCATGTGTGACATACCTGATGTAATGATGTCACACAGAAGTGATGTCATGTTGGGAACATCATGCCAGGTCATGGCTGTTGGGGGTGGGGCTTCTCCCATCAGCCACCTGACTGGTGACAGGTAAGAGCCTGTGAAATCAGAGGATTCCTCACTCCTACCTGGAGTCTGGCAACCCTGCACATGGCTTGTGTTCATTCATGTCTGATGATCACTACCATAGTGCTTTTAGTGCTCAAAGGCAACCTCTTCTCTTCCCACTAACAAAAACACCCGGTGGGTCCTACCAAGGCTGTGATCACACACACTAAATAATGCACTTTCAATCCACTTTCAATCCAATTTCCAAATGGATCTTACTGTGTGAACTGGCAAAATCCGGTTGAGAAGTGCACTGAGAGAGGATTGAAAGTGCATTATTTAGTGTGTGTGATCACAGCCTGAATTGTCTTTCCAATGCTACCGCCTGTATTTGAACTACAAAATAGTCTCTACTGCAGCTGCAAAAGTTTGTTGTGTTAAGATAGCTACAGTGGGAATCATCAGCCCAGCCAGTCTCTGAATAATTGGTCAAAGGAGGAGGTGGGCTGGAAGGTAAGGATGTCAGCTCTGGGTTGGGAAATGCCTGGAGATTTTGGGGGTGGAGGAGGGTGGTGTTTGCAGAAGAGAGGGACCTCAGCAGGGTACATTGCCATTGAGGCTACTCTTCAAAGCAGCCATTTTCTTCAGGAGAACTGATATTGGTCATTTGGAGATCAATCATAATAGCAGGAGATCTTTCGGTATCACTTGGAGGTTGGCCTTTCCTTGAGGAAATGGGACTGGGGATGGAAGGTGAATGAAATCTACTGAGAGGCAGAGGAAGGAAAGCACTGAGACACAGAAGAAGGGGGCTGTATTTTTTATAATGAAGTTGCTTTAAGTAAAAATAGAGGTGGAAGGCCAGAAAAGAAAGTGGCTCAGTGTGAGCATGAAACTTGTGCCCTTCTACTGGAAAAGGCTCAATGGGAACATTAGAAGCAAATAATGGCTAAGGACACTGAGCTATCCAAACTATAGAGCAGTAGGAACAAATATGACTGTCAGGAGAAGCTGAGGGAACAAAATGTTACAAATCATCAGGAAAGAAAAAAACAACGACAAAAAATGTTCAGTGAAAACTTAAAATGATTCTGACAGAACTCAGAAATTGTGTGCATGTGTGCACACGCCTGTGCGTATGATGACATAAACGCACAATTTCAGAGCAGCTGTGTGTCATGTACAAGAACAGCCCCTCTTAGTGAGCAATGAGTCTGATATTACATTTTCTTTTTAGCATTATTCATGAAATGGGAGGGGGGAACCGTCAATGTGCTAATGACCTCAAAATAATGCCAGATTTGCATATGCTCTTGCAAGCAAAATTATTGTGTGCTTTCTAATAATAATAATAATAATAAAAAGCTGGTTTGGAATCATAGCTTTCAGCCTTCTTTTTTAACAATGTGGAGCTGCTTAATGTTTAATTTATTCTGAAATGAAAAGAATTCTGCACAAAAGCCTACTTTTTCACATAATGGAAGCATAGAAACTACAGATGTCTAAGCAATAGTTGTAGTAGAATCCTGCAATTTCTCTGTCCTCTGAGTAAACACAGTGCACACAAGTTCTATTGTGGCAACTGTCAGCCATCAGGTGCAGGACTGACATCTTGCTTGTATTGTTTCCTTGTATTAGCAACCCAATTACAGCTTTTTGAACTGGATTAGCAGAACTACATCTATCTGATGGCAACACAGTGAAAGCAGTTTGCAGTTGTTTGTTCTGTTTTCTTTTAATCCATTCTGGTTAACTAGTTTCCATTTAATCAGGAGAGTCTACGGCAGAAAAAGACTTTATTATATAATAAGAATATTATGCATTCATAAGTATTGTCTGTTTCCATTTCAGTGACACTGACCACGTGCACAGTATATCTTGATAGTAACCTTTCAAGTGCACATTAAAGGATTGTTAAATCCATGAACAGCAAGCAGCCCAGCACTCCCTCTGTCTTTGATCACTTACAGCCACCTCCTCTGCTTTTTGTAACCTCCCTGTCTGACCTTCTCATGATTTCACTGGCTAACCTTATTGCTGTCACATTGTAGGTTGTCATGCCACAGACTGGCATGATGTCACAGGCAGCCAAAGTTTGAGAGCAGCTTGGGAGAACTGAGAATTGGAACTCCAAGATCAGTGAACAATCACTCCTTTAAATGCTGCATTAAATAGACCAAGTGTTCCCAATAAGGCCAAAGAACATGCTCGCAGGGGTAACTTCTTCTCTTTGGAATTAGCCCAGATTGTGCTGTGGCCTATACAAAGATAGAAAATGGCATGTTCTGAGACTTGCAATTCCTGTCTACTCTATCCTGACATTTCAAGACTAGTTTGGACATCATTATAGCCTCCCTTTAGATTGCCAGGATCAATAGATGAGTGTGGCACAGTTCAAGACCTTCCTGTTACTTGCACTAGTTATGTATGAAACAATTAGATCATGTCACCATCCTTTGGATGCTATAATGGCACTACAAATTAAATCCCACCACTAAAAGTGTCCATTCTTTCTGCCAAATCTTGTGCACAAGTGGGACTTCCTATACTTGCGGCACAATGGTGCTTCAGCCACTACATATAAATATCAATCTTAATTAAAATTAGATCAAAATGTTCCTCCTAATAATATTTGACTGTCTTTCCCAGGAGCAGCAACTGGCTCCAAAGGTACAAACTCAATGAAGTGACCGCTGGGTTTTTCATGTCATCCAGTGTCCAGGCAGCAATATTACCTGACACCAGTGACAATCTTTCTATGCCTTCTGGACAGAGACCAGAAGGCATAGAATCAAAGGGTTAGAAGAGGCCATAAGTTCATTAAGTCCAGTCTCCAAACCTCCAGGGCAGGATCCTTCACATACTGTCAAACCACAAAGTCCAAGTCATGAAACATTACAAGCAGAGAAGAGAAAGCCTCAACTTCTCCTTCTCTGACATGTCTGCAAGACTAGCATAATAATATGGCTGAGATAATTATTAGGGAAGTATTATGAGAAACATTTCTTTTTAACTCATTAATGTTGAAAATTTTATCCAAAACAGGGAAAGTGACACTAAACAGGTAAAAATAAAATAAAAATCTAGCAGGCAGTCTTTGCAGCTCACTGGCACCACACTTTTCGGAACAAGGTAATATGGCAAATTTTATGTTCCCCCGGTGTAGGGCAAATTGCTCAAAACATGTTAGGATGCACATTGTGCAACAGAGAATCTTCTTCACCAGCTAGTTTTTCATTTCTTCCCTGCTCTCCACTTGTTTGCAAACAGATGTTTGTATGCTTCAATCATAAACAATAAACAATTAACTGAGATTTCCATAGAAGAGAGGTGGGGGTTGCCTCACAAAAAGACATCTTCAAGGTGCACAGTTTGAAGGGGAGAGGGCAGAAGGAAAGTGACAGCATGCTTCTTCTTCTGATGAATTGCTGGATCCAACATTTTATTTCTTAAAGGTGCTGCGAAATATAAAAATCCAGAATTTTTAAAAAAAAGATTTTGAAAAAAAAATCAGAACCCTGTCCACAAGCTTAAATTCTAAGCAGACAGAGGGTGGAAAGCTATACCCATAAACAGGTATTTCACTGAAAGTCTATGTGAATGACCATTAGATTAATTAGTAGAGAGAGCTTTCAATAACTACACTCGAAAAAAGAAAGATGCACGTACTCATAAAGTAATATTTTGAAGATTTCACCACACAAACATTGATACTATTGTCACCATTGTATTCAGCATATACTGGAAATGCAATTTTTGACTAAAAAAATCAAGATGCAGGGGTCTGGCTTTTTGCACATCACAAGATATGCATCAGTTTTCTGTTCCATCTCAATGGATAATGAAAACCTCTTTTTAAATACTTTAATTACATTAACTGGCACCATTTTAAATTTAGCCCTATTAATTAAGTCTTTGTCAGCACAGATAGTTACACAGCCAGTCCTTTTTTGCAGATCACAAATAATTGCCAAATGCCTCAGACAGTTTTTTTTTCCTAGTGACCAAGCCACATAATGACACAGATACAAGCTTTGTGCTATGATCAAAAACAGGAATGGAAGTTAGCAGAAAGAACATTATAGCCTACAAAAAGAAGTGCACAGACTTCACAGGGCCTCAAAACAGGCACAGTGACATCAACTGCTATCTTTCTGTAATTTAAAAGGCATGAGCTACAGAAAGGCAGCAGCCAGAACTAGCCTAAGCAAATTATTAGGATGTGAACACCTGTTTATTTATTTAAGATATTTATGCCTTTTTTTACCAAGTCTCTTAAAGTGGCTTGCGATTCCAAGATTAAAAACATACACAAAACAATAAAACCCCATTAACCCTCCTCCCCAAGAAAATGCTTGCAGCTTAAATCCTATTACAAGCCTTCACAAGTAAAGCAGCCTTACAGAATCTCCTAAAAATTTCCAAAGACATAGGATTACCAGCCCCCAGATTAGGCCTGGAGTTCTCCCAGTTCTACCACCAATAGCTGGTTGTTGCTATTTACAGAGAGTTCCCTATGCAGATCACCTCCCAAAATCATAATCAACACAGACTAGTTAGTTTTTAAAGGGGGGGGGGGGGGGGACTTGTACCTTTGGCATGCAAAGCTTGTATATACACCCACTCATAATCATAGTGTACTGCCAGTTGTCCAGAGAAGCTTCCAAGCCTGAAAAGGAAAGAGCTACTGTCCTGCCCTAGCTTCCCTGGATTGCTCTTCTGTCCCAAATTAGAGTTGCCAATCCTCAGTTGGGGGCAGGGGATCCCCTGGTTTGGAGGCCCTCCCTCCAGTTCAGGGTTATCAGAAAGTGGGGAGGTTTCTGAATGTCTGGTGCGCACTCCATTATACACTATGGAGATAGGTCCCCATCTTTTATATACAATTCCCCTTTCGTCTTGGCAAATCCGAACTCCCTCATTGGTTGGGACTAGGTGAGACTGTGGTGCATCAACCTCTGGCCCATCAAACCATCAATCAACTGCTCTTGCATCACATTGGCTGATTCTGTTCTCTCCTACCCACTGGTGACCCCAGGACAGATGAAGATTGGCCCTCTGGGGAAACTGCTAGGCAGTGGCTGCAGCTAGGCAACTAATCTTGCTTCTCTAAGTGATAAGCAACCAAGCTTGGATCTCTCAGTAGAAGCCAGTGGGGGAGGCCCTTTCCTATTTTGGCCTTTGAGGGAGAACTCTTTGGTTATTCTGCTTCTCTCTCCCACCCAAGTGGCAGTTGCTAGCCAGCCAAGCTGATTCTGTCAGTAAAAGGCAACCAACCTTGGTTCTCGCAGTTGTTGCCTCTCTCTACTCTCCCATTGGCTAAGCCGCCTGTTGCACTGCTTTGCAGAGGAGAGAAAGAAAGCCTTCCCTTGACTGGCTGAGGGGCAGAAGAGAAGGGAAGGTTTTCTCTTGATTGGCTGAGAACTCTCTTGATTGGGTGAGGACTCCTCCCTATCCTCCTCCGGGAAGGAAACACCTACTGACAGGAGGGGAAATGGTGTTCTGTCATAGTAAGCCAGATACAGAGAGAGGGGAGGGAGGGAGGGAAAGTGAGACACAGAGATTGAAGTCAATGTTACCAGAGAGGGTATGTTGTTCTGAAAGGTATCACTAAAGGCCTCTGAGGGAGAACTCAATGGGGCCATTCCTGGCTAGAGCTGCCAGTTCCAGATCGGGGGGGGGGGGGGGGAATCCCTGAAAATTCTGTGGTGGAGTTTGAGGAGGGCATAGGAGTTAGGGATTCAGAGTGGGGTCTGCCAGACCCGAGTTCTTGCTGTGAAAGCTGACTGGATGATTTCAGACCAGTCACACACTTTCAGCCTCAGCTACCTTGCAGGATTGTGGTGCAGGTCAAAGGGGGAGGAGAGGAGATTGATGTAAGTGTCTTTGTTCCCCCACATTGTGAAGAAAGATTGTCCTAGAGGCTGCAGAGAGCAGGAAGGTGATGGAAAGCTGAAGTCAGAGGGGCAGATAAAGGGAAGGTGATAGGATTGCCAACTCCAGATTAGAAAATTCCTGGAGATTTAAGGGGTGGAGCCTGGAGAGGGTGGGTTTAAGGAGGAGTGGGATCTCAGACAGGTACAATGCCATACACACCATCCTCCAAACCAGTCATTTCCTCCTGGAGAACTACTGTTGCCAATCTCCAGGTAAAGGCTGGAGATCACTCAAAATTACAACTACTCTCCAAATGGTAGAGATCAGCTTCTCTTGAGGTGGGGTGCGGAGTGAATGCCTTCACTTGGGTGTGTGGAAGGACAGCAAGGGTAGGGGGCACTCACCCAGAGCTGCTTTCTAGAGCATGTTGTGTTTTTCTTCACAACGGGCCTGTAATGTAGTGAGAACCGAGACGGTTTGAAGGCAACATAGTTTATTCCGTAGCACATTACAAGAGAGAGAACACGCGGGCCGGGCCCCGCTTATATACATTACCCGGAACAGCCCCCTCATCCGACCAGGCCAATCCTGGTCAGTCAAACTTCCCGCCACAGATCTTGATGGGCGGGGCGACAGGCGAGCTCCTTCCGGGGACCCGGGGGTCGCCTTCAGTAGCGATCGCCATGCGGCCTGGTCCCTTATGTTCAATACATAACAGGGCCTTATCCCTAGTAGGGTATAATGGAGAATCAATCTGTGAGTATCTTGGGCATTGTGGGGGGGGCTGTTTTTTTGAGGTAGAGGCACCAAATTTTCAGTATAGCATCTGGTAGCTCCTCAACCCACCAACCCCTGTCCCAGTTTCAAAAAGATTGGGGCGGGGAGTCCAATTCTATGAACTGCAAAAGAAGGTGTCCCCATCCTCCATTATTTCCAATGAAGGGAAGGCATTTAAAAGGAGCGCAATCCCTTCAAATGCAATGGCCAGAACTCTCTTTGGAGTTCAGTCGTGCTCGTCACATTCTTGATCTTGGCTCCATCCCCAAAGTCTCCAGATATTTCCTGAATCATACCTAGCAACTCAACCCAGGAGAGTCAGTTTGGTGTAGTGGTTAAGTGTGCGGACTCTTATCTGGGAGAACTGGGTGTGATTCCCCACTCCTCCACTTGCACCTGCTAGCATGGCCTTGGGTCAGCCACAGCTCTGGCAGAGGTTGTCCTTGAAAGGGCAGCTTCTGTGAGAGCCCTCTCCAGCCCCACCCACCTCACAGGGTGTCTGTTGTGGGGGAGGAAAGTAAAGGAGATTGTGAGCCGCTCTGAGACTCTTCAGAGTGGAGGGCGGGATATAAATCCAATATCTTCTTCTTCTCCTCACCCAAGGTGGCTTAGACAAAAGGACGCTTTCAAAGACTAGCAGCTGCATGTTAGTTCCATACACTATCATGTATATAGAAGTGCTGTTGATGCAAATGCTAATTTTAAATGGAAGTTTCTGTTCTGTAAAAACCCAGGCAGCATTTCCATTTAAAATCATGCATGTACACTGTTCAGCAGCCATAGGTTCTTTTCAACACTGAATACCAAAATACAAGCTACTATGCTGAAAGCTGCTGGTTCACTCCAGCCCCAGAAAAAAAAAATCCCACCAGAAAAAGGAGGGGAATTACAAAAGTGCTTGCCAATAAATCACAACTGCTTTACCATATGCCACTCTGTTCTGCCAAGCATCACCAGCCTGGTCTACTTTCAAGCAAATTTCATTATATTCTAGCTCACAGCAATGCTCATTAAAAAGTATTACTGAAAAATGTCAAGTTGTTTTCATCGGGGGGGGGGGGAAGGAGAGGGAGGAGGAGGGAGACTTTATTTTTCCACCATGAAGACAGTCAGCTTGTACCAAGTGAAAACTGATATTTTACAGGAGACTAATCTCAAGCTTACATCTCATTTCTGAAGCTGTCAGTATCACTTCTAGGAGGGTGAGGGATGAGAGTAGCACTGCACTAGCTGTCTATCACTAGTCAAAGTGGTGTTTCAAACCTCTTGACCTTACTGTGGAATCAACATCCAGGGAAAGGGAGGGGGTCCTACATATGTTTTTGTTTCACATTTTTGCATACTACCCAGAGCAAAAATACATTTCAGGGTTCATTCGCTAGTATGTAAAGAGACATGGAGACTGAGGTTATTTTTAAAATATGTACACAATGAACATGGGAGAACAACCACACTGTCTACAAAGAAGCATCAGCTCCCAAAAAAGCAAATGCACAATCCTAAGGCTCCTTCTTCTCCAGCTAAGTCTCTGAGTGTTATGACTTCTAATTTTTTGTTCACTACATCCTCTATTGTCTTGCTGGAGATAGTGGTGAGATTCCTTCTGGGGGAAAGAGTGGGCAAAGAAACACAACCAAGATGACTGAAGGGTTGAAACACCTTTCTTATGATGCAAAGCTTAAGAGTCTGTGGCTTTTCAGTTTAGAACAAATCAAGTAAGGGGATACATAGTTCTATAAAATTATGCATGGGATGGAGAAATTGGATAGAACCTTTCCCCCTTTCTCATATTACTAGAATTTGGAAGTGCCCAATGCAGTTGATGTGCAATAAAATAAAGAATGAAAAAAGTAAATACTTCTTTACTCAGTGAGCAATTAAACTGTGGAATTTACTACCAGTAGATACAACAATAACCATGGGTGTAGATGGCTTGAAAAGAAGACTGGACAGATACATAGAAGATAGGTCCATCAATGACTACTAAACATAGCAACTAAAGGGGATCTCCATATTCAGCAATAGATCTCTGAATACAAATACTAGGAGGCTACACCAGGGGGAGGCCCTTGGTCTCCATGCCTTGTTTGTTGGCCATCCAGGGCAATTGGCTGACCACTAGATGGACTACTGGTCTGATCTAGCAGAACTCTTCTTAAGTTCCTGTGTTCTCCTGAAGAAGCTGTTCTTGGGGTCAAATTATTAAAACAGCTATCGTCTGGTGACACATATCTTGTTTGTGTGGTGACTATGCAGTGTGGGGATTTATTAGATGAAACTGATTATGTGAACACATTCAGTCTGGCTTCAGGCCTGATTTTAAGGCTAACTGCCTTGGATACCCTGACTAACAGTCTTCACCAGGAGGGAGTCAGGGTGTGTGACGCTGTTGATTCTCTTGGTCTTTTCAGTGGCTCTGGTATCTTTTTAGCCTGGTTGACTGAGATGAGTCTAGGGGCTACTATGTCTCCAGGGTTAACACTCCACCTAGCTGATCTGCAACAGATGCTGGTGCTCTTAGCCTAATCTACTGGTGATGTGGTGCTGAAGACAGCTGTATGGAGTTCTCTTACTTATGCTACAGGGTTCTGCTGTCTGTTTTCTACATGAAACCATCCAGGTAATCCAGGGATTTCAAGTGAGATGTCATTAATATGCTGGCGATGATATCCAGCTCCATTTTTCTTTCCTCCCCCTCCCCATATGAGTCAGGTAAGACATTCTGAGCCACTGGCTGAAGTGGTAATGAGCTAGATTAGAGCCAATAACACAAAGGTTGATCCTTCAATTAAGAGTGAAGTACTGCTGGCCAATGGCCAATAATACTGCACTTGAGGGATTAGGCAGTCAGTCTATTATGAATGAGGATGCACTGCTCCTGAAGGAGCACCTTAACATCTTTGATGTACTGTTAAATCTGATCTTAAAGATGGAGTCACAGGTCTCCTCTGTAGTGAACAGTGCTTTGCCCAACTTCATTTGGTGCACCAGCATCCCCTCCCCAAAAAAGCACCTTTCTTTGATCTGTCCACTGTGTTCCATGCTTTCTGTTTGGACTAATGCAACTGAACTAATACAATGCACTCTACATGAAGCTGACTCTGAAGGCAGTTTGGAAACTCCAGTTAGTGTAAAATGCAACAGTAAGACTGGTGACAGGTACTGGAGTGTCACCCTAGGAACTTGAAGGTTCAAATCTTCAGTCAGCCATGGAACTCTGTCACTTGCTCTTAGCCTTAGTTGAATCCGGCGAAGACTGAGGTCCTCTGCGTGGGCCGCGGCGGACCGGGAGGGGAGACTACTTTACCGGCCTTTGACGGTGTGCCACTGGTACCGGTGCGCAAAGTCAAGAGCCTGGGGGTGCTACTGGAGTCCTCCCTATCAATGGAGGCCCAAGTAGCTGCCACTGCTAGATCCGCCTTCTTCTATCTCAAGAGGGCGAGGCAGTTGGCCCCCTTCCTGGAACGCACCGACCTGGCAACTGTGATCCACGCAACGGTCACTTCGAGGTTAGACTACTGCAATGCCCTCTACATGGGGCTGCCCTTGTACCGAACACGGAGACTCCAGGTAGTCCAGAACGCGGCGGCCAGGCTGCTGGAGGGACTACCACGGTGGGAGCCTGCACGGCCTGGGCTGCGCAATCTGCACTGGCTGCCGGTTGTCTACCGTGTTCGCTATAAGGTGCTGGTTATTACCTTTAAAGCCCTATATGGCCGAGGACCTGCCTACCTAAAGGACCGCCTCTCCCCATATGTACCCCGGAGAGCACTGAGGTCTGGTTCTCAGAACTTATTAACAATCCCTGGGCCAAGAGAAGTTAGGTTGAAGGCCACTAGGGAGCAGGCCTTCTCGGTGATAGCCCCTCGCTGGTGGAACGACCTCCCAGAGATGGTGCGAGCCCTGCGGGACCTGAACCAATTCCGCAGGGCTTGCAAAACATTTCTTTTTCAGTTAGCATTTGAGTCACCATGTGGCAACTAAGACGGAACCTGATTAATGAATGAATAGACACTTAGCCATCTTAAATACATCATTTTAGCACCTATTTTTATATCTTATATGTTTATATGTTTTTATGTATTTTAAATAATTTATTGTAATTAATGTTTAAGTTGTTATGTTTTATGAATCACGGGACTCCCATGTCTATTATTGTTTAATGTGAATCATGAGACTCCCGTGTCTGTTAGCCGCCCTGAGCCCGCCTAGCGGGGAGGGCGGGATATAAAAATAAAATATTATTATTATTATTATTATTAATCTACTTCACAGGATTGTTATAAGGATAAAATAGAGGAGGATAGAAGCTGCTATGGGTCTTCATTAGGGAAAAAAAGTGAGTAAATAAAGAAATATTCTACTGAATACATCTCATCAGTATGGAATGATCAAGCTGTCTATCTAATTCTAAGCACATTTCAAAGGGCTGGTCATTAAAAGGCCTAAATGATTTAGAAGTAAGGATGCATATGATATTGCTTGATTCCACATAAGTTGACTGCCAACTATGGTTTCAAGGAGGCACCTTTCACTGTGTGTCCACCCATCCTCAGAAATGTGAAAGATAGTCACCAAGGACAGGCTTTTTGTGGTGGTACCTTGATTTTGGAACTCCACTAGCAAGTACTTGTTTAGCATCTACTCTTTCAGGATTTTGATTTCACTTTCTGTTGATGTCAGTTTGTTTGTGCACAGGTATGGGATGAAGTAAATCTTTAATGGCCTTTTTAGTTTATTGCCAGGCTTGTAATGATTTTACAGGGATTTTAATAGTTTATTTTATTCATGCAACCTGTCTTAAAAGCCTTGCACTAATAGTTTGCGTAGGGAAAATAATAATAATAATAATAATAATTCAGAAGACTGATGATAACAGCTAATGTTGACTTTGCAAGACAAAGAATGAAAGCATTACAGAAAGATTAAAATCAAAAGTCACTTTGACAACTGGAAGGAAAAGCAATTGCACGGGCAATATTTGAAAGACAAAATTGAGTGAAAATAACTGGAAATGGCTCCAAAAGATCTCCTTGAAGAAACAGAAGGATTCAATCTAGCTACACAAGAGCAGGCACTCAAAACAAATATTATAAAAACCAAGATTGAGAAGACCAGTGATTATAGCAAATGTCAACTTTGCAAGACAAAGGATGAAACAGTCAATTTCTTGGTCAGTCCCCACAGTAATATTGCTCAAACTGACTCTAAAGAATGTCATGATAGAGTTGCAGCTATGTTGCAATGGAATGCTTATCAGTCCAAAACTCATGAGAGCACAAACCAGACAAGATCATGGAGAAAGGTGAAACAAATATTCTTTGGGACTTCTGATTACAAACAGATAAACACCTGAACATATGAACATATGAAGCTGCCTTATACTGAATCAGACCCTTGGTCCATCAAGTCAGTGTTGTCTTCTCAGACTGGCAGCGGCTCTCCAGGGTCTCAAGCTGAGGTTTTTCACACATATTTGCCTGGACCCTTTTTTGGAGATGCCGGGGATTGAACCTGGGACCTTCTGCTTCCCAAGCAGATGCTCTACCACTGAGCCACTGTCCCTCCCCTAAAGCATAATACCCCAATATAACAATTGTAGAAAAGAAGATAAATAGGATTTGGACCACTGACACTACATTTCCAGGAGACAGCAAGAAAGTACAGGAGAGAATCACAGAACACCAAGACCTATGAATAGTGTTAGAGCATCTTTGGGAGAAAAATTTCACTGTCATGCAAGTCGTCATGGGAGCCTTTGGAGCAGTCCCTAGAAGTCTCAAGAAACACCTGAACATTTTGGACAATTATCAAATAACACCAGCTCAGCTACAGAAGATACTGCTGCATTGAATAGCAAGAATCCTGCAAATACACATCTGCAATTCCTAAGAACTTGGCTAGATCTCAATTGCAAAGCAACATCTACCAGTCAAATATCTGACTGACAATTCTTCTTCCTCATCTTTTTCTTCTTCCTCCTCCTCCTCATCAATCATCATCCACTGTAGCTTTAGATGCTTCTTCCATCCCTCACCCAAGCAACAACTATCCATTATGCCTTAATAAACACTGAATTATCCAAAGCCATTGAGCTGAGTCATCCAAAGCATCTTCCTTTAGCTGCAGACACATCAACTCACCATGAATGCCCTTTAGCAAGCAATCAAGTTGTACAAAAATGGCCCCTTTGTCACTTAATACTACATTCCTTGCAGCAGGATAGTCTGGCTGCTCGCATAGAAGCTTCCTCTGGCACAGAAGCTTTCTCTGCATCATTTCTTTGTTCTGGTAGAATGGAGAGCTAGTGGTTGTTTACTCTCATTTCCAAATCCTCATCTTCAGAGTAGTGATAATAATGACCCATATCAGATGCATGGGGTGAATTTATTTATTTATTTATTTGCGTTGTTTATAGTATACCTTTCTCACTAGGACTGAAGGAGGATTATATAGCAAGTCAATACAGGATAGGGCATCCAATAAAATAACACAATAGGATTTTACAGTGGAAATCTGGAACCAGCCAAATATTTGAAAACAGAACTGAAACACATGATAAGTGTTTCCATGATGTGATACATAGCAAGATTCTACTTACAGCAACAGGCACTATGAGCTATATAGTATTATGGACCACAAATCCCTAGCCCTTTACCCAAGCATTTTTTCTGGACTATTTTGTTACAGTGCAAGCCCATGTAGACAGGCCCTCCTGAATAATTCAGTATTGTATAGTTTATGCCAGCCAGGAGAGCAGGAGCCTCCATGACCCTGTCAGGCAGGCCATTCTATTGGGGTAGTGGTAGATAACTCACTGAGATCTTGGGGTAGTGGTAGATAACTCACTGAGATCTTGGGGTCGTGGTAGATAACTCACTGAAAATGTCAAGACAGTGTGCGTTTGCAATAAAAAAGGCCAATGCCATGCTGGGGATTATTAGGAAGGGAATTGAAAACAAATCAGCCAGTATCATAATGCCCCTGTATAAATCGATGGTGCGGTCTCATTTGGAGTACTGTGTGCAGTTCTGGTCGCCGCACCTCAAAAAGGATATTATAGCATTGGAAAAAGTCCAGAAAAGGGCAACTAGAATGATTAAAGGGCTGGAACACTTTCCCTATGAAGAAAGGCTGAAACGCTTGGGGCTCTTTAGCTTGGAGAAACGTCGACTGTGGGGTGACATGATAGAGGTTTACAAGATAATGCATGGGATGGAGAAAGTAGAGAAAGAAGTACTTTTCTCCCTTTCTCACAATACAAGAACTCGTAGGCATTCCATGAAATTGCTGAGCAGACAGGTTAAAACGGATAAAAGGAAGTACCTCTTCACCCAAAGGGTGATTAACATGTGGAATTCACTGCCACAGGAGGTGGTGGTGGCTATATATATATATATATATATATATATATAACCTGTCTGCTCAGGTTAATGTGTGAGTAAAGGCAGTTGTTGATTTTGCTCATTTGCAAGTTGGCACCTACAAAAGGCTCTGCTGAGATGAGCAAAGCTATCATCGTGAAGCACAGGGCAAAAGATGGTCCTCACATGAGGGACTATGTTGCTAATGTTACTTAAACTCATTCAGTGTCTCTGGAGATTCCTTGGTCATTCTTAACCAAGAGACTATAGGTGCAATCACACAAGAGATTTGGCCCAACCTAGTTACACCTCCCATCTGGATTTAATGTGCACTATCACATGCACATATCTGCCTCCTGAGTCCCGCCCGTCCTTACCTCATTTTAGGACAGGCTGGGACTGGATTAAATAGCTACTGGGTACTTCCTGGTAGCACATCTCTAAACTGTATGTAGGGTGCATTTCCTGGCTAACTGAATGGCTGGGCACGCGATGCACCTGCTCCTAATGTGCATGTGTGGCCAGTGCCTCTCCAGGCAGCAGGGCAGGGGCTGTGTGAATGCCCCCATACACATAAAAAAATACCAGCTTTTTCAAAGCTGGGATACTGCCATGCCAGATTCCTTGTGTGATTGCACCCAAATTATAATCAATGTAATTTCTCTTTAGGTAAGTTTTAGCGACACTCTGATTTTTCCTCACTCTCAAGGTGTTTTACTGCCTTATCCAACCTCTTTTTGCTTACCTTAAAATCAGTGATGCTTTACCAGAAAACAAGCCTCTAAATTCACCATAGAATTTGTCTGTAAGCAAACTTTGCAGAATACTGTCAAGTCATATAGAACCTTGAATCTGTCAGCTGAAGCAAGCATAACAAAATGAAATTATGAAGCTGATTTTTTATTAATACCTCCTCCAGTCCTCTGAGTTTACACAAACAATTCTGACAACCAGGACAAATTTTCCACTTTCCACATATAAAAGTTCCGGCAAGTGGCCAAGCCCAGATGCCAACAATCATAATAGGTGTTCTTTTTCTTTTCTTTTCTTGCTCAGTTGGCAACCCTACATGAGTAACCCAAGAAACTGAAAAAATGTGACTTTTTTGTAGGGTGTAAGAACTAAGAACTAAGATGTAAGAACTAAGACCAGACATTGCTCCCTCAGGATCTCCAGAACATCCAGCTGTTTCTGCTCTCCAATCCCAGGGATCATGATGATTCACTGTTGATAAAAGAGTAGTAAATCAAACAGAAAAAAAAGCTGTTTAATATAATCTCCCTTGTGTGCTAACAACCAAGTGTTAAACACTTCAAGAAGACTTTTTTGAACACACACAAAACACATGAAATACTTAAATCTTCCAAAATAATAACAAAGGTTTAAATTCTTTCTGTTTGATTTTGCTTTATATGTTAAATTTGTTGCTAAACGAATAAAAATATAAATTAAAAAAAAATTCTTTCTATTTTGGAAACTGGTGAGAAAACATTGCCTGTAAATAGGTTCACAGCAGGGTTAATTGGGGTTTGTAGCACCATGAATCATGGAAACTAATATCCAAACAACAGAATGTTTTTGTTTTAAACTCAGCTGATGGATGTCTCCTCTGAGGGAACCAACACATTTTGGACAATCGAGATGACTGGACACTTTAGCAACTGGAATCAACAACGCCTTTGGAAAATACGCTATCACAGTACATTTTAATTGCTTCCACAGTGTTATCTGTAGCAGTTCCTCATCCATAATGAACTCCAAATAATTAAGCAACCAGTGCAATTCTTTCTGAGCCTTTACCAGAATGCTTCTGGGGATGCACATTTTGCTTGCTGCCCAGTTCTCTACTTTCCTGAATACTTGCAAAAAAGCCAATGGACCTGGCTCTGCAGTCTTTGGTTCTTTTCTCAATTCAGAGTGTTATTAATTTTCATACAATTTTTAAAAAGCACAAATAACACTTTGAGATACTGTCAAAGCAGAAAAGAACAAGCACAAAGGGAAGTAAGGCTGTAATCCAGACAGATGTACTGGACACATCTATTTGGAGCTCAACATTTCTACAGTGGCATCCTAATCAGATGCTGGGATCACACACACTAAATAATGCACTTTCAATCCACTTTCAATGCACTTTCCAACTGGATTTTACTGTGTGAACACAGTGGATTTACTAGGTTATAACTCTGCAGAGGATTGCAGGGAGCAAGTCTAAGCAAGTCTACTGAGAGGTAAGTCCAATTTTATTCAGTGAGGCAGCGAGTGCCAGGAAAGTATTATAAGAATCACAGCCAAAATAACTTTAACAATACCATGCAGTTGGTATGAACAGCCAATGTTGGACAGTTTCCCACTATCCCCCAGCAGTTCTGGATGAAGGATGCTGCAGATTTTGCTATGAATGTTTGGCTGTTGGACTTTCCACAGAAGGTCAGGTGGCAGTCAGATGCAGGCCAATCATTCTGTCTGTTTAGTTCATTCCAATCATGCACAAATGCCTACAAAGCTGGTTTGCATCTGGTTTTCCAAAATTGTCCCTATGTAACAGTGCTGCCAACTCAAACTGATAATTTGTCGTTAGTATTACTAAGAACTAATTAGGTGAACACCACAGGATAGGATATTATTGAAACACAGGATTTATTGATGATTGATTTAAGTGACTTTTAGTGGTCTAATTGTCTAAACAACTGCCTTCTGAGATGAACAGTTATGCAGCAAGAGGTCAGTGTGAGAAGACGCACATGAGTAAAGTCAGTTGTGCTCTGAGATGGTTAGAAAACAATATTGTGAAATAATCTGCTGGACACCCACAAACAGACTGACAGTTCAATAATTGATCATCAAAAAATGTCTCTGTTTGCAACCAGCAAACTGGACAAAGCTGAACCAGTGAATTTTTGAGCATCGGTATGACGGATACTTTTGTTGAATTCTACATCAAAAGTGGTTGTTGGGTTTTTTTGCAATCAAGTCACAGCTGATTTATGGTGACTCCATAGGGTTTTCAAGGCAAGAGAAGTTAAGAGCTAGTTTTCCATTGCCTGCCTCTGCAATCTGGTATTCCTCAATGGTTTCCCATCCAAATAGACCCATCAGACCAGGGCTGACCCTTTTTAGCTTCCGAGATCTGATGAGATTAGCATAGGCTATCCAGGTCAGGAAATCAAAAGTACTAATAGGTCATAATTTGTAATGTAATGTAATGTAAAATTTTATTTATACCCCGCCCGCCCCCGCCAGAGCAGGCTCAGGGCGGCTTACAACATTTAAAATGAACAATACAATAATAAAACATTAAGAACACATTAATTTCATCCATCCTCCTATATGCCCAAAGAATCGATACATTTTCACAGGCTGCAGCATGAGAAGATACATAATCCTCCGACTTTACATTGAAGGAAGCAATCCACCAAGTACTGCTGTCTGTGTAAGTGTCACGTATTTCAGTCTGTTACCCCTTCCTCTTTTGGCCCTCACTTGGTTCTTTTCTTTTTGATCCTCCACATGTAATGTAATTATTAGCCAAAAAACAAAAGAGAGTCTATCGTTTTCTGTTATGTTTTGTTCCAGATTATGATGTAATTTGAGTGACTAAAGCCCATTACAGCTCGTTTCAAACAAAAATATGGTCAATAAACAATTTGCCCACGTCAGATGCAATCATACATCAGGCTCCCTGCATTTTGTTTAAACCTCATATTTGTGGCTGATGTCTGAATAATTTTTTTTAATATCTCCACATGTGGATTATTGGCACATAGAGATGCCTGATCAACATCAATGCAGTGTACCTGCAAGTACGTGGGTCTATTTACAGAGATCAGAGTTTGAATTCCAGGTCAGCAGTGAAGGTCACTGGGTGATCCTAGGTCAGCCCTAGTAATGTAAATATTTGGTAGGGAAAGTGGCATGATACAGTCGAATCTCATCAGATCTTGGAAGCTATGAAGGGGTCATTACTAGAAAAGGAGACCTCCAAGGAAAACTCCACAGAGGAAGGTACTGGCAAACCATCTCTGCTTCTCACTTGCCTTGAAAGTCCCTTGCTGAGATTGCTGTAAATCTGCTGTGACTTGATGGCACTTCACCACACACAAATACCATTTTCGCACACAGCTAACCTCACAGTCACAATCCTGTTCCCCCCGCAGCGTCCGATCGGATTTTGCACCATCTGCGCCGGAGTTACAGGAAACCCAGTTTACGTTTGCTACGCAGAAGCTGCGGCACTTCCTGTAACTCCGGCGCAGATGGTGGGAAATCCGACCGGATGCTGCGGAGGGAACAGGATTGTGACTGGGGGGTTAAACTGCATGTGGAAACGGCAATAATGTTAGTATTTACTTAAAACATTTATATGCTGAATTTCCAGAGCACTAGGCAGCTCAAACAAAAACCAAAGGGCTGGATGCAATGTACTGTTAAGGGTATCTAGGGATCCCTTAGTAGTGTACTGACAGTGGATATAATCTGAAGTCTGGCTCCCTGTCTTTACCAGGGTGGCCAATTGCAGCTGGTGAGGTAGAGATGGGTTGAAGGGAAGCCCCCAGCTCATTCCAGCAAGTTTCTCCTATTTCCCCCTGTCTTGGCTGGAGGTCTGCTGATGGCCTTGGCAGCATGGATGAACCCTGGGGAACTACTGTGGACCTGGAACACAAGGCAGCAGTGGCAAAAGCACTAAAGGCTGAGCCACTTTTAGTGTGTGATCCAGACGTTCCCTGGTTTGCAGAGACTGCTAAATAGACAGTTAAGTCTTACAAGACCAGCCTGCTAACTGGGAAGGACCCTCATGGAAGAAATGACACTTAGAATCTTGATGGGAGGCTTTATCTCAGTTAAGCCCAAGTGGGCTTAGGGCAGCAGTTGTTGCATTTTCCTTTCTTACTAGAGGAAACTTGACAGTTGTACATGCCTTGCAATAGTGCAAGAACTACATTGGGTTACCTTCCTATCTTTAAAAAATTAAATTGTTAAATATACATAAGATTCCCAGAGCATTTAGGGATAAAGTAGAAAAGAAAAAAGAAAAGAACTGTCTACATGTGAGAGGCACACTAGAAGGGGGCTAAATGACTGAGCTACGAACTATGAAATTCCGATTTTAGTCTTGCCACAAACATGATAGACAAGCCTCTCTCTCCAAGCCTCAAGTCCCCACATCTGAAGTATGAAGGATAATAATACGGGTCTACTTTAGAAGGTTATTGTAAGGATTTCTGAGATAATGTATATATAAAATCCTTTGACTATGCTAAGCTACTCTATAATTGCTATACTTCAGTCCTCTCTTGCAGTCTCTTGTTTATGAATCGCTCCTGTTTCTCTGCAGATTTGCAGTCAAATGTAGAATCCAGCATCCAGAGAAAACTCTATTCAGTATGTCTCCCAAATGATGCACCGAAAGAGCACATTAAATAGGTCTTAAAGAAATCCACCATGTTAGACTTAATGGCTCCTATTTTCAGAATACAGCACTAGAACCTGTGCCTGCTGACATGCAGACTACCACAAAATCAGAAATACCACAGTAGTCCACCAGGTTTGATTTTTGATGCAGTTACTGCTGCTCTCCTGGTGGAAACAATCTACCTAAACTACTTTGTGCCTGATTCTATCTAATTTAAGTTTCTGTCTGAGAAAGGAGGAGAAAATGAACAACAGCAGCTGGATGTACAAATTTTAGAACACACAGGGAAGAGAAAGGAGAAAAGGATGCTGTATTACTCACAATGCCAAACTCATTTTGAATGTGCATTCAAATGCACATTTCTGTCTGCAAAACTACCAAAGACTATACAAGAGTTAGATCGGAGCACCTAAGCTTAAAGTACCTGCCACATGCAAGAAAATAATATTTTCATTAACCTTATTATTACCACTTTCCAAAATCATTTACACATTTTTCCTAGGCAGAAACAACTTATTCTTTTGCATAAGCATGAATGAAAAACTGAAGAACGATCATCAGTACTGCACTTGTAATATGAAGCTGTATGTACCATCTTGTGATTACAATGCATGTAGTTTGAGCAACTGTATTGATTCAGGATGAAAAACAGAAATTCTGTGAAGTAGAGGGAAAATGTCATTACTAATACCATCTCTAGCCATCTCTGCCTATTGATATTTTTTTCCTTGGCTTGAAGTAGGCACTCAGGACCACAGCTTGCCTCTTTATTTTGATATGCTCAAAATACCCAGCTCCTAGCAAAAAGGATTCTGTGTTACACAGACACAGAGAAGTTGGAACTACAGTACTGTCCCACTGCCTGGATAGAGCTAGCGAATACATTCGGCCACTGTAACACATTTGCCAAGGTTCTTTAGGATGACAAAGGAAATCTGCACTTCACTCAAGTCTACCTTATCCTCTCTGAGGACAAGCATCTGAGATCAAAAGCTCTATATACAAAAACCTTTTTTAAAACAACAACAACCAAGTATTGAAAAGATATTCCTCATGTGAAACAACCACACTAACTGAATGGCAATGGAAAGAGAAGTGGATTCTGCAGAAAATCAGCTTAAAGAAGCTTCACTGGCTGGTGCTGTGATGGCTAGTCAGCCTCTCTTGTGGATATTGATATTCTGTTGCAGCACAACTGAAACTAGCATTACCTGGGCAGCCAAAGCACAAATCTCAGCCAGGCATTACTATTAACAGCTCCTCTGAACCCAGCATCAGTTTTCTTGACAGTCTAGAGAGCGTTCCCTAATTGCCATCACATCCCTCTTCACCTACTAAGCCTTAATCTTCCTTTCTCCCCCCTCCCCCAATAACCATCCTCGCTTCCTCCATCATTTGCTTCTGCCGTTCCTATTGATATTCATCTCTGTGTCTGAGCGACTTCAATTTTAAGGAGCAATTGAAAATAAGGTGTACCAGGTGAACATCTTTCTCAGCCAGGCTCTGTGACTCACAATGGTCAGTGCCAGATGCTGCACAGTAATGCTGAGACATCGCTCTAATTTTCTTTGTGCCCTACCTTTAATGTGAAACTAATACTTACTAAATTCTGAAGATAAAAAGTAAATAAAATGATTAAGCAAAGCACAGTATTTTCATCACATAAAACATATGGACTTTTCAATGTACTTTTGGAACAAGAAGCTCCATGCCAAATACTATGAAAATTCTTTATTATGGTTACTGTATTTTATTTTTATTTATTTCTTCGGCTTAATGAATTGCCCCATCCCAACAAATGCTGGGCTCTGGACGATGTACAGCGTAATTAATAGATTTCCTAAATAATTAATATATTTCCTAAATATAAATAAATAAATAAAGCAACATTTAAAACCAATAAAATCAATTAAAATATCAACTACAAACCTTAATAGTGTTCTCTTAAATTCTACCAATCCAGATTTCTGGATGCTCCATGAAGAGGTAGTAGGGGGAAGATGCTGGCTCAGCAATTGTCACTGTCCTTAGTCAAAAGCCTAATGGAATATCTCTACCTTACAGGCCCTGTAGAACTGTAAAAGATCCCACAGGGCCCTGATGTCCTCAGGCAGAGAGTTCCACCAGGCTGGGGCTAGGATCATCGAGGATAGCCAGACCTCTTTGGGGCCAGAGATCACCAGCAAGTTTTGGCCAGGAGAGCGTAAAGCTCTCCCAGGGATATGGTGGAGGAGGTCATCCCGTAAATACACTGGTCCCAGATTGCTCAAGGCCTTAAAGGTCATAACCAAACCCTTGAATCTAACTTGGTACTCAAGCAAAAGCCAGTGTAGCTGGCTCAACATAGGTTGAATGTGTGCCATCCTTGGTGTTCCAATCAGGACTCGCATCGCTGCATCCCATTGGCATTTCCAGGTCAAACTCAAGGATAGGCCAGAATAGAGCAAGTTACAGTAGTCTAGTCTGGAGGTGACCATCACATGGATTACTGTGGCTAGGTCTGAGTGAAACAGGAGTGGGGGCAGCTGCCGGGCTTGGCAAATATGGAAAAATGTCACCTTGGCTATATATGTGACCTGGGCCTCCATTGAAAGGGAGGTATCCAGCATCACTCCCAAACTCCTGAGACAGTTGCCACCAGTGTTAAGGGTGCCCCATCAATGACCAGCAATCTATGCTCCAACTCCATCCCCTCTCCCCATCCACAGAACCTCCATCTTTGATGAATTCAGCTTCAATCTGCTCTTCTGCAGCCAGCTCACCAAGGCCTCCAATCCCTCAGCCCGTGATGATGGGACAGCAGTCAAGCAGTCACCCAACAGCAAGTACAGCTTGGTATCATCTGTGTATTGATGACAACCCATTCCAAAACTCAATATCAGCTCCAGAAGAGGGCACATGTCAATGTTGGACAACACTGGGAAAGAAGTGCTCTTTGAGGGACCCCACACACTAGTGGGTGTCTAGTGGACACATCCTCCCCTTGCACCACCCTTTGTCCCTGACTGTGGAGAAAAGAGGAAAGCCACTGAAGGACCATCCCCTGTATTCCCACTTCAGTGAGGTGGTAAGCCAACAGACTGTAGTCACTGCGTCGAACTCTGCTGACCTGCCCCAATCTAGCTGCATTTGGAGATCGTCCATTAGAGCAACCACGACAGTCTCTGTACTATGACCGGAGCAGAATCCAGACTGGAACAGGTCTAACACTGATGTTTCCTCCATGAAGCTCTGGAGTTGTTTGGCTACCGCTGTCTCAGTTACTTTACCCAGAAATGGTAATTGGCCGGATCAGATGGATCCATCTATGGCTTTTTCAAGAGCGGTATGACTACTGCTTCCTTGAGGCCTTCTGGAAACACCTGTCTCCAAGGACAGATGGATGATTTCCTTCACAGGGCCCCCGATCCACTCATTGCCAGCCTTGACCAGCCACAAGGGACATAGGTCAAGAGGACATGTGGTTGGTCTAACAACATTCAGGACAGCTCTGGAAAAGGGGATTGTTATTAGCAGGTACACCTTTTCTCACCTGTGCATAATAATTGGCAACAAGCGTCATTCCCTTTCACATATCAAAAGAGAAAGAATCTTGTCCATCTTTGCATCTGGAAATCCTAGTTGTGGAAGAGGACTAATATATTTACCGTATTTGCTGGCGTATAAGACTACTTTTTTGCCCTGAAAAACATGCCTCCAAGTGGGGGGGTCATCTTATACGCCGGGTGCACTTCAGTTGGGATAGACATAGCTGCCCATAGTGGCCTTCCGATGCTCGCCCGATGCCCATAGTGGCCTCCCGATACCCACCCACCTCATTCTACATACCATCCAGTATTGCACGGTATCCAGCGCGGCCGCGGCGGGTCATCAGCGTGGCTGCGGCGAGCATCAGCAGCGAGGCAGGGGTGCCAGCCTTTTCGGCGTGACCGGCCCATTCTGCTCGGCGGGAAGCAACGGCGCTCTGGCCCACCCCTTGTCTACGCAGAGCTCGCGCATGCGCACTTGCGCACTAGTGCCAGTCACAGGGAGATGCAGGGGCAGGCCGGATGTTCTTTTACCTTTTATTTGGTGTGTGGAAGGTGTGCGGAAGAGGGGGTAGTCTTATATGGCAAGTATATAACAAACTCTATATTTTGAGAGGAAATGTTGGGGGGTCGTCTTATACACCGGCAAATATAGGTAATACAGTTTTTCTGATTTAAACTTCAGGTGCTTTATACATACTAAAAGTTAAAAGCAACATCTTGAAAAACAATACAAGCTCCCACTCCTCAAAAAAAAACAAACTCATGTTCAGTCAAAAGTCTTCCTAAATAATTCTATTTGGTACCACTTGCTGAATAGCAGAAGGAAAGTTATTATAGTCCTTGTTTTGAATGTAACTGAAGTAGGCAAGAATAACCCAAGCTACATTTCTGGAGGAAGGGCTAACACTTTTACACTGATGGATGAGGGAGGGGGAAAAAATAGAACCAACAGGTCAGTTCTGTCCATCTGGCTATTCTGTTCTTGCCCCATTAAAGTATTTCTGGCCTAAACCTCTTGGCATCCACTTTTTCTGTTCTGCCCATTACATTAATTTAGATGAAGGGTGCAGAGCCCCTGTTTAAGTTTTTAAAATGGCTCCTGGCAGCCTTAATGCAGGAAACTGGGACCTCAAGATGGTGCAATGAATGAGTGGCTTAGGGGTAAAGAGAATAACAGCCCTCACTTTATTTGGCAGCTCATTCTTGCCCAGGTTGCAGTTCTCCTGACCTGTCTCAAGGAGGAAACAGAAAGCAGGCTCTGTTGGAAAGACCAGTGAAGTCCATTCAGGTTCATAAGTGGAGAGGCAGTCTTATGTTCTGTAAAATCTTGTCCCTGGAAAAAGAAGTCCATGTCCCCTTGACTACTGCTCTGCCCCAAACAGGAGAGTTGCTCATCTCCTTAAGCACAGGAATTATCTGAAGAATGAAATATATATCAATGGATATTTGTTATTCTGTAGACGTTCTCACAGCCAACGTCTCCAGAGTGCCATTAGCAGCACAAGCAGCAGAAGCCTTGGAATGGAAGGACAGGAAACAAAGGACTGGTAGCCTGGCTCTAACAGACAGTCAGGTCAAAATTCATGCATTCTTCATAAGCTTTGCAGTACAGTACACTTAAGGCAAACTTCCCTCAAATTTTGCATATGAACAGCAATAGGGCTTTTTTTGAGCAGGACTGCAGTTTCGGCTGGCTTGGTGTCAGGGGGTATGGCTTAATATGCAAATACGTTCCTGCTGGGCCTTTTCTAACAAAAAAGCCCTGTGCAAAACAATGGTGACATCAGGGAGTGTGGGCCTAATGTGCAAATAAGTTCCTGCTGGGCTTTTTCTACAAAAAAGCCCTGAACAGCAGTGTGCAAGGGAATGGCACTATGTACACTTGGCACTTGAAAAGGTACATAGAATGATAAAATCATAGAGCGAGAAGGTACCTCAAGGGTCATCTAGTCCAACCCCTGCACAATGCAGGAACTTTACAAATTCCTCCCCCCACATGTAGCCTTCCTGCTCTCCTTCTCATGATCTGCCTAATTCACAGAATAAGCATTGCTGTCAGATCTAGCCTATGTTTTAAAACCTCCAAGGAAGGAGAACCCACCACCTCTTGAAGAAGCCTGTTCCACTGAGGAACTACTCTGTCAGGAAATTCTTCCTAACATTTAGCCAAAAACTTTTGATTTAATTTCAATGTGTTGGTTCTGGTCTAACCTTCTGGGGCAATAGAAAACAATTCTGCACCATCCTCTATATGACAGCCCTTCAAGTACTTGAAGATGGTGATCATATCACCTCTCAGTCATCTCCTCTCCAGGCTAAGCATACCCAGCTCCTTCAACCTTTCCTCATAGGACTTGGTCTCCAGACCCCTTACTATCTTTGTTGCCCTCCTCTGGACACATTCCAGCTTGTCTAAGAACATAAGAACATAAGAGAAGCCATGTTGGATCAGGCCAACGGCCCATCAAGTCCAACACTCTGTGTCACACAGTGGCAAAAAATGTTATATACACACATACACTGTGGCTAATAGCCACTGGTGGACCTGTGCTCCATACACTGTGGCTAATAGCCACTGATGGACCTGTGCTCCATATTTTTATCTAAACCCCTCTTGAAGGTGGCTATACTTGTGGCCGCCACCACCTCCTGTGGCAGTCTATATCCTTCTTAAATTGTGGTGCCCAAAACTGAACACAATATTCTAGCTGAGGTCTAACCAGAGCAAAGTAAATTGATACAGAGGTAGACTTGCCAACCCCCAGCTTTGGGTGCAGAAATTCCCTGGTTTTGCAGGCTCCTCCCTTCTGCCAGCTACCTGGCCAGTGGAAAGAAGCACTACCACCACAGCCATGATATGCGTTTAATTCTAGGCAAGTCATTTTAGAAGAAGCTTGAAACTGTGTTTTGGAACGTACGTGTGCCTTTAAATCTCAGCAGGATGAAAGCTGCATGGGGGGGGGGGGTGCAAGCAGGCAGAGCCACATGACTCTTCCTGATGAGTGTGTGAAGCATCTGAGAAAGGAAGAGGGCATAGTCCCCCTATTTGTTTTGCATTCAGAAATCCTGCATTTATAGTAAAATGAATAGTAAAAAGTTAACTAGAACCTGATCTAATGTGTTAGCACCAAGCTGTATATTGTTTTAATCTATGTGTTTTAACTTAAGTGGTTTTATTGTTTTTAACTTTAAGTGGTTTTAACTTTATGTGTTTTAACTTTAAGTGGTTTTATTGTTTTTATGACTGTGATCATAGCACGCTATGACTTTGATGCAAGCCGCCCTGAACCCGCCTCGGCGGGGAGGGTGGGGCATAAATCGAATTAAACATAAACATTATGAGTTGGAGGAAAACTCCACCCTCTAGACTGCTCTCTTCCTTACTTTCATTTTCCTGTGTAGTCTGAAGAAGTTGGTTGAAATACAGCAGACTGTTACATTCAGCAACTGTAAAATGATTTATACCATTGCTCCAGTGAGATCACAAAAGTGTGATGCTACCAAAGCCTCCATCCCCAAGGCTACCAAAGGCTCCATCCCCAAAGTACCCAGGTATTTCCTGAAGTGGCCCTGGTAGCCTTATACAGAGGAGGCACTATATATACTTGACCTGTCTCCTTCTTCTCTCTGTTTAGGATTGCACTTCTTCATACAAACATGCTCAACTAGTGCTTAACCACTCAGGGAAAAAAAGGAAGGCTCCACAGTCATCAACATTGTCAGGACATTAAGTGAAAGAAGGGAAGAGCAGGAACACTGCTGGTGGGTGGGACAGAGCCAGAGTGACCTTGAACAGTAGCACTCTAGCAGGCCTCCCTATGAGGGAAAATTACACACAATTCCTCTCACATGTCTACATTGGCCATTTAAGCTACCATTTTCTGGAAAAGGATATTCAATACTTCTTTAGCAGCTATGGCTGTTTGCTCAAGGTCTATTCTAAAAATGGGTAAGGAGAAGAAGAAAGAAGGGTACTATGAGGGAAAAGGAGGGCTGGGAGCCTAGTACTGAGTATGATGACATCACTTTTGGATTATGTCAGTGTGTCAGAGAACTGAAATGCCCGCTAGATCCCCCAGCCAGCAAGACAAAGGGAGATGGCAACCCTAGCTGCTCACCACATCCTTAATCTGGATAGGGAACTTACAGAAACTTTTAAAGAATTGCAAATACTTAGGCAATATCTGCTCAACTAAGACTCACAATGCACGTGGCAGGGAAGTCATGTTGATGTTTAATGGTGTCCACTGCCTCAACTAAAGGCCTGGTGGAACACCTGTTTTACAGGTCCTACAGAATTGCAGCAAGCTCTGCAGGGCCTGGATCTCCAATGGGAGCTGATTCCACCAGGTAGTGACCAGGATGGAGAAAGCCCTAGCCCTAGTTGAGGCTAAGCGGACATCCTTTGGGCCAGGGCAGGATAGAAATCTAAAATAATAAATAAATAAATTTTAAAATGGTGTTGGTGACCATAGGATGGGCCCATGGCTACTGCCACTTGTAGTTTCACTCTCAGACTTCATATGGAAGGCCTAGTTTAAATGTGACTTGAATAGGAACAAATGACATATATATATGGCACCACACCTGTTTGCCATTATATTTAATTGGATCCTTCAGCTGCTATACATGTACACTTAATCAGGTTGCCATATGCCCCCTGGTGTAGGAGATTTCTCACCCCAGCAGCTGCTGCCTGTTGGCACTCTCAAAGCATGTGGGTAGGATTGCCAGGTCCAATTTAAGAAATATCTGGGGACTTTGGGGATGGAGCCAGGAGACATTGGAGGTGGAGCCAGAAACAAGGTTGTGATAAGCATCATTGAACTCCAAAGGGAGTTTTAGCCATCACATTTAAAGGGCCCACGCACCTTTTAAATGCCTCCCCTCAATTGGAAATAATGAAGGGGCACATTCTTTTGGGGCTCACAAAATTGGTCCCCCCTGGTCCAATCTTTTTGAAACTTAGAGGGTCTTTTGAGGAGAGGCATTGGATTCTATGCTGCAAATTTGGTACTTCTACCTCAAAAAACAGCTCCCCAGATATCCGTGGATCAATTCCCCATTATACCCTATGGGAATGTGAGCCTTTGTGAATGTGTTAAGCATCTCAAGGTTATAGGACTGAATATAGCAAACTGGACTGATGCTTCTTGTGCTCCTGTTCTGTTTTCTGAAATGGGTAGATGGGAAGAATGAGGGGGGGGGCAACTGGGTTGCTAGGAGGCAAAAAAAAAAAACATAATGGAGATGCACCCTCTTTGAGATGCTCACACTACATTCCAAGTGCTTTTGCTGAGATGAAAAAAATATTAAAGAGCTGAACTAGTAAGTGGATAAAAATAAAATTACAGAGAACAAAATTCTCCCACTTAAAGAAGAACAATAGTACAGTACAGTCCTTAAGGTCTTTACCATATGCTCTTCAGTTCATACATTTAAAAGCAGGACTTTTATTTATATTTAAACATGCTGTCTACAAATTAGGGCCAGAGGGAAAACACGGTTGAAGTACCAGGCATCTGTGTGCTAAGGGCTGCTGTTAGAATTTTAATTTTTGCAATTATATTTCAGTGTTAACTCTCGCAGGGTTAGGTTGACAGCCTTGGTCCTTTTACACATAAGATATATATCTGCCATAATGTACATGGCTAGCATTGGAGAACATCCCAGAGGGCCAGGTTACCACAAGGAATCCTACAGTGCTTTGACCATTTCTAAAATTTCTCAGTTATAGAGAACTTTAGTATAGTATATGTGCTGCCAAAGCAAACATGTGCCAAGAACTTTAGCTGGCTTTGTTTTCTGGCATGAACCAAAATATTCCTTTCTTCATTGGTCTCTCGCTTTCCTCGTCGTCTCTTGACCATCTCTTCAAGGGCAGATCACACAACCATTATTTTTAGGTTAGAAAATAAGTTCCTTTTTGACAGCCTCAACAATGTCCAATGCCTTATATTAGCTTCCTGCTGTATTCACAGAACTGTAAGGCAGAACTATGATTACGTAGTCACAGCTGACTAATAGGTAAAAAGCAGGTCTACTGGAAAATTCTGACTCAGGAAAGTTTCACACATCTCTAGCAGGGATTTATTTTTATTTTTTAAAAAAACATATTTTATTGTTGTTCATTCTGGCTCTGTCCATAACTGAAAATACACATTCATGAGAGGCCTAGTTTTGGGAACACAACTCTTCATTGAACAGTTTCAAACAAGACAATCTGAAGAGGGAGAAAAGAGGATGGTAAAAATAATGGGGGTGTGTGTGTGTGGTTAAATACCCCCCCCCCCTCTGCTTCAAATTATCCCTAGCCCTTTGCGACTCTTCAATGGATAGATAACTGTATATGTGTACACACACACATACACACATGTTTATGCTGGCTTTCTACCCTGTCTATGGTCCCTAAGGTAGCTACCTGACCTGAATTCCCAAGTTGTCTTTCTGGCTGGGAATTCTTTCTGGCCAGAGATTTGGGATTTTTTAGTCTATTTCTATTCATACTTCCCTATCAATGTGTACAATCACAATGAGTAATTCTGAAGGAAGTTCCTGTTACCCGTTAGCTCTGACTTTTGTTCAAAATCCCAAAGGCTGCAGCAGAGTTCTGACCAGTGTCTCCAGCTGATACCTCAATGGTCTTAGCTCTCTCTCTGTGTATGTGCGTGTGTGTGTGCAATTACTGACTCCTCCACATCCTTATTAAGTGAAAAGAAAATTCAAATCTTTGGGAAGACTTTGAAACCTTGAAGCAGGGGTCATTTTGTAGAAAAATAGGTCGTGGAGCTCATTAGCATAATTCATTAGCATATCCCCCCCCCCACCAACGAAAAGCAACCTGATGCAAGAAAGAAAAGCCCTGGGCGAGCAAGGCCTGCTTGGGCTGGCTAGATATCCAGCCAAGCAGGCCTCACTCACCAGAGGCTCTCCTTGGCCGTCCCCTCACCACCACAGTCAAAAGGCCAGCAAGCCAACCACTGCCCAAAATCACATAAGAAGTGAAGAAAGAGTGGTATGGGTGAATGAGGGCTGCTGGGATATAGTAAAGCTCGTGGTGGCTGTCCGGCTGCCCGCTCTCCTTATCCAGGGATTGTTATGCAGCTGCACCTACTATTCAATGGACAAGGTAGATGGGGCCCTCCTGTGAGCTCCTGCTGAATTCAAGGCCTACCTTGAAGAATGTCAACTTTACCTACTCATGTGTACATTTTTTTCAAAGGTATAACATTCCACCAGAGGCAGAAAAGGGAGAATGATTTTTTCTTGGAACAAATATCAGAAAATCAGGACAATCCTGATAGCTGTGGTGTGGACCAGTACAGTGTATGGCATATAAAAATGTGTTCTGCACCTACAAGCAGTAAGTCTGGACAGGACTGTCCAGGTTCTTTTAAGCAAAAACATACAGAATTCAAATGCTGATCACATATATTCATAGACGGTTAATATCTGCTTGTTAAATAAAAGGAAAAAAATCTCTAAGTTTCTCATCTACATATTACCTTGTGTTTTTCTTAAATAAGGGGACTACAAAAAATCTAAACATTTACTCTTTTCAGTAAAAAAAAAAAACATAGAATTTTTTTTTAAAAATGAATTGCTCTCAGCAATGCCACCTTGAACAAGGGGTTTTTTTTTTTTTTTTGCAATCAAAATATAAAATAAACAAGGGGAGAAATTCCAGAAATAAAGTGGAACCATATCTAAGCTTAAGAGATTTTGGGCTTAAACTAGAAAGACCTCAGAGCCATTTTCATATACAGAAAGGTACAGGAATGTGCAACATCGGCCTCAGTGACTAGCAGGCAGAAAGAGGCCTCTGGATTGGCTGGATATAAATACAAAATGCTTCCCACATACCCTTCCCTAGCAAATGAGATAAATCAAGATGGGTAGCTGTGAGAGATTGTCTGCAGCAGAATGCAGTATAAAAGACTAAGAGTCCAGTAGCACTTTAAAGACTAACAAAAATCGTGGTAGGGTATCAGCTTTTGCAAAGGTGTTACTGGTCTTTTCTATTAGCAAATGAGGTACTCCTGCCTATTGCATCCCAGGTTCAAGTCCATTAACACCTACTCCAGCATCAGCATCCTGATCTGGCAGGTACTTACATTTGACTTCATGCTATCAACCTGTTTGTTCAAAACAGGATGAGATGTATCTACTAGTGTTGCCAACCTCCAGGTGGTGACTGGAGATCTTGGATTGCAACTACTATCCAGGTAACAGAAATCAACCTGGAGCTGACAACCATAGTATCTACATATTTACCCTACAAAATAAATTAAAGAAAACAGGGCTTCAAAAAAGAATTTTAGTTCTTGACAGCCTGGCTGAAATCACTTAGAGGCTTATTGGTTATAATCAGTATCTTGAATTGTGCTCAGAAAACCTTATTCATATACAAGGGGCAACGTGGAATGGAAAACACTGCAGTGCTGCTGTTCCTGAAAGAAAATTACATGAAGAAGAAGAAGAAGATGATGATGAAGAAGAAGAGGAAGAAGAAGAAGAAGAAGAAGAAGAGGAAAAGGAAGAAGAAATTGAGCACAAGAACATAAGAGAAGCCATGTTGGATCAGGCCAATGGCCCATCCAGTCCAACACTCTGTGTCACACAGTGGCCAAAAAAAACCCCAAGTGCCTTCAGGAGGTCCACCAGTGGGGCTAGAAGCCCTTCCACTATGCCCCCCCAAGCACAAGAATACAGAGCATCACTGCCCCAGACAGAGAGTTACAATAAGCTAGGACTAATAGCCACTGATGGACCTCTGCTCCATATGCTTATCCATTCCCCTCTTGAAGCTATCTATGCTTGTAGCCGCCACCACCTCGTGTGGCAGTGAATTCCACATGTTAATTACCCTCTGGGTGAAAAAGTACTTCCTTTTATCAGTTCTGACCCGACTGCTCAGCAATTTCATTGGATGTCCATGAGTTCTCATATTGTGAGAAAAGGAGAAAAGTACTTCTTTCTCTACTTTCTCTATCCCATGCATAATCTTGTAAACCTCTATCATGTCACCCCGCAGTCGATGTTTCTCCAAGCTAGAGCCCCAAGCGTTTTAACCTTTTTTCATAGGGAAAGTGTTCCAACCCTTTAATCTTTCTAGTTGCCCTTTTCTGCACTTTTCCCAATGGTACAATCTTTTTTGAGGTGCGGTGACCAGAATTGTACACAGTATTCCAAATGAGGCCGCACCATCGATTTATACAGGGGCATTATGATACTGGCTGATTTGTTTTCAATTCCTTTCCTAATAATTCCCAGCATGGCGTTGGCCTTTTTAAAATTGCAGTCGCACACTGTCTTGACATTTCCAGTGACTTATGTACCACGACCCCAAGATCTCTCTCTTGGTCAGTCTCTGCCAGTTCACACTCCATCACCTTGTATTTATAGCTAGGATTTTTGGCCCCAATGTGCATTACTTTGCACTTGGCCACATTGAACCTCATCTGCCACGTTGACGCCCACTCATCCAGCCTCGACAGATGCCTTTGGAGTGCCTCATGATCCTCTCTAGTTATCACCACTGTGACAGAACCGACCCAATTCTACTTTCAGGCCCAGTCCTGTCAATTCCCGTCTGAGTTGCCAACTCCTGGAGGGAGCTTATCCTCTTTCCACCACTAGGGTACGCTGCTATCACCTGTTCAATTTAGGGGTTCCTGACCGAGAAGAACAGGACTCCCAGTTCCCCTTGCCAGTTCTGTGGCCTCCAGGTCCTCTGCCAACCCAGCACATGATTATGACAGAGACCAAAGTACTTCTTTGAGAGACCCGTGGAGGATTGGCACCCTTGCCAACTGTGCGCCTTTCCCCCTTCCCTGGACTCCCCTCTTTCAGTAGCGTGGTCTAAGGCGGTTGAACAAGCCCCCGCTTGTTTAAAAAAGCATCCCAGTGCCTAACAAACTTAAACCCTTCCTCCCTTCACCATTGTCTCATCCACACATTGAGACTTCTAATTTGTGCCTGTTTCTCCAGCCCTGCACATGGAACAGGTAGCACTTCTGAGAAGGCTACCTTGGAGGTCCTGGCCTTGAGTCTGCTGCCTAGCAGCCTAAATTTTTCTTCCAGGACCTCACGACTGCATTTCCTCACACTGCTGGTGCCAACATGCACCACGACCACTGGTTCCTCCCCAGCACTGTCTATCAGCCTACCTACAACATGCGTAATGTCCCCTACCTTCGCACCAGGCAGGCAAGTTGGATTTATATTCAACTCTTCACTCTGAATCTCACAATCTCTTTTACCTTCCTCCCCCAGAACAGACACCCTGTGAGGTAAGTGGGGCTGAGAGAGCTCTTACAGAAGCTGCTCTTTCAAGGACAGCTCTGCAAGAGCTATGGTTCACCCATAGCTGCAAGTGGAGGAGTGGAGAATCAAATCCAGTTCTCCCAGATAAGGGTCTGAGCACTTAACCACTACATCAAACTGTATCACATGGATGTGAGTGGCAACAACATAGTGGTCTTCCTGTTTTTCCAACACTTCCTAATTGAAAGTCTTCCGGATATTTCCAGCACTTCCTACTTGGAAGTCTTCCGGATCTCAAGATGAGGTGATGCTACTATTGCCATTCCTGCCTGTCTGACCTTATCGAAATTAGTGTGGAAACAATTACTTCCCCTACTTCCAGCACACAGCAAACATGAAAAAGATCCTTAGAAAGCTACAACATACTCTCATCAAGGGACTATCATGCCCTGTTCACCAGCTACAGCCATTAGAGCATTTCCAGAGTACAGTCAGGTCGGCTGAGGCAGCTGAGAGGTGGTATGATCACAATCCTTAAGTACTTGAAGGGCTGTCATATAGAAGATGACATGGAATTGTTTTCTGTGGCCCCAGAAGGTAGGACCAGAACCAGTCGGTTGAAATTAAATCAAAAGAGTTTCCAGCTCTACATTAGGAAGAACTTCCTGACCAGTAGAATGGTTCCTCAATGGAACAGGCTTCCTCAGGAGGTGGTGGGCTCTCCTTCTTTGGAGGTTTTTAAACCGAGGCTAGATGGCCATCTGACAGCAATGAAGATCCTGTGAATTTAGGAGGAGGTATTTGTGAGTTTCCTGCATTGTGCAGGGGGTTGGACTAGATGACCCTGGAGGTCCCTTCCAACTCTATGATTCTATGATGATTCTAAGTATAACTGAATAGTTTTCAAGACTCAAGGATAAAAGATGTTTTATATGGTTCTATGGTACAGTATCCAACAGTGCAACCCTAAACTGAGATACAGTCTTCAAGTCACTGAAGTTAATGGGCTTAGTTTGTTTAGGATTTCGCTGCAAGTTATCTACCCTCCCCCCCTTAAAAAAAATAAAACCAACCCAATTTTATATTAGCCCACGGAGCCTCTTCAATAGCTGAAAAAGTCAGAAAGCTACAAAATATAGTCAGCACTTAGAACTGCTTAGTGGCCAGGAAAGCAACTTTATGGATATATTATTTAACTATCTGAGCAGCACAGAGAGCAGCCCAAAGTCTATTTTGAGAGCATCTTTAATGATTACAGCTGCAGTGTGGCTACAGCCAATTTCAAGACTAAATATAAATGCAGCACTCAATGTGTGGCCTATAAAAGGAGGCTGTGTCATAGCAAACAGCACAGGAATTCACCAAGGTCTCTTCCTCGAGCCTCTCTGTAGTTTACATGCCTGGGAAGTAGCCTGCATTTGACACAGACTCTGCTTTCACATCCACAAAACAAGCAGGCATTATTCAAGAGTTTAAACAGACTTCAGTGCATCTCACTCATGACTTATGGACAGGTGTATATTATAGTTGACCATACACCAAAACTTCCACAATTATCCATATGTGCCCAGAGGAAGCACACCTCTGATCACCAGATGCTAAGGAAGAAGCAACAGCCAAAGGTTATTGCTTGTGAGTTTGCAAGGCATATGACTGGCCACTGATCAAAAGAGAGCATGAGAACAGATTGTGTTCTGATCTTATAAAACCATCAATTTACATAGGAGAGAATTGAGCACATATATGAAATCAGTGGATTTATAAATCCTTTACTTTGGCTTCATTGCACACATGTGTAAAATAATCTCGCAATCCTATGCAGTGTAAGACCAACTAATTTAAATACACTTAGACTGGAGCAACTTTGCAGTTTCCAAAAGTACAATTGTGCTTCTAGTTATATTGATACAAGCAGGGTTTTACATAAAGAAAAGTTATTCCTCAAGAAGCATCATCTAGCAACAGGTTTTTTGGTAACTTTCAATTTGTAAGGTTAGCATGTATCAGATTGTAACCTCACTCTTCCATAATCTTTCCGTTTGGACTGTTGCACATGGATAGCCAGTCCAGATGGATATGTGTGTCCGTGCTCAGTTTTGTGCTAGTGGTTACAGAATCAATATGAGCAACATGCTTGACTTGAGGTATATAAGCATAGAAGGCAGATATGAAAGGCCTTGAGGAAGAGTAATGATGTAGATGAAGTTCACAAAAAGTGAAATCATCATATGAATTTTCACTACCCCTAAATACATTTTTATTAGGAGTTGGCCATTCTTCCACTGTAATTAATAACACATTTCAAATGGATGTTTTCCTCTTGAACCCTGGCATTTGTTAATGGACCTGTACCCATCTTTATGTGTATATTAATATGCAAGTAGTATACATGGTGCAAGTATATTTTCATTCTTTTAAAAACAGTTAAATATCATAATGGCTTTACACAGTAATTTCCCCTCTGCTCAATTTTAAACTCTCAAATGTCAGATCATTATATACTAATAGTGAGCCTCCTCCACACTAGCATTTGTCCCTGCTCATTCCATTCCAACTGTTACATTTAGCTTCCATTTTTACATTTTAGACACTATTGTTTATGACAAGCTCCAGCTCAAAATGTGCTCTTATTTTACTGATAACTAGTAGAAAATCTGATGCTCAAAATAGCACTCTGCCCAAATTAGCACTCATTCATATCTGAGTGTATTTAAAAAAACAAACAAAAACATCCACTATCATAGACACCTGCATATAAGAAGCCAAAATGTTAAAAGTACCGATAGATAGCTGAGTAACATGATCTCAAATGTTGCTAATACAGACCCAGTTAGGGGCGAGCCACACCCAAATAGAGGTTGTGCATATGGTTCTGATCTAGTGAGTAATGTGTGCAGAGCCCTGCTCACTAACATGCACAGGGGCTCCTCTAATTTCACCCTCTTTTGCAGGAACTGATCATCAGTTTGGAGAAAGTGCAGTTTCCAAAAGTACAATTGTGCTTCTAGTTATATTGATACAAGCAGGTTTTTACATAAAGAAGTTATTTCTCAAGAAGCATCATCTAGCAACAGATACCCCTGCGCTGACTACATCCAATTAAGATTACTACAATGGACTCTGCACAGGTTGGCATGGAAGACAATTCAGCAATTTTATCAAGTTCCAAATGCAGCTGGGAGATTACTGATGTGTTCATAGAGAATGAAGACTGCTAGTATGGAAAGAAATTTATCACAAACCAGTTTTAATTTTCAGGTTAAATTCAAGCTACTAGTTCAAGCTAAAAGGCTGCATCAAATGCCTCTAACTGAGGCCACATGCCATGTCTGACAATGAAATCTATTCCAGCATGCTCTTTATAGCATCACTCATGGATGTGAGCCAGGTGTCTATTTAACTGTTGTACCTTCTTAATAGGATGCCTCCCCAAGTGGGGTTGCCAACCAGATCTCCTGGTACTACAGCTGATCTCTAGATGACAGAAATAAGTTTCCCTGGAGAAACTGGCTCCTTCAGAGCATAGACTCTATGTCATTATATTCCACTGAGATTTCTCCCCTCCCAAGCCCCATCCTCCCCAGGTCACTGTCCCTCAGTCCCCAAGAGCTCTTCTAACTTGAGTTGGCAACCTAATGCCAAACCAGATAGTGACTCACTAAAGCCATTTTATTTACCCTGGTGGTGCATGATTGCATTTTGTTTCAAATTACCATTTTGAGCTGTGGCTTTTATGCTTTTAAGTTTTGCTGGTGCTACTGCAATATGATGTATAGTTCTTCTACTGTTTTTAAACACTATGCTTACACTGTAGTGTATTTCACTGCATTGGTTTCCAGTGCAGAGTCTCAGTTCATAAAGTAAGAATGTACTCTAATATCCCGTTGACTTGTAATTTTCAGAGGCTTACCTGGCCTGCATCATTACATCTTTAAAGAGGCCTACTTATGGCTCACACAGTAAAACAAGGCCTTTCACAATTACCATCTCAGCAATGCATACTGTAGGGCATCAATAATTTAGCACTGCTGTAAATAACCCCAGCAGATAATATATACACATATTTCTCATCTATTTTACTGAACACACAGCCATGTACACAGTTTTCTTGCTGCGAAATTCCCATTCCCCTTTAATTGCTGTTTCAGTCTTGCTGTTTGTTTGTTTTCATTGGGAAGACCTTCATGCTTCAGTACATGCATTTAGGGGTATGGAGATCTTGCAGTAACATAATGAGAGACTTTAAAAAGCATCCTTGTCTACTGTAACTCTCCATTTTAAACTATGTCATTTACAGAGCCATGTTTGGTCAAATGATAAAGAGCTCTGCATCCAGGGATGCCTCAAAAGAAAGCTAGCAGAGATCTTTTAAGAGATGTGCACATAGCTCAGATCATCAACTGGCTTGCAAAAATATTGCAGGACAATACAGTCTTCCAGTCAGTTGCCTTGCAGAGGCATCATGTATGCAAGTGGTCAAAGGGAAGGCATAGACAATGAAATAATATTAAAAGATGGAAATGCTGCCTGTGCAAACTGCCTTGGGCAAGGGGGGGAAAAGTCCACTTTGGTTCTAAAGAACAGGCCTTCATTTAGGCTAGTGGGCTAACGGTGCACTTAATATGTTCCCAATATGTTATCCATCTGCTTGTTGCTCTTCAAAGAGTTCCCAGGTAACTAGCACATGAACATAATGCTGCAAAATCAACTTAAAATAAGAAGTACTTTTTCACCCAGAGGTGTAATTCCTGCAGGGTGTTTTGCAGAGCTGGATACCAAGATTGGTGGATGGGAATGCCTTCTTCCTTTCTGTTAAAGTTGTGCTGGTGTTTGTAAATCACAATAGCTTCTCTGTTCAGGCGGGTATGATAATGTGAGGCCTGCAAAACACCCTACAGACTATAAATTGCAGAAATTCACAGAACAACCAACACATTCCACAGAACAATCAGCACAGTCAACAACCACCTTCCTTTTCTTCACACCCCTTCCAACCCTCCCAGCAATTAACACAGAACAATGATCACATTCAACAGCCAGTTTCCTTATCACTACCCTTCCAGGAAGCCCCACCAAACAATGGGCACATCCACAAACCTATTGCCCTTTCACCACACCCCCTCCAGCCTAGAAATAGCAGCTCTCCAGCAGCCCTGGCCTCACTCAATGCACAGCAGCCAAGAAGGTCAGAGCGCCTGCTCCGGTTGCAACACCACTGAGGATGTTCTCCGCAGCCGAGAACGAAACGTCTGGAAGAAAAACTTTCTCCAGTAGAACATGGCACTTGAGTCCGAAAGATTCTACAAACCCCAATATTCATTCATTGTTAAAGCACAATTTGAAACAGACTTCTATTTGTTAAATATTACCTGTCAAATTCTGATAGCATCTGATTTTATATTCTCTTTAATCACTTTAGCAGATGACACTAAATTGTTCAGGGTGGTAAGAACCAGAGAGGATTCTGAGGAACTACAAAGAGATCTGTTGAGGCTGGGTGAGTGGGTGTCAACATGGCAGATGATGTTCAATGTAGCCAAGTGCAAAGTAATGCACATTAGGGCCAAGAATCCCAGCTACAAATACAAGTTGATGGGGTGTAAACTGGCAGAGACTGATCAAGAGAGAGATCTTGGGGTCATGGTAGGTAACTCACTGAAAATGTCAAGGCAGTGTGCGATTGCAATAAAAAAGGCCAATGCCATGCTGGGAATTATTAGGAAGGGAACTGAAAATAAATCAGCCAGTATCATAATGCCCCTGTATATATCGATGGTGCGGTCTCATTTGGAATACTGTGGACAATTCTGGTCACCGCACCTCACAAAGGATATTATAGCATTGGGAAAAATGCAGAAAAGGGCAACTAGAATGATTAAAGTTTTGGAACACTTTCCCTATGAAGAAAGGTTAAAACGCTTGGGGCTCTTTAGCTTGGAGAAATGTTGAGTGCGGGGTGACATGATAGAGGTTTACAAGATTATGCATGGGATGGAGAAGGTAGGGAAAGAAGTACTTTTCTCCCTTTCTCACAATATAAGAACTCATGGGCATTCAATGAAATTGCTGAGCATTCAGGTTAAAACGGATAGAAGGAAGTACTTCTTCATCCAAAGGGTGATTAACATGTGGAATTCACTGCCACAGGAGGTGGTGGAGGCTAGAAGCATAGCCAGCTTCAAGAGGGGGTTAGATAAAAATATGAAGCAGAGGTCCATCAGTGGGTATTAGCCACAGTGTTTGTGTGTGTGTGTGTATTGGCCACTGTGTGACACAGAGTGTTGGACTGAATGAGCCATTGGCCTGATCCAACATGGCTTCTCTTATGATCTTATGTTAATCAGCGGTTAATAGTGGAATGCAGAAAGAAAGATGCTACAAAAACAAAGCTTCTAGATGACTGAGGAAAATCAAACCATCAATGATTTGGACAATGACACCCTTCACCAGTTTTGTACTGTTTAAGAAACTGTACTGAGTAGAGGAAATAAAGGAAAATCAGAAGAATTTGTAGTGTTCCATGGGAAGTAAGTTTTTTTTAAAGTCTGATAAATGTTCAAATAGTTAAAAAAGAAGAAAAAGAACTGATCACAGAAGAAATTCCCACAGCAGGACCATAGATGGTGCTGGGGTGGTGAATGAAGCTTGAAATGGACACTGAAGATATTTCAAGACAAAAGACAGTGTAATGTATTTATTTATTTTCTTCATTTATACCCTTTCTCCCCAATGAGGATCCAGAGTGGCTTACATCTCTCCTCCATTTTCACTGCAAGAGGTAATACAGGTAGCCCAGCAAGCTGCCATGGAAGAGTGGGGATCCAAATCTGGGTCTCCCAGATCCTAGCTTGAAAGAGTAACTACTGTACCAAACCAATTTTCATTGCACTAAATATTATATTGAAATGAACACATTACTAATAAACTGATGATGAAATGATTTTTCTCAACATGCTGTGCACAATCCAGAAAATGCTTGTTGTACTTAAGTGCCTTAAACTGAAATTGATATGACTTAAGTCCCATTGGTTTCAATAACAAATATAGAAATTTGGAGTATATAGGATTTTTTTTAATTACAGGAAATGTCTAAAATTTGATAATTAACAACTGAATGCTGACCATTACAAATGAATTTAATGTTTTCCAAAATTTGATACAGATGTTCATGTGTATTTCTTGCTTCAGGCATATGCCACTAAATAACATCAATTACTTTTAGGTGGTCCACACTATGGGCTGGCTTGTGGTGGGGAACAAAGACCCCTAAGGTTCTGCAAGTACAAGTGGAGACAGGATATGCCAAATGTCCTTAGAAACAAGTGTTCTGAGTAACTCACCTTGCTTAGTTCTTCCTCAATAGAAACTGGTCAACAACTATATTCCCTTGTTTACTTGGCCTTTTCTATTACACATTTATTGGAAATGGAGCAATCAGCAAATAGGTGCTCACATCTGAATGAATATATGTTTACAGTAAATGCACCAACACATTAAGTATATGTATTTAGTCTCTGTATCACTGCAGCGTGTCACATCTGTTCCTTTCATATCCAGATGTCACTGCATTTTAATTATACCCGCTAATGTCTCTGCAGGAGTCACAAATGGAGTTGACTTCCCGTGAATTAGACAGTCAGTTTTATTTTAGCATAGACAATGGAGCAGAACATCCGACTGCAGTCTAGCAGACATTTGAAAAAAGTCTTTGATTATAAAATGGAGTTCAATTTCGGTATCAAAAATCTGAAACTGACGCATTTTGTTGATGTACACATTTCTCCTTAAGGTTTTGCACCTGTTTTTCTCTGCAGTGGGGACCAAAGCAGCTTTAATCATTCTCTTCCTCTTTTGATCTGCACAACAACCCTGTGAGGCAGGTTAGGCTGAAAGTCTGTGACTGGTCCAAAATCATCCAATCAGCTTCCACAGCAAGAACCTGGTTCTGGCAGATCCTGCTTGGAAGCTCTAACTGCTATGCCACAGTGGCTGTCATGGGGGGGCTGTTGCTGAATAGGAGCAAGCAGCCAGGCCTAATTTATTTATTTATTTATTTATGATTTATATCCCGCCCTTCCCAACAAGTGGCTCAGGGCGGCTGAGTGGCTCAGGGCGGCTAATTAAGTCATGCCAGTTAGATGGCATCTAATCACCCAGGTATTGCTGCCTGGTCTAGGGCAGCCAACCTCCCGGTGAAGCCTGAAGACCTCCTGGTATCACAACTGAACTCCAGACAACAGATCTCACTCCCCCTGGAGAAAATAACTGCTTTGGAGGGTGGGCTCTGATATTATATTCAGCTGAGGTCTCTCCCCTCCCCAAACTCTGGCTTCCATAGACTCTGACACAAGATCTCCACAAATATTCCAACCTGAAGCTGGCAACCCTAGTCAGGACTAGCTCCAATTAGTTCTCCCTCAAATGCCTAAATAGGCCTAGAAAGGGCGTCTTCTTCCTGCCTTTTACTGACAGAACCATGCTTGGTTGCAACAGCCACTGAGGAGAGAATGAGTGAAGTGTAAGAATGGAGGAGCTGGCAGGTTGGGCCAATAAATGCGAAAGCTGCTCCCCCAGTGGCCCAATCCTTGTCTGTCCTGGGGCTGGAGGGTGGGGTTGCTTTTTGAGCAACAGACGGCTCAACCAAAGAGAGGGTAGGTGAGTTGTCCCCAGTATGGCTAGGCTTTTTATATATACAGGATTAATTTGGGAGGGGGGGAAGCCACCTCTCTAGTAATATATCTAAGACATGGAGATATTAATTAAAATCCAGTATTAAAAACCCAGGCCAATACTAAAAAAGAATATAATAACAGATTATCAACAGCTAAAAACAACAGTTTCTAGACTATAATTAAATTAATTAATTAAAAGCCTGGGTAAACAGCTTTCTGTGTTGAAGGCCTCATCTGATAGAATGGTCTGCCTCAAGAGGTCAGGAAGGCTACCATATTTTTATTATTCTGTAAAATGTGCAAAATGGAATTGTTCAGGAAAACATTCTTATAAAAGGGGAGTATTATGTATATTTAATGTTTATTTATTTTATTTATAACCCGCCCTCCCCGTCAAAGGCTCAGGGCGGCTCATAGGTTGGGGTTGAAAAATGACCAGCAGAGTAAAACATCAATAAAACATAAAACATAAAAAAGGTTTAAAATATTGGTGGGTATTTTCTAGGTAGGCTTTTGTATTTATGTATGTATTTATGTATGCATTATACTTACCGTATATCCTGCCTATCCCATGGTGGGCCAGGGTGGCTTACAATATAAATATAATACAATAAATATGTTATTAAAAACCAATTAAATAAAAGCAAAATGGCAGCAAAGGAAAATACATTGCTCCATAGCAGCCCAATATGCTCCGTGTTAGAAGTTAGCAGGACAGTAAGCATCTGTAGGCTTACTATGGGCAGGGGAGGACGAGATGGTGGTGATACCCACCACCTCAACAAAAGGCCTGGCAAAACAGCTCCATTTTACAGGTCCTGTGGAACTGTAACAATATATTTATTTTACTTCATTAGTTTTCATTGTCTTTATTATTGTATTGTGTGTTTTAATTGCAATCCACCGTGAAGCTCTGCAAGAAAGACGAGAGTATTAATAAAGAATAAATCTACATTTTGGTCTGTGACTGGCTGCAGTGGTCACACATGCTAAATAATGCAGTTTCAATCCACTTCAAAAACTGCTTGAAAGAGGATTTTGCCATTTCATACAGCAAAATTCATTTGGAAAGTGCCTTGAAAGTGGATTGAAAATATATTATTTAGCATGTGTGACCGCAATTTTTTCCTATCCCAGTCACACTCACATTCTTAAGAGAACATCTTTAAAACAGCTTATAAAATAAAAACAATTAAAACAGTCTGTTGCTATCAATCTTCCATTTGGTTGGCCCTTCCCCTCCACCTTAGCATAAAGCCCAGTTTTATTTATTTATTTCTTTAGGCATTTTCTATACCAACCTTTCCCAAAATGGGCTCAGGGTGGATCACAATGTTCTAAAAACTTAAGAACATAAGAAAAGCCATGTTGGATCAGGCCGATGGCCCATTCAGTCCAACACTCCATGTCACACAGTGGCCAATATATACACACAGAGAGACACAAACACTGTGGCTAATACCCACTGATGGACCTCTGCTTCATATTTTTATCTAACCCCCTCTTGAAGCTGGCTATGCTTCTAGCCTCCACCACCTCCTGTGGCAGTGAATTCCACATGTTAATCACCCACATGTTAATCACCCCCTCATCAAAGGCTCCTTAGAAAGCTTGAGAGTCATGGAGTAAAAGGACAGGTCCTCTTGTGGATCAAAAACTGGCTGAGTAATAGGAAGCAGAGAGTGAGTATAAATGGGCAGTCTTCGCAGTGGAGGACGGTAAGCAGTGGGGTGCCGCAGGGCTCGGTACTGGGTCCCATCCTCTTTAACTTGTTCATAAATGATTTAGAGTTGGGAGTGAGCAGTGAAGTGGCCAAATTTGCGGATGACACTAAATTGTTCAGGGTGGTGAGAACCAGAGAGGATTGTGAGGAACTCCAAAGGGATCTGTTGAGGCTGGGTGAGTGGGCGTCAACATGGCAGATGCGGTTCAATGTGGCCAAGTGCAAAGTAATGCACATTGGGGCCAAGAATCCCAGCTACAAATACAAGTTGATGGGGTGTGAACTGGCAGAGACAGACCAAGAGAGAGATCTTGGGGTCATGGTAGATAATTCACTGAAAATGTCAAGACAGTGTGCGTTTGCAATAAAAAAGGCCAACGCCATGCTGGGAATTATTAGGAAGGGAATTGAAAACAAATCAGCCAGTATCATAATGCCTCTGTATAAATCGATGGTGCGGTCTCATTTGGAGTACTGTGTGCAGTTCTGGTCGCCGCACCTCAAAAAGGATATTATAGCACTGGAGAAAGTTCAGAAAAGGGCAACTAAAATGATTAAAGGGCTGGAACACCTTCCCTATGAAGAAAGGTTGAAACGCTTAGGGCTCTTTAGCTTGGAGAAACGTCGACTGAGGGGTGACATGATAGAAGTTTACAAGATAATGCATGGGATGGAGAAAGTAGAGAAAGAAGTACTTTTCTCCCTTTCTCACAATACAAGAACTCGTGGGCATTCGATGAAATGGCTGAGCAGACAGGTTAAAACGGATAAAAGGAAGTACTTTTTCACCCAAAGGGTGATTAACATGTGGAATTCACTGCCACAGGAGGTGGTGGCGTCCACAAGCATAGCCACCTTCAAGAAGGGGTTAGATAAAAATATGGAGCAGAGGTCCATCAGTGGCTATTAGCCACAGTGTGTGTGTGTGTGTATATATATATATATATATATATATATATATATATATATATATATATATTTGGCCGCTGTGTGACACAGAATGTTGGACTGGATGGGCCATTGGCCTGATCTAACATGGCTTCTCTTATGTTCTTATGTTCTTAAGAAGTACTTCCTTCTATCCATTTTAACCTGAATGCTCAGCAATTTCAATGAATGCCCATGAGTTCTTGTATTGTGAGAAAGGGAGAAAAGTACTTCTTTCTCTACTTTCTCCATCCCATGCATAATCTTGTAAACCGTTCTCATGTCACCCCACAGTCGACGTTTCTCCAAGCTAAAGAGCCCCAAGCGTTTTAACCTTTCTTCATAGGGAAACTGTTCCAAACCTTTAATAATTCTAGTTGCCCTTTTCTGCACTTTTTCCAATGCTGTAATATCTTTTTTGAGGGGGGTGACCAGAATTTTACACAATATTCCAAATGAGACCGCGCCATCAATTTATACAGGGGCATTATGATACTGGCTGATTTGTTTTCAATTCCCTTCTTAGTAATTCCCAGCATGGCATTGGCCTTTTTTATTGCAATCGCACACTGTCTTGACATTTTCAGTGAGTTATCTACCATGACCCCAAGATCTCTCTCTTGATCAGTCTCTGCCAGTTCACACCCCATCAACTTGTATTTGTAGCTGGGATTCTTGGCCCCAATGTGCATTACTTTGCACTTGGCTACATTGAACATCATCTGCCATGCTGACACCCACTCACCCAGCCTCAACAGATCTCTTTGTAGTTCCTCAGAATCCTCTCTGAGGAACTACAAATATTGGACCAGGGGGTATTATTTGCAGAACCATTTGTGCAAACAAGAATGTAAGCTATTGCAAGTGAGCTGTTGCCTCAGCATGGGTTCCTGATAAAAATACAGGTGGCCAGTGGAAGTGGCAGATGAAACACGAACAGATCCTTGAACTTGTGTAGCCACACCTTTTGGATGGAGGACTGCTACCTCTACACCATTTAAACATACCGTAACAGGGAGCGACGGTGGCTTAGTGGTAGAGCATCAGCTTGGTAAACAGATTGTCCCAGGTTCAATCCCTGGCATCTCCATTAAAAAAAGGGCCCAAGTAAATAGGCGTGAAAAACCTTAGCTTGAGAACCTGGAGAGCTGCTGCCAGTCTGAGTAGACAATACTAACTTTGATGGACCCAGGGTCTGGTTCAGTAGAAGGCAGCTTCATATGTTCATATTCCTACGTCTTTCAGAAAGGAAATTCACAGACATAAGGGCATATTACCAATCAATCACAGCACTGAAAATATCTCTTTGGAACTAGAGAAATAATAGCTGAACTTTGAACTCTGTTGAGCCAATTTGATTTCTGTTTGATAATTGTTTTTGATTAGTTCCAATGAATTGGCGATATAAAGTATTCATGTGCATTTGTTTCAAGGCCTGTTAATTTCACAGTTTTCTTTCTAGTTTACCCAATCCCCAATTAGAGGCAGGGGATCCCCTGGTTTGGAGGCCCTTCCCCCCCTTCAGGATTAGCAGAAAGTGGGGAAGGAGGAATGTCCACTGGGCACTCCATTGTACCCTATGGCAGGGGTCCCCAACCCCCGGGCCACGGCCCACTACCAGGCCGTGGCCTATTAGCAACCAGGCCACCACTCCCTGTCCTCTGCCACCACCCCCCACCTCCCCACTTGCCTGTCACAGTGCTGCTTTGCTCCCTCCCCCATGCACAATGAGGCACCACAGCCCTTCCCCTCCCTTCCCCAGCGCCGCATTCCACTCCTCAAGCAGAGGAGCGAGAAGGCTTGGAGTCAGCCCTACCAGCTTCGGCAAGAACCGGGCTGATTGTAAGACATTTGAAGAGGAGGCTGCAGAAGAAGTTTCACCCCTCTCTCACTTCTGGAAGTGAGGGGGGAGAAGCCTCCTTCAGCATGCTATTAAAATAGCTTAGAATCAGCCCGGGCCCTGCCGAAGCTGCCCAAGCCTCATCGCAGCGCCCCTCTGATCACACGGTGGGGGTGGGGAGAATGAGGCTCAGCTCTACTGCTTTGGTAGGGCCCGGGCTAATTCTAAGTTATTTCAATAGTGTGCTAAAGGAGGCTTCTCCTCCCCTCACTTCCAGAAGTGAGGGAGGGGGTGAAACTCCTCCTCCAGCCCCCTCTTCAAATGACTTACAATCAGCCTGGTTCCTGCCTAAGTGGGTAGGGCTGACTCCTCCTCGCCTTCTCGCTCCTCTGCTCACATGGGAGGGAGGGGTAAAACACAGTGTGGCACTGGGGAAGGGAGGGGAGGGGGCGGGCTAGGGTTGCTAATCCCCAGGTGAGGGCAGAAGATCCCTCAGATTGGAGGGCCTCCCCCACTTCAGAGTCATCAGAAAGCGGCGGTGGGGGGGGGGGGATAAATGTCTTCTGCGAACTCTAATATTCCCTATGGAGACTTATTCCTATAAAGAATAATGGAGAATTGATCAGCAGGTATTTGGGGTCTGGAGGGGCTGTATTTTGAGGTAGAGGCACCAAATTGCAGCATAGCATCCAGTACCTCTCCCCAAAACATCCCCCAAGTTTCAAAATGATTGGACCAGGGAGTCCAATTCTATGAGCCACAAAAGAAAGTGCCCTTATCTTTCATTATTTATTATTATTATTATTATTATTATTATTATTATTATTATTATTATTATTATTATTATTATTATTATTTCCTATGGAAGGAAGGCATTTAAAAAGGTGTGTGGTCCCTTTAAATGTGATGCCCAGAACTCCCTTTGGAGTTCAATTATGCTTGTCACACCCTTGCTCCTGGCTCCGCCCCCAAAGTCCCCAGATATTTCTTGAATTGGACTTGGCAATCCTAGGGCAGGCTGTGGCGGCAGCAGTGATGGCAAAACTGCTCCCTGTTGCCAAAACCAATCCCATAGGGCACAATAGAGAATCAATCTGTCGGTATCTGGAGCTCCGGGGAGCTGGGGGTTTTTTAGGTAGAAGCACCAGATTTTCAGCATAGCACCTGGTGCCTCTCCTAACCTCTCCCATGTTTCAAAAAGATTGGGCCAGCGGGTCCAATTCCATGAGCCCCCAAAGAAGATGTCCCTATCCTCCATTATTCCCAGGCACAACTGAGGAGTTATAGGGAACTAACAGCCCCACTACTTCCTGTAGCCAGAGTGAGGTCCATGATCTTAGCAAACTCTAGTGTGTCATCCTTGCTTCTTGAGCAAGTCTGGAGTACGGGCAGCCTCATGTGCCCAGGCATGTGGACTTCCATGTGATCTAATCACTGGCTCTAAGTTTCCACCTTCTGTGTTGCTGGGGTCCCAGAGGAGACTTTGAAGGTGTTAGCGACAGTTGAGTTCGGTTGGAGGGAGGGAGTCTTTCTCTGCCTGTTCTATGGGACTGTGAACAGGAATTTGCCAGGTTTAGGTCCTAATACATCCATCTCAGTAATGTAGAAGAGGGAAATAAACAAATGAATTGATATAAGGGAAAGCTGCAGCAAAGCAAACATGATCCCATTCTGGAATAAAACCAGACACAGAAAGAAACCTGATACAACTTTGCATACAGTTACATCAGAATTTTAGCAGTGTTTTTTCAATGTACACATACACTGATAACAGAGATGGAGGAAAAGATATGCATGGACAAGGGAAACTACAAGCTGATGCAAATAGCATATGCACAATACTTGGTATAAAATTTGGAAATGAATAGGAAAACTAATGTTCTATCAACTGACCTTTAACCATATTTCTGTATACATTTCAGACAAATTAATTTCCAGACTTGGCTGTAAGAGGTTGAACTTCATAGTCTGCTATGAAGCTCAATGAATTATATTGATCATGTTAACATATCTGTGCGTACCTCACAAACTTACTCTGGAGATCATAGAGTACAATAACAGTAACAAATAAGAAAAGTTAGTAATTTATACTTTTAAATGTTTTGTTGGATTTAATATTTGCCTTACAATATATTGTAAAATCATGAACCATGTATTTCAGATACACTTTTAACCATGTGTCATTCCTGTCCTTCAAAGTCACAAATTTCTCAGATGTATTCATTGTAAGAGTTTCATTTACTCATGGGAAAGCTGTTTGTTCTACACAAATTTAATTAGAAAAGCAAAAAAGGATAAAAAACCCTTTCAATAAGTAAATCCTCTCTTGTTCCTGTTTACAAATGCCCTCTAGTGCAAAGATAACTAATGGGCCCTGGTGCTGTTAATGATTTTCACATTACAAAATAAGCATTGAGGATGAAAGGATATTTAGAGAAATAATTGATAATGTACCTCTAGATATATTCAGTCCTATTAACACTGTGGTGGGCCAATGTGCCTTATGCTCCAGCAGAATCTAATTGGGTGAGCAGACAACTGAAACGTTTTGATGATATTCATCTACAAAATTAAGCATGTTCATATACATTTGCTCAACTTAACATAGTTTAGTCTGTGTATAAGAATACGCAGAGGGCATACATCAGGAACTCTTGAATTGACCACAGCTCTCTTGTACATATTTACTATGTGACTTGGTTCTTTCAGAGTGGCTCCATCCCACATTGTTGTTATCAGCAATCACATGGGAAGACTCACTCTAGCATCAGGAGCCTGAGGGGCGGAGGGGCAGTGCTTGCATGGTCTTTTCCATAAAACTCCACGCCTTCCCTGCATTTCTTTATTATGGAAAAGAGTTATGTGGCTGTCATAAACATGACACTCCCAGAAACTAAGAATTGACGTCTGTTGTGTTTTCAGGTAAGCATCTCACTTTCTCACTTTGTCAGGTCTGTTGCTATGATTGCCATGGTTGGACCAGCCAGCTTTTTCATTCAATCTCACCTCCTTGCTACAACTCCCATCCCACTTGGCTTTTGTCCATGGAGGTTCCATGATTCTCAACACACTCTTTTTGCAGCCAAAGGGAACACCCTCCTTCATTTTTTCACCAGTGGAAAACTGACTAGATAAAATCCCATGCCTCTCTGTCAGAAATATCTGGTCTTATAAAATAGGGTTTAATGCTTGTGTCCAGGTCTTAGTGGAGTCATTGGTGCCACCTCACCACAGCTTGGAAGGATCCCCTTCTAGAAAGCTGTTCTTATCAAATGTTGATCTGGAATGCCTCCATTGTTGAAAAACACACCTAAGGAATACTGGTCTGTTGTCAAGGAGAAGCAGGTCAGAGTGCAGAATAATATCACATATGTATTTGGAAAAAGAACAAAAACCTATTTGTTTTTGTTAGTTGCTTTTTAAGAGGAAAAATGACACTACTTATACTCAAGTACATCCCCCCCCCCCAAATCTGATAAAATGTAGAAATAAAGAAGAAAGAGAAAGGGAAAAGCAGTTAGTTGCAGAATTTACACTGGTATTTATTTCAGCAGGAGTGACTGACTACATTTGTGAATGCAAGAAATCACACAGCCACAGCAGTGTTTGCAGAACTGCATTTAAGTATTATTATGCCAAACAGCAAGCCACTCAGCATTTTTCAAATCAAGGGAAAACTGGCTAAACGTATGTTAGGCAAGATTTAGAAGATCAGGTTAAATATTCTGCTTCTGCTCAAGGAAGATTAAGATTTTTGAGCTAGCCAGAACTTTGCATTCAACATAACAGATGATTGCATTGAACATGATAAAAAAAAAAGGATACACACACAGCATTTATGTAGTGCTCTGAATGGTTCTAGCAACTTTTGCAGCAGCATGAAGTGATCAAAGTATAGGAAGAAGAAATTGGATCTTTACAATATTGATTCTGAGTTGGGATCACCATGAAGGGAGAATTAGTTTTGCTGGCAGCAGATTTTAGACAGGGGACTATTTTCTTGCCCTCAGTTTCCATTTCTAATTCTGTATTCCATGACAGACCATCCCTGATCTGTCCACATACTTTGATTATCTCTTTTCTCACTATAGAATACTACCAGATCAGAACTGCTTTATACTGTTGTTACCAGCCAGTGGCAGTAAGCCAAAAAAACAAAAACAGGCTCCTACCTCAAGGGGCTTGCAATCTGAAGTTTGGCAGCAAGGAGAAAACATAAAAAGGTGTAGGATGAGACATACCAAGGTCACACAGGATTAATGGACCCTCATTAATCATTGCAGTTACCTGTCTATAGACTGTTGAGACTGAGAATGATAGACTGAAGATTTATGCAAGGCAGAGAGAGAAAGAGTAGTTTTTCAGGGGAATAATTTGAAGGGAAAGAGAGACCTGGTGCCACATCTATCTTCCAGAAGAAAGTTCCAGATATACTAAAAGTGAGAAGATTAGATACAGCAAGGGAACATTGTGGTTAAATCTAGCAAGCAAGATTCACCTGAAATTATCTATGTTTCGATCACATTCATCTTAGATCATTGCAACATGTCCCATGTGAATCTGCCTTTGAAAGCTATTCAAAGTACAATTGGTTCAAGATAGAGCCATAAAATCCCTAGCTTCCCTGTAAGGACCACAGGCAATACTCCTCATCAGTGTTAAAACAACTGTGCTAGCTACAACTTTGTTTCTGGATAAATTCAAGGTACTAGTTTTTACCTTTAAACTCCTGCACCCATATGGAGTGCCTAAACTTGAGTAGCTCAGCTCCTTATGCCCTACCTTCCACAGCTGGGGTGGGTGGAGACCACAGAAAGGGCTTCCCACTGCTGGTGCCCTGCTCCTCAAGCTTCCTTCACATACATTTGCCTTGGTCTGAGCTTGCTGAGTTCTAAATCTAGATGAAGGGATTTTTAAATATTATTCTTCCTCGCTTAACTATGTGTTCTTCACCCTATTTATACATTGCTATTTCTGCTTCTGCTTTTTTTCATTCTAAAAGCACTTTCGAAAATGTTACTGCTGACCTTATACTGTTCTAAGGGAAGATGAAGAGAATGCAGAGAAGCTGAATTAATTTTGCATCACCCTTCTGGGGGAGAGATTTACCTTATAAAAAAATTCAGTGTGCTAAATAGTCTTGGACAAGGGGATCTGCTCCCATATATTTCTATTCATCATTAAGATCTTCCAGAGATGACTGTGTTTCTCTGCCCTACAGGTGGGTGGAAACCAGACAAAGGGCCTTTTATATGGTAGCACTTTACTTCTGGAACTTTCCAGAAATTCACAGGTCCTGTTCAGATGCACGATATAATCAGATGTCGCTGCTGTTTCCTTCTTGATTTAAAGTGGCTGATCAGACAGCAACATCTGCCTCCCGGTATTAATTTGTGGTAGCCCCCATGCAATCCTTCTCGGAACCGGATTATTTTGTTACCTGATCTTTTGCGGTGTTTTTTGAGTTCTCCAGTTTCACCTCGTAGTTTTCTCTGTCTGGATAGTTCTGCTGCAATATTAACCAACTTCCGGATGTCTGAAGGCTGTCCCACAGTAAAAAGAGCCTCAGACATCCGGTTTACAGTTGCCATTTTTTTTACTACTTAGCGATATGCGCATAACCACATAATGTTTAACCTATGTGCATTTGGATATGCACATAATCCACATTTGTGCATAATAGTGGAAGAAAAAAAGAACTGCATGGTGCCGTTGTGTGGACGGCAGAAGACGGTTTCACCGTGGAGAAGAAATTAAATGCTCCAAGAAATTAAATGCTAGCAAGTGCAGCTGTAAAAAAGCACATAAGTCCTTTGAGCCATTTACTGCCAAACTGAACAAATCTGGCAATTGGCTCACCTTGATCATAGTAATCAAATCAGGTTATTTTGACTATTGAACATGTTTTCAGCAAACTGCCGTCCTCTATTTAAGATTACCAATCTCCAGTTGGAGACTGGGGTTCTTCTGGAGTCACAGGATCTCCAGACTACAGAAATCAGTGCCTAAGGAAAAAATGGCAGCTTTGCCACATTGATTTTCTTAGATGCAGACCATCTTAACTGGACTTTTTTGTTTAAAGTCTTGGAAGACAGGGATTTTGGAGAAAAATTTATAAAATGGGGAAAATCAATTTATACCTCTCAGACAGCACAAATAATTATCAATGGAGATCTAACTAAATCATGTGAGATACAAAGAGGAACACGATAAGGTTGTCCACTGTCGCCCTTTTGTTTATTCCTGTTCTTGAAATATTGATCAGATATATAGGACAAGATGAAAGAACTAGAGGTGTAAAAATTAACAAAGAGTCTTATATGTTACGAGCCACTGCAGATGATCATATCTAGAACCTACTACTGCTATAGTAAGAAACAGAAATGGGCAGTGAAAAGTGGGAGTTTTTTAAAAAGTGCTGATTTGTGTCAAGAGTCACCCCATCTTGTTCCTCTTGTCATGTGTATTCAGCTGTACAGTGCTATGCTGTGCTTCAATGCTATTCTGCACTTGCTATGCCTTTGATATAACCGTAACGTTGCATATTTGGAGGGAGGATGGCATGTCTGGAAATTGGTTAGTTGCTAGGTAACCAAGGTCAAAGAGCTGGAGGAGATGTTAACCATGGACTGATAGTGGGCACCTGCAGTGATGAGAGCTGTAAAAACCCTGCACAAAACCCCCGCTTTTGCTTGGTGCACTTTAGCTTGAATTATAACAGTCAGGGCAAAGGTTTATAAGTTGGGGGGACTGACAGAGAGGTAAGTTCCAACAATGCATGTGTATGCCCATGAAGCTGGAATAAAGATCTTGAACTTCAACTGTCTTTTCCTTGACTCTGGGCCTGACAATTTGCCAGCAATTTATATCCCTGATGACTGATTTAAAACTGTGTTTTGGCTGCATTGAAGAGAGGGAGTGCCATCAAGCTGTGGAACAATGCACATGCATACAAACTGATCATGCTGCATTGTGGTCTCTGGGATGGAGTGAAACAACCCTTTGAGCAGTCACAAATGGGCTATAAGCAGTCAAAATGATTGTTGCTAAATCAGAGGCAATCCAAACCCACTGGTGTTCAAGCATCCCTACTCATAACTATAATCTGTAGCAGTGAATTTTCCAAGTAGTTATTAAAACTTATTGAGGAAGACTCAGCATGGGTTCTGCAAGGGAAGATCTTGCCTCACTAACCTGTTACATTTCTTTGAGGGGGTGAACAAACATGTGGACAAAGGAGACCCAATAGATGTTGTTTACCTTGACTTCCAGAAAGCTTTTGATAAAGTTCCTCATCAAAGGCTCCTTAGAAAGCTTGAGAGTCATGGAGTAAAAGGACAGGTCCTCTTGTGGATCAAAAACTGGCTGAGTAATAGGAAGCAGAGAGTGAGTATAAATGGGCAGTCTTCGCAGTGGAGGACGGTAAGCAGTGGGGTGCCGCAGGGCTCGGTACTGGGTCCCATGCTCTTTAACTTGTTCATAAATGATTTAGAGTTGGGAGTGAGCAGTGAAGTGGCCAAGTTTGCAGATGACACTAAATTGTTCAGGGTGGTGAGAACCAGAGAGGATTGTGAGGAACTGCAAAGGGATCTGTTAAGGCTGGGTGAGTGGGCGTCAACGTGGCAGATGCGGTTCAATGTGGCCAAGTGCAAAGTAATGCACATTGGGGCCAAGAATCCCAGCTACAAATACAAGTTGATGGGGTGTGAACTGGCAGAGACTGACCAAGAGAGAGATCTTGGGGTCGTGGTAGATAACTCACTGAAAATGTCAAGACAGTGTACGTTTGCAATAAAAAAGGCCATAAAAAAGGCCAACGCCATGCTGGGAATTATTAAGAAGGGAATTGAAAACAAATCAGCCAGTATCATAATGCCCCTGTATAATAAAAAAAGGCCAACGCCATGCTGGGAATTATTAGGAAGGGAATTGAAAACAAATCAGCCAGTATCATAATGCCCCTGTATAAATCGATGGTGCGGTCTCATTTGGAGTACTGTGTGCAGTTCTGGTCGCCGCACCTCAAAAAGGATATTATAGCATTGGAGAAAGTCCAGAGAAGGGCAACTAGAATGATTAAAGGGCTGGAGCACTTTCCCTATGAAGAAAGGTTGAAACGCTTGGGGCTCTTTAGCTTGGAGAAACGTCGACTGCGGGGTGACATGATAGAGGTTTACAAGATAATGCATGGGATGGAGAAGGTAGAGAAAGAAGAACTTTTCTCCCTTTCTCACAATACAAGAACTCGTGGGCATTCGATGAAATTGCTGAGCAGACAGGTTAAAACGGATAAAAGGAAGTACTTCTTCACCCAAAGGGTGATTAACATGTGGAATTCACTGCCACAGGAGGTGGTGGCGGCCACAAGTATAGCCACCTTCAAGAAGGGTTTAGATAAAAATATGGAGCACAGGTCCATCAGTGGCTATTAGCCACAGTGTATGTGTGTATATAAATTTTTTTGCCACTGTGTGACACAGAGTGTTGGACTTGATGGGCCGTTGGCCTGATCCAACATGACTTCTCTTATGTTCTTAAAACAGTGTATAGTTAATATATGGCTCAGAGTCCAGTACTTGTCTGTAACTTCCTACCCCCCTCTAATCAGAATTCCTTTTTTAAAAAAAAAAAAAGGTGTTATATTTGCCATTCTCCTAAGGAGGCCAGTTCTGTTTATCTGTCTGAGGCATTTGTACCTTGCTACTCTAAACCTAAAAGGCTCCTAAAGTGGTATCCAGTGAATAAAACAATAGTAAAATACAATAGATAAACATAATGAAACAGCGATAAAACCAGTTAATGTTTTAAAAAAGAGGCTGAAAGCAGCAATAAAAAAATCCAAGAGATAATAAAACCAGCCCAGAGATAATATGAATATATATTTTGGGGCTTTCTTAGAGTGAGGGGGGGGGAGATGCCTAAGTATTAGGGGACATGGCTGGTAGATGTTTATGGAATTACATGTGGTGAGGAGAAACTGGGAAGCAAGAAATGTTTCTCTCTGTCTCAATAGTAGCATTTGAAGCCATGCAATTAAATTGATGGGTAGTAGATTCATGGAAGACTAGTAGCTCCAGCCTGCAGGTGGGGCCTGGAGTTCTCCTGTCATTATACCTGATCTTAAAACTACAGAGATCAGCTCTGTTGGAGGTCTGAATGGCGATCTCTTTGGCACCTCAGTCTGACAGAGCTCCTTCTGCTCCCCAAACACTAACCTCGGAGTGAGTGGTGTAGTGGTCAAGTTTGCAGATGACACAAAATTATTCAGGATGGTGAAAACCAAGGCTGACCATGAAGAGCTCCAAGGGGACCTCCAAAAACTAGGTGAGTGGGCGATGATGTGGCAAATTAAGTTCAATGTTGATAAGTGTAAGGTGATGCACAATGGGACAAAAAAAAATCCCAATTTCAAAAAATAGGCAAAAGGGTCCTGAAGTTGCTAGAAGGGAGAAAAAGATCTTGGGGTCATAGTGAATAGCTCAATTAATGTGTCAACCGAGTGTGCTGCAATGGTGAAAAGGGCAAACTCAATGCTAGAGATTATAGGGAAAGGGATTGAGAATAGGGATGACCATGGACCAGACCGTGGATCAAATTTTTCCATGGACCATATATTATATATTAAGATTTATACCCCGCCCTTCTCACCTAAGTGTCTCAGGGCGGCTTACAACATGATAAATTAGACAACTTCAGATTGAAACATTTAAAATACAATTAAACTATAGGTTAATAAAAAACATGATAAAATAGGATAATTAAAACCGGCGGCCTATAAATACATTTTGTTCCATCCAGGATGTTTTCATTGTCAGTTAATGTCATAGGCCTGCCGGAAGAGGACTGTCTTACAGGCCCTGCGGAATTGCCCTAGATCCCGCAGGGCCCGTACCTCTTCCGGCAGCTGGTTCCACCAGTAAGGTGCCGTTGTTGAGAAGGCCCGGTCCCTGGTGGATTTTAGACGGGCCTCCTAGACGGACCATGGCGCAGTTTGTGGTCTGTGAGCCCAGTCCATGCACCCACTGACATGGACCTCCATAGATAGTCCCAGGAGGTCCATAGTTCTGCAGGGGTGGGGTTTGCAAATGTCATGCAGTGTGCAAGTCTAGGTTTCCCTGTGGGTGAACATGCCACTTTGCCTTCACCCACACACTGCCTGGCTTTGCAAAAAGTGTGATGCACGAGTGAAGGCTGAGCTGTGAGCTCACCCACTTTTGATCCACGGTCTGGTCCATGGCCATCCCTATTCTCAATCCCTTTCCCTATAATCTCTAGCATTGAGTTTGCCCTTTTGCTCGGCCTTCACTCGCACACCACCCAGCTTTGAAAAAAACATTTAAAATTTAAATGACTTTTACAAAGAGAGTGACTGGAAGCTTCACCCACTTCCAATTCACCCAGAAGTGAACTGGAAGTGGGTGGAGTCGCTGCTCAGGCATCACACTCCAAACATGATGATTCATGATCCAGGGATCCTTGAAGCCAATGGACCAAATGAACCAGATAAACTACCATTTTTCTGGACCATGCCCATCCCTAATTGAGAATAAAATGGCCAATATTGTGATGCCCCTGTATAGATATATGGAGCAGACTCATTTGGAATACTGCATACAGTTCTGGTCACTGTATCTCAAAAAGGATGTTGCAGAGCTGGAAAAAAATAAAGAGGAGGGCAATCAAGATTATTAGAGGACTGGACAATTTTCTTATGAAGAAAGGCTGAAGAGTCTGGGACTTTTCAGTTTAGAAAAGAGATGACTAAGGGGGTACATCATAGTTTATAAAATTATATATGAGGTGGAAAGAGTTGACAAAGAGAAATTTCTTTCTCTCCCCCAAAAATGCCAGAACTCAAGGGCATCCAATGAAGCTGATGCGCAGTAGTTTCAGGATGGACAAAAGGAAATACTACTTTACACAGAGAGTGAATAAAATGTGAAATTTCCTGCCAGAGGATGTAATGATGGACACAGAAATAATTAGTTTTAGACGAGGATTTGACAGATTCATGGAGGATAACTCCATCAATGGCTACTAGCCATGGTGACTGAAGGAAACTTCCATAGTCAGAGGCACTAATTCTCTGAAACTCAGAGACAGGAAAAGGCAACATCAGGGGAAGGCCTCAGTCTCTAAGCCTTGTTGTTGGCTGCCCAGAGGAATTGATTGGCTACTGAGTGAGACAGGATGCTGGACTAGATGGACTATTGATCTAATCCAGTGGGCTCTCCTTATGTTCTTAACCTTCCTAGGCATAGCCCCTCCAAACTCCAGGAATTTCCCAAGCTAGTGTTGGCTACTCCAGGGCAGAGCCCCCCCCCCCCAGTACTTTACAGAACAGATAATCAAGCTTTGTCTGAAAATTGCAAACTTCCTCAGCAAGCTGTGGGCATTCATTGTTATTTCTGCAGTTCTCTGGAATGGGGTTTCAGTCCCAGAGCAAGTCTACAGGGCATTCTCTCTTATATTGTTTTAAAAGCAGAGCTTTTCCAAATGTATTTCTAATTTATTTGTAAAGTTGTTTAGCAATCTATGGTTTGAGTGATGCTGGAGTGTTTGATTGCTTTCTTGCTTTAAATGTTGTGATTTTAAAACGGGCTGCATTTTTAATGAATGTGCTGTTGTTATCTCAGATATATGCAAAAACGCAATATAAATTTTAAATACAAATAAAATATTTATTAAAAAACACTCCGTATATAAAAAAACCTGGATTACATGAACTGTTGTTTTGATCTGATATGGCACTTCTTATAGACTCAGTATTATTTAATGGAATTTTTGTGTCTGATTATATGTACCAATTTTTATTACATATTAGGGGGATCGCAAGACAATGCAGCCTATAGCATCTGATAAAGAGAGCTGTGTTTCTTGAAAGCTTATGCTATAATAAAATTTGTTAAGTCTATTGGACTCTTTACTATTTTGCAGCAACAGACTAGCATAGCTAACTCCTCTGGATCTAAGTGTTTAAGTATCAGGCAGCCCAATCCAGACATATGTGGTGGCCAGCCGCTTGGGCATGGGCAGATCTACGGGCCGCTCGTTGGCTTCCAAAGGGGTTTTTGGCGCCAGAGTGCAGCGCACCAAAACCCAGGCTGCTGCCTGTAGATATGTAAAATACGCTGGAGTGTGGGCTCCCAGAGCGGTGCAAGGACGGGGACAGGAGGGGGCACTTCCACAGGGATGCCAGGGATTAGCTGGCGGCGGCCTGGGAGCTGGCCCACATGACACTCGGCAGCAAAGAAAGCACTTCCCAGCGACAGGCTGCCTGCATGCCCCTCACGCACACACCCAGCCCCATGGTGTGGCTGTGTAATCTTTAGGGAAGCATCCGGTCAGCACTTACCACTAGCTCCATGGAGCAGCCTATCCGCCAAAGAAGTGAAGCTGAGCCTTTCAGTGTCCCTCCCGTGGGCTGCATGGCTGGATGGCGTCCCAGATGCCGCGGGGGGGGGGGGCCCTGCCAGGACACAATAGGCCACCCGTTGCAGGCACCCATGCACCAAAGGTGCCGTGACAGTTGCTGTGATGGCTTGCGCTCGGGCCTGCCCGCAGAGAATCAGACACCCACAAGGGGCACGAGGCAGTTTCGAAGTGGCCATGTGCAAGACTCACCCCCCACCCCCAGATTCCCCTTGAATAAGGACTCAACGCAATGTGCAGGGATAAGATTTATTAAAGCGCCGGGCTGCAGAGGGGCTGCAACCAGGCCACCTTGCAGGAAGCCGCCTTGAGCCACGGTGGGCAGAGGCGGCCGCCCAAGGGGTGGAGCTGTGGGGTAGTTGGTCCTCTATCAGGGGCAGGCGCGGCATCCCGAATGTCATCCCCGACGGTGCCCGCATACAGCATATCCCTGCCCACCTCGCCGGGGGGGGGGGGGCAGCGCTTCAGGAGCAGCAGGAGCAGCCCTTTCACCAGCCACCAGGGACTGGTTGATATTGGCGAGCAGCCGCTCCACCCTCACGCCCCACTCCTGAGACTGCCTTGCCATGGCCAGAAGACTGGACAGGTAGCCAGTGGCTGTGGACACTGTTCCCTCCATCCCCACCATCTAGTGTTTGCCTGCAGCTGTGGCCTCCCATCATTCCTGGTGCCCCTCCAGCCAGTCCCACTCTATGGCTGCCCACATGGAGGACAGGGTGGCGGGGATTCTTTGAGCTGGCCGTGGTCTCCGAGCCCTGGGTCCCGGTTTCCCACCACCTGCACAGCCTTCTGCATCGCTGCCACCTTCCATATCCCCCAGCGGCTCCCCCTGGTTAGGGGCTGGGTCTAGAGGGGAGGACGGGGGCAGCCCTGCACACAAGTCTGCCGTGCCTGGCCCCCCCGCATTCCCAGCCCCCAGGGCATGGGGAGGGGATGTGGCCAGATCCAGGGTCCACAGCATGAGGGAGGCAACTAGGGCCGACCGTCTGCGTGGGAACGCCCTCTGTAGGTTCTCCACCACAACGGCTGTCAGCATCATGGTGTGGCTACCTGCAGAATGGGACAAGGGTCAGATACTGGCACAAGTGGCCAGTCCCAGATGCCCCATGCCCCACGCTCATTGTTGCACCTTGAGGGGACTCAGGTAGCTCATCATCTGTGGACAGAAGGAGGTCACCCACCATGGCATCCATGACCTCCTCACTCAATGCATCCTCCCCAATTCGGCACCTCCTGATGGCTTTCCGGACGTCCTGGGGGCGGCGGGGGCACTGAACCTGCTGATCTCCCGTTGTGCAGGTGCTGGGCGACCAGCTCCAGTCCTCAGCTGTCTCGTTAGAGTGGCCTCCTACCTCCCACTCCACAGTGGAGCTCGTGGCAGCCTGCGGCAATTCCCAGGAGTCGCCTGGGGGGGCCAAAGGGTGTTGCCATCAGAATATGGCAGTCCCATGATGGCAAGGACAGGTGGGGGAAGGTGCCAACCTACCATGGATCACCTCAATGCCATGACCGGCTACAGCCACTGGGCAGATGAGGGGTCCCATGATTGCCTCAGACCCGGTCAGGGCCTGGGTCACCGCCTCCTCATAGGTTGAGCTCTCAGCGATGAGATGCCAGATTCGCTTCTTGGCAGGGCCGAATGAGTCGTTCCAATGCTTCAGGATGGACTGCTCTGTGCAAGGGACCTGGCTCACAGCACAAACTCGTTTCGCCACCAAACAACAGAAACCCCATCGGCGGGAGTTCACCCCACCAGCTCTTGTAACAGCGAGCACCACCACAGCATTCTCGGCCACCAAGCCAAAGAGGAGCGCCTTCTCTGCCTCAGTCCAGTTCAGTTGGTGGTTACTCTCGGTCGATGCCGAGAGTTTTAAAGGCACATGCACCTTTCAAAAAACCCAAGCCCTTTCCAAGTCATCAAAGCCTTCTGAGTTGGAAAGGCACATGGGGGCTGTGGGGGGCGGGGCTCCCCTCGTTAGCCAGCTGACTGGGGGCAGGAAGGAGCCTGTTGGGACCTGGGGATTGGCAAGCCTACCTTAGTTGAGCCTGTATTATAGATCCATGAGAATATAGCACTTGTACAAATAAGAGATGTGTCACTTTGCACAGGAAATTTCCTTTCCTTTTAAAATTAAGACCATTTTTAGCTTGTCACTAAAACAAGGTAGGGATTTTTGCCCCTTGTTTCTTGATGCTGTGATGAGGCATAACCAACCTTTCAAATATTTGTTTTCTCTGTTGCAAGGGAAAAAACCCGATCTAGTCTAGTCCACTGCTCCATTGATGGGCTACAGGTTATCAGGATATGTCCTCAACCAGGGACTCTGAGCTAGAGGCAAGAGCTCTATTACAGAGAGACAGTCCCAGCTGGGATTTGCTTCTGGAGGTAGCTAACAGCCTGTATTGAAAGGGGTGTATATCAACAAGAGGGAAATCCCCCAGAGTCACTACTATTATTAATTAGGTGCATTAGTCCATTAAAATGGCAAGGAATGTAAGGTGGGGGGAGAAGCCTAATCATCTGCATACATCATGTTTAGTGCAAAATTGGCTTTCCAGTCAATGTCGTAGTATGGGGACCTGGAGTCCAGGGGAAGATGGTCCTGAATTAGATGGGAAAGTGTTTTTCCTTGTTTGTGAAACACCTGCAGGAGACTCACAACACAGATGCTCGGTATTATACCAGCCACTTAGAACTTTCTCTCTCTCTCTTTCTCTCTCATATTTTGTGTGTAATAACAGCCAAAAGAAGGAGTTGCCCAGATTGTGTACCTGTGCTTAGGTCATTTCTTAAAACATCCTAGTTTTTGTGCAGAGGAAGAGAATGGAAGTGCAGGGAAGGAAATAGCACTCATGTTAGAATAATCTTTAATAATTGCTCACCCCAGGCTCACAGAGTCTTACACACAGCAGCAGAATGCATACCACCATGTGCAAGAACTGCCATATTCAAAGTGCATAAAAACTATTTTGGGAACACAGCTGTATTTGAAATTCCAGGACATCTGTTACAGGCAGAAGTTGATGATGCGGCCCCAAATGGAAAGGCTTGCAAATATCTTTCAAGCTGGTGATGGTCTTTGGGCTCAAAGAGCTGTGTTCAGCCTCCTAGGACAGGCCCCTGGACAATCTGTGACTCACCAGTCAAAATTTAACCTGCCTGCCAGGTTTCTGTCAACTCTTCTGTTTCTATGGACCAAGCAGGCAGCAAAACTAGGATATTTATGAAGCCAAGCATGGCTGATGGGCTTCTTTTGGCTTGAAAGGCATGTAGTCTTGCCCCTAAGATGTTGTGCGTCCTGACACATACTCATAGTATAAAGTTTATTCCTATTTGTCAGTAGCTGATGGCAGTACTGCAGATTAACAGTCATGTAATGACATTACAATGAGACAGATGTCACTGCTGGGCAGCTTCTTATGGCATAATGAAGTCTTCAGGGCTCAGAGACCACAAAGTCCCCTCAAATAATTCTTGCAGGATGCAGGCAAGCAGAGAAGATGGCATGATTTATGGGCTGCTTGTAAGGGAGCCACTCGCAAGTAGCACGCCCACTTTCTCCAATCAAATCTGCATTGTAAATTCTATGAACCAATTAGATGCAAGAAGCAATTACCCATTTTTAAGCACAGGATAATTTGTTTCTCCTGCAACAGAAGGATATTAGACATATCAACGAGTTTACCAGCCTGGTTACATAGAATAGTAAGAGCTAGTGCAGTAAAAGGGGAAACAAGAGCATACTCCTGAGAGTTTCCATATGATTCATTAACAAAAATTAATTCATTTACATAAAATATTTCCAGGCCTGTCTTTCACTACATTATAGGGAATCGAGGCAGATGACAACAAATGAAAGCCATACACTATAAAATATTTTTTAAAAGTTTGCATATGACGGCTTTTTGATACCACCAGTCCATGCATGCCAAAACATAATCCTCCAACAAATAGTAGCACAAAACCAAGCACACAACATGAGACTGTGCTTCTATTCTACACAAAAAATATGGGGAAATAAAAGGAGAAAAGCAGATTGATGATGAACTGGAATCAAGTCATAACTGCATATGTAAATAATGGTAAGTGTGCTAAGTGTAGCACCACCCTATATTAGGGTTGCCAACTTACAGGTGGTGTCTGAAGATCTCCCAGAATTGCAGCTGATCTCCAGACTAGACATTAGTGCCCCTGAAGAAAATGGCTGTTTTGCGGGGAGCGGGGGTGAACTGTGGAACACTATAGCCTGCTGAGGTCCCTCCTACGCCTTCCGAGACTCCATTCTCCAAATCTCCAGGAATTTCCCAACCACCACCACCATACTCAACGAGACATGCAGCCCTTATGCAAGTTGGGTCACAAATTACTCCATTTTATTTCAGTCAAATTCACTCATTAGTATATGTATACAGGATTACTATGTAGGATTTTATCTAGATACTGGTAATCTGCTTTTCTTCCCACTAGAATCCTAAAGCAAGTTACAACATTGTTCTTTTGTTTTTCATTTTAGCCTCAAAACAACAGAACTGTGGTATACATTAGGCTGGAAGATCATCCCGCAAGTTTCCATGGCAGAGTGGAGATTCAACTCTGGGTCTCACAGATTTTAGTCTAGCATTCTGTGCATTACACCATGTTGGTTCTCAATACTAAGCATCCTTACTTGGGAATAAGCTTGGTAAAAGGCAGTACAACTGCAATAGTATGCACACTTACTGGTGAATAAAATGCACATGGTGAATGAACATGCTTAGACCTGGGTTGTAACAGTGACTAGTTTGCCAGACATACATGGTCCAAGATGCTTTGCATAAGCCTTACAGGCAACATTGAATGAACAAGCCTGTGAACCATGGTCAGGCAAAGCAAACTGGTAAAAGAGGCTAGCCCTGGAACAGAAAGGCCAAATTATATTTTTAGCAGGTCTTTAGCAAGAAGGGATGCTCTGAGCCAACAATGTTAAAAGAGTGCTTTTAGCACTTCAGTCACACAATGTTGTCTTGCTTCTTCCCATGCCCAAGCAGTTTGCTTTTGAATGTATTCTGACAACATGTGAAATAAGTGCTGGAAAGGCTGAGCCACACCTCACCTCGAAGTTGCAAAATGGCAGGGCAGGGAATCTCAAAGGATAAGGAGAAATGAACAGAAGGGCTCTGATGAAAGATGAATCCTCAAAAGTCCAAGGTTAAAATTTCACATATTTTTTTCCTGTGACAGAAGTTTTATCTAGGTGATAACCTTCAATGTTACAGTAATCAAAAAAAGCTTCTGAACATTGTCATCTATTGATGTTAAATTATCAATTCTTAACAATTTTATGTGAGTTTCACACATAAATGCATATTACAGATTTGCTAAACCTTTTATGGTTATGATCAATGCCCAAACACAAAGACAGGATAAACAGGTGTGTTTTACTGGGGTCCAGAGGTTCCTTCCAAGTTAACATTCATTAACTCATTATCAAGAGTAGTCATGATCACAACATCATTAACATGGAGGACAGGTATATCAGTGGCTGGTAGTTATGTTGACTACAGAGAACTTCCATGATCAAATGTTGTAAAACTCTGAATAACAGCGCCAGGAGACAACATCAGGGAAGGCCTTGGCCTCTGTGTCCTGCTGCTGGTCCTCAAGAGAAACAGGTTAGCCACTGGGTGAGAGAGGATGCTTGACTAGATGGACCACTGGTCTGATTCAGCAGGGATCTTTTTCTGTTCTGTGTAAGACAGAATTTTGGAAATATTCTCCACACCAGTGCTAGAAATGCACATAGATGATACTCACATGCAATGTCAGTGACTCGCATGATAAGCAGATCTCACTTATGATGAGCACTGCATCTAATTATTGTTCCCCAGACAGATGTTTAGAATTTCCCACAATGGCTATAAGGTAAGTATTAATTTTTAAATGCAATAAGAGTAAGCTGCTAATATAAAAATAATATAGGGAACTTGTAGGTCTTGGGGCACTTAAGCAATGAACTGGGCTTGAATGTACAAAACAGTCTGGGCTCACAAAGCCCAAACAGCAAATCACTGCTCTGGGTTTGTAGCACCTGAAATATAAAAGAATGTATGCTATATTTTGTTGTTGCTGTGGTTGTTTTCTCCATCATCTATTATGTGTGAGATAGTAGGAAATGGCAAACCACCCCATACAAAGTCTGCTGTGAAAACATTGTGAAAACAATGTCATCCCAGAGTCGGAAACGACTGGTGCTTGCACAGGGGACTTTTACCTTTTTAGTAGGAAGGAGGGAGTTATGTGTGGGGTGGTAGGAAGGAGGTAGTTGCCTATCTGAGTTCTCCTGTTCTTTCAAAACTCTTTGGACAATACTGGAGCACATTCATTTTGCATTTTCTCATGCTTAACAGTCTTTAATTTGAGCTATTATATACAGGCATTGTCTAAATCTCTCCCTGCCACCCAATATTTTGAATTCTACTGTGTTTCAGTTCTTGGCAAGCACACTATGAAAATAGGCTTTTGGAAAACACTCAAAGTATTTTCTTTGAAAATGGCCTCAGCGTGATTAATGGAGCAAGGAGAGGTTCTATGGAGGTCAGCTGCACTCAGTGTTTGCACCTGTAACTCCCCTGAGATCTGGAGGAAAGATTTTAGAAGATTTGAATACAAATACAATGCTGCGAGAGATGGCAAGCAACACCTTTTCTACCCCCTGCCCCCAGATTCCTAGATGCTAATGTGACAAAGCTTCTCAATGAAAGGACACAGTCAACATTGCTGCTTATGATTTGTAGATGGTGATTTTCATTTTGTTATTCTTCCTGCGGAGCACACATTGAACAGCTTCAGATGGTACGGAGAAGCACTGGATACCAACCATGATGTCAGTTTCTCATTTATTTCATTTATACCCCACTTTTCCTCCATTATGAAACTGAAGATATTCTCAGGAGGTATCTCGTTCAGCCTCAAATCCTTGTCTGTTTAGCATCAACAAGGTTTTAGTATCATGTGCCTTCCATCCATACCTTGGGGCGTTCTTCATTCATCTGGTGATGCTTTTCCAGGTTCCCAAAGAGTCATTTGTACAGGTCCTCATGTCCAGGTGTTCAAACTCCATCACTCATCAGGAGTTTGAATTTTTGACTGCACATCTTATATTCTTCTGTTTTTAAAATGTTTTTAATTGTATTTTATTGTTTTATCATATGTTGTACTCTGCCCTGCGCCCTACAGGGAATGGGCAGAATAGAAATATACTAAAATAAATAAATAAATTCACTTTTGTTGTTCCTGCTTTATAGAAGTGAAGCTGAGGGTTATATTTACTGTTTGTCAAAAAAGACATCTAATAGGTTAATATAAGGAATAAGGCTTGAATCCAGGTCTGCTAGACTTAGGTTTGAGGTTGGTTTCTAATGCTTCAGAAATTTCATGGTTGACCTGTGAGGGGAAACCTCATATCTATCAATCACATACATGATTTGTTTTTTGAAAGCACTAAGAGGAGGAATTCATTGATATTAAATGATTTGCAAAAAGCAGATGCTAAAAGTATAAATCTATTACATCTCAAAGTAGCAATTCAAAAGAATTTTTCAAGCATGTTCCTGTATATGTTTCAGATGGACTGATGGGACTGATCCTGATGCAGCAAGGCAGGTAAGTATCTAGGTTAGAGGATGCCATATTGTACCAAATGTCAGAGTGATTCCTTAAAATTCTGGATAGAACTTTGCACGCACTACTGATTTTATGATGGATCATTCTTTGGCAGCTGAAAAAAGGCATTTATTACCTGGTGATGGATCCCTGCTGACTTTATAGTGTCGCATCCTGGATTCAACACAGTTTAGAGACTGTGCATTTTAGGCTGCTGTCTCTAATTTTCTGTTCTGTTCAAGCACAACTGCCTTCTGTTTACCAGCACTTGTGTCTCATTAATTCCCTCAAGGTTTCCAAGACAGGAGAATGGAAACTCTATGAACAATCCAATCCATATCAATAGGACACTAGTGACCTCACCCTTCCAGTCCTGGCTTTTGCTCTAGCCAAGAAGAATTAGTATTCACTGGGCAACACAGGTGCCAAAGCCAATGGTCAGGACAGTCCATGTGCTGCTGTTCAGTGAAAACAGAGGAACAAAGAGAGTGAAAACAGAGGGCAAGCGATAGACTGTGACTGCTAAACTTTGTAAGAATCTATGCATTTTTCCCCTTGTTGTGAAATGCAATTTGGTGTAGAATCTTACTACTTTTTTATTGCAGAGTAAAAAGTACCCTTCTAATCCGGAAATACATAATGCAGGCTATCTTATGCTCAAACCATATACTAGAAAAGCCTCAAACCTCTTCCAGCACACACAGTTGTATGTTGTAGAGTCTTGAAACTTAGTGATTCATCCTTAGAAACATGCATTCAATTGATATAAACAGAATCCATGCACTATATTTATCTGTCTAGAGATAAGCAGAAAGCATGTTTGCTTTATTGTCCTCCAGGGAATTTATTCTAGAGACTGTAAAGTGTTTATTACAAAATGAAAGACAAGAATATGGTCAAATTCACAGCTCATTACTACCAGCACTATGCACTCCATGTGAATAGGACTGAGTTGAAAATTACAGCAAACAGATCTCTTTATCCGCTAATGATGGCTTTCACTTGAGAGGAGTAAGTGTACTTCTTCTTATCTTTTGACAGTAAACTTTCATTTCCTTATTTTGGAGAGAGTACCATCAAAGATGATGATAATTTCCCTATCAGACGACATTGTGGGGAGGGACACCCAGAGAGAGCACAACGTAGATGTACACAGATCCTCTTCCTACTTTTTCCCTTCACTTTGTCAAGCTCTTCCTATAAAAAGCTAGACTATTAGTCCATCTAGTTCAGTGCTGTATTCACTGACCCATTATGCTTGCACATATTACTGCAGATTTTCAGAGCAGTAATCCTTTGATCTTGACTTTGGATTCTGTGTCCACCTTATGCACCATTATTTTCCCTCTGATGTTTTTATTCTGCAGCTACAATTTAAAAATCCTACTTTTAAAAATAGAATGTCACTTGTTACATGTGGGGGTGGTGTCCTTTTTTTTTAGTTACTCATTTGCTTTATTGCAACTGCTCAGAGCATCCAGCTCTGATTTCCATTTAAATTATTGTGGTCCATGTGCATGCATTTCAGTGTTAGTTTGTGGAATGAAAGGGAACAGAAAGGCAGGCAGGCAAAGGGGGGGGGGACTCACTGTTGGAACTGATCAGATGTTTTTGGAAACTAACAAGCAGCTGCGAAGCCCCATGTTCCATATTGCCAAGCATTAGGGAATTCTCTGCTGTGTTATCAGCCACTGTGAAAAATAGGCAAGATTCACACAATCTACACATAATGTAAGGGAATATGTTGAAAATACAGAATGCATCATAGAACCCACTGGCACTGCAAGCTGTGAACCTTGATAATGTGTGTGTATGTGCACATGCCTGTGCAAAGTCAGCTGCAATTCTACTATGCTGTAAGCCAGAGCCCCTTCTATCATGTTTATACAGACATCGTGATTCCTGATCAGGATGCCAGGACACCTGGAGTTCCAACTTGCACACATCTATGCGTGGGCACAAGCCAGGCTACCAGTTTATCACTAGGCCTCTAAGGGCTGAATGCCTTCCAGTCACTAGGGCAGTGCCTCTATAAATGGGCCCAAGACCAGCAAAAGGACTCTCAGCTCGCTACCTTTTGTGCATTCCCAGCTAGGTGAGACGAGAGATCATGCGGCCGCCATGAGCTGTCCAGCTATGCGGTTTTCAGCCCTCCAGATGTAAGCCATTTCCAAGGCTAACAACACCAGCGAGTGTCTTTCTATACCTTCAGATGCCATGAGAGCCAATCAGAAGCCTCACATACTAGTTGTGCAATCCAGACAACTCAATAAAGCAATCAAGCTTATCTCTGTGTGCATCCTGCCAGGCATCCCAAGCTATACATCTCACAAAAGACTGTGCCAGCCTAGATGGGAAGTAGACAAAGACCAAATCCAACCCAGAGACCTTCACCATTGTGTAGATTGGGTGTCACTTTAGATAACAACTTAACCCAATGTTGTCACTATAGATAAATTTGTTTAGCCTAGGTAATCCCTTCATCTCCTGTTAGTTTCCAGACATCACCATGGAGCCTCCTCCTTTCTGAGGTCACATACCACATGTCCTCAGCATCACAGCCCATCTGACCCCATGTCACAGGTCCTCCTCCCCCTGAGGGCACAGGGTAGTCCTTAAAAGTCTAACCCATTGCTCCTCAGGTGTGTGTGACAGTTAATCTACCCTGCTATATAAATTCACCCCCTAAACCTGATCAGTTTTGAGTCCCCAATAGTAAGATATGCAGGCCGTGTCTTGCTCCCCCCTTTCCTTTTTCGTAGCTACTGGAGCTTCACCTGAAGACTACGATAGGTAAAGTATCCCCTTGTCTGTATTATCCCTTATATGTATCTCTATCTATTCCATATCTATTTTTCCTAGACTTGTATGAATGCTGAATGAATTTATTTACTTGTACGCTTGACTGATTTTTCTAATAAAGCCTATATATATATATATATATATATATATATATATATATATATATATATATATATATATATATATATATATATATATATATATATACCAATATTTTCTTCATTATTCGAGGGAAAATTCTGGAGGTCATCTCCTGTATACATCGATTCTGTATCCCGCTGAGCCATAGCTGCCCACCGCTTAAATTCCCCAACTTCTCTGAGAGGGCAATTTGGCTTACAATGCTATGCTCAGGGTTGAGGAGTCCTCTGGCAAAAGCTCTGGAGAGCTTTTTTATTCTTGTACCACTAAATTGAAAGGGGGGGGGGGTATTTTTGCAGGTGCCCTAGTGCAGCTTCAGAGTTATGCTAATTTCCTGCCCTTCCCTGCTAATTTGTGTGGTTTACTCTTTGTAATTCTCTAATTGTTCACTAAAGCATTATAGGGAAAAATGTTTTCAAAGCTTTAGGCTTTCCATCCCAGTGTCTCTTTCTCTTTACATGTCACGTCAAATTCATTCCATGTTGATGATCTCTCTCTCTGTTTTCTTCCTCTATAATCCCCCTTTCAAGTCAATACCAGCAAATAACCTAACACAGCTCCTTTTAAACTTTTCTCTCTCATTTTATTTTTTTTAATTAAACAATCCAAGACTAGTGATAGTCTCATATCACTAGACTCATGCCACATGTTATTTTTAAAATAATAATAATAATAAACCAAGGGGAAATGGAGCTTGTACACTGATAAAGGGAGGAGGATGGCAGAAGGTTGAGAGTGGGCAGAATAACCTTGATGTGGCCGGGGAGTGACCTTCAAAGAACAGCAAAAGCACAGGGGAAGCATCGGAGGGAATCTGAATGCTTTTGAATTACTTTTGGCTTGGAAGCAAAACAAAGGAGAAATTAGCACAAAAGCACTCTCAGAAAACCCTGGGAAACAGTAACCAGAAAGTGAACGGAGTGCTGAAGGGAGGAAATTCCATGCAGAATGATAAAGCAAACCCAATGGACGAGCATGGTGTAAGCAGGTGAAAAGGCCTGTGCATAATAGGCCACTGACTGACAGCAGATCACCAGCTTCTTAGACAGGTGAAGGTCCCTGTACTTGAGACCCTTTTCACTGGAAATGACAAGGAGTGAACCTGGGACTTAAAAGCAGTACTCCTCCATGGAGTCACAGTCTCTTCCCGAACAGAACTCAGGAACTGTATGAGTGAAAAAGCACCAGGCAAGAAGAGTGGGAAAATAAAATGCTTGAGCATGAAAGACAAACCTTCCTCACAGGTTGTGAGGTCAAAATGGAAGAGAGGAGAACAACATTAAGCAGTTTTCAGTCCTCATTGGTAAAAAAGAGGGTGGGGATTATAAATGAAGTAAATATATGGAACATTAATCACCAAATAACCTGTGAGCACCAGATACTGGGGACAGTGAGGAGGGTTGTAACTATTGCCTTCATGCCATTCCTATCTAGTTGACCTTGTTTTAAACAGGGGTTGTTTTGTAGAAAACTAGGTGGTGGAGCACATCCAGGGACTGTTATACAGCTGCACCTACTATTCAATGGACAAGGTAGGTAGGTGGGGAGGAGGAGGGGGAACCCTCAGAAAGGTCCAGGAGCTGTGCTCCTGTGAACTCCTGCTAAATTCAAGGACTGGTTTTAAACAATACAGCAAGCATTTTCTTACATTTTTTATGTAGAATCAAAGAAAGCATATTTAAAATAGATGTAAATATTTATATATTGATTTCCAATAAGACATTGGAGTAACCCATAAAGGCATGACTTTAAAGGTTAATAAAATGAATTAAAAATCATGATCCATTAACAATAGGCACTCTGTGAAGATCCTCCTGTATTTTTAATTGCTTTTAAATCTTCTTCTCTCTTAAAGTACACCTGCTGTTAAGCTGCCCAGAGGAAACAGAGGGAGAAGGAAGAGTACGTCAGAGAAGAGAAACTATAGTTCCTTTCACTTTATTAATGAAATGTGATGGTGGCAGAAAGTACCATCAAATCAAAGCTGGCTTATTACAACCCTGTAAAGTTTTCAAAAGAATAGATGAACAGAGGTCATTTCCCATTTCCTGCCTCTGTGTAGCAACACTGGACTTCCATGATTGTCTCCCATCAAAGTATTAATGATGGCCAACCTTGCTTAGTTTCTGAGATCTGATGAGATCAAGCAAGCCTGGGCCATCCAGGCCAGGACATGCAAACTGTGTAGCAGTGCTAATACTTGATACATCTCCCCTAGCTGCCTAGGACTTGTGAAATATGTGTAAGATCACTACAGTATTTGCGTGCTTGATTAATGTTTGGTTCAAACCCTTCACATGCTCATTCCAAACCCTTTTGGAAACATATCATCAGGTGTTTCCTTAGATTCTATTGCTAGTTTAGGTCACCAGTGATAAGTAGTCGGTGTCTTAGTTTGAATATTTCCCACCTCACAGGACCAAAAAATATATATATGATCAGCAATCTGCTTTAAACAATTTTAAAAAGAGCTCCCCCTCCTCTATGACTAGTATGCAGCAAACACACAAATATGGTAATCCATCCTGCCTTTCACAATGAGAATCCAAAATCAGCATCCCGTACCTACAGTGAGCCCCTAAACAGAGTCACACTTCTAATCTGACTTCAATTAACTGAAAAGGATTTAAATCTGTTTAGGACTGCAATACTCATTAGAAAATAGAAGAAGAATGCCATGAATGGAAGCAAAGCAGGTTAAGGTATTCTATTCAAAGGTAAATGTAAACTATTCAAGACAGCTTTGCTGTGCACATAATAGGATTGCAATGCACAAAATGTTTTTACAAAGTGACTTGGATTAAGGACTGTGGTCTATACAGCCTTCTTTAGTTTACTGTAAACAATCCTATTTATGTAATTTCTGTACTGCTTAATGTGTTATGTGAATAATTATGCTATGCATCAGTTCTTTCTGGTGGTTCCAAACTTCTAAAATGCTAATTCATTGGCTAATGAATGCCCCATTTTTTGCTTTGGGCTGGCTCACTTGAGTCCCTGTGAGAAAGGCGGACTATAAATAACATAAATATAAATAAATGCTATCAAAGGCCACAAGCCTTCCAGTGACTGGGGGCCAAAATGACAGAAACACATAAAGAAGCAATTAAAACTGTATCTCTCTGCAGAAAGCTCAAATTCAACTAAACCACTAAACAATGTGGCATCCGATAAAATACACAGGGGTTAATCCTGATTAAAAATCAACAAATTGCCTGGGCAAATACCAGAATTGTGACTATGTGCCTTAATCTTAACAAATCAGGTACCGGGCATTACTTTGTTGTTAGTATCCAAAGAAAAGCCCTGCTTTTGATCATTACCCATTACTTTATTGAGAGAGAGTGCAGTATAGGTGTTAAACTACTGGACCCCTGTTCAAATCCCCATTCTGCCATGGAAACTTGCTGGGTGACCTTGGGTTATTTAGAAAAAGGAGGAAGAGTCTGGATTTATGCACCACCCTTCACTTGGAGTCTCAGAGTGGCTTACCATCTCCTTCCCTTCCTCTCCCTACAACAGACACCCTGTGAGGTCAGTGGGGCTGAGAAAGTTCTGTGAGAACAGCTCTTGAGAGAACAGCTCTGAGAGAACTATGGTTGACCCAGCAGCTTCCTATGAAAGAGTGGGAATCAAACCCAGTCCTCCCAGATTAGAGGCCATGCTCAACCACTGCATCAAACTGGCTCTTTACACTCCCTTACCCTAACCTACCTCTCATGGTTGTTGTGATGTGATATAGAACAGAATTATGTAAGCTGCATTATTTATCAGAACTGAAACAAGCACAAACAAGATGGCAGCTCAAAACAAGAATGACAACTCCAAGGCAGTCCAGAGTGCTCCCTGCAGGATGTTAGTCAGATAATAGATTGTTGTGAGCAAGGGAGGCTGAGATGGTTAAACGTGCACTGTCTCAGTCAAAGGCCTGGCAGAACAGCTCTGTTTTGCAGGCCCTGTGTAACTGTAAAGTTCCACAGCACCAGAGCCAGCCTTAGGGCGCATAGCGCCCCAGGCAGCCTCGCCGCCGCACAACCCTACTGCAGTGCCGTGCCCCTGCCTCCTCATCCCTTCATCAGAATTTTAATGCCTGGGAATGGCGGTGAAGTGCCACGCTCCTGGGCTCTCTAAAGGCTGACCCCGCCCTGCCGATCAGCTGATTGGCAGATAAAACTGCACTGGGGGTTCCTATGCCGCCTCTTGGGCATGCTCAAGATCAGCGCCAGAGCAGCAGCAGCGAGCCAGCTGCTGAAAGAGCAGCCACACTGCTTTCTCCTCCCCACTTCCTCACCGGATTGCGTGAGAAGGAAGTGGGGAGAAGGCAGTGGCACAGACACTTTTTCAGCAGCTGGCTCACCACAGCTGCCCCGGCACTAATCTTGAGCCCACCTGAGGGGTGGCATAGGAGCCCCCAGCCCCTGGCGCAGTTTTACATACTAATCAGCTGATTGACAGGGGGGTTCCACCTTTAGAGAACCCGGGAGTGCCATTCTGGGCATTAAAACTGTGATGAAGGAAAGAAGGAGGAGGAGGCAAATAGGGATTCGCCTCAGGGGCAGGGGGGAGACCAATTTTAATGTCCCTGCCCTTCTGGCGCCGTAGGTAAATGTCTAGTTTGCCTAGTGGGCGGGCCAGCCCTGCACAGCATCCTGATCTCAAGTGGGAGCATGTTCCACCAGGCTGGGGCCAGGACAGAAAAGATCTGGCCCTGGTTGAGGCTAAGCAAATGTCTTTTGGGCCAGGGACTATCAGTAGATGTTGATCTCCCAGTGGGGAGAAAGACAGAATACAAATTAAGTAAGTAAGTAAATAAGATGGGGGAGGCACCAGAAGTAGCAGGTTTATATGCAGATATTTGATTCTTCATGTGCCTTTTAGGCTTTGCAGGTAAGGACCAGGACTTTGAAGTGTGCCCAGAAAGCCAGTCCCAGATGAAGCACATTTAACCAGAATATGATTAGAACATGAAGAAGCACCTGTCCTATCTTTTGGATATACAACATCACACAGTTAATCTTCGGTCAGTAAATACTCTACCAAGTGCTAAAGAATTTAGCCATGTCCTCTTGACATTTGATCATCCCGCAATCCCAACTTTAATCCTCTCAATAGCTGACTATCTCTACACTTAAGGGTTTCTCCCTCAAGAATTTTTAAGAATCTTGTAATGGATTAGAACAGCTGTTTTTTAGGGGAATAGAAAGCAGGGTTTTAAAGGGTCTAAGAGTACCTTTAACCTTCTGTTTTCTGTTCTATTCACAAACTGTTTTAAAAGTTTCTGGAAGTTCATGATGGCATACCTGTCATGAACTTTGGTTTGTGAACCATGAACAGAGCAAAATTCATGATAAATTTTGCTTTATGGTTTGGTTCATGCCCATCTTTAGCTAGGAAAAGTTGAAGACAGCAGGAAAAGAAGAAGACTCAACATGATATGGACTGAATCAATAAAAGAAGCCGCAGCCCAAAGTTTGTAAGACCTAATAACAGCTGCAAATGATAGGACATTTTGGAGGATATTAATTCATAGGATCTTCATAAGTCAGAGGCAACTTTGATGGCACTTAACACACACACACACACAGGGTAAAGAGGCTTAGATGTTTTTAACTAAAATAACAAAAGAAACAAACAAACTGGTTACACCAACTTTTTAAAAACCTGTGAAACAAAACAAAAATGTTCACAAAAAAACTATAGAAAAACAGAAAGAAAGGAATAAGGACATATTAGTATATAGTCCTAGTCCAAGAGTATTCAGAAACTACAAACCTACAAGAGAGCAGAACACCTATTCCAACCTCTCAATCCTCAGAGGTGGCTATGTTACTGAGCAACAGCATCTCATTCTGGTCTGGAAAGGATAAATACATGAATCATTTGCCATCTTGGAAGGCGGGTGTCACTCATATCTGCTAAAATGTTCTAGTTGTTCTTAGAACACTGTATTTGGATTTACATCATTGACAGCTGACAGAATGTTGTTTATATTCTCTACTGTTTAATGCTAATTTAGCTGAGTTCTGATATTGGTTGGGGGGGGATTAATGCCTTAAACCCACTTGCTGTCAACCCATACTTAAGATTCCTCCCCCCAACAACCCCTATCAGATGGGTTTCTGTTTTGATAATTCATTCTCTTTATTCATCAATTGTGACACTCCTGGAGAAGTACAGGTTCATAGTCACTGTAGTACCAGAACATTTTTAAAGTTTATTTACTTCTTTAAAAATGATTTGCTGTCTTTTTAGTGCATTGAATGGACTTATAAATTGCTGTTCTTCTAATATGGTGGATCTGGGAATCCAGTAAAAAGTGACCCGTAACACAAACAGTTAAGAACAAGAAACTTAACCTTGATCATCCTAGAAATATATCATAACAGATTAATGGTTTGTGAATCCAGGTTCATCTGCATCTCATGGGATAGCAATAATCACTCAAGAAAGTTGGATTTTGCATTGGAAGCATTTATACAAGCCCCAAGAGGTACTGGCATTAAGTTGTGAACAAGCCATTTGGCTACTGCATAAACTAGTTTGCTCTGGGGTCATCCTTCCCGAGCTAAGGCAAAAATGTAGGAGACAGAGGCAAAAAACCCAAAAAACACCTGTGTGCTAGCTCATGCTGACTCAGCTTAGAGGGAACAGAGTTGTGCACACATGTGCAATATGCCAGGTTCCATCCTCGGCATTCCCTACTGAAAAAATCTCTGTCAGTCAATATTCCCTTAAATTATTTCATCTATTATCTATTGTGATTTAAGTTTTTTTAAAAAAACTTCTCTGATCTGCTGGGTTGTCTATCACATTCCCAACGATTCATTTTGCACCTATGTCACTTCGTGGGCTCAGACCCAAGATCTTCCCTGCCTCCCATCTAAGGGGAGGTTGCCTGTCTCCCATTAATTAGATTATTCAGTTCTATGCTACCCCTGGGACAAAAAAAAGTGATTATTGTGTATTTTGATGCACAACTGAAGAGGCTTTATCCAGGCCCAGATCAGATAGCTTGTTGTCTTTTGTTGACTGTCTTCCACAGTGACATCGCTACCATACCTGCAGACAACCTCTCTGTCATTGCAGATGGAAGCTCTCAGTGCTAGAATTCCAACAGTCCCCTTCATTTTGGGCTATGCTTTGGCATTTTTACAATATGCACAGCTATTAGAGTGGTCCCCTTGTCAGGCCATTATATTATTTTTCCCGACTCTATTGATAAACAGTTATCACTCCATTCCAGGGAAACCTGAGTATTCCTTTGCCATTCTTTTCTGTAGTCAATCCTTATTTTACTAAGACTATTAGCTCTTTGTAGCTTCCACTGCTGCCTTTTTCTGGCAAATTTATGTATTTATATATGACACTATAACAGAATATGTATTTTTGCTATATATTTTACCCTTCAGAGGATGCTCAGACTTGTTTTTCCTTATTTCTGGGATAGACCTAACATGCACCATTGGAAGCATTTCGATTCAAAATTCAAGCATCTCAACTTTTTTGGGAAAAGGGGAAAATTAGAGAAGGCTGATTACTCTTGGATCCATTTACTGCTCAGACACAGCACAAATTTCCTTTTTAGACTGAGTTTTTGAATGAAAGAACCAATTAAGACAGAAAAGATTAGGAGTATATCTAATTACCTTATTGGACCCTAAATTAGATAATAGCAATAATACTTCTGAAAACAAATTTGCTACTTGCAAACTTCAGAGATAATCTGTGCATACACACACACACACACACAAAATAGTTAATATATGTTTGGCACAGCTGTGATGCTAGCAGTAGATACTACTCACATTACTCTACTCATCACAACACTCATTCTTATATTGATTTTCTTTTAACATCACCCAATTGGTCCCAAGTGATAGCTGATTCTAACATAGGATCAATAAGTGCCTCCAATCACACTCCACTGATGCAAATCTATGAAGCTCAACCAGTCGCCTGAAGAATAAACACTGGGTTGTGGGAGATAAAGTGCATGCAAAAATATACATAAAATGAACTAAACTCTATCCCACTCTCATCACAGGCTGTCATGAAGGTGAATCTGAGAAATATGATCTTTAGTAAAATAAGTTCCAACAAAAACAACATGAACTTGTTGGATAGGCTTTGCTTGTAAAGATGAGCAAATAAGAAAATATTTGTATTTTGTTGTCATCAACAAATTTGTAACAAGTAGCAACTGAATGTACAAAATCAGCCAGGGGAAAAAAGAAAGCGACTAGAATCTCTTGACATTGGCAAGATACATAAGTTGATGACAGCTAGAAATCAGAATTGTTGGGTTAAGTATAAAATGCAAAAAACAAAATGCCTGAACTAAAGGAATAAAACATAATATCATAGACATGAAGAAGAAATTTGCTGAATGCTATAAACAACTTTAGATGCTGACCAACTCTGGATGGCTTTGGTACTCACCAAAAATTGTGCTTGGAAGGACCCTGCCATGGAAAGTTCTAGACTTTATGCTGAACTTCAAATGCAAAACTTCCAAAGCCTTCCAAAATGAGTATGAAGTCTGGGTGGTTTCTACCTCTCCTCTCCAAATGGTGATATGCTGGGTTCTCCAACTTTCTTGAATCTTCCTAGCTATAGTCCAGTGCATTAGTGCTACTGGCCATTAAGCAGTTGTGTTGTACAAGCAGTTGAAGGACTGTGAAGAGTTAATTCTTCATAGAGATAGAGAGCCTTAACTGACAGGCTGTTCCAAGAGATCTGATTGGTTAGCATCAACTGAGCAGAGAAAAATTTCTGAACTGGATGCTGAGGAGAATTCAGTCTGATTTTAGTCCTAGCTGAGAAGAGTCGAGTACTGACAGTTTTGGAATTCAGCCCTGACTGAGAGAAATTTAACACAGACAGGAGAATTGAGGAAAGTTGGCAGGAAAGTTTGGGAAGTAGGCTAAGACTCTCATTCGGGCCAAAGAAAGGGAAAAAAATTTCTAGTGAGAGGAGAATTTCCCTACCTAGTCAAACAGGGAGTTATCCCTGAAGAGTGAAGAGATCCTTGGTCTGGTGTGGTTAGAAGCTGGCATTAGAGACCATAAAATAAGTTAAAAACTCAAGGCAAGTACTGGTGTTTCAAGAGAAGGGGTTTGAGAAGGAAAGAGTGCACCAGCCTTCTGGAAACTGAAAGAGCCAGAGAAGATGCAAATAAAGTGTACTGATGTGTTTGGGGGAAAGTCCTGAACAACAGCCTCTCAACAAAGGCTGATTTCGCACTTACCTTTTACTGGCGCGACCACCCTCCTCACGCCGGCGGATCTGCAGGGATTTCGCACCAGAAGCGCCGGCGCAGCAAAAGAGCCGGCAACTTCCGTCGCGGAGCCAGCTCAAACGTTTTCCTGCTTCTTGGCGGTTTCCGTTTGAGCTGGCTCCGCGACGGAAGTTGCCGGCTCTTTTGGCTGCGCCTGCGCTTCTGGTGCGAAATCCCTGCAGATCCGCCGGCGTGAGGAGGGTGGTCGCGCCAGTAAAAGGTAAGTGCGAAAATGCCCATAGAGATTTAAGTCACTATGAAAAACTTAAGAAACTCTAATTAGCCTGAAACATAAGAACTGAAATCTGTGCATGCACTGGTTTTACCTCAGAGTTATCTATTTTGAGTTACTTCAGAAATTTTATGCCTAATTTCACCTGACTTTCTCCCTCTAAGTTAAATAAAATATTGTTATTTTTGAATTTCAAAATGGCTTGAGTGCTATTTAAGTTAAAGATTCTTCCCTCAGGTTCCTGGGCTGAGCCAACAGCCAACATATTGTGACAGGATGGGACAGCCAGAGTTCTTCAGCAAAGAAGAAAGTACATTATCCCACATGTTCCCCAGAGAGTACTGAGATCGGGAACTCAAAATCTCCTAGTTATCCCCGGGCCAAAAGAAGCCCGCTTAAAATCTACAAGGGACTGGGCCTTTTCTGTTACAGCCCCCTCCTGGTGGAACCAGCTGCCGGAAGAGGTGAGGGCCCTGCGGGACCTCGCCCAGTTCCGCAGGGCCTGTAAGACAACCCTCTTCCGGCTGGCCTATGACTAGCTGGTACAAGAAACTGAGTGTAGTTACACTAGATGTCTGCTGTCCCTAATGTTTTAAATGGTTTAAATGTCTTAAAATTTTAAATGTATTAATTATTTTAACTGTTTTTATGCTTAAATTCTATTTATGTCAAATTCTTATGTTGTGAGCCGCCCTGAGCCACTTGTTGGGAAGGGCGGGATATAAATAATAAAATAAATAAATAAATAAATAAATAAATTACTAGGGTGGCTCTGTCACAAAAGGGGGAAAAAACAGGGAAAATCTTGCTACTGAGAGAAGGAAGAGTACGGCGCCATGGATCATCATAACAGTACTTTGCCCCCTCCCCCCCAAAAAAAAATCCTTCAGAGCTAGGATATAGAGCTGTTCATGCATTGAGATATGACATGAAGAGTGGAGGAGATGGAGGAAGATCATGTACTCAGCATTAACAGGTACAGGGAAGGAAAGATGGGGAAGTTAGAAGTAGCTGCAATTTGATGTCTTAAGTCTCAGTGGTATGTCACACTTAACATGGAGGGCAGGGCAAGCATATTTCTGGACTCTTATATACACAACAGACTGACCCAAAGAAACAGACATTCATACTTACCTGGATAGGATCGGGTTTCAGCCTTTGCAAAAAAAACAGCAGCATTTTCTAAATCAAGAGATAACAAAAAAATGAAATCAAACAAATAATTACGAGGCTAAATTTTTTTATAAAGCCCCAGGCCTAAATGGTTTTGCTGGGGAGATCTACAAGCAATTAAAAAGTGGGACCTCACCTAACAGCTCTTTTCAAACAATATATTCAGTGGCAGAAAGTCTATTCCTGATAGCCAATATAGTGTAGTGCCTAGTGCCAGACTAGAATCTGGGAGACCCAGGTTCAAATCCCAACTCTGCCATGGAAGCTCACTGGATCAGCTTTGGGCCTGTTATTCTTTCTCTTATCCTAACCTACCTCACAGGCTGTTGCTGTGAGGGTAAAAAGGAGGAGAGATCTGCACTGGGAAGAAAAATGGAGTATAAATATGTAACTAAATAAAAATATATGGTATGAATAGGGTTTATTTGAATACATAAACCAGGTTAACCCCCTCCCCCTTCTACAACGCTGGGACTGTATGGAGCCATTGCTATATTACAACCAAGATGCTAGACAATTAACTGCAGTTTTTGATACCTGAATATGTTCCATTTCTCCAAGTATACCAAGAAAGACCAAAATGGATTTGTAACATATAGACAGCTCACAAATTTTGGTAACAGGCCTTTAGATATGGTTCATAATAGCGGTTATTATTCCCCTGGGAACATTCTAATTGGATGGATCAATTATCCTGCTCTGACAAATGGGTAGGGGACCAGCATTACTGTATGACATCATTGAATTGTATCATTCATCTATGGCTACAGTGCATACCTACAGTCCAGTGGATTGACAAAGAGTTCTAGTAAACAGGATTACATTGCAGCTCCCTGCTTCCCACTACTTGGCACATTTACAGAGCCCTTGGGAAAGGCAATATGAGCTAGTCAATAACTTTATAATTAGCAGTTGCATTCACAACTGCAGCCAGAATACCTATAGAATACAAGTTATCTCTCTCTGTGAACAGTGCATTAGGTATCTATGGGTTAATGTTGCTAAATCTTATTTATAAAAAATCAGCCTCAGAACAATGTAAAACTGATTATGCCATGATTTAAAGGAATAGGACACACATAACTATTTGAAATGATTAGGCAGTCACTTCCCAGTTTTAACTTTCTTTTCCAGCACTGCTAGTACCACTGTGTTCTTTCAAAACGGCAAACATGGTTTGAAAAATCCATCCTCTAGAAAATAAAATGCATCCCTCAATTAAAAATAAATGTTCAGGAAAGTCACATATGCATGAAGGGATGTGCATATCTAACTTAAAACATTACTATGATGTGATCCAGTTCAACTGATGGAGAACAAAGACAAACTTGGGTAAACATAAAATTGCCTGTCAACTAATTTCCATCTGCAAAATCAGCATCCTTTCTCCTGCTGCCCTACATTGTCTGGAGACTACACAGAGTCCCTTTTTGAAAACCACTTTCTCAGTATGTAAAAGATGGAATTATCCACTTGCTTCCCTAGTTTCACCACTAATACCTGCTTTAGATCATCCCATTGTCAATGGTACACTGAAATAGAACAAGTCAGACAAGACAAAATCCCAAGAATTATACAGAATTAGAGATTAGGGGGGGGGGGATTTGTCCAAGAATTTTCTGGTGACCCCAGTGCCATAAAGATAATCTGGCTCAAACCAGGTATCACGTCGAGCATTTTAGTACAAATACTACTGTAACACAGCAAGCTACTCACCCTGTCACTGAAATTGAATATTTTTCAAAATTTTAATCCCACTACTCCCACATTTCTTGCAGACTTGCAGCTTGCTCCCTCCAATAACAAATTTGTAGGCCAAGTGCCTATTACTAGGGCAATAGAGCAGACTATCCATGGACAAGGCAGGGATTTATGAACATTTGTGGGATTCCCTAATCAAGTAGAAAAATATTTCTGTGGGGGTTTTTTTTTCTGTTGAAAGCGGTCTGATGAGGACTGAGCAAGCTCAGTGGCCTCAGAATGTTGAGACCAGATGAGAACCAGTGTTGGTTGAGACCAGATAAGAACCAGTACAGAGACATGGAGAACCAGTGTGATATAGTGGTTAGAGTGTCAGACACATCTCTGAAAGACCCAAATTTGAATCTCTCCTGTGCCGTGGAACTCATAATGATTGGCTTGGATCATTAGGAAAAGGGCAGACATACAACTATTCTAAATAATTTAATTCTATTCTTCCTGCCTGCATGAAAACTGTACAGCCATTTAAGAATATGGCATCTGCGTAAGAATATGACACTTAGTAAATCAAAACTACTTTTTATACAAAATGTTTTCCATATAAAATACAATTTCTTTGATATAGAGCATTTTTATGCCATTTATTTACCATTTTTATGCTGCATGCCATTTTTCCCCATATATGTGAGATACTCTATTTTCGTAGCCAAATCTATGTGACCGATTTTTTTGGGGGGGGGGGGGGATTGACTTTAACTTTAATTACACTAGTTCTAGCAATTTTTGGTAGTATTATTGCAAAAGACAGATTACCAGAATTTTGTTCTGAGCATGGAGAAAACAATATAATATAATCCCCTCCCCCCGCTGCAATTTTGAAGAGAGAAGAAGAGATTGGATTTATGCCCTGCCCTTCACTTGGAGTCTCAGAGTGGCTTACAAGCTCCTTTCCCTTCCTTTTCCCGCAACAGACACCCTGTGAGATAGTTGAGGCTGAGAGAGCTATGACGGAAACTGCTCTTGAGAGAATATCTCTGAGACAGTTATGACTGATCCAAGATCACTCCAGCAGTTGCATGTGGAGAAGTGGGAATCAAACCTGGTTCTCCCACATTCTTATGCACACTGTACCAAACTGGCTCTCAGCAGAAACAGAATGGTTACCAAATTCAGTGATATCCCCTTTTTATGACTACATACTGTAACTCTATGCTATTTAGCTCATTCCTATCATATGCACTTTATTTTCTAACTGTGTAACCTCTATTCTTAAACTGTTGTTATTATTCCCCCCTTTCTTTTTTGGAATATCTTTGGTTTATATACAAAATCAATAAAATATAATCTCAAAAGAAGTTATTGGTGCTGAAGAAAAAGGAAAATGCTCCTCACCATAATGAATAAACTGATTCATGCTTTCAAAAAAGCACATTGTAATGAAATAATTTTATTAGAAATTTAGTCTATATTTTCTTGATCGCTGTTACTAGAACAAATCAAAAAGAGATGAAGCAGCTCCAGTCCCATGCATTAACTATAATGAAAGCAACATACTTCCCAGAGACAAGCTCAGTGGAGTGGAGAAATAAAAATCTGTAGCCAGAGGGAGCTCACTAAACTAGCCATTCTTTTTTTCCTGCAATGAATAAATTCTTTCTCCCTTTCCTTCATAGTCCTGCAGGTTTGGTCCTTCAGTGCTAAGGCATTTTTTTTTTTTAAACCTCTCTCTGTTTCTTCCTCTCTGCCTCATCCCTAACCATAATCCCATCCATCACAGTGAAGTAAAAGCATGTTCATTTTTCTCAAGGCACAGATGTGTGAATAGACCATGTGCAGAAACTAATCAGTGGCTGAGGAGGGACCTTAGGGCTTACTGGTTAGGAACCAGCATCCATGTGTTGTAAGGAGTCCCATCTTCAGGTCTTGTGGGGTATTTCTCCAGTAAGGAATATCATAATCCTTTATGTTATATATCTTTCTTGGTTGATGTGATCCAAGATCTTTTCTTGAATCAAATGCTAAATGTTTAACCTTTTCAAATTTTGTGTGTGTGTGTGTGTGTGTATGCACACATATATACAAGCACACACACACACACACATTGTACTTTTAATGTCTCTTCAGTGTTTATAAAATAAATAAATGAGGAAATAAGAACTCTAAATACAAAGATATATTTGTCCCATTCTATTTGTCGTTTCAGAAATTCACTGTGTTCTGCCTTCTGCCCCTTAATTCTGCCTTAAATAGGGGAAACTTTAAAAATTAATTCCAGAATTATGCACAGTTAGCGTGCTGAAGTTTTTAGTTCCCTCAGCTGGTTTGCACTCCCCACCCCCACGTGAGAAACATGGTCTGATTGCAAAAAACAGTCTTCATGTTTCATTCACACACATATATTGTCACATTTGCTGATAAAATACAGCACAAAGGGAAACCTCATGTCATTACGCACAGTCACATCAAGATCACTTTTTATTGTTGTATTCTACCAATATGCACACAATTAATGTAAGGTGTGAATAGCTTGAATAGCCCAAGCTAGCCCAGCCTTGGAAGCTAAGAAAAGTTAGCTATGGTTAGTACTTTGATGGGACACCACCAAAGAAGCCAAAGGCTACTATGAAGAAGAAGGCAATGGCAAACCACCTCTGCTCATCTCTTACTCTGAAAACCCCTCAAGAGGTCACCAGAAGCTGGTTGTGACTTGATACCACTTAATTATCAAAGGTGTGAGTAAATACATACAAGAACAGAGCTCTGTATAAAATTTGCACATATAAATATCTGCACAACTTAGGATGTGCAACAAAAAAAATTGAGGGTTCCTAATGTATTGTTTCATTTCAAAACCTAATGAGAAATTCAGAAGCATCCCTGGCATTATTGAGTAAATAATTAAAGTTGTATTTGATTTGAGTAAATAGCAATACTGTCAAACTATTTTCTTATTACCTTATTTGATTCCTAACTATACTGATTGCTTTCTCCTTTTTTTTGCCTTCTCCCTTCATTTGTAACTCAACAATTAGGATACTGCATAAATCATTTTTTTTAAATGGACAATCATCTATATCTCCCCTTCTTCCCCCTAGGCATCTTTGCTCTTTATTGTTGTGTTATCACTGTATGGTGCTTGTGTTGTATTTGACTGTTAAATACCAGAAACATTTAATAAAATTCACTTTTAAAAATAAATAAATGTGGCTGTGCAGATGGCCACAGCATAATGCAGCATTTGTTTAATTTATATTCCATTCTTCTTTCAAAAAGCTTGCAGCCATTGGCATGGGGCCTAGAGACAAGGGCATAAAATAATTCATAGTGCAGAGACTTGTTCTTTCTCTCTCTTACACTAGAACTCAGGGTCACCCAATAAAACTGATGTGCAGTACTTTCAGTACAGAGAAAATGACTTCTTCATATAAGCAAATGATTAATGTATAGGATTTGCTGCCACAAAGTGCAATAAATGGCCTTTTGCCTCAGATTGATTCTAGAATGGGATTGGGCAGATTGGCAGAGGACAGAATAATCCACAGTTATTAGCCATGATAGCTAAATGGAATCTCCATGTACAGTGGCAGTATATTGATAAATTCTAGGTGCTAGCCACAAACAACAGGAGTGGGAGCTGTCTTTTGGCCAGTGCTGTGGAATCAGGTTCAAATCAAATCCACTCTACAAGCTTCTCTGGCAGAGTGTCCTTGGTTCAGCCATGCATTCTCAACCCAACCTATACTGGTGTCACTGTAAGCATATAATGGAGGAAGGAAAAATGTTGTAAACCATTTTGCAGTGCTGGAATAAACCCTGTGGAGGCCCCTAAGCAGTTAAAATCCTGGGGGCCCCCTCACAAATTATTTTAGAATCTAAGTGCCCGTCCCACAGCCCATGGCCCCTGCTGCAGCCTGCAAGAACTTTCTCAAAAGCCCCTTTGACAAAGTTGTGGGGGAGAGGCAAAGAGAGGCAAACTTGGCAACAATGCCAGCAGCAGATGCACCAGGCAAGTTGGGCAAAGAGCAGATTGGTTGCTGGCTGTGCATGTAGGTTGGGAGGGCTGTAAGCAGAGGAAAACCGGGGCTGGGGGGGGGAGCCAGCTGGGGCCCCAAAAAGGTGTGGGGGCCCTTAGGCCAGTGCCTACTTGGCCTAATTGTTAATCTAGCTCTGCCACTTTGGGTACCCACTGAGGAGAAAAGTGGAGTATTAGTGGAGTATAAATAAAGTAATAAAATTATTTTCATGTTGTTCAGGACATGGATGAACCCAGCCTTGCTTAGTTTTGAAAATGCAACAGCATCATATGTATGACCTCTGGATTTTTTTCACTGAAGAGTGTCTATGATAAGACACTATGCAAAGTGTCTATGATAAGCAAAAATGTACCTCGATGAAACAAAACAAGTCAATTATTTGAAATGCTACTATTTCACTACAGCATAGGCTTTGAAAGTAGCAACTCTTGTAAGTGATTTACAAACTGGGCATCAATAACGTAAAATTCAAGTACACAGCATGGGAAAAGGAATTCAGCTCAGTAGTTGAACTTTGACAACCTTGACTAATTCCCTATGAGAGCGAAATTATAGTGAAGTCAAAAAAACTATTTTTAAAATGGTTGGGTACATGACAAAAATAAATGATGACGAAAGTGTAAACAGAACTTTGAAATATGAAAACAGTGCAGAGAAGCTGAGTTCTTTGCATTTGTCTTCACCACAAGAAGCTGCAGGCATATCCATATTGAACTATGTTTTGCGTATGTGCATGTTGCAGCTGAAGCATTTTGTCTGTAGTGGTGATAAGAGATGACAAATTCTCAGCAAGCACCCACTGTACTGGAATAGATGCAGACAACTAAACTGAAACTCAATCGAGACAGAACTGAGCTGCTGTTGGTCAAATGGAGAAATTGCTCTGAGCTGTAGAGTCAGCCTATCCTGGAGTAGGTTCACTCCCCCTGAAGGAGCACGTTTATAGCTTAGGGGTGCTACTAGATGTGGGCCCATGGTTGGAGGCTCAGGTCTACTCCATGGCATGTAGCACCTTTTATCAATCAATCAATCACATTTTATTTGTATCCCGCCCTCCCCGACCAAGCGGCTCAGGGCAGCTAACAGCATAAAATTCGGTACATACATTGTATAATAAATAACATTTAAAAACAGTTAATTAAAATCCATAAAATTCTGGAAACATTAATACATTTAGTGCTATTCCATCGGCGAGTTTATTTGGCAATTTAGTAGCATCAGCTGGTGAAGGCCATTTGGGACAGGATGGTTTTGCAGGCCCTGCAGAATTGTTCAGTGTCCCGCAGGGCCCGCATTTCCTCTGGACGTTGATTCCACAGCTGTGGGGCCAAAACTGAGAAGGCCCGAGTACGAGTACTCTGGAGTCTTACCTCCTTTGGGCCAGGGATAGTCAGCAGGTTCTTCCCTGCTGACCTCAGTGCTCTCTGGGGTTCATACGGGGAGAGGCGGTCCCTAAGGTAGGCAGGTCCTCGGCCATATAGGGCTTTAAAGGTAATAACCAGCACTTTGTAGTGAATCCGGTATACAACTGGCAGCCAGTGCAGTTCACGCAGCCCCGGCTGTATGTGCTCCCGCTTTGGGAGCCCCAGCAACAGTCTGGCAGCCGCGTTCTGCACCAGCTGCAGCACAAAGGCAGCCCCATGTAGAGGGCATTACAGTAATCCAGTCTCGAGGTGACCGTTGCGTGGATCACTGTTGCCAGGTTCCAACGCTCCAGGAAGGGGGCCAACTGCCTTGCCCGCCTCAGATGAAAAAAGGCTGACTTGGCAGCGGCTGCTATCTGGGCCTCCATTGATAATGAAGGCTCCAGTAGAACTCCCAGGCTTCTAACCCAGTGCGCTGCTTTCAGCGGCGCCCCGTCAAAGACCGGAAGAGATATTTCCCCTCCTAGAGCTCCCCGACCCAGGCAAAGGACCTCTGTCTTCGCCGGATTCAATTTCAGCCCGTTCAGTCTTAACCAAGTTGCCACGACCTGCAGTGCCAGGTCCAAGTTCTCTGGGACGCAGCCAGGTCGGCCATCCATTAGTAGATAAAGCTGGGTGTCATCTGCATATTGGTGACACCCGAGCCCGTACCTCCTGGCAATCTGGGCAAGGGGGCGCATATAGATATTAAATAGCATCGGCGAGAGAACTGCTCCCTGAGGCACCCCACAGTGTAGTGTGCGCCTCTGGGAGAGCTCTCCCCCGATTGCCACCCTTTGTCCCCGATCCTCAAGGAAGGAGGAAAGCCATTGTAAGGCCAACCCCCTAACCCCAACATCGGCGAGGCGGCGGGTCAGTAGCCGATGGTCGACCGTGTCAAAAGCGACCGACAGGTCTAACAACATCAGCACCGCCACACCGCCCCGATCCAGATGCCGCTGGAGGTCATCCACCAAGGCGACCAGCACTGTCTCCGTCCCATGACCCGGGCGAAAGCCGGACTGGCAAGGGTCTAAGATGGAAGCGTCATCCAGAAAACCCTGTAACTGCAACGCCACTGCCCTCTCTATGATTTTACCTAAAAACGGTAAATTCAAGACCGGCCGGTAATTTGCCAATTCGGCCGGATCTGCTGTGCTTTTTTTCAGGAGGGGGCGAACCAAGGCCTCTTTTAAGGGCATTGGGAAGCGCCCCTCCAAGAGGGATCTATTTATGATGTCCCGTAAAGGACATCTAAGCTCCCTCAGGCAAGATTTAATTAGCCAGGAGGGGCATGGGTCTAAATCGCAAGTTGTTGGGCGTGCAGAGGAGAGATCCACTCACTGGATCACAAGCTACAACCATTCCTCAAAAAGCATGATCTGGCCATGGTGATACATGCTCTGTTCACATCCAAGTAAGAAGAAGATATTGGATTTATATCCTGCCCTATACTCTGAATCTCAGAGCCTCAGAGTGCTGGTTCCTTTAAGGCCTTGAACATCCATAGTTCCTAAAGAACCATCGTCTCCTGCACTATCCAGCCCACCACCTGAGATCTGCCTCTCGTGCCCTGCTCTCCATGCCCACCTTCAGAGGTGAGGTGAGTGGTGACTAAAGACACAGTATTTTCTGTGGTGGCACCCAAGCTTGGAATGCCCTGCCCCTTGAGCCTTGCCTGGTATCTATTTTACTTTCTTTTAGGTGACAGGCCTAAATAGGGTTCCCATTCCCCCACCCCTAGTGGGGGTTCTCCCAATTTCAGGGCCTCCAGCCCAGCAGTATGCCACCAGCCCTGCCCTCAAAGACCTACATCATTGCATGATGTGCCTGGAAGTGATGTAACTGAGCCAGCACATTGTGCGGGGGGATGATCTAGCATTTGGATAAAAAACTCTATGGTGCTAGAGTATCCCCTGCATGATATGTCTGGTGCAAAGATGTCTTGTCTGCACTACATTCATGTGAAAAAGTCCCCCACCAGCCACTAGGTAAGACTTGGCAACCCTGGGCCTAAATGGATATTTTACCTACATCTTTTTAAAAGGTAGTCCCCTGTGCAAGCACCAGTCACTTCCGACTCTGGGGTGACGTCACATCACAACGTTTTCACAGCAGACTTTTTAATGGAGTGGTTTGCCATTGCCTTCCCCAGTCATCTATACTTTCCCCCCAACAAGCTGAGTACTCATTTTACCAACCTCAGAAAGATGGAAGGCTGAGCCAACCTTGAGCCGGCTACCTGAACTCAGCTTCCACCAGAATCAAAATCAGGTCATCATGAGCAGAGCTTGGACTGCAAAACCGCAGCTCACCACTCTATGCCATGGGGCTCTTTTTATACATCTTTTTACCCAGGCTTTTAATTAAGGGTTTTATGTTATCCTTTTAAATTGTTTGCTTCTGTTTTATGGGTAGGTTTTAAAAAATATATAATGCGTATATCTAATGGCTTATTTTTAATATGTTGATGTGGCTTTAATTGTAACATGCCTTGAGCAGGATTCTGAAGAGATGGCACAGAACTATCCTGAATAAATGAATAAGACAGCCTGATGGAGTTATCTCCTAACACTGGGATTCAGAGGCTTGCTGCCTCAGAATATTGGAGGTTCCCTTTACTCACCATGGCTAGTAGCCATTGATGGGCCTATTCTCCATACATAGCTTCTCCTCCCTCTTTATCTTCACATCCATGTGTGGTAGATATGTGAGAGAATGTGACTGGCAGACAGACCACCCAAATGAGAATCATTGCTGAATGGAGGTATGAACCCAGGACAACCTAGTTCTAAGTCTGATTCCTTTTCCAGCATGTTTTATTGTTCCTCACCCATTTTCTCTTGTCAAATGGAGTGAGCATCTCCTAGCTCATTTGCAGGGTAGCTGCTCACAGCAGACTAGAAAGGGGTTGACCTTCCAAAGGGTGGAATCAGCACTCCAGACTTTACTTGAGTCCACCAAATTTACCTTTATTGACTGTGGTTACATTTACCCAGCCTGGCTACAAAGTGTGATCCCCTCTTCCTCCACTGCCTACCCCCCAGGTATGCCATATTGCCATTTGTAAGGCCTTACCCAACAGCTGAACCTACCACCAGAGCCCAATCCCCCCCCCCCCCCATATCCCAGCCTGGTCAGGCCCATGCAATCCAGGGTGGAGGAGGCCAGGATCCATCTGCAACCCATAGAGTACCTATCAGCCACACTTTCCTCATGGAATGTTCCCTGGTAGGTGCCTCAAAATCTGGTTGCCATGGCTGGTTGTTGGCAAGACATCCTGGCCACAATCCCCATGGGCCTTGCCAAATCCAGGTCCAACTGCCCTGCCTGTCACATCTCTACTCCATACACAGTCCACTGCATTCAAGCCTTGTCCTTTAAAGACAAGAATCCATGTACTCTCCAGTCTGATTCCAAATAAGATGCATTTTTTAAGCTGAATGAAGCTGTGCACGAGTCTTGTCCCTTAAAATCTGGAAGCTGGAAAGCAGCCCACGACCTGCACAGTGAACTAATGTATTTAAATTGCAGCTGCATATCCATGAAAGTCTTTTTATAAACTTTTATGAAGGCTCCAGTGAAGGGTATTGTATGTCTTGGTGTCATGATAAGCTTTTGAAAAGGTCATACTTGAGACCACTTCCTTCACGCTAAGTAATCTGTCTTTTTTCTGACATTATTAACATTTCAGTGTCGACAGTATGTTTATGAAGCTTTCTGGAAATAGGTATTATGGAATATAGAGACGTTCGTTCATGGCAAGGGAAAGGAAGTAATCCATTTACATTTTTAATTGCCTAGCACCTTTTTGCTCAAAGTTCAGCTCATGCTGTCTACATCCTTGACAGCAGAATATAATTCATAGGAGAACAGCGGATTCCCAGACACATACATATGCCCATCCTAATTCTGACTGAAAGAAATAATACTGCAAACCAGAACATGTAACAAGCAATCCCTTATCCCAGTAATGGTGCTCAAAGGGATGCCAAATTTGATTTCAAAAAAATACTGTCCCATCTAGGCTTGCCAGTCCCCAGATCCAGGCAAGGGATCCTTCAGTTTTGCAGGCTCCTCTCCATCGCCAGTCGGCTGGCTGGTGGGGGAAGCTATGATGTACCTTTAAATCTCCTCAGGTTTAGAAGAAGCTTGTAAACTCTTTGTGTTTTGGAATATGTGTGTGTGCCTTTAAATCTCAGTAGGAGGAAAGCTGCATGGGGTGGGGCGAACAGACAAAGCCACATGGCTCTTCTCAGTGAGTGTGTGAAGCTGTGCGAAATGAAGAGAGCACAGTCCCTCTGTTTGCTTTGCATTCGTTGCAGAAGTTGTTTACATAGTAAAATGGTTGTTAAAGTGTAAACTAGAACCTGATTACAGGATGGAAGATTACAGGATGTGTGTGTATATATATATATATATATATATATTTGGCCGCTGTGTGACACAGAATGTTGGACTGGATGGGCCATTGGCCTGATCTAACATGGCTTCTCTTATGTTCTTATGTTCTTAAAACTCCACCCGCTAGTCTGCTTTGATCCTTACTTTAGTTTCCCTGTGTTAGTCTGAAGAAGTTAGTTAAAATACAACAGACTGTTACATTTAGCAACTCCCATGAGTAAACTGCCCCAGTGAGATCAGAAAAGTATGATCTCAACTTTGGCTGCTTTGTAATTGTGTGTATGTGTCCCTTAATAAAGCCATGCTTGGAAATGCTACCAAAGCCAGGGACTTGTGGGGATATTACATTTAGTGAAGGTGCAGCTGGTAGGGAACACTTTGAAGGCACAAAAGAGGATGAGGAAATGAAGCCTGTATTCAGGGAAACTGCTATGCTGTATTTTATTTATTCATTTAGGGAATGGGAAAATGTCCTGGCTCCACCTCCAGTCCCCAGGTATTTCCTGAGTTGGATCTGGCAACCGTAGTCCCACCATGTATGGCATGATGGTACTGCAAGTGTAACAAAAGGATGGGACTTGAGAAGTGATGGGTACGACCTGTTGGGGCAAGAGGGTGCAGGCTGAAAACGTCTGAGGACTAAAGTAACTTCACCTATCTAGGCAGTCTATTGGATATTTCCCCCCAGTCTGGAAGACTCTAAAAGCCCTGCCTGCCAGTTTGATTACTTTCCAGCCCTGATCCCATAGCCTTCTACTTCCTCATACCCACCTTGCTGGCCACGCTAAGCTTCTGATATCAAGAACCAGCATATGATATATGGAAGGGCTGTGGCTCAGTGGATGGATGACCTGCTCAGCATGCAGAAGGTCTCGGGTTCTCAATCCCTCACATCTCCAGTTAAAAGAACCACGCAGTAGGTGATGTGAGACTCTGGATTGCTGCTGCCAGTCAAAGTAGACAATACTGACTGTGATGGACTGATGGTCTGATTCAGTACAAGACAACTTCATGTGTGATGGAATCTGTAAGTTTTGGGGTTGGGGGTTATAGGTACATCGCCATCATTTTCCATACCAGACAGAGCTCTGTTTCCTGTCTGAGGACTGAAAAAGCCCCAACAGCCAGCTGCATTCTTCTTAGCATCCCTATTCTCCCCCACCCACCCTGCACCAGACTCCTATTTCCAAAATTGCCTCTGGGTCAATATATCTAGCGGTGCATGAAGTCCCACTGAGAAATTTAGCTAATCATATCAACATTCTTTTGTCTTCCCTGAAAATTCCTCAGATGTTTCACCTCAGGAGAAGAAGCCCCGTCATTTGCTTCAGATTTTGCTTTAGGCAAAACTGCATCAGAAGGCTGATCTTTGGCTGTCTCCAAGTGCTACCAGACAAGGCATATTAATATAACCCTGCTCAGTGTGGGAAAGTAAGATTAATGCAACTGCCTGTTGGGGCTGCTTTATTGCTTTGAAGAAGCAGAAAGCAGAGTGCTACCTGGTATAAAAACAGGCCTCCAGGATGAGGGGAAAATATCCGTTTATGTTTCAGTGTATGAAGCACAAATAGTTGCAACTCCCTCAATTGTTCTCATCTCTTGTATCTTCACAAATCTCACCTTCCCTGTAGGCATGCAGATCTATAATGTTGGTGTGGAGGAGGGAGAAACTGAGAGGATGTTGCAAAATAACATTAGGAAACTAAACCAGGGGTCAGAAGTAGAGTGTGTGTGTTTGTGTGTGTGTATGAAGTGCCATCAAATCATAGCTGTTTTATGGTGACTCGCATAGGGAAGACATTAACAGAGGTGGTTTGTCATTGCCTCCCTCTGCACAGCGACCCTGGATTTCCTTACTGGTCTCCCATCCAAATACTAACCAAAGCTGACCCTGCTTAGCTTCTGAGATCTGATGAGATCAGGTTAGCCTGGGCTATCCAGGTCAGGGGGGGGGGAAAGCAGATAATAGAGAAAGCCACATTTTCAGAACAGCATTGTCAAAATTCTCTCACCTCCTAAAAAAAAAATCCCAAGAGAACAAATCCACTAGTCCCTGTTTTTAACCCACCCTTAAATTGCTCCAGCTTCACATCTCTTCTCCCAGACCACTTTGAATGTAAGGGCTACTCCACTAGTCTTCTAATATTCAGCTCCAGCTGTTGGTCTGAAATTTCTTAGATCAGCAAAATACTGAGTGCTTCTAACCACCTCGGATAGCCAGATGCAAAGGAGTTGGATTTTGTATCTTTAACAACTGCATTCAACAGAGAATTTCAGCAGGTGCAGACTCCCACAGATGCGTGACAAAGTGCAGATTCAGCAATTCCCTGTTCCATACCATTACTCACAGTACAACAGCTGTGTTTTCCGAGGCATCAGGGTGTCTTTGTCTATTCATTTCCAGGTTTTCAAGAAATGCACAATTTACAGCACTTGGGGGGCAGAAAATGAGAAGCGTTACTTCACTCTATTAGTGGCCCTGAAGTAGGCCTTGCAAGGGATACAAGTGCTTCACAGCATATAATGTACCTAGGCAGCAAGAATACTGCCAAATTCTTGATCAATGCCAATTTATTATTCAGTGTCAAACTGCTGAACAAAAATATCCACTCGTGTTACATTAATAGTTCATGAGAACAATACCTCAGTCTGCAAGGTTTATTTATTTTTGTTTAAATCTAACCTGCTCACTTACTTATTTAATTCTATTCTGCTTTTTCATTTCCGTATGGGAAGCATCAAGGCAGCTGGAAATAATAAAAATCAGCAAGTAACAAAAACCCAAATTTAAAAAACAAGCAAAAATTCAAAATAGTAACTAGTAAAACACAAAAAGGCATCAGAGTACCAATGCAACAACCACTAGCAGGAGCAGCTGGAGTGCTATACTAAGTCAAGGGCTTAACAGTGTCTCAGCTTGGCGACTAAAGGTGGGCAGGTTGCTTCATGGCCCTCTTGAAGCAAGAAATTCTCATGCGTTGAGTGCCACAGATGGCAGCAGAATATGAAGCATGACCTCTGCCAATGACCTCAGCACAGAATGTAGTTTTAGATTTTAGGTAGTGATCTTAGGTATCCACACCACCAATCCATTCATGGTTTCTAATATCAAAGCCAGCAGTGGGCTTGGAAATAAATGGGGAGCCATTGAACATGAAACAGAATAGCCCCTGCATGATCAGAAATACAAATGTACTGTTCTTTCAAAGCACTATTCAAAGAAAAATCTGCAGCTTTAGAAGGTGAAGTGAAAGCTGCAATCAAAGCAATTAGAAAAAACAAGTCACCTGGAGTAGATGGGATATCAATAGAGCTATTTCAAGCCATAGAAATGGAGTCTATCAAAGTCTTAATAAGAACATGTCAACAAATATAGAAGACAAAACAACAGCCCACAGACTGGAAACTCTCAATTCGAAAAAAGGAGACATCAAAGACTGCAGCAACTATCAGACAACTGCACTAATTTCTCATGCAAGTGAAGTGATGCTCCAAAGTGCTACAATAAAGACTGTTACCATATATGGAACAAGAAATGCCAGAAGTTCAAACTGGATGCAGAAAAGGAAGAAGCACTAGAGATCATATTGCAAATTTACATTGGTTACTGGAACATATGAGAGAATTTCATTATAAAATCAGCTTGTGTTTCATAACATTATAGCAATGCTTTTGACTTAAGGTCACCAACGCTGTGTTGGGAAATAACTGGAGATTATCGGAGTGGAGCCTGAGGAGGACGGGGTTTAGGGAGGGGAGGGACTTCAAGGAGGCATAATGTCTTAGAGTCCATCTTGAAAACTGGCCATTTTCTCCAGGTGAACTGATCGCTGTGACCTGGTTATCAGTTGTAATTCTCAGGAGATCTCCAGCCACCACCCAAAGATTAAAGTAGAAAACAATAATGCACCAGAAAATAATTTTACAATTCACACCTCGTGTGTTAATACATATATTGTGAGGCCTCATGTGTGTTAATACATATATTGTGATTTTACAATTCACACCTCATGTGTGTTAATACATATATTGTGAGGCTGCACTATCGATTTATACAAGGGCATTATGATACTGGCTGATTTGTTTCCAATTCCCTTCCTAATAATTCCCAGCATGGTGTTGGTCTTTTTTATTGCCATTGCACACTGTCTCGACATTTTCAGTGAGTTATCTACCACGACCCCAAGATCTCTCTCTTGGTCAGTCTCCGCCAGTTCACACTCCATTAACTTTGTGTCCATGCCATACAATTCATAATACAGTCAATGGTGTTGATATACCCTCAATGTTGTTTCAATATTTCCTCCAAAACCATAGTGTGGCAAATTGTTGCAAAGGAATCCAAACACCCAAAGAGAGAATGCGGGACCATTCTCCTAGACGTCTCACGGTTTCGATTCTTCTTCAGCCTTTTCTCTCACAAATGCTGCTTTTCAGAGCCCTATAGAAAGTTCCATGTATGGATCAATGCAATCAATTTCCTCTTTCTATTTCCAGCTGGATTCAGCTTTAACTAGCTGTACTTCAAATAGCAGATAAGTTACTCCAGGCAAATGTTAAGGCTCTCCACAAACTCCCTGGGATCTGACAAAAAGAAGTATCATCACATGATGATAGCTTCACAAACTCACAGCCTTTCCCAGAAATTTCATTTACATATTAATCACCATGTAGGACCTCACCTGTTGCCAGCAGCCCTGAAAATCATTAACAAGTCCAGTACAACCAACAGAGGAGGGACGAACTCTTCGTTCACTTTCTACAAAGGTCACCTACCAAGATGGCCAATGTCATCTCTAATGTTCCTTCTTTAATTTCTTCTGATTGTCATGTAAATTGTTGTGAGTGGTTTCAATTCTCTGCTTTTCACTGTTGGTTTTATAGATTCAGTGGTAGTATACACATAAACTGTACAATTTTTAAACACAATTTATATCCTAGTTATATGTACAGTGAATATCAACAGAACAGCAGCTGAGCTACTGATAAAACTGTTTCTTTCCTCCCCCTGCCACAGATCCCAGCAGGTTGCTAACCTCTTAGCTGCTTATTGGGAATTTCTACCCTGCTGTGCTGAGCCTTGGAAGCAAATGCAGAAAAAAGATATGGTGAAGACTAAGCTAACATTAATGGGCAGCTCAGAATCAGCACCAATAGTTATTACATCTAATAACCTACAGGTAGGTTCTGGAGAACTCCTGGAATTACAACTGATCTCCAGACTTCAGAGATCAGTATCCTGAGGGAAATGGCTGCTTTGGAGGATGGATCCCATGGCATTATACCACATCAAGGTCCCACCCATCTCCAAACCCCAGGCCCCAGTTTCCAGTAATTTCCCAGCCCTAACTGACAACCCCTATTATTAGCCATGTCCAGTCAGAAGAAGCAAGGCAAATGACAAGAGGCTCCTGGGGAAGATGCTTAGCTCAATATATAAGAAGGTGCTTTTCTCCGCAAGTTGGATAGACAGAAGAAAAGAGACCAGGAAGCAGCTTACAGGCATTTATAAAGCGATAACATATTATAGGAGAGTCATAGCATAGAATCGAGGATCAGAGGAGCAAATGGAGTCCCAGGAAGAACTCCAGTATAATTTACAGAGGAGGGGCAGGACAAAATCCTGTCTACACCTTAAGTAGCTAAGGATGAAGTAACTGAGTATTTGTATTGGTGACAGGAAGTGAAGCAACTGTATCCATGGTTTTCTTTTCATGAACAGAGAAGATCCTATTGTTGGCTAACAATCTTCCCCCAGCAGACCCAGGTAGATCCACAATAACTGCCCAAGGGGGTCCACAGACCTGGTTTCTCTCTAGTGGAAGAAAACACATCCTGTGACATGCATAAAACTTTATATGTATCTTGATTTACTGACATCAATAAATGTAAAATGAATTTTACAAGGAAAATTCAGTGCAAGGAAATATAAATGACATTTAAAGAATTGCATTTAGTTTGTACAACACGTAAGCAAAATTGGAAAGCAATATTCAGGTCAAACCAAAAGGATGGACAAATTGGAAAGCAGCACTGGTCCAAAGCCAGGTTTGAAATAAGATTGAAAGGGATCAAAATATTTACTACCATCCAGGAATATCTTACCTGAAAAACTGCAGTTCTCTAACCAGAGGGATCTAGAGAAAGATTTTCAAAAATAAAATTCTTGGAATTACTGTTTAAGATTGTTGAGGACTTGCCATTTATATATTTATTTAGATTCAGGGCGCTTTTTTTGAGCAGGAACATAGTTTCGGCTGGCCTGGTGTCAGGGCATGGCCTAATATGCAAATAAGTCCCTACTGAGCTTTTTCTACCCCCCCAAAGAAGCCCTGTTTAGATTTATGTTCTGTGAAAAGTAGTACTTGAAGCCATGGTTCCCCTTGAGTTTTGTTACGGAGTGCTGGATACAACATTTTAAAAGGCTACTCACAAATTTCTTCTTCTGTCCACTGATACTGCTTGAGTCCACTGGAAACAATGGAGGATGGGAATAGCTCCTTCTGGAGACCACAACATTGGACCCCTTAGTCCAATCTTTTTGAAACTTGGGAAGATTTTGTATGGAGAGGCACTAGAAGCTATGCTGCAAATTTGGTGCTTCTACCTCAAAAAACAACCCTCAGAGCCCCAGTTACCCCCAGACTGATTCTCCATTGTAGCCTATGGACCCAACCTATTGACTGTAATGGCCCCATAGGCTACAATGAAGCTGGAAAAAAATATTTATTTATTTATTTTTTTTTGCACACTCCTATTGTGCTCAGTATGATTTATAAGCTGCCTTAAGTCACAGGGGAAATTGGGATATAAATATCTGAATAAACAGTTTGTGCAGGTTAATAACATTTAAACAACTTCCTGTTTGTTAGGTTAGGCAGGGTTCTGATAGTGATTGTTCCTCCTCTATTATACTGGATCTGTAATTATGGTTGTCATATTTCACACACACACAAAGTAGACTGCAAGATCCCTCCCCCACCCCCAAAATGCCAATATATTTTCTGAGGCTCAGTGCAGGGTGATGGTCCAAGGCCAGGTCTACCAATATAGCAGACTGAGGTGATTAGACCTATTTTCTGGAGGCCCTCTCTACCAATATAGTGGAAAGGGGTGGGTAGAGCTGTTCTGTGGAAGCCAGGTCTACAAATATAGTGGAACAGAGTGGGTGAGATTTGACTTGATTCTGCTTTCTTACAATGTTTAAATTATTCTTAAAATATTGTTTTAAAGAATTTAGTTTGAGATTTTTACAAGGTTATTGAAGTAATCTTCTAAAAAACCTAATTTATGTGATAATCAAATGTAGACTGGTTCACAACTTTCATGCTTCTAGCTTTTTTCGCTCATGAGGTAGAATTTCTGCTCACAACACTGGAGCTTAGAGGGAACATTACTTGAGCCAGCTTATGAGAAAAATTTACTTGTTTAATAATACAAAATATTAGGAGTGCTATCTTAAGAATACTTCCTTGAGTGTTAGGCCTGCTGAGCAGACTTCAGTAGGATCATAAGCAGACCTGCTGAGGATGGCATTATAAAATCTTAAGAAAACATAACAGCAGATAATAATAAAAACTGCTTTCTCAACTAGGGCCAGTGGTTCTATAGAGAAATGTTATGCAAGTTCAGCAATAGGTTCAGAACAAATAAAAACAATGATTTATTTGCACTATATAATTTTGGCTTATGGAATTCACTGGTACAAGATGCCAGAAGGGCTTAGGTTCAGTCTCCAGTAGCTGCAGATACCAAGCGTCTGGCTCAATACAGGGCATGTTCAAGTGCCACATCACAGTAGATAACTATCAAATATGACTAACTCAATTCATGCAATATAGGTCTATCACAAACTTTTAGAAGTTTCCATATTCAGGGACAGTTTTCTTTTGAGAACCAGAGAGTGGAACCAAGAACAAAGGTGTGGCTGTCTCCTGCAAGCCTTGCTTGTACAGTTCCAAGAGGCACATAAGAGAGCATTGAAGTAGATGGCTCTTGTGGTTTAATCCAGAAAGAAAACTGGTATGTTTTACAACTATCACATTCTTAGTCATTCTGTATTTTTGTCGTTCAGTTGCAGCTGAGTCTGACTCTGCAACCCCATGGACAAAATCACGCCAGGCGCTCCTGTCTTCCACCATCCTCCGAAGTCTGCTCAAATTTGTGTTAGTTACATCAGTAATGCTGTCCAGCCATCTCATCTTTTGCCACCCCCTTCTTCTTTTTGCCTTCTTTATTAGGCAGGTCCTTATAAGCACCAACCAGTCAACCAACCACAGCACAGCCAAGCTGATCCATCAGTGCCAACAGCAATTACTTAATTTCTTCACTATTTTGGTAATTAGAGATAAGCTATTCTCAGATGTCATTTGCAAGGAATCTCATTACTTTCCTACCTGCCTGTCTGAATATGGTTGAGCCTTGGCCTTCACATTCAGCATAAGACCTGCATCTCACAGATAGATAGGAATAAATGACATAATAAATTTCAAGCGTGTGTGAGGGATTTGAAAGAATTCTTCATCAATGGAAACGAATAAAACCACTAATGTATCATAGAGATTTATGTAAAAATGCTATTCAAGATATTGTGGTCCCAGCACAAAAATGCTTTGTGGGTATTATTTATTAGGGAATCCCTTGCTTTGTAAAAAGAAAAAAAATGCATTCTCAAGTAATTGTCTGTGGGCATGCAGTTTTCAACTGCTCTGATTCATGTTGCAACTGGTTTTGCATTATCACAGTAATAATCCTTGTTCAGCAAACCCATCACAATCTTGCCAAAGTGCATTGCATTTACTTTGTCACACTATAAGTTTAGCCCATGAGAAAAGACTCAGAACTAGTCCGCACTGCTAGTGGTTTAGGATCCCTTTCATCTAATGGCTGCAAGAAGGTTCTCAGGTATAAATGTCACCTTCAGAATCATGTGAGTGCAGTCTGCTTCAGTATTTGTTATGCTCAGTTAAAGTGGGTTGTAATTCAAGAAACAGGCTCTATCAATGCATAAAGTAATTACATATAGGGCACAATTTGCACTTGCTTGCCTCCAAAAAATCAGCAGGCACCTCACTGAAGAAGAAACACATCGATGGAACCTGTTCAGCAGGGCCAAAATACAGGACAAATGTGGCACAGATTTACCAAGCCACTAACTGTTGTGGATTGGGAGGGAGGTAAGAAGAGGAAGCATTTTCTGCAGCTTCATTCTGCCTGTAGGCTCCAGGGGCTGGTTCAACTTCATGTGCTGGTCGGGAGCATTAGTACAGGCTGTGCAGTGTTGGACAGGGAGGCCCTGTTGGATACCAGATGGCTCACCCTCACCTTTTTTCTGCCTCATTAGCTTGAGTTATAGAGTTACATCCATGTGTTCCAACACAGCAGAAAATGGGCAATCTTCTTCAGCTTCTAGTGGGAAAAGCTCCTGTTTGTTACAGCTGGAGGAGTTAAAGGGCTACTCTTGCTGATTGCTGGGCCATGTGCTTGTCCTTTTTTGTGTGACTTTTCCCACTGAGACACAGAGAGACACTGACCACTTGGAGCAGCCTCCACATGGTCGGGGACTGGGTTGGAGCAGGCCTTGCAGCAGGTTCCACAGCATTGTCCAGGCCATAGGGTATAATGGTGAGATAGGGGCACCCTCTTTGGGTTCCCCTGGAATGGGAACTCCTGGCCCAACCTTTAGGGACTTGGGGGGTTCATAGGGGAGAATCCCCTGCAGGTCCCCTGCAAATTTGGGGGCTCTTCCTCAAACCCCCTTTCCTCCAGGCGGCTTCCAATATACCCTATTTTGCCATTGATTTCAATGGCCTATAGGGTATAATTGGGCTGTATATTTGGAAATAGCCGTATATCTCCCGCATATACGGCTATTCTGAATACCGGTATTTGGAAATATACTGTATTCCGAATATTTTGGCCCCATATATTTCCGAATCCGATTAATTCCAATTTTTTTTTTTGCACACCCCTACTGACCTCAATAAAGGATAAGAACTCTTCTGAGGGATATAAATCATAAATAAATAAAAATAAATAAATCTGCTTGGCAGGCATAAGGTTCCAGGTTCAATCTCCAGCATCTCCACTTAGAAGGATCGGGTTGTAGATGAGACTTGGCAAGATTACTGCCAGCCTGAGTAGATAATTTGAAACTTGATGGTCTGATTCAGAATAATGCAGCTTCATGTTCAAATATTGGTTTTAGCATGGTTTCACCCAGTGGGTTTGCTGGGAATACTATGTCCACAGCTGTGATACACTTTGGTTCTTTAACAGCACGTAAGATGGAAGGTCAGGTACTGCTGGGACCCCAGCCTTTGCTTCAGCTAAACAGCTCTATTAGTACTCATGTTTTGGGCATGCCTGATAGTGACCCTTGGTAGCTTTGGGGCTTCAGCACCACTGCTGGCAAAGCAACCTAACATTGCCACCACCAATTCCTGCAGGACAGGTCTAGCTGGATATGCATACTGTCAATTAAGCCCAGCAGGAACCTTCCAGAGATAGTCAGAAAATGAAAAACAGGGAGAGGAGCCGACCCATTTCTGCTTCTTCCACTCCAAACCTTTGGGGTTTCCCTGCTTGGTACAGTACCAAAGCAGGGCCCAGGTAAATCTCACCTAATTCATCACTGTACTATTCAGAAAGTGGCTTCTGTAAATGATGCCACTGCTCTATAATGGTTTCCAGACTGGAGCTGGAGGAACGCCTTTAAGCCAGGCTGCAGGAGAACAGCAGCAGGGGAGAAAAAGCTTCCCTTCAGCAGTTCTTGGAAAGTAAATGTGTGTTAGTGTTCCCCTCCCCATTTGTCACATCTGCTAATTTTTTGCTTAAAATATACATTGTAGTGACCAAGTTACAATTCATTTTTTCTGTTAATACAGCAATATTATAACGTCATGACAAAACTCTCCAGCTTAATGGGAACCTAAAGCATGAGAGGAAAAGTGAGTCAATAAGCATAACTCCCTCCCTCTCCCCCAGTTTTGCATGATTCAGCCATGTGATGCAGACCATAGCATTCAGAGAGCAGGAGAGAAGGGGATGCCATGCCACTCCTAAAGTTTTTGATTTAGGCATCTGAACAATGGCACATATTATGGGGCACATCACTGGCTGTTTGGACCAGGTGTAGAGACAGGAACCGATATCACAGAGATGGCATATGGGAGAGAGATAAATTTTGTTGTCCTTCAGATCCTGGGTTAGTCTATCATCGGGAGTTGTCATGAATAGGTAAGATCCACACTCTTCATTTCAAAAACACCCCCCACACACTGAACGTCTGTCTGGGTTTTGTTGTACAGGAGATCGGGTGGGAACTGTTGCTTGAATAAAGGAAGAGGACTTCTTCTCACACCCTCAGGATCCTGTCTTTAAAAAATAGAGGGGGGAGGCAATTGCTATGTGAAGTGAAGCTCTTACCTACATCTGGAAAGAGAATATTTTCCTCCTTTTTTTTGAGGGGTCAAAAATATATTCCTATTTTTAAGAAATCTCTTCTGGTCCAGGGAATCAAAGAAACACTAAACCAAATCAGCCATGGAGGCAGCATCTTCCCCCCACTTCCCTCCCCACCAAATTTATTTCCGATCTTTATTCACCCCTCAGGCCCCCCTCCTCCTTTTCTCCCCCACCCCCCACATCTGTCTCTATTCAAGGTTGTTGTAGGCTTCCACATTACATGTTTATCCTAAAGTTGAAGCAGAAACTAGTGCTGGAATGGGCAAATGTGGGAAGTGAAAAAAGGCAAAGTCTCTTGCAAGCAGCCTTTCCCCAGGGTCTGGAGCTCAGAAATCTCTGCATTGCTTAGAGAGTTATTTATTTATTTTATAAACTGCTCCCACATTCTCCACTTCATGGGTCACTTTTCTAAAAAGATATGGTGGTGTAAGGGTTGAGGGGAAAGAGTAGGAAGTGCACGGAAAGGGGAAGGGGACTGATATATTTTTATTCCTCTAACACAGACATTCCCAAGTAACTTTTTTTTTAAATAAAGCAGTATCATTGTAATATCCTGCCAAAAAAATGGGGGGGTCCATTACTGATAAAGTGCATGATGGGAAGCAGCATGACCCCCTTTTGAAGTAAATGTGGAATTTGTGAGGCAGATCCAATCCTGAAAAACTGTGAGGTAAAACCCTATTGCAAATGGAGGGCTGAAAACTTGAAGCATTAGATGGGAATTCAACTTTCCAGTAAAAAGAAGACCACACTGCCAAAGCCTTCCCCGATGCTGCCTCTTAGCAATGCCATGCAGAGGTTTACTTTATCTGAATGTGGAGGTTCCCTTTGGTCACCATGGCTAGCAGTCATCCCTTGACTCCATGAATTCATTTAATCCCCTTTTAAAGCCACTAATTCCCCACGCTCTGGCACACCTTCATCTCCATGAATTCTGAAACTTCCCATTTGGTAAGTTCTTCAGGAGACACTTTCCGCTTGGACACCTTTGTTTTCTGACACTTGAGTAATAGCCACAAGTAGTAGGACCTTTCTATGGTGGCATCTGTTCTGTGGAATTCCCTTCTCAGTAAACCCCACCAGGCCAATTCTACAACAGACTTTCTCTACTTCTTATGCAGTTATTTAAATTTGGATCACTACTGCTGATAGTTACTACTACGCATTTACTTCTCATTGTATTTTATCAGGTTTTATGGCACGACTATGATATATGCATCTCTTAGTATTATTTTATGATATTGTTTTAGGGTATTATGTTGCGGGGTGATTTTGGGACAGAAAGATGGATTATGAATAAAATAAAAATAAAATGTAACAAAATAGGTTTGAAGACAGCTAAAAATACAGAAGGCTAATGTTCATATACACACATAAATTGCACTTCTTTAACTGACCATGCAATTTTCTAGAGAAACTCTGACCTTAACACACAATAAAGGTGTGTTAGTTCACAAATGACAGGTAGACACAGTGTTCATATATCATTTCCTATCATTATCCAGACAACAAAGCAGGCATGAAAGCTTCCATTGCTCTATTTCCTAATTGTATATTGAAAACACTTCCATTTAAAAATCCTATTGTGATTTAATGTAGTATATCTCTTATTACATGCGTAGATTCTTTTGATCAAAAGAAACTTGTCTGTTACATTTAGAAATAAAGGGGTGTGTGTGTGGCTGACTTCACAAATCTAAATAGAAAGCCCATTGTAGACTGAAAATTAAAGTGTATAATTACATCAAAAAACAAGTATGTGTGAATGATGATTTCCTTTCATTGTTGTGCATATATAAGCTCCAGCCTGCTTATCCAGAGAACAAGACGAAAAACTGTCAAGGCGCTAAGTTTGGCTGGTGGAAAATTAATTTGGGTCACTCTATAGTGGAGTTGCCTTGGTAACAGCATGCAAAATGTAGCAAGCAACCTCTTCATCAATGTTAATATAACATCAGGCATTCTCCACGAATTTTTAATCAATGTAAACTATAACACAACCTTCCTCACTAAAGCTGAGTTGAAAAGTAAAACTCTCAGTCTCCTTGCTAAACGCCGAAGCATCAACATCTCTCTTCATACTAGTACATTAAACCTTCAGTTTCTTTCATTGTAATTTTATCTTATGACAAGGAAGCAGTACAGGCTTTTAGTGTATTTTTAACACACAGATAGACGCACACATGCACGCACACACCCCACCCCCAATAAAAAGCAAATATAAAATAAATGGGGAATAGTGAAAGGCAGATAAGAGAGGTGAGGAATTCACTGGAAATTGTTCATTAGAACTTTTTTTTTTACTTTTTCCAAAATGTCTCAGATGTTTTGCAAAAATGATGTTTCCAAATTTTATTCAAATTTATTTTTACATGAAACATGGGAACCCGTCTGCAGATATGCAGGCCCTCTCTGTAAAATTTTACTTATCTTATTGAAACTCTTTGTCTATGCCAAAAATTCCCTGCATGTCTAAGGCTGAAAATTTATACCAGTCATTCAACTGCAAAAAAATTTTCACTTCCTTTTTAACATTTTCAGATTTTGAAGAATGCATGTGTGTGTGGGACTGAGTAAGTAAAAAGATATGGCATATATCTAGTGTTTAAAGATCAGGCTAAAAGTAGAAGATGGAAGCAGATTGCAGTTTTTCCTGGCACAGGGAGCAATGTAAATGTGGTATATCGTTTTGACACCAACAAGGAACTATCCTGTGGCATTTCACACTATGAGAATTTAACATCTTTCTCATGACTCATCTCCCTTGGATAAATTTTTCCAACAACTATTCAGCATAATGTTAAAATTCAAAAGTTTTGGGCAGGTAAACTTCCTGTTAGCTCCCTTGTAACGATCCTAGCATGGAAGGTAATCTCCAAGAATTCCAAACAAAGCAAGTCTAAGAAATTGAGTCCACAAGCTCTCGTCATCTATTACTTAATCAATATGTTTTTTAAAAAGGTGAAATACAAAGAATGTTTGAAACAGATAAGGTATGACTGATATAAATTTTCAACCTTAGACATGCAGGGAATTTTTGGCATAGACAAAGAGTTTCAATAAGATTTCAGGTTTTCACGGCTGGTAACATCATTAGGATTTGTAGAATCTTTCGGGCTCAAGTGTCGTGTTCTACTGGAGAAAGTTTTCCTTCCAGACGTTTCGTTCTCAGCTGCGGAGAACATCCTCAGTGGTGTTGCAGCTGGAGCAGGCGCTCTTGACCTTCTTGGCTGCTGTGCATTGAGTGGGGCCAGGGCTGCTGGAGAGCTGCTATTTCTAGGCTGGAGGGGGTGTGATGAAAGGGCAATTGGTTTGTGGATGTGCCCATTGTTTGGTGGGGCTTCCTGGAAGGGTAGTGATAAGGAAACTGGCTGTGACCATTGTTCTGTGTTAATTGCTGGGAGGGTTGGAAGGGGTGTGAAGATAAGGAAGATGGTTGTTGACTGTGCTGATAGTTCTGTGGAATATGATGGTTGTTCTGTGACTTTCTGCAATTTATAGTCTGTAGGGTGTTTTGCAGAGCTGGGTACCAAAATTGGTGGATGAAAATGCCTTCTTCTTTTCTGTTAAAATTGTGCTGGTGTTTGTAAATGAAGGCAGCAAGACCTCCTATGAGAAATCCATTACAGGAAATCATAAGAACATAAGAGAAGCCATGTTGGATCAGGCCAACGGCCCATCAAGTCCAACACTCTGTGTCACACAGTGGCAAAAAAATTTATATATACGCATACACTGTGGCTAATAGCCACTGATGGACCTGTGCTCCATATTTTTATCTAAACCCTTCTTGAAGGTGGCTATACTTGTGGCCGCCACCACCTCCTGTGGCAGTGAATTCCACATGTTAATCACCCTTTGGGTGAAGAAGTACTTCCTTTTATCCGTTTTAACCTGTCTGCTCAGCAATTTCATCGAATGCCCACGAGTTCTTGTGTTGTGAGAAAGGGAGAAAAGTACTTATTTCTCTACTTTCTCCATCCCATGCATTATCTTGTAAACCTCTATCATGTCACCCCGCAGTCGACGTTTCTCCAAGCTAAAGAGTCCCAAGCGTTTCAACCCTCCAATGTCTTTAGGTATAACTTCTCAGATTGAAAAAAACTGAATGAATATTTTAAGGATTCTTCCTATTGGGCCAGGTTTAGATTAGGGTAACCGCAGCACCTCCTTTTCCCTCCGTTTATACAAGAGAAAGCCCGGGAAAGGCGGCAGTGAAGCGCTCTGCGGCTCTTTAAGGGCCGACCCCTCCTGCGTCCCACCTCCCCCTGTCAATCAGATGATCGATGGGAAAACCTGGAAAGGAAGTGGAAATGAGGCAAAAAGTAGCACAGCTTTTTCAGCCAGTCGCTCACGCAGCTGTTGCAGTTTTTCCATCGATCATCTGATCGACAAGGGGAGGGGGACAGGGGAGGGGTCGGCCTGTAAAGAGCCGCAGAGCGCTTCACTGCTGCCTTCCCCGGGCTTTCACTTGTACAAATGGAGGGAGAACGAGGCGCTGCAGAGTCAGGTAGGCGGCGAGGCGGCGTGTTGCTGCCGGGGGGGAGTGGCAGCTGGGCTGTGTGGCCCAGTTGCCAACATGCAACGGACTGGTACCGGTCCACAGCCCGGGGTTGGGGACCCCTGCTCTAGCTTATGTCAATGGAAGGAATTGGAGGTTGGAAAAACCAGAGCATGGACAAGGTACTAATCTGGTGGTAAATTAAATAATGAATGTCTGGTTGTTAATAATTATATAGCAGGTTTGGCCAAGCAAAAGAGAGCATATAGCCTCTTGTTCATGATGCACACTGCTAGTTCCCTTTGGGCCTGAAAAAAAGCTCTGAGACCAAAGGCAACTCACTAAGTCAGACCCTAGTCTTGGAATATGAGATTCCTTTTAAAAGATTTTCTTAGAATGCTCTATATATGCCCCAGTTCTATCCTGCATCACTATTGCCTGTCGGTTTCACTGGTGACCCTGAATCCTAGAATTAGGAGAGAGGGTGAAGATCTTTACTTCATTCCAAAACTTAATAAATGCCTTAGATCACTTTTATTTGATGTTGCTTCTTTGCCATGACCCCGTGGCACAGAGTGGTAAAGCAGCAGTACTGTAGTACTGTGGTCTGAACTCTCTGCTCACGACCTGAGTTCGATTCTAGCGGAAGCTGGATTCAGGTAGCCGGCCCAAGGTTGACTCAGCCTTCCATCCTTCCGAGGTTGGTAAAATGAGTACCCAGCTTGCTGGGGGGGAAAGTGTAGAAGATTGGGGAAGGCAATGGCAAACCACCCCGTAAAAAGTCTGCCATGAAAACGTTGTGAAAGCAATGTCACCTCAGAGTCAGAAACGACTGGTGCTTGCACAGGGGACCTTTCCTTTCATTTCCTTTGGCATACTGGCTCTCAACTGAACATTCTCCAAATCTAAATTAACACTTGGCATTATTTTAACTGATTAACGACAGGACTATATATTATGCATAGACTTTCTGTAAAGGTGTCCAAGGATAAAGATCACATTTGTTTCACTTTTTTACACTGAAGATGCTGATAGAAGGTTAAAGATCATTTAAAAATAAAAAGATAGCATAATGCCTACAGTAGAAGTTCACATTGCGTTATTGACATGATCATGTAAAAATATCCCAGCTGCACAAACCTTAATTGCTTTTCTGTTCCTGAGAAACCAATTAGTAAACACACCAGGGATTGGATTGGAGTAAATTTGAATTTTACATTTTAGAAATTATGCTGTGAATCTACAACCAGTTTGGGAACAACTAGTAATATTTTGAATAACTGCAGTGCATATGTTCCATAAAATATTATCAAGTCCTTTTTTTCCCCATCACGCAAAGACCATTCACATTTGTGCAATAATGCTTGCAGCTAATAAACATAATTTCAGAGGAAAATCACTGCCATATGTAGTAATTACAGGTTTGCAGTACTGCAGCAGAAGCTACCAAGAATCTTTAAGCAAAAATAATGGTAGAGTATAATTTGACCAATAAAGCCTCTAGATTTTGGAGTCACAATCTGCAAACAGCTATTTGAATTGGAGATGGTTTATCCACATCTATAATGTTGCCTCAAGAGCCCAGCCTCTGATAAAACTAATTTCTGCCACTCAGATTGAGCTCAAAAAACACTACTTACATAAAGGCTGAGAGCTGGCAGACTATGCAGGATCATGGTACAATGAAAAACAAAAACAGCCACAGAGAGATTCACACACACCTTGCATCAGAGTTTTTAGGCCATTAACTAGAATGTCTCTAAAGTTAATTAAGCCTTTTGCTATAGGACAGTTATTACATTAATATTCCCCCCAGCAAAGCTCCTAGCCACATACGATATTTGTCTGAAAGATCTTACTTCCCATGACTCGTTCTTTCACATTTCATATCAATGGAGGTAGCCAAGGCTACCTCTACCATGACCCCTCCCTGAGATTTCCCTTCCTTCCTTATTTGAAAAAGTTTCCATGAAATAGAATCCCCTTCTGCCATAACTTCCATCAATCAGATGGCTTCCCCTTGAGCTCACTTGGATTGTATTCCCCTTTCTAAGCCCAAGAAATGTTTTAATTTTCTGTTAATGTTTATATCTTGTAAATGAAGGGAGCTGAAAACAAATCAGCCAGTATCATAATGCCCCTGTATAAATTGATGGTGTGGCCTCTTCTGGAATACTGTGTACAACTCTGGCCACCACACCTCAAAAAAAGATATAGCATTGAAAAAATTGCAGAAAGGGGTAACTAGAGAGTGATTAAAGGACTGGAATTGTATTCTGTGGCCCCAGAAGGTAGGACCAAAACCAATGGGTTGAAATTAAATCAAAAGAGTTTCCGGCTCAACATTAAGAAGAACTTCCTGACCGTTAGAGCAGTTCCTCAGTGGAACAGACTTCCTTTGGAGGTGGTGGGCTCTCCTTCCTTGGAGGTTTTAAACAGAGGCTAGATGGCCATCTGACAGCAATGAAGATCCTGTGAATTTAGGGGGAGGTGTTAGTGAGTTTCCTGCACTGTGCAGGGGGTTGGACTAGATGACCCTTGAGGTCCCTTCCAACTCTGTGATTCTATGATTCCTGCATTTTCACTATGTCCTGTGAAATGTGCCCTGTGAACTCAGTTCCAGTGACCAATGTTGCATGAACCAAGGAGAACAATGCTAACATTTTTGTCATCATAGTTACATCAGATCAAAAATGGTAGGATGACCTAGCCCTGCCCCCCTCAGTTACCTCACTCAGACACAGGATTTTCCCTCAGTTTTTCTTCCGTTTTTCTATTTTCTTCTTATCTGAATATATATGGCTGTCCCACCCTTTTACTTTAATGTATTTTGATTCTGGCTCAGCCCAGGAACTTGAGGAAAGAGACAAGATTGCCCACTTAACTTAAACTTTTGAAAGTGGCACATGAGAGCTAGAGAGAACATTCAAAAATAAACCAAATATTTTATTCGACCTAAAGGAAAAAGGGTCAGGTGAAATCAGGGGTAAAATGTCTGAGGTATTCAAATATAACTGGGAGGTAATATATTATAATCACAAACTCCAGTTCTTATGTTTCCAACAAGCGAGAGTTCTTGAGCTTTTCACAACTCATCTAAGAGGTAAGACAGTTTGGCTTCTGTGTTCCCTAAACACTCCAGTTCACTTTCTTGAGTTAATTGACTCTTCAGATTTCAGAAGCCAGGGATACACTACGAAGCACCCAGTTTCCTTCTCTGAGTACACTAGGGATAACTCCACTCTTTAGAGTTTATTTTTCCTTTAGGTCAAATAAAATATTTGGTTTATTTTTGAATGTTCTGACGGGACGGACATCAATGCTGAGGGACACCGCCTAGAATGCTGGGAAAGCCTTGACATATGGGATGCCTCAGATTGCTGGTCCCAGTCTGCAAACTCCTGAGGGGGGTACCACTGGTACAGCGGGTATAGATAAGCATAGGGAGACCACTGGTGCTGCTCCCACGGTGGAAGCGGTGGGAAGCAGCGAGCTATGGTGGCCGGTTCCAGCTCTCTCTGACCTCTTGCATGATCCAGCGGTGCCAACGGCTCCATCGATGCCAATACCGCCACCTCCGAGACAGAGTCTCTCTCACTGCGATGCCTTGACCCCGAAAAATGGGAGCGCTGAGTGAGGTCGATCTCTTGCTCCGATGCCTATAGACGCAACTGCTGCGAAGCACTGCCTCTTGACACTGAAGGGCTACAATGTGGGGATGCCAAGATCTTCCTTGGTGGAGCGGTCGACATCGATGTAGAAGTGTCGTAAGAAGGGGAAGGAGTGCGGGTTAATCTCTTCTTCCGCTTCTCCTTAGATTTCACCTTCGGTGAGGATGATTGGGTCCCTGAGTCATCTCGATACTTCTTAGCTGGGGTGTCCACTGACACTTCAGAAGGTCGCTTTGTGGAACGCCCGCACTCAACTGGCATCTTGGTCCTGATCGGCGATGTATCGGCCGATGTGACCGTCGGGGCCGTGGCCTCTCCCATCGGTACCGATGGGCCCGATGCCATCTTTTGAGGATGAAGTGCCGACCCAACCAATGCAGCCAAAAGCCTCGCCGCTCGATTCTTGCAAGTTTGTTTGGAAAAACTTAGGCAGTGTGAGCAAGAATCTACACAATGTCCCTCGCCCAAACAAAAAAGACAGAGGGAATGGCCGTGGGGGGGGGGGGCAATCTTCTTCCCACAGAAGCGGCACCTCTTTAAAAAAACCCAACGTCTTTCCATAGACGCCAAGGGCAAAAACCCACCCAGGAAAGTCTCTGAGGAGAAAAATGGGGGGGAAACTAGGCCCCGAAGGCCAAGTCCAACAATTTTTTTTTTACAACACTAACTATCTAACTAACTAACTAACTACACTAAGAAAATAACAAATGGGCTATATACAACAAGAAAGGCAATCCTAAGATTACTTTACCGACCGGGGACACGAAAGGAGATCCTCTCAGCACAGCGATCAGAAAGGAACTGGCGGGATCCTCACGCTGTCGCCGGCAAGCATGCGCACTGGGACACCTGCGCATGCCCGTTGGTGCCGAGCGCGAAAAAATCCTGGGCCTTTTAGGTACCAATTTAGGGATCGGCGCAGGCGCTCTATCCCATGAGTGTGAAGCACATGAAGAAGATCACATATTGACCCATGAAGAAGATCACATATTGACCCACATATTGACCCATGAAGAAGATCACATATTGACCCAATCAATCTGCGGTTTGTTAAAATCACCTATTACGACACAGTTTTTACGTTTAGCCACTATATTTAATCCTTCCATCATATTATAATCGTCCTCTATCTTTTGATTTGGTGGACGAAAACGAAATCCCATAGTTAAATTTCTCTTTGGGCCCTCTATTTCAACCTAAAGCATTTCTAGAAGGGAATCTAATTCTCTGACCTCAGTCTTACTGCATCGTATACTCTCTCTGACATACAGAGCCACCCCACCTCCAACCCTTCCCTCCCTATCCTTCCAATATAACTTATATCCAGGAATCACCATGTCCCACTGATTCTCCTTATTCCACCAAGTTTCTGAAATTCCCACAATGTCTATGTTTTCTCCCAACACTAAACATTCCAACTCACCAATTATACTTCGAACACTTCTAGCATTTGCATACAAGCATCTATAATTTCCCAGGCAAGCTAGGCCCGCAACCTTCCTCCTGCCACCTCGAGACTTTGGCAGACAGTCCATACTGTTTGTCACCATCTCAGTGGACAACTCTGATCCATTACCCGGTAGAAAAGTAACATCTCTTTGAGATGAGTCCTCCCAAACCAGAGACATTTCATCTCCTGTCGGCTTTCCCCCAAGATTTAGTTTAAAACTGCTCTGCCACCTTTTTGATTTTAAGCGCCAGCAGCCTGGTTCCACCTGGGGAGAAGTGGAGACCGTCTTTTTTGTACAGCTCCCGCTTGTTCCAGAAAGCATCCCAGTGCCTAACAAACTTCAACCATCATCGTCTCATGCACACATTGAGACTTCTAATTTGTGCCTGTCTCTCCAGCCCTGCACGTGGAACAGGTAGCACTTCTGAGAAGGCTACCTTGGAGGTCCTGGCCTTAAGTCTCTCGCCTAGCAGCCTAAATTTTTCCTCCAGGACCTCACGACTGCATTTCCCCACATCGTTGGTGCCAACATGCACCACAATCACTGGCTCCTCCCCAGCACTGTCTATCAACCTATCTACTACATGCGTAATGTCCGCTACCTTCGCACCAGGCAGGCAAGTAACCATACGGTCAGTACCTTTAGCCCACTCAACCAAACAAACAGCAGTTCCCCAGCAAACCACAAACTCAGAATTTTCAGCAATCACACAAACTCAGAAATTCTCAGCAACTTCCCCAGCTGCTCACCCTTATATCAGTTATTCTCTGCTCTATCTCAGAGCTTCTCTGCTCTCTCTGAGTTCTCTGAAATGTTTATACAGTACTTAAAGCACAGTCTGTCACAAATGACTGCTATGGACATATAGTTTTGTTCTTTATTAGATATCGAAGCTAAATTACTATACTAACTTTGATCTTTAGGGTTTGTAGAATCTTTCGGGCTCAAGTGCCGTATTCTACTGGAGAAAGTTTTTCTTCCAGACGTTTCGTTCTCGGCTGCAGAGAACATCCTCAGTGGCGTTGCAGCCAGAGCAGGCGCTCTGACCTTCTTGGCTGCTGTGCATTGAGTGAGGCCAGGCTTGGCATGAAAACCTGTGATGGAAGTTCTGATAAAATGTCTGCCCTTATACCCTGAAATGAATACTGCAGTGGAACTGATGGAATTACCGAGTCTAACAAAGGATGGGAGGTATGTCTTAGAAGAACTGTCTTTAAAACAGGTTTGTTGTCAGCTAATAGCCACAGCACCTCTGCTGTGATTATGTGAATAAACAGAATAATGTAGACATGCAATGTAAACCAGCTGATAATCTGGCATTTGTTAATGCAAATAAATGCTGGTCAATTCCCTGCATATTCAGTCTTGAAATAACACATGTCTATTAAACACTTTCACATGGTTCATTCACTTGTTGAATGTACCCTGATGGAAATGTATTTCTATAAATTTAGGAAACGCATTTGTTAAGAAATCCATTAATAATTGCATCAGGGTGATTCTTTTATCCTTGTTATGTGACCCCATTTTAATGGCTTTTGTTTTACACTGAATAAAAATGCAGTAATACTACTGTCTGTTAACAATAAGGTATCAGTTCTTCAATATATATACACTCAGATATAGCATCTTCTCTAAATAGTATCTAAAGCAAGATTATATGTTAGTTTAAGAGTTGTTGTTTTGTAGGTGGAGCATAAAAGAGATTTTGAAGATGTTAAAATAGCTTTGAGAAGAAAAAGTCTTAGTAGTGGTAGACCTGCACTAGGGATATAAGAATAATTTAATTTATGTTAATTTATTATTTTTGGGGATTTTTGTATGGTTGGAAAGTTAATGCTCTGACCATATAATTTCTTTGTAGAGTTCTGAAATTGTTCAGGTTTCTTTCACAGCTTTTTTACTTTCGTTTACTACTTTGTGATACATGTTTTTACAAAATGCATGTGGGTAGAGTATGGTAACAGTAAGGTTTATTTGACAGTCTTTGCAAGAAGAAATGAGGGTTGATTGGCCCTTTATTTGTTATTATTCTCATCCAGTTATGGTAGTTCAAACCCCTTACTTTGCTTCAAGAACAGAACATTCACTGGCATTCCCCTTCTTCTATCCAATGCCATGCTGACAGCAAATTATTGCTTACTTTAAAAAGTACATTTGTCTTCCTGGCACCAAATATGCTGTTTGCTATAGAGGATGAATATGTAATACCATTAACATAAGCATAAGGAATTGTCACTAGTATATGTAACTAATATCTGTAAATTATTAATCAAATCAACCTCCCTGCCTAGAAAATGTGACACCACAGTTTTAAAAAAGGGATCCAGAGACCAGTTAGCCTAACATCTGTTCCAGGTAAATTAGTAGAAACTATTGTTAAAGCAAGAATTATTAAGCACACCAAAGAACAACAGTTGCCGATAGAAAAACAGCATGGTTTCTGCAAAGACAAGTCTTGCCTTATCAACCTTTTGGAATTCTTTGAGCAGGTTAATTACCATGTGGATAAGACAAACCAGTGGACACTATTTAGCTGGACTTCCAAAAAGCCTTTGACAAAGTACCTCACTAATGATTCCTGAGTAACCTTATCAGTCATGGGAAAACAGATGCTGTTACAGACAAGGAAAAGGAAAGATCCTCTGTGCAAGCACCAGTCATTTCCGACTCTGGAGTGACGTTGCTTTCACAATGCTTTCATGGCAGACTTTTTACGGGGTGGTTTGCCATTGCCTTCCCCAGTCATCTACGCTTTCTCCCCAGCAAGCTGGGTACTCATTTTACTGACTTTGGAAGGCTGAGTCAACCTCGAGCCAGCTACCCGAAAACCCAGCTTCCACCAGGGATCGAACTCAGGTCGTGAGCAGAGCTTAGGACTGCAGTATGTAGCTTTAACACTCTGCGCCACGGGGTTTAAGAGTTGCTGTTTTGTAGGTGGAACATAAAAGGGATTTTGAAGATGTTAAAATAGTTTTGAGAAGAAAAGGTCTTAGTAGTGGGTAGACCTGCACTAGGGATATATATGAATATGTGGTTAAATGGCAGGAAGCAGAGAACAGCTATAAATGGACGGTTCTTGCAATAGACTGAAGTAAGCAGTGGGGTCCCAGAAGAGTTAGTATTGGAACTGGTGCTATTTAATTTGTTCCAAAAATGATTTGGAATTGGGGTGAGCAGTGTAGTAGGCAAGCTTGCAGATGATACCAAATTATCCAAGATGATGAAAACCAAGGCTGATGGTAAAGAGCTACAGAAGGATCTCTGTAAAGTGTGCAACGATGTAGCAAATGAAGTTCAGCATGGGTAAAAGTAGGGTGATGCATATTGGAAAAAAAATCCTAATGCTAAATATATGCTGATGGAGTTTAAACAGGCTGAGACTAAGAATGGAGTGCAAAGCTTGATGAAAATGTTGACCCAATATTCAGCAGCAGTGAAAAAAGGCAAACTCCATGCTAGGAATTATTAGAAGAGGAACTGAAAATAAAATGGCCAGTATTGTAATGGTAATAAAGCTATGGTGCAGCCTCATTTAGAATACTGTGTCTAGTTCCGGTCGCTGTACCTCAAAAAAGATATTGCATAGCTGGACAAAGTCAAAAGGTGGGCAACCAAGATGATTAGGGGGTTGGAGCACTTTTCCTATAAGGAAAGTCCTGGGCGTCTTTCTCTCTAGAAAAAAGATGGCTGGGGGAGACATGAGAGAGCTTATAAAATCATAAAAGCATGGGGTGGAGAAAGTGGAAATAGGAGAGAGCACTGGAGTCTTATGAGATTTTAAAGGTTTGCTTTATTGATAATATACAAGTGCAGTGCAATTGGTGGCAAAGTGGTATCTTACACAAAAAGGCGCCTGAACCAACTCACAGCAGTTTTTGCTTCTCTCCCCAGTCCTTGCAAACTCAAAACATTCCGTTTCTGTACACAAAAACTTGATACCTCTTCTTGGATCGGGAGGCATCACCTTCCCCAAGCTGTCAAGGGTACTTATCAGAGTTATTGTGGAATTGCCTCCTAACAATCAGCAACCATTCAGCAATGATTGAGGGAACAGCAGCTGACCATTCTGACCCATCACAGTCACTCAGAATCCAGTTTTACACAAAAACAAGCTGAAGGGATATTAGAATTGGCACACAAGTTTATAACACTACTTAATGCTGAAATGCCCTACCTGAGGTGATCAGGAAGGCCCCCACACTCCTGGCACTGTGCAAACTATTATGAAAAACAGCATTGTTCAGAATGGCATTTTTATAAAGTGACAGGCCCATGTTATAACTCAATGGTTCAGGAGATGCTTCAAGGATGGAACAAAGTCTAAGGACCTTACTGTTGTGTATGGTGTGTGTTATCTACTGCCGTAAGCATTATCTTGTTCTCAGTGTATGACTAGTTATGTAATATCATAATATTACATAAGGGCAGAGAATGCCATGTTGGAATTGGAGATATGAATTGTAGTCGATGCTTTAGTATATTTCCAGGATTTCAATAGAAGTCTTCCATCTTTAGAGCATGACATATTTAAAAATCTTATTTCACAGGGTATAATGAAAAGCCAAGAATCATAGAACCACAGAGTTGGAAGGGACCTCCAGGGTCATCTAGTCCAATCCCCTGCACAATGCAGGAAAGTCACAAATATCTCCCACTAAATTCACAGGACCTTCATTGCTGTCAGATGGTCATCCAGTCTCTGTTTAAAAACCTCCAAGGAAGGAGAGCCCACCACCTCCCGAGGAAGCCTGTTCCACTGAGGAACCGCACTAATGGTCAGAAAGTTCTTCCTAATGTTGAGCCGGAAACTCTTTTGATTTAATTTCAGCCCATTGGTTCTGGTCCTACCTTCTGGGGCCACAGAAAACAATTCCACACCATCCTCTGTATGACAGTCCTTCAAGTACTTGAAGATGGTGATCATATCATCTCTCAGCCGCCTCCTCTCCAGGCTAAACATATCCAGCTTCTTCAACCTTTCTTCATAGGACTTGGTCTCCACGCCCCTCACCATCTTTGTTGCCCTACTATGCCTTTGTATAGGCTACAATGCCTTTGTATATTGTTTATCATGCAGAATACACTCCCTGGGACTGGATATGTGAAGGGAATTGGATCTATGTAGCCTTAATATTGTGTATTCTTTTACTCATCAGAGTTTCTACTGAAGTAGGTGGAAACAGGAGAACTGTAAAGGTGGAATTTGTCCCTCTATTCTTTCCCTTTAATGTGACACAGAACTCCTTAAAAATAGGAGAGGGTTCAAGTCCAGTGGCACCTTTAATAATATTTTTTAAAAAATAGGAGAGGGGAAAAGGGAGAATATGCTATCAAGATAAAAAGGTTAAAACTTTGGAGAAATTCTGAAAGAAGTGAGAAGCAATCATAATTAGAAGATGGAAAAAGGTGATACAACCATTTCTTTACAATACAAGAACAAACATTTCTTTTAAAACATATCAAAAAGTTCTATAGGGAATTGACACACATGGACATGAGGGCATGGCTCAGCAGTAGACCATCTGCTTTTGCATGTTGAAGGTCCCAGATCAAATCCCTATCATGTCCAATTAAAAACATCAGGCAATAGGTGAAGTGAAAGATCTACTGCCAGTAAAAGTAGACAATACTGATTTTGCTTGTCCATTTTTTAAATTTTGCATAACACAGCTTCATGTGTTTATGCATACATGGGACACTAACCAATATGTAAAGTGAATATTTAACAGGGCTCTAGGACTTTCCAACAAATTAAAATATGGTACATAAATGTCTGACCATCTGCATAAGTCATTAAAAACTGGCAATAGAGGTTAAAGTGTACAGATGCAATGCTAGTTGTTTGTCTGGAGTACGCCCTAATCATGTGTAATTACTTGGCACAGATATATTGCATTAGATGTGGATAAACACCAGAAGAAATTACGTTTAGAGACAGCAGAGATTCTTCTACGATAGGAGACAATTTGTCCATGGCAACTGGGAAATGTATCTTGATAGTTAACAGCCCTAAATGAAGTTAGTGCTAAAAGCAATAAATATTGCCCTCAAGCTATCAAACTGCCAGAATATTAGAAAGAATGACACAATTTTTTTCAGATATTCATCTGAAAAAGGTCACCACTGTAATGAATTTTCACATTCAAAATTGCAGTTATTGCTGTAAACAACCTCCTTTTTAACGCTATTCTGCATTGAACCTGGTTTTTGTATTTTAGGAAATAAAACACATTCTGCTATAGTTCTCTGGCATATTTTAAAGAACAAGAGATGAGATGGTGAAACCTGTCAGTTATATCAATTCAGGCTGCAATGGGCATAAGGTGATTGCTTAAGAGGGCAGAGCATTGGAATGTTTTCTGCTATATTGTGACACTCGGAAACAGACAATAAATCATGGGGTTCATATCTGTAACTATTGACTTACGTATCACCAGGGTATGATGGGTTTTGATATCTGGGCCAGAGATTGGAAGAAGAATGTAGGAATGAGCACACCAGAGAAAAACGATATGGGTTGCCAACCTTTTCTTTAACAAGAACTACTTAAGTAATGAAAAATATCCTGAGCTACTCCCCTCCCTCCCATCCACCCATATGAGTTCACAAACCTAAGCTGGTGAAGGGTACTCCTGGACATCACTGTCACCAACAGGGGGCACAGGTTCATCAGCGCCCCCAAACTGAAGTTAGTAGTCAGGTACATTATCATGCACTACTGATGCTATGCCTATAAAAACAAAGGACTGTATGGTTGAATGTTCTATTATAATTTTGCAACAGCTTAGAAAAAGTACATACTGGCTGGGGCAGAACAGAGTGGTGAGTCAGCTGGAATTAGAGGAGGGGAACGTTTAGTTGTGTCAGGGCTTTTTTTTGTGCCACCTTTACCACAGTTTTCCATGTTCACAATTGCACTAAAAGTTACAACTCACTTGGGTTTTTTTGAGCACTTACAATAAAATTATCTATATTATACTGCCTCTCTGTGCACCTCTTCAGTCACAGATAAAAGGTGCTTGCTAAGAAGGAAGACAGGGGTGGTGTGGGTGCTCTGGGTCCTCCCAGACAGATCTTTAACAGAGTGGTGGCCACCAGTAGAAAGTCCTCCCTGGCCCTCTGCTTGTGACATCTTCTCTTAACATTTCCCTAGCTAGTAAGGAAACAAATCTCAGGCTTTGAATAGCCTTCTTTTCACATCAAATCTGAACCCATAATATTTCCCTATACCTTATGGGCAGTGTCCCCTCTAAAACAGGGGTGGCCAACGGTAGCTCTCCAGATGTTTTTTGCCTACACCTCCCATCAGCCCCAGCGAGCATGGCCAATGGCTGGGGCTGATGGGAGTTGTAGGCAAAAACATCTGGAGAGCTACTGTTGGCCACCCCTGCTCTAAGCTAAGTTAGCATGAGTTAGCTCACAGATTTTTAGCCTCCAGCTCACACCTTTTTGCCTTAGCTCAGGAAAAATGACCCCAGAGCACAATAGTTTATGCAGTAGCTGACAACTTTAAAGTCAGAAGCTCACAAAGTAGAATTTTTGCTCACAAAACTCCACAGCTTAGAGGGAACATTGCTTATGGGTACTCCATAACAAAACTCTCCCTACTCAACCTGTATATTTATAGATATTACAAACTGTTTAAGGTGCCACTTCTTTCTCCTACAAAGCAAACTGATCCTGTAATGCAGCTTGAGGATGTCCCATTACTCAGGGAAGCGTGGGGGTGCAAAACAGTATTATAAACACAAAATGCTTTATACTGTAAGAAAGGTATAAAGTGTTTGGGAAGCTTTAAAAAGCCTGACAGACAGCATTACAAAGATTTTCTCAGACAGTTTATGCCCAAGAGTACAGCAAATTCAATACAGAGCACTGTGGTGAAGAACAAATATTACAGTAGATTTGTTTGAAAAGTTATGTTTTTTTGGAGTACAACAAAAAAAAAGAGAAAAGAAATAAAAATCTTAGTTTCTCTTTCCACATCCTCACGATTGTTTTTTTTTTTAAAAAAACCTCAGGCAATTCTAACGGAATATATTTAAAAAAAAAAATCTGTTACATTTGAGTGTGACATCTCTACATAGCTTGTATAAAGATTTATAGTTATCTGATCAGTTGGTGCCCATGAGAAATTCAAATTCAGTCTAGGAAACAGAACAAACTTATATTTGATTTGCTTTGAAATCTGGACTGTAGGGAGGATAAATTCCTAAATCTTCTCACCATTATTTCTGTGAGACGCCAAAACCACTCAAAGGCTGCTAACAGGAAACATCTGAACAGCTAGAAGGTTGTAGTGCCTGAAATCAACATCCACATTTCCCAGGCAACAACATTAGGACCTGTTGCTATGAGACAATCAAATCACATGTGTTCATCTGCGGCCAGTCTAGGAACATGTGTAATTTTACATTTACTAAAGCCAGACAGGCTGAGGAGACTCTATATGATTTGCTCCTGTGTTTTGAGAGACTCTAGGTAGAAGAATGGGGAAGGCAATGGCAAACCACTCTGTAAAAAGTCTGCCAAGAAAACATCATCATGTGACATCACCACATGGGTTGGTAACAACTTGGTGCTTGCACAGGGGACTACCTTTACCTTTTTAGGTAGGAGAAGTAGAAACGCAAGCACAATTTTTCTGAGTTATATAAAAACTTGTGGCATTATAAGAAGACAAGACTCAACGGAAGAGACAATAATACTATGAAAATTTGAAGGCAGCAAGCAGGAAAAGACGAAGACTCAACATGAGATGGATTGGCTTAAGTCTGCAAGACTGCAGCAGGGCTGTTAACAATAGGATGTTTTGGAAGTCATTAATTCATAAGGTCATCATAAGTCAAAAGAAACTTGATGGCATTTAACACACACAAGCACCAAGTAGGTCTCCCTTTCCTCCTATAATGCCCTCTCATGAATCATGAAAGAAAAATGTATATTTTATTTTGAAAGGGCATATTCAGATGTACTGTGGTAAATGGTTTGCAACTCAAGCGGTGTCCTCCTGGATCCTGGCCACAGTAAAGGACTTGGGCCCTGCAAGAGAAAAATTTTTCTCTTTGCACCAAGGCTACCCTGAGAGACTAACAAGCTAACTGACCCAAGGTTATCAACATTGCAACTCAGAACTAAAAAAAAGACATGATTCTATATATTCAGGTTGATGCTTAAATGTTGCTATTATTTATTTAAAAAAAAAGTTATGGAGCTTTTTGTTTAAAGAACACACTTGTTTTGAATTAAAGAATTTCTGACATGCAAGATCCTTTGGGAAATGAGATGCCCATACCCAAACTGGCAGAGAAAACTTGTAACATAAACCCTATTTTGCAATTTAGCATTATTGCAGACACAGGCAATTAACCGAAAGGTCCAGAGCAATCAAACTGTCTGAAATCTTTATGACTGCTTTGGCCCAAAGTAGGTGTATGGCCTTTAAATTCAATGGAGCAAACAACCGCAGAGAAAAAAGGAAAGAAAAAAAAAGACTGCTGCTAGCTTTTCAATGTAGCTATGAAACAAAGCCAAATAAAACAAGATCACCAAGTCACATATATGGATGGTATATCTGTAGTCACATTGATCCAACCAGGCTATCAGTTTTTCATATAATTAATACAAACTTATGAATCTGTATCACCATAACATTTTGACTCCCCCTCCAAAAATCTTAAGAGCCCCGTGACGCAGAGTGGTAAAGCTGCAGTACTGCAGTCAGAGCCCTCAGTTCACAACCTGAGTTCGATCCCAGCGGAAGCTGCTTTAGGTAGCTGGCTCCAGGTTGACTCAGCCTTCCATCTTTCCGAGGTCGGTAAAATGAGTACCCAGCTTGCTGGGGGGAAAGTGTAGATGACTGGGGAAGGCAATGGCAAACCACCCCGTAAAAAGTCTGCCATGAAAACATTGTGAAAGCAATGTTACCCCAGAGTCGAAAACAACTGGTGCTTGCACAGGGAACTAACTTTACTTTTTTTTTTTTTAACCAAAAATCCTGGGAATTACAACAGTCCTTAGTCCTCCTCACAGAACAACACTTTTCAGGGAATAACGACTAGTCAAATTTAAACTCATAGTGTAGATACATCCTCAGCATGTGTTAGAAGACAGTGAGATGAGTTATGGTTTTTGGAATGTCAGAACCAAGGTCCTGGAAAAAGTTCTCGCCTATTTGTCAATTTGGAAATGTAGAGTGATGTAAGGATGTACACTTTAAATTTACAACCTGTAAACTATATTTAGTATTCAATGGCAAACTGTTTGTTTCAAAATCCTTCAACGTTCAAGTACTTGCTAATACTGTTGTTAAAATCCCAATGAGGAGGAGGAGATTGAATTTATACCCTGCCCTTCACTACTCAAAGGAATCTCAAAGCTGCTTACAATCTTTCTCTCTCCCTCCCCATGACAGACACCCTGTGAGGGAGGTGGGGCTGAGAGCTCTTGAGAGGAACAGCTTCTGTCAGAGATATGACTAACTGAAGGCCATTCCAGCAGTTGCATGTGGAAGAGTGGGAAAACAAACCTGGTTCTAAGATAAGAGTCCATGCTCTTAACCACTACACCAAACTGGAAGAATATGGAATACTGAGATTCTAACAATCCTTGAATATGACTCAAGAAAGTCCACTAGCCTTGCTGTAAGTCACAATGTTTTTTCTCAATCCACATTTTCTATTATTTTCTATTATTTTCTCTTTTTATTTTATAATTTTATTGATTTTAACTACAAAAAGAAAAGGCAAAAGCAAAGATACATTAAAGAGGGGAAGGAGTGGCGACAAAGTGGGAAAAACAGAAACAAAGAAGAATGCAATTACAATTCTACCTCCAAATAAAATACCCAGTTCTTTCTACCTGCAAGTATGAGGTTCTCCCCATATATTTTACCATCTTTATCTTTCATTATAGATTTTTTACTAAACTATTACTTGAAATGGAAGTCTAAACAATTCTTCTTCAACACATATAGGTATAAAAAGTCAGTGCAGTCTCAACATAGAACTGGCTGGTTAGGCTTAACCATATTGAAAGCACAGACTAACTTGTTAGTTTAACAATATCATCATCAAAATAAGCCTATAAAACCAGTATCTTTATCCTTAACAAGCTAAAAATAAAACATAATAGTTTATCTGTCTCAGTATAAACAGTTTCTCCAAACAAACATACTAAGAGCAGAGCTGCCAGATTACAAAATAGTTGTGCTGTCAGCCTTTTTAACAAATGATCCAAATTAACTATTTATTTATGTAACATTTTTTTGTAAAACTTTTCCAAAGATCTCACTTGACCTTTTAAAACCGCAAATCAGCTCTTATTAAAAATTCCATATCTAATTACCCACAGAGGGAACAACAGTTTAAAAACCCTTCTTCCTGGAAGGTTTCCACATCTTGATTTTTTGCTGCTTAACTCAACCATATTAAAAATACAGACTAGCTTATTAGTTTAACAATACCATCATTAATATGAGCCAAAGAAACAAATATCTTTTATCTATTAAAAGCAAATCTACCAAATTACAAGATTGTAATGTTGTCTGCCCTCTTAAATATTAATCCAAGTTAACTATTTATTTACATAAAATTCTTTTCAAAACTTTTCAGTCCTTTATCTCTTATATCCATATTACTCTAGGAAAAACAACTTAATATAACCAAAAAATCTCACTTAGCCTTTAAAAACACATGTCATTTCTTATTAAGAGTAATATATCCAACTACCCACAGAGAGAGAAACAATTCAAAAACCCTTCTTCCTGAAAAATTCCACATCTTGATTTTTGACTAAGATGCACCTTCTCTCTTCTTAATGTAGTCTAAAACTAATATCTTTATCCTTAACAGGCTAAAAATAAAACATAATAGTTTATCTATCTCAATATAGACAGTTTCTCCAGACAAACGTACTAAGAGCAGATCTACCAAATTACAAAATAATTGTGCTGTCTGCCTTCTTAACAATTAAGCCAAATTAACTATTCATTTATATAACGTTTTTGTAAAACTTTTCCATTCTTGAGATCTCACTTGCCCTTTTAAAATCGCATATCAATTCTTATTAAAAATTCCATATCTAATTACCCACAGAGAGAACAACAGTTCAAAAATCCTTCTTCCTAAAAGGTTTCCACGTCTTGATTTTTTGCTGCTTAACTCAACCATATTAAAAATGCAGACTAACTTGTTAGTTTAACAATATCGTCATAAAAGTGAGCATAAGAAACAAATATCTTTATCTATTAAGAGCAAATCTACCAAATTACAAGATAATTATGTTGTCTGCCTTAAAAACTAATGCATGTTAACTATTTTTTTACATAAAATTATTTTCAAAACTTTTCATCCCTTTAGCTCTTATGTCCATATTACTCTAGGAGAAACAACTTAATATAACCCAAAAGTCTCACTTAGCCTTTTAAAATCACATGTCAGTTCTTATTGAGAGTTCCATATCCGACTATCCACAGAGAGACAGTTCAAAAATCCTTCTTCCTGAAAAATTTCCACATCTTGATTTTTTGGCTGAGATGCACCTTCTCTCTCCTTAATGCAGTCATCCCTCTTGGTAAAAGTAGGAAGAATTCTATGCCATTTGTTCCTCTCGACAAAACTTAAATCAGTCTCGATTTCCGGTCTTTCTTTTTAACTGTGCCATAAGGTTCCATTTTGATTTTATTTTGTTTGTTTCCCAGCGGTTCACTCTCCCTTTCCAATTCCACAGACGTCACCAGGATCTCTTTTAACACTCTGCTCATGTAGATTTGAGATTTCGCTAGCTTTCAACACAAAAGCTCCCATTTGTTTCTTAATCAACTCTGTTAATGAACCAAGATCCTGCTTCAGAGAATTTATGTTACATAATATGTCTTTTTTATAAAACATTTCTCTTGGCAATGCCATTTTTCTCTGTCAACAAGTAGCTCAGAGACTCAGTTAGTCCGCCTTTCCAAATCTTCCCCAGCTGTGAGTTTAAATGTTACCATTTCAGTTGCTATCAGACAACAAAAAGAAATCTTTCTAGAATATATCTCATTTTTGTTCAGACAATATTGCAGCCAGATAATAGCCTCTTTAACACATATCCAATTATAGTCCGGGTCAATTTAGGTATCTCTATTCAGTCTAATTTAGATTATTTCCAATATTTAAAAATGTTCTTTATCTTTTTGAAGCCTCATTCACAGGGAAAGAGGAGATGGAATCGACCTCTTTCCCCTCCTTTGAACTGACCCGCTTGTTGTTATGTAAAACGGTCCATTAGCCAGTGGTATTGAAAGCATACTCACTTGCCAAGTAGAACTGCCATGCTTGAGGTAGAGAAGTGATACATCAGAAGCTTATTGAAAGAAAGAAAGAAAAGCAAGCGGTCGGGCATTCACCTCTTCCTGCTGAGTTAGTTATCATGGCAGAGGAGCCTCGGGGCATACAAGAACAGGAACAGCCGCTGCTGAGCCCCTGGCTTCCTGTAAAAGTCCCATGTCGAAAGAAAACCTCTTCAGGGTCTCCTTGGGAGTGCCACGTCTGTGGTACCCCTCCAACCGTCTGATTCAGAGGGGCCGCAGAAAGGACAATCCGCGGACCCCTGCTGAGCTCAAGGCGACATCTCTCGGCTTGACTTCGCGAACGAAGATTTAAGAAGGGTACAGTAGTCCACGTCTGCTGCAGGCTCGCTGGTGGCTGACAAGACCAATGCGAGACAGGCAGATCCGGCCACAGTGGCTGCAGGGAAAAATCTGATTTGGGGTTGGTGCTGTAGCAGTGTGATTCTTCCTCAATCTCCTTTTGTCCTCAAGACCAGCTATGCGTGCGTTCTCAAAGGAAGAGACAGCCTGGTGGATGGTGTGCCTCCATGCTTTGCGATCTAAGGCTAGGTCAGACCACTGGTGATGGTTGATGCGACAGGTGCCAAGGGATTTCTTCAAGGAGTCCTTGTACCTCTTCTTTGGTGCCCCTCTATTTCGATGGCCGGTGGAAAGTTCGCCATACAGACCAATCTTGGGAAGGCGGTGGTTTTCCATCCTAGAAATATGCCCTGCCCAGCACAGCTGCGTCTTCAACAGCAGTGCCTCGATGCTTGTAACCTCCGCCCTCTTGAGGACTTCAGTGTTGGTCACAAAGTCACTCCAGTGGATGTTGAGGATGGTGCGAAGGCAGCGCTGATGAAAGCGCTCAAGGAGTCGCAGGTGATGACGGTATAAAACCCACGATTCGGAGCCGTAGATGAAAGTTTGTCATCACAACCGCTTTGTAAACATTGATCTTTGTGTCTTTTTTCAGATGCTTGTTGCTCCACACTCTTTTGTGCAGTCGGCCAAATGCACGGTTTGCCTTTGCCAGCCTGTTGTCAATCTCCTTGTCGATCTTGGCATCTGAGGAGATGATGCACCCCAGGTAGCTGAACTGCTGGACTGTCTTCAGAACTGATTCACCCACAATGATGCAGGGAGGGTGATAATCTTCCTGGGGTTCAGGCTGGTGGAGAACTTCTGTCTTCTTCAGACTAACTTCTAGGCCAAATAGCTTGGCAGCCTCTGCAAAGCAGGACATCATATGCTGCAGAGCTGATACCGAGTGGGAGACGAGTGCAGCATCATCAGCAAACAGTAGCTCTCGGATAAGTTTTTCCATTGTCTTGGAGTGAGCCTTTAGTCGCCTCAGGATGAACAGGCTGCCATCGGTGCGATAGCGGATGTAGACACCATCGTCATCATCTAGATCTACTGCGGCTCTTTGAAGCATCATGCTAAAGAAGATCGTAAAGAGAGTTGGTGCGAGAACGCAGCCTTGCTTTACACCTGTGCCTATTGGGAAGGGCTCCGAGAGGTCGTTGCAGTGTCTGACTTGGCCTCGCTGGTCTTCATGTAGCTGGATGATCATGCTGAGGAACCTTGGGGGACATCCTAAACATTCCAAGATTTGCCACAGGCCTTTCCTGCTAACGGTATCGAAAGCTTTGGTAAGGTAGACAAAAGTCACATATAGACCCTTGTTCTGTTCCCTGCATTTCTCTTGGAGCTGCCTGAGAACAAATACCATGTCGGTGGTGCTCCTGTTAGCTCTGAAGCCGCACTGGCTCTCTGGGAGGAGTTCTTCTGCAATGGCGGGCACCAGTCTGTTCAGGAGTATTCTGGCAAGGATTTTGCCTGTGATGGAGAGCAGGGTTATCCCCCGGTAGTTGGAGCAGTCTGACTTTTCCCCTTTGTTCTTGTGTAGAGTGATGATGATTGCATCGCGAAAGTCCTGTGGTAGTTTGCCTTGTTCCCAGCAGGTGACAAGTACTTTGTGAAGTGTGCTATGTAGTACTGTGCCCCCATGCTTCCAGATCTCTGGTGGGATTCCATCAACTCCCGCTGCCTTGCCACTTTTCAGTTGCTTGATGGCTTTAACAGTCTCTTCTAGGGTGGGGATCTCATCCAACTCTGTTTTCACTGGTTGAAGTGGGGTGAGGTGGATTGCTGAATTTTGAACTACGCGGTTGGCACTGAAGAGAAGCTGAAAATACTCCGACCACCGGTTAAGTATGGATGCCTTGTCTGTGAGGAGCACTTGGCCGTCTGCACTACGCAAGGGACTCTGAGCCTGATATGATGGGCCATATACTGCCTTCAGGGCTTCGTAGAACCCTCTTAAATCACCAGTGTCTGCACACAGCTGGGTTCTCTCTGCAAGCTTGGTCCACCACTCGTTCTGAATGTCTCGAAGCTTGCGCTGGAAGTTGCTACATGCAGCGCGAAAGATTGCTTTTTTCCCGGGACAGGAGGGCTGAGCAAGATGTGCTTGGTAGGCAGGTCTCTTTTTTGCTAGTAATTCTTGGATCTCTTGATTGTTCTTGTCAAACCAGTCCTTGTTCTTTCTTGTGGAAAACCCGAGGTCTTCTTCAGAGATGAACAGGATGGTAGTTTTTAGGTGTTCCCAGAGTGATTCTGGAGAAGGGTCTGTGGGGCAACTGGGGTCCTCAATTCTTGACTGGAGTTTTGCCTGGAAGGCAGCTTTAACTTCGGCTGACTGAAGGCTGCCAACCTGAAGCTTCCTCCAAGGGATACCTCCTCTCCTGGGTGTGGGTTTAAAGTGAAGACGGAGATTGCAGCTTACAAGACGATGATCCGTATGACATTCCGCACTGGGCATTACTCGAATGTGTAAGACATCTCGAAGGTCTCTCTGGCGCACCAGAATGTAGTCGATAAGGTGCCAGTGCTTGGACCGTGGGTGCATCCAGGTTGTCTTCAGGCTGTTCTTCTGCTGAAAGATAGTGTTGGTGATGGTGAGCTGGTGCTCCGTGAAGAATTCTAGCAGGAGGCGCCCGTTATCATTGCAGTTGCCAATGCCGTGTTTGCCAAGTACTCCTTTCCAGGCTTCCGAGTCTTTACCTACTCTGGCATTGAAGTCGCCAAGGATGATCACCTTGTCCTCTGTAGGGGTCTTCCGTACGAGGTTGCGTAGATCAGCATAGAACTTGATCTTTTCTGCAGGATCTGCTTGAAGGGTTGGGGCATACACACTGAAGAGTGTTGCATGCTGCTTGTTTTGAAGTGGGAGGCGCATGGACATGATGCGATCTGAGTGACCTGTTGGCAGGTTTTCGAGTTTGGAGGCAATGGAGTTCCTGACCATGAAGCCAACGCCAGAAAGGCGGCTCTCAGCCTTTGACTTACCCGACCAGTAGAGGGTATAGCCAGCACCGTGTTCTTGAAGACTACCTTCCTCAGGGAAACGGACCTCACTGAGAGCTGCTATGTCAATATTCAACCTGAGAAGTTCGTGGGCAACTAGAGCAGAGCGTCGTTCAGGGCGACCACTATCTACTGTGTCAAGCATGGTTCTGATGTTCCAACACGCAAGCTTTAGTCTTTGCACACTTTGTGAGGCAGGTGCATGCCTTTTCTTTGTTGTTATTTTTTGACCGCAAGTAAGGATGCCCGTTGACCGCGGCTAGCCAACTGGGGTGGGGGAGACGAGCTTTGTTTAGGCCACCTTTTCTAGGCCCCTCTCCGTGTGGAGCAAGCAGTGCTGTCCCTAGATAAGGCTGCTTGGTCGTTCAGGGTGCTGCCAAAAAATGCTTTCGTCTCCGGGTCAGCATCAGGCGACCAATACCCTGAACCGCCTACATGCAGGATCGGGACTGCGGCTTCCAGTGGCATCTTCCACCTGCTGTTTCGCCCCTTGCCCATCGCTGCAGGACTTGGTGTGTTGTGGGTTGTGGATATGCCCTTCAGGCCTGCAGAGAGGAATTTTTAGGTGAAGCACAGTGTGCGCGGTACTGGCTCCACCCTTTCACCTTGGGGTCATCTGCCATGGCCCAGTAAGCCGGGACGCCGGCAGCGAGTCCTCCAGGTGGTAGGTGTTACATTAACGAGCTCTATCTGCCCGGGTTTGATGTTAGAGTTTTCCTTCTCTTGGCTGGCGAGGTTGGTGAGCCCAGCCTGCCCATCCGGTTATACCGCCGGACATTCGGTCGCACCATGCCGTGGCAAACTCTGTGAGAAATGGGGGGGTCCAGCAGGAAGGTGTTGCCACGGATGCAGTAATGCAGGAGAGGCCATTGCAGTGACCATCTGCCAGGCATAGCCGAACAGTGACCACGCAGCGTTCACTACACCGGGAAAGGAGAGGCTATGTATTGCGCATACACTTTCCCTGGGGGGGCAGGATACCAAGAGGGAGTCCACCCCTCCCCTGAAGGCGACATAACCCAGAAAAAAAATTTTCTATTATTTTCTCAAGTTTAGCATGCTGTTGAATGTTTCTGCAATCACTAAAAAGTAGCAAGGAAAATATAAGATTAAACCCCCCACTGAGCTAAATAGAATATTTTGTTTAGCCAAGCCCATGTTAGGCTAGAGCTTGGGTTAAAATTTTATCAAAAGATTATGTAGAGTTTTTCCTGACTGCATCTGCTGCATCTGCATCTGCTCTCCTGGACTTATCCAAAAAGAGTTGGGGTGAGTGTTGCTTCAGGTGGCAGGGCAATGAGAATTCACTCCATTTTAAGCGCTCCTTAAGGAAGTATGGACTTGTAGGACCAGCATGGAGTCAGAATAGACATCTAACCCCACCTTCATCCCCTAGAGGCTGTTCCCACTGAACTGATGAGGGAAGGGAAAGGGTGTATGATCAATTCTGACAAGGCCAGCTGGGTCTGGTTAGGGTTGCCAGGTGGGACATGGAGATCTCCCACTTTTACAATTGATCTCCAGCTGGCAGAGATCAGCTCCCCTGGAGAAAATGGCTGCTTTGAAGCATGAACTCTATGGCATGATACCATGCTGAGGCCCCTCTCCTCCCCAAACCCTGCCCTTTCCTGGATCCACTCCCAAAGTCTCCAGATATTTTCCAACACAGACATGGCAACCCTAGGTCTGGTTGGCCTGGGAAATTAGTGGAGATACTCTCTGACAGCTAAAAAACAACAGTCAGGAGGAGAGGCAAAAGGAAGGAAAACTGAAGTGACTGAAATTCTTTCCTCTATAGGGTTGCTCTGGGTTGGGAAATATCTGGTGATTTGGGGGGTAGAGCCTGGGGAAGGTAGGGTAAAGGAAGGGGAGAAACCTCCTCCAAAGATGTAATTTTCCTTCCCCCAAAGAAGTAATTTTCTCCATGGGAACTGTCTGGAGATCAGTTATAACAGCAGGAGATCTCCAGGCGCAGCCATATCCTTCACACTTGCTGCCCACATTGAAGTGGCCTCTCCCAGGGGATCAAAAACTCCAGCTCATCAACTCACCAGACTGTGCAAGGGCATTTTGTTTTCAGTTGCTGGACAAAGACATATTGGACTGGATCCCACAGGTATGTTCATCTAATGATTATGCCTTTCCCTGGTATCACAGGAAGTTTGCTTTCACTGGGTAAAGATATCTTTGGCAGAATGGTTGCACAGGATCCAACCCACTCTCATTAATTCCATTTATAGCCCACTATTCATCTGTTATGAAAATCAAGCTGGCTTAGCTTCATGAAGGCTGTTGAAATAGACACCCTACAATAATACCCTGAAGGGTGTCAACAAACAAAGAATGTTTAATTCCCCCCAGATACATAAGAAAGTATAAAATAAGTTTAATTTTTAAAATCAAAAGGACCACTGTTTTATATGTATGCTCATGCATCTTGCTACTGTGCATAGTGCCAAAACGCTGCTTGCCAAAGTTGTCCATTTAAATTGTTAACCAGATTGATATTATACCTTATGCTATGCTTCTTTCCTCTGCAACTGCAATAATTTCATAATGCACAGGGCAAAAAAAATCGTAATTTCTCCCCACCTCCCAATTTATTGTGACTTCATTATAACTGTTAGCAGAAATTCATTCAGAAAGCTGTTGCCATATTTGGGATATTTAACAGCAACCTATAAGTGTGCAATCTTCACTTCCACAAACGAAAATCACAGATATTTGTTGGATTCTACCATAGTTACCTTTGTTGGAGTCTACCATAGTTTATTCGGAAGTAGACATCCCTGATTTAAGGGAGGCTACTCATCTGTAATTATGATCCAGTTGCTGTTGCTGATTTTTTTTTTTTGCTTTCAACACAAAAATATTTTTTACAAACTGGCAAAAATTCATCTCAGCCTTAAATTGGAGAATAAGATTTATTCCACTTCTATGATTTTAAAATGCAGAGAAACAGGCATACAAGAAATAGCTGCCTTTATTGCAAACTACAAATAGAGCGTCTTCAGTTCCAAAATATGCATCACAAAGCTCACATCTTGCGTAGAATACAAGGGCATTTGTAGTGCAGCAGTTCCAATAATATTGCCAGCTTGACTCTCTTAGTACTGTGCTGACAAGCAATGCATCTTTCACACAGCAATACCAGAGCACTGGTTTCATGGTTGCTAGGTAGCTGTGCAGCTTAAGGACCCTGAAGGGAAGACAAGCGCTGCAAATTAGTGGCATCCAATCAACAGTCAATCAGCATAAGGTCCATTACTTCTCATTACGTTATTTTACCATTACTTACTTTCCATTAGTTCAGACAAGAAAGCTAAGAAGAGAATTGGCTGAAAGGGGCCAATTGAATTAACGTCTTTTAGAGCCAATCCTACTCTCATCTTGTGTATAATTATACAATCTAAATCGGAAATATGAACACAATTTGCAATTCATACTGGCAAGACATTTGTAACTTTATGCTGGCTGGGCAAGAATGTATTCTCAACACGAGTGGCTGAAGAGGGAAGATTGGTACTCTGTGTGAAGCAACAGCAATGCTCACTACATGGAGCCAATCAGTTAGAGAACCTATTGGAATATGGCCTTCACAAGCAGCTGTGTTGCAATCTATTATAACTGACAAGGAGGAGAAAGGGGGGCTTGTTCTGTGTTGAAAGCTACATTACAAATACATTATTAAACTAATCAGAATAGTCTGTTTGCATATAATGGACATGTCTATGGGCATGCTACATGCTTATTGTATTTTTATCCTGAAATTCCAGAAAGACTCACTCTAAATCTAGTGAACAATTAATACTAAATTAATATTATTTTAATTTAGTTGCTTTCCTGAAATGTCTCAAAGAACTCTGTATTTACCCTGAAGATTTATACAGTAGATTTCAATGTTTATATATTAGATTAGCATATTTTTAATTAAGGGTTTTTAACCTACCATTCCTCAAAGGAGATCAGGGCAGCAAACATGATTCCCCCCCCCCGCCCCCCCCCAGGAGAGCCAGTTTGGTGTAGTGGTTAAGTGTGTGGACTCTTATCTGGGAGAACCGGGTTTGATTCCCCACTCCTCCACTTGCACCTGCTGGAATGGCCTTAGGTCAGCCATAGCTCTGGCAGAGGTTGTCCTTGAAAGGGCAGCTGCTGTGAGAGTCCTCTCAGTCCCACCCAACTCACAGACTGTCTGTTGTGGGGGAATACTATATAGGAGACTGTAAGCTGCTCTGAGTCTCTGATTCAGAAAGAAGGGTGGGTTATAAATCTGCAATTCTTCTTTTTTTTATTCTCAACAACTATGTGGTAAATTAATTTAGCTAAGAGATAGCAACCAGTCCATAGGCACTCAGTAAGCTTTTTGATAGAGTAGACGTTTGGACCTGGGTGTTCCCAATTATGTCAACATTCTACAGAGTTGCTATAAAGATCCCCTTCCACCAGGCCTTGCCCCCCTCCCCCAATCAGTTGACTAGTAGGGAAATTTACAGGGAATAAGAAGGAAATTCAGGCAGGCTGTGTTGCCAGTGACACAGCAATGTCAGTACCAATGTGTAGTGGAGATGATGTCATCATGTCAGTGATGATGTTATTTGGACAAAAACTTTATAGTAGAAGTCATTTCTACCATAGGCTTCTTTCCCAAATTTCAGTGTTGATGTGACATCACCAACATGATGGCCTCACTACCAATTTGGTGAGAGCCAGCTTGATGAAATGGTTAAGAGTGTCGGACTCTAATCTGGAGAACTTGGTTTGATTCCCCACTCCTCCACATGAAACCTGCTGGGTAACCTTGGGTCAGTCAACTTCTCTTAAAGTTGTTCTCTCAAGAGCAGTTCTCTCAGAACTCTCTCAGCCCCACCTACCTCACAGGGAGATTGTAAGCCACTCTGATGGAAGAACGAGGTATAAATCCAATTCTTCTTCTTCACCACCACCAACATAGTGGAACTGATGATATTCTTCAAATATATTAGAAGCAGGAAACCAGCCAGGGAGGCAGTGGGGCCCTTGGATGATCAAGGGGTCAAAGGATTACTGAAGGAGGATAGGGAAATGGCTGAGAAGCTAAATGAATTTTTTGCCTCAGTCTTCACTGTGGAAGATGAGAAGTGCTTGCCTGCTCCGGAACCACTTCTATTGGAAGGGGTGTTGAAAGACCTGAGCCAGATTGAGGTGACAAAAGAGGAGGTCCTACAACTGATGGACGAATTAAAAACTAATAAGTCACCAGGTCCAGATGGCATACATCCAAGAGTTCTGAAAGAACACTACGTTGAACTTGTGGATCTTCTGACAAAAATATGTAATCTTTCATTGAAATCTGCCTCCGTTCCTGAGGACTGGAAGGTAGTAAATGTCACCCCCATCTTTAAAAAGGGTTCCAGAGGAGATCCGGGTAACTACAGGCCAGTCAGTCTGACTTCAATACCGGGAAAGTTGGTAGAAACCATTATCAAGGACAGAATGAGTAGGCACATTGATGAACACGAGTTATTGAGGAAGAGTCAGCATGGGTTCTGTAAGGGAAGATCTTGCCTCACTAACCTGTTACATTTCTTTGAGGGGGTGAACAAACATGTGGACAAAGGAGACCCAATAGATATTGTTTACCTTGACTTCCAGAAAGCTTTTGATAAAGTTCCTCATCAAAGGCTCCTTAGTAAGCTTAAGAGTCATGGAGTAAAAGGACAGGTCCTCTTGTGGATCAAAAACTGGCTAATTAATAGAAAGAGAGTGAGCATAAATGGGCAGTCTTCGCAGTGGAGGACAGTAAGCGGTGGAGAGCCGCAGGGCTCAGAACTGGGTCCCATGCTCTTTAACTTGTTCATAAATGATTTGGATTTGGGAGTGAGCAGTGAAGTGGCTAAGTTTGCAGATGACACTAAATTGTTCAGGGTGGTGAAACCAGAGAGGATTGCGAGGAACTCCAAAGGGATCTGTTGAGGCTGGGTGAGTGGGCATCAATGTGGCAGATGAGGTTCAGTGTGGCCAAGTGCAAAGTAATGCACATTGGGGCCAAGAATCTCAGCTGCAAATACAGCTTGATGGGGTGTGAACTGGCAGAGACTGACCAAGAGAGAGATCTTGGGGTCATGGTAGATAACTCACTGAAAATGTCAAGACAGTGTGCAATTGCAATAAAAAAGGCCAACGCCATGCTGGGTGTTATTAGGAAGGGAATTGAAAACAAATCAGCCAGTATCATAATGCCCCTGTCGATGGTGCAGTCTCATTTGGAATGCTGTGTGCAATTCTGGTCACCACACTTCAAAAAGGATATTATAGCATTGGAAAAAGTGCAGGTTTGGAACACTTTCGCTATGATGAAAGGTTAAAACGCTTGGGGCTCTTTAGCTTGGAGAAACATCAACTGCAGGGTGACATGATAGAGGTTTACAAGACTATGCATGGGATGGAGAAGGTAGAGAAAGAAGTACTTTTCTCCCTTTCTCACAATACAAGAACTCGTGGGCATTCAATAAAATTTCTGAGCAGTCGGGTTAGAATGGATAAAAGGAGGTACTTCTTCACCCAAAGGGTGATTAACATGTGAAATTCACTGCCACAGGAGGTGGCAGTGGCTTACAAGCATAGCCAGCTTCAAGAGGGGGTTAGATATGGAGCAGAGGTCCCTCAGTGGCTATTAGCCACAGTGTGTGTGTGTGTGTGTGTGTATATATATATATATATATATATATATATATATATATATATATATAAATAAATTTTTGGCCACTGTGTGATACAGAGTGTTGGACTGGATGGGCCATTGGCCTGATCCAACATGGCTTCTCTTATGTTCTTATGATGTTTTACCAACAACATGAGGAGAGGTATCACCCAGGTTGTGAAATGGTGAGAGCTATGCCAGTTGGAATTGTAAGAAGGTACCTCAGTGAATGAAATTGTATTCTGTAATGAACTTATTCTCTGAAGAAGGGGTTAGATCTTGAAATGTCAGAAAACTCTGGAAGCTGTGTTGGATCCATAGCTTTGCCTCATTGGGATAGACCCTCCAACATACAAATTTTCTGCACAGCGTTTGCTGGGATTTTTTTTTTTCCTTGTGGCTTTATTCCTTTGTATTGGAGGTGTCTATGTATGTCTGAGCAGTTGCTACTATGGTTAATGATTGCATATATTTTTCCTTGTAATTACAACACATTTATTTATACAATAGTTCCTAAGCATCTTCAGAACACAGTTGTATTTTTGTTGTTTACCAGCGACGTAGCCTGGACCTCCCTCCTGCTCCTGGTGAGCCCATCTCCATCCACATGCATAACTTGCCTCACTTTGTGTCTCTAACTCATTTACGTACACAGGACCTATAATGCCACAAACACTCACAAGAGCTTCCCCATTCATTTCAACAAAGGGGTATTATCGTGGAATATGAACAGGACAGGGTACTTTTAGTCCACATTGTCTACTGCATCATACTTTTTAAACCAAGATTTTGATTCATCACCTCAACTGTGCAGACTAGAAATGTGCTGATTTCCCCACTAAAAAATAATGCAATAACCACCACAAAATAAAATTATTTATCTTCCTTAGCAAGAGTTTCCAAACGCACCTTGAATTCCGTGCTCAACACTGACAGGAATGTCAAATTCTGTTCCTCCCCCCCCCCCCCAAAAAAAAAAAAAGAAACACCAAGTGTTGGTTCTAGTTAGTACGGTAATTCTATTTCTATGAAGCTAGGTATTTCAAACTTGATTTGTTTAACCAAACCTGAGGTAATATTTTCTGTTAACAGAAATTCTATTTCTTCTGAGAAAAGAGATTTACATTCATGTTCTAATCGTTGTTCCCTTCAAGTATTCACTCAAGAATAAATGACTTCAGTAGCCTGAAAACAACTGCATTATAAATAAATGGCATTACTTAAAAGAATCTAAAATACCATATGCAGGCTTCCCTGCAATTTAATATTATGCACACCAAGCAGAATTAAAGCTGTATAAATGACAGGCAATTTATCACCATATAACACTTTGTGTCATGAAAATGACAGCTCCATTCTTATAGGAATAGGAATATTTGGAGCCTTTGCTAAATCTTTCTTTCATTTCATTGATAATATCCTACTAGAAATCATGAGTAATTGTACTCTCTGTCCCCATAAAAGAGAATATAAGAATAATTAACTATGACCAGTATTAGGGTTTGTAGAATCTTTTGGGATCAAGTGCCGTGTTCTACTGGAGAAAGTTTTCCTTCCAGACGTTTCGTTCTCAGCTGCAGAGAACATCCTCAGTGGCGTTGCAGCCTGGCCTCACTCAATGCACAGCAGCCAAGAAGGTCTGAGCGCCTGCTCCGGCTGCAACGCCACTGAAGATGTTCTCCGCAGCTGAGAACGAAACGTCTGGAAGGAAAACTTTCTCCAGTAGAACACGGCACTTGATCCCGAAAGATTCTACAAACCCTAATGATGTTACCAGCCGTGAAAACCTGAAATCTTTGATAACTATGACCAGCCCTGCATTTTCACAAACTCAGACAAATTAGGCAGGGTTCTATGCTCCTTGTCAATATGCACACATGCAGAGCTGGCACGTCCATTAGGCAACATTTGGCAGCTGCCTCAGGTGCCGGCTCTTGGGGGGGGGGCGGCTCTTGGGGGGGGCATGTTGTTTCTGCTTCCTGAAGGGCCAGAGAAATCTTCCAGCCCCTCAGTAAGCAGAAACAATGTGGAGCTTAACTGAAAATGCCACCTTGTTTCTGTTTGCTGAGGGGTCAGAGAAATCTGGCCCCTCAGCAAGCAGAAACAAGGGCGTTCTGTCTCAAGTGGCAGAACCCCATGCACCAGCCCTGCACACATGTGCGCACAAACAAACACACACACCCTACCCCACCACGGATACAAACTGTTCAATTTTGAGTAAAGCTGCCAGGTCCAGCTCAGGAAATATCTGGGGACTATGGGGGTGGAGCCATAAAACTTTGGGGGTGGAGCCAGGAGCAATTTTGTGACAAGCAGGATTGAACTTTGAAGAGAGTTCTGGTAATCACATTTAAAGGGACCTCATTCCTTATGCTTTCCTTCCATTGGAAATCATGGAGGTTGCAGTTACCTTCTTTTGGGGCTCATAGAATTGGACCTCCTAGTCCAGTCTTTTTTGAAACTTGGGAGGCTTTTAAGAAGAGGCATCAGATGCTATGCTGAAGATTTGGTGCCTCTGCCTCAAAAAACAGCCCCCACATCCACTTGGGGGATGTTCTGGAATGTCCACAATATGATGATGTCACCTGGAAGTGACATCATCATGCCAGGGATATTGTGTGCCGACGCACTGGTTTTTGAGCAAAACTCTATGATAAAAGCAGGTTTAAACCATAATTTTGCCCTCAAACCAGAGTGTCACTGTGCAATGTCCCCGCTGATTAGGAATATTGTGCAGTGATGTTGCTGTTTGGGGACAAGGTTTCACCTGCTGGTCAGCTGGCTGGTAGTGGGGAGAAGTCCCGAAAATCAGGGAAACCTCTGCCAGGACCTGGGGACTGGCAACCTATTAAGAGCTATGCATTCTAATCTGGAGAACCAAGTTTGATAACCCACTCCTCCACATGAAGCCTGATGGGTGACCTTGGACCAGTCACAGTTCTCTCAGAACTCTCTCTGCCCCACTTACCTCAAGGTGCCTGTTGTTGGCAGAGAAAGGGAACATGTTTGTAAACTAGCTTTATGACTCCTTGAGGTAGAAGAATGCTATAAAAACCATTTCTTCTTTGTGAAAATTTATGGTTTACTCTAATAAATCTCTTTTGACTTTCCATAAAATTCCTCAGGAAAAGTTTAAAGTTTCTATTTCTGTCAATAGTACTTCAGGGAAACTCAATAACTACCAATGGATGTGTGCTCCCTCATCCCCATATCTTATGGATACTAGAAATTACTAATTTAATTTTTGGCCTAATTTAATTGCCTAAAGAGCACTTTCAAGTCCATTTTTTTAAAAAAAAAAATCTGTGACAACTCTTAATTTTAAAAGGAAGCTGTCAAGGAAGAAGGAAGGCAGTATTCCAAGGAACTGAGAACTGGAGGTTATCTTTAGAAGATGGTTCCTTTGGAACATTGGTGGTATTGTAACTGCATCCACACAGAGATCAGGTGCAATGACTGGGAAAATACTAAAGCTGACCTAACTAATTGGACCGGGGAACTATATGATAATACTCCAATAATAATAATTCCTGATGAGCATTTTTAGCTATACTTGCCCTTTTCTGTTTTGTGTATCAATAATTCCTATGGTGCCCTTTCTTGTTTATTTTTTATTTTATACAGTTGGTTTTTATTCTGCCCTACCCTGCAAACAGGGTCAAGGCAGAGTTCAACAAGAACAAACAATTAAAATCAATACAATAACAGTAAAACAATTAAAACCACTCAATTTCAGAGCAGAAGACAGAATTTAGACTATACTGAAGTACGTAAACTGAGATACAGATGTGAGCTTGTAGTATTGGTGGAGAAGTATTGGTGGGAGGAAAGAGAATCCATCTGAGGAAAACTGAATTTCAGTTGTTGTACAGAGAGCTAGTAGAGGGCTGCAGCTGCAGATTAATTGAAGAATGCTCAAAGTTACAACATATAACAGCCTCACATTAAATCCACCGAATGCCAAGGGAAATGACTGAGAGAAAGGCTGGCTGCTTTCAGACAAAGAATCTTCTAATTTGCAATCCCATACTGTCTATTTAGCTGTGCTGAATAAAAGCCCCTACCAATGAAGCATCAGTAAAGAACACAGAAACTCATATTATACCCCCTAAATCTTGCCCCAAAATCTTCTGTTAATAAGAAGTAAATTAAATTACTAATATGATCAAGGTACCCTGGCAAATAATGAAGATAACACAAGATACTGATAATGAATATAAAATCATACTAATTATGCTCTAGTCTCTGTTTCTTATCCTGTAACCCATTCTATGTTTCTTATGTTCTTTCATAATGTTTTCCCTTCATGCCTTATCTTAAAGCACCACTACTTCCTGGGCTCCTTTATCATTCATTTACCAGCTAACCACTTCTTTCCTCTTTCACTTCATTTAACTGGACAAAGCTTCTCTTGTCTTTCTTAGTTAAACAAACAACCCATTTCCCATACAGTGGCTTCCCTGATAGTCCACAATTTAAATCTAATCTCTTTCCTCACCACAAGACCCAGCAGTTACAGTGTTTATGAATATTACATGAGATTACAGAAGCTCAGTAAGTGACTAATTTGGGGGGGGGGGGGGGGTGAGGGCCAAGGAAAATCATAGAATCATAGAGTTGAAAGGGGCCATAAAGTCCATATAGTGCAACCACTTGCTCAATGCAGGATCAGCCTAGAGCAGGGGTGGGGAACCTTTTATCTGCCAAGGGCCATTTGGATATTTATAACATCATTCACGGGCCATACAAAATTATCAACTTAAAAAACAGTGCTCCACCAAGGGAGAACGAATCAGGCCGACAAAATTAATGCAAATAATTGTTTTTCTCTTTGAAATCATGTAAGGGGAGCCTGATTTGGCACACAAACACCCGGACTACCACCCTAGGCAAATGCCTAGGTCCAGGGCTTTTTTTTTTTTTTGTAGAAAAAGTCCAGCTAGAAATCACTGGCATATTAGACTACATTCCCTAATATTAGCATATTAGGTCACACACTCATCAGCATATTAGGCCACATCATCTGGGATAAACAGGTGCAAATTGAACAGGAGGTAGCTGGCTCCCATCCCCCCACCCCTGCCACTCCTCCCTCGCTCCCTTCATGCAGAAACAGCAGCTGCTCCCAGCAGATTTTTAAAGGCACCCACATACCCCAGCAGCAGTCCTTCACAATGGTCACCACTCAGGCTCCACAGAGAGGGAGTGGGGGGGGGGAGAAAGAAATGGGGGAAAGAAAGAGGAATTAAAAGGGAGGAAGAAAGGAGAATAAAGGGAAATAAAGAAAGGAGGGAAGGGGGAATAAAGGGAAATAATGAAATGGGGAAAGAAAGAAATGGGAAAATAAAGGGAAATAAAGGGAAATAAAGAAATGTGGGGAAGAAATGGAAAGGGTAATAAAGGAAAGGAAAGAAAGGGTGGAAGAAAGAGGAATAAAGGGGAATAAAGAAATGGGTGGAGAAAGGGGAATAAAAAGAAACAGAAATGGGGGGAAGAAATAGAAAGAAAGGGAAATAAAGAAATGAAGGGGAAACTTACCTGAACTGTGACATTGACTTTTCCAGACCCAGGAGAGATCCTAGCCAGCTAACCAGGCCCCAGGGAGGCCACCACACACCATGGCTGGGCCTTGCAATCCCTGCTAGCCAGCCAAGCCCTGGGAAGGCTGCTACACAGTGTAGCTGGGCCCCACAATCCTTGCCGGACAGCTGGGCCCCAGGGAAGGCTACCATGTGGCTCAGCAATCCCTGAGGGCCAGACCAAGTGATCTCGAGGGCCGTAAATGGCCCTTGGGACGGATATTCCCCAACCCTGGCCTACAGCATCCCTGACATGTGTTTTTCCAGCCACTGGTTAAAGACTGACAGCTAAGGGGAGCTCAACACCTCCCTAGTAGCTAATTCCACTGCTGAACCACTCTTACTGTTAAAAAGTTTTCCCTAATATCTAGCCAGTACCTTCCCTCCCTTAATTTAAACCCATTATTGCTAGTCCTGTCCTCTGCTGCCAACACGAATAGCTCCCTGCCTTCCTCTAAATGGCAGCCTTCAAATACTTCAAGGGAGCAATCATGTTCCCCCTCAGTCTCCTCTTCTCCAGACTGAACATTCCAAAGTCCCTCAGCCTTTCCTTATAGGACTTGGTCTTCAGGCCCCTGCTCATCCTCATTCCTCTCCTCTGCACCCACTCCATTTTGCCCATATCCTTCTTAAAGTGAGGCTGTGAGAACCTCACACAATACTTCAGGAGACTGAGAGAGCCAGTTTGGTGTAGTGGTTAAGTGTGCGGACTCTTATCTGGAAGAACCGGGTTTGATTCCCCACTCCTCCACTTGTACCTGCTAGCATGGCCTTGGGTCAGCCATAGCTCTGGCAGAGGTTGTCCTTGAAAGGGCAGCTGCTGTGAGAGCCCTCTCCAGCCCCACCCACCCCACAGGGTGTCTGTTGTGGGGGAGGAAGGTAAAGGAGATTGTGAGCCGCTCTGAGACTCTTCGGAGTGGAGGGCGGGATATAAATCCAATATCTTCTTCTTCTTCTTCTGACCAATGCAATGTACAGTGGAACCATGATATCTTGCTATTTGGATGTTATGCCCCTGTCGATACACCACAGATCACATTATTATTATTTTTGCTGCATCACAATGGCATCTCAAATTTAACAAGACTTTGTTCACACAGCTACCCAGAAGCATATCCCCTATATGCAGAACTCAATACTTGTAAAGTTGCATCCTGTTCACATCTGCGCACTTTTCCAGTGTTCAGATCATAAGAATATGAGAAGCCATGTTGGATCAGGCCAATGGCCCATCCAATCCAACATTCTGTGTCACTCAGTGGCCAAAAAAACCAGGCGCCATCAGGAGGTGCATCAGTGGGGCTAGGACACTAGAAGCCTTCCCACTGTTGCCCCCTGCAAGCAACAAGAATACAGAGCATCACTGCTCCAGACAGAGAGTTCCATCTATACCTTGTGACAAATAGCCACTGATGGACCTCTGTTCTATATGTTTATCCAATCCCCTCTTGAAGCTGTCTATGCTTGCTTGCAGCCACCACCACCTTCTGTGGCAGTGAATTCCATGTGTTAATCACCCTTTGAGTGAAGAAGTACTTCCGTTTATCCGTTCTAACCTGACTACTTCATGTGATTTCACTGAATGTCCACGAGTTCCCATATTGTGAGAAAGGGAGAAAAGTACTTCTTTCTCTACCTTCTCTATCCCATGCATAATCTGGTAAACCTCCATCGTGTCACTGTCAAGATCGACTGATTCTGACTAAAGACTAGAGGGGATCTTGGCCTGTTGTATCAGGCTTGGTTAAAATCATAATGGATCCACTGCTGCTAATGTTTTACCCTTAGTTATTCCCTCCCCCCCCCACTTTTCTCATTTTGATTTGCAACTGGTATGAAAGAAATAGTCGGCACCTTCTCAGGGCCTGAGGTGGGAGGAAGCCTTGCATGATAATGCAAGGACAAATGGCTAGATAATCGCCTGAGAAAGTATCTTGTAGTTATGTGTGAATGTTTCCTCTTGTAACCCCCACCGTAGGAGTGTTTTTGAAGTATATCTTAAAACCCATGTATCAATGTATTGGTTGCATTCTTAGCAAGCTAGAGGCTTGCACCAGAGTACCGGTTATCAATAAATGTAGTCTTAGTAACAACTTTGACTCATTCTTGAATCCGTCGACTTGACAGTCACCCCTCAGCTGACATTTCTCCAAGCTAAAGAGCCCCAAGCGTTTTAACCTTTCTTCACAGGAAAAGTGTTCCAGCCATTTAATCATTCTAATTGCCCTTTTCTGCACTTTTCACAACGCTATATCTTTTTTGAGGTGTGGTGACCAGAATTGTACACAGTACTCCAAATGAGGCCACACCATCAATTTATACAGGGGCATTATGACACTGGCTTTCAATTCCCTTCCTAATGGTTTTCAATTCCCTTCCTAATAATTCCCAGCATGGCGTTGGCCTTTTTTATTGCAATCGCACACTGTCTTGGCATTTTCAGTGAGTTATCTACCACGACCCCAAGATCTCTCTCTTGGTCAGTCTCTGCCAGCTCACAACCCATCAACTCATATTTGTAGCTGGGATTTTTGTCCCAATGTGCATTACTTTGCACTTGGCCACATTGAACCTCATCTGCCACGTTGACGCCCACTCACCCACCCTCAACAGATCCCTTTGGAGTTCCTCACAATCCTCTCTGGTTCTCACCACCCTGAACAATTTAGTGTCATCTGCAAACATGGCCACTTCACTGCTTACTCCCAACTCCAAATCATTTATGAACAAGTTAAAAAGCATGGGACCCAGTACTGATTGTTCACCCCCTCAAAAAAATGTAACAGGTTAGTGAGGCAAGATCTTCCCTTACAGAACCCATGCTGATTCTTCCTCAATAACTCGTGTTCATCAATGTGCCTACTCTTTCTGTCCTTGATAATGGTTTCTACCAAATTTCCCGCTATTGAAGTCAGACTGACTGGCCTGTAATTTCCTGCATCTCCTCTGGAACCCTTTTTAAAGATGGGGGTGACATTTGCTACCTTCCAGTCCTCATGAACGGAGGCAGATTTCAATGAAAGATTACATATTTTTGTCAGGAGATCCACAAGTTCAACTTTGAGTTCTTTCAGAACTCTTGGATGTATGCCATACGGACCTGGTGACATTAGTTTTTAATTCGTCTATCAGTTGTAGAACCTCCTCTCTTGTCACCACAATCTGACTCAGGTCTTTCAACACCCCTTCCAAAATTAGTGGTTCTGGAGCAGGCAAACACTTCTCATCTTCCACAGTGAAGACGGAGGCAAAAAATGCATTAAGCTTCTCAGCCATTTCCCTATCCTCCTTCAGTAATCCTTTTACCACTTGGTCATCCAAGGGCCCCACTGCCTCCCTGGCCGGTTTCCTGCTTCTAATATACTTGAAGAATTTTTTATTGTTGGTCTTTATGTTTTTTGCAATATGCTCCTCATAGTCCCTTTTTGCCTGCCTGATCACAGTCTTGCATTTGATTTGCCACAGCCTGGGTTCCCTTTTATTAATCTCACTTGGACTAGCTTTCCACCGCTTAAAGGAGTCCTTCTTACCTTTTACAGCTTCTATTACTTTATTTGTTAACCATGCAGGCCTTTTCTTATACCTGTTTGTGCCTTTCCTAACTTGTGCTATATATTTTATCTGAGCTTCTAGGATTGTAGTTTTAAATAGCCTCCAAGCTTCCCCAAGGTTTTTGACCGTATTTACGTTTCCTTTCAGTTTCCTCTTCACATGCCTCCTCAGAGAATTTACCCCTTTTAAAGTTAAACGTGGTTGTGCTGGTCTTTTGGGGCAACTCTCTACTTATACAAATGGTGAAATCAATAACATTATGGTCAAAGAAGAAGAAGATATTGGATTTATATCCCGCCCTCCACTCCGAAGAGTCTCAGAGCGGCTCACAATCTCCTTTACCTTCCTCCCCCACAACAGACACCCTGTGAGGTGGGTGGGGCTGGAGAGGGCTCTCACAGCAGCTGCCCTTTCAAGGACAACCTCTGCCAGAGCGATGGCTGACCCAAGGCCATGCAAGCAGGTGCAAGTGGAGGAGTGGGGAATCAAACCTGGTTCTCCCAAATAAGAGTCCGCACACTTAACCACTACACTAAACTGGCTCTCCCAAGCGGTGCGATCACTTTTACATCTCTCACCAAGTCTTGGGCATTACTTAGGACCAAATCCAGGATCACCCCACCCCTGGTAGGTTCAGAGACCATCTGCTCCATAGCACAGTCATTGAGAGCATATAGAAACTCAGTCTCTTTCTCTCGCCCTGAACACATATTGGACAGCTTCTTTCACAACTCTTGGCAGGTAAACACTGCTTAGGTAATTGATGGAATGCAGAGGTGCTTGGCATTAGGTCAATACAACCTCAGACTCATCCTGGATATGTCCCAAAGCTATTCCCATCTGAACAGCTGTTTTAGGGAAATGAACACTTGAATGGAATCCAAACCCAAGTGGGCAGATGCCCATCTCATTAAATGGCAACATTAAAAACCATCTTCCTCCTTTGTAATACTTGTTCGAATGTCAAGGACTCAGCGACTCAGGACTCTGTCTCACTGGAATTAATTCCAAAGCCTGGCTTTGAAAGCTTGGCCTTGTGTTGATGGCACTCTGGCAAAAGTAGAGCAGGAAAGGGCATATTGGAGTGAGAACACAAATCTTCTATGGCTAAGATGTGTTACAGAAAACATTTTCACAGTTCAAGTGCTATTAAAAGTCCTCCCTTCAGGCCATTTTTGTTCACTGTTTCTCAGCATGGAACCAAGTTGTTTGGCTTTAGCTTCCCTGCACTTCCAAACCTTCCAGCCTCAAGGGGCTTGACTTAAATCCCAAACTGGCAGATTGATGTTCCTTTGTCAATAGAACAGCCTGCTAAGTTCATTGGCCTGCAATCAGGTGTGAAAGTGCTAATGGGCTCTTTCCCTGCAGCTACTACAGATTGGGAGCTTTCTCAGCTTTTAAGAGTTCTGCCATTCTGTGCCCTAAAACAAGCCAACTACTAAACAAAATCTCCCTGATCAGTTTTGGGGGTAAACTTGGGATTCCATGAAGGACAACAACATCATATCACAGTGGTGCGGTTTTTCAGTGGGCTGACTTCAATATACCAGAGGTCTGTCATTTTTGCTATATTCCCCATGATGTTGTTTGAAATTTGCTAAGCAAGAGAGGACACAGGTATAGCTCATCTGCATCAGAATGCACTTTCGCTGAGGAACGTAAGAGTTGGCTTGCAAGATCAGACAATAATTTACTTGTTTTCAGATCCAGAGATCTACAGTTGTTAGAAATCTACACTACACTGGAAATTAGCCAATGCAGACCATTATGTCAACATGCCAGGAGAAAAAAATGCCCTGTCCCTTTAACTGAAGGACAGTTAACTTTAAATCTAGATAGGCAGTTGTGTTGGTCTGAAGCAATACACCAAAGTCTGGTGGCGCCTTTAAGATCAACAAAGTTTTATTCAAAGTATGAGTTTTTGTGCGCACACACACTTTCTTCAATGTATCTGAGGAAATGTCCATGCACACAAAAGTTCATACCTTAAATAAAACTGAAGGTCTTAAAGGTGCCACTGGACTCAAACTTTATCCCATCAAGCCTTTACTAAAGGACAGGACTGCTTTTTCTTGGCAACCCATCTTTCTAAAATACTGCTATCAAGTCTCTCACCAAGAGAGCTCAAGATGGTTTAAAATGCGTACTCAGCAGTAATCCTAACAAAAACATACAATTAATATATTCCAACAATAGTAAAGTACCAACAGCTGTAATGTACCATTAGCACCCTATAATACACACACTCCAATTCTCCAGTCATTTATCCTTGAGCTAGGGATGCCAACCTTGAGGTGGGGCTTGGGGATCACCTGGAATTACAGCTAATCTCCATACTACAGAGATCAGTTCCCCTGGAAAAAATGGATGTTTTGGAGGATGGACTCTATGGCATTGTACTTCACTCAGGCAGTTCCCTGTCCCCCTCAGGTTTGACCCCCAATCCCGAGGAATTTCTTAATCTGGAGCTAGCAACCCTACCCCCAACCCCATGCTGGTGGATGGGGGGTGGCTGGCAACCCTACCCAAAACACCAATGAAAAGTTCTACCAAATAATACTGCCTTTCACCTTTTTGAATATGTCATCAAGAAGAAAGCCTTTGCTGCCTGCAGAAGATCATTCCACTCCCGTGGTACTTGAGCAGAGAAGGATCATATGTTTCCAGGGGAAGTGCAGGAGAACCACAAACCTGTTACAGGAAATTAAGTGGTGCAAAGGATTATACAGGGAGAGAGAAACCTGTATCCTACCATCTTTTCAGTAGCAAAAGGGAGAGGAATTCTTTTAACCACAGAAAAGCTGATGCTGGGGAATGTGGGATCTGTGCAGACAAAGATCATGAGGGGAAGTGGTTCCATTGAGGAGGGAATATAACAGATTAAGTGAAAAGGATGGTTGGGTCTAACCCATGGTCCTGATTTATCTTCTGCCCACCATTGATATGAAGAACAGATTTCACCAAGGAAATATTGTCTGAAGTTGGACTCACTCAAGAATGTGAAGAAGTGATTTTGGGGATAGTCACATTCTCTACTTTAACGATATATAAGTAGGATAACAATCTCCAATTATTCTGAGGTAGGACATGTAAATGTGATAAACAATGCTAATTTCTTTTTTAAAAACTGATTAAAGTATGGCTCCACACGATCATTTTGAGTTCAAAGGGATTGTATAATATATATGGTGGTATAACTGAGATATGCTGGTTTAATATGAATGTTGGAATTGGAAACACAGTTATTTTTTAAAAATCAGGGCCATCAAAACATTTGCTTTACTTTTGCCTTATAGATAAGTTCTTCTGTTTTCAGCTCTTTCTTCCAGCATCTCATATTTTCAAGTACTGTCTATCAGACATCATGATTTGCACTTGCTTTATCTTTTTTCTAATTTTTAAAAAAAACTGTGTAAGGCAATTATGGCCTTCTTTAAATAGAGCTATATAATGAGAAAATGCTTCCCATAATTAAGAAAGAAATGAAGAACTTCCCGGTAAAAATGTATTCCTCTTTACTGATTCTATGGGCATTTCTTATGAATTAAATTTCCAATACTGCAATATGTACTTCATAACTGGACTGTAAAGTTCAGTAAGATTAGCTTGGTCTTCCATACTGTAGGCATTTGGGGCTACACTGCTCAAATGCTTATTCTCTGCATTTATAGAACAATGACTGTATTGTCCCATGTTTTTATGGGCAGTTCCAAATAAAGCCTGTTACAAAATCAATGTTGCAAAAACCCCTCCCTCTATTCAGGAGGTTCTGCCACCCACAGAGAATGACTTTCTTGGCTCCTCCCTCCTGTGGCAGCCTCAAATACCCATCCCCCAACTGAGTTTTGCTGCCATGGGGGGGGGGCAGCAAAAATGTGCACTCCATGACTAGAAGTCCTTGCATCCACATAAAGGTTATGTTGGATCCAACCCATCACTAGCAAACTGCATTTGACTTGGTAAGTCACAAACTATGCAGTTCTGCTAACATTTGGCTCATTCACACATTATGCATTTTCAGATATTCTCTAGATCATGCCATATGTAACCTTTTGGTGCTGGTGATAAGGTGTGTGTGTGCATTTTCAAAACAGGAGTAAAGGGATGGAATGGTGAAGCAAACCTTACTCAGAAAACTCCACGAATCATATGACTGAAATCACACAGGAGATCAGGTTTCCTATTACCATTAATACCTTGCCAGTCTTGCTTCCTATAACCTTTGAATAAACCTGCACACTGAATTATGCCCAGATAAACATTTTGACTGTGATGTATGAGGGACCTGAAGGTTTTATTAATAATACAAAGCTATATATTACTAAAATATTGATGCTTTATTGTGGCATGAAACCTCTGCCTTGGCTTTGATCTCATCTTATTGGCATGCCTGTCTTTATGCCTGTTATTATTGTGAGCCTACTTTTGATGTAACATTATTCCTTTAATATCACATAACTCTAGTTCTATAATGTAGCAGATCTGCATTGCATATTACAAAAAAAAAAATGAAGAGAACTGGATTAATTTAAGGGACCTGAATGCTTTGATCATATAAGCTTTCTGTAGAGATTCAGACATTGCAATAATTTCTTCAATCCCTGTATTAAGCCCCAGCAGCTCGGTTCTATATTACTGGAGCAAGGTCTCCATATGATAGTACCTCTGAGGACGAAGGGTGTTCTGTATTCAGTCCCTAAAATCAAGCTTGAGAGCCTTCTTAATCTTCTGTTTGTACTTAAACAGCACACAGATTCACACATGGACCTCCTTTCACTTTGATATCAAGGCAGTAACTCAGTTTAGATGATTTGGAGAATCATTAATGAGATAATGCCTTAAGCACTCTGCCTCTCTTCTGCTGCGTGACTTCCCATTCAGGTTCTGGTGATTGCAGTTTTGTCATTTTGTCCAAAATTAGCAAACTATGGGTGTGGCCACATGAGGTTTGGCCTGACATAGCCATCCCTCCCCCCTGGATTAAATGGGTGAGATCACACATGCACATCTGGCTCCCGTGCCCCACTTAACCTTACATCATGCTAAAATGACTCCCACATGGATTAAATAGCCATCGGCAAATTCCAGTGGCTTTCCTAATGAAGTACTTTCATGGCGAGTTTCCAACTGTCTGATCACCCCAGTGCATCATGGAAATGCATGATCACCCCACTCCATTTCCAGCATATCCTTTCCCCCCAACCTCACTCCATTATGCTCTTCAGTGCCCCCACAGAACCATCCAGGAGCATAAGAACATAAGAGAAGCCATGTTAAATCAGGCCAATGGCCCATCCAGTCCAACACTGTGTCACACAGTGACAAAAAAAAATTATATATATATACACACACACACACACACACACACACACTGTGGCTAATAGCCACTGATGGACCTCTGCTCCATATTTTTATCTAAACCCCTCTTGAAGGTGGCTATACTTGTGGCCGCCACCACCTCCTGTGGCAGTGAATTCCACATGTTAATCACCCTTTGGGTGAAGAAGTACTTCCTTTTATCCGTTTTAACCTGTCTGCTCAGCAATTTCATCGAATGCCTACGAGTTCTTGTATTGTGAGAAAGGGAGAAAAGTACTTCTTTCTCTACTTTCTCCATCCCATGCATTATCTTGTAAACCTCTATCATGTCACCCCGCAGTCGACGTTTCTCCAAGCTAAAGAGTCCCAAGCGTTTCAACCTTTCTTCATAGGGAAAGTGTTCCAGCCCTTTAATCATTCTAGTTGCCCTTTTCTGGACTTTTTCCAATGCTATAATATCTTTTTTTAGGTGCGGCAACCAGAACTGCACACAGTACTCCAAATGAGACCGCACCATCGATTTATACAGGGGCATTATGATACTGGCTGATTTGTTTTCAATTCCCTTCCTAATAATTCCCAGCATGGTGTTGGCCTTTTTTTATTGCAAACGCACACTGTCTTGGCATTTTCAGTGAGTTATCTACCATGACCCCAAGATCTCTCTCTTGGTCAGTCTCTGCCAGTTCACACCCCATCAACTTGTATTGGTAACTGGGATTCTTGGCCCCAATGTGCATTACATTGCACTTGGCCACATTGAACCGCATCTGCCACGTTGATGCCCACTCACCCAGCCTCAACAGATCCCTTTGGAGTTCCTCATAATCCTCTCTGGTTCTCACCACCCTTAACAATTTAGTGTCATCCGCAAACTTGGCCACTTCACTGCTCACTCCCAACTCTAAATCATTTATGAACAAGTTAAAGAGCATGGGACCCAGTACCGAGCCCTGTGGCACCCCACTGCTTACTGTCCTCCACTGCGAAGACTGCCCATTTATACTCACTCTCTGCTTCCTTTTACTCAGCCAGTTTTTGATCCACAAGAGGACCTGTCCTTTTACTCCATGACTCTCAAGCTTTCTAAGGAGCCTTTGATGAGGAACTTTATTAAAAGCTTTCTGGAAGTCAAGGTAAACAACATCTATTGGGTCTCCTTTGTCCACATGTTTGTTCACCCCCTCAAAGAAATGTAACAGGTTAGTGAGGCAAGATCTTCCCTTACAGAACCCATGCTGAGTCCTCCTCAATAACCCGTGTTCATCAATGTGCCTACTCATTCTGTCCTTGATAATGCTTTCTACCAACTTTCCCGGTATTGAAGTCAGACTGACTGGCCTGTAATTTCCTGGATCTCCTCTGGAGCCCTTTTTAAAGATGGGGGTGACATTTGCTACCTTCCAGTCCTCAGGAACGGAGGCAGATTTCAATGAAAGATTACAGATTTTTGTTACAAGATCCATAAGTTCAACTTTGAGTTCTTTCAGAACTCTCGGATGTATGCCGTCTGGACCTGGTGACTTATTAATTTTTAATTCATCCATCAGTTGTAGGACCTCCTCTTTTGTCACCTCAATGTGACTCAGGTCTTTCAACACCCCTTCCAAAATTAGTGGTTCTTCTGGGGCGGGCAAAAAGTTCTCATCTTCCACAGTGAAGACGGAGGCAAAAAATTCATTCAGCTTCTCAGCCATTTCCCTATCCTCCTTCAGTAATCCTTTTACCCCATGGTCATCCAAGGGCCCCACTGCCTCCCTGGCTGGTTTCCTACTTCTAATATATTTGAAGAAATTTTTATTGTTGGTCTTTATGTTTTTTGCAATATGCTCCTCATAGTCCCTTTTTGCCTGCCTGATCACAAGCATGTGTGCGCTTGTCTGTTCTGTGAATGCACAGTGAAAATTTGTAAAAAATAACCCCCCACACACACACAGCTGGGGGTCCCTGGTTGTGGTGCGTTAGTGCTATGGACAACCAACCATGGGCCCATGGTACTATGATGCCAGCTTATGGGGTGCTGTCTGATCAACATAAATTGCCCCATAGTCAGCTTATTTACAGCCAAGATACTGCTGTGGCAACCTGCCCATCTGACCACACCTAGTGTTTAGCTAACTAAATCAGAATAACATGTAGTGTTGTTAAGAGGAATTTTCATAATTGTTCTTTACCTAATTTCTCCCTGAAATCCAGCAAATTGTTTCTTTTTTCCTCTTTTTAGAAAATTGAGATCTGTTTTGAATTGATTTCATTTTGGTGAAAGGAAGCTTCTACAATATTTCAGAATTTCATTCTTCAGATCCTCAAAGGCAGACAATTTCTACCCATTCCTTCTTACCCTCCTACTAGAAGGATATAACTCATATGAGTTACAGGCTGAACCACTGATGTGAGGCAAGGCTAAGGGAGGACTAGGAGTATTGGTACCTACAGCTCTTAGAGGAGTTAAGATAACTCAACCCTCTCCATACGACCGAATCGTGATGGCCTTGATTCTGAAATTTAAAGGAATTGACTGGTAGTGAATGTGTATGCAAAAGGTAAAGGTAGTCCCCTGTGCAAACACCAAGTCATTACTAACTCATGGGGTGATGTCACATCATGATGTTTTCTTGACAGACCTTTTACGAGGTGAGTTGCCATTGCCTCCTGCTAAAACCAAAGCCCACATAGAACAGGTTTGGAGAGACTAGAACACCATCCTGTGGTAACATCAAAAAAACCATGCAAGGCAGCTACAGAAGGGATCACAGAAAACTACAAAGAGAAATCAAATAAATATTATTTTGATAGAGGAAAAATAGAATAGAATATTATAGAATATTCTATAATAAAATAGAATAGCCAATCGCTATATCATTTTAAAAATGAATTTTGGAAAGAGAAATTCTGCTCCATATACCAATGCTAATAAAGGCATGGATGGAAATGAGATTAGAAGGCAAGAACTAATGGAAGTTGACAGTTCAGAAATCTCAACAATCTATGAGTGGGAAAGGTCATGGTTCAGAGGAAGAGCACAAATTTGGCAATGCAAGGGAAGCTGTGGGAAGAGAGAGCCTGCAACCTGCTTGAAGGAAACCAATATAAGCCCTTACTATGCAATTTGAGAAGTGGTTAAGCCATTGAAGAGCTGAAGTTAAATTTTGGGTTTTACTGATCCAAAATGTTTAGTATGAGATAGTGAAGGAATAAAATAGTAAACAGCCAGCTCAAAGTATATCATTTGTCATATTGAACATTCTGGAAATGTTAGGATAGTTATTTATCTATCTTATGAATTGGAAGGGCCACCTAAAGTGCAGTGTTGGTTTCAGCAGTGGGCAGGCCGGAGCAGATGCCAAGGCACACCTCTGCTGTGAAATAATTGTTTTTATTTTCCTCCCATTGCAAACTTCACACCATAGTAAAGAGGAGAATGGCAGCTTTATTACTTTATGACGATAGATGCTAAGCTTTCATCAAGGCGCACCAAAGGACAATTTGTCCACTTTGATGACCCACACTCCTCTTTGTTAACAGACAAGCAGTTGGCATCAAGGATATATATATATATATAAATAAATAAAATTTTGTATGCCAGATTCAACAGGAAAATATCACAAGGCATTTTACAGTTTTTTAAAAAATACATATGTATAAAAGAAAGGGCTGTCAAGTTCCCGGGAGGGCCCCAACCTGCTAGCAGGGAGCAGGCCGCTGGAGGGATCTCCACCCTTGAAGAGCGCCATTGGCGTGTGCTGTCCCTGGCATGATGACATCACCTGGAAGTGACGTCATTGTGCTAGGGATATCAAGTGGGGCCACTCTAGGACTCGCACTAAAACTCTATGGTACCATAGAGTTTTACCATGAATCCTAGAGCATTTCTGGTGTGACATAGAGTTTTTATGGTACCATAGAGTTTTTAGCGTGAGTCCTAGAGCATCCCTACGCACATCCCTGGCATGATGATGTCACTTCTGGAGTGGCAGAGGGACTTGGCAACCCTAATAAAAGAACAATATCTTATTGCTTTTACACAAATGATGCCAATTTCATTGAGTAGTGAACCAAATAAAAGCAAGGAAGCATATTTCTTTCTGGTTTTCTGGTAGCTAAGAAAGCACAGTTTGGTGTGATTTCTCTTAATCAGAGCAAGCAAGCTGAAATGGAAGAGGGAATGACTGAAGAAGAAAAGGCAGGGTCAAATGGAAGTGGTGTTAGAGATTAAAATGATTGTACCAATAGGCTTCCCAATCCCCAGGTCCCAGCGGGGGATCCCCCGGTTTTACAGGCTTCCCCCCTCCCCCAGCCAGCTGGCCAGTGGGGGAAGCCCCACCCCCACAGCCATTATGCACCTCCATGAACAATTCCCATAGAGAATGATGGGGAATTGATCTGCTGGTATCGGGGGCTCTGGGGAGGCTGTTTTTTGAGGGAGAGGTGCCAAATTTTCAGTATAGCATCTAGTGCCTCTCCCCAAAATACCCTCCAAGTTTCAAAAGGATTGGACCAGGGGGTTCAATTCTACGAGCCCCAAAAGAAGGTGCCCCTATCTTTCATTATTTTCTATGGAAGGAAGGCATTTTAAAAGGTGTGCTGTCCCTTTAAATGTGATGGCCAGAATTCCCTTGGAGTTCAATTCTGCTTATCACACCCTTGCTCCTGGCTCCGCCCCCAATGTCTCCTGGCTCCACCCCCAAAGTCTCCTGGCTCCACCCCCAACGTCCCCAGATATTTCTTGAATTGGACTTGGCAACCCTATGTACCAAACAGGAATGGGAGTCAAGTTATACCCTGTGGCCTAAGGCCCACACAAACCTGGAACCAGCCCTGCTGAAGTATTTCAATCCTATTTCTTTATCTGTATCTCCTAATGTGTTGAAGTCCATTCTTGCAACTTTGAAAGCTAACATTCAATGGGAGCATGAGAACAAGCCACTCAGACATACATACACCCATTAAAGTTATTTCCCCAAGCACAAAGGGAAAAATATCTCCCTAGGTTCAGGCACTCTCATGTAGAGCCTTAGTAATCAAAAGCCATTTGCTTCCAGCTATTCATATTTATGATAAAACAAAAGGCATTTCAAAATGACAGTGTAACTCAGGGGGTGTGGCTAGTATGAAATTAATCAGCTCCCCTGGGTTCTTTGAGCACTCAACTGCTTTCTTCTACTTCTTAACGATTAACCATATTTCTTACTGTTTATGATCCAGCTGAGACCTACTGCATACACAGTTTAGGTGGACAGCTAATCTATCCCCACAACAAATACAGCATTTCATCAGGGTTTCAGAAAGTGCATATACAGCAAAGGCAAAGCATTTTCACACAGGTTCTTTCTTACTTTGACAGATTAATTAGGAACCATTTAGAGCTGAATCAAAGGAGGCACCACAAACCTAACACCAATAAAAAAATTTCCCATCTGAATAATCACAATCTGGATAAAAAGTCCTTTCTGATTTCAACTGACAACAAAGAAAGTGAAAAAGATGTATGAGCAACAAAATGGGAATAAGATGATTGAGTGAACTGGATAGCCAAATGGTTCCAAGTGCTATTATGTATAGGTACAGTTAAGCACCTAGAGGAATTGCAATTGAGAAGAGAAAATTGTCAGGCCTGAAGACACTGGGGAGGCATTCCAGAGACAGAGATGTGGCAGAAACCCAACTAAAAGGTAAGGGTGGGGTTGAATCAGTAAGTAAGGGAAAAGCAAAGAGAATGAACAGTATAAAAGATGGTTGGGCAGACAGAAGAAATAGTTCCTAGAACAGACATGGAGAAGTTGAGTTGGATTCTACAAATACACTCTAAGTGTGGAGATTCAAATCTATTCCTTGTTTATTTAAACATTTATAATCTACTTTCTTCAGTTTGATGTCGCAGTTAAGAGCAGTGGACTCTAATCTAGAGAACCAGGTTTGATTCCCCACTCCTTCCCATACAGCCAGCTGGGTGACTTCAGGTCAGTCATAGTTCTCTCAGAGTTGTTTTCTCATAGCTCTCTCTGCCCCACCTAACTCACAGGGTGTCTGTTGTGGGGAAGAAGAAGATTTATACCAGAGCCAGTTTGGTGTAGTGGTTAAGTGTGTGGGAGAACTGGGCTTGATTCCCCACTCCTCCACTTGCACCTGCTGGCATGGCCTTGGGTCAGCTATAGCTCTGGCAGAGGTTGTCCTTGAAAGGGCAGCTGCTGTTAGAGCCCTCTCCAGCCCCACCCACCTCACAGGGAGGAAGGTAAAGGAGATTGTGAGCCGCTCTGAGACTCTTCGGAGGGGAGGGCGGGATATAAATCCAATATCTTCTTCTTCTTGCCCTGCCCTTCTCTCTGAGGGACTCAGAGCAGCTTACAATCTCCTGTATCTCCTTCCCCCACAAAAGACACCCTGTAAGGTGGGTGGGGCTGAGAGAGCTCTTACAGCAGCTGTGTTTTCAAGGACAACTCCTATGAGAGCTATGGCTAACGCAAGGCCATTCCAGAAGCTGTAAGTGGAGAACCCTGTTCTCCCAGATAAAGTCCACGCACTTAACATGGAGTGGAGAGGAAGAGAAGGAGATTGGAAGCTGCTCTGAAACTCTGAGTAAAGGGTGGAGGTATAAATCCAACTCCTACTCCCTCCCTTCCTTCATTCTATGCTGACTGCAACTAAACACTAACCTTAGTCACTAAGGTAGCTTAGGCTAAAACAGGGAGCTTGACCCAAGATCACCCAGTGAGCTTCCATGGGAGACTCTTCTCCCCAAAAGTCCTTCCCAAATCGGCACATTTTTCCAGCTTTTCTCAAGGCTGCTTCTTGCTATCAGATACAAAACTTAATGTATTTTTCTTACTGTTCAAATTCAATCTACTTCTTTATTCCCATGGCTCAATTTAAAAACACATCTTTGAACTATTTTACTAGTGAAACCAGGTAGAGAAAACTACCTCTCTCTTTCCTGAAAGGCTCCTGAAATTCTTCTCTCTTTACTGAAAGGCTCCAAAGCAAACTGCAGCTGTACCAACCTGCATTTTGCATTATATGGACATGATCTTCATCTCTTCTCTTTGAGCCCTGAGTAGAGAGGGAGTTCAGCAACAGAAGTCTGCATTGAAAAGCTAATTGCAGCAAATTATGTAATTATGAAGTAATGTCTTATGAAGTAATGTCTTTTGAAAAGCTCAACTGGCAACTGTGCCCATAATCTACTAGGTAGTCACTAAGCTAGTCCCTGCAGAATAGCTATGAGAAAGCTGAGCCGGTTGAAAATCAGATATGAGTAGCTCTAAAATAGTTTGTTTGTATTATTGGTTTGCACTCACCTCAACTTCTCATGCAAAGGGAAATAAGATAGAATGAAGTTAAGAATCAACATATTCTGACAAGGCCATGGGTTTTTGACTCATGAGTTTTCATTTTCCCACGACAAATGCTCAGGGCTTTTTTTTTTTAGCAGGAATGCACAGGAATGCAGTTCAGGCTGGCTTGGTATCAGGGGGTGTGGTCTAATATGCAGATGAGTTCCTGCTGGTCTTTTTCTATGAAAAACCCTGTGAGAAACACTGATGACTTTGGAGTGTGGCCTAATATGCCAATGAGTTCCTGCTGGGCTTTTTCTACACCCCTCCCCCCCCCCCCGCTGCAAATGGTTATGCTAGCAAAAGAGAGTAGTTCCAATGAGTGGCCTTCACAGTTTCCTTGTGGAAGCACAATCACCTCTGACTGAACCAAGAAAACCAGCAACAGACAGTAGCTGCACTGTGTTTGCTTGGAAGACAATGTATGAAAAAATGTATAAATCCAGAATTTTTTTTAAAAAAACCTACCATAGAAATATGTGATACTCCTCCTAAGTAGTAAACTCAAAATCTGAGTCTAATTTCATTTTTTGGTTAAATCTGGCACCATTTTAGGAATGGGAGCAACTTGAGGGACCGTCTTTCCCCATATGAACCCCAGAGAGTGCTGAGGTCAGCTGGAAAGAACCAGCTGAATATCCCTGGGCCAAGGGAGGCCAGATTGAAGACCACCCGGGATCGGGCCTTTTCCATAGCAGCTCCCCTACTGTGGAACCAACTCCCGGAGGAGGTACGGGCCCTGCGATGTTTAGACCAATTCCGCAGGGTCTGCAAGACCCACCTCTTTAAAATAGCCTTCACTTAATACCGAGCCAAGAAAGTCCTGCTGGATATGTTTTATGTTTTAGTCACTGGATTTTATGGAAGATCTTAACTATAGCACCATAATGTTAATCTTAATGTAAGTTTTAATGATTTTAAGGATGATTTTATAATTGAAATTGTAATTATTGTATACGGTTTTATTGTACATTGTATTTACGTGTTGTGAGCCACCCTGAGCCTGCTCTGCGGGGAGGGCGAGATATAAATAAAAAGTATTATTATTCTGAGAAATCATGCAAGACAAATTCTTTTGGCTTTATCAAAATTTCTCAAATGTGTTTGTCCAAACTATTTCTCAAGGTGCTACAGAATGTTGCAGCTGTTTTAATTGCTAAATTGATTTTATCTCTTCTACAAATTTTAACTCATCAGTCTATAGTAGTGTGCTATTTTTCCTCCTACATTGCACTTTAATCTAGCTTTTCTAAATGCAAATGTTATACCCAGGACCTGGCTACAGTGATCCATGCAATGGTCACTTCTAGACTAGACTACTGTAACTCGCTCTATGCTGGCTTGCCCTTGAGACTGATCCGGAAACTGCAGCTGGTGCAGAATGCGGCGGCTTGCCTGCTGACTGCATCACCTCTACAGGTGGGCATCTGACCAGCATTCTGCAGTCTGCACTGGCTGCCTATTGAGTACCGGGTCCGCTTCATGGTTTTAGTTTTAACATTCAAAGCCTTATGCATCCTGGGACCAACATACCTGCCAGACCATCTCCTCCCATATATGCCCGGGAGCTCATTATGTTTGGCCTCCCAACACCTGCTGGCTGTCCCTGGCCCAAGAGACACCCACCTTGCCTCAACTAGGGCCAGGGCTTTTACAGTCCTGACCCTGATCTGGTGGAATCAGCTTCCTACAGAGATCCAGGCCCTACCTGGTCTATTAGCCTTCCATAAAGCCTGTAAAATGGAGCTGTTCCACCAGGCTTTTAGTTGAGACCGCAAGCGTCTATTCTTGATCTTTTCTTGATTTGGAGGCCTCCCCTATCGGCACTGTCATCTGTGCTATAAAATGGAATAATATCTGCCATCTCTATAAGATAACATCTCATCATGATGTGAGACGGCCAGCCTGGGCAATATTGTGATGATATGGAAAATTTTCTGAGTGCTATTGAGTTGTTCGTTTATAAAATGTTTTTATGTATTTTATTGTTTTATTATATATTGTACTCCACTCTGAGCCCTACGAGGAATGCGTGGAATAGAAATATACTAAATAAAAAAATAAAAACTTGCATATAATCAATGTTTCCTCTAAGCTGCAGAGCCTTGAGAGCGAAAAATTCTACTTTGTGAGCTACTGGCATTAAAGCTATGAGTTACTGGCATTACAGTTGTGAGCTACTGCATAAACTATTGTGCTCTGGGGTCATCCTTCCTGAGCTGTGTGAGCTGGAGGCTAAAAATCTGTGAGCTAGCTCACACTAACTCAGCTTAGAGGGAACACTGCATATAATATATAAATGGTTTAAATAGCACAAAAACAGACAGAAAAAAATTGGGTACAACAACATGAGTAAAACAAAAACGTATGAGAAAGCTGTAGCTGAAGCCTTCAAATTCTTTCCTTGATGAAGGGCTGTCCTTGGCTGGCAACTGACAGGAAGCTCAGGGTGGTGGTGAAGAGACAGGCATCAATGGTGTGGTGTGATCCAGCAACATCATTTCTAGCTGAAAAACCAGAAGTGACATCACTGTATCACATGATGGTCTAGGAGCTTTATGATCCCTGCCTCATTTTCCCTTGCTGCCCCTTTAAGTGCCAGTGGAGGACAGAGAAGTCAGCAAACAGCAACTCTACTTTGATATAATTTTAAAAACTACATTTAATTATTTTAAAGGAGTTAGCACCAGTTAGCACCAATGTACCTAAACATCACTTTAATATCTCAACATGTATACGGCCAAAGTCAAAGACCTGCCTTTACTGTAAAAGCAGAATATCTACAGGGCTTCTCAAGTCAACGTCTTTCATTTTATTCATACACACAAAACAGCTGCAGACTGAATCCCATCTAAGCAAAATTTTGTAACTAGATATGTCAAGGTTAGGGTGGGAGGTAGGAAGGAACAATAGATCAAGAAATTAGATTTTTTAAATGATTTTTTTTAAAAATCCAGCAGGGAAAAATTGAATTTGGGGGGAGCACTATAATAGTAAGATACTTTTCTCTGTGGAATGAATGAAATGCTTCTGAAAACATGGTTTTACACACCCAAAATAATTGCATATATTCCTTTACCTTGGATGTTGCTCCTATAACTGTTTCTACTACTAGTTTTCTCTTTCCTCCCCCATCACTGCTGCTGTCTCTGATAAGAATATAAGAGAAGCCATGTTGGATCAGGCCAATGACCCATCCAGTCCAACATTGTGTCACACAGTGGCCAAAAACCCCAAGTGCCATCAGGAGGTCCATCAGTGGGGCCAGGACATTAGAATTCCTACCACTGTTGCCCCTCCCAAGCACCAAGAATACAGAGCATCACAATACGCTGTGGCTAATAGCCACTGATGGACCTCTGTTCCATACGTTTATCCAATCCCCTCTTTAAGCTGGCTATGCCTGTAGCCACCACCAGCTCCTGTGGCAGTGAATTCCACGTATTAATCACCTTTTGTAGTATTTAGAAGAAGTATTTCCTTTTATCTGTTCTAAACAGACTGCTTAGAAATTTCATTGAGACCGATTTCGCACTCAACATACCTCGCTTTCACGTTCCTCTTCTCCGTGCAGCGTCCTTTGGATTTCCCACTATCTGCTCTGGAGTTGCAGCAAACATCGCGGTTTTCATGCAGCAAACCCATTTCCATTTGCCACGCGAAAACCACGATGTTTACTGCAGCTCTGGAGCAGATAGTGGGAAATCCGAAGGACGCTGCGCAGAGAAGAGGAACGTGACAGCGGGGGAAGCTGAGTGCGTAATTGGTCTGAGTGTCCACGAGTTCTTGTATTGTGAGAAAGGGAGAAAAGGAATTCTTTCTCTGCCTTCTCTATTCCATGCATAATCTTGTAAACCTCTATCAAGTCACCCATCAGATAGATCCAAGTGGGCAGCCGTGTTGGTCTGAAGCAGTAGAACAAAGTAGGAGTCAAGTTGCACCTCTAAGACCAACAAAGTTTTATTTGTTGGTCTTAATGGTGCAACTTGACTTCTACTTATGTCACTCCTCAGTCAAGCTAAAAAGCCCCATGCATTTTAACCTTTCTTCATAGGGAAAGTGTTCCAACCCTTTAATCATTCTAGCTGCCCTTTTCTGCACTTTTCACAATGCTATAATATCTTTTTTGAGGTGTGGTGAGCAAAATTGTACACAGTATTCTAAAGGAGGCTGCAACATCAATTTATACAGGGGGGTTATGATACTGGCTGATTTGTTTTCAATTCCCTTCCTAATAATTCCAAACATAGCACTGACCTTTTTTATTGCAGTTGCACACTGTCTTGACATTTTCAATGAGTTATCTACCACAACCCCAAGGTCTTTCTCTTGGTCAGTCTCTGCCAGTTCACACCCCATCAATTTATATTTATATCTAGGATTTTTGGCCCCAATGTGCATTACTTTGCACTTGGCCACACTGAACCTCATTGAAACCCACTCACCCAGCCTCAAACAGATCTCTTTGGAGTGCCTCACAATCTTCTCTGGTTCTCACCACCCTGAACAATTTAGTGTCATCTGCAAACTTAGCCACTTCACTGTTTACTGCCAACTCCAAATCATTAACGAACAAGTTAAAAAGCATCTGACCCAGTACTGAGCCCTTTGGCACCCCACTGCTTACCACCCTCCTCTGAGAAAATTGCCCATTTATACTCACTCTCTGTTTCTTATTAATTAATTTTTGATCCACAAATGGACTTGTCCTTTTATCCCATGACTCTTAAGCTTACTTAGGAGCCTTTGATGAGGAACTTTATCAAAAGCTTTCTGGAAGTCAAGGTGAACAACATCTATTGGGCCCCCTTTGTCCACATGTTTGCTCACCCTCTCAAAGAAATCTAACAGGTTAGTGAGACAAGATCTTCCCTTACAGAACCCATGCTGAGTCTTCCTCAATAACTTTTGTTAATCACTGTGCCTACTAATTCTCTTTTTAATAACAGTCTCCACTAACTTTCCAGGTATTGAAGTCAGACTAACTGGCCTATAATTTCCCAGATGTCCTCTGGAATCCTTTTTAAAGATGGGGGTGACATTAGCTACCTTCCAGTCCACAGGAACAGAGGCAGATTTTAATGAAAGATTACATATTTTTGTCAGGAGATCCACAATTTCATCTTTGAGTTCTTTCAGAACTCTTGGATGTAAGTCATCCGGGCCTGGTCACTTATCAGTTTTTAAATGGTCTATCAGTCATAGGACCTTCTCTCTCGTCGCCTCAATCTGACTCAGGTCTTTCAACCACCTCCCGAAATCAGCGGTTCTGGAGTGGGCAAACACTTATCTTCCACACTCTCCTCTTCTCTTGTTGCTGGCCTTCTCCTTTCCCTCCCTGATGATGGTTTCTGATGCCCCTGCTGTTATTTGCAGACTCCAAAATGACAACAGAGATCTTGTGACACAGTATCATAAGATTTAAGGTTGGTTTTTTTAATGCCCCCTGCCATTTTTGTTTTACTTTTCACATTTTCCCCGCTGAAACTAGAGAATTTCCCTGTGGGTGGTAGGGACATTATCTTTGCTGGGCCCAATTGTGCATGACCCAATTCTTGAACTTACTTTAGCCACTACAACATATTTTCAAACATCTGCTCATTGTTTAAATACAAGTAATTTTATCCATCATTAATATGCTATAATTTATATGATAAAACACTGAAGAGTTCAGTGCTTTCAACGTTCTTAAATTTAACTTGACATCCATATATGCTGGTAATCCTAATGTGACTGAATGAGACTACTTCTCTCAAATGATACATTTTGTTTTGTTTACCTCAAAATTTGTTTTCTACTTTCAACTCCAAGTTTGCCATAGCAAAAATTATGATACATATGCAAAAAATACCAGTGGGCAGAGCAATCTCCAACTCCTGCTCTTAAGTACTGGTGATATTTACAGTTTTGCATGACAAAATATTTATGTTGCATTTTATTCTATTCAAGCAGTTGAACAAAAGTTTACATTTGTTGACAAAATACTGCATATATTTCAAGTTTTTTATAAAAATTCAATTTTTTCCCTGGGAAAAGACCCCTTATGGGTATTTTTCCATGTGTTGCAAAAAACTTACATTTCTATTTGTAACTTAGTCTTTATCCAATTCTATCACTGACCGTGACTGGACTTTATTGTTCACAATATGTCTTATACACAAGGTATGGATTGGTGAGGTGATGCTAAATCCTGAAGGTGAATGGCATGACCTGGGAAATGAATGTGCCCTGACTTGAACAAACAACTACCTTAAATTAAAGAGAAGCATTTTCTATTTTCTTGTTCCTTAAAATTGGGTAGAGGAGAGCAATTGCCCTCCAGCTGCTTAAAGCTGTTGTAATTGGCACTTGAGAGCTGGACCAAATGACCTTGGCAGTCCCACAGGGATCACACAGACCTTGGCAGCCATACAAGACTGGTGTTTAGACAAGGAGGACATTTGATCATTTTAAAAACTGGTACTGAAGGACTTGCTTAGGAGCTAACAGACTTCCAATCAATATCTCATCATTTGCTACAGTTTCTACTGGGAAGAAAGGGTGGAGCTAATTATTTTGTACAGGGCATAATATAAATCAAGAGATGGGCCTCTACTTTCACCTCCATTTGGTCTAATATGCTTTCCTTGTTTATTTATGCTTGAGGTACCCAATTTTTCACCTTTGCCTTTTGCCAGGCTCTACCCAACAGAAATTAATCAAAGAAATGAATCTCTATAAGGGATGAATAGCTTCTCCTCTATGAAATTAGGCACTATGAATGTTTTCTGCTTCCCTGAAATCTCAAGCTCCGTGCAACTGGAATGTAGCATTTTGAATGCAAGAAGCCTGGCATGCCTAGTTTCTAGGCATCCACACTAATGTGCATTTTCCTGAGTTCCTGGTGCTCAGGAGACTCAGCTGGTATGGTGCAGGAAAAGGAAGTTTAACAAAAAAAAAGATTCTTACTGCTACTACTAGACAGGCAAGCCAGAAGGAGACAAGGGGGGGCAAGATCTCCTCCAGCATGGAATTCATCTCAAAGAACTTTCTGAACTGTCACTAGAGCTACCACAAATTTCCCAGTGAACCAATTTGGTTCATACTCTGTGAGTGTCAAACAAGGCAAGTTCTTCTGCCAGTCAAGGATATGTTCAGAGCAACTCAAGTCCGTAGCTACAAGGGGGCCTGTGGGGGCACAGCCCCCTGACTGCTAGGCAGGGCCCCCTGACTTGGGGCCCCTAACCAGCCTCCAGTGCCTTGGCTGCATCCTTCTCCATTCTGCCGTCATCATACACCATTGCTTCTGCTTGCTTAGGGGACGTGATCATACATAGTTTTTTCTGCTTGCTTAGGGGCCAGAAGAATTCTCTGACCCCTCAGCAAGCAGAAACAGGGCACTTTTAGAGCCCAGGACTGAAAGTTAAGCTCCCTGTTGCTTCTGCTTGCTTAGGGGCTGAAAGAAATCTCTGACCCCTCAGCAAGAAAAAACAATAGAGCACTTTCAGCGCCCAGGAGTGAAAGTTAAGCTCCATCTTGTTTCTGCTTGCATAGGGGCTGGAAGAAATCTCTGACCCCTCAGCAAGCAGAAACAAGGGGGTACTTTCAGTGCCCAGGACTGAAAGTTAAGCTCCCTGTTGCTTCTGCTTGCTTAGGGGCTGGAAGAAATCTCTGACCCCTCCCTCTGCAAGCATAAACAACAAGGCACATTCAGCCCCCAGGGCTGAAAGTTAAGCTCCCTGTTGCTTCTGCTTGCTTAGGAGCTGGAAGAAATTACTGACCCCTCAGCAAGCAGAAACAACAAGGCACATTCAGCCCCCAGGACTGAAAGTTAAGCTCCCTGTTGCTTTTGCTTGCTTAGGGGCTGGAAGAAATCTCTGACCCCTCAGCAAACAGAAACAACCGGGCACTTTCAGCGCCCAGGACTGAAAGTAAAGCTCCAAGTTGTTTCTGCTTCCTTAGGGGCTGGAAGAAAACTCTGACCCCTCAGCAAGCAGAAACAATGGTGCATTTTCAGTGCCAGGACTGAAAGTTAAGCTCCACCTTGTTTCTGCTTGCTTAGGGGCTGGAAGAATTCTCTGACCCCTCAGCAAGCAGAAACAACAGGGCACTTTCAGCGCCCAGGACTGAAAGTTAAGCTCCCTGTTGCTTCTGCTTGCTTAGGGGCTGGAAGAAATCTCTGACCCCTCAGCAAGCAGAAACAACGGAACACTTTCAGTGCCAGGGCTGAAAGTTAAGCTCCAAGTTGCTTCTGCTTGTTTAGGGGTGGAAGAAATCTCTGACCCCTCAGCAAGCAGAAACAACGGGGGACTTTCAGCGCCTAGGACTGAAAGTTAACCTCCACTTTGGACTGACGTTGGGCTAGAGGGCACCTGCAAGAAGAGGCCATTCTGGCCCTCAAGTGGGGTTTCGGGGGTAGGGCGTGGATGGCTCCATTGCAGACAGGGCAGGGTAGGGTAGGCTGGCGCACACAAGTGGAGGTCCCGGCTGCAGTCCAGGGCTGGGGATCGGTGGAGAGGTGATGTTCGCCTGTAGGGGTTTTCTGGCCTGGTCTCGCTGGCCACCCGAGCGAGGGTGGGAGCTGCGCTTGGCCAGCCTTGACTCGCCCTCCGACAGGAAGAAATCCAAATTGGAGGTCTTGTAGCCCCAGAAGTCAATTGCGACTTGGTGGCGCCTTCCACCCCCTCTCCCCCTTGTCCCACTGGGCTCGCCTAGCTGGATCATGCTACTGGTAAGGGCAAGGGACCGTGCGGCATGTATCTAAACATCTGAGTGGCTCCCCACCAGAGCTGCTGGAAGAGGGGTGGAAAGGAATCACCCTGAGGCAGCTGTGGGGAGGGGGGGAGGCTGTATGGCAGTGAGCTGGCAGCTTTCCTCCTCAGCGGTGGTAGGAGAGAAGGCCATGGAGGTTGGGGCCACTATGTGCCCCCTGAAAAAAACCACAGCTCCATAATTCTTCAAATCCTGGCTACGGGGCTGGAGCAACTGGAACAGGGGCCAGTTTGAAGCTCCTTATTGCAGGGGTGTCAAATGTGCAGTCTGAGGGCAAAATCAGGCCCCCAGAGGGTTCTTATCAGGCCCACAAGCAGCTCACTGTCATCTGCTTCCTTCTGCATCACAGCTTGTTTTGACAGGCTTGCCCAACTGCACAGAAGCTACAGAGCAAGAGCTCTATTTTCTTCATTGGCTGTCATCTCCGCTACCTGGAATTACATTTTATGACACATTTAATTTTAATTTCATTTAATTTTTAGACTTATATCCCACCCTATCCCGCAAGCAGGCTCAGGGCGGCTTATTACAATAAAATGAGATAAAATAATATCAAAAAATATGTGGTCTAGCCCAATAAGGTCTCATTTATGTCAGATCCAGCCTTTGTAACAAATGAGTGACACCCTTTAGAAGCCAAAACAGAGCTGATCAGGGACCACTGTGGTTCTTATCCACACCACCTCCTCAAGAAAATAACTATACACTGTAGTTGTAAATGGAAGCTCTCAAGCCAGGCAGGGACAGAAGCAGTGCTTTTGATCTTTGCATTGCAAAAAGAAGGGCAGAAACAGTTTGTTTATCTCCCTCACCCTCTAAGCTCTGTGGGGACATTTGCAATGCTTTTACTCTTTTGCACTACAAAACAGAGAAGAGAAAAAAACTCATTTCCCTTCTTTCTCTGCAGCTCAAACTGTCAGCTTAAGGGAAATTGGCTGAGCTTCTGATCCCCCCCCCCCCCAACAATTTGCTGCATATCTAGGGTTGCCAGGTCTGTGTTGAAAAATACCTGGAAATTTTGAGGGTGGATTTGGAAGAGGACAGGGTTTCAGGAGGGGCCTCAGGAGGTTCCAATGCCATAGAACGCATCCTTCAAAGCAATTGTTCTCTCCAGTGGAGCTGATCTCTGCCAGCTGGAGATCAGTTGTAAAAGTGAGAGATCTCCAGGCCTCACCTAGAGGCTGGCAACCTTATGCATATCAGCAAGTCTAGGAGGCAACAAAGTTTAAAGTTACTACTACAGAAATTCACAATCCAAACCAAGTAAGGTACATTCTTCAGCAGCATCACTAAATATTGCTACATCATTGTCAGGATCATCAACTATGTGTAAATTTGAACTGTATACCTTCTTGGAGCTGGGCAGCAGCCTCACATTTTGAGCACCTAAATCTCTTAAGATCTTCTTGGGTTCTAGAATTCTTTCAGTGCAATCGTATCCAGTCTAAAGTCACTGATTTCAATTAGCTTATATGCCATATTCCATATATCCTTACTGTAGCTGGTTTCTGTCCTTACCTATTCCCATTATAATTTCCCTTTCCTCAATTATCTCAGTTTATCAATGAAACAAGCAAATGTCCATATGCAGTTCTTGAAAGCATATACCCCCAATATCTCTAACTGGTACTAGACTCAAACTAAACTCACATGCAACATAATCCTGAAAGATCTGTAGTGCTTCCTGATGCCATCAGTCTTAGGGTGCAATCACATAAGCAATTTGGTCTGACATTGTGTCCATTTAATCCTCTCCCCTGGATTAAATGGGCACAATCACATGTGCACATCTGGTCTGCATTACCCATTTGTCCTTACCTCATGCTATGACGATTCCCAGATTACAAGAAAATGCTTCCATGGCAGGTTTCCAGGCATCTGATCACCCCAGGGCACTATGGAAATGCATGAGCAGTGTGATCACTCCTAGAATCATAGAGTTGGAAGGGATTTCCAGGGTCATCTAGTCCAAACCCCTCTCTGCTTCTGGCATGTCCTTTCCCCCTTCCCTACCTCACTCCAAGGAGTGGTCAACTGCTCCTGTGCATGCATAGTGGGTCTTTTTTTAAAAAACAAGCCCATTCCCCGGGCGTCTGTGGTTGTGCCACATTAGCAATGTGAATGGCTGACCACAGGCGCATGCCACGTTGATGCTGGCTTAGTGGCTGCCGTCTGATGAAGGTGGGTTGGTACAAAATCAAATGGCTTTTTCAGATGCATGATGCTGCCATGTTAACCTGCCCATCTGATTATAGCCTTTGTTCTTCTTCCTCTTCTCATTTGCATGTTTCTCCTAACAACACTGTATTCTGTACCACTGACTTTGGCCTTCATCTCTTGACACATTTGCCACATATTTCAGTTAGATGTTGTGACGGAAAGCAATGGGTTAACCATAAGCTGAAGACGCACAGGGCTGCGTCAGGTGACCTGACGGTGGGGGCAAAGTGCTCGGAGCTCTCAGGGAGGGAAAAGTGGGGGAGTGAGAGAAACTGCTGAGGCAGGGGTTCAGTCAAGTTGGCTTCTGACAGAGAAGGTGCCTGTCAGAGAAGTCTGTCAGAGTTGGGGCCTGACAGAGACTGAGAGGGTCAGTTCGTGCCTGTCCGAGGCTGGGAGGTCAGCTGATCCTGTGAAGGAGCTTGAGGCGGAGACGGGGAAGTCTTCCAGAGACTACAAGCTCGACAAAACCGGCCAAGAGGGCTGTGTGTGTGTGAGTCAGTTAAGACCTGAACGGTCACAAACACCTAGAGACAACTCTGAAGATCTAGTGAGGTGGTTGAGGGAGTGGATGTGGGTCTGAGACACCAAGAAGGGCTGAGAGGAGAGACTCCAGTCGAGGGGTGAGACTTGACACATCAATCCCAAGAGGCCAGACCTTGACTAGAGGTGGAGAGTGAGTTAAAGGGAAACTGTGAACTGTGTAACTGTGAGAGACTCAAGAAAGTAAAAGTGATTGTAAAGCCTGAAACAACTGAACAACGTATTAGCCTGTGTAAATATCTCCCATATCCCCAAGTTAAGACTTTGTGTTATAATAAATCTGTGGTTTAAGTTAAAGTTCTCAAGAGCCTATATTTTGTGGGAAGAACAAACAAAGTTGCTGTGGTCCCATCAAACAAAACAAAGTAAAATACCCCGAAGAGACTGAAATAAGGAGATCCAGTGAGGCCGTGAGGCGGGCGCTGCTATAGATGTCTAGGCTTATGCTGTAAAGGACACCTCCTGGATATGAAACAGACCTAGAGGAAAATACTGCAAGTAAGGGACTAAGTAGAGTTTCAGGGTAAAAGCTTTTGAGAGTCAAAGTTCCCTTTGTCAACTAACCAAGTTTTGACTCTTGAAAGCTTTTACTCTGAAACTCATGTTGGACTCTAAGGTGCTACTGGATTCAAATCTAACTGTTCTACTGTAGACCAGTATGGCTACCTTCTGAAACTAAGAGGCCAGTATGCTTAGGATCAAATCAGATGAGATATGAGAAACCCTTGATGAACACCTGATGTCTGTGTACCGCTAGAACTGGTGTGCCATTAATTACCACATGGAGAGAACATTGGAACTAGAGGAGTTCATGCTCCAAATTTGGTAATGGGCGCCACATGTGGCAGGCTACACATTTTGCATACAAATAAATACAATCTAAATCAAATTGAAGATCATTATTCTCAACTGATAAAGTTTCTTTAACTTTTTATTTTTAAAAAGTTGTTCTTTATATGTAACTGTAATCGTAGACAACCCAACCCCTCATCTGAAAAACAAAATGCTGGAGACTGAAAATGACATTAAAATTAGTGGAAATGGGGATATCATCTGCATTTTAAAAAATTGAGCAGAAAGGTTTATTGCAGACGTTCCAAGCAGAAAAATTTCATCTGGCCTTAATCAGCAGCAGGGAGCCTGAAACCGGCAAGAGTGTTTCACACAAGGAGATTAATAACACCATGTTTTTGGAATGTGATAAAGCAGATGGAATGATATTCTGCAAAAATGGCATTCAGAGGTTTTACACCACAGGCAAATCGGTTAATAACACTCCAAGCAGCAGAAGGATCAAAGAAAGAGCATTTTTCATCTAGCCCAGTGTCTGGTAAACAACTGCTTCCATGGTTCATGAGTTCCATTTTTGTGGATGTTCTGCTTTTGCAAAAGTCAATTTGCCTGAAAAATATAGCACGGTGAGTCAGCTCAAGGTGTTTGCAATACTTCTTCCTCTGAGGGCTGCACATCAAAGATTTATAGTGGGTTATGAAAAACAATGCTGAACTGACAACGCAGTTCATGCAAGGGAGTGGCTCCTGAGCCTAGCAAAAAATTAGATCATTATTAACTTCCAATACTTGGAAGGGAAAAAAAACACATACAAATTTACTACAGGTCATAAAATCTGAAAAAATGTCTTAATTCTGTGCAAACAGTTGCTGGGACAAGCAGAAAGTTTATGGACAGGCACCATAAACAATTTAAACTGTAAATTGAGTTAGTTTGTATCAGATAGGGCTTGGGAGAAGGGGAGAGATTCTCAGCTTGCTGGCATAAATAGGGTTAACAATATATAATGGAGCCAGAGTGCTCTGACAATTACAGACCGAATCCCCACTAGGCTTGTTCCAAGCTCTTTTCCCCCTGATGTTCCTGTCTCATTTCACACAAGCTGCATTGGGGCTGTGACTGCCTCTTCCCTGCGGCAAGATCCTCTGAAACACAGTTTCTGCTTGCTATGGGAAAGAGACGAGACAAGTTGCAGCCCCAGGGCAGCTTGTGCGAAATCAGACAGAAGCATCGGGCAGGGGGCGGGGGGCGCGGGGAGAAAGCTCTGACACTGGAACAAGCCTAGTGGGGAATCAGTCATAAGGTGTCCCCTACTCATTAGTAGTATGATTTTAAACAAAATCAAAGCCCTGTAAATCCACTAAAATCAACACATAGGGTGTTTTTACATTCAGTTTGATCCAGAGTTTTAGAGTCTTCAAATCGCCTGCCACCGTTCCACTTTAATTATTTTCCTTTTACATTGGAGAATTTGCTGCACTTTTTTTGCGTAGCCAAACTTCTATATTTCCAGCTTAAATAATTTCATTTGGGGGGGGGGGCGGTCTCTGATCAGAGGGCAGATGAAATACCAGTGCTTAGGTAAATGTATAAGATTGCTTGGAAATCATGTCAACACTGCAAAAACAATACAAATTTAAATTACAAGATGAGGCAAGCAATGATATGTAAAAATTTCAAGTGCTGTCCGTTCTCATGCAAATTACTGCACCTTGTGGCTTTTGGAGGAGTCTTTTAAAATGCATGAAAACTTCTACCATACAAGTTTGAAACGCCTGTAGAGAAATGACCAGATCAAAACTAGTTTTGAGAAAAACATTGTAGCAGCAGTGCCAGAACTCATCTAACCAAAACAAATGTAGATGCTTTGGGCAGCAACGATGCAAAACAGTTGCGAGAACGTTAGGTAATGTAAAAGGTGAGTTTCCAATGCGGTGATAGAGAGTCACAACCTGTCAGTGTAAAAACATAGAGTGGTGTGACTCTGCTTAGAGTGGCATTCTAAGAAAACACTAGTATGTATAAACAATCACTGTCATTAAGACTGGCCAACATTATAAAATGTATTATATGTCCACGTCCACCTATATATTATATAGAGTCCATCTACATATTGTAAAGCGTTCTGATCACTCTGTTCTAAAGGAACAGTTTTGTAGATTTGTTGAAGATACAGAGAAAGTCCACTAAAATAACTGGATAATTGGAATATCCTTGCAACAAAGGAAGGTTTTTGGAAGCTAAAGTTGCAATGTTGCAGTGGCCAGGAGCATTGCACATTTGAACCATTATAAAAAATGAAATTAAAGTTCTTCTGATATAATTATCCTAACTGAAAAAAAAACTGGTAAAATTTGGCAGACTTTGGAAATGGCTATTATTGTGATATTTGTCTAGTGTTCACGGAGATTACTGGGAGAAGAGGAGGAGGAGAAAGTAATTCTACAACAATGTAACTGACAGGGACATTTTCCAGTTAGCAAGTTATACAGATATTGCCACTGAAGAGTATTACATTTCTAGCTCAATGGTCTGGATAGGGTTTTAATTTAGCAGTTGCTATTTGTTTGCCCTTCTGTTTTCTCTGATGATGAGTCTGCTAAACAAAGTGGCAAATGTTTTGCCTTTGAACTGGCATGGAGGCAGTGTTGCTGATTCAGGGACCAGAAAAAGTCACTATACTGGAACATCAATAAGTAGGAGGGCTGGTTGTTTTCATAAGTTATAGTAAATGCACATTCATTCTGTGCATAGTGTACACTTAATTTTTAAAAAATATGTAGACTAATTTTTGTGTTACATTCAATGCATTACTATGTCTTACATTCAGTAACACAAGAGAGAGGCAAATATGCTTAAGGTCAAATCAGATATGAGAGACCCTTGATAAAGACTAGAGATATTTTGATGTCTTTAATTTTCCTAAATAATAGATGTAAGGCAAGCTGGTACTATTTGGGCTGGGCATTAGTGCAGGAATGGGGGTGTCAATACTATTCGACAGTACTAATTTTCCAATAAGAATTGCCCCTCCACCTGTTGTTATAATCCCCAGTGGTGGGAAAAGGCAGCTAAATTACACTGCCTCTCTTTCTTCATGTTGTTACTCTTTCCTCCAACTTAACTGGCTCTGTCTCTCCCTCCAACAGAAGAGCCAACTGGCTTCCTCCAACAGAAGAGCCAAGCTCCTTAAATTAGATGAAGGCTCCCCAGAAGGTGGAAAGATCCACTCCATTCTGTTTTTTTCTTCCAGGCCAGCTCTGATAGCAGGTGAAAACAGGCAAGGAGAAAAATGCTGAAAACATCAGAACCCAGCTACATAAGACACAGGAGCAGACATGGTTTTGCTTTGGTTAACTAAACCAACCACTGTAATTTCAAGTATGCCTTCCTGGAATTTTATTTAGGATTGGGATGAAAGCTGCAAGTCATCTGAAAGCTAATCTGTACAATTTCTAAAACAGGACCTCATTATAGACATAAAATATCAACCCATAGAGTTGCCAGTGAAATGCAACAAAAGTGAACTTTCAAGGCACAGTTTGGAAGCTCCACCCTCAGGAAATCATCTGAGTCATTTTCAATTATTTTCAGTAAACTTGGTAAAAGTACTGATGTGGAACAAATGTTACTAGATTGCAAAGCAGATTCAATTATAGTGAAATTCCAAGACATTTTTTTTTTGGGGGGGGGGATACATGGGGAAAATATTAAACAAATTTAGAAGAAAAAAATGTTGGGGGTTCTGCATTAGCATTAATTGAGTAAAAAGCAAAGAGAAAACAGGTACTTCTTGAACATGGGCTACATTTAGAAAGATATGCAAGTTGCAAGGAAACCAGGAGATGAAGAAAGCTCCAGTTTCTCCTTCCACCCCAGTTGTGCTTCTCTTGATCTTTGTAGTGGCCTTTTGTAATTGTTGCACATTTTCTTGTTTGTCATGGCCACCCATTTGCGTACAGCATTATGATTAATTTTATGTATCCACACGTTACCCAAAATACATGTTTGAAGAAAGGCTTTTTTTCAGCAAGAACACACAGGAACACAGTTTGCACCAGGGGGTGTGCCTAATATGCAAATGAGTTCCTGCTGGGCTTTTTCTACAAAAAAAAGCCCTGGTTTGAAGTGAAATGTGAAAAGCTTATGTTGTCATTTTAAATGCAAGTTATCTTTCCAAACCAATATATGGGTTACGATGTAGCATTCTCCTGTCCCTTGCTTTCATTCAGTAAATAGTAAGCAACAACCCAATAAATCGGTGTTCAGTCTAACAAATTAGCACCTGCATAGATAACCCAAAGTAAATCACTGTCTAGGTTTTTCCTCCCACATCAGTTCATCAATTGGATTGTCTAGATCTTACAAGATTAGATAAGGGAAAGCTTTAAATATCACCTATCTGGCTTTGCACTTGGGCAATAAAATGTCTGAAGGCAGGACACTTTAACACACTATAATTTATATATTCTGTAATTTTGCCAACACTGGCAAGGTTCATTTTTATCTTTCCTCTTTGGTATTGGTTTTCTTTACTAGCTTCATAAGACAGCTTCAGATTAATGGTTTGGAAGCAAACAAATAGCTTACAAGTAAAGAGACGCTGTAATTCTTTGCAAGGTTTTAAATGAAATGCAAGGTGGACTAGCAGCAGTCCATGTTTCCATTCTCAAAAACTGCATTCCATTCTCAAAATTGAGAAATATTATCCACTGTTGTCGTTGTCATCATGTACAGTACTTAATACATGGTACTGCCAAAGTTGAGCACTCTGAAGGCTTATTGGTTTCAACAGGAGAGATTTAACAAAACTCGTAGTGCCATCCTAGAGAGAGTCAGCCCTTCTAAATTCACTGATTTACAAGGGTGTAACTTTGTTTAGGATTGCAGTTAAAGTGCTCAGCTTTGGCTAGATGGTGCTGTCATCATCACTGTTATCTTCTTTTCTAGAACATATACAATATGCTTTTTATTCTTAACCTATTCATATCTTAATCTTGGCCAAGTCTGCTTGGAAATATTCCTATAGGAATACTAATAGCACAAAGTGCCATCGAGCCACAGCTAGTTAATGGTGATATAGGGTTTTCAAGGCAAGAGACTTTCAGAGGTGGTTTGACATTTTTGCCTGTCTCCATGAATTGACCCTGGAATTCCTTGAAGGCCATTCATCCAGATGACGCTGCTTAACTTCTGAGACCTGATGAGATTGGGATAGCCTGGGTAATCCAGAGTGGGGAATAGGAATATTATAGCTGAACTAAAATTATTTGTAGTTTTTAAGAAATATTTTCAGCAATGTTCAAAAGCCACCTACTTGTAGACCATTTTCCAGCACTCCACACAAATATATAAACATATTAATTTATACTGCCCTTTCTTAGACCCATTCCACATGTAGATTTCATCAAACAGGCAAATTTGATTGGCTGTGTGACACTGTTGTGTCATTCCATTTGCCATCTGACTCCTAATGGTCTGGAACCAAGTCTGATAATGGCTAACAACACAGCCTTACAGTATCACCCCATCAAAACATCATCATTACAATTGTTCTGGGGTTCCTGGATTGCCAGGGCTCAACTATGTGAGTAATCTCAGAAAGGAGCAGCAACCAGAATGAATGGTGCAAAAACAGCAGCAGCTTGGAGGGACAAGAGACACAAGGTCAATATTTGCAAATCGAAAGTATTATTTTGGGCAAGGAGAACATTTCTATTCTGAAAATTAAAAGTTCAGGATATGTAGTGCAGCAATTCTTCAAATTGAATTTGAATTTTGAATTCCCAATCTAATGTGAAGCTTACTGGATGACTATAAGAGAAGTGAGAAGTAACTCATGAAAGCTTATACCCAACTCATAAATTTTGTTAGTCTTTATGGTGTTACTGTACTTTTACTTTTTTCTACTGGATGACCATAAGCCACTCACACACACTCTTGTCTTGGTTTCACCTACCTCATAGGGTGGTAATAAGAATAAAATAGAGAAGGGAAACCATGTATGCTGCCTTGAGTTCCTTGGAATTTCTTGGAAGGAAAGACTGGATAAAAATGTACTAGATAGAAGGAAAGAGGACTAATCTTAACATGTGCAAGGGCAACATTAACATGTGGTTGGTTGCTGCGTCAAATAGATGCATATCTGACACAGGTCTGTATCAGAAGGCTTATCTAAGCTTGAGAAACTTCTAAGTGCAGATTCTATAGAGAAGAGAATGTTCTGTAAGGACAGCAATATGAACACTCAATGTTTGTAAAATATGTAACCATGTCTGCCAATGCAAGACCACGCATACTGCTCAAGCAAGCATATAAATCAAGTAAGGTTTCACAGCCCTGACTTGGAATAGCCCAAGCTAGCCTAAACTCATTAGATCTCAGAAGCTAAGCAGGGTCGGTCCTGATTAGTACTTGGATGGGAGACCACCAAGGAATATCAGGGTCATGACACAGAGCAAGGCAATGGCAAACCACCTCTAAATGTCTCCTGCCTTGAAAACCCTATGGGGATGCAATTTGTCAGCTGTGATGGAAAAAGGGAGGGAGGTGTTAGCTGATAATTAGCATTGGTATAGTGACAGAGAGGAAGAGAGTAGTGGTAGCAGCAGCAAAAACAGGTATTTGAAGGTACTAATTCATATTAGATCACTACATGGGGGTAGAGAGAGAACCTACATTTTGCTGTGCTGTAGCTGGCAAAGGATTACTAGAGCCAATTAGCACCTCTGCAATAGCACAGCACTTTTGTTCCAATAATAATCTTTCTTAGAACTGAATCCTGAAACTCAAAGACTTGACATCATTTTCTCAGTCATAATAAGATTTCTAAAGATGAGGCCAATTCTTAATCAAGATGTAAGCATTTGTGGAGGTATTTTAATAGATAAGATAAAACACATCTTCAGTACAACAAAGGGATTCAGCAGCTGAATATGAGCTGTCTTGTTTCTTAGATTTTTTTTTCACACATGCTGAAAGAGGCACACTTAATTCCACTTAGCCCTTTAAGAAAAATCATAAGAAGGCAGGAAGCTTGTTTGAAAATGAAAACAACCGATAACGACAAATATTTTCAAAAGTATCTGATCTGAAATATTGAATGAAATATTTTGGTGTCTGGTAATGGACATTTAAAAACCAAAGCATATTGATCAGGGGTTTCTCTTTCTTACTTACTCTGAGTGCTAATATGCATGTTCAGAACAAGTACAGCCCCCCACAGTTGGGCTAGGCAGCAATTGTTGGGGGGGGGGAGTTGGGGGAAGTGTATATGTGTAGAAGTCTTCCTCCACATTCTGAAACGGTGATGTTCCAGGAGCAGGCTATTCACATGTGATTTTAAAAATTGTGCAGAAAAAGCACTGAGCCTTCAGAGATAAATAACCATCCACATAAACAAAACTGGAGCTCACTAGCCACCACCAAACTATGCTGCAAAGAATACTGGGCATGACAACCAAACTTGTCCAGTCTGTAATACATGGATGCCATAATTTCACATCCCTCTCACAGTTCCCACTGACATTTATTTACCGGAGAGACATTGTTCAGTGCCATCTGTGAGGCAAAGCATCCCTGGCCTACCTTCCAGAGTTACTGTTAATAGTAGTGGACCTAGTCCATCCAGCAGATGGTTTCTCAGCCTGAACAGTTGTTGTAATCTTCAAGGTCAAAGAGGAAATTGGTGTGCTTAGCTTCTCATGAGAACCTGCTGCATGTAGGGTAGGGGGAAGAGAGCTGGGGTGATGAGGTAATCTTCTACAGACTTCTCCAGATAGCATGTTCTGATTGGATGTCAACCTCACCTGATGTTGCTGGATCAAAAGCCAAAAGTAATTTAGCTAAGGCCCAAAAGATAAGAGACTAGCTGAGATCCTGGTGAACTAGAGGCCTGAACTATGTCCTGTTTGAAGTTGCTAGAGCTGAAGGCAACGCTCAGGGCCAGCCCTAGACTGTCTGGCACCCTACACAAGGCTAATTTCTGGTACCCCCCTCACACTAATAATGTCACCAAATCACATGGGGGGGTGCCCAGTTTTAGTGCCCCCCAAAAGCTGGCGCCCTAGGCAATCACTTCGTTTGCCTAGTGGCAGGGCTGGCCCTGGCAACACCAGAGCTTTGGGTCTTTGATTGTGAAATTAAGGATTATGTTAATGAAAGCATTAGACAGTTAACCTAGTTTTTTTTTCTTATTTTCTTGTTGCATTATTTTAGATATTTGTATTAGCTGTTTAATAAACTTTCTTAATTGATTGACTTTTAAACTTTTAAAATTATTTGTGTGCAATTGCTGTGAAAATCCATGGGATTCAGGTTTGAGCTCCTAGACAACACCTAATGCTATATGATGTTCTGAACATGTTGGGATATCCCACGTAAAGGATCCAGCACAGATGCCAAAAGGCCAATGGGAGAAGCCCTTGATCAGACTCAGAGTCTGATGAGGAAATGATATGTCAACTAAATTGATAGAATGCCAAGCGAGGTTTTCAGGCATTTTGCAGAAAGGTTCATCTCAAAGACCAACCTCCTGACTACCTAAATTCATTTCAGATTCTGGCCACATGAAGAATGGCTTGTGTTAGTAACAGAGAAATACAAATATTACGGAAGACTGAGAGATTTTAGTGCAGTGCCTTGTATATCAAAGAGAGCACTCTAGTCTCCTTCCTGGGTTAATCATAATGGCAAAACTCATCTCCCGTATCATAGAATAGGAAGGGACTTCCAGGGTCATCTAGTCCAACCCTCTGTATAATACAGGAAATTAACAAATACCTTCCCCTGCACATAAATCCTCAGTGACCCCTGCTCCAGGCCCAGAAGATGGCAAAAAACCTCCAGGATCCCTTGACAAACTAGCCTGGAGAAAAAGTGACAATCAGCATTGGGGGTGGGGGGGGGAAGGGGAGAAAGGGTCATGAGAACTAAGCACTGATGCAATCCTTCCTTCCAATCTCATGATCTGCCTAATTTACAGAATCAGCATTGCTGTCAGATGGCCATCTAGCCACTGTTTAAAAGCCTCCAAAGAAAGAAAGGCCACCATCTCCTCAGGACACCTGTTCCACTGAGGAATCACTCTGTCAGGAAGTTCTTCCAAATGTTTAGCTGGAAACCTTTTGGTTCTGGAGTTTCAGCCCTGAAGTACTCTCAAAACTGAGGAGGCATCAGGTTTACTATTGGGGAAAACGGGATGCTGAACTAGATGGGCCTTGTGTTTGATCCAGTTACTTATGTAGTAACTTCAGCCTAAACAGTGGAAAGCCAGTTAAACAACCACACTTTAATTATATGTTTAAACAAAATATCAATAACACACTATTCTACACACCCCAATTAATATCTGTCCATATGTCATATAAAACTGGAAGGTTTTTAAAATGATTTGTAAAGGTGGGGCATGATCATCTGGCTACATCTGCAGAAATTCCATTGTAGCCTTCCTCACTCCAAGTATGCCAGTCCTCAAATGGAGGCTTCTACTATAGTAGAGACACTACATTTAGTTACATATTACACGTCATTGTTCAGATTGAGACCATATACTTTACATGCAGAAAGTGTGCATATTGACATTCACCTATCATTCCCAAGAAATACCAGAAAATGGGGACAAAATCTGACACTTACTTTTATATTACAAGGTTAATTTAATTACTTAATAATTTGAAATGTGCTATCTCCCCCTAGTAACCCTTTAAGGTCTTGAGACAGCTTTCAATAATTAAAAATATCATATTAAAACAGTAGGGAAAGGCATAAAACAATAAAATCTAGCAGCAGTATAATCAGCCAAGGAGCAGAATAAGATGACAAGTTGATATATTATCAGAAATCTGAGGGGGAAAAAAGAGTGTTTTCAGCAGGTGCCTAAAAGTCTGCAGTGCAGGTGCCAAATGAATGAATTCAGGGAGAGTGTTGTCTAAGCAAGGTGCCATCATTTAGAATGTCCCTTGTAGTCACCTACTGAAGGTGAGAATATTCAGAGCAGGGCCTTTGAAAAGGGGGAAAAAAAGAAAAACCTATCAAGTTAATAGTGGAGCAGGATTGTTTTATACAGGATGTTTTTTACTATGTTTTTTTTACATAGACACATGCACATATACTGGACAGGGACAGTTGTGAAGGGTCCTGCTTTTTGATCCTGATAAATATTTTTTAGTGTCAGTTGCCACTGCAGTATTTTTGAAGCAAAAATGGAATGTTTATGTGCAATCAGACTTTTAAGTCAACACAAATCTATATGAGTGCTTCAAATCCCACTGGTTTTAATGTAAGATGCACATATGACTAGCTGATGGACAGCAATATTACAACTCAGTCTACATTGAAACAGCTATTCATAGATGAGTACAAAGAGCTGTACTACTGAAACATGCAGGTACTGGAAGAAGACTTCCGTTATGGCTAGTATAAGCAGCATTTTGATGGTAGTGAATACATCCTTGCCTTGGTAGTATTGCAACAACCCACCATTCTGCAGCTGCTGAAATAAGTTTTGGCTCTCTTTTTATGGAAGTGTACAGTCCCTGATGGGGGGAAAATGCCACAGCAATGTCTACTAAAGTGAGAATTTGTGGGGATCACTGGCTGGCATCGCTTGCCAGTCTCGGGATGTCACTTCAGCTATCATTGCATCATAAACTGATGCAAAGGACTAGGTGTTAATTTCTAAGTTTTGCCACTAAAAATAGAAAACTAGTCTTATGAGAAGGGGAAAAATGTATTAAGACACTCCAGGAGTGCCAATGAAACTCAATTCATGAACAATCTAAAAGCCAGGCTTTGAGTTCACCGTCTAAACATCGCTAAGAACAGGGAAAGTCCCATGAAGCAGTGCTCAGTTGCCATGGCAACCTCTCAAGGTAGCACAAAAGGCTTCATCTCTATGCAATGCCATTTTTCTTGAAATCTATCATCCCAAATGTGACAGCATCATTTTGGTCTGCTGTGATACCACAGCACATAGGGGATGTTAAATAGAATGAATGCCTCATTTTTTATGAGCTGAAGATGTCAACTTCTCCCATGCAAACGCGGTCTCTTAAAATGCCCATTTAATCAGCAAAGATTGCTAATTGTAAATTTCACAGGAGGGAAAGGAACAACAATGCATGCTCTGCTGAGCTTGTGTTTTGAATATTCATCCTAATTTTTGACATGTTCCCTGACCTTTAAAGAAAGCCTGTTCAAAGTAATATGACGGACGCCACAGCAAACTCTTCGGTAACAAATCCCACTGGACTAATAAAGTACAAAAACTGCACTAATAAATGATTATCTTGCAATCACAACTATCTCAAGGGGATGCAATAAGAAAGCCAGTATAATCAGGAGAGTACTTCATTAACAATTCTCCAGGCAGCCCCTTTACTAAATAAAATAGACTTTATAGCACTGAAACTACATTGGATGGTAGAGTTACCAGGAAATTAATATTGAGTGGTCTGGGTTAATTTGATTAATGTCCTTTTTCTTCAGACTTGTCTAATAGTGAATGGCTCTATTGATCTTATCATCCATCAAGACATATATTGTCCCTCCTTTCTACACTGCAAAATATTGGAATGATGATCAGAATGAATAGATGAATAAGTTGATGGTTAGTTTCTGGGGCAAGATCATGTTCTTTCACAAATGCAGAAGACTCTCCCCTGCTTCCACAAAGCCCTTTGTCTTGAGATAAATAGGCAGAAGACATCTGAGAGAACTGGGAAGTACAAGGCATAAAACCCTCAGCAAAATGAACATTAAACTTTGTGATACGATGATTTTATGGTTTTTAATTTTAAGTATTTTATTTCACTATTTTTCACAGTCTTATACCAGCTTATCCTGTGTGTGTGTGTGTGTGTGTGTTTTAAATTGTCTATTAGGATATCCAAATTGTGTTTGAATATGGGTCTGTTAACCTGCATTCTCCAATATCTATACAGAGATGCCGATGTGCACAAAGGGTTATACAGTTACAACACCTGTCCTGTTATTTTCTTCAACCCCTTATTGCTGTTAATTACACATTAATTTCATCCTTCGCTTGGGCAGCCCAGAGTATCATACATAATTCTTTGAACACCATTTTATCTTCATGAAAACCATGTAAGGGAGGTGATGCTGAGAGCTACTTACTCAACGGTACCCAGCAAGTAGGGAATATGAATGTGGGTCTCTAGAAATGATGAAGTCATGGGGAGGGGAACCACATTTTTTTCAAGGTTTCCCTCCCCAATTGAAAAAGAGGGGAGGGGGGAGAAAAATTTAAACATATTCAAAACTTTCCTACCAAAAAATTATTTTACTGCTTTAACAACATAAAACACATCATTTATAACAAAATACAAAACAACTCCCTAGCATATTTATGTGTACAATATAAACAGGATTTAAAATTTTCTAATTCTGTATATTGTTTCATTCTTTTAAAAAAAACCCCACTTAATAGTATACATTTTGAATGAGTAAATCCTAACCTTTTTTTAAAAAAATCCATTCATTCCAACAACAAAAAATAATTCACTGTTGTTTTTTATATTTTCCCCAGTGCTCTCCATAATTTCCCATTAAAGAAAAACAACTGAGAATCCCCCTGCCACATACTCCTATTTTTTTTTCTGGTGTTTTCCTGGATTTTGATTTCCCTACTCCCAGGTCCTAGCCTGACACTCTAACTGTTGGACTGAGCTACTCAATATGCCTGGGCATGGGCAGGGGGCACTTTGTTGTTGTTCAGTCACACAGTTGAGTCTGACTCTTTGTGACCCCATGGACAAAGTCACACCAGGCCCTCCTGTCTTCTACCATCCTCTGAAGTCTGCTCAAATTCATGTTAGTTACATCAGTAACGCTGTCCAGCCATCTCATCTTTTGCCATCCCCTTCTTCTGCCTTCTGTCTTTCCCAGCGTCAGGATCTTCTCCAGTAAGTGCTCCCTTCTCATTTGGTGGCCAAAGTATTTGAGCTTCAACTTCAGCATCTGACCTTCCAGGGAACAGTCAGGGTTGATTTCCCTTAGGACTGACTGATTTGATCTTCTTGCAGTCCAAGGGACTCTCAAGAGTCTTCTCCAGCACCACAGCTCAAAAGCATCTATTCTTCTGCGCTCGGTCTTCCTTATGGTCCAACTCTCACAGCCATGCATTACTACTGGGAATACCATCGCTTTGACTATACGGACTTTTGTTGGCAGGGTGATGTGTCTACTTTTTATTATACTGCCTAGGTTCACCATAGCTGTCCTCCCAAGGAACAAACATCTTAATTTCATGGCTACAGTCACCATCTGCAGTGATCTTGGATCCCAAAAAAGTGAAGTCTATTACGACTTCCATGTCTTCCCCTTCTATTTGCCAAGGTGTAATGGGGCCGGATGCTATGATCTCAGTTTTTTTGATGTTGAGTTTCAAGTCTACTTTTGTGCTCTCCTCTTTCACCCTCAACAAGAGGTTCTTTAGGTCCTCACTTTCTGCCATTAGAGTGGTGTCATCTGCATATCTGAGATTGTTGATGTTTTTCCCGGCAATCTTAATTACATCACTCTAAATATATATATTAGGAATGGGCATGAACTGGGAAAATGCAGTTCAGTTCATGGTATGCTGTGTTTGTGTATCACAAACTTTTACGAGCCAAACAAACTGATACGATTTCTGAATTCATTATATGGTAGAATACTCTTCTAGCATGCAAGAGACACCAAACTTCCAAAGGATCTCCAGCTGACACCTCTACCTGCCCTCCAAGTTTAGTGAGGGTCGGATTTATGGGCTCCAAGTTATGCCCCCCCCACAAGAAGGTGCCCCCAGGAAAGTGCTTTCTGAGGAAATGGCAGGCACAGGTTCATGAGGTTCAGGAGTATATAGAACAGATTCTGCAGAAGCTAGAGACACCAAAGTTACAGCGGACTTCCTCAGGATGATCTACATACCCTCCAAGTTCTTCCCCCTTCACAAACTACCACAAACCACAAACTACTAGAAAAGTTGTGGAAAGTTTCTGCTGGTTGATCTGCCTTGAACTTCACTTCACAAACTGGACTAAGTTAGTCATAAACTTTAGTTCATTAGCCAGTTCATGTGTTTCCCTAAACTGTACATGTTATTTCCTTGAATGGGATGTCTTTGGCTTAACTGAGGAGCTGCCCTTTGACTTCTCTTCTCTGTGTGTGTGTGTTCTTTGTCCTTTGCATTCACTACAAGGCTTTTTATGAAATCACACATTAGACTCTCTTGCAGGAACAATGCCATCATACTTCTATACACATGATGCCAGATCAGCTGGCCACTTGTGATAGGGAAGGTATTCCTTAGAATAGGTTTCTCTCCTTTCAACTGCAACCTGAGTGTGAACTGAATCTACTTGAATAAATGTTTTACTTTTTGCAATATACTTCTTGGGAGATTATTTATTGCGCTCATCCTATGATTGGCTAAATTCTGCTGTATTTACCCAATATTCCAATGCTAACCTCTGTACCACTTTCTGAAATGGCCAAAATCATCTCTGTTTTCAATGGAAAACATTTGTGTATAAGTCAAATGTTACTTCCGCATGTTGGACCTTGGATCATACTGGCCATATATACTATCTAAGATAATATATCAGAAAGAGAACTGATGCTGATGTTCATAACTTATCTAGTTTAGAACACAAACAGGTTGAATAACCTTCCTAACCAGGTCTACTCAATTCTACTCAGCGGAACTTAACTCCCAGGAAAGTTCTCTTAGGACTGGCCTGAAATTTGCCTAAATCATCATACTTAAATATATCACAAGCTGACTGTAATTTCCCAGATAAATTCTAAATTGTCTTTTGTGGTACAGTGAGACTAGTTTAAATCTAATGAAACTGTGGTCTCTAGTTGCACTTCAGACAAAGCTAAGCAAATGTCTCCGAAGAATAGAGGATTCAGAGAACTATGGACCGCTCATAACCTTAGAAAGAAAAAAAATCTGTGTAATCCCTAGGTCTGTATACCTAAGCTCTAGGAGGTCTAAAGACCTCTAGTAAAAACTAAAAACCTTTAGCTTATACTAGACCTTTTACTAGACTAAAGCACCTTTAGTTTTTACTAGACTCATAGACCCTTTCCTGTCATGGAGAAGTATGCCCTGTGGGTGATAATACTGTTGAACATATGAAGCTGCCTTATACCGAATCAGACCTTTGGTCCATCAAAGTCAGTATTGTCTTCTCAGACTGGCAGCGGCTCTCCAGGGTCTCAAACTGAGGTTTTTCACACCTGTTTGCCTGGACCCTTTTTTGGAGATGCCAGGGATTGAACCTGGGACCTTCTGCTTCCCAAGCAGATGCTCTACCACTGAGCTACCGTCCCTTCCTGTTCCTCTTCCAGTATAGGAAAGTGCTGACAGGACGCTGACCCACAAGGAGGGTGCAGAAACAGCCATCTACATAGCCTCCATGCAGCTCGCAGTGCCAGACAGGGTGCCCCTTCTGCTGCATGGAGGCCCCTACAGGACCACTGATGGTTCTTCATTTTGCCATGACAGAATTTTGCCAGCTGCTCCTGTATCTGTTTTGACCCATATTCAGGTGCCAATCCAATGGGGAGAGGTGACACCCCAATCACATAGTCAAATTACTATCAAATGCTCAGACCACAGTAGAAGCCACCCCTTGTAAGCACCCAGATGCATCCAGCATGCTGGTCATTTCCTCCCCGCTGCCATCAAGGAGGAAATGACCAGCATGCTGGATGCATGCCACAGTTCTACAGGAGCGTTTGCCTTGAGTGTGAGCCACTGTAGAAATGTTTTCCTAATTGCAGTACAAAGGAGGATGTTTTCATTGATTTGCTCTTGAAAAAGTTGGAACTGCCCTCGGGAGGTTGTTTGAAACGCGCAGCAAGCCAAGTTGACGAATGCATTGAGAGCTTCTATATTCATCATCGTGCTCGGAAGGTAGAGAGGAGAGAGAAGGACTGTGCTACAGTCATCCTCTGAACATATTTTCACTGCTCCATTCATGTTTGGAACTATCTTGGTTTGACCACACCTTAGTGATTTTTTACAAGACTCTTTGGACTTTGAGATTATTTATGTATTGCCTTGTGGCACTTTGTATTGCATAAAATACTTTTGTATAGAAAGTTATTGAAGTAAATTTGTTCAAGATATTAAGTGACTTGTTTGGCCACACAGTTGCTTTGTTGTTTGGTTTGAATATAAACACACAGCTGAACTAAACACATGTAAATGGACACTATGTAGTCTAGACATGACAGTAATGACTTCTGTTGTCTAGAATAGATTAAAGATAAAACAGATTATGCAAAATCCATAAAGTGATGACAGCATTATACTTTATTAACAGAATCTACCCATGCAAAAAATGCTCTATAGATCTTTAATTCAAAGGAAGCTGAATCAAACATTACATAGGCAACACACAGGACTAGCTAACTCTGACAATAAGACGATCCACAATGTCATCTTCATCTATATCACTGCCACTTAGAAATGTCTTTGTAATTTTTTTCTATCAAATGGGAAATGCAAGCAATAATCCTTTGCTATCATTTCCTAGGAACATACTGTATCCACTTTCCAAGGTATCTGATTGTCAATCACTGGTGTCCTAGAACATGAAAGAAATAATTTGGAAGAACTGGAAATGGCAAGGCTTTCAAATACTATTTCAAGTTTTAAAATATTCCTACAAACAGTACTGGTTACAGAATCAAAATTGTAGCTTTAAAATACCGAGTTGGAGCCAAAGATTCCTTTCCATGAATAAAAGCAAACTTCTAGGAGTAGCATCTTTGAATCTGACCCAATATCATGTTCAATGTGCTGCTGGTTACTGGCAAACAATGTTTCCTCTAATCCCACCCCCCCACAAGCAGAGCAGTTCGTATCTTGAGCAGAATACGACTGTTGTAATCTTAAACTGGACAATGGGCAGCACAAGACCTTGCGCAGTTCCAGACTGCTGGTGAGTGGAGCTTCCTGTGTTAATGAGCAGCTGCTCATGCAGACAACTTAGAGCAGGGGTGGGAAATGTCTGGCCCAAGGGCCATTTACGGCCCTCGAGATCACTTGGTGTGGTCCTCGGGGATTGCTGGGCCAAGCCTAGCCACATGGTGGCCTCCCTGGGGCCTAGCTGGATGGCCAGGATCGCTGTGGGGCCTGAAAAAGTCACTGTCACAGTTCAGATATGTTTCCGCCTCATTTTTTATTTCCCTTTCTTTCTATTCTTCCCTCCATTTCTTTGTTTCCCTTAGTTCCCCTTTCTTTATTTCCCTTTCTTTCCATTTCTTCCCCCATTTCTTTATTTCCCTTTATTCCTCTATCCTCCCCTTTTTATTTCCCTTTCTTCTCCTCTTTATTTCCCTTTCTTTCAATTTCTTCCCCATTCATTTCCGTTTCTTTCCATTTCTTCCCCTTTTCTTTATTTCCTTTTCTTCCCTCTATTTCTTTATTTTCTTTTCTTCCTTTTCTTCCCCCTTTTATTTCCCTTTCTTCTTCTTTTTATTTCCTGTTCTTTCCATTTCTTTCCCCCTTTCTTTATTTTCTTCCCTCCATTTATTTCCCTTTATTCCCCCTTTCTTCCTCCTATTTCATTTCCCTTTCTTCCCTCCATTTATTTCTGCTTATTTCCCTTTCTTCCCCTCATTTATTTGTTTCCCTTCATTCCCTTCTTCCCTCATTTCTTTATTTCCGTTTATTTCTCTTTCTTCCCCCATTTCTTTATTTTCCTTTATTACGCTTTCCTCCCTCCATTTCATTTCCCTTTCTTCCCCCATTTCCTTCCTTCCTTCCTTCCTTCCTTCCTTCCTTCCTTCCTTCCTTCCTTCCTTCCTTCCTTCCTCCCTCCCTCCCTCCCTCTCTGTGGACCCTGAGTGGTGGGCATTGTGAAGGACTGCTGCTGGGTGCCTTTAAAGGTATGCTGGAAGCAGCTGCAGTTTCTGCAAGAAGGGAGGGAGGGAGGGGTGGCAGAAATGGAGAGTGGGAGCCAGCTATCACCAGTTCAGTTTGCACTTGATTATTCCAGATGGTGTGGCCTAATATGCTAATGAGTGTTTGACCTAATATGCTAATATTAGGAAATGTGGTTTAATATGCTAATGAGTTCTTGCTGGGCTTTTTCTTAAAAAAAAACCCCTGGGCCTAGGCATTTGCCTAGGGTGGCAGGTTGGTGTGTGTGTGCATGCCAAATTACTCTCTCCCCACATGACTTCAAATAGAAAAACAATTATTTGCATTAATTTTGCCAGTCTGAATCATTCTTCCTCGATGGAGCATTGTTTTTTAAGTTGATAATTTTGTATGGCCCATGAATGATGTTATAAATATCCAAATCGCCCTTGGCAGAAAAAAGGTTCTCCCCTGATTTAGAGGGCACACTGCTGACAAAGAGTGTGAAGAGGGTCCATACATTTTGTGCAATTGTGTTCTGAACCTAACACTGCCAAAGGAGAAGGAGGCAAGAGAAACATATGACAGAGTGCTAATTCTGCAGGACTATGAGGGTGGCTCACAGGCACTATTGTGGGAAATAATATCTGAATTTTTTGAGCAAGCTCTATTATGTGATACTGATATCACACAAAGTGACAGTATCACTTGGAGTACAGTGTTCAACTTTGGACACCACAGTTTAAGAAGGTTGTTGGTAAGCTGGAACACATTCAGAGGATGGTGATAGATGGTGAGGGATCTGGAGACCAAGTCCAATGAGGAAAGGTTGAAAGAGCTGAGTATGTTTAGTCTGGAGGGAAGACACTGAGAGGTGATAATAATAGCCATCTTCAAATATTTGAAGGGTGTCATATAGAGGATGGAGTGTTGCTGTTTTTTGTTGTCCAAGAAGGTCAGACCAGAATCAGTGGGTTGAAATTAAATGAAAGGAGTTTTTGGCTAAATATTAGGAAGAACTTCCTGACAGCTAAAGTTGTTCCTCAGAGAAACAGGCTTCCTTGGGAGGTGGTGGCGCTCTCCTTCTTTGGCATAAGCCCAAGCTAGATGGTCGTCTGAATGACTCACTGTGAATGTAGGGAAGTCTTGAGACAGAGGACAGGAAGGCATAATCCTGTGTCTGGCTTTTGTGGCCCGTTCTTATATGACACGCGTAGTGTTGATCACCACGTTGGGATCAGGACAGAATAAAGTAAATAAATAATACATATAGCTGAAGATGGACAGAGTAGATAAAACATAGGTTGGTAGGTGGGTATGAAAGACAAAAGGAAGCAGGAAAAGATGAAGATATGAGGTCTGCCAGGAGGGGGGATAATGTGGGGAGGGGGCACATGGAAAAGTAAAATATTCCCGCAAGTACTTGGAGGTTTCGCCACTGCAACACTGAGCCCAGCTCAGCCAGCACCAGAGTTTTCCTGGGAAAAGACTGCAAGGAGGAAAAGAAGAAAAGTTTCTAGACTTTGATTGCTTTGCTGGTGGGCAAGGATCAGAGAAAGAAGCAGCCAAGAGAGAAAGGCTATGGGGACTGCCAGGCAAGAGAAAGAGGAAAGAGTGTGGAAGGTTAAATGAGATTCCACCTATATGCTAGTCAATATAAACAGCAGGAAGAGCCCAGCAAAGACAAACAATTGCATTAAAGATTCTCTGTTCAGGACATTTATCCATAAAAAGACATACAATTTTTACAATGACTAACTTTTCCACATGGTTTGCTGCCAATTAGCTCTAATCCCTACTTTTTCATGTTTTCATGTTTTATTTTATTAGACTGTACTGTTTTTATGTTCTCACATTACCTGCTTTGGGAGAATATATATTAAAAAAACATGGTTATGGGTCTGTTGCTTAAACACTATTCACTGACAAAGAGATTTATCTGTTGGAGGAAAAATAATGGAGGAAGTTAATATTAAATGGAGACAGTGCATTGCAGAAGTAAGGATAGGAATAACAAAGGTAAATGGGTAAAATTAGGGATAACAGATGGGATTTGATAAGCACTGGTACATTGTAAAATGAGGAGGAGGAGTATATGGAGGCATGACAACAGTTAGTTAGGAGCCAGACAATGATGACATGTATAAACTAACAAAATAAATTTATATTGCATCATATAACAAAATGGAAGCCTATATGAAGCAAAAAGACAACAGGGAACATGGAGTTTAAAACACAGGAATTTACCAGAAAGTAAGAAAAAGGAAGTTCATATTGAAGAGTATTAGAGCAGTGGTCCCCAACCTTTGTGGCACCGGGGACCGGCACCAGGGCTGGCCAGTCCACCACGGCCGGCAGGGTAGGGGCATCAAATCTGGCCCTGCCCCGCGGCACCGTGCAGCCTCCCCACCCCACACCCTGTGGCTGTGCAGCCTCCCACTGCTATGCAGCCTTGCCCCCCTGCCCCCCACGGCTGTACAGTCTTGCCACCTCCCCCCCACACTGCCGTGCAGCCTCACTGCCCCATCTCTCCTTGTGGTGCGTCCTCCACCCTCCGTTTTTACAATTTTAAGGCCAGGGAATGAGTGATGAAGCGCCGCCTTCCCCAACTCTTTAAGGGCCGACCCCCCCCCCCAATCGGCAGGGAAAACTTCTGCAGCAGCGGCAGGCAACCTGCTGAAGAAGCAGCAACACCCTTATCTCCTCCCCACTTCCTTCCCACACCCAGGAAGAAAGTGGAGAGGAGGCAAGAGCAGTGCCACTTCTTTGGCGGGTTGCCGGCCACTGCTGCAGAGGTTTTACCCACCGATTAGCTGTGGGGTGACCAGGTCAGGGGGGTGTCAGTCCTTAAAGAGCCGGGGAAGGTGGTGCTTTACCACCCGTTCCCCAGCCTTAAAATTGTAAAAATGGAGGGTGGAGGAGGCACCGTGAGGGGGGGCAGGGCAGTGAGGCTGCACAGCGCTGCGGGGGGGGGGCAAGCTTCATGGCCTGGTTGCTAACAGGTCATGGACTGGTACCAGTCCATGGCCCGGGGGTTGGGGGCCCCTGTATTAGAGCAATCAAAGTCTAGAAATTGTAAGAGAATTAAGCAAAATATTGAATTGGATCCAACCTGCTTGTCTGAAGATGAAAAAAGATTCCCCTTTGTTCTCTTTTTAAAATGGAAAGACAGATATGAGAAAATAAAATGGGAAGAGGAAGGACTACAAATGAGGAAGAAGTTAAATCAGGGGTAGAAATACACCACTGTAGGACATAAATATAAAAATGGTAATAATATTGAAAGGAATGAATAAAGCATGCTAAAAGAAGCAAAAGAAAAACAAGTAAAAAGAGAGATGGCATTAGCAGAAATAAAGATAAGGATGAAAACAAGAACATGAAAATATAAGGTGAACAGAACAAAGAAGAATAAAATATTTCTTTGAAGATTTATCTAAGTAGAGGTCATGAGCTTGAGAACTATGTTCATAAAATGATATGAATGGAAATTGTGGAAGCAACCTCAAAACAGAGGAGGGATTGAAGGGGGGGGAATAGAGGAGCAGAAGAAAGAGGAAGAATGAATTCAAGCAATGATCTACACAGAAATCGTGAGGGGATGTATTTGAATCATGGGGGAACTAAGTATATGAACCAGGAAGAGAATAAGATTTATGCCAAACAAATTATGTTTTGAGGATATAGAAGACAGAGTCAGGATACAGGATGATCTTGACAGGCTGGAAAACTGGGCATTGATAGCAATGCTGATTCTGTGAATTAGCCAGATCTTAAGAAGGAGGGCAGGAAGAACTGCATCAGTGCTTAGTTCTCTTGGCCCTCTCTTACGTGCCCAAGGAAATGCTAATTGCCACTTTGGGTTCAATCAATTTTTCTCCAGGTCAGAGGTTTTTGTCATATTCTGGTAGGGAGCAGGGAGCAGGGGTTAACAGGTGTTTTGGAAGGGGGAGCAGTGTTTGTGAATTTCCTGTATAGTGCCTGGAAGGAGCCCAATGTTCACACTGAAAATGAGAAGCATAATGCTGTGATTAGAGAATGTAGAACAGGGTTCCTAAACAATTGAGCCATTAAAACTGAAGAAGGAATTGAAACGTTATCAAAATTTAGAAAGACGTCTTTTTAAGAAAGTAGCTAAGTTGAAGCTACATTCCTTAGGCGCACCCACCTTGTGAATTTCAGTTGGACTATTTTCAAGTTTGGCCTTATATCTATTCATTTTGGGACAGGGTTTTTTTGCCCCCTTGGGGTTTCTGTTACTTTAAAAGGCCTTAGCACCGCTGGCCTCTATCAGTATTGTATTCTTTATTATGTGTTGTACACAATCCTTGTAACATATTTTTGCAAACTGTAAGACAGTGTATTACTTAGTGGCTTTGATCAGTCTACAAATTACACCAAGTGCCCTTCAAGCAGCAAATTCTGTGAATTAGACAGATCATGAGAAGGAGGGCAGGAAGGACTGCATCAGTGCTTAGTTCTCGTGGCCCTCTCTTACATGCCCAAGGAAATACTAATTGCCACTTTGGGTTCAATCAATTTTTCTCCAGGCCAGAGGTTTTTGTCATATTCTGGTAGGGAGCAGAAATTAACAGGGGTTGTGGCAAGGGGAGAGGTGTTTGTGAATTTCCTGTTTAGTGCCTGGAGGTCCCCTCCAATTCTTTGATTCTAAAACATAAGGAAGGAGACAGCCAAGGCTGGGGAGAATATGCATCAGAAATGTGACAGGTCAGGAAAAAACTAAATAATCAAATGTGGAATATAAACTGCAGGGCCTCATAGGGTCGACAGAGAAATAAAAGATAAGAATGGGATTATCCTAAAGCACCAGGTCAGGTAGAATAGTAACACATGGAGGGGAGTGGAAACAGGAAATGAAGAAAATTAGAAGAGAACAGTTGTGAATACATTACAGCTCACCTGTCATCACCTTGAGCATAATGTGTTCAATGGAAGCACTTCACACATCCAGGTCCAAGCTACACAAATCAGATCTATAGCCCAGGTGTTAACTCATGGACAGTTTGTGTTCCTTCTCTGTAATGTCTAGCTTCAGTTACCAAGCAACCCTTCTAGCATGGAAATTATTCTTACCAGCTCTGGATCTCTGGGGTGACATTTAGCCCTGGCAAGGAAACTTTTTATATGATAGGTAAGAATTATATTGTTACCAGAGTTAGGTGTTACAGCACAGTGTTACAAACTGAGGATGTCATCTGGGACACAGTTAAAGCTACCTTGTAGACCATTATCTAATCAGCACTGAGTGATGGACATGTATGGGTCAATCAGCCCTTAGCCATCCCAAGTCATTTTGGGGAGGTGCATTTTGGGAATGCTCCAGGTTTGAATCTTTCTCTTCCTTCCTTCTTTCTCCTTCATTTCCACTTCTGTTAACATCTGAGCCAGGAGAAGATGAACTTATTTCAACAGCTATATATTTATGAAGAATGTTAATAATTCAGGTTGACGGGAAGACACAATTTGCAATAACCTGCAAAATCCGTTGGCTCAAACACAAAGTGAGGCTAACTACTTCTTAAAAGAAGACATTGACCAAAGCTGGCACCATAACTTTGAATGAAGAGGGAGAGAACAAAAACATAAAATGTGTTATGCTGGATCGCTATCGTTGAAGAAAGCACAAAAAGGGGGGGGGGAGTACTTAAGAAATTGTATATATCTGTATATTAATGGCAGCAGAGATGTAATCCCTCTGGCACTCTAATTCTGTTTGAAGTATCTGGACAAAAAAAAAAATCACTGAAAAACTATTCCTGTTGGGAAAAAGGCTGACAAGATGCTTTTATGGGGAGGCTGAAAGGAGCAGAGAATACCCAGCGACATGCCATTTATCTTGTCAGCAGATATGTATTACATACAGCAATGAAATGAGTTTGCAGACCAATTCCAACCTAAAAGGAGAAAAACTACACTGCCAGTGATGGCCACAGCTTCCCAGTCTTGATCTTAGATGTGGTGTGCAAAGGAGCAGAAGGTCTCAGAAAAAGTAGTGAAAGCAAATATATGGGATTTATATGGGATATATAGGAAGCAGAGAGTGAGTATAAATGGTCAGTCTTCGCAGTGGAGGACGGTAAGCAGTGGGGTGCCAAAGAGCTCAGTACTGGGTCCCATGCTCTTTAACTTGTTCATTAACGATTTGGAGTTGGGAGTAAGCAGTGAAGTGGAATCAGAAGATTGTACTCTGTACAGAGCATCAAGACGTTTCAGAGTAAGTGGAATAGAGGCAGGCATCTCCCAAGCCTCTTTAAGGGTTGCAAGATGAACAGCCAACATTGGCAGCAAAGTTGCTGGTGGCAGTTGGTCCTGAACGAGTTTATAAACCAGATCTGTGACTTCCAGCTTGTCCGTGTTGACAGGAATGTGCAATGCTTCATCCATCCTGGTGATCATTTCTAAGTATGGTTTTGCCCCTTCAAATGGTGATAACGGGCTAGGAGGAGTGATGTTGTTCGACTGATCTGGAAGCAGCAGGTCGGCGGGCTCCGAAGAGGATGCTGCTGCTGCTGATGCATCAGAGCATGGGTCCTCCATGTCCTTAGGTGCTGAAACAACGGGATCCTTGTGAAGTAAATCATCTGGCATGTAAATGGGCTCCAACACAGGGGCAGGAAGTTACAAAGGAGCTCCAGCAGCAGCCGATGCTTTAGGGGCCGTGTAAGGTGTGAGTGTTGGCGGTTGAAAAATAAAAGGAACCGTAGCAACCTCTATAGGTCTGGCACCTGCGGGACGGCCGACACAGATTGAACCTTTACCGTTGGGATAATGACGATGGTACCATCGAGAGTAGGTATCTGGAGACGGTGTTCTCGAAGGTGTAGGGGTTGGTGAATAGCGTCTACGGCATGTATCCTTCCTATCGGTCTTATGCTTCTTTTTATGTGAAGCAGCCGATGAAGCCGAATCTCCCTGCTCCTTTTGGGAGGAAGGTGGCGAAGAGGTTGAAGCAGATGAACGAGACATCAGGGAGAGTTCAAGTAAGTGGCTTTGAAGATGCACGGCTCGATTTTTTCACGTCTGCTTGCCAAATCCTTTACAATGGACACAAGTCTCAACTTTGTGTCCTCCCAAGCACAGGAGGCAGTAGGAGTGGTCATCCGTGGAAGGGAACTTGGCCCTGCACTTTAGACACCTTTTTTAAAAGGTAGTGGTCCCCTTTTTGTCCGCCAGGGTGGAGGGGGGGGGAGAAGGGGACGAAAAGAAAGAAAGTCACTCACAAAGGGTCTTTTCTGTTCCTCTGCTCCTCTGTTGACAGTTTACTTACCCAGGGCTTATGCTGATATGGTTCTCTTTTGCTCTCTTGACCACAGACAGACCTAGACTACCAAGTGGAGCAGCATGGGTGGGAACCTTGGTTGAATCAAATTAAAATGCACATGTGTGTTGTTTGAGGGGAATAGCTTAGATAGTTTGAAAAAGCTATTGTTAAATCCCACTGACAATTTGGGTCACATCCATGAGCAACTGACTTCCTCTCCTGTCTGTCTTCTGCTCAGGGAGAGGTGTGTGGACTGTGCAGAGCCCAAGTCTCAAAATGAAATGCATTTCTCCACAATCCCAAGAAAAACTTCCTCTGACCTGCCAAACGATACAGATTAACCATATAAAAGCCATATGACGTCCCCAACTACAAGGGCCCTCAGTGTGACCTTGTGCCCTGGAATGTTGTTCCCCTGTTGCCCCAAACAATCCATTGCATTTTCCACATCTTACTCTCTCTCCCACTTCAGGCTTCCAGCACAGACCTCATCAGGAGTGAGTCCATTAACAGCAGAGGAAGGTTGAGTGACAAAGCCATTACTGAATTTTAGGAACATAAGAGAAGCCATGTTGGATCAGGCCAATGGTCCATCCAGTCCAACATTCTGTGATGCACAGTGGTCAAAAAAAACAAGGCTATCAGGAGGTTCATCAGTGAGGCCAGGTCACTAGAAGCCCTCCCGCTGTGGCTCCCCAGGCACCAAGAATACAGAGCATCACTGCCTCAGACATAGAGTTCCAACAATATGCTGTGGCTAATAGTCACTGATAGACCTCTGCTTCATATGTTTATCCAATCCCCTCTTTAAGCTGTCTATGCTTGCAGCTGCCACCACCTCCTGTGGCAGTGAATTCCATGCGTTAATCACCCTTTGGTTGAATTTTGAGCAACTCACTGCTGTTACCATAGCAGTTTGTAAGATTGAATCTTACAAACTGCAAGCACAAGGATGCTCATGGGAATGATCTTTCCTGCCCTTCCCCTCACTCAGCCAACCCTGTGATTCCCAAAAGGCTGAAGCTGGAGTTATGGGAGATTCTTGAAGAATAACTCATACACTGCAAGAAAGAAGATGACGGTGGAAATATTCTCCCTCCTCGCTGCAGCCTCCCGTGGCATTTTGTCCATAGGATTCCCACTATCTTTAACATTAGCTTTTGGGGTACCGGGTGTATTACACGGTGGGAACTTTGTGAATCCCATTTTCATACACATAATCAGGCCTCAGATTCAGTGGGAGCTCACAGGAGTGCAGCTCCTGAACCTTTCTGAGAGTTCCACCTCTTCCTTCTGAGAGTTCCATCTTCTTGTCCATTGAATAGTATGTGCAGCTGCATAACAATCCCTGGATGAGCTCCACCACCTATTTTTCTACAAAATGACCCCTGGACATAATACAGTACAATATTAGAGGTAATGCAAAAGGAGAATGAGGAACTTTACTGTTTGCAACTGAGTACATAATGAAGGTGGGAGTGAAATAAAATTGGGATTTACTTCGGAGGAGCAAAATCTGTCAGATAAGCATGTGTCCTTTAGTCTGTGTTAGTAGTTGATAATTAATGAAGCACCACAGAAAGAACTGAAAGGTGACTAGGTGGGGGTGGGGGGGAGGGAATGAACATGAATCCATTTCTTCATGAAAGTAGCATATCCTAACAGTAACTTTTAACTTGTGAATTAAATATTTAAGAGCACATCAAGGATTAAGGTTATTAAAAGGTTCCTAATACCCCTGATAGCCAAGTCCAGTTATGTACAACACCCACAGTTACATTCACACATTCGCACAGCTCTTGTCAATAGCACTGGCCAACAGTTACAGCAAAGAAGGAACAGCAACACTAAAACCAGCCTCTTATATGACTGATCATTACACAATTGTCAATAAGCTGCTATTACCTGCAAAATGGGCTGACTGTGGTTTGTACAATCTATATTTAGCATAGAAACTAAACCATGGTTTCCAGTTATGGATTCCAACTATTCCACAGTTGGTCCTCTTCGCACATAATGGAAAACTGCAATTTGGAAATAAAAAGGCAACTAGGGAAAGGAAACTCAGCATAAGAGGAGGGGGGATGGGGAAGGGAGGGAACACACAAGCCCATGCAACGTATCAGTCCTCCAAATCAGAGAATGTAGGATTCCACTGAGAACAGGCATCAAGATGGATGAGAAGGGGAGGAGATAGGAAAGAAAGAGTGAGAGAATCTTCCTCTGGCCTGTTTTTTTCCTGGACTGAATTTCTGGATAATTTCAGCTAGAACAATGTTCACGACTTTTATCAAAATGTGAATAATCAACATGGCTTCAATAGATGCAAAGGTTTTGTGGGTAACCTTTTAGGATATTTCATGATGGACAAGCAGATCTTCAGGAAGTTCAATGCACCCTTGCTGGAATTTTATACAACAGAAAATTTTGTTTCCAATAAGAATCGTTCTATAAACATTTTTCCGTGGATTCAGAAAACCAGGGTCCCCTTGCTCCACCTCATGATTTCTTTTACATTTAGACATACATCCAGTAAAAGAAGGCTGATTAACAACAATCTCAATGGCCATCATGCTTTGAGCAAAATAACTTGTTTAAATGGTTGTGGCAGCAAAGTCCTTCATGGATCAGATCCCTGATCAGCAAACAATTTAAAGAAGAGGGGGAAGCTGTCAGGCCAGGTAACATCAGGTGTCTCCTCATCCCAGAGAACTGCCAGGAAACTCTTAGGTTCAGCAACATTCTTTCCATGCATTCTTCTTACATCTGGGTGGCAACTAGGGGCCAGGAGAATACTGATTGTAATTAGAGCCCGATTTGGCCTGGAGGCTTCCAAGTGTTAAAGTGTTAAAATCTATAGTAGACCATTCAGGCAACCATGTTTCACTAGATTCATCATATATATATATAGTTGGTTTATCTCACAGTCAAAGGTTTACCAGATTCACTTCTGCACAGCAACAAAATAATAGTAATCTCCAGATTCATACAAAAATCCCCTACCAGAACACACACACACACAAACCCTGTGTACCTTTTTTCTTCTAAATGCCCCCCCCCCAAAAAAAACCCTCACTGCAAAATATTAGAACTGTTTATCCATCCCTAGACATGTGAAGGCTAGGGGAAAACCTAGAAAACAACTCTAGAAAATGGGGTCCCCCATCCCTCCCCCAAGATCCTATTTTTTAACTTTTCCCGAGAAAAAATGGAAATCTGTGTAAGCACTGAAAAAAACTTCTCAATAAAATATTTTATCTTTTGAGAGTTAGTTGAAATTATTTTTAAAACAAGGTTTTACAAAGCATGTAATATGAAACCTTTCAGATAAAACAATTTATAGCATTCACTGAAGATAATTCCAACTTATTTCAACAATGTTTCCTGCTACTATGCTCAGTCACCCATTCCAGAAGCATCCTACCTCAAGCAGCCTTCCAAATGGCGAGTCTGCCTTATATGCATGCTGTGTGAGGGACAGCTCACCCTGTCACCTCATGGCCCGTGGGAACAACCCACAAAGGCACAGGTGCCATACTAAACAGAGGGAGTTGGCAACCCAATTCATAAGACTTCATCAAAATTGTTGTTCAGTAAACTTTGGGGTGTTCTACAGTTCTGTCCCTGTCTGTTTATGAGTGGATGAGATTAGCCCCACACCCCTCCCATCCTCAACGTCTTACCCAGGCCCCTTCCAAAGAAAAGGGATCCCCTCCCCCAGAGCCTGCTCCCACCACTGATCAGCTGGCCGGCAGGGGGCCTTCCTGGCAGTGGTGAAGGCTTAGCTCAGTTTTTCAGTGATGTCACCAACAATGCAGCAATGATAACAGAAGTTACATCATTATGTTGCTGGCAATGTGGAAATGTTCTGATATTTGAATGAAAATTCCATGGTAAAACCAGCTTCTGCCATAGAGGTTTTTTATCCAAGTACCAGTAAATAAAATAACTTCCAGTGCATGAATTGTTACTGAAAAGTACCTAGCTGCCTCTTCTCAGATCAAAGAAGGTGGGCTCTGACTCAGGGATGCCCATGACAGGAACACAGCTATGCCCATTCTGGAGGCACTGGACCTCTGTTTTGTTCAGCTGCAAAATATAGCAGAGTCCAGCAGCACCTTGAAGGCTGACTACACATACTACTCCCTATCCACTTCCTACATACACATTCTGCTGGCTGCTGTGTGCAGCTAAAATGAGGAACATGCTGATGGGCTGTTTAAGGTAGGGTGGTCTTGGGAGGTTGCCTCTGTGTCCCACACTTCCCCACAACAATGCTGGCATCTGATTCAGAGAAACCAACTCTATGATTCTATGATTTTAGTGTAGAATGTCAGCTTGGGGATGGGGCTAAACCTGGATTAAAAGTCTAGTATGAAATTGTTGACCGAATGGCTGAGCTGATGTGATGGCACAGAATCTAAAGAACATCTCTAACGGTTAATGATTAAAGTTGCCAAAGTTAGATTCTGTAAGAGAATGGGAAGTTGTCAGCTGGGCTATCCTAAAAATCACACAGGTCAGGACATGACAAAGACTAGGAAGTAATGCGGGAGAATCATAAGGTATCTAAAGGAAGATGACAAAACAGAGCTGAACAAAAATGGGGTAGGAGCAGCTTTTACAAACATTTTTGTTCTTCCTGAAACCCTCTCCCCTCTTTGGTGTTTTTGCAATTAGAAGGAGTGAGAAGGGAAAGGAAATGCAGGAGCTTGGTGATCTTAGCCATACTCTTCTGGCACACATTCAGGAGGCATTTCCAATATCTTGCATTCAGAAAGTGGTACCACCCTAAAGTAAGCCTCTCTGTAAGTCTCTTTGATTAAATGCTCCTTTGGTGCCATTTCTTTTTCAAATTCTGCTTCTCCTTCAGAACAGTGGCACCAAATTCAGCTCTGTGCCAAGATCGCCCGGGGAAAGAAAGCTACTGAAGTGTTCTTTTTACTTTCCTTATGGAAGGGAGTGGGTATGGGAGGTTCTTCGATATGACTTAACTCTGCTTGAACTCAGAGATTATTGTTTTCATTTATGGTCTGCCTTTCTCACTGCCTATGGCATGACATCATTTCTATGAAGAGGTCAGCTGAAAGAAAAGAAAAGTCAAAGAGAAGCTAGGGATGAAGCAAAATCTTACCATGGATACAGGATGAGGAAGCAGAAGGTATTATTGGCAACAAAGGCAAAGAGTTAATGGCTGCTTGGAGGGCTGAGTTCTGTGGGCCAGCTATTCAAAGCAGTAGACAACATTGCTGCTGTGCCTCCAAGAATTGTATAAAATAGGAATTCTTGCACCACTGGCAGCATTTTACTGTCATTCCAGCATTCTGGAAAAGCAGCAGCAAGAGGGCAATGAACATTGTTTGTGTTATTCTGCTTTCAGTTGTAAGGTGTTCCCCTCACCCCTGAAAATTTTAACTCATTCTATATGATACAATTTTTAAAAAATTGTCATTTTAAGAAGCTTAATTTCAGGAGAAGCTAGTCAAGCAAGATATAAATATCATAATAAACAGAATAAGTAATGGTGATGAAGAGGTGAAAATTAAGTTCACAAACAGACAATTCCCAGGCTGCAGGCTTTTCATACTCCAGACTTCCTGTTTGTCATTTTAAAAACTGCAACAATCCACATAACTCCACAGTGGCAGACTTATCAAAATCAAGTGCAAGTCTTAGTCTTTAGAAAATTGAGATAATTAAAGCCCAACTACAAGTTCTCTTCCAATTAACCTGATGAGACAAGTGTCAATAGCAGCACAGTCCTCAAATAGTCTGTTGCATTGTTACATCCTAGGACATATGTGGGCACATAACCTGTTGATGTAATGGTGGCACTATAGTATAATGTATTCATTTCAGGTTTATATAGCGCTGCAATATACAAGAGTACTAATTATTTTGCAAGATATTGGGTCTGATCCAGGCAGCTTTTTCTCTCAGTCTTACATAATGCCCTTCCTATTTATAGTCCTCATCCCACATGGTTTTTGTCTGCTTAGGCACACGATCCACAGCACAGCTTTCTGGGTTATCAAAGGAAACCCCTCCTTCCCCTTTCACTAGTGGAGTCTGCAGCTATAAACTGTGTGTGCAGAAAGTATTGTTGATTTGATTTCTTCCATATATGCTTTTAAGGACCATATCACACATGCCTCATGTGACTCAAGACAGCATTTCTGAACCACATCCAACTTTTTTGTAGGGTGGGCCTCATAGCAGAAAGTTTCCAAGCAGAAAACAGAATAAGAGATACAACAAACCCCAAACTTCCAGTACATGAGAGCCAGTTCTCAAGTAATGTAAGGCAATGCTGGCTGACTGAAATCAAAACCATATCCAGACATGGATATGGCATGCCACATTTGGTATAGCTGCATTTGAACAGAGCCACACACATGGCATACTAACACCCCCTCCATTCCTTCAGTTCAATTTCCTTCCATTCACAGTGGTAATTTGCATGCAATATTTAGAGAATAAATTGTCAATAATTCTCTGCAGCATACATTTCTTCTTTTAGAGCTATCACCTCAAAAGAATGAACGTCAACATAGGAACAAGATGTCAGAAAAATAACCCAGTCAAACTGAAAATGACACAGTTGGGCTGTTTTAGCTGGATTGTGATTCATATCTTCATCTGACATAAATACAGCAATTCTCTTTTAACCTGACATTTCCTGTAAATATGGGTTTCAGATAATTAGTCCAACTAGACATCAGGACATTATCTTTTTTCCCTCCTGCTTCCCTCAGAGAAAATTCATTATGCTTTCACAAGGCCTGTTGAGTATGAGATGTGGGGTCAACAGAGATATTTTACAGCAAAAGTCTTGCATATGACAGATTAATTTCATTTTATGAATACATGGGTACAGTCCTGCCTAAATTAAGTCCATTTAAGTTTCACTCAATTTAATGGTAGCATGTGCTCTGTTCTTGAAACACATTCTTAACTTTTGGCTGAAAGATTTTGAAGTTATATATAAACATGGAATATGAAACCAGAATTATAACTTTCAACCAGAAAAGGTAATTCTCAACTAGTTTCTAAGGGATCAGGGAACCAACAGTTGTACTCATGCAAATTGGTGCTTTTTTCTTTATAAAGAAAAAAATGGTAATTATTCTTGCAACTGTGAAGTTCAAGAGCTCTTAAAACTTTCCAGTCATATTCTAAGCACACTTCTGCAATCAATAAGTAATAATGTAATCATTTTAACTTTATAACACTCAATTTCAAGGCAGTAAAGAATCAACAGTGCCACTCTAAACAGCGTTACACACTTCTAAGCCTTCAATACGCAATGAACTTAAAAGGGTGTAACTGCTTCGGATGGAATTAATAATAACCTAAAAAGCACTATAATACCCTCGGGGCGGGGGGCAGAGCTAATATTGTTTAGATTTTATTGTAAAACATACTTGGGGTGAAAGAAAGAAGCTGCATGAGGAAGTTTGTCCCCAATGGATTCCCATGACACCACTGAAAAATGGTACTCAACTTATTTTGGACTCAGACTAATCCAGTGCCATTTAATATGAAGTGAAAAGCATGTGAAAACCTCATGCTTATACAATGATAGCCAGCACATAATTAAATGGAAAACTCCACCAGCACCCCATGGGAAAAATAAAAACTAGGAATACCATGCACCTTTACATAGTAAGTAAAACATAAAGATTATAAATTGAACTGAATTCCATAAGAACATTAAGAATGTTTCATTTTCTGTTCCAATCAGTGGGATTTTTCAAAGTGCTTAATTCAGGCAGGATTGTAGAGTTTAAAAAAAATCACATTAATACACTATTTTACTTTCAGACTTACCAAATGATGCAAAGGAAGGATACTTGGTTTGATTTGCTCTCACACCAAATGTTAACAAAATCACACATGCTACTATTCAGCAAGCCAAAAGCAGGGAAGAGGGGGAATCAAACCACACTTTCGTTTGATCACAGCTGACTCTCATCTCTCTCTTTCTTCCATCCACTTTGGGGTACATTACACACAAAGCTAACAACTTAATGTGAGGGAAATTTCACAAACAAAAGTGTTGCCAAGCTTCCATAGCAGGAATCAGCTATAGTCGTCCTCAGACTTACATGTTGTTGCAGCTGGCCCTGGACCAAGTTTCTCGACTCTGTCACTGTCTGGTGGCATCATCAAGGTCCAGGTTGCCTCTTACAGTGTCTGTTACATTTTGCATGGCATTGAGAATAGAATCCGTACCTCGAAAGGTGGCTTGATTTCAGTTTCCCTTCTCCATCTCCCGCTTCCAATCCTTCTTCCATGCTGCTCCCTTAATCCTGGAAGAGCGGCCCCTCCCCCTCCATTAAGACATTCCATACTGTCCCTCATATTTTTTTTCTTTTAATATCTCTCTATATATGTTCTTTTCTATGCAAAGCCTTCCTGAGATCATATCAGAAATTCACTTCTACCGGCTGACTGCCACCTACTCCTCTGTCCTTTCTGTTTGCCTTTGTTCTATAAACGAAATTTAGACCAATGGAAAAAGGAACATACCACCTATATGCTCAACACAGAGCGTAGCAAAATGGTAGCGTGAGAAAGAATTAGATAAGAATAACAATTATGAATTTGTGAATACATTTCCTTTTTAAAAAAATTAGAAGAGTACCTTTCACATTGGAAGACAGCTTGTGAGTGGGAGAATTTTTTTAGGTTTCCCCTCTCCTTGAATGTGCTTTCCATATAATATTTTACTACAGAAATGTACCTACCTCCCATCACCACAGTGCATCAACACTAAATACATACATTTGCGTCACTCAGACACACTTTAAAGTACATAGATGGCATTTGAAAGAAAGGGAAAAAGAAAGAAGCAAGAAAGTCATGTAATACCTTTACTTTTACCTATGGATTTGATGAAATGGTTCCATGAAGAAAGCATCGCCAGACAAAAAAGAGAACAAAGAAGAGAAACAACAGTAAGAGTCATGTGTGTGTAAATGTAAATGCTGTCACATCCGAAACATGAAAAGAGACAAAGCATGAAATAAGTGTTTGATGACAAATGGAAATGCCATTAGTATTGCATTTTAACAATTGTTCTCTTCCCAATTATAATGTACATGCAGAAGAACACAGAAGTAACCCATGCTTCATTTCCAAACAAGTGACACAGAAGTGACATGGACATTGACTAAGAGGAAGGAGAGTTGCACGGGGTGATGGGGGAAATGCCACTTATTTCATCATGTTGCAAAAGTGTACTCTTAGCATTCCAGAAGCCAGGAGCGGATGCTTTCCGCGTTTTCCAAACAGCCATGCATTAATGCAAAGCAGGATTTTTATTTCTATTTCCTTGCTGGGAACAAACTCAAGTCTCTTCTTTTACCATCTATCTGGGGGAATGATTATCATGGTGTTTAAACACTTGGACAGATCCAGTCAGATTATTAGCTCTTTCACCCTTGATTTTTTTTATTTTTAAAAAAGTTATTATATTGCAAGTAGGGTAGGGAGATAGTTGAAAAGGAGAAGAAAAACTATTTAGGGAGCAACTTAAACAAAAAGGTGATACAGATAAATAAAGAGAGCTATGTATATATTTAATACACACACACACATACACACAACAACAACAACAAAAGAAAGATGTAGCTTAAGATCATGTGCTGATTTGCAGCCCAGGACAGCTCACAAGCATTTGGCCATCATTTGCTGTGATGGATTTCGAAGCAGCTACAGAACAAAAATAATATATATATATATATATTTAAAAAACAATGAAAGCAGAGTGGAAAAGGAGCAGAACCCATACCTTGGTCGCCCATCATCAGGTGCGCCAGACCTTAAAGGGAAACAAGAGCACAGTCAGCAATGAACAAGGGTGCATGGGAAGGTGGTATTGTTACAGTGACAAAAATTGTGTTTTGTTTGGGGGGGGGGGTGTTTGTTACAGGCATCTGTCTCCTGTGAGATGTTTGCATTACAGAGGAAAATTAAAAGAGCATTTTTCAACCACTGGTTGGAATGCTTGGGGCAGGGGGGGCAGGTGTGGGGCAAAAGAGAAATCGGGCTGCTGTTCTAACACAGAGTAATGCTGCACTGTACAGTTCCTTTTCTAGGCACTGAAGTTGGGCTGAGGACAAAAAACATAGGAAAATTATTTCAAATTCAATGAACTCCTGGAATGTTCCATCTTATCTCTTAAGCACTTTTGTTTCACTAGAAGGACTCCTTGTCCTGTAAAATTGATTTCTTTCTCCACCCCCTTCTAAACCTGAAATTATGTCAACCTGAAGAATGGGCTGGGTCTGATCTTTTTCCCCTCATTGAAAATGAGCATTTCAAATAATTAAAGAAAAGAATTATTTTGTCACATTGAAATGATAATGCAAGGGATGTCTCCTTGTTTGTGTGAAACATGTGGACAGCTTAAAAATCTGTTCAGAATAGGCAAATGGTCCATCATCCAGTGGACAGAAGAAAATAGCATTAATCATAATTCAAACCCCCTCTTCGGTAGTAAAGGGTTTTCTCCAATTTAAAATGGATTTCTTTTTAAGAACACTGAGTCTAAAGCAAGTTTTTTTTTTTAATGAATGTGTTTTGTCTCAGAGAGAGGGTTGCATTTCAAACATGCAATCTATGCAAAGCAAGTTCTTTGGAGCTGTATTTTTTATTTCAGCCAAATGACAGCAAAAAATAAAAAGATGCATTTTGCTCAAAACCAAATTTGAGATATTTCATATTAATTCCCCTGGAAGACAAGTTCAGATTTTACATTTAATTCTTTAAACAGACCATTATGGGATTTTTCAAAACACCCTTCCCATCACAGCATTCAGAACAAAAAACAAAGTTCTGAAGATACACTACAATCTCCATATGGGTTTTCATTGGCTAAGCCCCTGTTCACACAAAGAAGGTGTGCAATAGAATATGCTATTTTTTACTGGAAGGTAAGATTCTTAAAGAATATCTTGAGACCTCTAATTCATGAATAAAATTAGCTGCACACATAAAACATGTAACAAGTGATTCTGCAGGGAACAGCAATTTCAAAAGCAGATCATTCACATTCCAAACATTAATTATAGCATTATTAATCATTTGAAGAAATAAGGTTTTAAATAATATGGGAAATGTTAATTTAGAAAGTACTGTCTGCTTTGCAGGTATCCTTGTAAACTATTTTAATACTTAAGGAATATTATTCTGACAGCAAACTAGTATTACTTTAAATCCAGATTGTTCACTATAAGATCAGCAACATCTCTGCATTTGATCATAGAGCAGACATGACAGAAGCACAGAGCAGAGTGCACAACTCATGAGTTCATCCAGATTTCATGGTGAATGTATGAAGAGTGGGGAAATGGCATAGGAAATTTCCTGCAATAAACGCATTTACAAATGTTTTGAGATGTCAATACATAGCACTGAAAATATTACAGCTCTGAGTTGTAACTACTTCCAACTTGTTTCCTATGATGACTTAACAATGATCATTAGTCAGCTGTATACTGATCCCCTGTTCAAGGTTCTCTGTACAGCAACATGGCAGGTCCTCCTTCTGATAAAATCACTAATTTTGGCTTTTAGCTCTCAAATAATATATTTTCCTCAAACAGAAATGAAGAATACAGCCTACCAAATCCTGTCAAACAAATTATTTTCATTTTCCAAGGTAAATATTGTTTTAAGTCCATCTTGCATCAGTTCCTTAGGAGAACTTCTCTCTTTTTTCCCCTTTATTTTTTTGCTTATACATTGCTTGTCAGACTGAGTACTAGGTTTAAGTTATGTTTTACTGGATAAGGGACTGTTATATGGGATACTAAAAAAGAATAAAAGCTTTAGAAATGTTATAGTGATACTTAACATTAATTTGTGGATTAAAAAAAAATCTAGAGGGAGCCAAGAGTCAGAGTCATTAATGAAGCAAAGAATGCGGGGTGACATGAGGTTTACAAGATAATGCATAATTCACTGCCACAGGAGGTGGTGGCGGCCACAAGCATGGCCACCTTCAAGAGGGGTTTAGATAAAAATATGGAACAGAAGTCCATCAGTGGCTATATATAAATTTTTTTTGGCCACTGTGTGACACAGAGTGTTGGACTAGATGGCCCATTGGCCTGATCCAACATGGCTTCTCTTATGTTCTTATGGATGGGAAATTAGAGAAAGAAATACTTTTCTCCCTTTCTCACAATACAAGAACTCGTGGGCATTCAATGAAATTGCTGAGCGGTCGAGTTAAAACGGATAAAAGGAAGTACTTCTTCACCCAAAGGGTGATTAACATGTGGAATTCACTGCCACAGGAGGTGGTGGCGGCTACAAGCATTGACAGCTTCAAGAGGGGGTTAGATAAAAATATGGAGCAGAGATCCATCAGTGGCTATTAGCCACAGTGTGTATATATATATGTGTGTGTGTGTGCATGTGTGTATATATATATATATGTGTGTGTGTGTGTGTGTGTGTGTAATTTTTCTGGCCACTGTGTGACACAGAGTGTTGGACTGGATGGGCCATTGGCCTGATCCAACATGGCTTCTCTTATGTTCTTAAATTATTAGTCTAAGAATCATTCAGACTTTTAAAATGGTAAGAGTTATGTTAGTTGTATACAGGAGCCTTCTCTTTAAGTAACCAGAGTGACAACACATTTCTCAAAACAAGCCTTCTCTTTCTTTGAGTGTTAAAAACAGAACACTATGCAGCTTGCAAATGCTGTCCCCCTGCCTTTTGTGATCCCAAATACTTTTTTTAAAAGGGGGGGGGCATGGAATGGGTCAGGAGAACAAAGAACAGTTTGCTTGGGATTCAAATCTCACCCCAACCTCTACCCTACATATCAACAGAGTCTTCTTAATGGGAATGAGAAGGGAGGTATAATCTTTTGGCAGCAGCCCCTCACACCTCATGGAATACAACCCAAAGGCCTAAAACACTCAGAGAAGCTTTTCCAAGAGTTTGGGGGAGCATGTCACTCAAAAGGAAGCGCTTAAAAGCCTTAGTACAAAAGTGAAACACTGCTTGCAGTGTTTTGATTCCAGCCTTCATAAACTGCAATTTTAAGTACATACAGAAAACAAGTCAACGTATGCTTTGATTACAGCAAAAACTTCAAGAAAATAAGCCTGCAGGACTGCACTCAGTCCTGTAAACAAGATTTATCTATCACTATCATTATTGCTATTATTATTACCACCCCATTGGGTGAAATTAGCATCTAACTATATGCTTCTGGACATTCAAATATCTGGATAAGGTCTGTATGTGCAATCTACCCAAGCAGAACATCTCTATCCAAGTACCATCCAATAGACCCTGGCAAACATTGGGTCCTGCACATTCCTGCCACTGGGATAAAAATGACTGCTATCCAACACACAACAAGGTGCATCAATTGCTTTGAATTTGAACTGAATCTGTGTGTGCCAAAATGTGTACAGATTTACAGCTTAAATTGCTCCATGTTTCTAGATTGAGGCATATCAATCCCATAAAATGTACAGACAACTCAACAATGAACATTCTGTAAAACTGAGACAGCTGGTTAATTAAATGTTTGTACCCACTGCAGCTAGAAGCTAGATGTTCTCATTGGGCCACACTCTAAATAAGTAGGTTTAGGAAATATCTGGATTAAATCTAAGCATCGTGTTGAAGAAAGCAACCAAGTTCTATTAAGGCTGTATGCTGCCTGCTACACTGGGAGGAAATGGGGGAGAAGGCAAAAATGGAAAAATAATTCCTGTAACTATAATTGTTCCTGAAACAGAAAAGAGAAAATTGGCATATGATAGGCAGGGCTTCTCTTCTTGGGTAATGCATTGTAACAGTGTTCTGGAACCTCTCTGTGGAAACAAGATCCTCAAAAAATGTCCAAAAGTTTGTAAGCGGCACCAGGGGAGCATAACAGTCTTTGATACAACAAAGTATGTTAAAACTTCAAGGTCATCATTCAATGTTAAGCATCAAAGGGGAGATGTAGTATGTGCGAAAAGGATCTAGGGGTCTTAGTGGATCATACGTTGAACATTAGTCAACAGTGTGATGCGGTGGCTAAAAAGGCAAATGCAATTTTGGGCTGTATCAACAGAAGTATAGACCTTTTTCGCACACAGCTTACCTGTTCCCTCCGCAGCGTCTGGTCGGATTTCCCACCATCTGCGCCGAAGTTACAGGAAGTGCCGCAGCTTTTGCGTAGCAAACGTAAACCGCTAAAACCCAGTTTACGTTTGCTACACAAAAGCCGTGGCACTTCCTGTAACTCCGGCGCAAATGGTGGGAAATCTGACAGACGATGTGGAGGGAACAGGATTGTGACTGCGAGGTAAGCTGTGTGCGAAAATGGTTATAGTGTCCAGATCACGTGAAGTGATGGTATCGTTTTGCTCCGCTCTGGTAAGATCTCACCTGGAGTATTGTGTTCAGTTTTGGGCACCACATTTTAAGAAGGATATAGACAAGCTGGAACGGGTCCAGAGGAGGGCGACAAAGATGGTGAGGGGTCTGGAGACCAAGTCCTATGAGGAAAGGTTGAAGAACCTGGGTATGTTTAGCCTGGAGAGGATGCGACTGAGAGGTGATATGATCACCATCTTCAAGTACTTGAAGGGCTGTCATCTAGAGGATGGTGTGGAATTGTTTTCTGTGGCCCTGGAAGGTAGGACCAGAACCAATGGGTTGAAATCAAATCAAAAGAGTTTCCGGCTCAACATTAGGAAGAACTTCCTGACCGTTAGAGCGATTCCTCAGTGGAACAGGCTTCCTCGGGAGGTGGTGGGCTCTCCTTCCTTGGAGATTTTTAAACAGAGGCTAGATGGCCATCTGACAGCAATGAAGATCCTGTGAATTTAGGGGGAAGTGTTTGTGAGTTTCCTGCATTGTGCAAGGGGTTGGATTAGATGACCCTGGAGGTCCCTTCCAACTCTATGATTTTATGAAAAGCAAGACCCAAAAAAGAACTGAGAAAGTTGGTGACATGTCTAAAGTATGGAAATTGCTTTAAAGTAGAAGTCCATAGGGCATGAAAATAATATTGTTTCAAGGATTCCTGTGTGTTTCTCCTTCATTGCCCTCTTTAGAGTTCCGACTCCTCTTTTTCCAGAAAAAAGGTCCTGGGAGACCATCCTGGTTACCTCATTCCAGTCAGTGTGCAGACCACACTGAGAGTACTGAGGTCTGCTGTCTTCTCAGTGTATCTACTCAGCGCAGACAAGGAGCAGATCAGTAAAATATGAACCTGGTGCACTGTGGACTTTGAGGTCAGAACTAGAGATGTGTGTATGTGCATTTCCAATATGAAAATATGTCTGAAAAATACATTATTGGTATTTTTAATATATTTAGGTATCCAGATGATATGCAGGATTTTTCAAGATACCAGTAAATGCATTCCCCCAAAATTTCAGAAATATTCAGGAGTATCCAGGAATATTGGGTGGCAGCATATTAAAGCTCCCAGCACTGCCGCCCCCCCCCCCCCCGCCATTTGCAATGTGTGTGGGGGGTGTCATCTTCTTGCTAGATATTGGTATTAGCTTGCCAGGTTTGTCTGGCTTGGATTCTGTGGTTTGACATTGGCTCTGTTGGTCTTGCAGCAATGTCCCTTATTTATGTTAGTTTGCTTTGGATTTTTTTGGTTTGACATTGGCTTGGATACTCTGGTTTGATTTTGTTGGGCTTACAACAGTACCCCTTGTTTAAGTCAGCAGGATTCAAGTCCAGTAGTACTTTACAGACCAACAAGATTTTGGGGGTATAATCTTTTGAGAGTCAAAGCACTCATTGTCATATCTGCAGATCAGGACATCTACCCTCTGAAACTACCTCAGTTAAGTCCGTTTGGCTTGAATTCTCTGGTTTGACATTGAATTTGATTCTCTAATGTGACATTAGGAGTGCTACAATGGCCTGCTGTTCTGCTGGGATTCCCTGGTTCTTCACTGGTTCTGTGGGACTTGTTGGTTCTGTTTTCATTGAGAGGCTTTTGGCCAGTGGTTGCTTTGCTTGCTGTTGTATGTTTGGCTATTCTATGACCTGGAGAAAACATGGAATTCCGCCCCCCTCTGGCATAGGAAATGATGGAAAGGCTGGAGCACCTTGTTCAGGGGTCCATAGAATTGAACCCCTTTTCCCAATCTACTTGAAACTTGGAGGCTCTTTAGTGGACAGGAAGCATCAGCTCCACTGCAATTTTGATGACATTTGCTTGAAAAACAGCCACTGAAGACCCATGGAATGATTTCCCAATAGGGAATAATGAACCAAAATTATATTGGAATCCTGAGACAGGGGGACCCAACCAAAACAAAATCCAGGCACCAAACTTGTATTTGAGACACACATATCCCAGAACCAGTGTTCCCTCTAAGCTGAGTTAGTGTAAGCTAGCTCACAGTTTTTTAGCCTCTGGCTCACATCTTTGTCTTAGCTTAGGAAGGATGGTTCTAGAGCAAACTAATTTATGCAGTAGCCAAATCACTCACTCACAGCTTTAATGGCAGTAGCACACAAGGTAGAATTTTTGCTCACAAGATTCCACAGATTCGAGGGGGCACTGCCCAGAACATCAATAATTATGCCCTCACCAAGATCCAGATATGAAAAATACAAAATTGTTCTCTAGTGCACATTCTTAGCCTGAATTGTACTACACAAATCTGACTCTTAAAGGACAAATGTTGCAGACACATCTTATAGAAGGCTATAGAACTTTTGACTCTTTAAGGTCAAGAAGCTTAACAAGTATGTATATTGCATCTAGGTAGGATTTTGAATGTACACAACCCTCCGCCATTCTGCAGCCCCATAATGGCATGGGAAACAATGGAACAGCAAACTCCTAAAGAGTTGGCATTCATGGCTGTGTTCTGTTTTGTAGGCCTTGGTTGGTTTTACTAGCCTTTTTAAAAGTTGTATTTGCCTTGTCAGGAGGAGCAATTGGACCAAAAAGAGCTCACCAGGATGAGCCCTAAGTGAGAAGTGTAATGGAAATCTAAGGAAGGACCTTTCAGTACCTCATCTGCCAGTGCTACCTTACATCTCTCTCTTTTGTAACTGAGGTTAATTTGGTTAAGGAAATTCTTGCTTTACAGAGAATATTCTGATCTGCTGTTAATTAAAGTGGCTCTGCAAAGCTTAGTTAAGGCACAGTGATACAGGCCAGCTGAAGATCCAACTCACAGGGCATTTTCAGAAGATAATTCATTTATTTGAAACTTCACTTGTTATGGCTTTCTCCATATTATATAACCTCTGGTTAACTGCCAGAAAATGGCGCCTGGAAAATAGTCAAATCTTGCAGGTGATCAGTCATATCTAGCGGCACATCAAAGGACTTAAACCAATTCTTGGATTGCTACCTGTCTAGGGCTGCAAAATTAGATTGGTGGGTGAGAGGGATTTACCAAAGGCCAGAAAAATGTTTTGTTGAACTGGGTTTAAGTTGATGGGTGACAAGGTAGATGGACTTGCACTAAAAAGGATAACAAGATGCTCATAATTATCACAACGAGCAGTTTTGATGCATTATGCCTCCCATATTATTGTGCAAACATCTACACATAGTGCCACACAAATTATACCAACCAACGTAGTTTCCAACACTCCTGCTAAATGACCTTACATATTAAGTTTTCTATGCTTTTGATTGCTTTTCTAAAGACAATATAATTACCACCACCACCACCCCCCCCGCTTCTGTCATGTCAATAAGGGAATACAAAGCCACACAAGGGAGTTTACCAGGCAGATTTTGTGGGGGTGGGGGGAGGTTATATAACTGTTTCTCAAAGAGCAATGCAATAACAGGGGTAATATTAGAAGGAAGCTGATTGTGCTTCTACTAACTGATCAATGAGGACAATTAGTGAAGTTATTTGGACCTAGAAAGAATGTTTCTCTGTATAAGCTAATGCAACACCTACCTCGTGAATGGTCCCCACTTGAAATCTGAGGGGGTTTTATCAATTTTGAAATTCCACTTGGGTAGATTTCTCTCCCCTTGCCCTTCTTATGAGACTTCTTTCTATACTAGGCTAGTGATGCAATAAAGACACCCAACCACACTCCCACAATGAAACCTCATTGACAAGGGCCATGTGGACAGAGAATTGTCCAGCCAGTTAGTATAGAGGACCCAATGTGTGCTTTTAATTTTTTTGTCTATTTACAACAAAGAGCAAAATTCTGGAGACACAAACTTTGGCATTAGTTCAAAAAGGCCTTAGAGATGCATAGAAGGGCTATGCTTGCTTAGCAGGACATCTAACTTCCCTTCCCAACACCAGTCCCTCCACATGCTATAAATCACACATGACTATAAGCCTGGAGGTAGCCCTTGCTTTTTAAAGCAATTTTAGGCCTAATTTTAGGCCTAATAAGTACATAATGCTACAGCACCAGCTGCTTTCTAAATTCAGCAAAGCTCCCAAAGATAGTTTGCAATATATATATTGGGGGGGGGGGGGGGGCTGATGACATAACTTAAAAAACAACAACACACCGTTCTGGACATAGTACAAGCCCTTTTGCATGCCTCCAGAGACTTCTTGAATTGTGCCATAGTTTGTGACTGTGATACAATACTCTCTATTGAATTTGAAACCATTTTAAAAACGTAAATCATTAGCTAAGTTTACAGAGTTACCAGATGCCAAATGTTCAAAGTCAAGAGATGAATCAGGACACCCAATTCACAAAATTGTAGAATGCAGATGAAGCTGGGGGGGGGGGGCGGCTTTTATTTCTCTTTGCATGTCAGAGCATTTTGATCATGAATTCAATAATGTTTTCTTTTGATCAGAAAATTTCTCCATTTGCCCAAGTGAAACCAAGAGATTCTCCTCATTTCCATAGCATATTAAGATACAATCACCATGTTAAAATCTGGACATTCTCAGGAGGAAAGAAGAAAATCAACTTACCATCTTCAACGATAAGGTTCACCATTATCAGCACTAAGCAGGAGGCAAAACACTAAACATAACGGGCAAGAGGGGTAAGAAAAGTGCTTAGGAAAATAAGGTAGAAAGCACCCACCTTCTACATAGTTGTCTTCTGAAAGCACATAACAAGGAGGGAGAGAAAAGGAAAAAAAAAACATTCATTAAGCAGCATGCAGACTGGAACTTGCCTTTGCATGTGAGAAGCATGCAAGGCACCAAACACCACATGCAAGTGATCCACTGCTACCATCAGAAAGGGAGGAGGGGAGGACCAAAAGCACAGGGAAGCAGTGTTTCTTCCATGAAAATAAAAACCACAATTCTACAGGCAATATGGGAGGGGAAGGTCAGTTCTCAAGTGAAAGGGGATATGCTTGTTAAATGGGCCTGTGTTATTTAAGATTCATCCATCACAAGTTTGGGAGTTAATCAATGATTTCAAACAGTGCCATGGTGTCTAGAGATTAATTTCTAACAGAGAAACAAAGACATAGAGAGAAAAATACTGGGATTCAAGTATGACAGGAATGTGCTCTTGACACTAAAAATTCCTGTACAGCAAGTCTCAAATAGGTAGGAAAAGGAAAAAAAAGGAAAGCACTTTGGACAGACTCAGAGGCCCCTCTTACTAATTGCTTATTGCTCATTCACACATTCTGAGGCTGAGTTCTGGCACTAAAACAGAAGTGCCTTTTAAAAAAAAAAGTCCAAGGCCTTGGAGACTATTCTACCCATTTTTCCCATTCCATGAAAAGCTTCCCCTACAAACTATGTAGGCCCATAGCTATGGTGGGGAATCACAGACCCATGCCCCCCTCACCCAACAGCCATTCTCCACAAGTCCTGCTACCAGAAACCCTGTTTTGTTTTTTTAAAGTTGGTATTTAGTTAAGTTGTGCTGTGGCATGCAGCATGCTGTGCCCTGTCCATAGCATTTTGCTGATTTACTGGTCCTGCTGGCATCCATGACTTTGCCAGCTCCACCCCCCTCTCTATGTGCTTGGTTTGGCTCACTCAGCTTGGTGGTGGCCTGTTCGCATATGACAAATCTCCCTCATAGTGATGGTGTTCTGGAAACTCATATCTGCTGTACACATAGTGTTGCCAAGCACCTGAGAGGTAAACTCCTCTCTCCTTCTCAGAAGCTAAACAACTCCCATAATGAGCTCTGAGGAGGCAGCTGGGCTGCAGAAAGTGGGACAAGGAAGCTTCCACTCTCCCAGCAACAACAAGCCCTTCACAGATTGGCCATTCCTGGTTCAATGGGCAGTTCATCTTTTCTGAAGAGAATTGCATTTAACGCCTTCGGGATCAGTGTTTGATCTGTGAACCAGTTTGAGTAGCATTTAAAAGGGGGAGCAGAGTTCTCTACCATGTTTAAAAGGGGGAGCCAAGTTCTCTTCCCCATCTACTGGCTTCCTCAAGTCCTCTCTCTCTCCCCTGCCCAGGAAGAGGCTGCCCCACAGGATTTCCTAATGCCTAAACTTTTCTAGCTAAACCCCTATAACTGTGCTGCAGTTTAATCTCTATGTTAGAAGAATGGAAAAGGTTACTCAAAAAAGAAAAGAAAAAAGAATGCAATCCTAGCTTAAATATATACTTGATCTGAATTTTGCTGACTCTGACTTCAAATAAAGTACTAGGTGCTCATGTATACAGATAACGGTTACATTTGGTTTTGCTTTAGTTTAATTATTATGTCTTCCACCCAAAGAATCCTGCAAATTGTAGTATACTTCAGGAATTGACACTTCATTCACAAGTTTGGAACAAATTGACCCCTCTCCCCTCCCTCAGGCTAAATAGGGACTTAGGTTTCTTATCTCTGTCTGTCCCAAAACATTTCCCCTCTGCTCTAATCAAGCTGATTACAATATGCATTGAAAGTTTACAAGCATTCTTTGCAACATTCCTCTCACCTTCTGACTGAGATAAAAAAAAAAAACCCTCTCCATTCCTATTCCTGTCTGGCAAAGGGAGGAGTTTTGACTCTCAGAAGCTTATACCTCCCCAGAGCTTGCTAGTCTCTAAGGTGCTTTCAGACTCAAATTTAACTGTTCTACTGCAGAACCCACAGATACCCTCATCTTCTCTTGTGGAAGGCATAAGATTCCCTCCTTAACTTTCCTAACAGGGATTACTGGGGAGAGGAAATGGAGTTTGATGCCAGTTTTTATTCCTAGTACAAATATGCTATGGCAGTTTGTTTCATTCTCATTTTTTTCTTAATGCACAGTTGCCATCAGAGTGACAAACTACAAGGAAAGGGGGATTTCAGCAGATGGCCCTGATTCTCATGCAGGTCAGGAAAGCTGCACCTACTGAAATCCGTTCTTCTTTAAGACTAGTCCTTGTGCAAGCAGAGAAACTGAGACTGTTGGGCATGTCTTATTGCACTACTCTTTTTATTGCATCAGGCATAATTTCATTTATTTATTTTTTTAAAATCCAAATAGATCACAGCAATTATATGTTTCTTTTCTCTTCTTGGACCATGAACCTTAGAGCAGGGATAAAGTGGCCAGATTCTGTGCAGCTGCTAGAGTCTACCACAGCTCTTTATTAATTCAATAATCATATTTGCTTATTTTAATGGAATCTATGTAACAATTGCATGTAACATTTCTTGTAATATATATGCCTCCGTTGGTCTTTGACCATAATAAATAATTCATTTTTTAAAAGGACTATTCAGGGGACAGGAGAAGAGTTCTCCTCTGAGTCACTCTAGACCAGGGGTGTCAAACTTGAAGCCTAGGGGCCGAATCAGGCCCCCAGAGGGCTCCTATCAGGCCCCTGAGCAACTGGCTGTCATCTGCTTCTTTCCCCTTCTCTCTTGCTTCCTTCTCCCTCCCTCTTGCTTCCTTCTCCCTCCCTCTTGCTTTGCAAGGCTTGCTCAATCACACAGGAGCTACAGAGCAAAACCTTGATTTTCTCCATTGGTTGAGGCTCCCCACCCCTTCCTGGTCCACTGGGGAGGGAGGGAAAGAGCCAGAGCTTCCTTTGCTTAGTTCCCTGGATCCCATGGGAGAAATACAAATAAAGCACCTTTAAGCCACTGGGGAGGGACGGTGGCTCAGTGGGTAGAGCATCTGCTTGGTAAGCAGAAGGTCCCAGGTTCAATCCCCGGCATCTCCAACTAAAAAAGGGTCCAGGCAAATAGGTGTGAAAAACCTCAGCTTGAGACCCTGGAGAGCCACTGCCAGTCTGAGTAGACAATACTGACTTTGATGGACCAAGGGTCTGATTCAGTATAAGGCAGCTTCGTAAGCCAAACAAGTGCTAATGTTTTATAAGCATGTTTTATTTTGAGTTTTAAAAAAAACCTTTAGTCATGTTTGCCTATATCTTTTAAAAAGTGTATATCTCTGCTACCTAATCTTAAATAGGTATACACAAGGCTCAGCCTGACATGGCTCGGCCCAGCCCAAAAAAGTGACATTTAGGTCAGATCTGGCCCCCATAACAAATGAGTTCTACACCCCTGCTCTAGACTTTCCACTTTTTCTTTATGAAAGCTTCTTTGTTTAACAGCTGAACAACAGATACAACAGACCTTTCTTCCCTATGCTGGATACAGCTATTAAAGAGTAGAGTTGTCAGCCTCCAGGTGGGGGCTGGAGATCTCCAGGTGCAGGTTGGACATATCCAGACTACAAAAGACCCCTTGGAGAAAATGTCTCCTTTGGAGAGTAGACTCTATACCAGGGGTGGCCAAACTGTCACTTGGGAGCTACATATGGCTCTTTCACACATATTGTATGGCTCTCAAAGCCCCCACTGTCTCATTGGCCAGCTTGGAGAAGGCATTTATCTCTTTAAATCCACTTATTTAAACCAAGACAACCAGTGACTTGGATAATGCATTTAAAGTTAGGGTTGCTTTCTTTCCACCTCTCCCCCCCTCCCTCCCCCATCTATTTTTCTTCCTTCCTTCCTTGCAGCTCTCAAACATCTGGTGTTTATTCTATGTGGCTCTTTTGCAACCCCTACTCTATGTCATTATACCCTGTTGAGGTTACTTCCCTACCCAACGTCAACCCTCCCCATATTCCACCCTTTCAATCTCCAGGAATTTCAGCAGCTGGTAACCCAAGAATATGAGCTGCTGTGGGGAGGGTGGGATATAAATTTAATAAAATAAAATAAAATTGTAAAACACTTGGAAGCAAAGTTGTGGGGTTTTGTTTTTTTGCCATCAAGTCACAGCCAGAGGGTTTTCTAGGCAAGAGACATTCAGAGGTGGCTCCGCACCTGCCTCTGCATCATGGCCCTGGTATTCCTTGAAGGTCTCCCATTCAAATACTAGCCAGGGCTGACCTTCTGAGATCTGAGAAGACTGGGGTTATCCAGGTCAGGGCTGGACATATTTTTAATTGACAAACTGTAACTGTAATAAATTAGGACAACCTGGATAATTTCTGGCGAAACCAAGGAGAAAATGAACAACACCTACAAAATCATGTCTGATTATATTAACTAACCATATAAACTGACATTTCCCATCAACAATGATAATGTCTCTCCCACTCAAAATCAGCAAAAGACATCATGACCCAAAATAAATTGTAGATGTAAAAAAAAAACTGTGAAAAGCTAACCAACATGATATGAAAATACCATGTAGCTTACTCTAGAGTTTCTACCTGATTTCAGTAGAACTACTCCAAACTAAGTGGTTTGAAGTGGGCACTCGCTCCTAAACAAACTGGCAGCAGTCCAGAGGTATGTGATTCAAGTGCAACATCGATTTTCCTGAGTGCTCCCCATTCAGAAGCTACCTTTATCAAATCTCTCAGACTTAGTTTTGCCTCAATCTTATTTTTGCAAAATAGAAACAAGGGGGAAAATAGCAAATGTACTCCTGAAGCCGTCTCTCTTCTAGTAACTGACACAACCAACTGTATGGAGTTTCAAAGAGATGTTGATTGGAAGAACAGTGCCCACCACTCCCCCCCCCCCCCCCGCCCAACCCAGCAGGTGCTTGGAAAACCCCTCTATTTTAGCATTCCCAGACAAGAGGGATAAACATGCTCCTTGTAAAGCACCAAACATGGCTAGCAGGCTGTGTGATTGACTTGGCAGGTCACATTTTATGCAAGTAGGACTGCCTGGTCTCCACTATTTCAAACTCATCATCTGGGTCTGGTGATGTCACAGACAACTGACACAGGATCAGAATCCAGTAAGAAAAAAAACTTTTCATTCAAGATCTGTAGCTAAAGCTTATCATTTCCCTCATTACATACATATGTCATGGACACATATCCCCAAGTCCAAGTATTTCAGAAGCACAAAGTAAAAGCTAAAAATTCATCATTCAGACAGGTGAGCCAGGCCTCAGGATAATCAACAGATCCATAGCAGATAAACTCATAGCTCATGCAAAGTAGAACACAGCTTGCAAAAAAAGCAAAATACCAATATGTGAATCACTGATATATAGATCTTATCCACAATCAGATGAAGAAACTCTGGAGTTTCACAGAACTGATAGCCTGAACCAACATTTGCAAACTATGCTTGGCTAGCAAGATGTTCACTATTTTTAAAATGTTCTTCTATATTTTTGTCAGTAATTCAAGTTCTCCAATTTTCACTTTTGGTTTTGCATACACACCGTATACTCACTTCATATTTACACAGTGCATGTTCTTTATGCATGCAATATATAATGCTGATGTACTGATGCAGAAATAATGCTGAAAAGTCACACATTCTATGAAGAAAATGAAGCACAAGGAAAGAGGAAACTGTGTGAACATTAAAGTCATAAGACTGATTCACACAAGGAAGAAGAAAAGTCAAAATTGAAACTGTCATTTTGAAACAGCACAATTTTTTTAAAAAATCAAATTTTAAAAGTTCTGAATCCCCAAAAAGATGAGAGTGATGCTGATAAAAATATTGTGGTTTCATGGAAGATGAATTTATGTCAATAGGTAATGATTACCTTGAGTCCAATCTAAAGAGCTTGTTTTGGCCTTTAAAATATTCTATGGACTAGGAACTGAATATCTTAGAGTAAACCTATGCAATTCAGGACTCACCAGTCCGAACACAGGATGATTTGCAAAACAGTGTTGGGACTGCCACTTACCTCTGTTAATTGGAAATTAAACCATTTCAAAATATGCTAAATCATTTTCTATTCTAGCCCACTAGCCACTTAGGGTAGTAATCTAGGGGCTCACCACCTGTTTTTGTTGTTTTCCTTGCATTTGAAATAAGGAGGAGTCAAGCAACTGACAGGCTGATGTGCTCTACTGGGTTTTGTGGGCCTAAATTGGACTGAATTGAAAAAGAAAACAAATGAGACCAGCAACAATTGGCCACCTCAGTGTAGAATCAGCCATGTAATATCCCATAGGTCAGGCTATACAAAGGAAAGAAGCCAAGCAGAGACTTTCAAGTGAAGCAACAGTGATCCATGCAATGGTCACCTCGAGGCTAGACTACTGTAATGCCCTCTACATGGGGCTGCCCCTGTGCCGAACCCGGAAGCTGCAGCTAGTGCAGAATGCAGCAGCCAGACTGCTATTGGGCCTACCTTGGTGGGAACATGTGCGGGCTGGGCTGCGGGAACTGCATTGGCTGCCAGTTATTTACCGAGTTCGTTACAAGGTGCTGGTTATTACCTTTAAAGCCCTATATGGCCGAGGACCTGTTTACCTTAGGGACCGCCTCTCTCCATATGTTCCCCAGAGAGCACTGCGATCCAGCTCACAAAACCTTCTGGAAGTACCTGGGCCAAAGGAGGCCAAACTAAAAATAACCAGAGAACAGGCCTTCTCTATAAAAGCACCCCAATGGTGGAACCAGCTGCCGGAAGAGGTGCGGGCCCTACGGGACATTAGCCAATTCCGTAGGGCGTGCAAAACTGGCCTCTTCCGGCTAGCCTTCCAAGATGAAACCTGAAATGAACACCATGCCATCACTAACATCAACAATCGAGTTAGCAATAAGATAAGATTATTTTAGATTGATTTTAGATTTTTATATTATGTAAATTTAATGGTAAATTTTAAATGGTACAGAAATGTACAATTGTTTTATTGTTTAACATGGCTTTTGCCACACTCTGTAAGCCGCCCTGAGCCTGCCTCGGTGGGGAGGGCAGGGTATAAATAAAATTTTATTATTATTATTAAGCAAGCAGGTAGTAGAAAATGGGGAACTGTGCCAGCTTCCCTCATTTATTTTTAGATGAAAGGCCAAAGGCATCTGAAGATATTAGCTGAATGGCATTCTCATCCCATTGTAATCTTTTAGTAAGTCTACTGGACTAATTTTATCTGCTTTGTTTATTAATCTGGCTTTATGCTGATGTTATTGCTCTTTATATAACTAGTAAGCCACCTTTAGAGCTCCTCTGGTTTCAAATAATGGGGTAAACAAAACACCTCTAACAAATAATCAATCAATAAACAATGTGGAAATTATCATGTTTAAAATCATATGATCTCATACCTACAAGAGACACAGGATCAAAATATGATGTGTGCATGCCTTTTCTGAATATTTCCAGTCAGATGAGACTGCTTCTTTACCATCTTGAAGAGAGCTTCCAGTTAATCTGAAATGCTTAAAATGCACTGAGCTACTACAATTTATTAAATAGAAAATGTCAGCAATATGAGATTATTTCTCAGTTCTTCCTCAACTGTACGTTAGACAGATCGCCCACCTATTAATTTATGCAATTTACATTTGTTCTACTACACTGATCCTGAGTAAGTCAAGTACTCCCCTAACCAAAGAAACTGATATCTGGGCCTAGCTTCAAGATATATTTGACATGATTTGGATCAGGGATCCCCAACCTGGTTTGTGGTCACATGTACGAATAGGGTACTCACCTTAAAAAGTGCCCTATCATTCAATGCAGCTCAGGTGTGCTGTAAGAAGGGAGCTTCTACCTAGGGTTCTCAACTCTGGGTTGTAAATCCATGGAGATTTTGAGGGTGGAGCCTGAGGTGTGTAGCATTTGGGAGGGGAGGGACTTCAGTGGGGTATAATGCCATAGAGGCACCTTTCAAAGTGGCTATTTTCTCCAGGTGAACTGATCTCTGTCACCTAGAGATGAATCATATCCCAGGAGATTCCAGCCACCATCTGGAGGTTTACAACCCTACTTTTGCTTTCCATCATGCACCCATGGCCATGCGTTGCCTCTTTCTTGAGTTCCTCATGTCTTAGAACAGGGGTCCCCGACCACTGGACTGTTGACCAGTACTGGTCTGTGGCCTGTTAGCAACCAGGCAGCGGAGCCAGGCAGAGGCACTGCACCGCCACTGCCCGCCTGCCCAGGACCCAGGCAGATGAAAGAGGTGGCGTGGCCTCACTCTGAAGGTGCCTCCCCTTGCTGGTCCATGGAAAAATTGTCTTCCATGAAACCAGTCCCTGGTGCCAAAAAGTTTGAGAGCCACTGTCTTAGACTCATGATTGAAGAGACATGCAGCCTGACAGTGAGGGAAACAGCACCCCTCTGTGGCTGTTTCTGTTAGTGGAAATGGTATGGGAGGGAAGGCAGAAACTTTTCTTTCCCTCAAGCTATGTTGACCAATGGAGTGCTTTCTAAGTTTAGTCTCCCCAATCATATGTGACTGTGAGTTGGGGGGGGGGTCCCCTCGATCTAATTCATTTCACACGTCTTGGGTACCTAGGCTCTAAGTGAACAAAGTAGAACCTACACTGTAGATTACCTCCTCTGTCCAGAAGCTACAGCTTCCATCTGACCAGTAAAAATCCAATACCTGTTGTTTTAGTTATTCATGAAAATGCATTTGAAGCACAAAACATTCCTTCCATACTTGTATGTAAAGAAGGAGGGGGAAAGACGAAAAATATTTGATGTACAAAAACAGCAAGATGAACAAATAATGTAAAGGCTACAGAAAAAATGAGTAAAGGTCCAGATATATAAGAGGGTGTATTTTTTGTATGCTAAACATTATACATTGAATGATCTCAGAAAAAAACTCAGTGAAATACAATTTTCACTATGCAATTTTCCAATAGGAAGACAGGAAATACAATTTTCAGTATGCAGTTTTCCAGCTGGTTCATCTATTTATGGCTACTACAGCAACTGATGAAATAAATAAATTTAGAACATCTTCACTATCTCCATGGTTTCTGAAGTCCTTGTCTCCTTTGCCACTCCAAGTGAAGAAAAATTATCCGTTGACCCTACCATAGATACAATTTAGGATAGATCTGTCTGTGCATGCAGCACAATGAGGTGCAAATGACAGTACATAAGAACATAAGAGAAGCCATGTTGGATCAGGCCAATGGCCCATCCAGTCCAACACTCTGTGTCACACAGTGGCCAAAATTTTATATATATATACACAGCAAGATGAATAAATAATGTAAAGGCTACAGAGAAAATGAGCAAAGGTCCAGATATATAAGAGGGTGTATTTTTCTGTATGCTAAACATTATACATTGAATGATCTCAGAAAAAACTCAGTGAAATACAATTTTCACTATGCAGTTTTCCAATAGGAAGACAAGAAATACAATTTTCAGTATGCAGTTTTCCAGCTGGGGCCCACATATATATACACACTGTGGCTAATAGCCACTGATGGACCTCTGCTCCATTTTTTTACATATTTTTATCTAACCTCTTGAAGCTGGCTATGCTTGTAGCTGCTACCACCTCCTGTGGCAGTGAATTCCACATGTTAATCACCCTTTGGGTGAAGAAATACCTCCTTTTATCCGTTCTAACCCGACTGCTCAGCAATTTCACTGAATGCCCACGAGTTCTTGTATTGTAAGAAAGGGAGAAAAGAAAATAGACTGTATAACTTAAGTCTACAGGAGATACTACTTTGGAATACTCTCATGTAAAAAGTTCCTGCAAACAGAAAACCATTTTATTAAGGAGAAAAGATATTCCCAGTGTTTTAAAATGCAATGCTAGTTTTCTATTTGCAGAGTCAGGACTACCAAAGGCAAGAAGACTAGGGAAACAAATTTCTGTAGGCTCAGATTGCCCAGGGTGCTCAAAGAGCTGGGCAAGTTGCCACTGGAAGATAGTATGTGCATGGTCTCCTGAATCTGAAGGGCCCAATGTGGATCTTTGCAGTAATGTTATCAGAAATCCTGCATAGTGATTTTGTAATTCAAGGCAGCATTCCCAAATGTGATTTTTCACTGTCTGAAGAATTCAGTCAATTCTACAATCTCAAATTCTGCCTCAGGTAAAATAAAGCCAGCCTTCTTGGCAGCATTGTCCTGGCCCTTCTCCATGGCCAAGGCAGACCAACAGACAAGACAAAGAAGTGGATGAGCAAGATTACACTGCCCTTTAAGGTTCTTGATGTCTTTAAGGGCAGAACCCAAAGGAGAGAAACAATCCTAGGACAAATTGTGTGGGTTGGTCCCCTAGCCCTTTGTCCAGTGAGTCAATGCTGAATTGATTAAAAGGTGAGGAAGAACATTACTTCAACACTTACCCAATAAAGATGAAACATGAGTAAGGAGCAGCAGCTCAGAAAGACACTACATATGATTGCTATGTTGGATACTTCCATGCAATGTAACAAGAAACCAAAGTATGCAGATCCCAATTCTATACTGAAAAATAGAGATGAAATGAGATTGGAAGAGAAAATGAAGCAGCAAGTTTGCACGGCAACACCTGATCTCAAAACACAGATGGGAAGATGTTAGCATGTGTCTTTGGTAAGCACAGTTAAGGATAGAGAGGTGTTGGCTCTGATCACACCAAATTCCTCATTAGTGATGTACAAAATGTTCCATACTTTATCTCATTTCTTTATTCAGCTGCTATTTTTGTCAGTTTTTACATTTGTTCTGTTTTCATTCATTTTGTTTGCATTATTTCTATTTATTTTAAAAGTGAATATGCATTTTATTTGCTAGCTGTATGCATTAGGGATAAGCATGTATTGTTACTAGTAAGACACAACTTACACACTACAAATTAGAGATCTGTATTTTATGATGAGAAATATTCAAAACAGATATAATGATTTACATTATATTTATTATGCCTTTGGTGCAATGAATGACTTGGAGTTGGGAGTAAGCAGTGAAGTGGCTAAGTTTGCAGATGACACTAACTTGTTCAAGGTGGTGAGAACCAGAGAGGATTGTGAGGCACTCCAAAGGGATCTGTCGAGGCTGGGTGAGTGGGCGTCAATATGGCAGATGAGGTTCAACGTAGCCAGGTGAAAAGTAATGCACATTGGGGCCAAAAATCCTAGCTATAAATACAAGTTGTATAATATGGCATGTAAAAGGAAGATACAAATGATCCTAAGGGACCATACACATCTGGGCCATTTGCTTTTTGAGATCTTACCGTCAGGTAGACGATATAGAGTGTTGAAGGCTAGGACAAACAGATTTAAGGACAGTTTCTATCCAAGTGCTGTGGTTAGGTTAAATGCAGGGTTATGAAGGATTATCTGTTTTAGATGTATTTAATGGTTTAAATGGTTTTAATGGTTTTATGAATGTTTAATGGTTTTATGAATGTTTATTTAATGGTTTAAATGGTTTTAATGGTTTTATGAATGTTTATCCGTTTTAGATGTATTTAAATGGTTTTAATGGTTTAAATGGTTTAATGGTTTCAGATGTATTTAAATGGTTTATGAATATGTGTGTTTGATGTGTTGGTATGTTTGTGGAAGAGCACCTCATTTCGTTGCTCTCTTTTTGTTGAGAACAATGACAATAAATTCATCTATCTATCTATCATCTATCTATCTATCTAAGTTGATGGGGTGTGAACTGGCAGAGACTGACCAAGAGAGAGATCTTGGGGTCGTGGTAGATAACTCACTGAAAATGTCAAGACAGTGTGCGATTGCAATAAAAAAGGCCAATGCCATGCTGGGAATTATTAGGAAGGGAACTGAAAACAAATCAGCCAGTATCATAATGCCCTGGGATAAATCAATGGTGCAGTGTAAAGTACTTTTCTCCCTTTCTCACAATATGAGAACTCATGGACATTCAATGAAACTGCTGAGCAGTCAGGTTAGAATGGATAAAAGGAAGTACTTCTTTACCTAAACGGTGATTAACACATGGAATTCACTGCCACAGGAGGTGGTGGCAGCTACAAGCATAGACAGCTTCAAGAGGGGATTGGATAAACATATGGAGCAGAGGTCCATCAGTGGCTATTAGCCACAGTTTATTGTTGGAGCTCTCTGTCTGGGGCAGTGATGTTCTGTATTCTTGGTGCTTGGGGGGCACAGTGGGAGGGATTCTAGTGTCCTGGCCCCACTGGTGGACCTCCTGAAGGCACTTGGGGTTTTTTTTGGCCACTGTGTGACACAGAGTATTGGACTGGATGGGCCATTTTCATGATCCAACATGGCTTCTCTTATGTTCTCATGTTCTTAAAGGACAAAATAGGCATTTGATGCTGAATCACAAACAACTTCCTCATGCTCAAGAGGAAACACACAAAAATTCACCAAAGTTATAGACAATATTTATGTTTGCATCTCTTGTTCTCCTTGAAAGGGATTGTAGGTGGTCCAGTCCCATACTATGGCATTCAGCTTAGATAAACCCTTACAATGAAGATGCGAATGGCCTAATAACCTTAGCTACAAGCCACTGAACTTATTTTTTTTAAATACCCAATCCTGTGGCAGTGAATTTCACAGAGTACTAGTGAAAGTGGGAAATAAATAGGGGGAAATTAGTTGCATAGATTTCTTATTTTTTGCTGCCTTTAAAACATCCAGTTCTATATATGTTTATTTGGCAAAGCCTTCAGTGCTCAATTGAGACTACTTGGAATAAAATTTATTGGCCCAGGACTCATAAAGATATCCGTGAGTCAAATCACCCCTGGCCTACCCTCCAGGGTTACTGTGAATAGTAATGGGCCTAGTCCATCCACCAGGTGGTTTCTCAGTCTGAACAGCTGATGCCATCTTCAAGGCCAAAGAGGAAGTTGGTGTGCTTAGCTTCTCATGAGAACCTGCTGCATGTAGGATGGGGGAAGAGATGTGGGGTGATGAGGTAATCTTCTCCAGATAGCATGTTCTGATTGGATGTCAACCTTACCTGATGTTGCTGGGCCAAAAAACTATAAATTATCTAAAGAAAAGAGATTAGCTGAGATCCTGGTGAACTAGAGGCCTGAACTATGTCCTGCTTGAATTGCAGTTGTTACCACTGTAGGCAATGCACCAGAGTTTGGGTCTTTGATTGTGAAATTAAGGTTTTTGCTATCTAATGCAAGCATTAGACCAGGGGAGTCGAACTCATTTGTTACGAGGGCCGGATCTGGCATAAATGAGACCTTGTCAGGCCGGGCCATGTGTATCATAAAATGTAATGCCAGGTAGCAGACATATAAACTTTAAAAAGGGCACAGATGCACAATTAAAGATTTTTTTAAAACTTAAAATAAAACATGCTTAAAATATTAGCACACTTGCAATATTTTGTTTTACAGTCTCTGATAAATGTCACCTCTTGCTATGAAATCAAAAACTGCAGACAATGTCTGTGCTGTACCAGTCTTGAATATGTGCTGTTCAGGTGTGCACACCTGTAAGTTGCAAACCTACTTTTGATACATTGGCATTCATTACAGATATCTCATGGTCAATGCTTTGAGCCTAAGACCCAGAGGAACATGAAACAGTTGGACACTGAGCTTTTGTACAGAAGTTGCTTCATGCACTAGTCAAGAACATGCGAAGGCACCATGGCGCAGACTGAGGGCTATGTGCTTGTCTACAAAACTATAATTTTCCCCAGAAAAATGACTACAACTAAAAAAAATACAACTTCCCCCCAAAAAACAACTACAAGAACAGAGAGATAGCCATGTACAGTGGTCAGTGTCAGCCTACTATCTGGGAAGTCTAAAATCAAGACCCCCAATCAAAGGAAAATGTGAAAGAAATTTTTTAAAAAAATTGCTGGGTAAACCTGGAGTGGAACACACTCAGCCTAATTTTGATATTTCTCTTCTAAATAGTTCACATGCTTTCCTATTGAGAAAGACTGGAGGGCATGAGTACAGTGAAAAAGAGGAGGGGAACCCAGTTACACCCATAACAAGTCCAACAAAACTCTCACTCACTCTCTCTCTCTCTGTAGCAAGGCAAAAAGCTCATACATTCACTAAAACGTTGCTAGTCTTTAAAGCACTCTTTGTAGCTCTCCTGATGGTGGGGACTGGCAAAGGAAGCTCTGGCTCTTTCTTTCCTTCCCTGTGGCATGAGAAGGGGGAGGAGCCTCAGCCATTCATTAGAAGGAAGAGAGTCATGTCTCAGGAGCTCTGCAGGGTGATTAACTGAGCCTGGCAAACTTAATCATCCAGCAGAGCTATAGAGCCAAGCTCCCTCATTGGCTGAGGCTGCTCCTCCCTCCTCCTCCCTTTGGGAAAAGGGAGTGGGGAGAGGGAAAGGCTGCTTTGCTGCTCTGGGCTCCAGGGAGAAACACAAAATGGCGACCGAAAAAAGCAGGCAAGGAAAAATGAAGCAGATGGCAGCCAGTTGCTGGAGGAACTAATTGGAGCCCTCTGTGGGCCTGATATGGCCCGCGGACCGTATGTTTGACACCTGTGCATTAGACATAGTTTTTTTCTTATTTTCTTGCTGCATGATTTCAGAGAAACATATTGGCTGCTTAATAAACTTTCTTAATTGATTGACTCTTTTAAATTCTTTTAAAATTAAACAACAGTCTGATAATTTGAGTGCAACTCCCATAAGAACCCATAGGATTCAGGTTTGAGCTCCTAGACAACACCTAGTACTATATGATGTCCTGAACTTGGGGGGATATGCCACGTAAAGGATATAGCACAGATGCCAAAAGGCGAATGGGAGAGAGTCAAGAGTCTGATGAGGAAATGATATGTCAACTAAAATGGACAGAAAGCTGAGTGAGGTTTTCAGGCATTTTGCAGAAAGGTTCATCTTAAAGACAAACCTCCTGACTACCTAAATTCATTTCAGATTCTGGCCACATGAAGAATGGCTTATGTTAGTAACAGAGAAATACAAATATTACGGAAGACTGAGAGATTTTAGTGCAGTGCCTTGTATATCAAAGAGAGCACTCTAGTCTCCTTCCTGGGTTAATCATAATGGCAAAACACATCTCCTGTATCATAGAATCACAGAGTAGGAAGGGACCTCCAGGGTCATATAATCCAGTGGTTCCCAACCTTTTTGGCTCTAGGGACCAGTTTTGTGGAAGAGAACTCTTCCACAGACCGGGGGGAGGGGATGTTTCAGGATGATACAATTCTGCACTTTATTTCTATTATTACATTGCATTATATAATGAAATAATTATATGACTCACAACCTGGTTGCTAACAGGCTACGGACTGGTACTGGTCTGTGGCCGGGGAGGGGGTTGGGGACCCCTGATCTATTCCAACCCCCTGCACAACACAGGAAATTCACAAATACTTTCCCCACTCACATACATCCCCAGTGACCCCTGCTCCAGGCCCAGAAGATGGCAGAAATCCTCCAGAATCCCTTGCCAAATTGGCCTGGAGAAAAATTGCTGCCTGACCCCAAAGTGGCAGTCAGCATTTCCCTGAATGTGTAAGAAAGTGCCATGAGAACTAAGCACTGATGCAATCCTTCCTGCCCTCACAATCTGCCTAATTCACAGAATCAGTAGATGGCCATCTAACCATTGCTTAAAGGCCTCCATAGAAGGAGAGCCCATCACCTCATGAGAAAGCCTGTTCCATTGATGAACCACTCTCACTGTCAGGAAGTCCTTAATGTTTAGCCAGAAACTCTTTTGATTTAATTTCAACCCACTGATTCTGGTCTGATGTTCTGGACCATCCTCTATATGACAGCTCTTTAAATAATTGAATATGGTGATCATATCACCTCTCAGTCGTCTCCTCAGGCTAAATATGCACAGCTCCTTCAACCTTTCTTCATAGGACTTGGTCTCCAGACCACTCACCATCTTTGTTGTTCTCCTCTGGACATGTTCCAGCTTGTCTATATCCTTAAAATGTGGTGCCCAAAACTGAACACAATACTCCAGGTGAGATCTAACCAGAGCAGAGTGATACCGTTACTTCATGTGATCTGGACACTATAGTTCTGTTAATACAGCCCAAAAATGTATTTGCCTTTTTAGCCACCACATCACACTGCTGATGTGTCCAGTGTGTGGTCCACTAAGATCCCTAGATCCTTTTTGCACATACTATTGCCAAGGCAACTCTCCCCCATCCTATAATTTTGTATTTACTTTTTCCTACCTAAATGCAGAACTTTACATTTATCCCAGTTAAAATTCCTTTTATTTGTTTTAGCCCAGAGTCCCAACACATTTGTAAGCAAAGGCCTAATTATTGTGTTTAAATTATTTCCTGACACAGGTCAAGTTAAGCCTCAAACTATTCTAATAGAGCAAGTAATTTTCTCCAGTGTATGAAACTCACGAATAATTTAATTTGACTCCAACAACAGGACACTCTTCCAAAAGGTGGGAAATTAGGTACCGTATTTTTCGGTCCATAACACGCTCCGGACCATAGGACGCACCTTCCTCCTGGGGGGCAATCCGCTGCCTCCGCCTCCGATCCCAGCGCTTCCCCTGTGCCTGCTTGCCTGGCTCCAGTTCTGCTTCCAGCAAGCGCTGGGATCGCTCCACGCTGCCCCCACCACAAACCCAGCGCTTCGCGAGTGCCGGCTGCGGAGGGGGCGGCGTGCTTCCTCCGTGCCTGTCTGCCTGGCTCCAGCTCTGATGCTTAAAGAATGCGCCGGGATCGGAGGGTGGAGGGAGCGATCCTGGCACTTGCTGCATCAATCTCCTCAATAGAAAATGTATGATTATGTATAAAAAGGGTTAATTCCCAGAGAGGAAAGGAACAAATTTCAGTGCCACAGCACACTAGTCACTAAGCATGAGCATTATTGGTATTTTTGGGATATATTTTGGTGCGTGGATGGTGTTCGTGATTTTTCAGGATGCCAGGAAATGAGTTCCAAAAATGTCTGGAAATGTGCAGAAATATTCAGGGGCAGCATTTTAAGATTCCCAAGACTAATTTTTTCTTCAATTTTACACTGTGTCTGTGTCAGTGATTTCTTGCCAGGTCATGATATAAGCTTGCCAGGTTGGTTTGGGTTGGATTTTTCTAGTTTGAAATTGGTTCTGATTTGGTTCTGATAGTTTCTTTGTTTAATTTGGTTTGTGTTAGATTCTCTGGTTTGATATTATTTATGTCAGCTTGTCACACTGCCCCATCGTTCAGCTGAAATTCTCTGGTTTGATACTGGTTCTGTTGGATAAAAGCAGAGAACTGAGCAACCTGTAAGGCTAAAATGTTTTCCTACTGGTTTTAAATGTTGTGGTTTCTAATGTCAGACTTAGGTTCATTAGTTCTTCTTCAAAGGGACTGGCCTGTTTGCCCAATGTAGAAGGTGGAAGGGAATTGCTGACACATGATGGCATAAATCACATTAGAGAATGAGCAAGAGTATAAACCTGAGATGGCATTAGGATTTTCAATAGGATTTCAATAGGACGCAATAGGATTTTCAAGGCAAAAGATATTTAGGCTGGATACAAACAGGCAGCTTGGGATGGTAGCCTTCCATCACGGAAGTAAGTTGCCATAAAGTAAAGCACCCCGGGGGGCAGTCAGATGGTGCGTGGCCCATTGCTGGAACAGGGACGGGCCGTGCACATTCCGGAGGAGCAGTCACACCACTTGAGTGCTTGAATGCTGCTTCCCTGGTGCTTCCCAGCCATTCACATGGCTGGGAAAGGTGCCATGAAAGCACTTTGGCACTTTGCTACCACTTCCAACATGGTAGCTTTTGGGAGTGGCATGGTGACAGCAGGGAACAAGGTAAGGGTGGGAGCAGGGTGGGACCCAGATGTGCACATTTGACCACACCTTTTTGGTCCAGACCTGGGCCGTCCCTGTGGCAGTCCAAATTAGTCATATGAAAGCATCCTCAGAGCTGGTTTGCCATTACCTGCTTCTGCATAGCAACTCTAGTATTCTTTGATGGTCGCCCACCCATGTACTAACCAAAGCTGCCCCTCCTTAGCTTCTGAAATCTGATGAGATCTGACTAGCGTGAACCATCCATGTCAGGGCAGAGCTACACTGGCTGATCCTAATATTTTATTAACACAAAATGTTTACACAGCAGCATGAATTTCAATTCTGAAACATCAAAATAATATTTTGAAGGCAAGCAAGTAACTGAGATAGCCATAACTGACTATCTGTGGTGCAAGAAGAAAGGAAGGAAGTAACAGAGTAAATTATACAATCACTCCTTTCTGTACAGTGCTTGTTCTTTATTCCAAGAGTGTTGGTCATAAGTTACAATGAAAAAGTGACTGGAAGCACAATCCTAAAAACGCTTTACTGGAGTAAGCCTACTGAACAGATCTGAGTGGAGGTCTGCCTAGGAGGGCACTGTGGGATAGGAATATAGTACCACCTGGGATGTGGAAATTGTATTTGTGATACAACTGATAAAGCTATATTGGGCAGATGGCATTCCTTAGCAGCAGGGGACTTGTAAGTATATATAACAGCTGCACAGTAAACCAGGAGTTTTATCTATGGGTTTCACTGCCCAAAGACATATAATTTCATGCTGGACCTGTTGGACTCTGTTTGGGTACCAGATTTTATTTCAAAAGTTAGCAACCCTGGCACTGCTTTAATAAATAAATAAAAATTCTGTATATGAGTTAATGAGGTAGTATCAAAGACAAGTCAGTTAATGTAAACTTTTATTTCATTTTTAAAAAATCTTATTGAATCAGCGCAAAACATTAGGGAAACAGTTACTGGAACAGAATGTCTAGTTCTTGTGCTGGTATTTTTAAAAGTTCCCTCTTGGCTTTAAAGAAAATCTATAGAAAGTGATGTAGGACAGGGCTCAGAAAAGAGCTACAAGAATAGTCTATGATCTGGGAAACATGCCTTACAATAAACAGCTTAAAGAGCTCAATCTATAGAGTGTATTGAACAGAAGGTTAAGAGGTGCCTTGATCACAGTCTATAAGTACCTTCCCAAGGAAACTGTGTCTGATACTAGAGCTAAGAATCCCAACTAAAAAAACATAACAAATGTAAACCAGTAGAAGCATATTTTGTACAGCGGTTATACTGTCCATGCATTAAGAGAATGAAACCCATTTATTTCAAATTAACATCCATCCACTTCTGCTATGCACTGAAGATCAAAAGATGGTGGTAAGCCGGGTTTGCACCATTTGTGAACTTCCAGGGCCAAGCTTGTGGCCTGCTAGGGTGCTTAGCAATTCCCATTGTTGCCTACTGATAGTAGCAAAAGTTCTGTGAGACCAGATTTTGTAAATGAACCTAGGGACTACAATACATCCTTAAATAGAAGCACACATGGAAGCCTTTAGATGCATACGATAGTCTTTCAACATGCAGATGCATTCTGCTCATCAGGTCACAAGTTATGTGATTTTGCACTCACCTTACGCCGCTCTCATATTTGTCTTCTCAGCATGGCTTCCTTCTGATTTCACACTATCTGCCCCGGGGGCTGCAGCAAGCGTTAGCGTTTTTGCACCGCAAACAGAAACCGCTAAAAACCAGTTTCTGTTTGCTGCACGAAAACACTGACACTTGCTGCAGCCCTGGGGCAGATAGTGTGAAATCAGAAGGAAGCTGCACTGAGAAGATGAACATGAGAGCAGCATAAGATGAGTAGGAAATCGGTCACAATCTACCTCAATACTATTGAACCAAAGTATGAGAATGGATTAAAACAATAACATGAACATACAACCAATTGCAATGGATTAATAGATGATCAGCCCCGACTGCTATCATCATTAGTGAGCATTTAGGAGAGAAAAGACACCAAGGTCACACTCACCATTAAATCCATCCCTAACATGTTGCTATTATACAACGAATTTCCTGATCAGACATCCCTCCATCCTTCCGTTCTAAACCGCATTGGTCCCATTCTTGGTTGATCAGAGGTTTCAACCGGACCTTGTTTTATGAGATGGCATTCCGCACTCGCACAAGCGCAGTACTGTACAATATCATGCTTGGCTTTTTTTTCTTTTTTTTTAAAGGTGCCAGCAAAGTTGGGCGATCTGCCCCCCATTTAAACACCCAGTGGTGTTTAAATGGGGGGAGTACAGGAACTCTCTTTGCCGTCTCTTCGCCTGGCGGGGAGATGGCAAAGGAGGGTCATCTTCCCCCCCCCCCCATTTAAACACCCCGCCTGGGTGTTTAAATGGGGGGGAGCACGAGAACTCTCTTTGCCGTTTCTCCGCTGGGATGTACTAAAACGAATGACAAGATTGCCCATAGGAAACAATGGGAGAGCAATGGATATAATGGGAGGGAAGACTGCCAATAGACTTGCATGGGCTCCATTGAAATACGTTGAAGAATAGAATGGCGGCAACAAAAATCCAGAATGGATCTTCCAGGAAAGTCAACACAAGCTGCAAGTGTCCTGGGCACAGATTGCCAGGGAAAGGCCAGATTTTCAGACCCTGGAACTGGCACAGGTGTTCTTGATTTGAATTGCCAGGGGGGAGGGTGGTTTGCCAACCTCTGGGATTAGATTGCAAGGGGACAGAGCACAATGCCAGCCTCTGGGACCGGATTACCAGGGGAAAAGGTAGTTTGCCAACCTCCAGGACTGATTGCCAGGAGAAAAGCTACTCTGCCCATCTCTAGGACTGGATTGTCAAGGGAAAAGGTGCTCTGCCAACCTCCAGGACTGGATTTTCAAGGGAAAACATCCTCTGTCCACCTCCAGGACTGGATTCTCAAAGGAAAAAGTCCTCTGCCCACCTGCAGGACTGGATTATCAGGGGAAAAGGTGCTCTGCCCATCTCCAAGACTGGATTGTCAAGGGAAAAGTCCTCTGCCCACCTCCAGGACATTTGTTCATTGTGTTGACTTTCCTGGAAAATCCATTCCAGATTTTTGTTGCAGCCATTTCTGTGCTTCAGTGTATTTCAATGGAGGCCATGTAAGTCAATTGGCAATCTTCCCTCCCATTATATCCAATGGGCAATCCAGGCTCTCCCATCACTTCCTATGGGCAATCTTGTCATTTGTTTTAGTACATCCCCTCTCCGCCTGGCAGGGAGAAGGCAAAGATGGGCAATCTGCCTTTCCCCCACATTTAAACACCCCGCCTGAGTGTTTAAAGAGGTAGGGGGAAGCCTGGGAACTGCCTTTGCCAACTCCCCGCCTAGTGGGGAGACAGCAAAGGTGGGCGATCTGCCTTCTCCCCAATTTAAACACCTCCAAATCCAAGCACAACGCGTGCAGGAAAAAGTGGAAAAATTGCACAGGAATTAAAACATGATTTCTGGATTAGTTTAAAAAATTGATCATGTTACCGGGCAAAGAAGCAGTTACCAGATTTATCAATCACACAATTGCTGGCGCAATGATATCATTTGGAGTGGGCTCTCACAGGGAAGTGGATGTGCACTTGCGACGAGTCGGCTATGATGGAGCGTTCAAACATTGCAAGTATGCGTGGGAATCGTTGGAAGCATTCTTGGTCCAGATTTAATGCACTATCAAAAAAGTCCGTGTCCCAGTCGTGGCAGTGTGGGACACGAACGAGCTAACGACCATTGCCAGATGCTGATGTTTGGACACCTGCATAAAATCCGACATGCATCCGGTTTTCACCCATGCCCATCTCGTCAGTTTATGTGCATCTGACCTCGGCCCCGGACTCAGAGCACTGACCAACTTTACTATTTAAAATGCTGGTTCAGCATCCATTTGTTACACACACACAGAGCTATTTCTGTTGACTGGTACACACTAGAACTTTTCACTACCACCCCATTGCTCTTCCTGCAAACCAAGTCTAGCACATGTACATACTAGGTTAGATGAGGGAAGGAAATTGATTGAGGAATTTAAACTGGCCAACACCCAGTTTGCAATCAAAGTTCCCAGACCCATAAAGAGAACTTTCTATATGTTCTCTTTATATTGGATAAATTTGCCAACCTCCAGGTGGCATGCAGAGATCTCCCTCTATTACATCTGATCTCCAGAAGACCTCGATCAGTTCCTCTGGAGAAAATGACTGCTTTGGAGGATGAACTGTATGGTATTATACCTTGCTGAGGTCCCTCCCCTCCCCAGGCTTCACCCACAAAATCTCCAGGTATTTCCCAACCCAGAACTGGCAAGCCTAAACTTGAATGAGAAGGAAGAAATGTTGTTTCCCTCAGACACTATACAGATTCCATAAATCTCATGAGGTGATCCAGTGACCAACCATCACCACAGCAACTCCACTTAAATTTGAACATTACTGGCCTGAGTGGGGCTGTTTCAGCAGTGTCCATATGGTCACCTGTATGAAGGAACACAATGCCACTGCCATCAAAGTAATCTTATACAACCCTGGGAAATACTTCTTGTCCAAAACTGAAAAATGTGCTGGTGGGGGCATTTGGTATCCACTGCTAGCTTCATTTAATTCCTTTTTGTGCATCAGCCTGTCTGGATAGGACCTTAGATAACAAAAACTCTTATATAAAACTTGGAAACGTTTATCCGTTCTCACTGCTTTAAAAGATATAGCATGCAGTGGAATTTCATCTGGCACTATTTCAATGTGTTCATTAGCAGCTAAAGTATGACCAATAAACGTTTGTTCTGCCACTTAAATTCCCAAAGCCTTGGCTACCTTTTAATTGCAGCAAACTACTGCGTATTTTTTGCTCACAAACTGTTTTTATATTGAGCGCAGGTCACTACTTTTTTTAGTGTGTGTTTTGTTTTTTTACTAAAATGAATTAGAAGAAATAACAGCAATCACTGTGGCAGAAAGCTATCCCTTGTTGAGAATGGCCTTTTAATACATATTGTGATGACATTTAAAAATGGGAGAAGTATAATAACCTTCAATAAACCTGAATGCCAGAATGCAAACAAAAATTTGGGAAAAGGGCATTGCAGCACACATGGGACTATGGATTGGAGGAGGTCAGGCTATGTAGTTATGTTAAATCAAGTTCTTTGTTTATCATGAACCTGTTATCATGCTAGAGTCTCTACTATACATAGGTATTTATGTTTGCATATGGTTTTTTCTTACTTTGCAAAGTCATGTATTCACCTTAATCCCTCTGGTTGGTAATTCCCAAGGACCCTCTGAATTCTCTTTCAGCTCTGCATGATAAAGCACATTGTGTTTGAAGCTACTCTGAGTCAAATGTCCTTTTTACCTTGAGTCAAAGGTCCCACACAAAATTTAACTCCTGTTTACCAGAACTCACTGTCAGACTCTGATCTCTTCTTTTCAATTATGTCGTGTTGACTAAGCATGGGTTTTTAGGAAAGGAAAGGAAAGGTCCCCTGTGCAAGCACCAGTCGTTTCCGACTCTGGGATGACGTTGCTTTCACAACATTTTTGCGGCAGACTTTTTACAGAGTGGTTTGCCATTGCCTTCCCCAGTCATCTACACTTTCCCCCCAGCAAGCTGGGTACTCAAGTTTACCGACCTCAGAAGGATGGAAGTTTGAGTCAACCTGGAGCCAGCTACCTGAAAACCCAGCTTCCGCCGGGGATCGAACTCAGGTCGTGAGCAGAGCTTAGAACTGCAGTACTGCAGCTTTAACACTCTGCACCATTCTGCACCAAGGTTTTTAACCTTGCATGAAATGACCGTTCTACTTATTTGTTCAGTACCCTGCCTATGATGTTTGCTGTTAAAATGTAAATAGCAAAGCAGCGTTAATAAAGGTGTGTAGATGACCATACTTTTAGAAGCTCGGAATGGTGTAGTGACCAGTTAGTACGGTTTGGGGAAACTAAGACTCAAACCCTGTGTTCTGTGCAAATGTCCAGGACAAAATTGCTTCAAGGAAATGCATGTTACGTTCCTTGTTCACAATGTCTAGGTGCATCTTAGGTCACAGTATAAGTTGAACTGGACTTTGAAATGAGGAGATCTATATGAGACTACATGAAACTACTGTTCGCAGGATCAAGTCCATGTTCTCAGCAATGTACAGATCCATTTTCACTACAGAAGTCATTCATTTCTCAGTCTCTCCAGGCAGCAGTGAGGCTAAAATACAGCTCTGAGATCCTTGAGGGGATACAAATATAACAAACAATAAGGAATTCTGTGGCACCTTAAAGACTTACAGACTTACTGTGGCATAAGCTTTTGTGGACCATGTTGGCCCACTAACACATTTTCTTGATTTTTTAAGTAAAGAACTGGGGGAGGGGGGTGAAATGTTCCTGGCCATATGTGAGCTGATGGATTATCTTTGGCTTGTTACAAGATAATGCATGGGAAGGAGAAAGTAGAGAAAGAAGTATTTTTCTCCCTTTCTCACAATACAAGAACTCGTGGGCATTCGATGAAATTGCTGAGCAGTTGGGTTAAAACGGATAAAAGGAAGTACTTCTTCACCCAAAGGGTGATTAACATGTGGAATTCACTGCCACAGGAGGTGGTGGTGGCTACAAGCATAGCCAGCTTCAAGAGGGGATTAGATAAAAATATGGAGCAGAGGTCCATCAGTGGCTTTTTTTTTTTTTTGCCACTGTGTGACACAGAGTGTTGGACTGGATGGGCCACTGGCCTGATCCAACATGGCTTCTGTTATGTACTTATGTTCTTAAGTTGTACAGGCCAATGATAGCATCATCATGGCTACCCGGCATGCAGTGCTTGTGCCACTAATTTCCTATAAATACTTTTCATAATATCAATAATACTGTACAGGGCCAATGTGGAAATGCAGGAATCTACCATCCAAATATGCTCATAGAAAGCAAACCAGCACAACTTGAGTGTACGCTTTTCCACAAAGTCGATTTTTTATCTGTTTATTTACTTCATTTACTCCATTTACTTTATTTACTTCACTTGCCACCCCGGGGACCCCCAAGTGGCTTACATTGTTCTCCTTTCCTCCATGTTATTCTCACAACAGTTCTGTGAGGTAGGTTAAGTTGGGCCAGTCACCCTGGTTCCAGGCTTCCATGGTAGAGTGGGAATTTGAACCTAGATTTCCTACATCATAATCCTACATTCTAACCAGTACACCACAATCCAGCCCTCCATGCTCTAACCAGCCAAGCTCAGTGCAGTGTGCAGCAAACACCAGTAGGGAAGGCAGCTATCATTTCTGCTCCTTTGCCCCAGATACAAGGAAAAAGGGACTCACGTAAATCAGGGGGGGGGGGATTTCCAATTGTTTCTCATTGTGTCATTGCACAACAAGCACAAGGGCTTTGTAATATGTAAAGAGGCCCTTGGAAAGCACCATATCTCAGTGATGGATCACATTTTTGATGTGCTGGAAATCTGAAAAATGATCTTTGTCTGTGACATTGGAGAGTCATTTCTATTCACACTAGACATTCCTGGATAAAATGGTATATTTCAGTATCACATAGGAATGTACAAATATTCATCTTTTGTTGTTATTTGTGGTGATGATGGTGGTGGTTTTATATGCTGTCATATAAGCCCTTTCTGCTGTGAGTCATTCTGCCCATGTTTATTGCTGTTTTTCCTATTTCTGGAAAATATTCCTATTTCCTATTTTTATGCACACACACATATAGTTCACTTATCCCTTATATGTCATTTACACACCATTTATATGCAACTGACACACAAGCGATGTTGAAAAATGTAGACATTTTACAAGAGGGGGAATGGCATGAGCAAGAGAAAATGGCATGAACATAAGAATTCTCTTGGAATTGATTTACAAAAGAGAAGGAAAACTGAAACAGGGATCTTTGAGCTGAACCAGAAAGTCTCCCTAATACAAGACAGCTTGGTATGTGTGGTGCTGATTTTTGAGCTGCATGTGCAGACCTCCACTTTCTCCCAAGAATGACAGAGCAGTGTTATTAGACTGCATTCAAACATCATTCCACTGCTGCCATGCTATAGTCATGCATGTCCCTTGCCCCTTCCAATTTGTTCCTCCTGGACCTTCAAGAGCTTGATACAAATCTTCCTGGCTTCATTAAGCAGCAATTCATCATGATGTCCAAATGCAGACAACTCAGTGACTAAGGAGTTCATTTTGTTATGAATGAGGGTCACTCTGATGCTAAAATAATACACATTTATTTGCTTGGAGGGGTAATCAGATTCTTAGCTGTACTAAAGGAGCAAAGTGCCATTTTTAGAGTGATATACATCTTGGGAAAAACCAGAGCAAGCAATGAAGCACCTGCTCTGACAGTGAACTCACTTCACTCCTAATGGAAGATCCTGCTTTTTCCCAAATCAAAGTGTATGGCCAGCAAGCTTCTGATCCATAACTGGGAATATTATTGGTGAACTGGTTTGTGCTGGGGACTGGAGAGTTTCCTTACCAACCCTATTTTTATCGGTCCAAACACGTGGTAAATTCCAATATGCAGCACAAGACACAGGGGCATGCTACCGTGTGCCCTTTGTCTAGTCCGACCCGGTCTAGTCTGTATCAGGCTGGCTGGTGTCTGGAACCTTGAAGGAATCAGATTGGGCATAAACTGACTTACCCCTCAAAGGAGGAAGGAGGGCATCCAACAGACAGAGTTAACTCCAGCTAACACTGTTTGTTCTCTAGCCAATGCTGCTAAATGTCCCTGTTCTCTAAGTTGCTTCCTCACAATCTGTGCTTCCTGCTTAATTAGCTGTTTGGTGGCATAAAGTTCTTTTAAAAATGAAAGTACTCGATTGTTCCAGGAGAGTGACCCTTTATAGAAATTACTCCAGTCCACTTGGGCCCACAGATCACAAGGCACAAGTTGTGACAGACAGTTCCGCCTCTAGTTGAACAGGAACCTAAGAGGAAGGGAGGAGAATAGTGAACACCTAGGAATGGTGACTTCAACATTCTCTCTCAGGTACACACATACCCAAAGTGGACCATATTGTATTGGGAAAACTCCAGTGGTGCTACCTGTTCTTTTCCAGTCTGGACAGATGGAGCCCAAGCTGAATAATTTTCCCCCACAAACCCCATATTCTTGATGACTTAGTGAATATTCCAAGCCAGAAGGCAGGCAAAAGGGAGTGAGCTGAGCATCAGAGGATGCTCAGAGGATTGTGACACATTTAATTATGAACAAATTGGGATTCTGAGTCCCAGTGTTATCCCAGTTCATTCAAATACCTGCATTAAGATATCATGAGGAACTGGAACCTGATCAGGCTATGACATTTTGCATCAAGCTCCATGCACAAATACGAGAAGGAGATGGGAGGAGCAAGGGGCCCATGGGAGCCCAAACTGTGTATGTTCTCAATCACAGGTTAACTGCAGCAAGTCATGACATCAGAATACAGTCTTAGTTAATGCTGAGTGATACTTGGCCTTTTTTCCTGCTTCACATTTCTTAACAGGAAACAAATTGCTTGACATGAACTTAGCCAGGAAAGGGATTTGGCAACAAGCAAAAGAAAACTCACATGAGGTGTCTGGCTGTCTCACTACTCTGATGGATGAATTAAAGAAAGCCCTATCTGAGACACTCTGAGAGCTGCTAAGTGGTGAAGGAACCTAGTTTGTTTTTGAGTGTCTGCACAGGATGCATTCTGATGCTGTACATCTGTAAAAGTTGTAATAAAGAAGTCTGCGGCCCATTAAAATCCATAGTTGTCTCTGTGGCTTTCTTCCCACAGTCTGCACAGAGCAGTAATTTTACTGTGTGTATTACACCAGCAATGTACATTTTTTGCAATAAAATACAATCAACAATACAGTACAAAGTAGTCACAACCCAGACATTATCAGGGAGGCATATGTCCACAACAAATGCTGGAGGGAAATCCAATAGTTTAGTTGACCAGAACGTTTACTACCCAAAATAGAACAATTGCTTTCTTTTTTCCCCCTGTCTGCCACAATATTTATGAAAAACTAATAGGATCTAAAATGCACGATGTTCCTTGGCTTTTAATAATCTTTCAAGGAAACATTAGGGAGTGATTTTAATAATTATATGTTTATTAATTCACATTCTTTGTGGATTGCACAGGACCCTCTAAAAAGTATGAACTACTCCAGATGAGCTACTTTGTCAAGAGTGTGTATGACCTGGTCTACCAAAGGGTGATATCTAGACACTCATCGTTTGGATTCCATGTGTTGCTTCAAGGAACACACTTCAAGAAACACACAGCTGTTTTCAAGAATGCCTAAGTACAATGCCAGTAAAATCAGTATTTTTAAAGGATATGAATATTATTATTCTTTAAAATACATTTCCCAGAATATGCTTCTGAAACGTGTAGGTAAGCATATTCTTTCAATTAAAAGAATGGCCCGGAGTACACTCAGAATAGAATAGCATATTCCTCATATCATATATCTAATTCTGGACTATGCCACAAAGTGTGGATCTAAAATTCCACATAGAGCAGAGACTTCTCCATAAACCTCAAGAAAGCCTCAGGTTTGCAGGGAGAAAAATATGACATTAAAAAAATACACTGGGACATTAAAACTGCCCAAAATAATAGAAGCAGTACCTGTACCTTTAAGAATGAATCTCTGCCATTCAAGCCTTGGTTTCTCTGTAAAAGGATGAAGAATGGGGTAGACATATTTCAACAAACCTGATAAAAGCCTCAAGTTCACAGAAAGATATGACACCTAAAAAAAGCTGTGGGTTAAAGCCCTCCAAAATAATGGAAACAATGCCTGTAAACTTTAAGTAACAAATGTACCCAGTTGCAGTTACTAGGCAACAGGAACTACATTGCTACCATTCAATTCTCACTTTCTGTCCCTAAAAAGCAGGAGGAGGAGGACCCTTTCTAGGACTGTTTTAGCCTTTGAGGGAGTCAAGTCTTGGACCCAAACATGGTAGCAACTATCAGGTGACTAGCTATTGCTTAACTTGCATCACTCATCCAGGCCTGGCTACTTGCTACTGTCTAATAACTCCCACCCTAAGAAAGCCAGTGTAGTGCAGTGGTTAACATTTCAGACTAGGATCTAAGATAGGGGCTTTAAACTCATTTGTTGTGAGGGCTGGATCTGACATAAATGAGACCTTGTCAGACCAGACCATGTGTGTCATAAAATGTAATGCCAGGTAGTAGAAATATAAACTTTATAAAGGACACAAACACAATAAAAGATTTTTTAAAAACTTAAAACATGCTTAAAACATTAGTAGTTGTTGGTCTTAATGGTGTTTTCTTTGTATCTCTCCCAAGCAATCCTGGGAACTGGGCAAAGGAAGCTAAGCCTGTTTCCTTCCTTCCCCAGAGAACCAGTGGGGGAGGGAGCCTCAGTCAATAGGACGAGAGGCTTGTGAGTGTGTGATTTTCAATTTGGAGAGGAGTTTTTTTTCCTTCTCTCCTTTTAAACTATCATACAGCATCTAGCCTTCATAAACAATACCCATAATCATACTGCGGCTGAATCTTCTGAATGGCTAGCACAGAGATGGATTACCCCTTCCTTCACCTTCTGCAGCAACTTCCAATTTCCCCTTGCTAAAGCCTATGCTGAAATCTGGTGAGCGTTATGGACAAAATATTTGTATGGGAGGGTGCAAAACTAGGCGAAATAATTTCCTTTCTTTTTTGCCAGCCCTAATCAATGCTAGAAACGTATTCAGTAAAGAACTAAAGCATCACATGTTAGTGCCATTTACAATACCACTTTCAGCCCTATGTTGAACAGCACAAGGTCTTGGCAGGCTATACCATTCCAGGCAGTGGCTTCCAGAAGAATCAGAATTCCAAGCAGGCAACTTAACAAGTGTGAGCTTTATGCGAGGAACAGAGGGGCATCCATTTGGACTAGAGAGATGGACCTACCATTAGCAACACAATCCACTCAGTCTCACAATACACTGAGTGCAGAGGTATCCATGTAGGGAGGGATGCTATACCATTTTTTTTTAATGGCAGACTGTTCCACATCCTGCATTCCTCATGCAGCAGCTTAAGGATACAATCCTTTGACAGCATGCTTTATGTTGGAGTAGCACTTAACACCACAGGACTTTAAGGAAAACTATGCAAGCAGGTTCTATGGTGCAATAGAGACATTTGATTCTCCTTATCTTGGAATTATTTCATGAGATCTACCCATTAAAGATGTCCTCTGCCCACTGAGAATATTCCCTGATAGGGCAGAAGCCTACTCCTTTTTACTATAACCTGAATTGATACGTGGTTCATCTGTAATCAGATTCAGTGAGCCAATTAAAGCACACCACTCACTGAAACCCTATGCCTTCAAGAGGCCCCACTTTCTGAGGCTGCATAGATCACCATGGAAGGATTTGCTGATCAATAGCTTTTAATGTAATGGAAATTACCACAGCTATTCAGGATTTCATTGAGCAGGTACCACCTGGCCTCCATGTATTCATCACAGCTTCTTCCTTTTTATACAATCTCCAAATTACAAGATGACAAACAAGCCAAATTTACTATGGAACACTGACTGATATTAATTTCACAAAATGCCTCAACAATAAGAGGACATGCTTCAGCAATCTACTGATAGAGGGAAAAGTGTACTTTTGGAAAATGTTGCATACCTAAGCATAAACTGCAGTGCTTTTTATATTTTTGCTTTCATGTCTGGCATGTTTAGCACATAATATTATTTCGAATGAGCTGTTTCTAACAGAGGAGCATATGTTCTCACTTTTCTGCCCAATTAATAGAAAAGTTGCACTGAGATGCTTGGATTTAACCCTGCTACAACTGGAATGAGAATTTCACAGATTCTGTAGTGAGGCTGAATAGGTTCCAATTAAGCCACAGTTTTGCTGAGAGAGAGATTTGCTCTTAACTGTAATTTAATACAAAAATGTATTAAGTTTTATTAGTTATGAAAGAGATGCAACTATGCAGGGATGGACAGCTTAGCACAGTGCTTCCTTTGTTTCCTGTGCAACTAGAACAGAACAGTCACTACCTATACAGGGACGGTGGAGTCTGTAGCACATTTTGTTTAAATTCAACTGTCTGGAAGTTATGAATAGAAGCCACTGAATTAACAGCTCAGTATCTTAACTAATGTGTCAACATACAGGTTTTGATTTTTTTTTATTGTTATGCATTGGATTGGGTTTAACTTTGCCTCCATTCATTTTAATTGAGATCTAACCAAGGTCTATTTCCAAAACCTTCCTCATACCTGCCTTCTTCCACCCTATTTTGGAGTTCCACGTTATCATCTGCCCTTATATTGAAAATGTTTTATTAGAAGTACTCTGTTCTGTAAAAAAAAAAAAAAAAAAGCTGAATTTTTGTCTCTATAGGAACAATTTGCTATATTTTTGCTTCTTGCATTTCATTTGCATCTCACCCCCCACCTTTATTACCTATGTGCAAATGTGCATTGATAAAGTACTTCAAAGAAGCAATCTCACAGAATTGTACACAAAATTGTATTAAGATTCTAAGGAGTATGTATGTGTTGTGTTCATGCAGGGAAGTATGAGTACATTATAAAACACAACACAAGCAGAATCTTGATGCAGACATATGTAGGACCATACCAAGAACGACTTTTTCAGTATTTTGTCAATGTACACAATAGCTTTCTCTCAACCTGTTTCAATGGGTTGGATTCTGTGAATATGTTGTAATGGAGGCAAAGTTGGAGGCAAATGAATGGAGGCAAAGTTAAACCTTTTCCAGCACAATAGGTTTTATCTTGATTCAAGGAAGGCTCTTTGATTTAAGAAAATTACCTTGTGATGGGGAATGTACTGCCATTAGAGAAATGGATCAGGATCCAACCCACTGGCAAAGAGAATAGAGATAAACTAAAGAAATTGAATGCTGCAGCAACTTGCATATGCTGTGATTCTGAAAGTAACTTTTGAAATTCTTCTAGTCAAACTAGAATACAAGTGAAATGGAAATTCAGCACGGAGTTAAATTCCATCACAATAGAAAAATAGAAATCAACACATCCTTGTGTCTAATTAATCTCAATGCCCTCTAAATTTAATTATCAAATAAAACATGAACGTGGACAGACTGAGATGAAACTTTGATCCCACGTTTATTTGGTTTTCATTCTATCATCTTCTAAGAAGTTCAGGTCCACGTACATCCCCCTCCCCCCCCATTTTTGCTAATTAAAATATCTTGTGAGGTAGGTTAGGTTGAGAATAATTGATTGGACCAAGGTCACCCAATTGGCAAGCATTAGGGTGAGGGTCTTGAAAGTGGGTGTCTGTTTTCAAAATTCAACATATAGTATAAAGTGACAATGGTAAGAGGGGAATATTTTTTTTCTTGTGCATTTTTGGAATCAAATGTGTCAGAGTGTTAAAAATTTCTTGTATGCTACATTTTTGATGGCTATAAATTAAACACCAAAAAGGCATACCAACTAAAGTTATCATGCGTGAAGCATTCATTTTACCATGTGTGAAGCATTCATTTTACCATGTGTTCACTATAAAGCACATGGTGAAGTGTCTTGGCCAATCATGGTTTCCATCCCCTCGTTTTCATGCTGAACAGATGACAAAATAAATAAATAGCTCTTTTCCAACACAGCAATTTGGGCAGGTACATACTGCAATTCTGTGGCGTGTATTTATTTAAAAGGTATTTTGTGAACCAAGCCTTAGTCTCCTTGTCTTCAATATAAATTAGAAGCCATAAATTTAGTAGATATGCTAAATTTTCCTCTATAAAATGTCACTGGTCTTAGCTCCTTTGGCTTCTTTTGAAATTTCTCCATTTCTTCCAGGGTTGGCCCATCTACTAGGCAGCCCTAGGTGGCTGCCTGGGGTGTGACCCTGGGGAGGGCACCAGTAAAGGTGGCGAGGACTTCCACCCGTCCTTGCCTCCAGGGCAAGGGAAACAGCCAGGCACAGCAGCAGCACATCAGGGTGCCTGCGCCTCAGAGCATGCCACCAGGCTGCTGTTGCTCTGCTTTGTGCCACAGGAGGTGGAGCTACAGCAGCCTGGCAAAGCACACTCTAAAGCGCAGCCATTGTGCCACGCAGCTGCTGCACTCACCAAGGACAAGGGACCTTGCCTAGAGCGCCGGCTGTGCATCGGCACTCTGGAAGTGCCACTGAGTTCTTCTCATCTGGGGAGGAACCTCTATACTTACTCTAAATTTACTTTAAAGCTCAGATTTTGTAACAATTTTATTGTTTAAAAAATAACTTCAAAATTGTGTAATGTTTTGTTTGACAGTAATGTGCTTGATTTTCTGATGGTTAATTTGGCCCTACAGTATTAAAGCCATTACACTCATTCCACATCAGTCTTGCTGCACAGGGAGGGACCAACTTCTTCCAATCTGGTCTGCCAAATGCCCTTGCTTCCATCTGTGTTTAGATGGATTGTTCTATTCCTCATTCTAAAGGAGCTTCTTAAGATGTCCCTCTAGAGCTCTCATTTACTCTCACCAGCTGGATTCTAATTAACAGCTTCATGAGTAAGTTTGCATGTTGGCATCTTTAACATAGATAGTTCAAGAAAACAAACTATTTGTTCTGTTGCTTCAGACCAACATGAGTACTTACCTGAATAGTTAGCTCAAATTAGGGATGGACATGAATCAACAAATAAGCCCTGGTTCATGCTTTGTGAATCAGGGGTCTGACTCCCACAATCCACCCACAGACTTCCATGTAAGTTTTATAAGAGGGTTTGTGCAGGCTCCAAAGACATTTAAATACCTTTGGAGCTTACTTCTGAGTCCAGCAGCCTGACAAGAATTGAGCTCCAAGGCATTTAAATGCTGTCAGAGCTCATCACCAGCCCACAGACTGACCTAAGTGAGCTCAGTTGAGTAGGGTGGCAGAGTGAGCTCTGAAGGCTGTTGTAGGCCTTTGGAGCCCACTTCTGGGTCTACTCTGGTTCAGTCAGGCTGACCCAACATGGAGGTGGGCTTCAAAGATATTTAAATGCCTTTGGAGCTCACATGGATAAGGCTACAGGCCTGGATGTAAGTTCCAAATGCATTTAAATGCCTTCAGAAATCATTTCCAAGTAGAGATGAGGTCCCATGGACTTCCTGAAGCATGAACCAGTTCATGCAATTGAGAAGTTCATGGAAGTTTTTGGTACAGGGTTCATGAAAACCCTGAACCTCCATGAAATTCAGTTTTCCAGTTCATGCCCACCTTTAGTTCAAATACATCCAGAATATTTATTATTCTGGATTTTTTATTTATATTTTTTGCTGCTGGTAAACAACCTTGTAGGTGGTAGTTTGTGAAGGCCACTTTCATTATAGATTATGCACAAGAGTAAATAATTTTTTGCCTCTAAAATAAAATAAAGTTCTGTAACTTTTCACTGTGAGGAAATCTACATACAGCCTATTGTGATTTCTTGGGGTAGAGCTAAACATTAAATGCAAGTGGATTATTCAGTAAAGAACAGTAGGGATGCACAAACCTGTATATTTTTTGTTCTTCAGGAATTGTTTCATATTGCTTAATATTAGGGGAGATCTACTTTGCCACTCCCTGAGTTGCTACCCTAAAAAATCTAAATTCAGATCATTCTTCTATACACTACATTTGTTTAATTTTTAGCCATCTTAATAGATTAAAATGACTTCCTTTGAATAGTGTAAAAAAACCCCACACCTTTCTATTTCCCAGAATTAGAGTTATACTATATTGTTTGGCTTCCATCTTATTGGCAAACAAAAAGAAGTAAATGTCAGTCACTCCATTGTGAATCAGTGGGGCTTAAAAGGATTTTTCCTCTTCCCCTGACAGTTTCCTTCTCACCACATCCAGAACACATATTAGCATGTCATTCTTCCCATTTTTCTTTTTAAAAGAAATCAACTCATTTCTTTTTAAGCACCAGTGGTTTTAAATTGATTGACATGGCTTGATTTTTCAAAATCAGCTGACAGAGCAGGCTGCTTTCTTTTGCTCACAAAGACACACATCATCTTCAAGATCCTACAAATCATCTTTGAGTAACTAGCACTTATTGCAAAAATATTAGTCTATTCTAATCCAACAGCCTAACAAAGGCCTTGGTGTAGTCCACAATGGGTGATAACAGAAGGGCAGTTAGGGGCGACTCAGGGACACCTCAGAAACAGACCCAAAAAAATCCACGCAAACACAAACATCTGCCACCCAGCTCCATCCTGCACTCACTCCATTTTCCAGTGACCTCAGAGTGGCTCAAAAAGCTACCACTGTTTAAGTGGTAGCAAATATTTGAGCCACACGCCAGTCACCTCTTTGATGTCTGGATGGGGAAATGCTCATGCGAGGAGCCTTGGAAGTGTGAAACTGCCAAGCCACCCCAAACCATTTCCGGCAGAGTGCTTGAGCATGTGACTCATTGGGGGAGAAAAAGAGCAGTCTCTGAAGCGCCACCCCCCGTCTGAACGCACCAAGCCGCCTCACAGATGGGATGGGGCTGCATTGCCAGGGAATGTGTGGTGGGTTCGGGATGGCTCTTTTTGAGCCGGCCTGATTTGGGACACCTCCAATCTGCCCCTAAATTCCCATCTGTTATCACCCAATGTGACATTTTGCATGAGATACACAGCAGAAAATCATAGTAACATCCTAGGTCACAAAAAAGAAGTGAAAAAATGTTATAAAAACAACCAGAACAACCAGACTACTAAAAATAGAATCCTGGATCAAATAAAATTATACGAGAAGTACAATATAAGTATGACAGAAATCTAGCTCCCCTTAGACATCAACAAGCAGTCAGCTCATGATTTCTCTCTACCATGATAAAAATAAGTCATTTGAAATACAAAAGTTTGAGCCCAGCAGATAAACATAAGAATTTCTTATACATCGTTAGAGAAAGTCACTATTGGAGGGTGCAAGTTATAGTGGATGTGGCAGGGGAAGTGTGAGTGTTCAGATGGATGTTGTGATGGTAAGCACACAGTTGGAAGTCCATGGGGAGAGGAAACTGTACCTTGGTGGGGGAAGAGTTTCTGTGGAAAAGTGGAATGTGAGAAAAGGGACTAAACATTCCCTTGTAAATTACTATTATTATTATTATTATTATTATTATTATTATTATTATTATACATTCCGTTGTAAATTCCACAATATCTCAGCTCCCCATTTTTATACAGTAGGGACCAGCACAATCAATGGGCTATCATCCATATCAAGTCATCCTAAACATATGATGTCTCAAAGCATGAGAAACATTAAGGAAGAACCTTTGAGTAAGTATAGAAGAGTACCAGTTATTGCATAGAAAGCTTAACCATCCCAGATGAATAAGCAATTTAGGGGGATTGTTTTTCATATAAATGGATATGACATTCAATTGGACTTGTACTCCAGCATCTCTCTCTCTCTCTCCTCCCCATCTCTCCAAATCTCCTGATTATTGAAAAATAATAAATTGATTTCTCCAGTGTCCACTCTTTGAAAAGACAGGTTGCTTACCTGTAACTGTAGATCTTAGAGTGGTCATCTGTGCATTCACACTCATGGGATAGAGCACCTACGCCAATCCCCAAATCAGTACCTAAAAAGCCCGGGATTTTTTCGCGCTCGGCACCAACGGGCATGCACAGGTGTCCCAATGCGCATGCTCGCCGGCACCAGAGTTAGGATCCCGGCAGTTCCTTCCTGGCCCCTGGAAGCCCTACTGGAGGGAGACCGTCAGCAGTGGGAAACGAGGGCGGGTAGTGTGAATGCACAGATGACCACTCGGAGATCTACAGTTACAGGTAAGCAAGCTGTCTATCTTCTTCGTGGTCTCTGTGCTTCACACTCATGGGAGATTAGCAAGCAAGACATACCTGGAGGCGGGAAGACGGTCAACCGGAAGAAACAACTTGCAGCACCGCAGCTCCCAAATGAGTCCTCTGCTGAGCATGCATGTCCAGCGCATAGTGCTTCATAAAGGCATGCAGAGAGAACCAGGTGGCAGCCTTGCAAACATCCGTCAGGGAAACGCCTTTCAGGAACACCACCGACGTCGCCATCACTCTTGTAGAGTGTCCGCGAATAGGCCCAGGCAACGGCTTCTTTGCCAACAAATAACACAGTTTAATAGTCTCAGTGAGCCATTTTGAAAGCCCTGAGATGATATCCTGGAACCTGACTTAGGAGCAGCATAAGAAACAAAAAGATGCTGGTCCTTACGAAAACTCTTGGAGCGACTGAAAAAAAAACAATAAAGCATGCTTCACATCTAGAGCATGCCACCTACGTTCCTCCTCCGAGGAAGGTGTAGGATGAAAAGTGGGCAACCAAACTTCTAAGTTGAGGTGGAACTGAGAAACCACCTTGGGGAGAAAAGAAATATCAGGAGCTAACGACACGCCAGACTCCTGAAAAACTAGATATGGGTAATCACAACGCATAGCCGTGAGCTCCCCTGCACGGTGTGCTGATGTGATGGCTACCAAAAAAGCAGCCTTTCAAGATAGAAGCTGTAATGAACATGTGGCCATCAGCTCAAAAGGACGTCGAGTCAGCCTGTCCAACACTAAAGTCAAATCCCACAACTGTGGGGGTGATCTCGATGGAGGATGAAGCCTAAGCAAACCCTTCAAAAACCTCTCAGAATGAGGGTGTGCAAGAACAGAGTGCCCTTCAACTGGATCATGGAATGCAGAAATTGCTGCCAAATAAACCTTGATGGAAAAACAACAACAACAAGGCCAGCATCCACCAGAGATAACAAAAACTCAAAATTTACCGACAATCCCACCCTTTGGGGTGAAACTGAGGGATCAACTAAGAACTGCAGAAACCTCCGCCACTTCCTATCATAGGAAGCGCGGGTAGAAAGTTTCCTGCTGTTAAGAAAACATGTTGGACTCCGCTAGAGAACCCCCAGGGTCGATGAACCATGCTGTCAGCTTCAGGTGGGGCATGTTGTGATGGAGTACATGACTGTCCTCAGCTGACAGAAGGTCCGGTTCCACCGGAAACTGGTAGAAGACCCCCTCGCCAGTTGGAGCAGGATCGGGAACCAGTTCTGGCGAGGCCACCAGGGAGTCACCAGGATACAGCATGGTCTCTCTCTTGTGATCTTGTTGACCACCCTCGTCAGTAGTGGCAGAGGTGGGAACAAAAGGAACCGACCTTCCCACAGGAACAGCAGACCGTCTCCCAGCGACTCTGGATCTGAGCCCCCTCTGGAGCAAAACAGAGGACACTTCTGGTTTTCGGCTGTGGCAAAGACATCCACCTGAGAATACCCCCAGAGCTGAAACACGGGTTGAAGGAAGCGCCACTGTAACTTCCACTCGTGCGGGGAAGCCGCACCCCTGCTGAAGGAGTCTGCTTGCAAGTTGAGGACCCCTGGAAGATGCGGTGCCTTCACAAAGAAGTCGTGGTCCAGGCACTCCGACCACAGATCCAGCGCCAGCACACAAAGCCGTTGAGAGACTGTCCCTCCCTGTCGGTTGATGTAACACAGGGCAGTGGTATTGTCTGTTAGCAGAGCAACAATCTTCCCCACCACCATGGGGCAGAAAGACCGGAGAGCAAAGTGAACTGCCAGCAGTTCCAAGTAATTTATGTGGCAGTGAGTCAATTTCAAAGGCCAAGGACCCCCCCACACACACAGATCGTCCATGTGGGCCCCCCAACCCCATAAAGATGCATCTGTTGTGATAGTCGCAGTTGGTGCAGGTAGATAGAAAGGAGCTCCCTGACAAATGTTGTCCTTTGACTTCCACCATTGCAGTGTTTGAAGTGTCATAGGTGGAATTACAAACCTCTTTCGAGGTGAGTCCCTTAACGAGCGAAACTCATGAAGGAACCAAGCTGTAGGCCTCTCATCCTCAGCTTCACAAAGAGCAGCACATTTGTAGTCGCCGCCATCAGCCCCAGCATCCGCTGCAGCTGCTGCGCCGTGCCTCACTTTCAACTCTGCAGAAGTTCGACAAGGTTGATAATATCCATCACTCTCTGCTGAGGCAGAAATGCGCGATGAAGGTTCGTATCCAGCAAAGTCCCTATGAACTGAACTGTCCTTGATGGAGTAAGGTGTGATTTCTCCAAATTGACCTGCAGACCCAAGGTGTCAAGAAGACGAAGAGTGATAGCAATGTGGGATAACAAACTCTCTTTCGACTCCGCCACAAGGAGCCAGTCATCGATGTATGGAAAGACGACTATCCCTTGAAGCCGGAGATGGGCAGCCACAACACTTATCATCTTCGTGAACACCTGAGGTGCAGTGAACAGACCGAACGGAAGAGCCTTGAACTGGAAGTGCTGAGAACCTACTGCAAACCGAAGGAAACATCTGAACGCAGGATGGATGCTGACGTGGAAGTATGCATCCTTGAGGTCCAGCGTTGCCATCCAATCCCCTTGTTTGATGAGGGGTAGAATTGTTTGCAGAGTGGGCATTCTGAACTTCTGGTACAAAACAAATTTGTTCAGATTCCGAAGATCCATGATTGGTCTTAGACCCCCGTCCTGCTTGGGAACCAGGAAGTAACAAGAGTAGAAGCCTCCTGGCCTCCATCGGGACCCTCTCTATGGCTTGTTTCTGTAAGAGGTTGCTCACCTCTGCCAGCAGAGGTGGGGAAGGGGGAGTGGTAATTACCACAGATTAGTTCGGAATCTGAGCAAAATCTATTTTGTAGCCTTCCGCTACGATGGAAAGCACCCACCAATCCGTAATGATGGACTCCCAGGCCGACAGGAATGGGCGAAGGCAGATAGACGAAGAGGAAGAGGGAACGGTGACACGTGCTGCCAGAAAGTCAAAGGCCCTGCTTTTGAGGGCGAGTGCCCTTGGACTTGCCGGTGGTCTGCACTGAAGCGTAACGGTTTCTGTTGTTCCCCCTGTATGGGGACCTACTCTCAGGTTGAGCACAGCGAGGTCTCCACTGCTGTTCCAGGGAGAACTTTTGGTACAGCTTCTTTGCCCAAGGCTTGTGCCACTGTTGCTGTTTTGCAGCTCTGGAAGATGCCGGTACGCCCAGGTTCCTGGAAGTTTTTATACTTTTATCCATTTCCTGCAGCCCATTGTCGGTGGTAGAGCTGAACAGGCCTTCACCCTCGAAGGGCAGATCTTCAACAAAGGCCCTGGTGTCCTGCTGGAGGGCCGTGGATCTGAGCCAGGAGTGGCGACGGAGGCAGATGGCAGAAGTGATGGTCCTTGCTGAGACGTCAACCATGTGCTTTGCTGCAGCCAGTTGTTGTTTGGCTACAGCAAAGCCTTCCTTCTGCAACTACTTTGCAGCTGATCACTTCTCCTCACTCAGGGAAGACAGGAGGGGGATAAGTTGTTCCCACACTGAGTATTGGTATCTAGCCATGCACGCGGCATGGTTAGATACCTTTACTCCCAGCGCCCCAGCAGAGCAGAACTTCCTCTCGACGTTATCCAGCTTCTTTCTCTCCTTGTCTGGTGGAGAGGAGTGCGTCTTGCGGGCCTTCGACGAGGAGGAAACAACCACAGAATTGGGCTTTGGGTGTGTAAAAGGGAACTCAGCCCCGGACTCTTGGACATGGTACATACGGTCCAACCTTCTCGATGACATGGGTGTAGATGCAGGCTTCGCCCAGGGCTCCTTCACCGCCTGTAGGATGACCTTCGTCACCGGCAGGGCAACCGCCGTAGACGTATCCCGCTGCATGTTGTTGAACACAGTATCGTCTATAATGGGTTGCGGCTGTGTCAATGGAAGCGAGAGGGAGAGTGCCATCCTCTTCACCAGGTCCACGTACGACTTCAGATCTTCCGATGGTGAGATGGGAAGATCCTCAGCCGTATGAGACACTGGCAAAGGTTCCAAAGCCCGACACTAAGAAAATAACAAACGGGCTATATACAACAGGAAAAAAGCAATCTAAGATTACTTTACTGACCAGGGACACGAAAGGAGATCCTCTCAGCGCAGCGGTCAGAAAGGAACTGGCAGTATCCTCGCTCTGGCGCCGGCGAGCATGCGCATTGGGACGCCTGTGCATGCCCCTTGGTGCCGAGCGCGAAAAAATCCTGGGCTTTTTAGGTAGCGATTCGGGGATCGGCGCAGGCGCTCTATCCCATGAGTGTGAAGCACAGAGTCCATGAAGAAGATGTGGTTGTTTTGTTCATAGAAAAAGTCTTCCTGATTGTCATCTTCCAATTCCAAGGCTCTCCAAAATTAATGCTTCCTCTCTTAATGAGAAAATTAAAAAATTTTCTTAATGTGAAAGCCATCCAAATCTTCAGAAACTAGTTTTTCAGCAACTCTTATCTAATATGAAAGTCCTTCATAAACCACAAATCCAGTGAATTTATTTAAAATTTTCACATCCCTCCTTTCTACAGCATTGCAAACAAGGCAGATTACAATAATAAGCAATTAAGTAAACTACTAACTCATAAATCAACATGACTTCTGCCACAGAACAAAACAGAACAAAGCAGACTTAAAAAGTTATGTCTGAAAGTTAGTTACATCTCAAACACTGAGGTCACATCAGATGACCTTGGAGCAAGTACAGAAGAGCACCAGTTGTTGCATGGAAAACTTAACCATCCCAGATTAATAAGCAATTTAGGGGGACTGCTTTTCACAGAAATGCATATGATTTTCAAGTAGGCTTGTACTCCAGCATCTCAATACTCTCTCTCTTTCTCATGGTCATCTATAACTAAGTACAAAATATTAAGATATCAAGTTTACCAGTACAACATCCATAATACTTTAATGTCCTTTGATTTGGAAGGTGTCCACTTTTAGACACTCAGCAGAGTGCTGAGGAGAACAATGCACAGTTGTATGACCAGTTCTGCAAATAATCTACAATTTTTCTTACCCCTCCCCCTTTTGAAACTTCTCCAGTTAAGTGGGGCTAACTTCTGTATCCTTTGGAGGAAAATGTATCTTAACATATGATCTAATGCTTTCATGGGTGGTATGACTTTATAATGTCTTCTAGCAGTCAGAATGTCTAGCAGTTTAGGAGTACATAAACTCAGATTTTATTATATGTTTTGAGGTCACTGATTGGAGGGCTATGAAATGAATGAATGAATGAATGAATGAATGAATGAATGAACGAACGAACACATGAACTTTCTAAAACAGCCAAATTGGCAGTAGTTCTTCAAGGCTCCATCTAACAATACAATCATATTGTCCAAATAGTGATTAAAAGCTAATAAGGCTTTTAATAGTAAGGCTACAAGTTAACTACCACTGCTGTGAGGCTACTAGTAAAGTAATTTTGATGATAAATTAAAATGTATTTCTACCTTCCCTACTGGTATTATTAAAATATACTGTGGTGTGGTGGATAGAGCACTGGGTATCTGAACATTGCAATAAAGCTCAGTGAGTGAACTTCCACCAGTCACTGTATTAAAGCCCATGAACCAATATCAACCACCATTTTCCCAGTTCATGTCCATGTTCTACCACTGAACCATCGATCTCTTTAAAAAATTAACATATACAAGTGTCACTAACATAGAAAAACAGTCATCAAACCATGGGTCAGGTGCGGACCCTCAATCAGTCACAGAGCCCAACCTTCTGGCTTGTGAGCCCCTATGGAGCTGCCATAATGGTTTCCTGATAGTGTGCATGGGTTACCATTCCTCCTGTCTCTTTCTATGCAAACAGAGAGGACACTGAGGCAAGATCACTCTGTGGTAGAGAAGATTCCTCCATGTTTCTAACACTTGGCTTATTCCTTACTATGTTTACCTCCTGGTGCTCAGGTTGTGTTTCCTGTCCCTGGCTCTCCTGTTCCTGTCTTTGTTGCTCACTGTCCTGGCCTTGACACCAATGAGGTTATAACACTGCCCTTCTTCCTGTCAAATGACTGTTATATTATGGGCCACATTCTTCTGTTTGGGATTAAAGGTGAGTTCTGTGTATGGAAAAGATGAAGACTACTGATGCAGACTACTGATGTAATCTGGAATTATAAAGAATACCGAGAGTCCTAAAGACAGTTATTGGCAGAAGATGCTCTCCTAGATGAAAGTGTAGTTCAGGGGTGGCCATCGGTAGCTCTCCAGATGCTTTTTGCCTACAACTCCCATCAGCCCCAGCCATTGGCCATGCTGGCTGGGGCTGATGGGAGTTGTAGGCAAAAAGCATCTGGAGAGCTACCGTTGGCTACCCCTGGTATAGTTTATTTGCTGTTCCTATATGATCCAGAGCCACAACAGCATCCAGCTTTTGCTTTTCACCTTAATCATGTTATGAAAGGCAGTACAGGAAATATATAAAATTTGGTGATTACAGCATTTTAGAAAACCAGGTTGTTTGTTCAATATAAGGCAAAGGGTTAATTTAACTTTTGTTTTGTGATCGATGTAATCTTTAAAATGCAGCAAATTTATGTATTGGCATGTAATGCAATGTTCCTCTTGTTTTTCATCATGAAAAGGTTAAGCATATGTCACTTCCTGATATATGTTCATAACCTATTTGCTGATATCATTCACAATGTGTTTCATTGGTATATGTGTTGTATAGTAATGCTAAATTGGTGGCAATAAGAGAGAATCTGATGCAACACATGCCTTTGCGGAGGAGGAGGTAGTGGTGGTGGCGGTGATGATAATGTTGTATGAGTAAAAGGATTCAGTAACATATTCCTGGCTTGACTCCCCAGTGTGTACTGATGAAAGGAAAATAAGTCAGATGAAATTGCAAAAACAATTACAGATAAACAGTTTTCCACTTTATAATAATAATCTTATTAACCACATTAACACAGCAAATACATTTAATTTTGAAATAAATTATACATATTATATAAACCTCAATAATCAAACAGATAGAAAACAAAACATTTAATGAAAGGGAAAAAAGAACTTCAAACATTCTCAGATCCTGTAATCCTTTAATCACATGGTTCTATACTAAAACTCATAGAGAAAAATGCATTCAACTTTCCAGTATCAACTATTGTAATCCTTGGCAAGAAAGGCAAATGTACTGTAATCTACCACAAGATTTTTAGTCAGAGAGATCTCAGTGTTATGAAAATACTGTAATCTAGCCCTGGTAGAGAAAGCAACAATCCTGGTAGAAAAAGCAACACTGTTATCCTTGCAAAAAACAAAAGCAAGAAAAATGTGATAACTTTCCAAAGAAAATGTTTATTTCTAAGGATTTTTTCCTTTTTTCTCTCCAGTTGTCTTCTATCTTCTTTGTTCAGACACTTTTTTAAATGTTTTCCCCCTCACTCACCTCTCTTCCCCCCCCCCCTTTTTTTTTTGAGGAGGGGAAAAACCTGATTGCAGTTTCTATTGCATTTTTTTCCACTTAAAGCAAGTAGTCGGTATGAGGTTGATCTCAGAATTTCAAGTGAAACACACACACACATACATACAGAGCAAAGTAATATCTGTCATCAGGCCAACAGTTTGTAGAGAAACATAATACAAGTTTATGGTACAAAAAACACTCTTATTTCAGCAGAAATTGGAGATGCATCAGGGTAACATAATTTAAAATCAAGCTTCCATACAAAACAAATTCATTAGTAGTGCAAGTATCATAGCTATTTTAGAAAAGTAGCGCTGTGAGAACAAGCCACTATTTTCTGGAAGAATTATTGGCAATTATTCAAAAAGTTGACAATCTGTCCATGCTAATGATGACTCAGTAAGTTAATGTTCCTTTCTGCTCCAGTCTTTCGAATATTTCAACAGGATGCTGGATTAGTTCCATATCACTGCAAAACATTCTTTATACGAAGGGCTGAGTCACACCTGTACACCATTACTTGATGACTTGGCATCAGGTGATCCATAGTGAAACTCGTTTCCATTGAAAAGCTAGTGTTTGAGGTGCCTAGGAAATTGGAAAATTCAGTGTGTGGTATTTCTGATCATTGATAGCTCCACCCATAAACACAATAATCTGATGTGATGTTTCAGTAACTGTATCATTAATGTCTGCGACCCTAGCCACAGGTAACAGCGTGCCTTTGGTTTGAGTGTGTGTGTGTAAACTATCATGTCTCAGCCAATTTATGGAGATCCTAGCAAGGGGCTTTCAAGGCAAGTGAGAAGCAGAGGCGATTTGCCATTGCCTTCCTTTGCAAATTCTACCTTGGTGGTCTACCTTCCAAATACCAACCATTCTTCGCCTCCAAGACCTGATGAGATTGGGCTATACCATGCCACCTTCCCTCCCTTGGTTTGAATAGTGATGACTATCAACTGATAGCCATTCAGCATACTACTTGCAGCGGTGGCCAGATGGATGCCTATGGAAAGTTTACTATAAACCACAAGGACACACACACACACCACCACCACCACTTTCACTTATGGCTGTAGGCAGTTTATAATCCCCCCAATATTACAAAAGTACAAAATATTATAAAACCTCATTTACACCCCACACACACACTTTTACTGAGCCTCTCAGCACCAAACCTGGAAGATACCCCTAGTGATTATGGTTAATGGCTCCATAATGTAATCCCTTTTTTAAAGCTATGGTTATTCTTAGGCTGATGTGGTGTGATGCCTACTGTGTTGAAATAGGTACTGGAAAACCTAGGTTCAAATCCTCCTTGTTTCCATGAAACTCACTGATTGACCTTCAATCAGTCACTCACTCTCTGTCATCCTAACAAATCTCACAGTGCTGTTGCCAAATAAAATGGAAGAGGGCTGTATGCTACCCTGAGCTTCTTTGAGAATTGGTAGGGTATAACTGTGCTTAGGATGGCACTGTGAAGGCTTATTTCTTATACCTCCTCCTGAACACCAGGCAGCCTCCTCCAGAAGGCTAGAGGACAAAAGATGAAGTTTATACTAAAAATAAAATAAGGAGGGAATGTTTTGTTGGTGATTTTTACTATTTCATCAGCATAAACAGTTCAAGTGCAGGGGATCAGGCCTGTACTATAGTCAGTGACAGGTAGAACTTGAACAAGGGACTTTGGTTATGCTATTGTATAATGCTATGCCTTTCTCTGCAGGCATCCCTGCTCTGATAAAGAGGCCCTGTTCCAGCACCAGAACCAATGGAGAATTCCAAGCGCCCAGTTGGATGTGTGGTTAGAGGAATGCTTTGCGGTGCATGATGTATATTTATGTGTACTGTCTCATCCTTCTGCTTTACTGATCAGCTCGTAGCCAATGCTCCCTTCTAAGCTGTAGAGTCTTGTGAGCAAAAATTCTACTTCATGAGCTACTGGCATTAAAGTTGTGAGCAAGCCATTTGACTATTGCATAAATTAGTTTGCTCTAGAGCCATCTTTCCTGAGCTAGGACAAAAATGTGTGCTAGAGGCTAAAAAACTGTGAGTTAGCTCACACTAACAGTTTAGAGAGAACACTGCTCCTAGCTGACCCAAAAATAACCCTTGCCTTGTCCCCACCTTTATAATAACAACAACAACAACAACAACAACAACATATTATTTATATCCCGCCCTCCCCGCCGAAGCAGGCTCAGGGCGGCTAACAGCATTTCATACAATAAGTTATACAATGGGTATTAAAAACAACATTAATCTTAAAACATTCTAGTTATAAGTTAAAAATCAACATTTCTAGTGCTATTCTATCAGCAAATATGATGGCAAAGTCACTTTAAGCAAATCTATCGATCATTCAATCAGCAAAGGCCATCTTAAAAATGATGGTCTTGCAGGCCCTGCGGAACTGTTCAAGGCTCCGTGGGGCCCACACTTCTTCTGGGAGCTGGTTCCAAAGGTGTGGCACTGCAATAGAGAAGGCCCGTGTATGAGTATTTTGGAGTTTTGCCTCCTTTGGCCCGGGGATAGTCAGCTGGTTCTTCCCCGCTGACTTCAATGCTCTCTGGGGTTCATATGGGGAGAGACGGTCCCTTAGGTAGACAGGTCCTCGGCCATATAGGGCTTAAAAGTTAATAACCAGCACTTTGTAACTTTCTGTTTGGTGGGCTTCAAGCTCCGTAAGGCTGCTGTGAGTTACTTGGAAGAAAATAGGAATGCCTACTGTGAATGTAGAAGTATATGTTCTTTTGTTGTTGTCCTAATTTCTGTGTCTCCCTTGCCTGGCAAAAAGCTGGTCAACAGGACATTTTAACTCCCTCCCGATCACCGTCTGTAGGAGGCCCTCAGTTTTCTTTGGGAACTTCCTCTGCCAAATTAACTGTGGAGATGTCCAGAAAACATGCATAGACTGTCCATGATTCCATTCCTACATGTCTGCTTCTCAAAAGGCAGAACATGTATTTCCAGGAGTGGATTTGAACCCTCAGTTGAAGAGCTCTTTGGAGTACAGTAATTTCAGATCTCCTGTGGCACAGTGCTCCAAAGAATGGAAAGTGCTGTGTTGCTTTTGTTACTGCCTTGTTCTGTTTGATGTGTAGGTGGAGGACAAGGAGGTGTCAGGAAAGCGTGCCAACATTGCTCTGTGTTTGTAAATTGTCAGCTAGCCATTAAGTGACTAGAGTGTATGGACAGTCTTGCTATAAACTCCAGTACATTTGTTCTCAGCTTCCTAATGTAAGGGGTCTTTTAACATGTTCATTGTTTGCTAAGAGCATAGGGTGTAAACTAGCTATCCAGCATCCATATATCAGATGACTTATTTTGCCATAAGGTGGCCATCAGCACTCAGATACCACCTACTTTCTGAAAAGCCCACTATTGTACCAGATATGAATAGGCTTCTCAGCATGAATCTTATTGCACCTCTCTCTTTGGTTGCCTCCTTAAAGAGTACCAGAAGACCTTTATTTTCTTTTATTTTCAGTTGCTTCTAAACAAGTGACTATTGATTTCTCACACAGCCTGATCTTATGCATGTTGTTGACTCAGAACTCTCATTCCATTTATGTAATAGGCTTGCAATTTCAGTGTAATTTTTATTTACAAAAATAGTTTAAAATAGTTTGCATGTAGTTTACATGTTTTTTGGTGCAGTGTTAAGAGCTTCTAGCACCTAGTAGTGAGTAAGCCAACATAAGCAATTATTTATCAGGAATATATTTTCAAAGTTTTGCTTCTTTAAATGACACGGACTCTCTACTCCTGAGACATTTCCCCTCATGAAAATAAAAGTTATCATTTATGCAATGACTGGCACACATCATGTAAAACTTGGAAGTACAAACAGAGCAGATTTTTTTAAACGGTCATATTAAATGCCTACAATTTTGATGATTTTCCTGTTGACGAAATATAAACATCATATATTTAATCTGGAACTTATCACCAGAGCACAGAACAAAAAAATGTGCAAAATAGGGACAGCTTCAGAAAGGGGAGAAATGGGAGTATTTAATCCCCACTTCCCCAAAGCAGCAAAGTGATGTGTAACTTGTACTCACATCACAACTTAAAAATAAAAAGACCAGGTAACTTGAATGAAATGGGATGAAAGGTGGCAGCGAGAGGGTACAGAGAAAGCCAAAGGACAGACAGCAGCAAGGCCAGCGCATGAAAGTCGGCAAAGCAGGCAGCCACCTGGGTGCCACTTTGCTGCAGGGGCAGGCGCCCCCTCCCTATCCCCGTTGACCTGAATGTCCCTCGCTTGGCCCTCTCATGCTTCAAAGGGAGCTGGCAAAGAAACAGAGTCCTTCTTTCTTTTGAAGAAAGGACGTGGCTTCTTTGCCAGCTCCCTTTGAAGCAGGAGAGGGGTGGCCTGAGTGCTCGCGCAAAGCGTGTGCAAGAAGAGCCAAAGAGGGGGCAGGGAAACAGGGCTCAGCCTGGGGTGCCAGAACCCCTAGTGCCGGGTCTGGACAGCAGAGTTCGGGGGGGGGGGTAGGATCTCCTCTCCCCTGTGTGCTCCTTGTGGTCCCGGTTCTCTCCTGCCTTCCTTCCATCATGGAATTCAAAGGAGACCTTAAAAAGGTTCTCAGATCACCAACCTAAGCACTGATCAGGTGTGGCCTAATATGCTAATTAGTGTGTGACCTAATATGCTAATATTAGAGGATGTGGTCTAATATGTTACTGAGTTCCTGCTGGGCTTTTTCTACAAAAAAGCCCTGGACCTATGCATTTGCCTAGGGTGGCAGGCCAAGTGTGTATGTGCGTGTGTGTGCCAGATTAGGCTCTCACCACATGACTTCAAATAGAAAAACAATTATTTGCATTAATTTTGCTGGCCTGAATCATTCTCCCTCGGTGAAACGCTGTTTTTTAAGTTGATACTTTTTTATGGGCCGTGAATGATGTTATAAATATCCATATGGCCCTTGGCATAAAAAAGGTTCCCCACCCCTGCCTTAGACTATTGCTGTCATCTTTTATCTTTATTTACTTTCTCCTACTGTGATTGAGGAATCTAAAACCTGTATCTGTAGGTTCTTCTAGAAAGATCAGAACAAAGGTAATATAATTTTTGCCACGAGCAAAATCAAATGTGCAGCTGATAATCACTTTGTGACTTCTCCTCTCTATTTGTTCCCTCCCAAGCACCTTACTGGGGTTCAACTTAAATGCCATAATGTCTACCCTCCAAAGCATCCATTTTCCCAGGGGAACTGATCTCTGTAGTCTGCAGATGAGCTGTAATTCCAGGGGATCCCCAGGTCTCATCTGGAGGCTGGCATCCCTATTACTTTTTGGTTAATGTTTGTTCTCCCTTTTCCTCTGCCCTCCACGTACCACCTCACACTGTCTAAATTTAGGTTGTACGTTGGTTCCAGTTTGGAAGAGCTGCATTTGACCTCTACCCCCTGCAAATGTAAGATCTGGATGGGCTCTGGGGAAAGCATTACATTCTTGGAAAGTTTGTCACCCAGCTTTATTGTAAGGTATCCTACCTAATGGAACTCTTTCAAAAACAGTATTTGTGATGGTACCCTTATAAGTGATATTGAAAAATATATCAACTGGAAATTTCAGAGTTGGGAGATCCTGGCTCAAACCCTTATTCAGCCACAAAGCTCATTGTGTGGACTAATGCCTGTCATAATTTCCTCACCGTAACCTACTTCACAGAGCTGATGTGAAGATAAAGTAGAGCTGGTGGGGGAGAGTATATGATGTTCAGAACATTTTAGAATAGCCTACAATATGACGGTCTTAAAACATTTTGTAAGGTTTTAAAAAAAGAATTTATGAGTAAACTTGAAACACATGCAATACTTATAAAAGTTAAACTTATATTATTACAATAAAAACAACAGTACTTCTTATTAGGTTTAATTCAAAGAATGTTCTTTCTCCCAGTACATTTTCTGTTGCTTTGGATGCTCTGCAAATAACTGTGTCATATCTTGTGGTGTTGTCTATAGTCCTTTTTGTGGCTACTGCTGCCAACTATGAACAGGTGATTTGCTGTGCCCTCAGCAATTGTTCTCTCCACAGTTTCTCTTGACATTTCTTGGCTTCACAGTCTCTGGCTGTGATAAGATTCTAAGTTAAAAATTTTGGTCTTACTGTTCTTTCTGTCATTTTATCCTATGCATGTGTTATTTCTTCCACTTTCACTTGCACTGTTGGAATATGAAACTGTTGTTTCTTTATGCATTCTTACTTTTGCTATAGCTTTGGAAAATATGAGATCTGGATGTCACTAAAGCTCTGTTGATAGGTTTGTTTGTTTTTTTGTCTCTTTCAACTATCCTGGCTCCTATTCACTGCAGCAATGGAACAGTCTGCAGTTCTTTCTTTGTTTCTTTGTTTTCCCATTCCTAGTACCTCCTAGTAAATTGTGCGTTCACACTGAATTTCTTGTCTAGTTACAAAATGGATTTTAATAGCAGTTTCACCTACTATTTATAAGATACATTTTTATTGGTTTTTCCATAATGACAAAAAATAAAATAAAAAAATATACAAAATTTGAAGATTTAACAAACACTGGGAAGATGAAAACAACAAACAAACAGCAACAACAAAACTAAAATAATCAATAACAACAACAGATAGTGTATTTATTTATTTTATTTTATTTATTTTATTCGATTTATATCCCGCCCTACCCCACCAAAGTGGGCTCAGGGCGGCTTACTACACAAAAAGCTAACAAAGTCAATTTAAAATACATTAATAATACATTAATAATTATAATTATGCAATAAAATACATATAAAATACATAAAAGCATGCTTTAGTGTGTACTATGCTACCTTCCTTAGATCAATTCTTCAATATTCCAGTATTGAATAATCTGATGTTCGAGATTTGAATGTTCAGACATTCCGATAACAATTAATTATATGCCAACCGGAAGAGGGCTGTTTTGCAGGCCCTGTGGAACTGTTCAAGGTTCTGCAGGGCCCTCACCTCCTCCGGGAGCTGATTCCACCAACAGGGAGCTGCAATCGAGAAGGCCCTGTCTCTGGTCACTTTCAGATGGGCCTCCTTTGGCCCAGGGATTGTAAGAAGGTTTTGAGACCCCGATCTCAGCACTCTCTGGGGAACATGTGGGGAGAGACGGTCCCTAAGGTAGGCAGGTCCCAGGCCATAAAGGGCTTTAAAGGTCATAACCAGCACCTTGTACCGAACTCAGTATGTTATCGGCAGCCAGTGCAGTCCCCGAAGCCCCGGCTGAATGTGCTCCCGTCTAGGGAGCCCTAACAACAGCCAGGCCGCGGCATTCTGCACTAGCTGCAACTTCCAGGTTCGGCACAGGGGCAGCACCATGTAGAGGGCATTGCAGTAGTCCAACCTCGAGGTGACCGTTGCATGGATCACTGTTGCCAGGTCATCGTCCTCCAGGAAAGGAGCCAACTGCCTTGCCCGTGTAAATTAGAAGAATGTAGTACAAGTTGAGTAACAGAGATAAATCAGTAAATAAACTTTAATGAACACATGAAATATGAATCACTTTTGCAAGGTAATTTAAAGCAGTGATACATCAGCAATAGGCCTGGTGGAAAGGAAGGAGGTGTTGCTGTAGTTTATTGGGATTCTATCCTCCTGGCTTGAAGCCCTGTTCAGGACTGGGTGAGACTTGAGAGTGCATATCTAGTGCTGGGAATGCACGGCAGGATTAGGATTCTGTTGGTGTCCTACTCTCCCCACTGCACAGCTATCTTCATGCCTGAATTAATAGAGATGGTCCTGGGGTGTTATTGAGGAGTCTTTGGACGGTTGTTTTGGGGGGCTTCAGCACCTTTGCTGAGGCTCAGGGTATAATGGCCTCCATGATAGCCATGGGCCTGTCTCAGCCAATAACAAGCCCCACGCACTGTGTAAGATGACCTGAAGATGGGGGGGGGGAAGGTTTTTAAAATGATCTTCTTGTTGTGGACAGATCACTATCTGATGGGGGTCAGATTTACAGGGATAGCAAGACTTCGTAAGGGATAGGGAATCAATTAAGATGATTTGCCCCCATAGCTTGGTGGATCTGACTGCTTTTCAGAAGACATTGAGAAATTTTCCTGTTGATACAGTCAGTACTCCCTGCTGCTTGAACTTTGGAATGAGGATGATAGGAGCAATTTACGTGATTACTCCTAAGCACTCCTTCTGATAATATCTAAGATTCCAAGTAGCTCCTTGCTCTTCTGAGGAGCTTAGACTATGAAAGGCCAAGGGAGACTGCTAGAGCATCAATGGAGAAAGAATCATGTCAAATCCAATAAGGCATGAGCCACAGTCCATTTTAAAGCCAACTCTGTGGCAGTAATGGCAGAAAAGAAACAATATTTATCTGCTACCATTGCATCTGCACAGTGCAGGGAGGGGAGCAAGGCCTATTCAGTTCTGGCCTGCAGGAGGAATTGGACTGCTCTGCAGCTCATTATAAACATTTTGCTAAGCACTCTGAGGACAAATCTTGTGGATACTTAGATTCTACATTAGCAGTGACAGGATCATTGTCCAGTTGTGTGGGGTTACATTCGACCAGAGCATGTGGACAGAATTCTTGGAAGTGATTCCTTCTACCAGCTTGTACAACCCTTGCCCCTCCTAGCTGCTCACATATGCAGAGGGTGGGGAGGTTTGCAAAATTGTTTCCAGAGACAGTAAATGCCTCCCTGAGATAGGGGGATTCACCCCTGCCTTGAAGTGAGCAGTGGTGCATCCACTCCTAAGGAAGCCTACTTCAGACCCAGGAGAGTTGAATAACTGCTGCCCAGTCTCAAATGTACCATTCTTATGCAAGGTGACTGAATGAGTGGTGGCTGGCCAACTTTAGGTATTCCTGAACAAAGCAGATTGTTTAGATCCATTCCAATCTGGTTTCAGACCTGCTGAGGGGACTGAAATGGCCTTGGTGAATTATATGCATTGGGAGATGAATGGGGGAATATGACCGTGTTAATTCTCCTAGAACTCAGGCTGCACATCCCCCTAGACCCCATTTCTCTCGGCTTGACTTCGCGAACGAAGATTTAAGAAGGGTGCAGTAGTCCACGTCTGCTGCAGGTTCACTGGTGGCTGACAAGACCAATGCGGGACAGGCAGATCTGGCCACAGTGGCTGCAGGGAAAAGTCTGATTTGGGGTTGGTGCTGTAGCAGTGCGATTCTTCCTCAATCTCCTTTTGTCCTCAAGACCAGCTATGCGTGCGTTCTCAAAGGAAGAGACAGCCTGGTGGATGGTGTGCCTCCATGCTTTGCGATCTGAGGCTAGGTCAGACCACTGGTGATGGTTGATGCGACAGGTGCCAAGGGATTTCTTCAAGGAGTCCTTGTACCTTTTCTTTGGTGCCCCTCTATTTCGATGGCCGGTGGAAAGTTCACCATACAGAGCAATCTTGGGAAGGCGGTGGTTTTCCATCCTAGAAATATGCCCTGCCCAGCGCAGCTGCGTCTTCAACAGCAGTGCCTCGATGCTTGTAACCTCCGCCCTCTTGAGGACTTCAGTGTTGGTCACAAAGTCACTCCAGTGGATGTTGAGGATGGTGCGAAGGCAGCTTTGATGAAAGCGCTCAAGGAGTCACAGGTGATGACGGTATAAAATCCACGATTCGGAGCCGTAGATGAGGGTTGTCATCACAACCGCTTTGTAAACATTGATCTTTGTGCCTTTTTTCAGATGCTTGTTGCTCCACACTCTTTTGTGCAGTCGGCCAAATGCACGGTTTAATGCACGGCCAAATGCAGACCCCATTGCTGGCATCATATAGGTCATGCCACCTACTAGGATAAATAGAAGCACGTGGCAGCAGCAAACCCAGTATCTGCAGCAGGTGGAATGTGGATCCAAGTGGATCATGCATGGAGGTTTGCAGCCTAAAATGATTTGTATACTGGCACCCAGTATCATCCTGAGCTGTGATTGTGTTTGATATTGCAAAATCTCAGTCGAATCTGTAACTCTTTCAAGACCTTTTGGAAACCTATCTCCATAGGGGGCTCACACCAAGGAATTTGGGGTTTTTAAGCCTGTGCATTTCCATATTGCTATGCATTTCTCTGCAGTCCTCCCAGCTCTACTAGTGTCAATACCAGAGCTCCTGGGTGGTTACTAATGCCTTCTGCTGAGTATTGGGTGTATGGTTAGAAGAGTGTCACCAAGTGTGTGAAGTACAAGTTCTAATCTAGTCTCAATTCTTCTCTTTTGCTGCTGATTGACCATTTGCTAGCAAAAATGTGAGAACTATCTTCTTACCTTCTTGGATCCTCCATTGAGGTTGCCCACGCCAAGTGAGCTGCAGAAGAATGTGGGTGATGTGGTTGAAGTGGTCATATTTTCTTCCCTGTGGGTGTGCTTAGGCAAAGGGAGAATGTTGTGGGCAGGGATACAATCATGCTTCCTAGAGTGTCCTTGTGTGTTCATTCCAGGGCTTTCCTTGATGTGTTCTGCATATTTGCAGCACTGGGCTGACACCAAGTGTGTGTGTGGATGCATCAGCACACTCTGTATGATTGCTCTTGTACCTGCCTATAAAGGAAAAATCATCTGCGCAATGTGCTGTGGTGGGTAGGTGGTACCACAGCTGCTAGGCACGTGAGGGCTAGTGTTCTCTCTAAGTTGAGGTAGCATGAGCTAGCTCACAGATTTTTAGCTTCCAGCTCACATATTTTTGTCTTTGCTCAGGAAAAAATGGCTTCAGAGCACAATAATTTATGCAGTAGCTCACAACTTTAATGGCAGTAGCTCACAACTTTAATACCAGTAGCCCACAAAGTAGAATTTTTTGCTCACAAGACTCTGCAGCTTAGAGGGAACATTGATGAGGGCAACTACTATCCTCTCTGTGCCTTGGTGAAGTCTTTTCCTCAGCCCAGCAGGCATAGGATACCAACTAGCAATGCTGACAACACAAGATCTTAGGATAGGGCAGTAAATTTCAAATTTCCTGACTTAGCTGAAACAGCTTTTTGAATTGCAAACAGCATTTTTCTATGGCTGAATCATTTGTCTTATGCAAGCTATAATTTTGCTAGTTTATGTCTCTAGATCCTCACCTCCCTTTGTTACAGTTTAGAGATCTCTTTATCGTCTTATCTCCTTTTCTAGGCACACCTCTTTTCAACCAGGATAAGGCCTTGACTGCCTCTTTCCCCTTCTTTTTAATTTCCCTGTCTGCATTCTAGTCTTTCTTCTGATGTTACATTGTTCCTATCCACTCACCACTCTTGTAGCCTGGTGTTCCTTTATACTAACTATGCTCCTGTTTTAATGCTGAGAATTCAGTCCATTCTGCCTGTATGTGAGCAAAAGTGAATGGGTGGGGGAGAGGAAAGAGTAGCCGCCATTTTAAATTGGAAAAATCACTGCTCCCTCAAAGGAACCAACTTTTTCATTTACCTCTCTCCATCACTTCATGGACTTGGAGAATCAGGAAGAATCATAGGAAAGATTATAGCCATCACAGACAAAATTATTTTGAACATGTTAATTACACTTATATCCTGCTCCATTCCAATAAACAATGTCTTGAAAATACTAACATAATTCAATTTTATTTCTGATAGAAGCTGTATCTGAAACAGTCATCACCTCTGATTCTGAACTTTTAATCTGGGCTTTTGGACACTGTAGAAGGCTGGCATGGATTGAAACAAGCTTTTCTGTTCTTCCCCATTGAGTTTACTCCACAATTCTGTGTATTTTCAAACAGTGATTACTGCAAAAGACAGAGTAACCTGATGTATGTATAAAGCAAGAGGAGCCAGAAGCTCTGCTGTACAAAAGGGCTTGCTGCGCTTTGGCACAGGCAGTGGGTTAGATCCAATGACTTCCTACCACTAAGTGAGAAGTATTCCTCAGAGAGAGAGAAAAACCTTCCTCTAACTCCTTCCACTGGAGTTATATACATAACATAGTCAAAGAGTGTCATTGGATCCAACTCAAAATGTTTGGAAGACTCCCAGAATGCACTCCTGGAGCAATTCCCTGAAGATGCTTTATATTCTGAAACTGCATCAAGTTCTAAGAGAATTGCTTGTTTAGTATTTCAGTCATACACTATAGCAGCAGCATCACCAATTTTGCTACCTTTGAAACCTGAGCTAAGAATCCCCCCCCCTTTTTTTTTTTTTTTGCAAATTTAGTCCTTAGAGACAAGGGTAAGAAGACTGTTTTCCCATCCTCATCTCTGTCTTTTGTAACTGAGAATTTCTGTTGATGAGATAGAAGCATTGAAATGTAAATGGAAAGGAGCCTCCTGGTATTAATCCTCCTTCTCTTAGCTCCCACACCCTAAGTACCAACCTATTCTAGGGGCAAGAGACAAGATCAGGAGATTTCTTCTGGCCCTGATTGGTCTGACATGAACTCAACAACTTGGATATGTCAGAAGTTCAAAGAGCAAATCGAATAACTTTCTGAACAGCCTCAAACCTCGTATGTGAGAACAGTAATGCAGGTTTCTTCAATAACTATAAACTGTTCATTGCTTGCAACCATCAAGAAAAGTGCACAGTTCAATGATATGATAAAATATTCTACTGTTACTAACTCTACTGTGGAAGCATTACCCTATAGCCTCCTAGATTACTCAATAATCAGACCTAAGGTGACAAGCCCTTTGAAACATCAAGTTTGGTGCTTGTTAACTTACTTACCAGAAAGCAAACTTTTGCCAGGAATTCATATAGGTCATTCCTCAAAGATAAATACTGACTATAATGTTATCAGAAGCTGGAGATAATATTGCACCAAGCAGATAATATAGTTTCTTCTGAGCTGATCCTATAATTGGGATACTCATTTTCTTACCAACTTTCAAATCTCCATTCAAAAGTATACCTATCTGTACAATTTTATCCCACTCTTCTAAGAAACTCAGGCAGAGTGTATAATTCTTCCTTCCCCATTTTTCTTCACAACAGTCCTGTGAAATAGGTTAGGATGAAAGAGACTCACCCAAAGTTATCCAATGAAATTTACTGTCCTAATCTTACACTTTGCCCTCTACACCACATTAGTTCCTCTCTGAGTATCCTGAGTTTCAAGGCCTAGATGCTCATGTGTGTAATACTATTCAAAATAAACATGGAATGAATTTAATAGTTACCATTACTTGGCCACTTTCTTTTTGGGTGAAGATGAGGGCTCTATTTCCCATTCAAATGAACTATTAACAATCTATACATCTCATGATAATTTCTCACCTAAGAGCTTCCCCCCTCAGTTCTTATGAGATGAAAAGACCACCTTATGGTGAGTCACACCATGCAATAAAAATTTCAACAATCCTGTCATATTATAATTGCAATAGGCATGCAAACAACATGGCCACTTCAATTCAGTAATAATCCATCTAATTGGCCACATTATTCTTCACATTACACACAGTCAAACCTGAGTTTGGTACTGAATGCGCAATTAACAGGAAATAACACCTATGAGCTTACCTTATGATACACATGTTTACAAACTGTCCCTAACTTCCAAAAGTTATAAAATGCCTACAATTCCCTCTGAACATAGTGGTAAGCGATGCATACTTGATATCACTTCACATATTACTAGTGTAAGCGATGCATACTTGATATCACTTCACATATTACTAGTGTTATGCTTGTTTTTCTGATATCTCTTTCATTATATTGTGTTTTGATTGCTGTTACAGCTTCTTGACTGTGTCATTCACTGCAGATCCTAATCATGTGAGATCATATCATGAAAAAGCAGTTTGCCACCTGGTAGAAATAGGAAGTGAAGGGTACCCTGAACACATGAACCTGCTTTATATTGAATCAGATCAATGGTCCATTAAGATCAGTCAGAGATCTTTCACATCCCCTAATACTAGATCCTTTTAAGTAGAGATGCTCAGGAACAGACCTGGGAGCTTCTGTTCTACCTAGGGTTTCCAACCCCCCCCCTGCCCTGCCAGGGGACCCCTGGATTAGGAGCCTTTCCCCCCGATCTCCAAGAACGTGGAAGCGGGAGGGGTGGGGGGGAAAACGGCACGGCCTCCCTTCGCGAGGTGCATGCTGGGACTCGTAGTCCTTGCATCCTCTCCGGTTGCTACAGGCGACTCCTCGGGGAGTCTGGCCGGCGGAGGGGGGGAGCTCTGCCCCCAGAGGACCATGTGCGTTTCTACCTCTGGAGGCTTCAGTCGCTGATTGAAAGGCTTCCTCTTGGGATGGGGTGTCTGTGTTACTTTGAAAAAGTTGGCAGTGACTCGTGAGTAGAGAGGGCAATCCCCCTTCAGTGTTGCCAGAAATGGGGGGGGGGGGGGGAGTCTGCTGCATACTTCATTATTCTCCATGTGGAGATTGATTCTGATAGGGTATAATGGGGAATTGATCTGGAGGTTTTGAGGGCTCTGGGGGCGCTGTTTTTTGAGGTAGAGGCACCAAATTTTCAGTATAGTATCTAGTGACTCTCTCCAAAGTATCCGCCAAGTTTCAAAACGATTGGACCATGGGGTCCAATCTATGAGCCCCAAAAGAAGGTGCCCCTATCCTTCATTATTTCCTATGGAAGGAAGACATTTAAAAAGGTGTGCAGTCCCTTTAAATGTGATGGCCAGAAGTCCCTTGGAGTACAATTATGCTTGTCACACCCTTGTTCCTGGCTCCGCCCCGATGTCTCCTGGCTCCACCCCCAAAGTCCCCAGATATTTCTTGAATTGGACTTGGCAACCCTAGTTCTACCACTGAGCCTTTATAATAGTGGTCAGATTATTTTAGGTGGTAGACAATTATATGAACCTAAATTTCCAGCCAGGACTACAGTAAAATGAATACAATGACCTAATTTCTGCAGGCAGCTGCATTAGTGTAAATCCAAAACACATGGAAATGCGCCAAATATATACCAGTGTAATTTGTTTGGAAAGCAATTAGAGCAATGAATGCAAAGAAAAAAGTAATTAGATGATGCACTTCAATTATAAGCTTATCATCTTTGAGGGTAAAGAAGCATATTTCTTGTTATACTTAAAATCACAGCATCATAAAACTGGAAAGGATCCTAGGAAAAAGATGATATGTGAATTACTTTCCCATTGTAACAAGGAGGTACCATTGTTAAGCTGAGAAGGAAGGCACAGTTACAGATTGTGTATGGGGGCCTTGTAACCTTCAAACTGACAGAGATCAATGTTCTGTCTTCTGTGAACGACATCCCTGCCTTTGTTACATCAACAACTGCAAGAGTCATCACTATCCCACCTATTTGTATGCCCAACAACAAACACACCTTTCATGAATAACAGGAACAAAGACTGGCTTGACAGGCATTTTGCAAGATTAAATTAATTTTCCATATTGTATTTCTTCAGTGAAATAAATACTACAGAACTTATTTTGTCTCTTTTCCTCATGAATTTATCATCTTTTCTGGTTCTTCTCCTATGGGAAACTTTTTACAAAACCAAACATTTCTTTGTATGCCATTCCTCTGCACTCCAAACAACAACAAAGAAGCTCATCCTACTTTTTTTTTTTACCACACATGTCATCAAAGGTTAACTTTGTGCATTTGTGATAAACTCAGAAATACTTCTGAAAAAAAAGCTCAACTGCTTGCACTGTTAAATCAGGATTCACCCTTCAGATTTTACAAGCAAATATTAATAAATCACAGTTTTGATCCTTATGAAAACACATTGAAAACCAAACAGAATTCTTTCAGCAAAACTACAAAGGATCACTTAGTATTTGTCACCCTGGAGGGTAGGATGTAAGACATTTTCTAGTAAATATTTCTCACTCGGTTTTCTGTGACCATTGCTTTTAGTCCACATACACATATTTTACTAAAGCAAAGATTGGCTTCTCAATACTATAGAACAAAGGCAGTGATAAACTTTCTACTGTTATGCATCTAATGCATTGAGCTAATTTTGATTAGTTATATAAAGGAATCATTGTTTAATTACTACTTTCTGATATGCTTTTTAAAAACCTAAAACTCTTCAACTTGTCCATCAGCTACCATGAACTAGGGTTGCTAGCTGACACCTGGAACTTGGCAGGAGAAGCGAGCAGGGATGGGGGGTTGCTGGCAGCAAGGCACAGTACTCCAAAATCATTTTGCTCCAAAATCCCAGGGCTACCTGCATAGCTGTTCCAGTGTTATTTACATGGCTTTGTAAATCCATCTTAAGGAAAGAAATAAATTTCCATGATTAACCCAGCAACAGAGTGATAAACTGAAGGGTATATGATTGCCTATGTGCAATTGTGAGTTAAGTTTCAAGGAACTAAAAAAAGAGAAAAGCCCTTGTGTTGCCTAAGGGGACTTCCGTTTCTGAATATCAACAGTCTGCTATGAGTAATGAAAGCATGAGAGCTTCATGGGGGAGGGGGGAGGAATCAATTTTAATGAAAAGTGCCAAGTAACCTAAATATAATTGCACTTGCTAACAATTTCCTCTCTTAAGAGCAAAACCTGAGAATAATGAAGATGTCATTTATTTAAATGTGGTGTTAAAATGTATGACAAGAGAAAGCTTTAAGCTGCATTAAATTGTAGAATGGCTGCTACTTCCTCAGAACTGCTGTTAATCTCACTTGAAAAGATATGAACCTGTGAGACATTTCTGCATCTGGAGCTACACTGAAATGAAAGAACTAAAATAGCTATAAGATAAAGTTATGTAGGTCTGTGGGCATATGTCATCAAGTCTGATCTGACACATCAAGCCTGCAAAGAACAATCCATATAACTGATCTTCAAAATGAAGGAAAGGTATATATTTGCATGAACACTTTTCACTAAGTTGTATGTGACTGTTTCAAAAACAGGACTGGAATCATTGCACATCTACAGTGTAGGATGTGGCTCTTCAACCCACAAGAAACTGTGGTGAACATGATCAGATCAAATAGTTCAAGATCCCTAGTCACTCTAAATCATATTTTTCGGTTCAGCATAGCACTGATCTAGAAACCATGCTTCTGTCACTGCCAGGAGGAGGAAGAGGAAGAAGAAGACGAAGAAATACCCCGCCCTTCACTTAGAGCAGGGGTATTGAACTCATTTGTTATGAGGGCCAGATCTGACATAAAAGAGACCTTGTCAGGCCAGGCTGTGTGGAGCAGGGCCAAGGTGTGTACCTATTTAAGATTAGGAAGCAGAGATATAAACTTTTTAAAGGACACAAACACGACTAAAGGGTTTTTTATTAAAAAACAAACAACCTTAAGATAAAACATTCTTAAAACATTAGCACTTCTTGCTCTTAAAGGTGCTTTCTTTGTATTTCTCCCGTGGGATCCAGGGAACTGGACAAAGGAAGCTCTGGCACTTTCCCTCCCTCCACAGGGGACCAGGAGGGGGAGGAGCCTCAACCAATGGAGAAAATGGACGTTTTCCTCTGTAGCTCCTGTGTGACTGAGCAAGCCTTGCAAAGCAAGCTGAGATGCAGAAGGAAGCAAGAGTGAGGGAGAAGGAAGCAGATAAGAGCCAGTTACTCAGGGGCCTGATAGGAACCCTCTGGGGGCCTGATTTGGCCCCCGGGCCACATGTTTGACACCCCTGACTTAGAATCTCAGAGCAGCTTACAATTTCCTTTCCCTTCTCCTTTCCACAACAGGCACCCTGTGAGGTAGGTGGGGCTGAGAGGGCTCTAACAGAAACTGCTCTTGAGCAGAACAGCTCTGAGAGAGTTATGACTGACCCAAGGTCATTCCAACAGTCGTATGTGGAGAAGTGGGGAATCAAACCTGGTTCTCCCAGATTTGAGTCTGCATTCTTAACCACTACACCAAAATGGTTCTCTTTTACTTACAGCTGCAGCTATAGTTCTCTGCCTCTCTGAAGTTGCTCACATATATCCCTACACAATTTGAGTGGCATACAACTACCTGGGAAGTGCTGCTGTACTGCAAATTTCATTGTGATTGAAACAGTTTTGAAAGATACCCATGCTCAGATGCACCTTCTAAGGCACACTCAGAATCTGTTTCCTGCAGTGTGCATCATGCTATTGACTTCTCTTGATAAAAATAAATCATATAACTGGACACAAGGAACTTCAGGATAACTGTCCATAGCAGTGGTACATTTCCATCAGAAATAGAACCTGGTGAATGGCATCAACATTTCTAGCAGATGCCAACAATTCAAAGGGAAAAATAGGTCCAATACTTTGGAATACTACCACTATCTTATGAAGGGTCACTTCCTTCCATTCCCACCAAGTTTTACTTAATGCCAGTTAGACTCTCCCCCCACCCCGCATCCCAAGATGTGCACAGTACAGAGGCATGCCTCATTCACTAAACAGCAAGGCGTTTTTTTTTTTAAATATAGACACATGACAAATTAAAATAACACAGATGGACATGTAGGTGGGAGTGCTTTTGAGGGAACCAGCACTCTGCAGCTCAGTCGCTGGACTTGCCCAAGGTGAGGTGATCAAAGAGGTTGTTGCCCAAGCCATCTTTTCTGACATGCACCTTCTAGGGAACTCACTATTGTGTTGTTAAGATAAAAGCTCTGTGTGATTTTTTTTTAAAAAGCAGAAAGTATAAATCACTTTCTGAAACCTGTGCTGCCATTTATTGGTCCATGCAGTAAATTCAGCATGTTATACAGCCTTCTTAATATCTACATTCATCTTAACTGACCACTCACCAACCCACATATATTGTAATCTACCCTCCACTAGTCAGCCACTGAAAGTTGTGATGGGCGGAGGGAAAGGTATAGCACCCTGTCCATCACAGGATGCTCTAGAAATAAAGAGCCCCTGCATACCACTTGAAGATTTAACATCTAGAGACTCTTGAGAAACAGGTGTCACCTAAAGAATAACAAATCTAGGAGCAGTATGAACTGTCACAAAGTGTCACTTTAATGTAGGTTTTTTTAAAGTGTTGTATTGCATCCTTAAATTCCCATTCTACATTTAGTCAAGTTACTCAAAACACCACGTTGAGGCCAAAAAGTCTCTTTGCCTTGTGTTGTCAAAGAAATTCAGTTTGCTTACTTAAATGAAACTGCTTCTTCAACCCAATGGCCTTGAGCAGTATCACACTAATAAAGTTAAAAACAATCCTAATAACCTGACTCCAGATTTGTACTGATATATATGTTCGTATTATTCTATCTTGCTAGAGCCTTGGAGAAGAACTTTGCAACAGCCAAAGTGATTTTGTGTTCCATACCTGCTAGGAGCATTCTCAGTTTCTCTCCAATAGGTTTATTTGCCCTCCCTTGAAGAAGCAGCAAAATTCACAATTCTCATATATCTGACTAAGACACTCATTCCAAGAGACAGTGCTCCTTTGTATCATTTTTCCCTGATTGATGCAAATATAATCCATTTAGGTAAAGGAATTTCTTATATTGATCATCCATTACTTGAAAAGGTATCACATTTAATCTGGCTAACGTAAACACTGTTCTATATCATGGAACAGGTAAAATTTTAAATATGAAGAGGCCTTTGGATATGACAAACTTTGATAAAGTGGGGAGCACACTCTACAAGCTCTTTCATAAGAGCTCAAGAAATCAATTTCACAGAAATGGCTCTGAATCAACATACGAGTAGCTTCAATCACTAATGGCCTCAGGTCCTCAATCTGAATTCCCTAAAAGGGGAGTTTAGATTGACTCAGTTTATTAAAACGGGGAAATTGCCTCTATGCAATGCTCACTCTAAGCTGTGGAGTCTCATGAACAAAAATTCTGCACTGTGAGCTACTGGCATTAAAACTGCGAGTGAGCGATTCGGCTGCTGCATAAATTAGTTTGCTCTGGGGCAATCCCTCCAGAGCTAAGACAAAAATGTGTGAGCCAGAGGCTAAAAAACTGGCTCATACTAATTCAGCTTGGAGAGAACACAGTCTCTATGTTCTGTTTAAGGACTGGCGTTGCCTGTGGTGTGAGCTAAAGAGCTCTTGGTCTGTGGCCAAGAGTGCTGCCAGATGAGTGCTGTTGTTTTCAAGCAATATGCAGCTAAACCACCAACCATCTGTCAAGGGAAAGAGAGTGTCCCTCTTGCATGGGAGAGTGTGCCACCTGCATGGAACTGTCTTTGGCCTACTCCTTCTTTGAAGGAAACTTTTGGTGCAGAGGTGCTGATGGATTGTCTACATCTGTGTGTAGGTGATCTCAGTGCCGCTGCTAGGGTTTTTGGTACCCTAGATGAGCTGCCCAATAGTGACCCCCCCCCCAAATTTAAAAAACAGAATTGTAGGAGAAATTAAGAAACTTGAAACTATTTACATTTTAAATTCAGTTTTTTATTTTTTCTGTTTAAAACAATTTTATTTAGTAACATATGGTAACAATATCTATTTCTTGCATCATTAGTAACTTCTTTTTATCTATCCTATATTTTACTTTCTAACCACCCCTCCCCCCGTTACTTGACCCCTGCCGGTGTTATTTACTGAAAATACTAACATTTAAAGGTACCCTTAACTAATAAAAACAAAGATTAATATTCTTCTTCCTTCTAAGACTTAATCATTATCAAAAATTGCCCAATGTCCTTTTATTTTCCACTCTTTTTCTACATATCTTCTAAACTTTTTCCACTACATCTTAAAAACTTCTAAGTCAAAGTCTCTTAAAATTCTTGTTAATTTGTCCATTTCACTCCATGTCATAACTTTTACAATCCAATCCCATTTTTCTTAAATATGTATCCCAAGATCCTAGAAATTTCTTGCTGAATCATCTGCCAATACTTTTTTGCTCTTTCGCAAGTCCACCACATATGGTAGAAAGTACCTTCATGTTTTTTACATTTCCAACATCTATCTGGCATCTTATTCATCTCTGCCAACTTTTTAGGCATCATATACCATCTGTACATCATTTTAAAACAGTTCTCTTTAATACTACGACACATCGAAAGCTTTATAGAATTCTTCCACAAATATTCCCAAATTTAATTTTTCTGTCAATTTCTTACATGCTCTTCTGTCATTTATCACTTGTCTTCACAACTCCTTCATAATTCTTACTCTGCTGCCTCCCACTATCAATGTCTTTTCAAAGTTTTTATTCATGACTTTTCCCACCATTTCTTTTGTCATATATCTTATAACCACATCTCTTGGTAATTTTTTTTTTTTGCATATAGTGAGTTCACTCTATACATATAGTCATACATGTTTCTAGTCCCTTCAGGATCTTCCTCCAAAAATTCTGCAATTATTTTTATTATATATTCTTTCAAATCAGTTTCTTCATCCTCAAGTACTCCTCTCAGACATATCTGGGTCTCCATCAATTTGCAGTCATGAATTGCCACTTTTTCTTGTATTTTTAACAAGGTGGAATCATGTACTTTCACTCTCCCTTCCACCTCTTGCACTTTTTTTGATATCACCACAGTCTCATTTCTGAGATCCTCTATATCTTTTTTCAGCTCTTCAATATCTTTTCTAATATCTTTTTTTGGAAGCAGTTATCATCTCCCTCATCCCTTTCATTATCCTGGCTTCCATTGCATCTAATTGGTCCTGCATTTTCTCCAGTGAAGCAGTCCTTGCACGGGTTTGCTTATGGTATGACATGTAAAAACACTGAAAATTTTGACCTCACCAAATTAAATTTCAACTATCAGGTTTAAAAGAGTGAGGCTTGCTCTTTTCAATAAGCCTAATTTCACTGTCCTCAGAGCCTCCTGGGCTCAGTTATTAATTTTAAAAGTTTTTATTTTTTCCAAAATGGCGGTCGCGACTTTCTGTCTCACTTTAATTTTTGTTTCCTTTTTCCTCTAGAGGCTTCTAAAATAGTTATTAACAGTAATGTCCAATAGTATTTACCTTATAATCGTCACCTCTGTCGGCTCCACCAATTTTTAATGTCCCGAACACTTTAAAAATTTTATTTAATTTTTAGCCTCCTAGCAATGACCGCCGATGTTTTTCTATGATATTATAGTCCTAGAGCAGGCTGGCTGCTTCAATGATTTCTCTTTTCCATCTGATACTTCCTGCTTTGCTTGCCACCAAATCCCGTTTTCGCTGGTAGAGAGATCTCACGATGCTTGACATACTTCCTGTGTTGGCTGTGGGAGCTGCAAGTCTACGACGATGGGGCTTTTTCTCCAAAACCGCAAGTAGACAAAACAATAAATTCCTTTCCACTTTTTAGCACTGTCCTTTAAATTTACAAAGTCCAAATTTCGCCCCTTCTCCCCTTCTTCTTCCAAGCTTTCTAGATTTCAATTTCCCACCTTCTGATTTTATTTTGTTTAACTTTAATTAATCCCGGAATGAAAGATAGCCATCTGTACCTTTTCTGTAGTTATCCAGATCAACACCGGATTTGTATAGCTTTAGATGTTTAGCAGTAGCAAAGAAGATTAGGATCCTGTTGAGCTTATGTCAAATAAATGACTCTGGAAACTTCTGCAGATGATGAAAATGCAACTTGTCTCCGGAGATCCCTCAAAGGAGCCCCCCCCCCCGGTACTCCCTTTTAGCCAAGCTAAATCTCCTCAAAGTTTCCTGTGCATATCTTGGACTGATCTCTGACTGAGAAAAGTAGGCAGTAGGCATTAGATTGCCTTCCACTACCCTGAACAGAAGTTCCAGCCTGCTTCCCTTCTGAGAACTCCGGAAGTCCACAGTTTTTTATTTTAAATTTTAAATTTTAATTTTTTATTTTAAAAAGTGTGAAATTAAGGAATAAATATTGCAAAAATACTACTTGATCCTTTTAGCTGGCAGTGCCAGGGACAAGACCTTCAAATGATCATTTCTACTTGATTCTTTTAGTTGGAGGTGCCAGTGACAAGTCTTGCGCATGCGAGAAAGATGCTCCACCACTGAGCTATGGCTCCCACCCCAATGGCTCTGTTAAAGTAGGGTAGGAAGGATGAGTGGTACCATATAACTTCAACAGGAGCCAATTTTTAGAAACTGTTACCAGCTTTTCTTCAGCTTTTACAATTGGTTAATTTATCCCTGCCAGGCTCTGGGGAATGCACTGCGCAGGTGCCATCCACTTTCACATTTCCTGAGTCTGTAACAGACCCAGGGAACACAAAACTGGCCGGGCAGCGTCTGCACTCCATGGAGCCTGCTTTCCATTGGGGAAGGCTGGCTCCAAGGAGCACACATGATGTGTGGGAAGAGGGGGGTGCCTAGCAGTGCTCCCTAGGCCAGGTGGCACCCTAGGTGGCTGCCTACTTGGCCTATTCTCACACACCAGCCATGGGCGATCTGTGATTGGAGAAGGATTTCAGACAGGCGGCTGGAATTACAGTGATGGTATTATAGAGTGGGTGTCTGAGAGATGGACAGAGAAATGTGTTGGTATTTACTCTTTGCTTAATCACTATGCCTTCCTGAGAGATGTGGGTGTGAGGGATCTTTTCTCCTCTGCTTTGAACTTGATGTTGAGTAATGAAGGGTCAGCAAAAATTAAGATTTCCCTTTTATTGGAACACATGCAGTCCTCCAATGGAGGCAAAGATTATTTTAGATTGATTTTAGATTTTTATATTATGTAAATTTAATGGTAATTTTAAATGGTACTGAAATGTATAATTGTTTTATTGTTTAACATGGCTTTTGCCACACTCTGTAAGCCGCCCTGAGCCTGCCTCGGTGGGGAGGGCGGGGTATAAATAAAAATTTTATTATTATTATTATTATTATTATTATTATTATTATTATTATTATTATTATTATTATTATTAAAAACAGGGTCTTATTATGGACAAGCCATAACACTTGTCCATAATACAAATCAATTAACAAAACCAATATATATATAAAGAGATGGGAGTACCAGATCACCTCACATGTCTCCTGAGAAACCTATATAAGGGTCAAGAAGCAACTGTCAGAACGGGATGTGAAAAAACTGATTAGTTTAGAATAGGAAAAGGAGTTCAACAAGGATGTATATTGTCACCCTGATTATTTAATTTATATGTAGAGTACATCATGTGGAATGCTGGCCTGGATGAAGCACAAATCAGAATTAAGATTGCCGGGAAAAACATCAACAACCTCGGATATGCAGATGACACCACTCTAATGGCAGAAAGTGAAGAGGACCTAAAGAACCTCTTGTTGAGGGTGAAAGAGGAGAGCACAGAAGTAGGCTTGAAACCCAACATCAAAAAAACTAAGATGATGGCATCTGGCCCCATCACACCTTGGCAAATAGAAGGGGAAGACATGGAAGTCATGACAGATTTCACGTTTCTGGGGTCCAAGATCACTGCAGATGGTGACTGTAGTCATGAAATTAAAAGACACTTACTCCTTGGGAGAACAGCTATGGTGAACCTAGGCAGTATAATAAAAAGTAGAGACATCACCCTGCCAACAAAAGTCCATATACTCAAAGCGTGGTATTCCCAGTAGTAATGTATGGCTGGGGGGTGGGGGGGTGGGCTCCCTCTGGGTATCCTACGCCCCCAGGGAAAGTGTATGTGCAATACATAGCCTCTCCTCTCCCGGTGTAGTGAATGCCGCGTGGTCACTGTCTGGCTATGCCTGGCAGATGGTCACTGCAATGGCCTCTCCTGCATTACTGCATCCGTAGCAACACCTTCTCGCTGGTCCCCCCCGTTTTTCACAGAGTTTGCTACGTCATGGTGCGACCGAATTGTCCAGCGGTATAACCGGATGGGCAGGCTGGGCCCACCAACCTTGCCAGCCTAAGAGAAGGAAAACTCTAACATCAAACCCGGGCAGATAGAGCTCGTTAATGTAACACCTACCACCTGGAGGACTCGCTGCCGGCGTCCCGGCTTACTGGGCCATGGCAGATGACCCCCAGGTGAAAGGGTGGAGCCAGTACCGCGCACACTGGGCTTCACCTAAAAAATTCCTCTGCGCAGGCCTGAAGGGCATATCCACATACACAACCCACAACGCATCAAGTCCTGCAGCGATGGGCAAGGGGCGAAACGGCAGGTGGAAGGTGCCACTGGAAGCCGCAGTCCCGATCCTGCATGTAGGTGGTTCAGGATATTGGTCACCTGATGCTAACCCGGAGACAAAAGCATTTTTCGGCAGCACCCTGAACGACCAAGCAGCCTTATCTAGGGACAGCACTGCTTGCTCCACACGGAGAGGGGCCTAGAAAAGGTGGCCTAAACAAAGCTCGTCTCCTCCACCCCAGTTGGCTAGCCGCAGTCAACGGGCATCCTTACTTGCGGTCGAAAAATAACAACAAAGAAAAGGCATGCACCTGCCTCACAAAGTGTGCAAAGACTAAAGCTTGCGTGTTGGAACATCAGAACCATGCTTGACACAGTAGACAGTGGTCGCCCTGAACGACGCTCTGCTCTAGTTGCCCACGAACTTCTCAGGTTGAATATCGACATAGCAGCTCTCAGTGAGGTCCGTTTCCCTGAGGAAGGTAGTCTTCAAGAACACGGTGCTGGCTATACCCTCTACTGGTCAGGTAAGTCAACTTTCTGGCGTTGGCTTCATGGTCAGGAACTCCATTGCCTCCAAACTCGAAAACCTGCCAACAGGTCACTCAGATCGCATCATGTCCATGCGCCTCCCACTTCAAAACAAGCAGCATGCAACACTCTTCAGTGTGTATGCCCCAACCCTTTAAGCAGATCCTGCAGAAAAGAACAAGTTCTATGCTGATCTACACAACCTCGTACGGAAGACCCCTACAGAGGACAAGGTGATCATCCTTGGCGACTTCAATGCCAGAGTAGGTAAAGACTCGGAAGCCTGGAAAGGAGTACTTGGCAAACACGGCATTGGCAACTGCAATGACAACGGGCGCCTCCTGCTAGAATTCTGCATGGAGCACCAGCTCACCATCACCAACACTATCTTCCAGCAGAAGAACAGTCTGAAGACAACCTGGATGCACCCACGGTCCAAGCACTGGCACCTTATCGACTACATTCTGGTGCGCCAGAGAGACCTTCGAGATGTCTTACACACCCGAGTAATGCCCAGCGCAGAATGTCATACGGATCATCGTCTTGTACACTGCAATCTCCGTCTTCACTTTAAACCCACACCCAGGAGAGGAGGTATCCCTCGGAGGAAGTTTCAGGTTGGCAGTCTCCTGTCAGCCGAAGTTAAAGCTGCCTTCCAGGCAAAACTCCAGTCAAGAATTGAGGACCCCAGTTGCCCCACAGACCCTTCTCCAGAAGCACTCTGGGAACACCTAAAAACTACCGTCCTGCAGATCTCTGAAGAAGTCCTCGGGTTCTCCACAAGGAAGAACAAGGACTGGTTTGATGAGAACAATCAAGAGATCCAAGATTTACTGGCGAAAAAGAGATCTGCTGAGCAAGGTGTGCTTGGTAGGCAGATCTCATCTTGCTCAGCCCTCCTGTCCTGGGAAAAAAGCAACCTTTCGTGCTGTATGTAGCAACCTCCAGTGCAAGCTTCGAGACATTCAGAACGAGTGGTGGACCAAGCTTGCTGAGAGAACCCAGCTGTGTGCAGACACTGGTGATTTAAGAGGGTTCTACGAAGCCCTGAAGGCAGTATATGGTCCATCATATCAGACTCAGAGTCCCTTGCGTAGTGCAGACGGCCAAGTGCTCCTCACAGACAAGGCATCCATATTGAACCGGTGGTCGGAGTATTTTCAGGTTCTCTTCAGTGCCAACCGCATAGTTCAAGATTCAGCAATTCACCTCACCCCACTTCAACCAGTGAAAACAGAGTTGGATGAGATCCCCACTCTAGAAGAGACTGTTAAAGCCATCAAGCAACTGAAAAGTGGCAAGGCAACAGGAGTTGATGGAATTCCACCAGAGATCTGGAAGCATGGGGGCACAGTACTACATAGCTCACTTCACAAAGTACTTGTCACCTGCTGGGAACAAGGCAAATTACCACAGGACTTTCGCGATGCAATCATCATCACCCTATACAAGAACAAAGGGGAAAAGTCAGATTGCTCCAACTACCGGGGGATAACCCTGCTCTCCATTGCAGGCAAAATCCTTGCCAGAATACTCCTGAACAGACTGGTGCCCGCCATTGCAGAAGAACTCCTCCCAGAGAGCCAGTGCGGCTTCAGAGCTAACAGGAGCACCACCGACATGGTATTTGTTCTCAGGCAGCTCCAAGAGAAATGCAGGGAACAGAACAAGGCTCTGTATGTGACTTTTGTCGACCTTACCAAAGCTTTCGATACCGTTAGCAGGAAAGGCCTGTGGCAAATCTTGGAACGTTTAGGATGTCCCCCAAGGTTCCTCAGCATGATCATCCAGCTACACGAAGACCAGCGAGGCCAAGTCAGACACTGCAACAACCTCTCGGAGACCTTCCCAATAGGCACAGGTGTAAAGCAAGGCTGCGTTCTCGCGCCAACTCTCTTTACGATCTTCTTTAGCATGATGCTTCAAAGAGCCGCAGTAGATCTAGATGATGACGATGGTGTCTACATCCGCTATCGCACCGATGGCAGCCTGTTCAACCTGAGGCGACTAAAGGCTCACTCCAAGACAATGGAAAAACTCATCCGAGAGCTACTGTTTGCTGATGATGCTGCACTCGTCTCCCACTCGGTATCAGCTCTGCAGCATATGACGTCCTGCTTTGCAGAGGCTGCCAAGCTATTCTGTCTTCTGAAGAAGACAGAAGTTCTCCACCAGCCTGCACCCCAGGAAGATTATCACCCTCCCTGCATCACTGTGGGTGAATCAGTTCTGAAGACAGTCCAGCAGTTCAGCTACCTGGGGTGCATCATCTCCTCAGATTCTAAGATCGACAAGGAGATCGACAACAGGCTGGCAAAGGCAAACCGTGCCTTTGGCCGACTGCATAAAAGAGTGTGGAGCAACAAGCATCTGAAAAAAGGCACAAAGATCAATGTTTACAAAGCAGTTGTGATGACAACCCTCATCTACGGCTCCGAATCGTGGGTTTTATACCGTCATCACCTGCGACTCCTTGAGCGCTTTCATCAGCGCTGCCTTCGCACCATCCTCAACATCCACTGGAGTGACTTTGTGACCAACACTGAAGTTCTCAAGCGGGCAGAGGTTACCAGCATCGAGGCACTGCTGTTGAAGACGCAGCTGCGCTGGGCAGGGCATATTTCTAGGATGGAAAACCACCGCCTTCCCAAGATTGCCCTGTATGGCGAACTCTCCACCGGCCATCGAAATAGAGGGGCACCAAAGAAGAGGTACAAGGACTCCTTGAAGAAATCCCTTGGCACCTGTCGCATCAACCATCACCAGTGGTCTGACCTAGCCTCAGATTGCAAAGCATGGAGGCACACCATCCACCAGGCTGTCTCTTCTTTTGAGAACGCACGCATAGCTGGTCTTGAGGACAAAAGGAGATTGAGGAAGAATCGCACTGCTACAGCACCAACCCTAAATCAGACTTTTCCCTGCAGCCACTGTGGCCGGACCTGCCTGTCCCGCATTGGTCTTGTCAGCCACCAGCGAGCCTGCAGCAGACGTGGACTATTGCACCCTTCTTAAATCTTCGTTCGCGAAGCCAAGCCGAGAGAGAGAGAATGTATGGCTGTGTGAGCTGGACCATAAGGAAGGCCGAGCACAGAAGAATAGATGCTTTTGAGCTGTGATGCTGGAGAAGAATCTTGAGAGTCCCTTGGACCCTGATGCTGGAAAGACAGAAGGCAAAAGAAGAAGGGGATGGCAAAAGATGAGATGGCTGGACAGCATTACTGATGTAACTAACATGAATTTGAGCAGACTTCGGAGGTTGGTAGAAGACAGGAGGGCCTGGCGTGACTTCGTCCATGGTGTCGCAAAGAGTCGGACTCGATTGTGCGACTGAACAACAAATGTACCAACTAGGTACACTTTTCTAAGTCTGTTGATTTAAATGGATTTAGAAGAGTGTTAGTCTTTTTAAAATTGTACTGTTAAAAAGCATAAGCAGGTCTATGGAAAATCCTGCTCAGGTCTACTCAATGAGGCTTACTTCTAGGAAATATGTTCTCAGGATTGCAGTGTGAGGCAAGCCACCCTTTCTCAGCTTTAGATCCTACCTCCCATGGCTTTTTTTTTTTAGCAGGAACACACAGGAATGCAGTTCCGGCTGGTTTGGTGTCAAAGGGTGTGGCCTAATATGCAAATGAGTTCCTTCTGGCCTTTTTCTAAAAAAAAAAAAAGCCCTGCTATCTTCCATGTACAGTCCACAAGAGAAAATAATGCTCAACTCCTTTATAAGCTTGTTGGAAGATAAAGTACATGAATTATTTTTGTACACCCCAAAACACCCAAAACAATACACATCAGGGGAATGCTATAGACATTGTTTATCTTGATTTCAGTAAGGCTTTTGATAAGGTTCCACTTCAAACAAATGACTGGCTACGTCAATCGTATCATCAGGAAAGATTCGGATTTCTGGACCATGGCTTACACTTTTGAAATGGTGGTCTTCTTTCAGGAGATGGTTTGTACCTTACAGCGGTAGGAAAAAGGGTGTTTGGTAACAGCCTGGCTAACCTAATAAGGGAGCAAGACAATAATTCAAAGCCTCGTATGATGTCAGAAATTGGGGATAAGAACATTAAAGATTTGCAAAGAGTGGCGCATACGCTAGCTAATGTGAACTTGCAGGCTTCTACAGAAACTAAACCCTCGGGACGCATAAAACATGGATCCCGATGTCTCTACACTAATGCACAGAGTATGGGAAACAAACAGGAAGTCCTAATAAAGGAAGGAGACTATGACAATAGACCTTACTGAAATTTGGTGGGATGACACTCACAACTGGAATATTAGGATTCAGGGGTACAACTTATTTAAAAGTGACAGGCAAATGAGAAAGGGCAGAGGCATAGCAGTATATGTGAAGGAGGTATATACTTGTGAGGAAATATGTGAATTTGAGCATGGCAGCTCAGTTGAGAGTCTCTGGGTAAAAATAAAAGGAGTAAGAAATAACAGTGATATTATTGTGGGGGTTTGCTATAGAGCCACTTTGGCAGAGGACTTGGATGAGATATTTCTACAGCAGATTGCAAAGTTCTCCAAGAGAATGGATTCAGTGATCATGGGAGATTTCAATTACCTGGACATGTGTTGGAAGTCCAACTCTGCTAAAAATGAAAAGATTACTGACTTGTCCTTCTGACAGCTTTCTTTTCTAGAAAGTGAAGAAGGAAACAAGGGGATCTGCTATCTTGGATTTGATTCTCGCCAACAAGGAAGAACTGATTGAAGAAGTGGAAATAGTGGGAACCCTGGGCAGTAGTGATCATGTGATTTTGGAATTTACAGTCTTAGGGAAGGGAAAAGCTATACATAGCCAGACTTATAGGTTGGACTTCAGAAAAGGAAAACTTCGATAAACTTAGAACTATGCTGGGTAAAATCCCAAGGTCAGAAATACTTAGGAGGAAGGGGGTTCAGGAGGGGTTGGAGTTTCTTAAAAGAGAAATACTGAAAGCGCAATCACAGACGATTCCTATGAGAAGAAAAAATGGAAAAAGCCTAAAGAAGCCAAAGTGACTCCATAAACAGCTCTCTAAAGACTTGAGAAATAAAAAAGACTCCTTTAGGAATTGGAAGGAGAGCCTTATAACCAAGGATGAACATAAACAAATCACCAGTGCTTGTAGAGAAAAAGTTAGGAAAGCTAAAGCTCAGTATGAGCATAGGTTGGCCAAAGATGTTAAAAACAACAAAAAAGGGTTCATTTCTTATGTTCAGAGTAAGAAAAAGAGCAAGGACATGGTAAGGCCCATTGCGAGGGCAAGAAAGTGAAATTGTAACAGGTAATGAAGAGAGGGCGGAACTGCTCAATTCCTACTTTTCCTCAGTCTTCTCTTCTGAGGGAAACGGTGCTCAACATAGCAAAAACAGAACATATAAGGAGGGTATGAAATTCCAACCTAGGATCAGCATAGGGGTAGTACCTAGTTTCTTTAAATGATACTAAGTCCTCAGGGCCAGATGAATTGCATCCAAGGGTTCTAAAAGAGCTCGTGGATGTAATTTCTGAGCCTCTGGCTATTATTTATGAGAATTCTTGGAGAATAGGAGAGGTGCCAGAAGATTGGAGGTGGATGAATGTTGTCCCCATCTTCAAGAAGGGGAAAAAAGACGATCCGGGTAACTACCAACCTGTCAGCCTGACGTCTATACCTGGAAAAGTTTTAGAACAAATCATCATACAGATGGTCCTGGAACATTTAGAAAGAATGGATGTGATTACTAAGAGCCAGCATGGTTTTCTCAAGAACAAATCATGTCAGACTAACCTGATCTATTTTTTTGAGAAAGTGACTACCTTGCTGGATCGGGAATGCTATAGGCTTCGTTTATCTTGATTTCAGTAAGGCTTTTGATAGAGCTCCACATACTACCCTTGTTGACAAGTTGGTAAAATGTGGTTTGGATCTTGTTACCATTAGGTGGATCTGCAACTGGTTGACAGATTGCACCCAAAAAGTGCTTGTGAATGGTTCCTCATCCTCTTGGAGAGGAGTGACAAGTGGAGTGCCTCAAGGATCTGTCCTGGGACCTGTTTTGTTCAACATCTTTATCAATGATTGGATGAAGGAATAGAGGGAATGCTTATTAAATTTGCAGATGATACTAAATTGGGAGAGGTTGCAAAGAAGACAGAAACAGGATACAGGATGACCTTGACAGACTGGAAAACTGGGCTAAAATCAATAAAATGAATTTTAACAGGGATAAATGCAAAGTTCTGCATTTAGGTAGGAAAAATCCAATGCATGGTTATAGGATGGGGGAGACTTGTATTAGCAAAAAGGATCTAGGGTTCTTAGTGGATCATATGCTGAACATGAGTCAACAGTGTGATGTGGTGGCTAAAAAGGCAAATGCAATTCTGGGCTGTATCAACAGAAGTATAGTGTCCAGATCACCTGATATGATGGTATCACTTCACTCTGCTCTGGTAAGACCTCACCTGGAGTATTGTGTTCAGTTTTGGGCACCACATTTTAAGAAGAATACAGACAAGCTGGAACGGGTCCAGAGGAGGGCGACGAAGATGGTGAGGGGTCTGGAGACCAAGACCTATGAGGAAAGGTTGAAGGAGCTGGGTATGTTTAGCCTGGAGAGGAGGCAGCTGAGAGGTGATATGACCATCATCTTCAAGTACCTGAAGGGCTGTCATCTAGAGGATGGTGTGGAATTGTTTTCTGTGGCCCCAGAAGGTACGACCAGAACCAACGGGTTGAAATTAAATCAAAAGAGTTTCCAGCTCAACATTAGGAAGAACTTTCTGACTATTAGAATGATTCCTCAGTAGAACAGGCTTCCTCGGGAGGTGGTGGGCTCTCCTTCCTTGGAGGTATTTAAACAGAGGTTAGATGGCCATCTGACAGCAATGAAGATCCTGTGAATTTAGGGGGAGGTATTTGTGAGTTTCCTGCAGGGGGTTGGACTAGATGACCCTAGAGGTCCCTTCCTACTCTATGATTCTATGATACATGCAGTTGCTAAGTATTATCCTTCATCTGCCTTCCCCTACCCTAACACATTTCATTACTTGGGTCATTTCCATAACTCTCAATATTGTAATAATCCTGAGAGGACTTGTACCAATTTCCATTCAGGAATGTGTACCGCTCATGTTGGAGCAGAATCCAACAGAGCCTATTATCTACATCCAGTTCTTCCAGAAGCTCTGTGTTTTAACATGACTGAGAAAGATTTAACATGACTGAGAAAGACATTGTCATTCTGAGACACAGCAAAGCATTGTTAAAATGCCATCTAACAGAAAATGTGAAAAAATGCCATATAGTTGAACTAGCTGGAAGTGGGTTAAAAATGAATGGCTGATAATGGAAACTAATGGATATTTTAACTCCACTTCTGAATTTCTGGATGTGTGGAGCTGGAAGAGGGAGAATCATACACATGGTATGCTCATTTTAAAACTGATGCTTCTAAGATAAAAGTGTACACAGTTTACACTATAATGAAGTAGTCCAATACTTTCCTCAGTGTCATGGATCTGGCAGCTGTACACCAATCTATTGACTGCTTTTCAAGCCTCTGCTCTTGTAACATGATGGATTCTGACACTTTCTCCAGAGCTTAATCTGATATGCATGATCTGTGCAAAGCAGAAAGCCTCTTGTTCTTTTCAATGAGTGCTTCAGTTTATAAATACTCCAAAACTGGATTTTCAAAGGCTCATAATGGAGGAGTAGGAACCCTTGAAGAAGAGCTCTCCTAGTTATTCATTCTGAAATATGAACTCTTCTGTCTTCTCCTGTCCTATATAATGTTCTTTAAGGGAAGAAGTGGGCCCTAGCACCTAAGCAAAGAAAAGTGTTGACAATAATAGTCTAACCTTGATTTCCCAAATATGTTATTTTAAAAAATTTATTCTGCAAGCAGCAGCACAGGATCATTGTCTTTCTTATGTTATAAAGTGTAGATAACTGAAGTGCATTACCAGATATGCACTCAATAGCATTCAGCAGTGATGCAATAGTATGAATCAGATAGATGAGCTGTATGCTCAGGGCCAGTCCTGCCATTAGGCAAACTAGGTGATTGCCTAGAGAGCTGGCCTTCTGGGGGTGCCAAATTGGGTGCCCCCCATGTGACTTGGTGATGTTATTAGTGCAAGGGGGCATGCAAGAAGTTAGCCTTGCCTAGGATGCCACCCTCTAGGGCCAATCCTATGTATGCTCTCATGTTATGCACTGACAAAAATAGTGAGAAACGTTGAGTGAAACTGCCCAGCTGAGAAGTAATAATTGTTGGAATTTTTGTTAAGTGGTATAACAACTTTTGCATACCATCTTGGCCTTATTTTTCCATAATTTCCCTCTGCCCTGTATTCTGCCCTCCCAAATTTCATGTTTTTCCCTAAAAAAAAACTTCTAAAATTAATTCTGGAATTGGAGCATGCACAGTTTGCTGGTGCTTTCATTGTCATGTTGCATCATTGCAACATTATCATCTCACACATGCCTTAAAAATGCAAAACAACAATCTTAATATGATTTTATAAAAGAGGCTAAATTCCACCAGAGCAAGAGCCTTCTCGGTTGCAGCCCCAATATTCTGGCACACCCTCCCAGAAGCCATCAGGGCCCTGCGGGACTTTATCATAGTTCCGCAAGGCCTGGAAGACTGAACTGTTTTGGACGGGCATATAACATCTAACAGGAGAGGGCTGCCACCGCATCTGGATCTATCAGTACTAACTGCCTAGGATCTGTACACGTTGAGAAAGGAAAATATTACACGATCCGCCTGAATAGATGAAGTAGCACAATTGCAATTTTATTTGTTTTAATATTGCTTATTGTTTATTGTGTATTTTTTGTTGTTAGTTGCCTTGAGTTTGCATAGAATGGGCAGGATATAAATATAACGTAAATACATAAATAATGACTATACCAAAATGAAGAAGAGGAGACTTGATTTATACCCTGTCCTTCACTTGAGAGTCTCAGAGTGACTCCTTTCTCTTCCCCTCCCCACACACACACCCTGTGACGTAGATGGGGCTGAGAGAGCTCTGACAGAAACTGCTCTTGAGCAGAACAGTTCTGAGAAAGTCACTCCAGAAGCTGCATATGGAGGAGTGGGAACTCAAACCCATTTCTCCTGGATAAGAGTCCGCACGCTTAACCACTACACTGAACTGGCTCTCAAATAAAGCGGAAAAAAAAAGTGAGGGGGGTTTGGAGGGGGGGGGTCTAGTGTTTTTGGTGTTCCACAGATGTGCATGACTTTCCATGCACTGGTAAAACACTACCACTCCAAATAGATCTTTGACACAACCATATATATGAACTAACCATGGGTGCTTTTTTGCAGTGTCATCTCAGAATTTACTAGTAGTTTTTCAAACACTGAGGTGGTGCTGGATGGGAAGGCAGAGATCTTGAAGGACACAGTGCTTCCTACCTTCAGTGGGGTTTAGCTACGCTTGCCAGCCTCCAGGTCCTGGCAGGGGATCCCCCGGTTTTGCAGGCTTCTCCCTGCTGCCAGCCAGCTGGCCAGTGGGGGGAAGCCCCACCCCAACAGCCACATTGTGCCTTTAAATCTGTTCAGGCTTAAAAGAAGCCTGCAAACTGCTTATGTTTTGGACTGTGTCTGTGCTTTTATATCTCAGCAGGAGGAATGCTGCATAGATGGAGCTCTTCCTGGTGATTGTGTGAAGCTTGTGAGAATGGAAGACAAGGCAGCACAGTCCCTTGGCTTGTTTTGCATTTGTTTCAGAAGTCATGGGGACAAGGGAATCAAGACTGTATTCAGGGGAACTGCACTGCTGTATTTTTATATATTTATTTTAGGGGATAGGAGAGTCTCCTGGCTGCACCCCCAAGGTCTCCAGGCTCCACTCAAAGGTTTCCAAATATTTTCTAAGTTGGATCTGGCAACTGTAGGTTTAGCTGACCCTCACATACTCAGTCAAGAGCTTGGGGGTTACACTGGATCCAACATAATACCTAAAGAAACAATAAAATACAGATACAAAAAACACTTTATACTACCTAGCCCAGAAGATGCTCCCCTACTTGGACTCAGCCAAAACAGCCACCTGGATCCATGCCAAGGTAAAAGTGCACTACACATAGGTCTCCCCACAAAGTCAACTCAGAGAGTATAGTTGGTGCAGAATGCTGCAGCTCAAAAGCTAGATGGAGCACACATATTACTCCATTCTGCAGTAATTCCATTGCCTCCCATCACTTACTGAGTTCAATTAAAGTTGCTGGTTATCACATACAAACCCCTTCATGGCCTTGGACCCTCATATCTGCAGGGGTGCCTCTTCTCCTATATTTCACGATAAGTGTTGCTCATCAGAGCAGAACTTCCTGCAGGGGCCACCCTGCAAATGGGCAAAATCAATAACTGCCTGTACAAATGCATTCTCTATTGTGGCCCCTGCCTTATGGAATAGCCTCTCTGAGGAGGTCAGGAAACCTCTCATTCTCCTGCCATTTTTGCAAACTATGCAGAACTGAATTATTTATGCAGGCATTTTTACGAAGATAACAGGGCTTTATTATAATGGAACAGATTCAGCCAGGCTGCAGTCAGACGAGCACTTTGATCTGATGTCATTGCAGTTCCCTTCCCGATTTAAAGTGCACAATCAGACAACATCTGTCTCCCATTCCCCAGTCCTTGGCACCTCATTCTGACCTGCCTCTGAATTGGAGTTATTAGGCACCGGGAAAGTCCGATATTTATGGATGTCAGCACTTTCAGCTCACATTTCTGGATGTCTGAACTCCCCTGTGGCAAACTCAAGCCAGTTGGAATGTGTGAACCATCCTGTCCATTCCCCCTCACCTTTTTATCAAGTAGTGATGTGTACATAAATGCATAATCACTCCTAGGTTGTCAGTCATAGCTTGTACATTTCTGCACCCAACACTCTGTCAGGATTGGGAGCTCCCAGGAAAGTTGTTTTTGAGTGACAATCCCCCCTCAAAAAACCCCTCCTGTTTTGGGGGGTTGGAAAGCTGTGGAAATAGTCCCTAGTTAGGCTCCCACATTGGGATGGAGCCTGGGGAGGCTGGCAACGCTACTCCCCATCCCACTTTTTCCTATGCAAACTGTTAGCAGAAAAGGGGTTGCCGTTTGAGACCATCCCATGATTGACCCAAGAGTAAATGTACTGAAGTCCAGGGGGCTACTCTCACATCAATCTGTATGATGTTTACACACAAACCCCTGCATTCCAAGGAAGAGAGGCAATGCTAAGGGGGAAAAGTCAGTTCTATGGCACATAGCACCCCAGGCAGCTTTGCTGCCTGCCACCCTCCACGGCGCCCCCCATGGCACCCTGCCGCATCCAACGTCCCCTCCCCTCCCCCCCTTCCTCTGGATTTTAATGCTGGGAACCGGCAATAAAGCGCCACATTCCTGAAGCTCTTGAAAGGCCTCCCCCCTGCCAATCAGCTGATTGTTGGGTAAAACCATGCAGGGGGCTGGAGGCTCCTATGCTGCCCCGCCGGCGCACTCACAATCAGTGCGGGGGCAGTAGAGGTGGTAAGGACGAGCGAGCCACTCGTTTGTCCTTTCTGCCACTACTACACCTGTGCTGATCATGAGCGCGCCAGCGGGACAGCATAGGAGCCACCAGACTCCTACATGGTTTTACCCGCCGATCAGCTAATCGGGGGGGGGGGGGCTTTCAAGAGCCCTGGGAACGCAGCACTTTATCACCAGCTCCCAGCATTAGAATCCAGAGTAAGGGAGGGAGGAGGATGCTGGTGAGGCAAATAGGCATTTGCCTAGGGGGTGAGGCCAAATTTGGTGCCCTTGCCCTGCCAGCGCCCTAGGCAATTGCCTAGTTTGCCTAGTGAGTGAGCCGGTCCTTGAAGGGAGTTGAGAGGGTTATCAGTACTTGGCAGAGGGATTGCAGAGCTGTCAAAAAGGAACTGGAGTTTCAGATACATGCTTATGCACATTTGTGAAAGACAAAAAAAGAAAGAAACGATGGCCCTCCATGGTTACCATGCAGCAAAGTGCAGCATCTTTGGATAAACCTCTCTGGAACAACCTATCACCAGCCAGAACTTAGAAGCACAGCCAGATTGCACCAAGCCTGTCATATGACCGCAGGCCAAGAATGCTTTAATAAAGAGTCTGTGAACTATACTATTGTGTATACTACCATGATCTACCAAAGTCTGTATTATTCTGTCATTCAATTTCTCCATTGTTTAATAAGCCATGATAATACTAATGCTGTTTCAGCTTTGCTGCAGATTTTTTACTTGGTTTTTATTTCCTTATCCTAGTCTTTTTACATTACTTATTAGATATCCCATCCTATTGACTGCATTGGTTTGCATTGTGCAAACCCGCCTTGAGTTTCAGTGAGAAAGGCAGATTAGAAATAATGCAAGCAAGCAAGCAAATAAATAAATGCATATTAGTAAACCAGCATACAAAATGAATCCATGCAGTAATGTTGTAGGGTTTTTTGGTAATGTTTTATCAGTATACACACATGCACTGCTAATGTAGCAGCATAGAGAGGGTAATAAAGTAAGAAACTGAAAGCTATATCCATGCACAGTGCTGTGTAGAAAAATTAGGAAGCAAAAACCGGAACCATGGAGAATTCAGGAAAGATCTGCTTCACTTCAAAATGAAACAATATTGGGTAAATCATGACTCCGAAATGTGGAGAGGGATTCTGAGGAGGCAGCGGGGTGTGGCAAATTTGAGGGCACACCTCTACCACCACCAAACATCTCCTGATGTTATGGGCAGGACTGCACAGGCCATGCCTTCCAGCAGATGGGCTTTGCTATAAGAACTGTTTTCTATTTTTCAAGCTATTCTTTTCACTTCAGATAACAAGCTGCTTTCATATAAACCTCCAGCATAGGCCAAGTTGTGAGGTGCACCCCAACATTCCTCCTTATGTGTTTTGTATTATTTGCATAGATGGAATTAGTAAGCCTTTCTTATTTGCATCAAGAGATCATACTTTATATCCCCCCGCACACACGTTTTTGTCATGGTTGTGATTTTTCTAATGATTCCTCCCCACAGCTTCACACATTAGATACTTTAAGTTCTTCCATTCAAACTGGAGTTCTGTACTCACTTGGCCAAACCACTTGCTATTGTACCAAAATAAACTTTTTGTAGCAGCAACATCTCCTTTTCTTTTCTTTTTTTTAAATCCCTAGGCAATAGGGCTGCCAGCTCCAGGTTGTGACATACCTGGAGATTTTGGCGTAGCCAAGAGGCATTGCCTAACTACTGGAAGTACCCCAACAGGCGATGGGGTTTCCATATTCTGACTTGGACCAGAGATCCTACAAAAACAGGCCAAGTGAGAACACTCTCTGCTTGGGCCAAAAGCCTGCCAAGTATCTCCAAAAAGAGTTTCTGTCTAAGGCTGCAAAACAGGCATCCTCAAGGCTAGTTCCAGTCTCCTCTCTCCCAACCCTGTGATGGAATGTCAGAAACAATTCCTTCTACCATGTATAGTATCTGCATTTCTATAGCCGACTGGCAATATGTCTAACCCTCTTATGTCTCCAAAAACCCTATCCAAACACCTTTTGTGTTAAAGGTAAAAAGTTAGTCCCCTATGCAAGCAGCAGTCATTTCTGACTCTGGGGTGACGTCACATCACAACATTTTCATGGCAGACTTTTTTTACGGGGTGGTTTGTCATTGCCTTCCCCAGTCATCTACAATTTACCTCCAGCAAGCTGGGTACTCATTTTACCAACCTCGGAAGGATGAAAGGATGAGTCAACCTTGAGCCGGCTACCTGAACCCAGCTTCTGCAGGGATCGAACTCAGGTCGTGAGCAGACCTTAGGACTGCAGTACTTCAGCCTTACCACTCTGCACCATGGGGCTCTTTTAACACCTTTTGTGCTACACTACGTTAATGTGCAAAACCCATCACACAACCCTGCTTTTCCTTCCTACCTTCTCCCCAAAGTACCAAGATAAAATGAATCTTTAACATTAAACCAGATGGTTCTTCCTGACACCCATCAGGAACACATTTCCATCTTTTGTTTCAAAACTGGATATCCATTTAAGCACCTAAGAAAGCCCATCAATGATCCTTAACTTGATCATATACCAGAAGGGTATCCTGCCCCTTCAAACAGTATAAAACATTTTTTCCCCCAAGTTAACTCTTTATTTATCATTAACAACTGTACAGTTTTTTTTAAAGGAAGAATTACATTTTTTTTTCTATAAATCCATTTTCCAACAAGGCTAGCATCAATAATTTTTACAGTTCAAACAATATAAAACATGAGACCAAACCTCACCCCATCGTGCAATCTGTGGGCACCTTGTCAGGTTGCATTCCTGTTACTCTAAGTCAGGGGTGTCGAACTCATTTGTTATGAGGGCCAGATCTGACATAAAAGAGACCTTGTTGGGCTAAGCCATGTCCGGCCGGGCCATGTGTGTACCTATTTAAGATTAGGTAGCAGAGCTATAAATTTTATAAAGAACACAAACAAAGAAGAAGAAGATGATTTTGGATTTATATCCCGCCCTATACTTTGAATCTCAGAGCGGTCACAATCTCCTCTACCTTCCCCCTCCTCCCACAACAAACACCCTGTGAGGTAGGTGGGGCTGAGAGTGCTTTTATAGCAGCTTCCCTTTCAAGGACAGCTTCTATGAAAGCTATGGCTGACCCAAGGCCATCTCAGCAGGTGCAAGTGGAGGAGTGGGGAATCAAACCCAGTTCTCCCAGATAAGAGTCCACGTACTTATCCACTACACCAAACTGGCTCTCAAATATATATTTAAAAAAACTTAAAACATGCTTAATATTGTCCTAAGCATGCTTAAATTGGTCTTAAGGACACTTTCTTTGTATTTCTCCCATGGGATCCAGGGAAATGGGCAAAGGAAGCTCTGGCTCTTTTCTTCCTTCCCCAGGGGACTTGGGGGAGGGAGCCTCAGGCAACAGAGGAAGAGATGTTTGGCTCAGTAGTTCTGCTGTGCAATTGAGAGAGCCTGGCAAAGCAAGCTATTCTTCCCCACTTCCTTCCCCAAGGGAGGAGCCTCAGCCAATGGAGAAAATAGAGGTTTTGCTCTGTAGCTTCTGTGCATTTGAGCAAGCCTTGCAAAGCAAGCTGTTATGCAGAAGGAAGCAAGAGAAAGGAAGATGGAAGGAGATGACAGCCAGTTGCTCGGGGGCCCAATAGGAGCCCTCCAGAAGCCTGATCTGGCCCCTGAACTGCATGTTTGACAACCCTGCTCTAAGTAATGAGCCTCTCTGACTTGATACGCTGGCTGTGCACAAACCCATCTTCAACTTCTACATGGACTTCTGTGAGGAAAAACCCCTTACAGAACATCGTGATTACCAACTTGGTTGCCAGAGCACCTGGAGAAGTAGCTCACACACGTCTGGCCAGAGAGTGTGAGCAAACCTATCCAGGGGCGAAAGGGACTTATGCAGTACTAGCAGCCACAACGCTACAAAGGCACTCAAGACCGGTACAAGAGTGCATGCCAGGAGAACAGAGAGCATTCCGCCGTTCTGTATGACATCCATCTCGGCCGTGACGCGGAGGAGACTGCGCCACCAGGAGCTATTCAGGCAAACGGTTTTGAAGCACTGACCATGGAATCCACCATGGAGGGCTAACACCACACACAGCCATTTTCCTACCAGGCCAGACTTCATTCCAGCGAAGCAAACGGCTCACGTACTTGCCAGATGTCACCTGTGATTGTAGGCAATCAACCCACCTCAGGTGTGGCTAGTTGCCCAACCGCCACTGTCTTTGTCCAGCGGAACCCAAGACAAAGACTGGTACCAAGAAGAAGACTAAGACCATCTTCAGCCAGAGCCAAGTTTCTTTGTGTAAACCGGGTGTTACCTTAGATAACAATTTGGTCCTCTGTTGTCACCTTTTTAAATAAGTGTGATAAACTCAAGCACACCTCCACCCAGTGATTTCCCCCATTCTTCTATAGACTATCCCCTTGGAGCATCCCCACCCTGGTCCATTTCAGCCTGAAAGTTCACTCAGGTATCCAGGATTCAAGCCAGTTCATTGGTCAGGTATGGGAACCCAATTAGGTGCCACCAATGAACTTTCTATTGGCCCTCGCAGTAGTCTAGCCCTTATGGTCACTGCGAAGCCTCTCCTTTTTGTGAGGTCATGCACTAGCTGACCACCTTCCTCCTCCCTCGTACCTCCCATACCCTAAGGGCTCAAGGTAGTCCTTATATCCTGTGGACTAGCTACCCACAGGTGTGTTTCTAGCAGTATCCCAATTCCACTGTCTAGATCCATCCCCAATTCTAAGGCCAAGTTTCGGGTCCCCTCTCCCACTTCCTCGCTCGTTGTCATTGGAGCCTTCCTTGAAGACTACGATCGGTAAATATCACCCTGTTCGTCTACCCATGTGTTTCTCTATATCTCTCTCTATTTTCCTTAGGACTGTATGTATGATTTTATGAGTATTTTATCTTGTATGGAAGCCTATTTTTTTCTGGAATAAATTTTAATTGTTTTACTTAATTAGAGTCCCTAATATTTTTAAGCATTAATTTCTGGATGTGGAATCTTGTATACACAGGTAAAAGATCCTGATTAAGCCAGGTGCCCACCTGACAATTCCCCATCCTCATTTTGAGGGCATTTTGGCTTACACTTCTGCACATCTTGAAAAGGTAGTATAGTGTCTATACTTACCCCTCAAAATCTCTATTTTTAACTCCTTATTTTCCTAGTCTCTTGATTGCATTTTGAGTGATTCAAGAGTGATTGTATTTCTATATATTTTTAAGTAAATATTTTAAACCAGGGGTGTCAAACATGCGGCCCAGGAGCTGAATCAGGTCCCTGAAGGGCTCCTATCAGACCCCCTAGGAACTGTCTGTCATCTGCTTCCTTCTCCCTCTCTCTTGCTTCCTTCTGTATCACAGCTTGTTTTGTCAAACTTGCTCAGTCGCACAAGAGTTACAGAGCAAACCTTCTGTTTTCTCCATTGCCTGAGGCTCCTCCCTTGGAGAGGAAGGGGGGGGGAGGAATAGCTTGCTTTGCCAGGTCCTCTCAATTGCACAGCAGAGCTACTAAGCCAAGCTTCTCTTCCTTCAATTGACTGAAGCTCCTCCTCCTGGTCCCCTGGGGAAGGAAGGAAAGAACCAGAGCTTTCTTTGCCTGGTTCCCTGAATCACATGGAAGAGATACAAAAAAGCACCTTTAAGACCAAGTGCTAAAGTTTTATGAATACTTTATTTTAAGCTTTTAAAAAACCTTTATGTTTTCAGTGTCCTTCATAAAGTTTATATCTCTGCTACCTGATGTTACATTTTATGACGCACATGACCGGGCCTGACCAGGTCTCATTTATGTCAGATTCACCCCTCATAAATGAGTTTGACACACCTGTTTTAACTATTTTAAAACTGGAGTCTTCTTTCTGAAATTGGACCCTGGTATATATCTGGTGAGATACTGCTCCAAAACAGCTCTACCTATGGTCTATCTCTGCTAATTCACCCACATAAACACCTTAAAAAGAGGAGGCCCCAGCAATTCTGGTAACATTGGTAGTTGAGCCCAAGGATGGCAGTATTGGGGGAGGGCAGGGACTTCCTTCCAAAGTGGCTATTTTCTCCAGGGGAACAGATCTTTTTCACCTGGAGATCTGTTGTAATCCCAGGAGATTTCCAGCCACTATCTGGACACTGGCAATCCTATGTTCACTTCCAAAGAAAAGACCTGTAGTAGTTGCCCTTTAGACAAGAGATCTGTCCCTCTCCTTCAAGAATGAACATTTTATTCAGGTCTGCCTTCTGCATTCCAACCTATGCTGCATGCAGCAAGAGAAGCAGGGAGCATCAATTAGGGATCACTCTAGTTCCACTCAGTGACTAGCCATACAGAAGTTCAGTTATCTGATTTCACGGGGGGAAGGGGGCTGAGGGTGCTGCTGCTGCCAGTCTGCACAGCTGGTGCTATACTGACATGCCCTGAGTCACTTAGGTAAAGTGCAAGTTTCTGGGAAACCTTGACTCTGAGGACTTAGCTTCCTGCTCTTTTCTGCTGTCAGCTGATTTCCTCCAGCTTTTATTGATAGAGAGACGCGTACAGTGCCAAACTCATTGGGCTTCCAGGTTTAAATTGGCCACAGACTCCACCGTTACCACTTTTCTTGCTCTTGCTAACCTTCCCTATATCTAAAGCACAGATTCCTTTGCATTTGGCACAAGACTGTGTCATTTCTTTAGCTGTACCGATTTTTTCTCCCTTAAGTCTTCTACCCATTAGGTCCTGTTCCTGCCATTATACTGGTTAGCGTTTCTTTATGTAATTTTAGTCTAAGTAGGAAAAGCATTTGTCCTTCACAAACATTCTCCCCCCTCCTTTAGGTTAATATCATTCAGACACACAGACAGCAATTTTTCTTATACCCTTGCAACAGGGCTTCTTTAAAAAAAATAGCAGGAGCTCCTTTGCACATTAGGCCACACACCCCTGATGTACCCAATCTTCCAAGAGCTTACAGTAGGCCCTGTATGAAGAGCCCTATAAGTTCTTGGAAGATTGGCTACATCAGGGGGGTGTAGCCTAATATGCAAAAGAGTTCCTGCTAAAAAAAAAAGCCCTGCCCTTGCATATGTTCCAAATAGGCTAATTCTCCCCAAGCACCTTACAAATATCCACATAAACACAGCAGATGGATCAAACACAGAACCAAAATAGATTTATTTTAGTACAAGTTTTTTAGAGTCATAGTCTAACTTCACCAAGTGTGTGTGGGGGAAAACCCTCAAGACGCAATGTACAACATGAGTCCGCAACACCTGTAATGAGAAGACCACTATTTAATCTACAACCTCCTTCCAAAATAAAATTAACATTGATCCTCAGCATTTTAGACTGGTTTTATGGGATCAGAAATCAGAGGAAACAAAATCTTGACTTGAACTTTGCTAAACAAAAACAACTCCTTGTTCCTTAAAAACACTTTCCACAGTGTATAAAGCTGCCTCCTTTAAAACGATTTTTGAGCACTCCTAGTGAAAAAAATATTTGCATACTAAATTGCCCTCACTTGCCCTCAAGCTCAGTTGGCCTCATTTTCCCTCAGGGACACCGCCTAATCTGATAGGCTGTGATTTTATTTACTGATACCTTGTGACAGCATCACATTAGTTGCACCATCACAATGTCATCCAGTTCACTTGTTGGTCCCTGACTGTGTGAGAAAAATACCTATATGACTATTTCAGGAAGGAGATGAAAAAATGGTACCAGGTAAGAAAGCTGACACAGAATATGTCAAAAATGAGCAGGACAGAGTAAATGGTGAAGATTCCCACAATCTCAGGGACAAACCAGATGAGATGCTGGGAATTCTTTGATCAGAGCTCCCAGATTTTCTAAAAATGTCATCATGAAGCAGGCAAGGGTCCAGTTCTGATCAGGACAGTGTTGTGAGGAAAGAGTTATTTAAGCCTTTCCCCCTGGATCATTTTTCCTAACCTGAAACAACCCCAGAAAGCTACAATTAGCCTCAAGGAAGAGCCTAACTGTACAGATATGGGTATCAGTATGTTTTCCCCATGTGGCAAACAGTGGCTCCTCGGGGCTTTTCCAAGTCCAAAGTACAGTGGAAGAAAGCATAAACCTTCCCCTCCCACTTCTAACAGAAGCTCAATTAATTAAAAAAGCAACAGAAAAACTGAAAATAAACACAAATCTAACTCAATAGCAGAATGGACAAATTTTGTTTGTCCTCCCCCTGCGACTGAATGCTATCACTGCCATCTTGTTCTGAAATGTTTAAATGTTCTGAATGTTTTGAATATTGTAGTAGATTAAATTGTTGTAAACTGCCCTGAGCAAGTGGGAAAGGGCGGTTGAAAAATCCAATTTTTATTTATTTATTTATTTATTTATTTATTTATTTATTTATTTTATCAGATTTATATCCTGCCCTCCCCCAACAGGCTCAGGGCAGCTAACAACAGTTTAAAAACATTGGCAATCTACAAACATATTAAAATTAAATATAGAAAAACTTATCAATTCCTAATTCTCCAATTGTTTCTGGTTTGATTTTAACTTTAAAAAATACATACATTCATAAAGAAGGGAAAGTGCATATTTTTATTACTTAAAGTCATGGGAACCATTAGACCTGATGGCAACTAATATTAAAACACCTGACACACACAGAGACAAAATGGCTGTGATTCCTTTCTGGCCTTCAAAGGCAATCCCTTGGACAAATTCCATAGCCTTGGTTTAAAAACCAGAGTAACTGCATTGAGGTCAGGGCAATTCCATCAACTAAAGTTTAATTGGGTACTGTATTATTGTATTATTAGGAACTGTATTGGGTTCATTACTGCTGCTTATTTCCATTTCCCCTTGTTATGCTCTTTTGTATTTCCAGTGTGCTCTTCTTCCTCACCCACAGCCAAACAGAACATTGTCAGGTGCTGCCAAAGGTTGTAAGTGGGAATGTGTGTTTACCTTCTAAATACTGAGGCTTTGTGGGTTCCTTTGCCCATTTGTAGCAATGTCATTCATTAGCTTTTAAAGCATTTCTAGCTCTCTGCATCTGTTCTGCCTGTTGATGTCAAGCATCATTTCACTTCCTTCCTTTTTTATAATATTACTTTTATTTTCCCCCACATTATTGTTCTTTGGCAATTGCCAAAATTATACCCAGCTATTCTTGATCTCTGAACTAATTGAGAGGGAAGCCAGAGGGCATCCATGAGCATTCCAAGGAAAAACAGAGTATGGTTAAATGCAGATATTACAAGGAGGAGAAACCCGGACCAGCAGCAAACATGCAAACATGTCTGCTTCTCTCAACTCCCCAAAAGGATGCAAACCTCAAACACATATCCTTTTCAGAATGATTTTGCTTGACCACTTTTCCTTCCAGCCTGTCTTATGATGTCTCTTGATTTGCTCACCCTAAACAAAAAAGTACAATTTTAAATGCCAGAGCTCAAACTTACACTAGAAAGCCTGTGGTGATGCACCAGAAAACTGCTGGTTGTTTTGACTGATCTAAACATCCTATCCATTCAAGGGTTTGTTGCTGGTTTTTTTTTTGGGGGGGGGGGTGTCAATAAATAGGCTGAACACTGAGATGAGGAGGCATGTGAGGAGGAAACTGAAAGGAAAGGTAAATACGGTCAAAACCCTTGGGGAAGCTTGGACACTATTTAAAACTATAATCCTAGAAGCTCAGATAAAATACATACCACAAGTTAGGAAAGGCACAAACAGGCATAAGAAAAGGCCTGCATGGTTAACAAACAAAGTAATGGAAGCTGTAAAAGGTAAGAAGGACTCCTTTAAGCGGTGGAAAACCAGTCCAAGTGAGATTAGTAAAAGGGAACACAGGCTGTGGCAAATCAAATGCAAGACTGTGATCAGGCAGGCAAAAAGGGACTATGAGGAGCATATTGCAAAAAACATAAAGACCAACAATAAAAATTTCTTCAAATATATTAGAAGTAGGAAACCAGCCAGGGAGGCAGTGGGGCCCTTGGATGACCATGGGGTAAAAGGATTACTGAAGGAGGATAGGGAAATGGCTAAGAAGCTGAATGAATTTTTTGCCTCCGTCTTCACTGTGGAAGATGAGAACTTTTTGCCCGCCCCAGAACCACTAATTTTGGAAGGGGTGTTGAAAGACCTGAGTCAGATTGAGGTGACAAAAGAGGAGGTCCTACAACTGATAGACAAATTAAAAACTAATAAGTCACCGGGTCTGGATGACATACATCCGAGAGTTCTGAAAGAACTCAAAGTTGAACCTGTGGATCTTCTAACAAAAATCTGTAATCTTTCATTGAAATCTGCCTCCGTTCCTGAGGACTGGAAGGTAGCAAATGTCACCCCCATCTTTAAAAAGGGTTCCAGAGGAGATCCGGGAAATTACAGGCCAGTCAGTCTGACTTCAATACCGGGAAATTTGGTAGAAAGCATTATCAAGGACAGAATGAGTAGGCACATTGATGAACACGGGTTATTGCGGAAGACTCAGCATGGGTTCTGCAAGGGAAGATCTTGCCTCACTAACCTGTTACATTTCTTTGAGGGGGTGAACAAACATGTGGACAAAGGAGACCCGATAGATGTTGTTTACCTTGACTTCCAGAAAGCTTTTGATAAAGTTCCTCATCAAAGGCTCCTTAGAAAGCTTGAGAGTCATGGAGTAAAAGGACAGGTCCTCTTGTGGATCAAAAACTGGCTGAGTAATAGGAAGCAGAGAGTGAGTATAAATGGGCAGTCTTCGCAGTGGAGGACGGTAAGCAGTGGGGTGCCGCAGGGCTCGGTACTGGGTCCCATGCTCTTTAACTTGTTCATAAATGATTTAGAGTTGGAAGTGAGCAGTGAAGTGGCCAAGTTTGCAGATGACCCTAAATTGTTCAGGGTGGTGAGAACCAGAGAGGATTGTGAGGAACTCCAAAGGGATCTGTTGAGGCTGGGTGAGTGGGCGTCAACGTGGCAGATGCAGTTCAGTGTGGCCAAGTGCAAAGTAATGCACATTGGGGCCAAGAATCCCAGCTACAAATACAAGTTGATGGGGTGTGAACTGGCAGAGACTGACCAAGAGAGAGATCTTGGGGTCGTGGTAGATAACTCACTGAAAATGTCAAGACAGTGTGCATTTGCGATAAAAAAGGCCAACGCCATGCTGGGAATTATTAGAAAGGGAATTGAAAACAAATCAGCCAGTATCATAATGCCCCTGTATAAATCGATGGTGCGGTCTCATTTGGAGTACTGCGTGCAGTTCTGGTCGCCGCACCTCAAAAAGAATATTATAGCATTGGAGAAAGTCCAGAGAAGGGCAACTAGAATGATTAAAGGGCTGGAGCACTTTCCCTATGAAGAAAGGTTGAAACGCTTGGGACTCTTTAGCTTGGAGAAACGTCGACTGCGGGGTGACATGATAGAGGTTTACAAGATAATGCATGGGATGGAGAAAGTAGAGAAAGAAGTACTTTTCTCCCTTTCTCACAATACAAGAAGTCGTGGGCATTCGATGAAATTGCTGAGCAGACAGGTTAAAACGGATAAAAGGAAGTACTTCTTCACCCAAAGGGTGATTAACATGTGGAATTCACTGCCACGGGAGGTGGTGGCGTCCACAAGTATAGCCACCTTCAAGAGGGGTTTAGATAAAAATATGGAGCACAGGTCCATCAGTGGCTATTAGCCACAGTGTGTGTGTATATATAAAATTTTTTGCCACTGTTTGACACAGAGTATTGGACTGGATGGGCCGTTGGCCTGATCCAACATGGCTTCTCTTATGTTCTTATGTTCTTAAGTGTTAATGTCAACTGGTGCTTCCATGTGGGAGGCCTTTTAGTGACTAACATGGTATCAGTGTCATTTTTTGAGCCTACACAATTGTGTAAAACACAGAGGCAACATATACAATCTCATAAGGAAATACCACTTCACACAAACACTGCTTGACTGCTGTCTAGCAATGAGCTTGCCTGCAGTTACATGTGTTCCTGATACGTGGCTGCCATTTCATATGAACCAGTCCATAGCGGCTTGGATATTGCTTAGGAAGATGCATTACAGATATGAGAACCTGCAGCAATTCAGCACATTTCATATTTCACCTTGATTTGTTTACAGGATTTTATTTTGGTAGCAGCTTATTTTTAAAAAAAAAAATTCCTAAAAGCAGCCTTTGGATCCAATTGTAAAAAAAATAAAATTAATACTTTTAGAGCTACGGGATTAGCGCCAATGCTTCTTGTATATAAAGACTTATTCATGTCCAACTGTCAACTTCTAAAAACAAAATCCAAATGAAGAACAGGTTTTTTCCCCCTCCAAATGTGATTATACACTTTCCCCCACAAATATACTTAAACACTGCACACAAAACACTTCCTTTCTATTTCAGTGTTCATTCTTAAAAGCATTCCTGTTTTCTTTTCAAGAAAGCAAAACATTTTGAATAATACGTTTGGTTTTATTTTTTGCTAGTGTGGCGTGGTTTTTAAGATTTCTTTCCAACTAAATTAAAATGTTCCAGACAACAAATGCTAAAGAAGTAATCAGAAAATGCCTCTGCTCTTTGTTGACCCAGTTTTTCACAACCTGGCCAATAAGTAGGACAATACTTATGCCATTAACAAGAGCCATTTGAGGTTGACAGCTTCTTTTTAAAAATCACGAAAGCATCCAAAAATGTGTAATGCCTGATACTTACACATGGTATCTGAAGGACCACTGGCCAAAGGTTGCAATTATTATATTCCAAAGGGAAAGAATACATACTCAATACAACCAACCAATGTTTTGATTATCATTTCCTTGCCAGCATCTTCTTATTTTTCCTTTTGTTAATATTTCAAGAAACTCTCAAAAATTCTACAAACAGTGAGCAAGGTTTCCTGGAAGTGGTATACTACTTTGTAAAATTATTCACTTTCGCTCTTCTTTTTGTGGCTTGGATGAGCAACCTGAGAAGCATTATGTTCCACTGTTAAAAGGAAGCAAAGTACTCTTTAGAGTCAGTCAAAAAACCTTGCAATCCCCAGACAGTTCCTTGCTCCATATCCATAGAAGAGTGCAAGTATTGTTGTGTATGAGTATACCCTTAGCTCAGTATACGCTTCAACATACTCTTTCTTGGTTTAAATACTGGAATAAAATGCCTTCTTTTTGTATATACCTTTGCCCAAAAAATGTAACTTATGAAAGGGAAGGGAAAGAGAAACTAAATAAGAGTTAAATCTTACAGTGCTTGGCTGTTATGCAGGTAACTCGATCTAAAAAATGTCATAGCAGGTAGAGATGCAATAACTCCCTGTGAAATTCTGCTCTTCACAAAACTCTTGCAGAGCATCACAACTTGTAACTTACTATTTTGAGCAAACCATCTAGCCTATTTCCAACCAGTTATGTGCATGAAACACTAACCCACATTGCTTCTGTAGCCCCTTTATACTCCTGGAAAGATGAATCCTTTCCTTGTGGACCCCATGTGGAGGAATAGCTGCATGAGTTATGATACTAAAGTGAGGAGAGGAAATAGGGTTGCCAGGTCACCCTGGCCACCAGCAGGGGATGCGAGGAGAGGGTTGCAAGATCCAAGCTAGAGATCTGGGGAAGGAGTCTGGAGAGGACAGGGGCCTCAGTAGGATACAATGTCATAGAACCCACCCTCCAAAGTATCAGTTTTCTTCAGGGAAACTGGTCCAAGGAATCCCCAGGTCCCACCTGAAGCCTGGCATCCCTAGAAAGGTGAAATCTCTACTTCGGTGTCTTCTGCAAACACAGCTCCATGTATGTAAAAGAGACAGGAAGGTGATTTCAACCTTGTCTCGCTCGTCAATGCAGACCCACTGTCCTGTACACCTCTTCCTCCACTTGGGTCCTGAGTCTGCAGAAATGATTCATCTGAAGACCAGAAGGGGTTACAGGAACAGAGCTGAACACAGAAACACTCCTTGCACAAAATACTGTATGCAGAGCTCCAGTTTTGGAGCCCATTAAAACAGTTTTTATATTAGGCAATATCATAAGAACATAAGAACATAAGAGAAGCCATGTTAGATCAGGCCAATGGCCCATCCAGTCCAACATTCTGTGTCACACAGCGGCCAAATATATATATATATATACACACACACACACACACACACACACATACACACTGTGGCTAATAGCCACTGATGGACCTCTGCTCCATATTTTTATCTAACCCCCTCTTGAAGGTGGCCATGCTTGTGGCCGCCACCACCTCCTGTGGCAGTGAATTCCACATGTTAATCACCCTTTGGGTGAAGAAGTACTTCCTTTTATCCGTTTTAACCTGTCTGCTCAGCAATTTCATCGAATGCCCACGAGTTCTCGTATTGTGAGAAAGGGAGAAAAGTACTTCTTTCTCTACTTTCTCCATCCCATGCATTATCTTGTAAACCTCTATCATGTCACCCCTCAGTCGACGTTTCTCCAAGCTAAAGAGCCCTAAGCGTTTCAACCTTTCTTCATAGGGAAGGTGTTCCAGCCCTTTAATCATTCTAGTTGCCCTTTTCTGAACTTTCTCCAATGCTATAATATCCTTTTTGAGGTGCGGCGACCAGAACTGCACACAGTACTCCAAATGAGACCGCACCATCGATTTATACAGGGGCATTATGATACTGGCTGATTTGTTTTCAATTCCCTTCCTAATAATTCCCAGCATGGCGTTGGCCTTTTTTATTGCAAACGCACACTGCCTTGACATTTTCAGTGAATTATCTACCACGACCCCAAGATCTCTCTCTTGGTCAGTCTCTGCCAGTTCACACCCATCAACTTGTATTTGTAGCTGGGATTCTTGGCCCCAATGTGCATTACTTTGCACTTGGCCACACTGAACCGCATCTGCCACGTTGACGCCCACTCACCCAGCCTCAACAGATCCCTTTGGAGTTCCTCACAATCCTCACAATCATTCGTTTGATATCTAGCCTATGTATCTGAGATTATAAACAAGGTTTTCCAAGGAGCCACAAGAGTGAGAAATAATAACTAGAAACTCTCATCCTTGGGGAAAAAAGATTGTAACTGCTATTTAGCAGATAAATATGCCATATATGAATCTCTACTGTCTGAAATATTTCTAGTAATCAATAGGAAGGTGGCACACACTACACATGCAACAAGAAAGATATGTACTGGGAATAATGTCCCCACCTAACTAAATGGATGTCCTTGTATTTTTCTGCTTTATTATCCAGTCAACACTTCTCACCTCATACAACCTGGTACTCTCTTGGCTGGGAAACGAGCTGGCCTATTTAAGTAATAAGCCCAACTGGATCATTTCACAGAGTCCATTTTACTCTGTTTCACAGAATCTGGGACACAGCAACACATAGGGAAGCACAAAGAGAGGGAGGGAGTAAGAGAGAAAGAAAGTGCTGAGATACACAAGAACAGCTTCTTGAGCAGCAGTTCGAATTATTATTATTTTAAGAAGCCAAATTCATTCTCTTACATTCAGATCTGTTCTTCAGTCTAATGAACACATTTTTTTAAAATCCTCTCGAAGAGAAGGGTGGTCCCTTTGCTTCTAATCACAGGCTTCCAGCCAACAATCCATTTTATTGCATTTAAAGCTTCTACCAGCTGACTATGTGAACTGGGCTAGGGAGAAGTGCAGAGACAGCAGTATGTTGCTGGCATACACTGCCATTCAGGCTTACAAGAAAGTGTTCCCTCTATGGAAAAATATTCTTTCTGAATGGAGATAAGTACTGTGTGCCAGCAAGCAGCTTAAAAGAAAACTTTACAACAACAAGCTAGACATTCAAGCATACACGGTTAGTCAGAACTGTGTCTTTGCCCTGCTCATTCTTCCCGTTATTACAACAGCTTGTTTTTTAGTCACAGTTAGCTCCCTTGGTCGTGTGGGTTGAATTTTCTAACTGCAAACCCAGGTAGAAACCAGAAAGTTGAAATTCCAAAACAGGAACTGCAATACTGACTCCCTTTCAACCTTGTCTACTTAACTATTAATGAATCTGGGCAAAAACTTGGAAAAAAGTCTTGATCTCTAAAACTGTCACACAGCAGGGCCTAGGAGGGCCTTCTACTGGCTGCCACAACTCTGGTCAGGGTCTACATGGGAGGGCCAAGAGCACCCAACCACTGTCTTCTGTATTAGTAAATATCTCTTAACTGTGACCAAGGAGACGTGAGGACCCAAGTTTGTCTACAGTTGCTCAAATAATAAGTAGGTAATAACAGTGAAATATATAAACAGTAAAGGTTGATACAAATAAACTGAAGCCCTGACACAACTAGCAAGACATTCCCTGCTCTAGTACCAAACTCACCACCTCCCTTGGGTGAGGGATCTCTTCCCAGCTGCAGACTCTCTAGACTACAGCCTGCCTCCAGCTTAGCTTTCCAGAGAGAACCTCACTGCCTGCAGCCTCTTCAGGAAAGAACACACCCTGTCTGTGCTTGGCCCTTTTATGCCTTTCTCACAGGTCCAACTCTGGGCTAGTTTCCCTCCAAAACCTTACCACCCAATCAAAATAACAGAAGGGATCCTGGGATATGTAGGCTTTCTGTAATAACTCCTAGGCAAGCTTCTGTGGAGCCTGTAAGCCTCACTAGGCCCAGGATCATGACAAAGACAAACCAGCCCTGGGAGAAGGGAGTCTAGAATTAGAAGCAGCAGGGCCATGATCTCACTCAGCAGAGTTCTATCAAGTTGGGGTCAGGGCCAAAAAACACCTTGTTCTGGTTTAGGACAGCTGGATACTTTTCAGGCCAGGGATCACTATGATGTAATTTTTGCTTAATTTAATGTATCATGTTAAGACTTAAACTTTGCTTCAGTTATGTTTTTAGATTTATGACTGGTTTTAAACCCATCATCCTATTGTATTGTTTATCCCTCCCCATCAATACAATACAATTGATCCATTCTGTGTAATCCTCCTTGAGTCCAAATGAGAAAGGCAAACTATAAATGATGTAAATAAATAAATGTGTATGCTTGGCTCAAGATAACCAATCAAGCTTTCATGGTAAAAGAAGGATTTGTACCTAAAGCTGGTAAATTGACATGATTTTATCCTGTTCAGGAAAAATCTGCTAGTTTGAACCATTTCTGGGCAATCAGACAGCTGCTGCTGAAGTGGCAGGATCCCGGCAGTGGTCAGTGGTTGCCCATTCATTCTGCTAGCTCGGCTCAACCAAGGACCTGCTCTGGAAAGGGTTGTCTCTTTAAAAAGGGCCCTGTGTGTGTGCTCAATTGGAGCAGCGCACCTCAGAGAGCGGGGGGGGGGGGGAATGGCTTGGCACGATCACACAGCTCTTCTGCTTATGAGTCGCCCCAGGGCATTCAGACAGCAGCTGATTATATGACTTACTGGGGGATGCTACTGGGAAAATCCAGGTAGCTTTTTGATGCGGATAGGAGAACATACGAACATAAGAGAAGCCATGTTAGATAAGGCCAATGGCCCATCCAGTCCAACACTCTGTGTCACACAGTGGCAAAAAATTTTATATATACACACACACTGTGGCTAATAGCCACTGATGGACCTGTGCTCCATATTTTTATCTAAACCCCTCTTGAAGGTGGCTATACTTGTGGCCGCCACCACCTCCTGTGGCAGTGAATTCCACATGTTAATCACCCTTTGGGTGAAGAAGTACTTCCTTTTATCCGTTTTAACCTGTCTGCTCAGCAATTTCATCGAATGCCCACGACTTCTTGTATTGTGAGAAAGGGAGAAAAGTACTTTTTCTTTTAGCCCCATTGCTTTCCATGGGATGCTATCTAGGGTTGTCAAGAAGTTTATTGAAAAGGTCATTAGTGTTATGCCGTACCTTATTCATAACGCATGTCTGCATTGAGTCAAATACCTAATGTGAATCTGTGCGTAATTTTAAATGAATAGCATTTCAAGCAGTTTTGCGCCCTCACAGTTGTGCATGGCAGTTAGATGAGTAGTTGCTGCTGCTTGTGCTTACAATTTACTGCCTTGCACATGCAGCATTTAAAATCAGTTACATATAGTGCATGGGCGTCTTTTGCACCCATGCAGTCATCAGCCTTTATCATGAGGGCACAGGTTTAAAAGCTGTCTGGATTTAATTACAATTCCCAGGCAGCAGCACATGACTATTTAAATCCAGTAAATACCAATGCACTGGAACATGTGTCCTTATGAGCCAGGAAGGTGGGCAAGATGGGTAAGACTGGAATAATAAAAATACAGATTCCTCAGCTCCTTACCCCAGACAAGCCAGAGAAACACTTTATGGGTAAGCTGAAACCTATTTTTCCTTTCAGGGATATTGGGACAATAGATACAGGAAGTCATTGCAAAATATCTGCAATTTCAACTCACCTGAACATTGAAGTGGTCAGCAAAAATGTGCAAGGCTAGAATAGGGACATGCCTCACATTTTTTTTTTAACATTTAACAAATATCATGATGAGGGATGAGAATGGGAACACACACACACGCAAAATCATAGACAAACTGTAATTCAGTTTTCAACTTTTCCTTTCGTGTGTTCACAGTGTGCAAACAAACTGCAACTCAAACAGAGAGATCAAGCATCCTAATTTTATTATGGGTAACTTCAGCTAGATTGGACCAGAAGATCATAATTGCTACACATGGTCAAAATATCCTACCCACTTGCATTGCTGTTAATACATGTAACTTCTGGTGTATTTCCTCTAAAAATAAACATGATTTAAAACTGTTGTTAGTTTTCACTAAACATTGGAAAGTGGGCCTCAATCTGAGAGTGGAGTAATGGCTATATAAATCATAGGTGATCCTAATAATGATCCAAATGACAGATTACATCAAATTTAGGGATTGTATAACATTGTGGAGAAATAATGCCTTATGAAATTGACTTTCTTACTTACATTTGCATAACAAAGAGTTTAATATTTAATATGTTTAATCTCTGCCATTATTGCAAACTGAAACAATCAGCTATAAATTATCACAAGCTGGAGGCCACTGAAGGAATCACACAGGTGGAGAAATTGAAATCTCACTCCACTGTTTCAAATCACACCCATCAAACATTATTTGTACTTAGCAGACCTAAGCAGGCCTACCCAGAAGTAAGTTTAATTTATTAAGTGGGAGTTTACTACCTGGAAAGTGTTTGTAGAACCGCAGTCTCAGATGCTCAAGCAAGCAGATTCTCCCCATTTTCTTCCCTGTTATTCTGATACTCAGCCTGTTCTCAGCATTCTGTACACCTGGAGCACATCTTGTCCTCAAGAAGCTGGTTTCGGAGGGATCTCCTCCTGCTTCCTTTCAGTTTATATACAGTCATGTTTCGTCTGCATACTGGGGAATGCCTTGTTTGTGGGTGACCCAGTTTTCAGCCAATTTACAATTATGTATAGTGAAAAATTCAGTTTTTTTTTTTTTTAAGATCACATGCCAAGGAATACAAAACTTCTGGGCTCAGAGTAAATTATGTGATTTGCTGGATTTGCACCACATAGGAATTTGAGAAAGGGCCTGGATTGCTGAAGACCTGAGCTTGCATGGAATAGGTCAGGGGAAGTATTTAGGTACACAGGAAAGGCCAAGATCTGATCTGCAAGCAAAAGTTGATTTAATGGGAAGCTCTTAGAACATGAACATTGCCCTTCACAACCTGCTAAGAGTCCCAAATCAGCTTGCACTCCTGCCTTCTATACAATATGAACCTCCTGGTCACAGAGGGAAAAGCCATCACTGAAGGTTCATGTTTTTTGTTCAGATCCTTTAAAATTCAACTGAGCAGCACTGTTCATCTTGCTAATCAGCTGTGCAAGTAGAAAAAGCAACAAAATGTTCCCAACTGAAACAGAAAACTTTGCAAGCAGGGTATTGAAGAGACTTCCTGACGCAGTCCATCAGAGCTTCTTAGCAGCATCAGCAGATGGATGCTGGCGTGGGTGGAAGTAAACGGAGATGGGCACGCTTTCAATGGTATTAGGGAGCAAAGGAGAACAGCTGGGATGCCATTTGGCGATACAAAGAATGTGTGAAAAATTCTGCTGAAACTGAATTAAAGCACTTACATGTGCTGGACTGTCCAAGTCCAGTGAGTTTCTTCAGCTTGTAACCCAAGTAACCTAATTTTTGCTAATATAGCCCTTAGCTCTTCTAATTCCATTGCACTTTCCATGGGTCTGACCCCAAACCCACTGTAGGCACTGGAGAGTGTTTCCGCTGATAGGAAAAGAATGTGCTTATCAGGCTCTGTATGAAAACCTAAGGTGAGCAATTTCCAGCCATAAAGTAATCTAAAGTAATCTAGTCCTGCTTGCAGAAAAAGCAAAAGCAATAACACAGACATCACACTGTGCAGGAAGAATGTTCACCATTTATCTGTTCGGAAAAGCATGGCAAGATAGCACAACCTATTTGCTGGCCTAATAGAAAGCAAAATGGCACTGTAACTTGGGATGTTTGCCCCAGAGGCAAACTGTGCAGCCACTAAACAAATCCCCCTCTATCTATCTGTGTAACAACAAATATATCTGTATTCTGTGGAATCATGTTCACGTTCATTAACTTTTCTGTAATCTACCTCCTGATGAAAAGGCTCAGAGAACTATGCATGCAGTTATCCATTTTATCCTCACCACGACCACGTGGAGGTAGATTACACTGAGAGTTACTTGCCAATGAGAGAAGTTCATGACTGAGTGGGGGTTTAACCTTAGGTTTCTTCAACTTAAATCCAGCACCCCAGACTGGGATTCAAAGAACCAGTCTCCGTGCTAGAGGGGCTTTTGTTAGCTATGCTTGGTGAAACTCATTGATGAATAAGCACCTTTCACTTCTGCAGCTTCCAGTCTGAATACTCATTGGTCTCTTCTGGGATGAGGCAGAGAAAAGAGAAGGCTGCATCTTTGGGGCAAATAGGACAACACAAGCATTAACAATGCATTCTTCGGCAATTCTAAGGTTATGGACTTCAGTGGCCTTAGAAGAGTGTGACTCTGTTTACAATTGCTCTAGGTTTTGGGCAAAAATTCTATGGTTTTAGGAGTGGGGTTCCCTCCACCAGTCAGCTGGCTGGCAACAGACTGAAGCCCCCAAAACCAGGGGATCCCCTGGCTGGACCTGGGTCTGGTAACCCTACAAGGAGTTAGAAATTTTTTCCTCTGCTTGAGATTGTGGAGAGTCACTACTAGTCAGTCAACAGACATTTATGTACTAAACAGATTAATAGTGTAACACTACAAAGCAGCTATGTATGTTAACATGTTATCAAACAGCAGTATTTTGTGACATATGGATGTCCTTTTTAAAAAGACTTTCAAAAGCTGTTTGTGATACAGGGATGGGCACAGTCTTTTGTTCAAAGGGGGGGAAACAGTCAAAAACATTCCACTGGACATAGTCTCTGCTCAGCAAACCACACTGGATGCTTTAGAGAGCCTTGCACAAATAAGTGCTACAAAAATGCATTCCTTGGGATCTTTGGACATGGAAATGAAACAGAAGAAATGGCATCCCACACAAGATACATAGATGATAGATGATAGACAGACAGAAATAGATATAGATAAATAGAAGAGATTTGTGGATACTACTGGTAAGACTTTTCAATCCCACAAAAACCTATGGTTAAAACAGCAGTTTTTAGGGGGGCCCATTACATTTCCTCAATCAAAAAAGATCCTACAAGTAGTACCCAACATTCAAAAGCTATGTCCTCAGTTCTAAATGAGAACAAGGCAGTGGTCTGCAAGTCACACAAAAACGTAAGTGTTAAACCAAAAAAACCAGAATAAACAGTTCAACTTAATAGAGAAATTCAGTTTGTTTCATAAAAGAGGCCTGCATAAAACAAGCCAAAACCACTCAGAAAATGTATGAGTTCTGGGCAAAGCCCTTGGGAGAGGTCAAGCTGTCTGCCCAACTACATTTGGCATAAAAATGTATAAAATTCCAGTTACGGAGACGGCATACAGAATCCTCATATGACACACCGGTTGAATAAAAAGGGAAGAGCAATTTTGATTTCCCTTGATGGTTCATCACCTGGAAAAAAAGCAACAAAAACATTGCAAGCTGTTCTTCTGGAAAGAGATACAAGCTGGGAGAGGAAAATGGAAATAAATTAAAAACAGTCCCCCCAGTCACACAGTTAGAAAACTGAACAGATTCAAAAGTGAATCCTTCATTGACCAGAATTTTATTTCCATTCATCAAGAACATAGAGATTTACACACAGCGTAATTCTTAGCTGGTTTCATTCTCCATCTCACTTACAGAAAAGTAAATCAATAAAAGGTCTTCACCAGGCACAGTCATTTATTCTTACATGAGTGGACACTAATCAAATTGAATGACTTTTCATATTATGTCTTATTTTGTGCTTAATTTCTTCATTTTTGTTCTCCCATCCTTTTTATCTTTGTATAAGAGAACATAAGAGAAGCCATGTTGAATCAGGCGAATGGCCCATCCAGTCCAACACTCTGTGTCACACAGTGCCCAAAAAAACCAGGCACCACCAGGAGGTCCATCAGTGGGGCCAGGACACTAGAAGTCATCCCACTGTTTCCCCCCACCCCAATCACCAAGAATACAGAGCAACACTGCCCCAGACAGACTTCCATCAATATGCTGTGGCTAATAGCCACTGATGGACCTCTGCTCCATATGTTTATCGAATCCCCTCTTGAAGCTATCTATGCTTGTAGCTGCCACCACCTCCAGTGGTAGTGAATTCCACATGTTAATAACCCTTTGGGTGAAGAAGTACTTTCTTTTATCTGTTCTAACCCGCTTGCTCAGCAATTTCATGGAGTGTTCATGAGTTCTTGTATTGTGAGAAAGGGAGAAAAGTACTTCTTTCTCTATCTTCTCTGTCCCATACATAATCTTGTAAACCTCTATCATGTCACCGTCAGTCAACATTTCTCCAAGCTAAAGAGCCGAAGCGTTTTAATCTGTATTCATAGAGAAAATGTTACAACCCTTTAATCATTCTAGTTGCCCTTTTCTGGATGCTATAATATCTTTTTTGAGGTGTGGTGACCAGAACTGTACACAGTATTCCAAATGTGGCTGCACCATTGATTTATACAGGGGCATTACAATACTGGCTGATTTGTTTTCAATTCCATTCCTAATAATTCGCAGCATAGCATTGGTCTTTTTTACTGCAGTCGCACACTGTCTCGACATTTTCAGTGAGTTATCCACCATGACCCCAAGATCTCTCTCTTGGTCAGTCTCTGCCAGTTCATACTCCATCAACTTGTATTTATAGCAAGGATTTCTGGCCCCAATGTGCATTACTTTGCACTTGGCCACATTGAACCTCATCTGCCACGTTGATGCCCACTCACCCAGCCTCAACAGATCCCTTTGGCGTGCCTCACAATCTTCTCTGGTTCTCACCACCCTGAACAATTTAGTATCATCCACAAACTTAGCCACTTCACTGCTTACTCCCAACTCCAAATCATTAATGAACAAGTTAAAAAGCATCTAATCAGTACTGAGGCCTGTGGAACCCCACTGCTTACCACCCTCCACTGAGAAAATTGCCCATTTATACTCACTCTCTGTTTCTTATTAATTAGCCAGTTTGTGATCCACAAGAGAACTTGTCCTTTTCCCCCATGATTCTTGAGCTTAATTAGGAGCCTTTGATGAGGAACTTTATCAAAAGCTTTCTGAAAGTCAAGATAAACCACATCTATTGGGTCCCCTTTGTTCACATGTTTGTTTACCCCATCAAAGAACTCTAACAGGTTAGAGAGACATGATCTTTCCTTACAGAACCCATGCTGAGTCTTCCTCAATACAAAAATACAAAATATTGTGCAAAAACAAACACTCTTGACTGGTGTATACAAAATTCTATTGTCATGAAATGAACAGCCTACAACAGTGGGCATGCATTCATACAGTATAAATAGACAACAAACAAAAGTCTCAAAACAATATTCCAAGGAGGACCCCACACAGTCTCTGAGTTTTCCAAACAGAGTAGTAAGATTCAATAATAAAGTTCCACAGGAGTCCCTCCGTTGCTTGTTGACTTCTGAAGGAAAAATTCTAGCCTTCATGCAAACCCCGGCTTTGATTGCGTTCCGCTGCTCCTGCAGCTTCCTCGTAAGTCAACTGAAACCTCCAGCCAAGTTCTCTCTCAAACGCCCATTTTGGTATCTAGCTGCAAATTAAGATACCAAAATGGGCGTTTGAGAGAGAACTTGGCTGGAGGTTTCAGTTGACTTACGAGGAAGCTGCAGGAGCAGCGGAACGCAATCAAAGCCGGGGTTTGCGTGAAGGCTAGAATTTTTCCTTCAGAAGTCAACAAGCAATGGAGGGACTCCTGTGGAACTTAATTATTGAGTCTTAGTACTCTGTTTGGAAAACTCAGAGACTGTGTGGGGTCCTCCTTGGAATATTGTTTTGAGACTTTTGTTTGTTGTCTATTTATACTGTATGAATGCATGCCCACTGTTGTAGGCTGTTCATTTCATGACAATAGAATTTTGTATACACCAGTCAAGAGTGTTTGTTTTTGCACAATATTTTGTATTTTTGTATTTTATATATTGTGCTGCCACTGTTCTTTTGCATTGAGTCTTCCTCAATAGCTTTTGTTCATCAATGTGTCTACTAATTCACTCTTTAATAACGGTTTCCACCAACTTTCCTGGTATTGAAGTCAGACTGACTGGCCTGTAATTTCCCAGATCTCCTCTGGAACCCTTTTTAAAGATGGGGTGACATTAACTACCTTCCAGTCCTCAGGAATGGAGGCAAATTTTAATGAAACATTACATATTTTTGTCAGGAAATCCACAATTTTACCTTTGAGTTTTTTCAGAACTCTTGGATGAATGCCATCCAACCCTGGTGATTTGTCAGTTTTTAAATTGTCTATCAGTCATGGGGCCTCTTCTCTCATTTCCTCAATCTGACTCAGGTCTTTCAACATCCCTCCCAAAATGAGTGGTTCTGGAGTGGGCAAACACTTCTCGTCTTCTACAGTGAGGACGGAGGCAAAAAATGCTTTCAGCTTCTTGGCCATTTCCCTATTGTCCTTCAGTAATCCTTTTACCCCTTGGTTATCCAAGGGCCTCACTACCTCCCTGGCTGGTTTCCTGCTTCTAATGTATTTGAAGACATTTTTATTGTTGGTATTTATGTTTTTTGCAATATGCTCCTCATAGTCCCTTTCTGCCCGCCTGATCATAGACTTGTATTTGATTTGCCACAGCCTGTGCTCCCTTTTATTAACCTCACTTGGACTAGCTTTCCACTGCTTAAAGGAATCCATCTTACCTTTAAGCTTGTATCAGGCTTGTATCCCAACCTAGACTCAATTCAGAGTCTCCTTCAGACTTCTAATTTCTTTAGAAATATGAGAGAAATCAGTTTTATAAACTGCATATCAAAAATATAAAGTACTTTCACACTAGGTCACTAACAATTTCTTTCAAAGCTTCAAATTACTCTGTGGAACAGGACATAGTAGCCTTATTGCCCCAAATATAAGAAGATGCCTTATATCAAGTCACACCATTGGTCTCTCTAGCTCACTGTTATCTACTCTGATGGAAGTGACTATTTGGGATTTCAACCTTTAATGTTTTTAATTGGCGATTACAGAGATTGATAACTGGAGTTTCTGCCTGTAATGCTTGAACTTTATTCATAAGACATGGCAAGAGAAGGTGGAAAGAAAGAATAGCAGGGAAAATGCAAAGTTATAGATTTTGCTAGGGAATTAACAATTGTATTAAGAATTGGTTTGCTAGACTATTCAGCTATATCATGAATATAAATGAGAATACCCTGCATGCAAAGACACAAAATGAGGGTAAGAAAGGAATGTGAGGGGATGTAGCTCAGTGCCACAGCATCTGCTTGGCATGCAGATGGCCCCAGTTTCAGTCTCTGGCATCTCCAGTAAAAAAGACATGGTAGTAGGTGATAGGAAGACCTCTGCCTGAGTTCTTGGAGAACTACTGCTATTCTGGGTACCCAATCCTGACCAATGTCCTGATTCAGTATAAGGCAGCTTCATGCATTCAGTAGGAGAGAGTAGGAGGGAAGCAGGCTGCTGTGTTTTGATTTATTAGAAATGCTAATTTATTCTATGCTTTCTTTCATACTTCTGTACCTTGTTTAACTCAGGACTTGAAGAGGTGAGTTTTTTGCCTGGGCAATGGGAGCACTTTAGCATTGTCAGCCACTGCTGGTCAAATTCAATCACCATAGAGCTAAGCTACTGTTATGCAGTAGTTTGCTTATTATCAATATCCTCTTAATAGCAGAAAAAAATGAGACTTTCTGCCTCTGAATGTGAATGACTACATTTTACTTAGCGATTTATTTTAAGATGACATTCTCTTCTTTTCATTTATCTTTATGACTGATTGTTTCATAGTAATATTGCCATTTGGTTTGTGAATGATTATTTCGATTCTTCACTCATTGGAGGATGTATATCTTTGTTTACCATCTACTGGTCAGAACAGATAGCAGCTTGTTTGCACTACACTGAGCTAGGGGAAAGATATATCCTCTTAATTTATTTCTTTTTACTCTCAGCTTGTATCTTTTTAGTTATTTGTAAAAGCAGGCAGGCACTAAATCCCATTGCAGGGAGACAAGTTATTGGACAACATCATTATGCAGAGTTCCCAGCCTGAGTACTTCTGTTTCGATGGTTGAAGGGATTAAACCCTGGAAGCAACATTTAACTCCCCTATTTGAAATTCCAGACTGCCACATTACACAAAATATTGGATGATATAGTGTTGAGCTTGATGAGACTTTCTTCAGGATGGCTCCTGGGGCGAGTGAAGCTGAGAAGCAATTTTCTCACACTCCAGGTGAACAACAGGTTCCAAGGCTTGACAGGCACTAAGAGCTCAGTCAATAAATCTGCCCCTGGCCACGTACGTGCAAACTTCCTTGGACTTTACTTGTAAAACGCTCATTTTCCCATTAGCATTAAATTCCAAGCTCAGCCCCAGTAGTTGATCCTAAATGCAAACACTTGAAAGTCTAATTTTAAATCCAGGGGGACTCTGATCATGTATAGCCTTTACTTTCCCACTGAAAAGCTTGTCTCTTCTAACCCTTCTACCTAGCATGAGAATTTACTAATGCCGAAAGTCCCATCAGTTATCCAATCCAACTTCCTCTCCTTCCATAAAAGTAACCATTGCAAGAAACAGGAAAAAATAAATATGTAATTGTGGATGAGTTTTCCAATCTCTTTACATTCCCCCAGGACACATCAGCGAAATTTCTTTCCCTTTGGATGATACAGGGACCTATTTTGGTTCCAAGAGTTTCAGCAACGTCCAAGAAAGCAGGGATGCCTCTCATTTGAGACATCATCTGCCATTGTAAGGTACTGCTGCAGCACAGGTGCTCCCCACTCCCCGGCCTTCCCTTCCACGCAGGCAAGTAAGCGGGAGTAAGCTTTAGTTGAGAGTGCAGACCCATAATCTGAGACAGAACAAACAGGCAATTTATGTAATTTGTGAGACAAATCACAGCAATTTTTGTAGAAAACTTAATAAGGTGACCTGCTGACCACAAACTCTTCTCAAAGCCTTTCTCCAAGAATGTCCCAGTTGGACCCAAGCCAAAACAATACCATTACAAAGTAGGAGACAGATCATTCCTATACATACCACTCACAAACAGCAGCCACTCACAGCAGACTCTGCTACTGGGCATGCAAAAGAAACTGTCCACTTTCTCTTCTCAGATGGCTCCAAGGTAAAAAGGGACACATGGGGGAGGGAAGGAAGAAAGGAGGGGGCGAGGGGGTCAATCGATGATGATGATGATGATAATAATAACACAGTGATGATGATGATGATGATGATGATGATAATAATAATAACAATATTTTATTTATATCCCACCCTCCCCACCTTAGCAGGCTCAGGGCGGCTAACAACATCTCAATCCATACAATAAATTATACAACAGGTTTTAAAATCACATTCACTTAAAACATTCCACTTAAAATTAACATTCCTGGTGCTACTCTATTAGGTGTAATATTATGGCAGAATCACTTAAGGCGAATCATCAGTTGTCAGTCAGGTAAAAGCCATCCTAAAAAGGATGGTCTTGCAGGCCCTGCGGAACTGCTCAAGGCTCCGCAGGGCCTGCACTTCTTCCGGGAGTTGGTTCCATAGGTGTGGAGCTGCAATGGAGAAGGCCCGTGTAAGGGGCCTCCTTCGGCCCAAGACGGCCTGCCTGCTTGAGTCCAGAAGAATGAAAAAGAAGCCAGTATCAACAATGAGGTCACATGTTATCTTAAAAATTGTGGGCTAACCACAAGCCTTGTGCAAATCATATCGCAGCCTCAATATGACCTGAACCAGATGGATGGGAAGTCACACGCCACTAGTCTCTCAGGAAACTGCCTCACCCACCTCCCCGTCAAGTGCCAGGAACAGTATTGACAGTTGACATGGCATCAATGGGCAAAGTGATGAGAACTGCCGCCTTAAAGGTGGATAGAAAGCAATAAATTATTTTATTTATTAACTTATTTACTTTATATCCTGCCTTTTACCCCAATGGGGACCCAAAATGGTTTACATAATTTTAGAATAACAATAAGAATTGTAAATAAAAAGTACAATAGAAAAATTAGCTATGGTAAAGGTTTGTTTCTTTAAAATATACCCCTCACTCATATCTTATGTTTGCAGTGGCTTATGGCATATTAGAACAGAAACAATAAATTCTATATTAAAACTTAATAATTATCAGTTAACTAATCAGATTATGGAAAGTTTGAACCCAGAGAAATGTGCAAAATACAGGCATTAACAATTAAAATACTACAGCATTTTAGGAGTATTTACAGCTGAATGGCACTTAAAAATTACTCCCATGGTGGATTCCCAATCTAGACGGCTACATGATCAGAATCAGAGCAAATTAGTGAACAACTAGCCACTAATTAAATCAGTAGATAACTAACAAAACAAAACAATCAAGTCTTTGCCAGTGGCTAAAGAAGGAACCAGGAGATTACCAAGGAAGTGAGAATTTTATAGGTGTGATATTATTACTGGCAGGGCTTTTTTGGTAGAAAAAGCTCAGCAGGAACTCATTTGCACATTAAAGCCGCACCCCGACATCACCATTGTTACACACAGGGCTTTTTGCAGAAAAAGTCCAGCAGGAACTCATTTTAATATTAGGTCACACCCCCTGACACCAAGCCAGCCGGAACTGCGTTCCTGCTTTAAAAAAAAAAAAAAAAAGCCCTTCTTACTAGAGAGACCCTATTCGCCTTATTCCAGAAGGTAGGGGCACCAAGCACAAGTTTTCTCCAGGATCCTGTTATACTGCTGATGGCTCCTGTTACACTGCTGTCCTATGAGAAGGACAGGAAGCCAAAGGGATTTGCAGAACCCTTCTGATCCATTTAATTAGTCTTAGTGCAACTTCTGCTGCTTCCCTTAGAATTTTTCTGTGTTTCTCCTAAATATCCGCCCTGAGCCTGCTTCAAGCCTGTTTCGGCAGGGAGGGCGGGATATAAATTAAATATTATTATTATTATTATCTCCAAATCCCTCTTGGGCACTTTTGGGTCTCATCATATTTCCCAGTTCCATGAGTTCATTCACCAGCCTAAGAATCCACACAGGACATCCTACGCTAGTGAGAGACCTCACACAAATATGCAAACAACATTATACACTTCATTAGTATTTTGCATGTACAAAACATCCCTCCCCATTCCCAGTAAATTTTGCTAATTCTAGTAAAATGATAGTTCCATGCAAATTGAGAGGTTCTTGTCTGGGTGAACCATCTCAGGAATTCCAAGGGAAAGAATCAAGTTTTGCAAATCCTAACAAAACTTATTTCCCCTGGAATTCCTGAGATGATTCACCCAGGCAAGAACCTTTCAATTTGCATGAAACTATCATGTTGAGTAAAATTCAAAGACGTATTTAAACAAGATCAAACCAAGGCAACTTATTTCTTCTCATAAATTTCCCTTTGCACCATTCATTACCTCCCTTGGCACAGTCTCAGTGAGATCTTTTCCCCAGTTAATAGATTACAAATGATATAAAATTGGTAGCTGGCGTGTTCCCATCGCCTTTGTCCAAATGTAGGGATTAAATTATCTACTCATTTACACCTGAGACAGCCTGGACTTAAGACTCTATTAATGCTGTTCTCACAGTCTTGAAAATGAGTCACCTTACAGTTCCTGTCCCATTAAACATTCAACACATCTGCATTTCAGATCCAAGAACACCGTCCAGATTTTTAAGAAAAGCAAAATGTGCCCCCCCCCCCCCCAAACATACAATTGTAAACAATCCCAGTCCATTTTCAGGTCACACCTTGTTCAGATGAAACACGTTATTAATTACATGACAACAACTGAGATGCAAGCCATTTCCTGGAGATTAATGACCAAGTCTGAAAAGTTCATGCCAAGGGCCATTACAGTAGCTGGTATGTCATTGTACCATAGCAAAACAAGAAGCATTTCTATATAATATTGCAGGGGGCCTGATATAGCTTTCAATGCAGCATTACACCTAGTAGGGCTAAAGGGCAGGTTGCTATGGTAATATTGGGGGTGTGGAGTCCATTTTTCTTGTATCTCAGTATGCCCCTCTGTTTCCCTACTTGATAGATATTTATCAAAGTTTTGAGACCCTATGATCATAGAATCATAGAGTTGGAAGGGACCTCTAGGGTCCTCTAGTCCAACCCCCTGCACAATGCAGGAAACTCACAAACACTTCCCCCTAAATTCACAGGATCTTCATTGCTGTCAGATGGCCATCTAGCCTCTGTTTAAAAACTTTCAAGGAAGGAGAACCTACAACCTCCCGAGGAAGCCTGTTCCACTGAGGAATCGCTCTAACGGTCAGGAAGTTTTTCCTAATGTTGAGCTGGAAACTCTTTTGATTTAATTTCAACCCATTGGTTCTGGTCCTACCTTCCTACCCACAGAAAACAATTTCACACCATCCTCTATATGACAGCCCTTCAAGTACTTGAAGATGGTGATCATCACCTCTCAGCCACCTCCTCTCCAGGCTAAACATTTCCAGCTCCTTCAACTTTTCCTCATAGGACTTGGTCTCCAGACCCCTCACCAACTTCATCGCCCTTTTCTGGACCCGTTCCAGCTTGCCTATATCCTTCTTAAAATGTAGTGCCCAAAACTGAACACAATACTCCAGGTGAGGTCTTACCAGAGCAGAGTAAAATGATATCATCACATCACATGATCTGGACACTATACTTCTGTTGATACAGCCCAAAATTGTATTTGCCTTTTAAGCCATCGTATCACACTGTTGACTCATGTTCAGCATATGATCCATTAAGACCCCTAGATCCTTTTCGCACATACTACTGCTAAGACAAGTCTCCCCCATCCTATAACCATGCATTGGATTTTTCCTACCTAAATGCAGAACTTTACATTTATCCCTGTTAAAATTCATTTTCTTGGTTTTAGCCCAGTTTACCAGCCTGCCAAGGTCATCCTGTATCCTGTTACTGTCGTCTTCTGTGTTTGCAACCCCTCCCAATTTAGTATCATCTGCAAATTTAATAAGCATTCCCTCTATTCCTTCATCCAAATCGTTTATAAAGATGTTGAACAAAACAGGTTCCAGGACAGATCCTTGAGACACTCCACTTGTCACTCCTCTCCAAGAGGATGAGGAACCATTCACAAACACTCTTTGGGTGCGATCTGTCAACCAGTTACAGATCCACCTAAAGGTAACAGGATCCAAACCATATTTTACCAATTTGTAAACAAGGGTAGTATGTGGAACCTTATCAAAAGCCTTACTGAAATCAAGATAAACAATGTCTAGAGCATTCCCCTGATCCAGCAAGGTAATCACTTTCTCAAAAAAAAAGAGATCAGGTTAGTCTGACATGACTTGTTCTTGAGAAAACCATGCTGGCTCTTAGTAATCACATCTATTCTTTCTAAATGTTCCAGGACCGTCTGTTTGATGATTTGTTCTAAAACTTTTGCAGGTATAGACGTCAAGCTGACAGGTCAGTAGTTACCCGGATCGTCTTTTTTTTCCTTCTTGAAGATGGAGACAACATTCGCCCACCTCCAATCTTCCGGCACCTCTCCTGTTCTCCAAGAATTCTCAAAAATAATAGCCAGAGGCTCAGAAATTACATCCACAAGCTCTTTTAGAACCCTTGGATGCAATTCATCTGGCCCTGAGGATTTAATTTCATTTAAAGAAACTAGTTTATGTTTATGTACTACCCCTATGCTGATCCTAGGTTAGAACGTCATACCATCCTTATATGTTCTGTTTTTGCCATGCTGAGCATTGTTTCCCCCAGAAGAAAATACTGAGGAAAAGTAGGAATTGAGCAGTTCCGCCCTCTCTTCATTACTTGTTACAATTTCACTTTCTTGCCCTTGCAATGGGCCTACCATGTCCTTGCTCTTTTTCTTTATCAAAGGTGTGGTTCATCCCCCTTCTATAAACATACCATTTTATTCCATATTGACCAACCTGAAAAGCCTGTTACAACTCTTAAGCTTTTTGTTCATAAGAACCATTACCAATCAGAATCTCTGATGTATCCATAAGCACAAAAGAATCCACTTTCAGTCCTTAGGTTCTGAGTATATTACTTATTAAATTGCATTTATTGTTAACACCCTGCCTGTACAATAGCCGTTTGAAGTGATCAAAAAAACATCAAGGCCAGACACATATAAGGCAGAACCCTTAATTCATCTCTTCTTCAAAGACCACTCCAAAAAATCAGGCCACAAAGCTTTTAAAGAAAAATACAGCCATATACAAGGCAAGTCATATAAGCATTACTGCATGTGCCAACACTAAAGCACTCAAACAGTGCAATCCTGAACAGATTCACAGGATTTACAAGATTTAAACATAAGGTTGCCAAATCCCCTTAGCACCGGAGCCGGTGACATTCGTGTGTGCGCATCACAATGATGTCACCCAGAAATGAAGTCATTGCACTGGCGACGCTGCACATGGCCACTCTAGGCATTTCCAGGAAAGTTCTATGGTTTTCCCAGATGCTCTAGCCATTTGGGAGGGAAAATTCTATGGTACCTATTGTACCATAGAGTTTTCCCTCCTAAATGGCTACAGCATCCGGGGAAACCATAGAGCTTTTCCTGGAAACGCCTGGAGCAGCCGCTGCGTGCCGTCACTGGTGCGATGATGTCACTTCTGGGTGATGTCATCATGCCAGCGACGTAGGTGGAGGTTCTCCCCGCTGGCCCAATGTGGGATGGCAGCTTGGCAACCTCTCGGGCGGGGGAACCCCCACCTGGACCATGGGCTTAGCAGCCCTATTTAAACACCACTGAATGGTGTAACTTTATAACGGCATTATAAGTCATCTAGCTTTGGGAGTCACGAATGACAATGCTTATTCCATTAGCAAATCCACTAATGTTTCCAACTCCCCCCTCCCTTTGGAGCTATTCATGTGCAACACTTCCTTGAACATGGAATTTGGTACAGAATTCAGCATCCTAAGAAACTCAGCATTTTTATAAAAAGCAAGTTGCTAACCTGTATGGTTTTGAAGGCAACTTTCAACATGTCAGTATTAGTATGTGAAAAAAGTCAAGACACCCAAAGTAGCCTGAACTGGCTTTTCAGTATGCAGGGGAGCAGAAATTCAGTGCTCTATATCGCTCTTTACTTTTGTCCAAAGTTTGGACAAACTCGGTGCAGAACCAATTCATTTTTATAATACAGAGAATATGCAGCTCTGCTCTGGTTTTTCCATTGCAGACCTTAAAGTAAGCAATGTCTACTGAACAGAGTATGGAATTTCTTTGAGGTTATAATTCTCACTCACAAGAATAAAGACAAAGAATGAAGAAGAATAAGAAGATGCAAGGTCCATCTGGACCAGCATCCTATAACCTATAGTTGCTAATCAGATACTGGTGGGAAGCTCACAAACAGAGAAGAAGACAACATCCTTCCTCAGCTGTTACTGATGTTTCAAGGCACACATGTTCAGAAATGAAAATTTCACTTGGCCACCATGGATGTTAATGATATAAATTCCTCCATGAGTTTGCCTAGCCTCCATTTAGCAGCTACTGCTATGTCTCATGGAATTCACTGTATTTAAATGACATGTTTCAGAAATACTCCCTTTTGTCTGTGCTCAGTTAACTGCCCATCAGCTTCACTGGGTGCTCCTAACAGTTACTGTTACAGGAAAGGAAGAAAAATTCCATCCAGTTTTCTGAAATATATAAAATTATATAAACTCCCACCATGAATCCCATTTATTTATCTTTTGTTTCTAAACTAAGCCCCAAGCCTTTTAGCCTACCATCATACGGAAGATGCTGCAGCCTCATGCCACCTACTTTTCCCTATTCTTGGCTATAAGTTAAAGGTCTCAGAAGTCAGCCTGCATCCTTGTGCCTGAATCACTACTAGAATTATTTTTAAAAAATTCTTATTATGATGATGCTTTTCTAATGTAGTAAGTCAGAGGTACAGAATCTTAAGTTAAAGCCCATATTTTAAAAAAAAAAATTAAAAGAGTTGCTGTAGACCCTATTAAATTTGCTGGAGCCTGCTGATAGATGGGGGAGGAAAGAAGAGGCTCCCAGAGGAATTAGAGCTAAGAGCTTTAATTGATTTAATCAGTACATTAATCAAACTAAAGCATTAATCACAGATTTAAAAACTGCCTACCAGTTAATTGGTGGGGCTGGAATTGAAGGGCACAATGCTGTACAGGTCTCACAGATGTTCCAGCTCTTTCCTCCCTCTACCAGATTTAATGGGGGGAACCCTCAGTGATGCTTTCTCCTTCCAGTTTGTTGTGAAAGCCAGCAGATGTATTATGATTATGGAAATCTATCTTACTTCCTTTCTAGCAGTGTGAGCAATGTGCACACTGAGAGGACTGTGCTCAGTTGAAATTCAAATCTTTGAAATGTGAATCTTCCATAGTATTGATCTAGGTTCATCTAGTCGGGATCAAGTTTGCTACTGTAACAAGAATAATTCCATATTCAATCTTAATGAAAAAGAAAACAGCCATTTGTGAACCAATGAATAAAGAAAATCCATTTATTGAATAATTTTTAACACAGGAGATACTATGCCCTTTCTTTAGTATCTTCAGAAAAGCCTTTAATACTGAACTTTTGCAGCTCTAACCACAAGGCTTCTGTGACATCACAGCAAAACATTAAATGAGAAATAACCACCCAGCAAATGTGAATAAGGTTAAAACCCTTGGAGAAGGTTGGAGACTATTTAAAACTATAATCCTAGAAGGTCAGATAAAATATATATCACAAGTCAGGAAAGGCACAAATAGGTATAGAAAAAAACCTACATGGTTAACAAACAAAGTAATGGAAGCTGTAAAAGGTAAGAAGGATTCCTTAAAGTGGTGGAAAGCTAGTCCAAGTGAGGTTAATAAAAGGGAGCACTCACTGTGGCAAACAACATGCAAGTCTGTGAAAAGGCAAGCAAAAAGGGACTATGAGGAGCATATTGCAAAAAACATAAAGACCAACAATAAAAATGTCTTCAAATACATTAGAAGCAGGAAACCAGCCAGGGAGGCAGTGGGGCCCTTGGATGACCAAGGGGTAAAAGGACAACAGGGAAATGGCTGAGAAGCTGAATGCATTTTTTGCCTCTGTCTTCACTGTGGAAGATGAGAAATGTTTGCCCATTCCAGAACCACTCATATCGGGAGGGGTGTTGAAAGACCTGAGTCAGATTGAGGTGACGAGAGAAGAGGTCCTATGACTGATAGACAATTTAAAAACTGATAAATCACCAGGGCTTCATGGCATACATCCAAGAGTTCTGAAAGAACTCATAGATGAACTTGTGGACTTCCTGCTTGTTGGACTAGATGGGCCAATGGGCTGATCCAACATGGCTTCTCTTATGTTCTTACGTTCATTTGCTATGGATTTGTCCTGTTTTATAGTTCCTGTAAAGTGGCAAAACTGCTGGCTTTCTGTAAATTTAAGTTTTGAATTTGACACTATTCATATCTTGTCATCTACCAGAAATGCACTAAAATAACATCAGCCCAGGATGAAGGAAGGATTTAAAATAATAGATTTGCAAGCTATGACAAGGTTTTCAAGGCCAATTTTGTGCTATGAGAAAGAACTGTCAAACCTATCAGCATCATAAAGATCAGCCTACTAACTCCAGCCTATAAGCAGAGAAGAGATATACTGCAGCAAAGTGCTTACAGAGCAAATAAACACAAATTAACTCTTGACTATGAACCAAGAGATACTTATACTCAGGGGAAAGCACACCTGAGAATAAAAAATGGCAATGCTGGAAAAAGGCTCGAATCAGGCTAAATGTACAGGCTTTTGCACATTACACAGAAGCATTTGTTGCTTGAGTGCACAGTCAACAAGGAGAAGCAGGTAATCATGAGTCTCTGAAAAGCACCTTGTGATGCAAAGACCATCACACAACAAAAAAATTACAAACAAACTTAAAACAATATAAAACTTTTTAAAATAATGGTAGATGAAGAGGCCATAGGAACACCAGCTTTATTGAATCATCACATTGAACCAAACTAGTACAAATTAGACATTGCAGAACCAACTGTAGCTCTTAACCCTAATCTGTTTTTTTCAAATGGAATAAGAGTTTAACAGTATGTTTCCTTCTCAAGTCTCATCTTCTTTTCAGATAGCCATGTGCTGAGTCATGTCCTAATAGCAACAGCCAGGAACTATGTTTTGGAGCCCTGTGGCGCAGAGTGTTAGAGTTGCAGTACTGCAGTCCTAAACTCTACTCACGACCTGAGTTCGATCCCAAGTGGTAGCTGGGTTTTCAGGTAGCCGGCTTGAGGTTGACTCAGCCTTCCATTCTTCCAGTGTTGGTAAAATGAGTACCCAGCTTGCTGGGGGGAAAGTGTAGATAACTGGGGAAGGCAATGGGAAACCACCCCGTAAACAGGCTGCCGTGAAAACATTGTGAAAGCAACGTCACCCCAGAGTCAGAAACGACTGGTGCTTGCATAGGGGACCTTTTTTGTTTCCTATCTTCCAGGGCCATGTGTAGCCAGAGGTATGGGCTGACTCTGATCCAGCAACATGAAATCAAATGTGATTGCAAGAGAAAACAGCCTCACAGAAAAGTTGTTAGACCTCAAGTAAAACCCATTTCTGTGACTCTGTGTTTGTTGGATGATAACTTGGCATTCCACTGCACTCCAGAATTTCCCTTACAATGAAGACTTTCCTGGAAACATAATGCTCCATCAAGCATTATAATCCCATCTCAGCCAGACCATGACTCACTCCATACATACCCTAATTGGGACCTTGGTCAATAGCATCAATAAACCAGGTTGATTCATGAGGAGACTGACACATCCTAGATGAAGTCACCTGGTAGTAGTCAGGTAGAAAAGTTTAGAAAGAGCTCACATTGGCATCCCTTCTCTGGAACAGAGTATGACGTAATTTCTCCCATTTGACTTTCCTTTCTCAAACCTTACCTTAAAGTCCTTTCTTCTTTTTCTGCTTCTTAGCTTGGCATGTGTCTTATCATCCTCCAGCCCTCTGTAGCCTCCCTTTCCCAGCCTGAGACTCCTTCCTTCTTTTTCCATCCATCCCTCCTTTCCCAACCGCCTTCTGATTTCTGTGCCTTCCAAGGGCAAATACACACCTTTTTCTGTTCCTGGGTGGTTTTTGCTCAGACATTCATTCATTCATTACCTTTAATTTAGTTAGTTTTTTAAGGATTTGCAATCGAATGCTATCATTAGGACTTCCCCTTGTGTTTTTACTGCTTTCAGCTGCTGTGCTGCTGAGAACTGATCATGGCCCGAAAGCTACCTTTTCTCTTCTTTGCTACTTGGTATTCTGGGTTAAGACAAAAAGTTAAGCATCCATCTCCCTTTCATTTTTTTTTCTTCTTCTGGGGGTATATTGAGCCCTGTCATGTCTACAAGGGCTAAAATATCCCACGTGAACCAGAGTCTAGAGATGCTTGCTTATGTATACCCTGACACTTTTCTTGTTTCAGTGACTGACCAGTTTAAATTCATAATTGCTTTTTTTTTTAAATTAAAGTGGCATGCAATTCTTCCAAACAAGATTCAGGCTCAATAAATAATGTCATGCTTCTGTGACAAGCCATTCCAAGCTCATTTCTAAGGGCCAAAGTATTGTGTGCACACAATCTATTCGTCTAAAGACATCAGGTTGCTAAGTCTTTCATTTGGAAAAATGACATGAAAGATGGCTTGTCAGACTTCAGGACAGCCTGGCAATGTATGAAATAAGTGAGAGGGGGTGGCATAGATATGCCAATTTCCTTCTGACAGAGCAAGCTGGCAACCTGTCCAAACATATGTTGAATTTTACCAGAAACTAATCCATTTAGCTGTGAGGGGATGGCAGAAAACTTAAAAGCAAAAGGCTGACATATGCTTTTTATATCAATAGTCAAAAATGCTTTGGGAAGAAAAAAAATTAAAATTACAAGTACTGAAGATCATAAAACAGACAATTAACCATTGCTAGGCAAGCTCCAGTAGTAATAAAGACTGGAATAATGATTCATATTAATCTTCATTGTAACTAATATTAATAATTTCGGCTGCAATTCTAAACCAAAATACATGGACTAAGGCTGCAGCCTTAACCATATTCATTTGGAAGTCAACTGTACTGAAATTAATGGACTGATCTATTAAGTCCATGCAACAGTGTTCAAATTGCATACATTTAATCTCAATGCTATGAGTCCTTAAGCATATGAAATCCTCACCTCACACTGCATACATGGTGATGCTGAAGTAAATGAAAAACTCGCTGCTATCAAATAGTGATATTGCAACTATCTCAGTGAATTTGTATGGTAAGCAATATACTGTTTTCAATGGCTACAATCTCCCATGAGCTAAGCCATCTGATCCAAGCACCTTTGCAGTTGTGCAGCAGTTATAGTAGCAGATTCATTCTAATCTGCCTTGCAGCTGCTTTTTCATCTGCACAGCAGATGAAACAAATTCTCATGGATACTCAAATCAGGTCATAAATAATACGGGGATGAAGGAGAGAACAGTTTCTTACATTTTATTGCACAATATTAGGATTTACTAGGTTTTATTAGGTTGGGACCAGAATTTGGGGTTTAATTGTTGCATGATACTTTGATTATGTACTGAATTCATCCTTGAGCCAATGAGAGGATGGGATATAAATGTTTAAATAAATAAATAATATACTAAGACTCCCACAAGACTGTACAAGAACACACATGTGAACACATCAATGTTAACACAGAATTAGATAAACACCAAGTGTCAAGTTAAATTTGAGTGCAGAAGCACCTTCCAGACCAACAAGTGTCTGACAAAGGGAGTTTGAAAGCTTATACCCTGAAAATTCTGTTGGTCTCTGAATTCGAATCTAATTGTTCTACTGCAGACCAACATGGCTAACCTCTGAATCCAAATAGCAAGACTCAGCAAAAAAAAACAAAAACCAGTTTGTAGTTATAAGCTGGCTGACTGACTGGTTTGTTCACTCTTTAAACAATTGGCTGCCAAGCGGCACATAGATGACTGGTTTGTGGGGGGGGGGGGCTAAAACTCCCATTGGACTGTGTGTGAACACACCTGCATGAAATCTGGCTGGTTATACGGAGAGAAAATACTGTCAAGACTCAGGCTAAATACATATCTCTTTCAGAACCTCATTCGGGGTTTTCCAGCATTCTGGACGAATGGCTCCATTTTCAGAATATACAGAAGATAATACTCTCAAGTTCCTTTGCCATCTATTTATATTCTGATATTATAATGACTTTGTAATTCTATACATACTAATACGATCTTCTCTAGGATTGTATAATTTTTGTTAAATTATATTTCTCCCGAGGTTGCACATTATATGTTACTCTTTGGTTTTTCTGTATCATTGTTTTCTATACCATTATTTATTGCTGTTATGGTTATTGTTACATTAACTGGACTTGTTGAACTGATTTATAGGTTTATATAATTTGTAATGAATATTAAAAGAAGAAGAAAAAAGAAGACCATGGCTGTTCACAGACCAAGCAAACTGATCAGCATAAAAAAACCCAAACCAAAAGCAGAATGTAAGCCAAACTAGCAGATGTTCAACCATCCCTACTCTTAAGTAAGCTCTGTGAGGATAAAAGAAAAATACAGCAAACAGTGGGCCAATGTCCTGACTTTCTTGGCGGAAAGGGAAAATAGAAGTTTAATAAATAAATAAACAAAAGAGGGGAGGGGTTGTGGCACAATGATAGAGCATCCTTTGGGCCTGCAGAAGGTGTCTGGTTCAGTCCCCAGCATCTCCAGTTAAAGGGTTCAGCAGTCAGTGATGGGATAGGCCTTTGTATAAGACCCTGGAGAGCTGCTGCTAGTCTGAGTAGACAGTACTAACTTTGATGGACTAAGGGTCTGATTCAGTATAAGACAGCTTCATGTGTTTGTGTTCAAGAATATCTATAATGAGCTCCTAAACTGAAGTCTTCGGTAAAAGTTCAGGCAGTGGCCCTGTCCCCAATATTAAGATAGGTAGAGTATGCTTTTTAACATCTACATAGAACCACTGGGTGACATCATCAAGAGATTTGGGCTTGGTTGTCACCAATATGTGGATAATACTAGTATTGCCAAGTCCAGCTGAAGAAATATCTGGGGACTTTGGAGGTGGAACCAGGAGCAAGGGTGTGACAAACATGATTGAACTCCAAAGGGAGTTCTAGCAATTACATTTAAAGGGACTGCATGCCTTTTAAATGCCTTCTCTCCATTTGGAAATAATGAAAGATAGGGGCACCTTCTTTGGGGGCTCATAGAATTGAACCCCCAGGTGAATTTAATTTTTTAAAATAAATAAAATACCCTGCTAACTTAATTAGGTTACTTGTATATTTTCAACGTGGGGTTGCCCTTCAAGCATCCAGAAACTAAAGTTGGTACAGCATGCTGTGGTGAGAATGTTGACTAGAGTAAATTGTAGGGGCCATATCACTCCAGTCTTGTTCTATCTATACTGGCTTCCAGGCAGCTCCTGAGTCTAACCTAAGATGCTGATATTGAATTTCAAAGCCCTATATGACTGTAGATCGCACACCTTAAAAACTGCTAACTCCCACATAGACCTCCCTGACAATTACAGTCATCTTTGGGAACTTCAGGTATCCTGGTCTATGGTCAGGGTCTATCTGCAGGACCGCCTTTCCCCACACGTTCCCCGGAGAGCACTACGTTCAGGGACAAAAAATCTGTTGTCCGTCCCTGGACCAAAGGAGGCTAGGTTGCGGCAGACGCGAGCTAGGGCCTTCTCGGTGGCAGCGCCAGAATTGTGGAATACTCTCCCAGAGGCCATAAGGGCCCTGCGGGATCTTTCTTCTTTCTGCAGGGCCTGTAAGACCGAACTGTTTCGACAGGCCTCTGAGACCTAACCTAAATTGGGAGAGAGCTGCCAATTTACACCATTACAGAGTACCATGATCACCATTTATATCTACATTAAGTTATATTATAGTGCACCATATTATATTATAGTGCACCAAAAATGCAATAGAATGTTTTAAATGTTAAGTGTTTTAAATAATTTTAAATTGTAGTTTTAATGGTTAAATTGTAAAAATGTATGTTGTTAGCCGCCCTGAGTCCGCTTGCGGAGAGGGCGGGATAGAAATTTAAATAAACAAACAAATAAATAAATAAATGCATGAATGAATGAATGAATCTGAGATAAGATAGGTGACAATTGAGAAAGGGCCTTCTTAGCTGTGGCACCAAAACTGTCAAATTCCCTCAACAGGGAGACTCATCTGTCTCCCTTTATCATAGTCTTCCATCAACAGATTAAGACCTTTTTGTCTAGTTGACATTCTCTCATTGACCATCCTTCATATTTATGTTTTTATCCATTGTTGAGGGCCCAAATCTGTGGGAAGTCAGCATAAAAATGTCTTAACTATACTAATGTACCCCTGGAATTACAGCAGCACAAGCGATTTTCCACTCTGTTTCTGCATTTGGGTTAGTCATTTCCACTGTAAACAGAATGCACAATTAGATTATTTTTATGTTACTTTGACAAACCTAAAAGAACATCATATAGAATGAGTGGTCTATTATAACCTTTATCTTATACAAACAATCTTGTGAGCAAGGCACCTGGAATTCACCACTCTCAAGCAAGGAGAATAATAGGACATTATTCAACCATTTTTAAAATATAATCAATAAAATAATAAATATTTTATAATTAAGGCTGAGAGATGACCAAAAGAAAATTGGAGGTTATATTGCAGCTACATACAATGGCTGTAATCCTAAAAACACTTCCGTGTGAGTAAGACTTTTCTGTGGCACTACTCATCAATGTGGAGCACTGAAGGGGGAACTGATGAAACTTGGCACAACCTTATATATGAATGCTGGAATGTTTCATCTCTTTCCTACAAAAAAAGAAGGTACTGCTTGCAAGTAAGCATAAATAGTACTTACTTCCAAGTAGACCAGCTTCCAATTGCTTCCTAGCACAGCTACTCACCTGGAATTAGCATTCTTAGTCACATACAAAGCATTTCACATGCATCATCTCAGAATGACGTCCTGACTTCAAAACAATACACAAAGGAGCAACAAACAAACAAAACTCCTTGCTTTAAATATAAATATGAAGTTTGACCAAGAAAGGGGATAATGGTGAAGAACTCAATGAAACTGTCAAATCGTTGTGCACCAGCAGAATAAAAATGGGGACTATAAACACAAGGATTGAAAATAAAATGGTAAATATCAGAATGCCCTTGTGCAGATTAAGATGCTGCTTCATTTGTAATATTATTAACCCATTCATGCAAGTACCTAATCACAAAGTATTTAGCTGCATAACCTACCACAATGTGGCCTGAGGATCAACAAAGAGTCTGAGGGCTGTTATTTGTTGGTATGGAAAGTGAAAGTTATCCAGGAAAGTGAAATGTTTTAGTTCCACAGTCAAATACCTACTCTCATGCAGAAGCATGTATACTTAGCAGCTTCACTCAGTCCAACAGTTGTTATAGGAGGCAATCATGTGATAAGGTCTTTTTTTTTTTTTTAAGGTGTGTAAATTAGCTTCCCCAGGTAGGTTCTGCAAAATCTGTAAGGTACTGCTATTTCAACATGACATCACTGGTCACTGAATATGATGGCTACAGTTTTTTATTTTAGTTTTGAATTTTACTATAGACACAAAGATTTTCTCTCTGTTCCTGGCTTCCCCACATCACTGGATATGGCACTTTAGTGAAAAGCCACAATTGTCTTGTCCACATGCTAAAATCTAACTGGAAATGACTGCTATAGTGCTGTGATAATACAATATCTAGCATGGTTTGGATGCAGCATAGGTTATCTCTTGATAGTCAAATCTAGTTTGTTTTGGGAACCCCAATGGGGTGATTTACTGTAGTTTTATTGCATTTTACTGTATTATTTTAACCACTAGAAATCATTTGAAATATAGAGAAAAGTGAGATAGACACTTTAAAATATAAATTTTAAATGCAGTAGCAAATATAATAGTAAAAAATAGCCATATACATGAAAAGCAGTTTTGTTTTTTTTAAAACTGTATAAGAGAAACCATGTTGGATCAGGCCAATGGCCCATCCAGTCCAACACTCTGTGTCACACTGTGGCCAAAATATATAAATATATATACACTGTGGCTAATAGCCACTGATGGACCTCTGCTCCATATTTTTATCCAATCCCCTCTTGAAGCTGGTTATGCTTGTAGCCACCACCACCTCCTGCAGCAATGAATTCCACATGTTAATCACCCTTTGGGTGAAGAACTGCTTCCTTTTATCCGTTTTAACCTGACTGCTCAGCAATTTCATTGAATGCCCACGAGTTCTTGTATTGTGAGAAAGGGAGAAAAGTACTTCTCTCTCTACCCTCTCCATCCCATGCATAATCTTGTAAACCTCTATCATGTCACCCCACAGTCGAAATTTCTCCAAGCTAAAGAGCCTCAAGCGTTTTAACCTTTCTTCACAGGGAAAGTGTTCTAAACCTTTAATCATTCTACCTGCCCTTTTCTGGACTTTTTCCAATGCTATAATATCCTTTTTGAGGTGCGGTGACCAGAATTGTACACAGTATTCCAAATGAGACCGCACCATTGATTTATACAGGGGCATTATGATACTGGCTAATTTGTTTTCAATTTCCTTCCTCATAATTCCCAGCATGGCGTTGGCCTTTTTTATTGCAATCGCACACTGTCTTGACATTTTCAGTGAGTTATCTACCACGACCCGAAGATCTCTCTCTTGGTCTGTCTCTTCCAGTTCACACCCCATCAACTTGTATTTGTAGCTGGGATTCTAGGCCCCAATGTTCATTACTTTGCACTTGGCCACACTGAATTTCATCTGCCACACTGACACCCACTCACCCAGCCTCAACAGATCCCTTTGGCGTGCCTCACAATCCTCTTTGGTTCCCACCACCCTGAACAATTTAGTGTCATCTGCAAATTTAGCCACTTCACTGCTTACTCCCAACTCCAAATCATTTATGAACAAGTTAAAGAGCATGGGACCCAGTACTGAGCCCTTCAGCACCCCACTGCTTACCGTCCTCCACTGCGAAGACTGCCCCATTTATACTCACTCTCTGCTTCCTATTAATTAGTCAGTTTTTGATCCACAAGAGGACCTGTCCTTTTACTCCATGACTCTCAAACTTACTAAGGAGCCTTTGATGAGGAACTTTATCAAAAGCTTTCTGGAAATCAAGATAAACAACATCTATTGGGTCTCCTTTGTCCACATGCTTGTTCACCCCCTCAAAGAACATATGAACATATGAAGCTGCCTTATACTGAATCAGACCTTTGGTCCATCAAAGTCAGTATTGTCTTCTCAGACTGGCAGCGGCTCTCCAGGGTCTCAAGCTGAGGCTTTTCACACCTATTTGCCTGGACCCTTTTTTGGAGATGCCAGGGATTGAACCTGGGACCTTCTGCTTCCCAATGTAACAGGTTATTGAGGCAAGATCTTCCCTTACAGAACCCATGCTGAGTATTCCTCAATAACTTGTGTTCATCAATGTGCCTACTCATTCTGTCCTTGATAATGGTTTCTACCACCTTTCCTGGTATTGAAGTCAGACTGACTGGCCTGTAATTTCCTGGATCTCCTCTGGAACCCTTTTTAAAGATGGGGGTGACATTTGCTACCTTCCAGTCCTCAGGAACGGAGGCAAATTTCAATGAAAGATTACATATTTTTGTCAGGAGATCCACAAGTTCAACTTTGAGTTCTTTCAGAACTCTTGGATGTATGCCATCCGGACCTGGTGACTTATTAGTTTTTAATTCATCAATCAGTTGTAGGACCTCCTCCCTTGTCACCTCAATCTGACTCAGGTCTTTCACCACCCCTTCCAAAATTAGTGGTTCTGGAGCAGGCAAACACTTCTCATCTTCCACAGTGCAAAAAATGCATTCAGCTTCTCAGCCATTTCCCTATCCTCCTTCAGTAATCCTTTTACCCCTTGGTCATCCATTAAGGTATCAAATACCTTAAGAAGCACTGCCTAATTTAAGCACTGAAAGATTTCTTTGCCTAACATTTATACTTGGCTTACTCAGGTTCCTCTACATAATAAAGAATCTCCATATGTCATCAAATGCTCTTTTGTAGATCCAATTATATCTGGAATAAGTAAATTTATTCACAAGCATCATATGTCAAAATCCTCCTAAACCTTTCCTCCACTCTGAACAGTAAGGTACCTTTCTGATGCTGTACTAATATTATTCTAGCAGAAGAAAGAGAAAAATACGTGCTCTTTCCGCATAGCAGGTATATAACAGAAACTCTTTTTAATTTCAAATAAAAAGATAATAGAGGTTGTCTGGTTGGAATATTCTGTACTATTTACCAGATTACTTGCTTCTGTGGCTGTTTCACTGAATTGATAACCATCATTTATAGTCTGCCTTTCTCACTAGTACTCAAGGTGGATTACATATACAATTAAAAAACAGTTCAGTCTAATATCAGAGATTATTAATTAAAATAACACAGTGGAATTGGGACTGAAGAATTGGAAAAGCAGCAAAAGCCAACAAAATACTATGTAAGGCAGTGAAATAAACAGTGCAAGTAAAATTTATCCTTTATATAAAACAATTCAACATAACAACAAAAATTCTTAATAAAACAAAACAATGTAATGGGACCTGAAAATTATACTTTAGGAAACAAATAAAATCCTCGCCAGCTCACTGAGGTCAGGTTTCCATGAAGGCTATAAAGCAGGGGTGGCCAAGGGTAGCTCTCCAGATGTTTTTTTGCCTACAACTCCCATCAGCCCCAGCCAGCATGGCCAAAGGCTGGGGCTGATGGGAGTTGTAGGCAAAAAACATCTGGAGAGCTACCCTTGGCCACCCCTGCTATACAGGTATAGACTGAGATGAAAGACACTAGTGGTATTTTTGGTTTTTGGGAAATATATACAAAGGTTACCAACAACAGGCTTCCTCGGGAGGTGGTGGGCTTCTTTGGAGGTTTTTAAGCAATGTCTAAATGGCCATCTGAAAGCAATTCTGATTCTGTGAATTAGGCAGATCATGAGAAAGAGGGCAGGAAGTGTTGCATCAATGCTTCGTTCTGGTGGCCCTTTCTTACATGTCCAAGGAAATGCCAATTGCCACTTTGGTTTCAGTCAGCAGTTTTTCTTCAGGTCAATTTAGCAAAGGATCCTGGAGTTTTTGCCATAATTCTGGGCATGGAGCAGGGGTCATTGGGGATATATGTGTGGGTGGGGGGAGGTATCTGTGAATTTCCTGCATTGTGCAGGGGTTTAGACTAGATGACCCTGGAGATGATCATGTCAGCTTTTTGAAAGATTTAGGATTGTTATTCTTCATAACTTTTCTGTATTCTTCATATTTGGGGAGTTCTGTTTATAATATAGTTTGCTTGTTGTGAGTTAGTTCTCAATGAAATTGCTGAGCAGTCGGGTTAGAATGGATAAAAGGAAGTACTTCTTCATCTAAGGGGTGACTAACACATGGAATTCACTGCCACAGGAGTTGGCGGCGGCTACAAGCACAGACAGCTTCAAGAGAGGACTGGATAAACATATGGAGTAGAGGTCCATCAGTGGCTATTAGCCACAGCGTATTGTTGGAACTCTCTGTCTGGGCAAATGATGCTCTGTATTCTTGGTGCCTGGAAGGGGCAACAGTGTGAGGGCTTCTATTACCCTGGCCCCACTGATGGACCTCCTGGTGGTATCTGGGGCTTTTTGGCCATTGTGTGACAAAGAGTGTTGGACTGGATGGGCCATTGGCCTGTTCCAACATAGCTTCTCTTATGTTCTTACGTTAGTCTGAATCTGTGCAATTCTGGTGTGTGTTTGTGTTTTGTTTCCCTGGTGGGTGGAAATACTGGGCTATAAGGGTTACTTAAAAGTTGGGGTGTAATATCATCTACCTGATCAAATCCTTGAGGCTGATCTCGAGACGGAGAAGGAAATAAGGGAGGTGGCTAAAGCAGATGATATCTGACATCTCCCCATATTCATTTAGCAATCACTTTATTCCTTTGTTATCCAAATCCTCCACTGCTTCTCTGGCTAGTTTCCTGCTCTGGATATACATTTTTTAAAATGTTTAATGTTTTTATTTATTTAGGAAGTTTATATTCTGCCCTAGCTCACAAGTGGGCTCAGGGTGGATTGCAACACAACCAGACAATAAGAACAACAGGATTAAAACTAATAAAAGCAGTGCATTAAAACAATTAACCTCTTCATTACAGAGCAGGAGACAGAGTAATTCTCAACAGTGCAATTTCTAGCTGACCAAGAAGTCAAACATTTTCATGTTACAAGTGGGCCATCAATAGACATGTCTGTGAGAAAATGACCCCTCTTTCCCCAATATTGCAGTCACAAACGTGGTTGCCAGGGCGCCTGGAGAAGTGAGCTTGCACCCGTCTGGCCAGAGAGTGCGAGCAGAGCTATTCAGGAATCAAAAGGGACTCATGTGTACCAACAGCATAAGTGTATACGTGCTTGAGACAGGCACAGAGTGTCTGCAGACGCACACGGATGTTTCCCCGCTAATGCGTGGAGTCTGCCATGGTGAGGAGGAGGCTGCGCCGCCACGGAGCTGTCCGGGCGACCGGTGTTGAAGCGCTAAGCATGGAAGCCACTGTGTTTCGCTAACACCACTTGTAGCCATCTTCCTGCCTGGTTGGGCTTCATTCCTTCTTAGTGGGAACCTCACGTACACACCTTGAGTCATTCCTAGCCCGCAAGCAACCCATCTGTTTCATGAATGGATTAATAGCTCGACTGTTGATCCTAATTGCTCAGTAATATCCTGCACAGCAGTTTTTACCCAGGAGATGATGAGAAAGAGGAAGGATCTCTCCTGCCACATCCAGGCCCTTTGTCTACACCGGGGATACCTAGGTCCATATCTGATTCCCTATTGTCACATTCCCAGATAATCCCATCTCATCCCAATCACCCAACCATTTCCATACTGATATCACTGGAGCCGCCCCAGGCCCTGTCGCAACTTGGAAGTTTCCAGGATGCCCAGGATGAAGGTGATGTTCATTGGTTGAAGCATACACCCAATCAGGTGTCGCCAAAGACTCACCATTGGTCCAGCCGATGTCCAGCCTTCGTGGTCATCAGCGGAACCTCCCATTACCCCTCCCAGTCACCTCCCATCCCCTCAGGACTGAGGTGACTCTATATAACCTGTGGACTAGCTACCCACAGGTGTGTCCTCTATTCAGCAACCCCTATATCCCGCTGTATAGATACATCCCCGATTCCTGATCAGTTTCGGGTCCTCCCCCATTCCCCTCATTCGTCGCCATCGGAGTCTTCCTTGGAGTCTGCGAGAGGTAGTATCACCCTGTATGTTTATCCTTATATGTACCCCTATCGATCTCTCTATATTTCTTCAGATCTGTGTGAATGTGTGATTGTTTTGTACCTTGTGTGGGAGAACTATTATTTCAAATAAATTACAATTGATTTTATTAAATTAGAGTCCAGTTTATTGAGCATCACTCTCTGAATGGTTGAGCCTGGTATACATAGATAAAAAGATTCCTATTAAGGCCAAGTGTCCATTAAACTAATTCCCCAACCTCGTTTTGAGGGCATTTGGCCTAACATGTCTGTCTTGACTTTCAGCAACCCACTCTTTAAAATCCCATTTTGCATACCTAATTGTTGACTTACATTCAGGGGTTGAAATTCTAGCAGGAACTCCTTTGCATATTAGGCCACACACCCCTGATGTAGTCAATTCTCCAAGAACTTACAAAAAAGAGCCTTGGAAGCGCTTGGAGGATTGGCTACATCAGGGGTGTGTCGCCTAATATGCAAAGGAGTTCCTGCTAGAATTGCCCTGTCAACAAACGTCCGTATAGTCAAAGCTATGGTATTCCCAGTAGTAATGCATGGTTGTGAGAGCTGGACCATAAGGAAGGCTGAGTGCAGAAGAAAAGATGCTTTTGAGATGTGGTGTTGGAGAAGAACCTTGAGAGTCTCTTGGACTGCAAGAAGATCAAATGAGTCAGTCCTAAGGGAAATCAACCCAGACTGTTCCCTGGAAGGTCAGATGCTGAAGCTGAAGCTCAAATACTTTGGCCACCAAATGAGAAGGGAGCACTCACTGGAGAAGGTCCTGATGCTGGGAAAGACAGAAGGCAAAAGAAGAAGGGGACAGCAAAAGATGAGATGGCTGGACAGTGTTACTGATGTAACAAACACGGATTTGAGCAGACTTCAGAGGATGATGGAAGACAGGAGGGCCTGGGGTGACTTTGTCCCTGGAATCGCAAAGAGTCAGACTCGACTGTGCGACTGAACAACAACAACCTCAACAAAGACTCCTGAGGCAACTTCAGTCATGGGATAAGAGAATGGATCTCTTATGGATTCAAAACTGGTTAAATGACAGGAAGAAAAGAGCAGGAATCAATGGACAGTTCTCACAGCAGAAGTAAGTAAGCAGTGGGGTCCCACAAGGATAGATATTGAGGCCAGTACTATTTAATTTATTTACAAACGATCTGGAACGAGGGATCAGGATGTAGCGGCCAAGTTTGCAGATGACACAAAAATATTCAGGATGGTGAAAACCAACGCTGACTGTGAAGAGCTCCAAAAGGACCTCCACAAGCTTGCTGAATTGGTGAAAATGTGACAAATGAAGTTCAGTGCTGGTAAGTGTAAGGTGATGCAAATTTGGACAAAAAAAATCCCAACTTTAAATATAGACTAATGGGGTCTGAACTTGCTGAGAATGAGGGGGGAAAAGATCTTGGGGAGGTAGTGAATAGCTCAATGAAAATGTTAACCCAGTGCCTGCAGTGGTGAGAAAGGCAAATTCTATGTTAGAGATTATTAGGAAAGGGACTGTGAATAAAATGGCTGATATTGTAATGCCCTGGTATAGATCTATGGCAGGGGTGGGGAACCTCCGTTCCGAGGGCCGTATACAGCTCTCAAGGTCACTTGGTGTGGCCCTCAGGGATTGCTGGGCCAAACCAAGCCAAGCGGCAGCCTCCCTGGGGCCTGGTTGGCCAACAAGGACCGTGGAGCCCAGCCGTGCTGTGCAGCAGCCTCCGCAGGGCCAGGCAGGGATCACAGGGCCCAGATGTACTGTGCAGCAACCTCCCTGGGGCCTGGCTGGCCGGCCAGAATTGCTGCAGGGCCTGGAAAAGTTACTGTCACAGTTCAGTTTGCACTTGATTATCCCAGATGATGTGGCCTAATATGCTAATATTAGGGGATGTGGTCTAATATGCTACTGAGTTCCTGATGGACTTTTTCTACAAAAAAGCCCTGGACCTATGCATTTGCCTAGGGGGGTGGGTCGGGTATGTGTGTTTGTGTGTGCCAGATTAGGCTCTCTCCACATGACTTCAAATAAAAAAACAATTTGCATTAATTTGCTGGCCTGAATTATTCTCCCTCAGCAGTTGGTAATTTTTTATGGCCCGCAAATGATATTATAAATATCTATATGGCCCCTGGCAGAAAAAAGATTCCCCACCCCTGATCTATGGTGAGGCCTCATTTGGAGTAGTATGTACAGTTCTGGTCATTGCAGAGGTGGAAAAAGTACAAAGGAGGGCAACCAAGATAATTAGGGGGGTTAAAATACCTTCCCTATGAGGAAAGGCTGAAGAGCCTGGGACTTTTCTGTTTATACCAGAGACAACTAAGAGGGGACATGATAGAGGTTTATAAAATTATGTATAGTGTAGAGAGAGTTGACAAAGAGAATTTTTCCCTCTCCCAAAAATACTAGCACTTGAGGGCATTCAATGAAGCCACTGGGCAGTAGGATCTTGACAGACCAAAAGAAATGCTACTTTATACAAAAAGGGATTAAAATGTGGTATTTGCTGCCAGAGGATGTAGTGATGGCCACAGGAATAAACAGCTTTAAAATGAAACTAGATTGATAAAGGATAAATCTATCAATGGCTACTAGCCATGGTGACTGAGGGGAACCTCCACATTCAGAGGCACTAAAATTCTGAATGATAGAGCCAGGAGGCAACATCAGGGAAAAGCCTTGGTCTCTATGCCGTTATTGTCTGTCCAAAGGAACTGGCTGGGCTACTGTGTGAGACAAGATGCTAGACTTAGGGTGGCCAGACCGTTCCGGTCACCCGGGAAAGTCCCGGTTCTGGCCCCCAATTCCCGGCTCCCGGGCTGGCTATGCCGAGACCATTAGAGGGCCCGGTTTAGCCAGCCAGAGAGCTGGTGGGCCGCGCGGGCGGGGAAGGCGGCGAGTGAGGGAGCGTCCCTGCGTGTGTGCAGGGCGATTGTGGTGGGCTCTGCGCATGCGCGGGGATGCTCCCTCCCTCACTCGCCGCCTTCCCCGCCCGCGCGCGGGGCCCGGCGGCGGTGGCGGAGGCCGGGGAGGCGGCGGAAAGGCCGGCGCTGGTCGCTGGAGGCCCTCCAGCGACCAGCACCGGCCTCTCCGCCGCCTCGCCGGCCTCCGCCACCGCCGGGCCCCGCGCGCGGCCCTCCACTGCAGGTGGAGGCTGAGGAGGCGGCGGAGAGGCCGGCACTGGTCGCTGGAGGCCCTCCAGCGACCAGCGCCGGCGTCTCCGCCGCCTCCCCGGCCTCCGCCACCGCCGCCGGGCCCCGCGTGCGGGCCTCCACTGCAGGCGGAGGCAGGGGAGGCGGCGGAGAGGCCGGCGCTGGTCGCTGGAGGCCCTCCAGCGACCAGCGCCGGCGTCTCCGCCGCCTCCCCGGCCTCCGTCACCGCTGCCGGGCCCCGCGCGCGGGCCTCCACTGCAGGCGGAGGCCGGGGAGGCGGCGGAGAGGCCGGCACTGGTCGCTAGAGGGCCTCCAGCGACCAGCGCCGGCCTCTCCGCCGCCTCCCCGGCCTCTCCGCCGCCTCCCCGGCCTCCGCCACCGGGCCCCGCGCGCGGGCCTCCACCCGCCCTGGAAGCAGGTAAGCAGGGCAGGCAGGGAGGGAGGGGGCCGAAAGCGGGGGGGCGGCTGGCGGGAGGGGGCGGCCTTCCTTCCTTCCTTCCGTCCTTCCTTCCTCCTTCCTTCCCTCCCTCCTCCCTTCCTTCCCTCCCTCCCTCCTTCCTCCCTCCTTCCTTCCTCCCTCCTTTCTTCCTTCCCTCCTTCCATCCCTCCCTCCTCCCTTCCTTCCTTCCCTCCCTCCTTCCTTTCTTCCTTCCCTCCCTCCTCCCTTCCTTCCCTCCCTCCCTCCTTCCTCCCTCCTTCCTTCCTTTCTTCCTTCCCTCCCTCCTCCCTTCCCTCCCTCCCTTCCCCCCTTCCTTCCTTCCCTCCCTCCCTCTTTCCTCCCTCCTCCCTCCCTCCCTCCCTCCTTCCTTCCTTCCTTCCGTGGCTCTCAAATATCCGATGTTCATGTCTTGCGGCTCTCAAACATCTGACCTTTATTCTGTGTTGCTCTTTTGTTAAGCAACTCTGGCCACCCCTGGAGTAGACAATACTGACTTTGGTGGACCCAAGCACTGATTCAGTGTAAGGGAGCTTTGTGTTTGTGTCTTCTGGTGCAATTTTGTTCTCAAATCCTGTATTTACTTCATCAGTATATGGGATAAGGCACTTTCTCAACTGTGCTGCATAATGCAGCCTATTTATTTTGTCCTGTTTGCTCTATCTGCGCCACCTTCATCACTTTCGGGGTGTGGATCCCCCAGTGGGGTGGTCTCCCAACTCCCTCCGCCGGCTGTTTCTGATCGTTGTGGGGCCCAGGGGGCCGGCGCAGCGGCCCGCTGAAGCAGCCTGTCGGTCACTTCCGGGTTCCTGTCCTGCATCTCGACCTGTGTTATTAGTGACAGGCTGCTTCGGCGTGGGTCCCACAACGATGGGACCGATGCCACAGGGACGGGCTCGAAACACTCTATAACCCCTCAAAAGAACAGCAGTCTAGCTCGCTTCCCCCGAGCCCTGCCGCCATAAGCCTCAAGGGGGCTCATTTTGCGGCATCTCCCGGCGGGAGGGTGGCACCCGCACGGGACACATATCAAATGAAAGAGGGGGCGCAGGGCTATCAGAAACAGCCGGCGGTGGGAGTCGGGAGACCACCCCACTGGGGGATCCTCACCCCGAAAGTGATGAAGGTGGCGCAGATAGAGCCAACAGAGCAAACAGGACAAAATAAATAGGCTGCATTATGCAGCACAGTCTCACTGGAATCTCACTGGCTTCTCAGCGTGGAACCCATTCTCTCTAGTCTTCTCACTTTGAAAAAAGTAAAAAAAGAGTTTTATTTAACTTTATTTCCCCCTTTCCCTCTCTATAAATAATCTTGGTGTTTCCGGCGGTGATATTTGGGGGATTTTTGGGGACGTCACAGGAAGTGCTGTGAAGTCACTTCCTGTTTCCGGCAGTGGCATTTGGGGGAAATGATGTCATTTGGGGGAAATGATGTCACAGGAAGTGATGTCACTTCCTGCTTCCGGCAGGTGGCGCGGGGGGGAATGATGTCACAGGAAGTGATGTCACTTCCTGTTTCCAGCGGTGGCATGACATCACCGGAAGTGCCGTCACTGGAAGTGATGTCACTTCCTGTTTCCGGCACATTCCTTCCCCCCTCAAGGTGTCCCTGGCTGGCCTGCAGAAATTATGGCCACCCTAGCTAGACTAGATGGACCATTAGTCTGATCCAGCAGGGTTCTTTGTATGTTCTGAATTGCTCTACCAGCTTATCTAGGTAAGAACTCTTATTTCAGATCAAAATTATCACTTTAATTGATTTGAATATCACTATCGCAACAATCACATCACTAAGCTATGGAAAATGGTTTTCATTTACTGGTGAGCAACACAGATAGTTAATTTAAAGTGCCTATTTATAAACTTTAGTATATATATCTCCCTACAATGGATAAAATGAAATTAAATGATCAGCCAAAAAATTTAGTAGTGTTTCTAGAGCCTACTTTGATTTTTGCAGTATAGGTTGGCATATATAGGAATATATTTTATTATTTATATCCTTCTAGGAAGCTTTTTTCCTTTCTAGTCTCATTTGACCTATGATCCATGCTTCTTCATTTTCTAGCATGGAAATTGCTAGCAAAAAACTGGCCCATCCTCCTTACCTGGTCAACTTTCAGATGCCTGTTCTGCTAGCTGGCTGGGCTTATAGAACCGCCAGACACTGTGTTAACCTTTCCAGGGTGGGCCATCTGCCTCCTCTGAAAACTGGCATCATCCTGGGGATTAATGACACCCACTTTTCCCTTTCTATGCAGAGGAAACAGGGTTTTAGGGAACAGTGACTGGACTGTCACCACAGCTGGAATAAGCAACCCCATTCCCTGAGGTTGAGCTCCAGCTGATACCTTTTGCTTTGGGAACCTCTCAGTTTTGGTTCTCTTATTATTCAGTTCAAGTCAGATTCTTTTAAATCTCCTTTCTTGTTATGTGTGTTTGGGGGGGGGGGGGGCTTTGTCTAATGTCAAAATGCCAAAAAAGGGAATGATGGATCAAGCTCATCTTGTGACCTGACAACCACAACACTAGCCTTGCTTTCAAATAAACTTTTGTTTGGCTTTTATTTCCTGTAAGAAAGGAACTGATAACTGTCCTTTTTACTTATTTTAAAAATGGAATTCCAGATCCTGAAATGTTCTAGTGTTATTTCTGAATTTTTACAAAATAAAAAGATATAGCTTGAAAGAAAATTCTAGAGTAGATAGGTGAGTCTGGACAATATCTAAATTCACCAGCAGAAGGAGTTAGATGTATGCCATAAGGCAGAGAGTTACAGGAAGCAGCAAAGCAAGAATAGAAAATGTAGTTTTGGTATAAGGAGACTAAAGGACCATGCAGAACAACAAAAGGGCAGGCCTCAGAATCAGTGGGAGCTCACAGGAGCGCAGCTCCTGAACCTTTCTGAGAGTTCCTCCTCCTCCTTCTGAGAGTTCCACCTCCTTGTCCATTGACTAGTTTGTGCAGCTGCATAACAATCCCTGGATAAGCTCCACCACCTATTTTTCTACAAAATGACCCCTGCAAAAGGGTAATTATTAGTTATTGGTAAGTAATCAGCCACTCTACAAGAATGCAAGTGACCAACTTTCAGATGCCTTTTAACAATGAAATGCTATTTTAAGTATTTACTGAACAATAAAATGGGACAATAAAAAGCATGTCAACTATGTTTAAAGCAGAATAATAAACTGTTCACAATACTTCTTACTTTTTTGTAATACAGGCCTCTCACCCAATAATGAAAAACAGTGTGTTTTACAAAATGTACCTTTTAATCTTTCTCTGAGATCTATCCCTACAATACATCTGGTTTTATGGAAGCAATGAAGGATGATAATGCAGAGAGCACCAGATTTTTGGCTGCTGTGCGCAATTCAACATACCTCCAGTCAGGGCTTTTTTGGTAGAAAAAGCCCAGCAGGAACTCATTTGCATATTAGGCCACACCCCTTGATGTCACCATTGTAGCAGGAATGTATTTGCATATTAGGCCACACATTCCTGACACCAAGCCAGCCAGAATTGCGTTCCTGCGCATTCCTGCTCAAAAAAAGCCCTGCTTCCAGTGGAATCCCACATCTCATTAGCAATTGAAACTTTAGGGAGAAACGGTTAAAACAACTCATTTGCTTCATGACAGAGCTAGTGCATGTGTAAGGTACAGAAAAAATATCCTCAAAAAATAGGTGTTGTGAGGCAGACTGATTTATTGCATACCTGCCATTTGTACCATGAATCAAAGATTAGGGTTTCCAGAACCATTTTGAGCTGGAGAGCAGACAGAAACAAAGGTAAGCACAAGGCCCAAGGAGAGTGCAGGTCTGATTAATAAGGTTTTTAAATGGTTTTACCACACTCAGGACCACACTGTGATCATCCTGGCACTTGTTTTAACATTTGTGTAAAAATGGTGGTTAAGTAGTATAAAATAGGAACATTTCCCAATGAAAATGGTTGATACAAGAATGGTCTTCCCAACCATGGACAACAATTTAAACAAATAAAATACATATTTGTGCATTTCTAGATGACAGAGGACTGGGAGGACACCAGCTAAGAAACTAACGGTCCTTCACTGAAGAATCCCATTCCCAACTTTCTTCTATCTACAATACTTATCATTTCAACAGCACTTTTTTGAAGCACTCACAGCATTTCATATATATTATTTTAAGTAATCCTCCCCAAAGCTCTGTAAATTAGGTCAGTATTACTATCCCCATATAACTGGTAGGAAGATGGGAGACAGTAACTTGCCTAAGGCCACCCAGTGACTTTATGGCTGGGTTAATACAGAAAAGAGAACTTCACCTTATTGCTCAAGTTCATAAACAATCTAAAGGAGAATTGTAAATGCTAAAATAAATAGGACAAAACTATGCTAAATCTATTCTCAGTTCCCCTGGTTGCTTTGGAAAGTGAATTCTATGGCATTATACCCCACTGATGTCTCTCCCAAACCCTGCCTTCCCCAGGCTCCACCCTCCAATCTCCAGCTATTTCCCAACCCAGCCAACAGTGTCAATCCTTTGTACATTTTGGCTGAGTGCTTATTCAAATAAGTGTCAAATGACTTCTGCTGTCCAGCAAAAGTAAGTCCATTTAACAACAAAAAAAAGGACTGACAATAAGCAACTGTTTCTGACACCTCCCCCCTCGTCCCTGGCTTGCTCCTTTCCTACATACAAACTACATGGCTTGCTCCTCTCCTTCCCATAAAGTGCTCCTGATGTGGTTCTAACAGTTTTAATGAAACCACAGGAGTGCCTCTTTTCTCATACTTTGTGGGCATTGAGTAAAAATCCCATTGAACTCAGTGAAAGCTAAGCTGTGTGTTCTGTCCTTACAACTCATGGCCACCAACTTACTGGGGGTTACTTTGCAACCCCTGAAGGCCATGTGACCACCATGACAGGTGCCATTAGGCTCTCAGTGGTTTCCTAGCTCCTGGGCTTCATTGGAGGTGGAGTGCCTCCTCTGTGGCCAGCCAACTGCTGGCTGCATTTGGATTCCCATAGCCATAGGGCTGCCAAGTCCAATTCAAGAAATATCTAGGGACTCTGGGGGTGGAGCCAGGAGCAAGGGTGTGCAAGCACGACTGAACTCCAAAGGGAGTTCTGGCCATCACATTGAAAGGGACCACACAAATTTTAAATGCCTTCCCTCCATTTGGCAATAATGATGAGGCACCTTCTTTTGGGGCTCATAGAATTGGTCCTCCTGGTCTAATCTTTTGAAACTTGGGGGGTGTTTTGAGGAGAACCACCAGATGCTATGTTGAAAATTTGGGGCCTCTACCTCAAAAACCAAGCCCCCCCCCCCGAGCCCCAGGTATCCACAGACTGATTCTCCCTTGTACCCTATGGGAACCAGTCTCCATAGGGAATAATTAAGTGCCCAACAGACATTTCCTTTCCCCCCCACACACACTTTCTGATAACCCTGAAGTGAGGGAAGGGCCTCCAAACTGGGGGATCCCCTACCCCCAGCTGAAGATCGGCAACCCTATGATAGTCATCTAAAGAGAAGAAGTGCACCTGCTTACCAAGTGAAACCTCGAGTTCCAGCTCATCTGAAGACAATGCTCCAGAGAGGCATAAATCAAACAAGAAGCATGGCCACAAAAGACATAAGTCTTATTTCTTAGCAAGATTCCCTGTTTCCTCTTCTATTGCCAAAGATGCCTCGCTTTCAGGGGGAGAAGTTTTGGATGCCGGCCCTGGAGGCAAACCGCTACCCGGACCCCTTCCTGGAGGAGCTATGGAACCTTGGCACAGACTGATCATGCAGCGAGTATTTATTTCTATTGCCCTGTCCATAAGGCAGTGGAAACCTTCCTGGCTTTTGCCTCTTCTAGTGGGTTGAGGGGAAAGGTTGTGGCCTGTTGCTGAGACCTTGGTCTTTCAGTATCTGGCTTTCATGAGGCAATGTGGGCTTGCACCCAGGACTATGGCTGTTCATCTATCTGCTATATCATTCTTTAGCAATGTTCAAGGCTATCCAGATACCTGCTGCTCTTTCGCAGCCACAAGACAATAGAAGGTTGAAGGAGATTCACTCCTTGCAAACCAGATGCCCATCTTCCTATCACCTTTTGTGTCCTGACAGCACTTTTACAGCAGCTTCCAGCAGTCTGTTGGCCTATCTTTGAGGTTAACATGTTTCAGGCTTCATTTACACCAGCATTTTATGGTGCCTTTTTTTTGCAGTGAGCTCCTTTCAGCCTCTAGGCATGACCATTCAGGCTGGGCCCTGGCATTAAGTGACATCCATATTCAAGGACCAACCATGAAAGTGCTCCTTCACAAAGACAGAGCAGAGGGGCCATAACTCCCACCTTTTAGTTAGACCTGTTGGAATCAGACACCTTTGTCCTGTTCAACTCATGATGGAATATCTGGCTGCATGCCCTCCCAGGCACTGCCTTCTCTTCCTGCATGACTGTTTTCTTACCCACTTTTAGTTTGCTAGCATACTTAAGGCTGGGATTGCTTCTATGGATCTTAGTTCTGGGGATTTGGGCACATGTACTTTTTAGATTGTGTTACTGAGAGGCACTGCCTGATAAAATGGAGTACCCCAGCGCCTAGAGAGAGAGTGTGGGTCTCCAAGTCTCTTAGCTAATTTCCCCTTTAAAAATAAGAGACTTAAAAGCATTGCCGGTAACAATTGGTGTTGCCACCTCTGCAGCTGAGTGTGGGATGCCCTCTGATACCTCAGCTCACTGTACCTATGTCCACTCTCATGAGGTCCTTCTTCTCATTCTGTCTGATTTTTAGTTTTTCCCACATTCCTTCAGTGTGGTTTGGATTGTAGGCCACGGTATTGTTCACTGGGCAGGCTGCTACACTTCCACTTCAGGATGGGGTTCTTTGCTAGGACTGGATGACCACCAGTGGATTGATTGGATAGAACAAAGGCATATGCAATGGGACATCTTTTTGCCTATAGAGCAATCCAGTGGACCTCTGGATGCATTGGTGATCCAGCTGGAGGAGAATGACCTACCCAGCTGTAAAGGCATCAACCTCGTGTTGGCCATGTTGGCAGCCTTGCAGGCCTTACAGTCTCAGCTTCCTTAGGTTGAATTAGTTTGGTCAGAGCTGTTGAAAAAGAGAAATTGGAGGGGTGAGGTTCCCTTCAGCAAAGTGGACACAGCAAAGAGGAAAGTGTGCAAGGCTACAGCTTGCTTTGTTGAATCTGTAGGGAGTTCAGTCATTCACCATCTGGATATTTCTTTTAGGCTGTTGGCCCTGTATAAGGCTGACCAGGACTTTTTTGGTAGAAAAAGCCCAGCAGAACTCATTTGCACGTTAGCAATGCCTCCTGACATCACCATTGTTTCACACGGGGCTTTTTAGTAGAAAAAGTCTAGCAGGAACTCATTTGCATATCAGGCCACACACCCCTGATGCCAAGCCAACTGGAACTGCATTCCTGTGCATTTCTGCTAAAAAAACAAACAAACCTAAGGCTGACAGGATACATCTGTCCAGCTGAGGAGGACCTACAGCTGCATGGTATTTAGGGCTCCCTCCTTTCTTGATTGTAGAACTAGCAGCATTTGGAAGGAACAGGGCAGAGGCCCAGCTCTGGGAGTGGTTTTAGGAACTGAGGCAGATTCATTTTGGGAAGGCTGTGCCTGAGTTCCTACCTCCCTGGTAGGGATCCTCTTACGGGGTCTTGAGGGTTGAGGCATTTAGTGCATGCCCAGCTTGTGAGCAGTTGCTTTATTCCAGGGGTGTCAAATGTGCAGCCCATGGGACAAATCAGGTCCCCAGAGAGTTCCTATCAGGCCTGAAAGCAACTCACTGTCATCTGCTTCCTTCTCCCTCTCCTGCTTCCTTCTGCATCACAGCTTGGTTTGCCAGGCTTGTTCAATTGCACTGGAGCTACAGAACAAACCCTCTTTCCTCCATTAGCTGAGCCCCTCCTTGTCCCCTGGGGATGGAGAGAAAGAGTCAGAGCTTCATTTGCCCAGCTCCCTCAATTGTAGGGAGAGATATAAAGCACCTTTAAGGCCAACAAAGTTTCATTCAAGGTATGAGCTTTTTGCCTTGCTACACAGAAAGAGAGTATGTGTGTTTTGTTGGCTCATTATGCCAGGGCTTCCTGGGTGCAAATGGATTTGCCTCCCCCTTTTCACTGTATTCATGCCTTCATGGTCCAGTCTTTCTCAGTAGAAAAGCAATGTAAATTATTAAGATGAGGAATAACAATAAGCCAGTGAGGTTGATTAGGCTGAGAGTGTGTGTCCAGATAAAGTTCACCCGGCATGTTTCCTTTGATTTTTCTTTCACATTTCACATTTCCCTTTGGTTTCCTTTGCTTGATTGGGGATTTTGAACTTAGACTTCCCTGATAGTAGGCTGATACTGACCACTATACAAGGCTCACTACTGCTGCACACACTCATAGGAGTTGTAGTTATTTCTCTCGGGAAAACTATAGTTCCGTAACCCTCAGTCTGTGCCATGGTGCCTTCACATGTTCTTGAGCAGCACACAAAGCAACTTATGTAATAATAATAATAATAAATTGTTATTTATACCCCGCCCTCCCTGCCGAAGCAGGCTCAGGGCGGCTCACAAGACATAAGCTCACAATGTACAAAAGTTCACAATGACAAGCTATTTCATGTTTTCTCCTGGGGTTTAGGCTCAGAACATTGATCATGAGATTTCTGTAATGGATGTCAATAAATCAAAAGTAGGTTTGCAACACACCTGAACAATACCTGAACTGAAGACTGCTATGGCACAGACATTGTCTCCAGATTCTGATGCAATAATTCAGAGCAAGAGGTGTCAATTATCAGAGACTGTTAAATGAAATATTGCAAGAGTACTAATCTTTTCAGCATGTTTTATTTTAAGTTTTTTTTAAAAAATTAATTGCATTTGTCAGTGTCCTTTATAACGTTTATATCTCTGCTACCTGGCATCAGATTTTATGGCCTGGCCTGACAAGGTCTCATGTATGCCAGATTCGTCCCTCATAACAAATGAGTTTGACAACTCTGGGTTCCACACATGGACTTGTGCCTCTGTGAGACCACCTTCTTGTCACTCCTGGTTTTCCCGGCATGAGGGCTGGGATGCAGTTCATCAGCCGGCAAGCAGGCTGCTTGATGTTTGGATCTGATCCTTTGCTGCACCAAATGCTCTGAATGCTGTAATCAATTAGGCTGCGGCCTGTTTTTCCCTAGATACAAACTGTGTGTTGTTTTTCTTGCTGTGTTTTACCTCTTCCCTGTTTAATGCCTTGGTGCCCTTAGGAATGCAATGAACATAAGCGAGAGCATGCATATTCATAATTTGTTAGCATTATGGTCAGAGAAATGGTTTGGCTTTTCAAGCTGAACTGGATAGGACCAGCAGCAGACAGCACAATTGACCCAGATGTTCTGTGGAATATCAATGAATGTTTTCATTTAATAATTATGTTTCTTATTTTAAGTCTTAAATAGATATATGTGTTGTTGTTGTTAATTCGGCTTAATGATTCACCCATCCCAGCTGCTACTGGGCTGTGGGCGATGTACAGCAAAGAGATAAAAATACATACATATAAATCAATAAAACCAGTTGAACTGGAGCAAAGACCTTGATGGCATCTCATTAAAAGCTATTATTCAGATCTCTGGACATTGCATCAGGGGAAGGAGGACCCCTCAAAAAGCAGGGAGGAAAGAGGTGCCAACACAGCAACCACCACTGTCCTTATGCAAAGGCTTGATGGAACATCTCCTCTGCCTTACAGGCCCTGTAAAAGATCTCACAGGGCCCTGGTGTCTTCCAACAGAGCATTCCACCAAGTTGGGGCCACGACTGAAAAGGTCCTTGCCCTTGTCAAGGACAGCTGGACCTCTTTAGGACTGGGGATCACCAGCAGGTTCCAACCAGTAGAGCGAAACACCTTTCCAGGGACATAGAGAAGGAGGCTGTCCCATAGGTACGTTGGTCACAGACTATTCAAAACCTTAAAGGTCATAACCAAAACCCTGAATCTGACTCAGGACTCAACCAGCAGGCAGTGTATCTAAGCAAATAAATTACTACAGAAATAGAAATCACAGGCACAATCCTGCCAAAATTCAGCCCTTTGGGGGTCCCATTGATTTCAGTGTAACAGAGCAGCGTGCAGGCATCTCTTTACTGAAATCAATGAAATTTTAAAATATTCAAACTTTGGTTGCATCATACCTGACACGTCTTCTACCCCATCTATATTCCATATTCCACTAGGCTTGAGAAGAAATACCTGGAAAATTATTTCTGTTCCCCATGAAAAAGAATTGCCAAATCCACTAATTCTACTTGATGAAGCTGTAGTTGAGAAAATAATTTCTTTATATCTCTTTACACAAAAGAAATCTTTATTTCCCATGCTACATGGCATGTAAAATCAGGTTTTTTTTAAAAAAAATCATCCAATGCTGATCATCCCTCATTTAAATAATATTGAACACCCATCTTTCAAATGCAGCAAAGGCAACAACTGACACACTACTTAAAAAGCAAATTCTACAACAGTAATCACAATGTGCAGCTCGGAGAGTTCCTACAGATTTCCCCATATACTCTGCATCAAGGATAGGGCTGTTGATTCATAAAGTGAATGTGGTTTGTTAACACTCTAAGTATACAAACATAGTTCTACTTCACCTGAACCCATACTCTCTGCCTCAACTTAGTTATGACAAATGTTCCTGGGGAAAGAGCTTTCTTTAAACAATGCAAGTTCCATTAATTTAAGCAATTACATTAAACTTTCATGCAGCCAACTCATCTAACCGATTCTATGTGCTCTTTTCTCCAACAACCCCAGAAGGATCTTTATGGAAATTATTATTAAAATTGTTCTGCTAAATATTGCAGGAAACCTACTGGTTGCTGGTTCGCAAACCAAGTTTCAGGGTGCTCATATACTAGTTATTGGTAATATCTACAGGACTGATGTTTAGAGGTAAGCAAAAAAGTTCACTTTTTTCCCTGGGTTCACTTGCCAAGTTGTGCCAAGGTAGATTAGAATGCACACACACTCCTAAAGGTCAGGCATAAATAACAGGAGCTCGGCCAACAAAGTAGAAGTTGCAAGGTTTCAGTGCTAGTAAATCCCTTCCAATCCATCTTCCAGCCAGGGTTCGGGACTGCGAAAGCTCTGGTTGACAATCTCTGATTACAACTTGATGCAAGTGGGATGGCACACCTGATCCTGTTGGATCTGTCTGCTGCCTTTGACACAGTAGACTATTTGGTCCTGGTCAACCGCCTAGGCTCCGAGGGTGTAAAAGGTACAGCCTTGAGCTGGTTGTCCTCATTCCTTCAGGGTCGGTCCCAGAGGGTAATCAGGGGTGGAGAGCCAGTTTGGTGTAGTGGTTAAGTGTGCGGACTCTTATCTGGGAGAACCGGGTTTGATTCCCCACTCCTCCACTTGCACCTGCTGGAATGGCCTTGGGTCAGCCATAACTCTGGCAGAGGTTGTCCTTGAAAGGGCAGCTGCTGTGAGAGCCCTCTCCAGCCCCACCCACCTCACAGGGTGTCTGTTGTGGGGGAGGAAGGTAAAGGAGATTGTAAGCCGCTCTGAGACTCTTCGGAGTGGAGGGCGGGATATAAATCCAATATCTTCTTCAATATCTTCTTGGAGAGAGGTCATTACAGCGGGCCCTAGCCTTCCCTTCCAATCCATCTTCCAGCCAGGGTTGGGGACTGCAAAAGCTCTGGTTGACAATCTCTGATTACAACTTGATGCAACTGGGATGGCACACCTGATCCTGTTGGATCTGTCTGCTCCCTTTGACACAGTAGACTATTTGGTCCTGGTCAACCGCCTAGGCTCCGAGGGTGTAAAAGGGGTCGATTGTGGAGAGAATCCACAGGGGTCGATTCTCTCCACAATATTATTTAACATCTATATGTGCCCTCTGGCCGAGATTGCCAGGAGGTCTAGAGTGAGGTGTCATCAATATGCAGATAACACCCAGCCCTGCCTCTTATTTAAGCAGAGACCAGTAGTTGGAATTCCAGTCTTGGCCTCCCACTTGGATGCAGTGGTGGAATGGATAGGTGAGAGTTAGTTGAAACTAAATCCATCTAAAACAGAGATTATATGGCTAAGGAAGCCCAGCTCTTGGGGAGGGGGGGCACTTCTACCAACCTTTGATGGAGTGTGTCTTTCTACAGTTGACTCGGTTAGGAATTTGGGAATATGGCTCAATTCTTTGCTCTCCATGGACAAGTATGTATTTTACCATCTATGCTGTGCCCGCCACCTGGCTCCCTATCTGTCTCAGGAAGACCTTTTCACATGTAACATGCTGTATACACCTCTGAAAATGCTTTGGAATGTGCAAGAGGTCCACAATGCAGCTGGCAGATTGTTGATAGGAGTGTCCTGGTCAGCACATATAACACTATCATATGGCTCCTGATTAGTTGCTGCCTTCTAGTGCCAATTCAAAGTGTTGGTACTTTAAAGCCCTAAATGGCCTGGGACCCCCATGCCCTCACGTCCTTCAGTAGCTGATAAATAAAACCAGTAATTAGTTGCTGTAACCTCAAATAAGATCAGCCCATGTCCCTGGCCTAGGCCAGCCTGGCCTCAAAGCCCATGATTAGGGTTACCAACTCTGGATTAGGAAATACCTGGAGATCTGGGGGTGAAGCCAGGGCTAAAGAGTCCACACTCCAAAGCAGTCATTTCCTCCAGGGGGAACTGATCTGTATCATCTGAAGATTTGTTGTAATTCTGGGAGATCTCCAGGCTCTACCTGGTGGTTGGCAAGCCCATCCATGACCTGGTACCTAAAATAGTTATCTACAGATTTCTCCAGATATTGCCCAATGCTTGGATTATCTGACTACAGTACCTTACCAAAATCAAACCAGTTTGCTAATAGATTCGGAGAGGTCCATTTCTTTCCTGAAGACATGCCTTGGTGATTTTATGCCTGGCTCCATACATACATATTTGGTGCAAGAAGAGTGCTATTGGGCATGTGTGAGCGGCATATTTTAAATGATACTAAGATCAGTCCATGGCAGTCCCAAAAGAAAAAAAGTAATGTGGGAAGGAGCAAGGTTCTGACTATATTCTGTGAGGTGTTTTATTTCAAAACTGCTGCATGTTCAAACTCAACATCTTTACTATCACTACTATTAAGACAGTTTTATGGCTTACATTTCTCTTGTTAAAGAAAGAGATCCATACAGGAAGGTCTCTGCTGAGACTGCAACCAAACAGGTAGATCTGTCCACCTACTTGTCAAGGCTGAGAGTTTGCAAACCTACAAAGATCAACAATATGGGGAAGACCTGAGCATCAAGACATAGTGAGAGGCTTTGCTCAAATGTGAACTTTGATATAGGTATGGGTTCATCTAGCCTAATCTTATGTACACTGACTGGCAGTGGCTCTGCCATAGAAATGAACTGAAGTGCTGCTATGCAAGCCACACTGAGTTTCTTGGAGACAGGACAGGATGTGAATGCAAAGGGAAAGAACACAGACATCTATCCAAGACCCAGGGTTTTTTTTGTAGCAGGAACTCCTTTGCATATTAGGCGATACCTCCCTGATGTAGCCAATCCTCCAAGAGTTTACAGGGCTCTTCATACAGGGCCTACGGTAAGCTCCAGGATGATTGGTTACAGCAGGGGTGTGTGGCCTAATATGCAAAGGAGTTCCTGCTACAAAAAAAGCCCTGCCAAGACCAACTAACTGAAACCTTTGGTGGTGGGGAGAGAGACTGCAGGGATCAAAATGAGACTGCCACCAATTTACAGCCTCACCTTTGAATCCAAACAAAGGCCTATTTTCTTTATCTAGCTTAGCACTTTTTAACCTTTGCAGGCCTAGAACTCATTGAGCTGCAAGTATGTGGCATCAGAGTAACATGATACAAGGCTGGGGGGGTGGGCGAAAGTTTTGACCTTGCTGATATCAGTACTAGTAAAAGCCCAACAGATTTGGGGACCATGGTTCCAGCATATTGGCAAGCTGGAAAGATTTTCAGAAGCATGAAAATAAAAGGGCCTAGAGGACAAATCCTTTGAAGGAATGTTGAAATATTGACCCCCATGTAGCCTGGAACAAATAAGATTAAGGAGAGACAGGTTGGGGGGGGGACATTTAAAAGGGAGAGGGAAAAATAAACAATGGTTCACTCTACTCTGCTACATTTAAGTTAAATTGCAGGAAGCAACTTCCTAATTGTAAGAGAGTTTCAGCCATAGAATAAGCTGTCTAAAGAGTTTGCGATTTACTATTTGCCTCTTAACTCCCTGTAAAATTGCATTATAAATGATGTTGAAAATGAGCAATGAAATGGGTTAGGTACTTATTTGTGCAACAATGTGTAATTTATGGGTGTTTTTTAAAACCTCCAAATATTTATAAATTTGATCTTTTCTTGAATACTATTAATCTTGTATACATGTAAGCTTTGCAGAGAAAACTCACAGACTGTATGATATTACATATGGTCCCACTGGTTGTGGGGTGGTAAGGTTCCCCTCTATACATTTCACGAATCTGTTTTGTTTTTACTTCATTTTTTATTTATATCCCATTATTCTCCCTAATGGTGTTACAAAGCAGCTTATCACATTGTTCTCCTCTCTTCTACCTTATCCTTACAACAGGAATGCTGTGACTTATGTTACTGAGTGATTGTGTCAGGCCCAAAGGTCACTCTGTGAGCTTCCATGGCAGAGTAGGATTCAAACTCGATTATTCCAGATCCTACTATTAACCAGCTAGTATTAACCACTACATCACACCAGCCATCATGGGGTCTGGAACCCACAAAACCTTTTGGACTTTAAAGTGCCACAAGAATAGTTGAAGTTGAACCCAGCGAAGACAGAGGTTCCCCATGTGGGTCGTGGCACTCTGGGGAAGGAAATATCTCTCCCGGCCTTTGACGGGGCGCCTCTGAAGACGGCGCAACGGGTAAAGAGCCTGGGTGTTTTACTGGAGCCTTCATTATCAATGGAGGCCCAGATAACAGCCACTGCCAAGTCAGCATTTTTTCATCTGAGGCGGGCGAGGCAGTTGGCCCCTTTCCTAGAGCGGCAGGACCTAGCAATGGTGATCTATGCGACGGTCACCTCAAGACTGGACTACTGTAACGCTCTCTACATGGAGCTGCCTCTGTACCGGACCCGGGAACTGCAGCTAGTGCAGAATGCGGCAGCCAGGCTGCTACTTGGTCTCCCAAGACGGGAGCATATACGGCCGGGGCTACGCGGACTGCACTGGCTGCCGATTGTATACCGGATTCAGTACAAAGTGCTGGTCATAACCTTTAAAGCCCTATATGGCCAAGGACCGACCTACCTGAGGGACCGTCTCTCCCCATATGAGCCCCAGAGAGCACTGAGGTCAGTAGGCAAAAACAGACTGAATATCCCTGGGCCAAAAGAAGTTAAACTTCAAAGCACCCGCACTCGGGCCTTTTCAGCCGCGGCCCCACAACTCTGGAACCAGCTCCCAGAGGAGGTGCGGGCCCTGCGGAGCTTAGACCAGTTCCGCAGGGCCTGCAAGACCGCCCTCTTCAAACAGGCATTCACCAATGACTGAGCTAATGTTTACTGCTAAATTAATACTGTTTACCGCCAATGTTAGTTTTAGTAATGTTTTGATTATTTATTGATTGGTTTTAATGTGAATTTAATGTTTTATTATTGCATTGTTTCACTTTTAAATGCTGTTAGCCGCCCTGAGCCTGCTCCGGCGGGGGAGGGCGGGATATAAATAAAATTTTACATTACATTACATTACATAGTTGCTTGATTAACTGGAACTACCATGAATTGATCTAGGAACCTCCTAAAGAGAATGCACACTCCACGATTGAGCTGTGATCTCTACCCTTGAACAGGTTAGTTTTCCACCAGTAATAAATAAGCAAAGACCAGTCTCCTACCAATGAACTGTTTACTTGGCATCCCTCACTGATGTTTGTTAATTATGGCTTGTCAATTACGTCGTTTCAGACTTGCCAAATTCTTCCTAGACAGCATTTAAGCTTTGGACTAGCTCTCCTTTGTTCTTGGCAACACTCACAGGGTAAAATGACAAACACTTATTGTGTGATGATTGCTTTTTTAAAACCCTTGAACACTGGAACGTATTACATGAAACAACTATGAGTTTTCTTCAAGAGGCCACTGGGATAATTTAGTTATTTACTTTCAAAAGGAGTTTTACCATTGCCATAATACTACTAATCCTTGCTCAGATATGGACTTTGATACAGATATGGCACCTCTAGCCCAATGTTATGTACACTGACTGACAGTAGCTCTGACATGTAACTGATTTTACTGTTGTACATCGCCCTGAGTCTGGCGCTGGCCAGGATAGGGCGATTCATCAAATATAATAATAATAATAATAATAATAATAATAATAATAATAATAATAATAATAATAATAATAATAATAATAATGAACTGAAATACCACTATGCAAGCCACACTGAGTTTCTTAGAGAGAGGAGAGGATGGAAATACAAAGGGAAAGAACACAAACATATTTCCAAGCACAACTAACTGAGATCTCTGAAAAAAGAGCCAGTATGGTGTAGTGGTTAATGCACAGACTCTTATCTCGAAGAACCAGGTTTGAGTCCCCACTCCTCCACATGCACTTGCTCATGTGACTTTGAGTCAGTCATAAGTTCTTGCAGAGCTTCTCCTTTCAAGAGCAGTTTCTGTCAGAGCTCTCTCAGCCACGCCTACCTCACAGGGTGTCTGTTGTGGGGTGGGGGAAAAAAGAAACTGTAAGCCACTCTGAGACTCCCTTGAGTAGTGAAGGGTGGAGTATAAATCAAATTTCTTCTTCCTCTTCCTCCTCTTCAATATATTCCTACTACTGAGAACTTAGAACTCTAAGGTAAGCACAAATTTTTTTAAGGACAAAATGGTTCTTATTTGTTTAAAACCCTATCAAGATCTCTGACCACTATCAAGTTACCAGTGGCTTGAATATAGTAGAGGAATTCCATGGATGGGAGAAGCAGGACTTTTTCACCAATATCTCCCTCCCGCTGCAGACTTCCACATCTCTCTGTACTGTTCCTGGGAGAGTCGCCCAGAATATATTGGGGGAGGGGGTGGTTGTGGAGGAGGGGAAGTCCCCCTCCACAGACAGAAGTCCTTTCCATCCACAGAAATTTCTGGTGGAACTGATGTCCTAGGAAAGAATTTAAAAGGGGGGAGAAGGAGGAAGAGATTAGATTTATACCCCACCCTTCACTACCTGAAGGAGTCTCAGAGCAGCGTACAATCTCCTTTCCCTTCCCCTCCCCACAACAGACACTCTGTGAGGTAGATGGGGCTGAAAGATCTCTAACAGAAACTTCTCTTGAGAAAACAGCTTCTGACAGTTATGACTGACTCAAGATTACACAGTAGATTATAGAGTACATTACAGAATACAGATTATAGAGTAGACTACAGAATACAGTAGATTACAGGGTAGAAGAAGAAAGCAAGGAAAAATTAAGTAAAAATAATATGTGAAAACAGAAACAGACTATATTTTTTTTCTGTTAAACTCCACAGAAATATTCTTTGCTTTTAACTTGTTTCTGTTTCTTAAGCATTTTCTATCCTGCTGAATTACAAAATCTTCACCAATAATAATGCAGAGATGCTGTGAAGAAAAGGAAAAATGTTTAGCTTTTCATTTCCATCCTCTACCACCTTTGGAACCATACACGAGAAAGGCCAAAAATGTGCTCATTTCAATAGTAACTTGTTCGGTGAGCTTCCAAAATGGCCTGTTTTGGAGAATCTGAAATTATTTCCCTTTATCAAAATTCCTATATCCAAGTTAGGATTGCCAATTCCCCCGATTTGGAGGCTCTCCCCCCTTTCAGGATCATTAGAAAGCTGGGGCGGGGGAGAATGGAGAGAAATGTCTGTTGGGTACTCCATTATTCCCTATGGAGACTGATTCCAATAGGGTATAATTGTGAATTGATCTGCTGGTATCTGGGGCTCTGTGGGGGCTGTTATTTGAGGTAGAAGCACCAAATTTTCAGCAAAGCATCCAGTACCTTTCTTCAAAAACCCACCAGGTTTCAAAAAGACTGGACTAGGGGTCCCAATTCTATGAGCTCCAAAAGAAGGTGCCCCTATCCGTCATTATTTCCGATGGAGGGAAAGCATTTAAAAGGTGTGCAGTTCCTTTAAAGGTGATGGCCAGAACTCCCTTTGGAGTTCAATTATGCTTGTCACAACCTTGCTCCTGGCTCCACCCCCAAAGTCTCCTGGACTCACCCCCAAAGTCCCCAGATATTTCTTGAATTGGACTTGACAACCCTAATCCAAGTCCATTAGAGAAAGCCAGTTGTGTGAACTGTCCTTCCATCATAAGACAAGCATGTTTACATTTGTCACAAGAAATTAAGAAATGGCAAGGCTTAGGGTTGACAGCCTCCAGTTGGGGCCTGGAGATCTTCCACTTTCACAACTGATCTCCAGGTGGCAGAGATCTGCTCCCCTGGAGAAAATGGCTGCTTTGAAGGGTGGACTCTATGGCATTGTACCATGCTGACACCCCCCCTCCCCAGAAGCTGCCTGCTCCTGGATCCACCCTCAAAGTCCCCAGGTATTTTCCAACACAGACCTGCCAACCCTACACAGGCTGCCATGCAAAACAAATTAAAAATTTGTTTCTAAGTAAATGAGGTATGGCATGTTTCACACGGCAACATAAAATGTACAAACCTTGAGCAGTAAAGTAAAAGCATAATAATGCAATTTGCAAGGCCTACTGATTTCAAGCCAGGTGAAATAAATAAATAAATAACATGCAGGACGAGAAATTTATGGCTCACATTATATTACTTTCCACAGCATATTGATTGATAAAATGGTTATCAGCTGTGCTCCAATACATTAGCCGCAATCACTCACTCAGGGCTTCCTCAGCACAGTACGATAAAGGCCAGAAGCATTATGAAAGGCAGCAGATGATTTTTTAAAATGTAGCAACAACCACCACTGGAAGTTTATAGGAGAATGATTAGGCATATTTTTATCACAGCTAATAAATGGTTCGTTCATGGTTCCCAAATGCAGTCTTTGGTTCTACAGCTCTGCATTCCCCTTGAAGGAACAATAGCCATTTATGGACCTCTCCTTCACAAATCTGTCTGATGCTCTATGCATCACTATATCAATAAAATGAATTTTAACAGGGATAAATAAAGTTCTGCATTTAGGTAGGAAAAATCCAATGCATGGTTATAGGATGGGGGAGACTTGCCTTAGCAGTAGTATGTGCGAAAAGGATCTAGGGGTCTTAGAGGATCATACGCTGAACGAGTCAATAGTGTGATGCGGTGGCTAAAAAGGCAAATGCAATTTTGGGCTGTATCAACAGAAGTTTAGTGTCCAGATCACATGATGTGATGGGATCGCTTTACTCTGCTCTGGTAAGACCTCACCTGGAGTATTGTGTTCAGTTTTGGGCGCCACGTTTTAAGAAGGATATAGACAAACTGGAACAGGTCCAGAGGAGGGTGACGAAGATGGTGAGGGGTCTGGAGACCAAGTCCTATGAGGAAAGGTTGAAGGATATGGGGATGTTTAGCCTGGAGAGAAGGCGGCTGAGAAGTGATATGATCACCATCATCAAGAATTTGAAGGGCTGTCATATAGAGGATGGTGTGGAATTGTTTTCTGTGGCCCCAGAAGGTAGGACCAGAACTAATGTGTTGAAATTAAATCAAAAGAGTTTCTGGCTCAACATTAGGAAGAGCAATTCCTCAGTGGAACAGGCTTCCTCAGGAGGTGGTGGGCTCTCTTTCCTTGGAGGTTTTTAAACAGAGGCTAGATGGCCATCTGACAACAATGAAGATCCTGTGAATTTAGGGGGAGGTATTTGTGAGTTTCCTGCATTGTGCAAGGGGTTGGACTAGATGACCCTGGAGGTCCCTTCCAACTCTATGATTCTGTATCCACAAGCAGCAAATTCCACAGTATTAGTAACAGAGAAGTACTTCTTTTTGCCCATCCTGAATTTACTGCCCATCAACTTTGCTAAATCTGTGAATTCTTGTTTCACAATTGAGGCAGAAAAGTTCACTCTGGCTGATAACAGACAGGCATTTGGGGGTGGCTGGGAGGCATCCCAAGTTGGGACAGCTCGAAAAGAGCCATCCCGAAGCCTCCACATGCTCCCCCACAAGCCGTCTACATCCTGTCTGTGAGGCAGCTGGGCGCCTCCAGACGGAAAGGTTCCTCTGGATTCCTCTGTTGTTTCCCCTACAAGTCAAGCACTCATGTGCTCAAGCATTCAAGCGCTCTGGATGGTTTCTTTAAAAAAAGAAGCCAGAAACGGCTTGGGGAGGCTTGGCAGTTTCACACCCCCAAGTCGCCTTGTTTGTGCCCTTCCCCATCCAGATGCCAAGGAGGCAAATGGCGTCTGGCTCAAAGATTTGCTACCACTTTGGAAGTAGTAGCTTTTTGAGTCACTCTCAGGAGCCTGGAGGATGGGGTGCGGACAGCAGGAGGACGGGCGGCAGATGTTGCTGTATGGAAGGGGTTTTTGGGCCAATTTTAGAGGCGTCTCTGAGTCAACCCAAAGTGCCAGTCTGTAATCACCCTCTATGTACTCTTTTGACACCATTCATAATTTTATAAATGTCTATAATATTATAAATCACACATCCCTCCTTAGTCATCTCTTACAATATTGTCCATTTTGTTTTCAATCCATTCCTGATATATTTGTAGAACAGGGTATGCCTTTTTTGCCCCTGCTGCACATCAAGGTTGCAATCAGATGTGCAGTTTGATCAGCTGTCATTGATGGTCCCTACCATATTTAAAGTGCATGATCAGACTGTAACATCCTACGTCTGAGCTGTCATGCTCCCACTATAATCCCTCTTCAAACTGGATTATTTTGGTAACTGATCCATTGTGGGGTTTTCCAAGTCATACAGTTTCACCCCACAGTTTTTGCTATCTGAACCCTCCTACTGCGATGTCAAGCTACTTCCGGATGTCTGAACTCCTTCCCAGCATGAAAGCTTCCGCTTAATGTCCACCATTTTTTTTACTAGTTAGCATTCTGTGTGTAACTGTATATACACATATTGATCTCTCTCTCTCTTCTCTCTCTCTCACACACAGGAGCTTGTTTTCTTTTTTAATAACTTCCAAAGAAAGATGCCTGTGTACACTGTGACTCAAAACCCAGCGAAAAACAAATGTAATCAAAATTACAAACAATGCAAAGTATCAGACACCATATGTCAAACATTGCAGAAAATTGGTATGAGAGCAGTAACCTTCCTGACACCCTCCTCAGGAAGACCATTCCGAAAGGGGAGGGTACAACAGAGAAAGCATGTGTGAAAGCAGCTATCATCTCACCTATTTGCAGGATGACGCCTTCAGAAATTTAAGCTCAGAGGGGTGAAGTTATCATGGTGCAGCACAGCAGAAGAGCACGAATAGCTGTTGTGTGGGTCCAAGATCATTAATATAACTTGACCTGAACCTGGGCAAGACAAGCTGCTTTTGAAAAGACACTTTTAGTGCCATCTACATGATATACTTGCAAAGAGAGAGAGGAAGAAGTAAGCTCCTTGGTCATTCATTCATTTGTAATTTTCAGTACAACAGCTGTATTGTCTGTTTTCTAAATACAGAGAAAGACAGTAAGAACCATTTTAAATGTTGTTAAAACTGGTGCTGAAGTTTGCATGAGAGAAGGACCCCTGCAAGGATCAGAAGTTAATATAAAAAGTAATCCGATTTGAATCTCACAGAGGTTTCTAAATGCCTGTTTAGCAACACAGTTGTAATACCGGTTCTTAAAAACTCAGTGGAATTAAGAGTAATACTATCGTTGATTCTGAGCTCACAATCTCTTTTTGCAGCTATTTGCAGCCAGATTAATCTGACTGTTTTCTTGGGTGCCCTTTGTGTGTAGGAGTAGCTATATATTTGTATATAGTGTGACTATCTCCCTGTACAGGGGTCATTTTGTAGAAAAATACGTGGTGGAGCAAATTAGCATAACTCATTAGCATATGTTGCTTCCCCCCCCCCAACCAAAAGCAACCGGTTGCAAGAAAGAAGAGCCCCGGGCAAACAAGGCCTGCTTGGGATGGCTAGAGATCCAGCCAGCCCCATCAGGCCCCTCTCACCTGGGGCCCTTCTGGGGCACCCTCACCCAGTCCAAAGGCCAGCAAGCAACCTGCCGCCCAAAATCACATAAGAAGTGGAGAAAGGGTGGTGTGGGCTTCTCCAGGGGTTAATGAGGGCTGCTGGGGGCGTGGCAAAGCCCCTGGAGACTGGCAGGCTGCCCGCTCTTCTAATCCAGGGATTGTTATGCAGCTGCACCTACTATTCAATGGAAAAGGTAGGTGGGGAGGAGGAGGGGGAACCCTCAGAAAGGTTCAGGAGCTGTGCTCCTGTGAGCTCCTGCTGAATTGGAGGCCTGTCCTGTAGATCATTTGCTGAGGGGAAATAATGCTTTTCTCAACGTTCAAACCACAATTTTGAGGTGCTTTAAAAACATGATTCCTCCTCCTTGCAAATGCAACAATCCCACATACAAATACATCCAATTTCCAGCTGTGCCCATATTAAGAATGTTTGAACATCACAAATCTGTTTAACCTTTTTGTATCTTCCTCTTAAGAAGAAGAACTGCAGATTTATACCCCGCCCTTCCCTCTAAATCAGAGACTCAGAGTGGCTTACAATCTCCTATATCTTCTCCCCCACACCAGATACCCTGTGAGGTGGGTGGGGCTGAGAGGGCTCTCACAGCAGCTGCCCTTTCAAGGACAACCTCTGTCAGAGCTATGGCTAACCCAAGGCAATTCCAGCAGGTGCAAGTGGAGGAGTGGGGAATCAAACCCAGTTCTCCCAGATAAGAGTCCACGCACTTAACCACTACACCAAACTGGCAAATTAAGGAGGAATATAAGTAACAAAGCCCCCAATGCTTGTATTAGCTTCTCACAGAAGAAACATATTTTCTTCTGCCAGCCCATACTGGCTACTGACAAATAAGAATTCACCCTTTCAGCTAGCATTCACCTCTCCTTCACCTTGCTCTGTTAACACCCATGGCAAACATGGACAATTCTACCTTTCTCAGCATGTTCTGTTTCTTCCCACCTCCAATTGCTACTCACACTGCTACATCCTACTAAGGAGGAAGTCAGTATGCACTTTTGTTTGGTGGAGAGCAGCCACTGCCTAAAAGAACACATGCACATATGTGAAGATTTCCACATTTCCCTTTTCATACATACGTAAGCAATCTTTTCCTGCTCTTTGCCCTATGAGTAACTTTAAAGTCAATGGAAGTAGGGTTGCCAGCTCTGGGTTGGAAAATACTGGGGATTTGGCGTGGATCCTGGGCAGGGTGAGGTTTGGGGAGGGGAGGGAATTCAGTAGGGTATAATGCCATAAAGTACATCCTCCAGATTTATTTATTTATTAAATATCCTGCCCTCCCACACAAGCAGGCTCAGGATGGTTAAAGAAGCTATTTTTTCCAGAGGAACTGATCTTGGTCGCTTGAAGAACAATTGTAATAGCAGGAAATCTCTCCAGGTGCCACTAGGGGGTTGGCAACCCTAAATGGGAGCCATGACTGCATACCCCATCACACAGAGGGCATTGAATTCATTTAACATACATTTATTTGTTTTTTTTTTGTTTATAGCCCCCCTTTCTCACTGGGGCTCAGGGTGGATTACACAGAATAAGTCAATAAAACCAACAGGTTGTGACATCCAACAAACAACGAAACAGGATTTAGGCTGTAGAACCAACAAGAACTGAAGCAAAGCAAACTATCAGCATGACACATCAAATGAAGCAAAATTACATAGTAAAAATTAACAATTTACAGCAAATTATACTCATTCCCTAATAATTTATCCAAGTAACTTTGTGAATCATTTTGTACAGTGTTACCCTATTATCTGATTAGAAAAACCATCTTGAATAATTAAGTTCTGCATAGTTTGTGGAAAGTGAGGAGAATGGGAGCCTTCCTGACATCCCCAGGCAGATAATTTCAGAAGGTGGGGGCCACAACAGATAAACCACTGCAATCTGTAAAATCAAATGGAATTTGCAAGTATTCAGGGATTTTTTACTTAGCACTTCTCACCATTTATCACCATTGTAAAAAATTGGTTTGTCTCTTCTGGATCTGACCAGCATCTCTTGCTATTTTAAGTAGTTCCCATTGTGACAATACCCAATTCTGTTCTTGAAGGCAGCATTATAAATATTTGAAGTCTGTTATAAAGTATTTTGTCTCATGTACAACCTACCTACTTATTTCCCAGATGAATATGTTTTTTGCTCTTTCTTAATCCTGTAGAGCAACAGTAGACACTTTATGGTTTGGTGGTCTCCCTTTTAAGGCTTGCATATACACTGCCCAGCTCACTGAAGAATTTCATTAGCAACAGACTTCATAAACTCTCCCTAGCCTATGGCAAATTTCCAAGGATCCTTTGCTCTGGCTAGCTCTTGCAAGCTACATATTTGCACAAAATAGGCACATATTTCTAAAAGCCTCAGTCCTTTTATTTTGTATAATTACATTACAACCAGGCAAGTGTAAAGGGTCCATAATGTGAACGGCATCTCTCATGCTGTGAAAGTTGCTAGCTCTGGTCTAAAGTATTATTTGTTGTTATTTTTGCCATCAAGTCACAGCTGGCTTATGGTGACCTCACGGGGTTTTCAAGGCAAAAGACATTTGGAGGTGATATGCCCTTACCTGCCTCCAAGTCATGACCCTGGTATTCCTTGTGGTCTCCCATACAAATACTAGCCAGGTATGACCCTGCTTAGATCTGGCAACATTGTGCTAGCCAGGTCAGGGCTAAAGTACTGTAGAGATCAGAAAAATAACCATTACCATTTTTCTAGGAAGCTCAACTCACTATGAGCAACACCTCCAACAAATAAGCAGACAATATCTTTTTTGAATAGGATCTGCTTTCTATAGAATAACATGCATGACATAGGGGAGGAGATTGATGGGAGGTGCTTATTCGCTTTGCCAAAGAATAAGACGAATTTAAATATTCTTGTTTTCTCTAGGTCTGTTTATTTCTGTGGCCCACAGTGATGCACTGACAATCCTACGTAAAATATGGAAGCTTTGCAATCCCTTCTCAACAGATCATAAACTTGATTTGATTTTCTCTGAGGAAAATGAGAGAATTTTCCACTCTACCCTTGCCATGGACCAATCATTATCTGGTGAGCTTTACAGTCATGGACACTTGGAATCTTCACAGGGGGGTACATAATTAGGATGGGCTGCCTCAGGAAACTGATGAATCCAGGGGGATTCCCGATGTCTTGGGGATTTCCCATTTGTCAAGGTTGGCATTCCTGTGGCAGCCCTGATTGACCAATGGAATATGGAGGTGAACCAGGCTGCAGACATAATTGCCCCCGAATATCCTCTCTCTTTCCATGAAGTTCAGAATGCCCCTTGATTCACTGAGGAGCTTCAGATGATGAAATAGTTGGGCAGACGATTACAGCACAAGTGGAGAAAAACATGCAACAAATGTGATTTAGACAAGTGAAAGCACATTATCATGCCTACTCTATGGCAGCAAAATGAACTCCATAGCATCTGTGCAATGCCATCCATAGCATCTGCGCAGTCACCATAGCATCTGTACAATGCCATCCAGCAAAGCTTTTCCAGGTTGTGAAGTAACTTAAGCCCCAGAGGATGCTGACCCAGAAAACATTCTGCAACTGAATTGGCTCAATCTCAGGATGTTTTGGGAATTCAGCCTGATTTTAGTTCTATGGACGACTCAGTTGGTGAGACATGATGACATGGAGAAGGTGTTTTGAAGTGTGCAGCCCACCACATCCAATCTTGACTCTTGTCCTTTATAGTATCATGTTGGGGTGGGTTGATTGACTGGGTCCAGATGGGAATAAATGCCTCACCGTGGGACTGTGTAGTTCCGACTGCTTTGAAAGAGGCAGCTGTGAGACTCCTCCTAAAGAAGGAATCCCTGTACCCAAGTGACTTAAGATAGTCTTGGAAGAAAAAGATTCTCTAGACCCAATTAAATATTGTAAGCCGCCCTGAGTCCGCTTGCGGAGACGGCAGGATAAAAGTCTAATGTAAATAAATATGTACTCAGGCCTGGCTTTGTGACAGAAATTAGTTTGGTCATCACCTTTACTAGGAGAGGAATGGGGAATGTGCCTCTATTGATTCTCCTGGACCTCTCAGCAGCTTTCAGTACCATTGACCATGGTACCTTTCTGTAAAGGCTGGCTGAGCTGGGAATAGGGGGCACTGTGCTTCAGTGATTCTACTGTTACTTGACCAACCAATTCTAGAGGTTGGTGCTGAGGGACTGCTGCTCAGCCCTGTAGCCATTTATGGTATGCAGTCACACAGGGTTCCATCTTATCCCCAGTGCTGTTTAACATCTACGGTACATGAGACCACCAGGAGAGGTAATATGTGGGTTTGGAATAAGGTGACATTATATGCAGACAACAGCCAGCTCTATTTCTCCTTAAGTGCTAAGCCAGGTTGGTCTGTGAAAGCTGTGAACAGATGCCTGGAGAAAGTAGTGGGATGGATGAGAACTAATAAACTGAAGCTCAATCCAGACAAGACTGAGGCATTGTTGGTGAATAGAGAAGTTACTCAGGGACTATCCAGCCTGTCCTGGAAAGGGCTGCATTCCCCCTGAAGATTTGTAGATGGAGATGCTACTAAATCATGGCCTACAGTTGGAGGTTGCGTACATGGCACAAAGCACTTTTTATCAGCTCTGGCTGGTCTGCCAGCTATGGCTGTTCCTTGGAAAACATGGTTGGGGCACAGTGATCCATGTTCTGATCACAGCCAACTGGGATTTGTGTAATCCACTCTACATGTAGCTAGCTGCCTTTGAAAAGGGTTGAGAAACTTCAGTTGATCCAAAATGCAGCCATCAGATTACTGTCAGGGGTTGGTTACAGGAATTGTATCATCTCTGTGGTGAAAGATCAGCACTGGCTATCCTTTAATTTCTGGGCACAATTCAAAGTGCTTGTTTATAGCCCTAAATGGCCAGTATACCTAAAGGATGACTGCCATAAAAGCCAGGTGATCTTGCAGAAGTCATACACTCACGTGATTCATCCCCCACCAGAGCCAAGGTAAGACTTGGCAACCCTAATAAATACAGTGAAATCTAAGCATCTTCAATTAAGAGAGTCCTTATAATCACATGGAGGTTGAATCATGTGATGCAACACACTCCAATTATAGCTACAGCTTCCTAACATCAGTCCCTGCAATTATGGTATAGCAATAAGTTTCAACATCAAAGTGCTAATTCTGATACTCATTTTAAAAACTGCACATTTGAAGAAGACAAACAAATTAACAACAAAATGTTTATCTAATTTTACATCTGTGTTTAATGGTGCATCATCTTCCTCAACATTGAAGACTCAAAACTTGAAGTTTGAGCAGCAGGATAATGTTTGAAGCAAGAATGAACTACTCACACAAGTTGCTTTTATTTCCATGGTATATAAACCAAAGAAGTTCTTTTACAGGTTATGCCTGTTATAGTTTTCTTCTCCCCAGCAATCCTGTTGATCACTACTGTTATATTACAAATGGGGATATGACACAGGCAGATAAAACAAAAGAAAAAAATGCTCTCTTCTGGCCCTTAAGTTGCATCTAACAAGGAAAGCATCTTCTCCTGCCACCATTATACTCCCTCATGCCATATATTTATTTTGTTGTGGCCACATTATCCCACAATAGTTATGTACAATTCTCAATACAAACCAACTGAAATAGAGTATCCTTCAATGCTAGTACCAGATGATGCTAAAACAATTTACCATTTTTTCTCCCCTAGTCCTCTCCTTTATTAGGGCAACAGTCAAAGCTTCCTAAGCGGCTCTCTGTATATGTGGCAGTTATATCATAGTGAAATTGCAATTTATTCAGTAAGAATTTGACAGCCAGCAAATCTGAAATCTTCTGCAAGTGTTCATTTTAGCTCTGGGATCATTAGACATGTTCCACAAAGGAGCAGGAACAGGACAGCTCTACCTGCCTAAGGCTGTGAGCCAGTAAAGTCTAATCAAAATCAGCTGTGCTTCTTCCTCTAATCTATTTAAGTTACACATTTTGTACAGCTATTTCCCTTAATTGACACAACTTTATGGCTAGGAAAATCTCAATATACTTCGAATGCATTTAGCCCAGCCAAAATGAACCCAAACATTTTCATTTTGGGGTATCTAAAAACTGGAATGTCAATTCAGAAATGTGCCATGCTTGTTTTCAAATTCACATATATTGAATGAAGAAGTGAGATAATAATTTTAAAATATCTGATTCACAGGGAATAGTGAAAAATGTACATCGATTTCCTGCCGTAGGATATGAGATTAAGATATATATAAAGGTCATACTAAAAAGGAAAGAACTAAGAAAAATAAAAAGTACTACATAAATCTGAATTCTACCAAGGAGGGTTTTCTCCACCATTGCTGTGATTATTCTTACAACACTATGAAATTATATCCATTTCTAGCATTAATGTTTACAGCACAGTTACTTATATTCAACCTAAGCTGAAACTACGATCACAAAGAAGGCATATGATTCACTGATACAGAGCCTTCTATGCATGCCAGGTTTAGTCCTTGGCATCTTCTGTTAGGTTCTAAGAAAGATTTTACTCTGGAGAACTGCTGCCAGCTGAGCAGAGAATAGATAGGTCAATGATCTTACTCACACACATGAAAAAGACTTACTATGTTAGTTCTATATGTAATCAAAATAATAAAAATTGGCCTGTTGCCACTGATGCATCAGATCCCAGCCTAGTTTCTAGATTGTTCTCTCATGGCATCAGGACCAACAGGCTAATCAGCGCCTATGTAAATTAAATGTTTATATACAATGGAACATTTATCAGAATATTCTGCAATGCTCAGGAATTTCTTAGCAGATAAGCCAGGATCAAAAAGAATTCCTGAAGATGCAAAGATTAAAAAACACTGATTTTACCTGAACACAATTTTTTTTAAAAAAGGGACCTTCAGAACAGTTTGACCCAACTTACAAGGCCTGCATAGCTATCCATGGGCATATGAGACATACAGTGCCAACCTAAACAGAGTTGTACCCATCTAAGCTCTCTGACTTCAATAGATTTAGGTGTAACTCTTCTTAGTGTGATTCTGCTACTGTCTGATTATTACTAGGATATTTTCAGAGTATGTCATTGCAGGGTCATTATGTCCTTAAGCATAGGTGAGCCTCAGAATTACTTGACATGGAATTACTTAACCATTAAGCGATCCGAAGCATGCATACTTACTCCATAACTTAAAACATGTGGATCAGAAGGATTTTTTTTTCAAAATGTAGACCATACAAGACTGTGGAATAGCATTATACAGTCATCCAAGGAGAAGATCTCAACAGGGTTTTGGAAATTGATCTCAAGTCACTCCTACAAAGATATCTCCTCCATTGACTCTTTTGTTACCCCCAAGAATTGGGAATCATTCTTTCAAGAGCTGTATTCTGATCCCCACCATTCTGCAGCTCCCCTGATTCATGAGGCCCTTTCAGATCTGCCACCTTGGCCTCCGGTGACGGTCGGAGAAGTCAGATCTCTGATCAGCAAACTCAAGAGAGGCAAAGCTCCAGGCCCGGATTTCATATCCCCAGATCTATTGAAAGAAAATATTGACTGGTGGGCCTCTCTCTTGGCCCCATTGTTCACATATATTGATTCAACAGGGGATATTCCTGAGGCCTGGAGAGAGGTTATCATCACCCTTTTTTCAAGTCCGGGAAGAAGGATGATCCAGCCAATTATAGGCCAATTAGCCTCCTGAGTATTTTGGGCAAATTATACGCTAGTCATCTCTTAGAAAAATTGCAGTGCTGGCTGATTCAGGAAATGTATTTGGTAGATGAGCAGGCTGGGTTTAGGGAAGGACGATACACGTTGGTACATAATTTGATCCTATCCCATTTGATTGACAAATATGCAACCAGTAGAACGGTCTCTCTTTATGCAGCCTTTATCGACCTAAAATCTGCTTTTGCCTCCATTCCCAGAGGGAAATTATGGGAGAAGTTAAGTGCTACCTCAATTGACAGGAGACTTTTATTCCTGATCCAGGCATTATATACCAACTCATCTATCAAGGTCAGATGTAATAAGCAAGGTCTCCTTACTGACCCTATCCCATCACTGAAAGGAGTCAAGCAAGGCTGCGTCCTGGCCCCTTCCCTTTTTGCCATCTTTATTAACGATATGATCAGCAACCTCCATCTAGTCGATACTCATCCTCCCTCCTTGGCCGATAGGCAAGTGGTAGCCCTACTCTATGCAGATGATACAATCTTGCTGTCTAGAACTCCAGTAGGCCTTAGAAGAGCATTAGTACAATTCGGTCATTATTGTGACCATAACCTTCTAGAGATTAATTATCAGAAAACAAAAGTAATAGTTTTTGGCCCAAAACCCAGGCTAAGAAGATAGAGTATAAATGGCCATACTTTACAACAGGTAGCAATTTGCAAATATCTGGGGGTCATGATTCAGTCCTCTGGGTCAAAGAAGGCTCATCAAGAATATGCTGCCAACTCTGGTCGTAAATCGACCCAAGCCATCATTAAGTTGTTTCTTACGAAAGGGGGGCATTTTATACCAGTTGCATTAAAACTACTCGGCCAAAACAATACCTCAACTCACTTATGGAACCATGTCGGATCCAACCTTTTCAAGCTTCGACCCTCTTGAGAAAATTCAGTCCAAATTCTTGAGAGACATTTTCCACTTTCCAACCTGCGTTTCCAATGCAGTACTACGCTTGGAAACCGGCTTGCTAAGGATAGAGGCTAGGGTGAGCCTACTTTCAATCACCACTTGGCTCAGTCTCAGCCATTGCCCCACGAATATCACATCGCTAATTTTAGATATTGTTCCTCTTGGGTTAGAGCCTTTCACCAGAAATTGTCTATGCTTGGCTTTTCACCTGAATCTCTCCAGATAATGGCCCTGGACCAAGCCAGGGACATAGTCAAACAGAGATTACAAGATATTGAGAGACAGAATGATATTGCCACAGTCTCAGATTATTTAGCCCCCCCCCCCCAAAGGAGATATGTGCTAGCTCCAGCCTCCTATCTCTCAAATCTAGCAATACCATCCCACAGAAAGGCCTTTTCTATGGCCCGTTGTAATATCTTTCCAGCATTCGTTGAGGGCCGCTTTAAAAAGGTGCCTATGGCTGAGCGGGTCTGCCCTTGTGGTGCAGATAAAGTGGAAACAATTGACCATGTGTTGCTTGGGTGTGGCCTTTACCTAGGCATATGCGCCAGGTACATCTATTCTTTGTTTGAGGGATGCCTGGGGTTCTCTGATTATAAAATCAGAAATATGCTGTTATCAGATTCTAACCCCCAATTTACATCTAATTGTGCCAAATTCTTGGCGGCAGCTAGGAGAATTTGTGAGGATTATGTAACGAAGGGGTCTTGAAACTGTCTGTTTTTTAATTATTTTTGAATATTTCCAAGCTTGTATTTTACTTTATCCTAATCCCTGAGTACTCTGTATACTACCACAAATGCTATTGAAACTGAAACAAATGTTAATCAGTGTATTCTAGTTAATATTTTACTGGAGCTATATAATCTTTTAATTTTTTATCTGTATTTTTCATATCATATGTTTTACCTTTTTAGGTCCCTCTAGATTTTCACAATTTTTCTGGGGGGTGTTGTTGGTCTGCATTGTACTGCGTATTTGGTCATGGACCGTAATAAAGCAAATTGAATTGACTAAAGTTCACCCCTCTGATCAAACATATCCAGTGCTTTCCTTGGCTACCCAATGGAGAGGAAGTTGATACTACTATTTCAACTGTTTTTCAAAGAAATTTGGCTTCCCATTACAGAACTATTGCAAAGCATCGAAGGATCCCTCACAGCCGTTGGTTTAATTTTTTATAAGTCTGAATGTCAAAATTCTACGATCTAACTGAACAGCTTTCATTCTGCAACACCAGCTCTTGTGTCCAAATACGGTGATATTTTGAGTGAAGCACTGAAGATATTTTTACTTATCTTCCACAGAAACTTTCTAAATTATGCAAGCTCTTCACACAGTGACTGGTATTCCCAGTAATGCTCATAAAAAGGTATAGGTCCACAAGATACTAATCCAACTCAGAGAACAGGTAAACAAAAATACTTCCTTCCTATTCCTAGTAGCTTTTCATCATCACTAATTCCTTCAAGTTTCAATCTTGAATATGATCCTTAATATTTATTACTGTCAGTTTCAACCTTGGGGCCATGGATACGTCAAAGTCAGACTGTGGTTCAGGGCCCAATGATACTTGGTGCCCTAGGCAAATGACTTAGCCATCCACTGCAGGGAAGTTGCCGCCTCCCTTCCCCCATTCACCATGGGGAAGCCACCCCCACACATGCCATTCTCAAAGGGGATGAGGTTGTACCTTGCCGTGGTGTTATGACTCATGCCAAGCCTGCCAGTTGTTTCCATATCTTTCTGATTCTGATCTAGCCATGGTGATTCTGACCTAGCCATGGTCACCTCCCACCTAGTCTATGGTAATGTGCTCTATGTAGGGCTGTCTTGAAGGGGCTCTGGAAATTACAGGCAGTTCAGAATGCAGCAGTAAGACTGCTGATATGTTCTCCTTGAAGAGATCATATCTATCCTGTCTAGAAACAGTTGCATTGGCTGCCAGTTGAGTTCCAGATCAAATTCAAGGTGCTGGTGATTACTTTTAAACTATCTGGGACCTTCATACCTGGCGGACAGTATCTTCTGACATCCCCTCCCCCCCATTATTTTTTTTTGCGTTCTTCAACCCACAACCTACTTGTGGTGCCTGGTCCCCTAGATGTTCAACTGGTAGCCACCAAGATGAGGGTCTTCTTTGTCGTGGCCCCATCCTGCTGGAACCAGCTGTCAGATGGTACACAAGTCCTGTGGGACTTACCTAATTTCACAGAACCTACAAAGCAGAGCTCTTCATTTAGCTTTTTAGTAGTCAGGTCTGTTTATGTGGGCTGCCTTTAGTTTTATTTATATTATGTTTTTAATTGATATCTGTTAATATTTTAGCTGCTAGCCACCTCAAGACCTCATGGTGGCAAGAGGCAGCTTATACATTTAGTAATTAATAAAAAAACAATGATGATGATAATGATGATGATGAATAATTAAACTCTTTAAATGGTGTGAAGGAATTCTGCATTACATAGTTTCATTTCTACCATGTTTTGCTTCATTATGGATTATAAAATTATTTATCATGTTTCAGTGTTTAAACACCCTTGCAGATTTTATTGCCCACTTTCAGACACATTAATTAAAAGTCTTCTGATACAATTCTGATTTTATATTTCTCTAAGGAGGAATTATTTATTTAACTCTACTGAGTATGGCGCTATGGTAGCTATATCTCTGATACATTCTAGCCTGAATAGGTCCTGTTCCTCTTTTTAACAGGGAATGTATACATGAATACAGATATATATGTTTAGCAGGGGGAAGCTGTTACTTTCTAAGTTCCATTGGTTATGACATAGCCCCACCTATTATGTGCCCCACAAAGTGTTAAGCCAGCTCCTCCGAAACCAATTATTTCTATTCAAGTCCTTTAATTTTCTTAAACAATCTGTTTTTAATACAGTCCGCATTGCCCATTGCCTTGTAGATTCTGTCCAACACCTAACATGCTATTTTTCTTAAATCAGTTAGAAGAAATAGTGCCTAAGTAGTGGCTAAGGTAGAGTGTGCTGAGGATACACAACTGCGGTTCTTTTCATTGAATTCAGGTCAAGTCATGACCTCCTCAAATGTATACATTGGTGTGTAGGTATGAACCAGATGACAAAAAGTAAAGTTAAGCTCAATGCAGATGAGGCACATTTGGTGATAGTGAGAGAATGAGTGGTCTGGTAGCTAGATAAATGCCTAAACTGGATAGGGTTACACCCCCAAAGAAAAGAAAAAAATGTAGCTTAGGGATATGTCTGGCTCCAAATACTCAGGCAGCTGCTGTTGCCTAGAGTATTTTAAATCAGATTTGGCTCATATATACTGGAAGGTGGAGGCATGGCCATTATCATCCATAATCTGGAGACTTCTGGCCTGGATTACTGTACTTTAAAACTGCCCTGGAACAAATCTGCTGAGGGGACAAAGTTCCAAGGGCCCTTTCCACTCACAGAGACCTTGGGAGTGGGTAAGTCAAAGTCATATGATTTGTTTTCATATGTTTGGATTGGTAGGGCCAAAAACCCGCCACAGGGCATGGAATCTGGAATGCTCATTTTCACCTACTCTGAAACATCTACACTAGCTTTCAACCTGTTCAGTTTAAGGAGTTGATTTTTAACCATTGCAGCTCTAACCAGCTTGGCACCTGAAAACTTCCAGGAGTATGGACAAGACCATGTTTCTATTTCATTTTACATGGAGACAAAGTTTGACCTCCACAACACAAAGAGACATTTCAGTTGTGCTGTGACATCCTCCCCCTCCTTATTTTACCAATGATTGCATTTCCTAGAGACATGGAATGGAAATAGAGACAGGCTCTCCTTATGCTCTTATGATCTGACATGCCACAATTGACTAAAACATTTACATCATTTTAATTCTAAACTATACATATTATCCCTTTAAAATAGGCAGAGACTCAGCATTTGAGGTAGAAGATGTAAGCTATAAACTAGTACACTGTGTGTTCTATTCCTGCCCTACAAATAGTTTTTAAAAAATAATGAGACCAATCCTAAATAGATTGACTCAAAATCCTGCTCAGAATCCACCTCAGGTCTATTCAGTGGCCTTACTTCCAGGAAAGAGTTCTTAGGATTGCATTTTATGTGGCCATCATAGGACAAGGTGCCAGGATAATATAACCAAAATATGTTTTCTATCAAACAACTAAAACAAATGAATTACATAACAAACAAGCTTTTTCCTTTTTGCAAAGCGAACTGCAAAATTAAACCTGAATTTTATAAAATTGAACAGTAGTTGTTGCTTAGATTCCAGTGTAAAATTGTGTGAGAACTCAGTCAATACTACCTTTTCTCTTCTATTCTTTGGATTTGTGAAGAGACTTGAGCATCAGTTTCCCACCTTGTTATATCTTATGGCTTAAAATCAACAAAGATGGGGAAAATATTGATCTACCTTCCAGGGTTGTTGTGAGATAATGTATGTGAACACTTAGAAAGTGCTAGATAAATGACAGATAATATTATCAGTAATTACACTAATAATGTAATAAAGAACAAACTGGGGATGGTATGAATAGATCATTACTGGAGAAATTGCTATTGTTAAATCAGAATTTAAAGTCACTTTGACACACACACACACACACACACCTCGCCCCCAAAAAGAAAACTTGCTTGGTAGTCTGCAAAATAATGAATGACAACCACACCATGATAAGAAAACTGATTAACAAAGCTTTTACGCTTTATGCTAGTCATATGAAACACATACATATCACTCATAAAATTCCATGAAAGTTAACAGCCAGAAGGAGTTTCTGATTAACCTTTATTCATTAACACCGCTGTCTGGTATACTTTAGATGTTTCCATATATAATAAATTATGATTAACTCATCCTTCATACAAACAAAAAATATACTGTTTTCCAAATATCCACTACCTTTATTCTTCATATTTTCTCAGCCTCGGCTTAAACCTTATTGACAGTTTTCAATTCTGCAAAGACTCAGAATTGCTGCAGAAGAAACACTTCCGAAAATTAAACAACTCTATAGGCAGCAAGAAGCCAGTTCTTAAACCTAATGAGGACAACGTTTAACTTGTCCCCCTCTTACTTTATTTTTCCTTCCCCTAATTAGTCACCAGAAATGTAACCTAATCACAGAGTAATTCAAACCTTTGATTAATCAATACAAAGAGCGGCTTGCTGCTGTTATGCAATCTACTTTATTTGATACAGTTTTCATTAACAAATGAGAAGCAAGGTCTCAGAGAACAGCTCTCAGCAACTCACTGGGAGTTTTACCTTTTAGCTGAAAGAAATTTTAAGAAGGGTAAAATTGTACATTAGAAGTAGAACATTTCCCCCCTGTGAACAGCTTAAACAGTTTCTTGGAATGGGAATAAAGAACAATTGACATGAAAGTACTTAAAGACTTGCACTGGGCTTCTAAGACGGTGGTCCTTTGCACACTACTCTGGAAGTAAACCCCATTGAAAGTGGAGGGACTTGCTTCTAAGTAAACACAAACAAGGATTGGGTCGTCCAATCAGTAGCCATCTACAAGCTCAACAGACAGGGCATTCTATGAACAAGTGTTAATTATACGTTTCTGAAATGGTTTGTGAGTTTTATATGTATCTATGATCTGTGGACATAATACACAGTGAGTTCAGTTGCCTGTAATCTCTTTTAGACATTTAGTGTGTGCATAGAGTAGGTAGAGACCCAGCCCTCAAACTCCATGCATTTGTTGGATCTTCCATATAATTTGTGGGTAGCAGGTCATATTTTCTGGTGTGTAGAGGGGATCAGGTGAGTGATTGGAGGTCAGAAACAAGGCCAGTGGCACTACCCTCTCTCCTCAAATGAACACATCTGCCTTATACTGAATCAGACTCTGAAGTCAGTATTGTTTACTTGGACTGGAAGCAGCTCTCAAGCAGAGGTATTTTTCATCATCTGGTCCTTTTAACTGGAGGTGCTGAGAATTGAACCCAGGGCCTTTTGCATGCCAAGCAGATGCTCTACTACTGAGGCACATCCCAAATGCACATACACCACTCTGTGAATCCACATCATCTGGGTAGGGTTTTTCTGGATAGGGCTGCATTTCTAAATTTACAGATGCAAAGTCCCCCCTTTACTTTTGTGTGGTTCTTTCTTTGGTTATACTATATGAATTCACATGTTTAGAAGTCAGTTATTTTCATTAAGCAGATTGCTGTTTTAGACATTAAGGTTACATGTTACAATCCTAAATATACTATCATTAGAAATAAGTTATAGTTTATTATCAAGGCTTTTTCTGCAGCAGGAACTCATTTGCATATTAGGCACACCCCTCTGATGTAGCCAATCCTCCTGGAGCTTACAGTAGGCCTTATACTAAGCTCTCGGAGGACTGGCTACATCAGGGGTGTGTGGCCTAATATGCAAAGGAATTCCTGCTACAAAAAAGTCCTGTTTACCACCTGTTCTCTTGGCTGCTGAAAGCACTGGGACAAGGATAGGATTGTACTCTTAACATATGCCGTTTGTGCTGTGGTAGGAACTAGGTTAATAATACACCCATCATCATGAATTGGAGCAAGATTCTGCTCACTGAAACTGGAGGACCTAAATTCATTTTCATCTTCCGTTAAGATCAAATACTGTATTGAAACAAAGCATAAGCACCATAGAAGAGGTATTCCCATGGGAGCTAGTGAAGATACAAGCTTATTTTCTGATACAGTACACTTTCAACAGCATTTGCAAATATATAAAAATAAGTGTTTTTTTAAAAAACTGGTAGAAAGATGAGAGATAAGGAGCTGATAAATTAAATAGGAAGCTGGGTGATCTAAGTACTGGACAGTGAAGACAGGAAGTGTACATAATAAAAAGCACACCTACAAATGATGGCTCTTTCTGCAGCCAGTGAAATTTGATTAAAAGTGATAAAAGCAAATTACTCAGCCATTACTGACATGCAGCCACTCATGAACATCTTCATCTGGTAATATCAGATAAAGCTATAAAGCTGGAAGCATTTCTAATTCTCTTTTGTTAAGAATATTATGTCTTTCCCTTGATATATATTGATATATATTCTCTCTATTGCTTTCACAGTAACTTAGAAATACAAACACCATATTTCCTAGAAACCCCACACAATTAAATCCTGCAAACAAATCCATTCATATAACAAAAAATGTCGGCACTGACAAAAAAAATTGCTAGGAAAACAGGATTGTCCCCTTTTCTGTCTTGCTGCTTTTCTGATTCCAAATACAACTGAAAACATACCTGCCAAAATTATTTTAAGGTTGCATGTAGCCTTTATGTGACTCAGATGGCAATCTGTTAATTTCATTATACAATGCTTTTCATTCTGGCACGAAATTCTAAGTACACCATGTTTCAGTCTCCTTGCCCATCACAGAACTACACAAATAATATGACTGGAAACAATCTGGTGATATTAATAAATATCTAATCACAGGAAGAATCAAGTCCAACTCTCCATTACCCTCATATCCAAATAATCTTTCCTTCCACTCCTCCAGACAATAATAAAACTTGTAGCAGCCAAATTCACCAACATGTTAAACCAAGACAAAAATTTAAGATTATCTAATCCCACTCAGACTGAATAGGATCATATCCTAGTAATTCAGTTTATTTGAGCTGTGGGACGAATTTGAAGATCCATTTCCTGGAATGAAACCCTCAAGCATAATTCCATGCTAACCTTTCCTTGAGGGGGGGAAACGAATCAGCTTGCTTTTTTCATCTTATTACCTACATTCTGAACTAAAATACAGAATATTGTTCATAAAAAATGTTCACCTTCTCAAGTCACCACATCCTTCCAGTCCCCAAAGTTGCTAAACGTTTCAACTACTATCACTCCTAGCTTTGTCTTAAAAGCTTTTAAAATATGGTTCCATTAATGTTGAACAGGATGGAGGACAAAGGGCTGAAATAATTAACATAAGGTCCAAGGATGAGATGTATGAAGGGAAAGCACAGCTGCAAAATCCACTCGTACAGAGGAAATGCCATGCAGTCTCCATCTCTTGACCTTCCCTTTCACTGAGGGAGAGGCTGGCAGGGTAAGGGTGAAGTGGGCTCTTACCTTCACTGCAGTCCTTCCCGCGGAAGCCTGTTTGAGAGCAGTCACAGACGGCCTGGTCGTTGAGCACAGAACAGATGCCACCATTGAGACAAACGTCATCCCTGGCGCACAAGTGACTCTGTTCATCATCCAGCCGCACTTCTTGACTCTCCACAGGTGAGGACTGTGTATAGTTGACCCTTACGTCCGTTATCCACCCTTTGAAGGGTTCCCGATCCTTCACTGAGGAGAGTGTCACTTTTAGAGTTGATGAGCGCAGCTCAGGTGGCAAGCCTCCTAGAAAGAGGCCACTAAAAACTGTCATGTCCCGCCGCTTGGATTTCACTTCCACCCACTTAGCCTCAGCCTGGTCAATTAGCAGTGTTGTGTTTTTAAAATTGCGGCGGATGACTACTGTGTGCCACAAGTTGTCATTGACGGCCATGTCAGAGAGCAAGGTGGCAGGTTCAGCACAGAAGATAGAGAAGCTGAGCTGGAGGCGCCCACCTTGAGTCAGGATTAGCTCCAAGAAGTCACAAAAGCCTTCATCGTCAAAATAAAGAACCAGGCCACTGGAGCTGCGAGTCTTCATGTTGAAGCTCATCTCACTCTCACAGCAAGCATTCCACTTAGGAAAGCGAGTCCACTGGCCCTCTGCTCCTGGGAACTCAAGGCCGCTACCAAGCTCTGCCCAGCATCCCAGGAGCAGTGCCATCCAGAGCAGGAGGCACCCTCCACGCCTGAGGAGCACAGGCCCCATTCTTCGTGGGGTGGGGTGGAGGAAAGGGGGAGGAGGAGGGGGGAGTGGTGGTGGGGGGCTTGGAGCAGACAGGGTAAAATCTTTTGAGTCACCACTTACACTATATGGTTAACTCTTGTTTTCCAGGTGCACTGCGGAGGAATGTTGTAACCGCCACCCCCCACTAGGAGAGGCTCACATGGGGCATACCCAAGATACAAAAAGAAAGGAAGGAAGAAAGACAGTGGTTCAAACACCAGCAAGTAAGCAGCCTTACTACAGCTGCAAAAGGTCTTCAAGAAATAGAAGGCACCATAGATTTGCTTCAGTCATCTGTTTGGCTTCTAAGAAATAAGTGAATCAGCAGAAATTACTATCAAAATCCCATGGCACCAATTTGGAAAGATGTGTGGTGGGATGGGAAATACACAAATGCAGGAAGGCCAACAAGCCACCTAGGCAGTTTCCAAATGGATCCACAAACGCTGCAAAAATTGATCAATATCCCAGCATATGTGGAATCAGTATCCTAGTGCATGTAGAATTCATGTTACCCAAACAGCTGTATTCTCCCAGGGGTTTCCTTCAGCTTTCACAGGAATCAATCCTCTCTCTCCAAGACTGATCCTCTCATCATATCATGGACTGCCTGACATGCAACAGACCAGAAGATTCTTTGCCTCTTTCCCAACGGAGCTGAAATCCAGAAGCTGTCAGACAGCTCGGAATCTATTTACTACGCAAAGCCTCGCAGGTCCTCTTTTGCTGTCTTGTGCAAGGCCCAAAATTAAGTTGATCCCAGGGTTCGATTTTGGAGATTTGGTGCTGGATTTTTGGAGATTTGGTGCTCGATTTTTAAAACATTAATGCCATCTGTAAAGATTTAAAAAAAACAAAAACAAAATTACATTCTCTGCCTTATAGACTTCTTGACAGATAAATAACAAGAGGCTGCAAAAGGGGCCAAGGGTAGCGCAGGCTGTAAATATGACCAGAGGCAAATCCAGGTTCCCCTGTTGCCACAGAATTAAACCTACATTCTTAATGCCCCCTGCGGAAAACAAGCCTTTCTTGACAAAGCTCATATAGGTTAAACCAGCTGGTCACTATTTTTGACTTCTCAATATGTTTGTTTCCAGCAGCCATTTGGATACCAAATTCACTGATAATGTCTTCCTTCAAAACCGAACTTGTCATCCCACAAAGGGACATTTTTAAAAAGGTATTACATGTTTGTTGCCATTTGAATAGCCACAAACTAAATTCATAATAGACATATATCTACATTTACTGCATCATCCTGGCATATTGTTGCATGCTATGTTATTATTCATCCTCCTCCCTCAGTATAAGTTTAAATGTAAACCCAACAGGAGCAAGCACACAGTGGATTTCCACAGCATGATGACTGTTGTGCTTTCCCTAGCCACAGTTAGGGTTGTCAATTCCAGGCTGGGAAAGTTTGGGGGTGTGGCCTGTAAAGTGTAGGGTTTGGGGGAGGGAGCAGCCTCCACAAGGCATGCCATACTCTGTTGTCCAAAGCTTCCATTTTTCCCCAGGTTTTCTGACCTTGGAAATCTGGAAGAGCTCCATGCCCCACCTAGAGGTTGGCAACCCTATTAGAGATTGACACATACACTTCCACCTTTAGTTGATGTCATACAGACTATACATAAGCTAGTTTCATATTGTAAAGCATTTAGGATAAGGATTTGCATATATGCATCCCAACTATACCACCCCCACCCCCGCCCATAGTTTAAGGTACATTCCTTCTCCCCTTATCCTTCGATTGCTTCCAACAGTACCTTTATATTAATAAATAATGCCTATTTACTAATTATTTTCCAGTCATTGAAGGGATCCACCCGTGACCATTGTCCCACTTCAGCTCCAGTAGTCAGCCAGCAGAATTCAGGAACAAGGAACAGCAAATCAAAAGCCGCCTCAAGGCAGCAGCAAAAGGAGAGCTTAACATTCCCCAGACGGCGCTCAGGCGATCGAATGTCATATTTTCGATATGCCTGGAGCATCTCAACTACCCCCTGCCGCCTGTAATTTGCACTGTATTGTAACCTGCAGCATTTCTGTTTGCACTACGAAGGAGCAAAACTGACAAATTGGCTTGCTATTGTGCATCTGTTGGTGCAAAATCATCTCTTGCCATTGCTGGAGCAGGTTAACATTTTGGAAAACGCTGGAAGGAAAGAACGGTGCAGCGGTTTAATAAGTGCTTTGCAATCACTCGACAAGGCGCTTGATCCATTTTAATGCCTTGTAACTTTCTAGATGGAGGGAACCCGCGCCAGCATTGTGCAGTTTCTCTATGCAATTTTTGTATTATTCCATTCTGCCTAGTGCACGGCAATACCTGGTAGTATCTAGCGAATAGACGGAGAAGACAGCTGGCGGTGGAAGTGCTCTGTACATTTTAAGGGGGGGTTGGTGCATTCATAACGGGTTTGCAATCCCTGAGTAAGGGCATGGGGGACGATAAACAGCGGCTGGACGACAGCGGGAACGTGTCGTTTTGCAGTTGCTAGGGTGGAGCAGTTGGGATGGGCTGCATTTGGGAAGAGAGGAACTGAGCTGTACTCGTTGGGGAAGCAAAAACGCTACACGCATAACCGGGAAAACCAACGGACGCTCCCCAGCTTTGGAGCTTTTTTTTCAAAAGGGACTCTTAATATGCGTAGGAATGGATACGTGAAAGGCCGAAAGTACGGGGAAGGAAGGTGCCTAATGCAATCATCGTGTATTTCTGTATGCACTCAAGGGTCCAAGTCTTGGCTCCATTTAGAAACCCATGAAAGACAGCCGTCCGCCTAAAGGGAAACTTGTAGGGATGGGCGTAGGGCAGAAGAACTGTTTCCATGCGGCGTAAGCGCTGTGAAATACAGACCGGGAAGCTCCGTTCTCACTCAACCTGTTCGCAAGGCGGCCGCTATTCCCAGCCAGGCAGCAACGAGAGGCCCGCTCCGTCTCCTCAGCCTGTCAACCCCGCAGAGACTTCCGCGAAACACTCCTCCCGCCCACCCATCTGGGCCACTGCAAGGCGCCCGGGGCCAGAGAGGCGCCAGCCGGAGCGCCTCGACCTGCCCGCCGCCTCAGCCAGCCGGAAGCCCGGCAGGTGTCTCGCGAGTGTCCGCGCCGGGCATTCAAGAGGCGTCAAATTTATGGCACCGCATTGAGCCGGCGAGGAGAGCCGTCTGTCCTCCTCGCTCACGACTCCCTCCGCCTCGCGAGGCTTCTCCTCCCTCTCCCCGGCAGCGCGTGAGGTTCTGAGGCAGGTTCCGCGGGGGAGGGGGAGCCCTCCCCGTCTGCTGCTTCCTTCTGGGAGCTCCGCGCTCCTCTCCCGCCCAGAGCCGCCGCCGCCGCCGCCCGAGGCCGCCCGTTTCGCTGCATCCGAAAACACAGGGAAGCGGCCCGGGGGGAGGGGGGGGGAGAGAGAGAGGCTAAGGGGAGTGTGGCAGAGAGACTGGCGTGAGAAAGGATGACTCGTCTCATCTGCCTGTCAGCGAGATAGGAAAGGGTTACTGAGAGGGAAGGAGGCTCCGCTGAAGCCGCCTGCATCGGGTATGACTACTAACTCGGTAGGGTCTACCTGCAAAGAGCTCGGCAGGGTTTTAGGTCAGGGACTTTCCTATCCTAACCCTGCTATTCGAGAGCTTTTATCTGGAGGTGTCAGGAACTGATCCTGGAATCTTCTGCATGCAGCACATGTGTTCAGGTCTCTGAGTCACACAGCCCGTTCTCCCAAATAACGGGGTTTTGTGTGGAACATAAGGAGCGGCACCATACATTGAGTCAGAGCACTAATTTCTCTAGCCCTGTCTTGTCTCCTCTGCCTGCTGGAATCTTTTCCCCAACTCTCAGGCAAGGGGGCAAGGAACTGAACTGGGATCTTCTCCATGCAAACAAGCGATTCGTCAATAAACTATGGTCACTCCCCGCCACTGTGGGTGTGTTCCATGGGAAAAAGCTAAAGAGAGGCAATGCATATGTGAGAACCCTGGAAAAATAATTGGCTAATTCATTGCGTATGAGAGACAATTGCCAGGGAAAGTTACTTGTGTGTGAAAGAATCTGATTGAATATTGAATAATGGGGGAGTGGGGTTGTTGGTGAGTGTGTATATTACTTAAGATTGATTACTTGTATGTGTGTTTAGCTGTGTGGGAATGAAAGAATTACAGGAAGGGATTAATTTATGTCCGTGTGCATGAGACAGGGAAAACTGCAAGAAGGGGCTGTATGTGTTTACATATTTCGTGTTGGTAGTGCAAGGGGAATATTAATTTTGTGTGTCACAGAGAACTACAGAGAAAGACTTTATCTAACCATCCATCTTTGTAATACTGTGAGATATAGTAAGATGTTGCATGCATGGAGAATGACACACTGTGGGAGGGTTATGTTAGGTGTGCTGAAGATGTACAAAACAAAGATTTAATGTCTGCAAAAAAGCAGGTCAGTGAACATGTCCATAATGATGGTACCCAGATGGGAGTCATGGTGTCATGTGACTGAGAAAGAGATGGTATTTGTGGGCATTGCTTATTCAGATGAGTGGAAAGGTGGGGAGGCATTATGGGGGGAAATGAGAAAATCATGTGTTATTTTCTTGGCATACTCTGGGGTCAGTAACATGAGTAGCAAAGACCATGTATAATGTTGGTGTGTAATATTTGCATATAATTTAGTGTGTAACTAATTGCAGGGGTCATAGTGGATGGGTGTAATGTAGATACAGGCATGAGACAGCAAGCTGAAGGACTGGAGGGGGGTCACTGTGTCCGAGACTTTGAATATATTCCAGGCAAGTGCAAGAGTTGAGAATGCATGATGTATGAAGAAGGTGTATGTGTGTGCGTGCAGGTCACAAGAGGAAAATTTACTGAAGGAATATTTTCTGCATATGTAGGTATCAGAGTAAAAAGTTACAGAAAACCTATGAAGGCAGTGATTGGATATGAGGATAAGGGCTAGTTGAGGCCACTATGAGAATCATTTGTACATGTGTGTGTGTGTGTGTGTACAAGAAAGGAAATTAAGTGTTCTGGAGGCCTTGATGGTATGCGAGAGAAAGTTCCTGGAGTCACAGCCACCCAGTTTGTGACTTTACTGGGAGTTTCTACTGCTCTGTGACTGTCTGCAGTAGCCATACTTGGAATAGATGGGGGAGGGAGGATATGTAAATAAAGCCAAGAGAGGCTAGGAAATGGCATTTAGCTATTGATCAGTTAATAGGTATTCACAGATTGGTTTAACTTTATGATAACGGTTAATAAACTAATCTCCGGTAGTCCGCTTGTACGCAATTTTGAGGTAATTCTTGTATAAAATGAGCTGTGGTGACATTTTAAGGAGAAAAAATATATATGGGGGGGTGTATCTATCTGAAAGAATCAGTTCTGAAACTGAGGTAATACTAATTGTACATATGACAGTGGTGGACCTGAGTGTGCTGGGAGGGAAGGTGCCCAGCTCTAGAAAGCTGGAAGCTCAGCCTAAGCACACGCATGCATATGTGAAGTGGGATTGAATGGCAGCCCCTGCAAGTGTCATTGAGCTAAGGGGATCCCTCTCAGGATCTTTCTTAGATGAAATTGATGAGCAGCCTCTTCCTGGCTCTTTCTGTTCTGCCCCCCCCCCCCCCATGCATATATACATGCCACAACAACAGCCCCCCCCCTAAAAATATTCCACTTGCTTATTTATTATGGCTGATACAATGTTAAACAGCACCAACTGTCTAGTCATTTCCAAAACAAGAGAAGCCAATATAATACAGAAGAGATGGGATTGCTGACTTAAAATGCATACTTTCACTGGGCTATCAGAATTTTTTTAAATTAAACCTTTTGTTCTTTTTAATTCATAAGATGAAGACACAGTATTCTACAGCTTGCCAATAAATGCAACACCCTTCTCCAAAAGTATCATTTGATTAAAATTGTGTCTTGGTCACAGGTGCTCAAACAGAGCTATTAAAATTGGTGGGGGGGGGGGGAGCAGAGGTTGAAGGGAAGAGGAGAATAAAGCAAGAGACCAGTGAGACAATAAATCCTTAATAAATAGCAGGACATTTTGGCATATATGGTCTTGGCAGCATCCTGCTGTTATAAGTGTTCATAGGATTTTCTCCGGGTGCGGGAAAGACCTGGAGAGCACACATGAATTACAGGCTGGAATAAAAAGGGGCTGGGGGAAGCCCCAATCTTTTTTTTTTTCTTCCCAGCCAAAGAGAGAAAAGCTTTATTTCAAATACAGACTTAACAGCATCAATCATTTCCCCCCCTTGTGGTACTTAGTTCCCCCCCTTCTTTATTTTTATTTCTATATAATTATTTTCTAGAATCAAATCATTTCCTTGACTAAAAAAAAGTCAAGGGGGGGTTCCTCCCTTACCTAGGCAGGATGCAGTTATACTTCTATTTGAATTTGTATATGCTATCTTTTCCAAAATGAGGCATCAGCAGGGACCACAGCAGTTTCTTCTAACATATTAGACAGGCAGCTAAGAGCAAGGGATGAAAAGGTCTCTCTCTCATCCCAATTAAAATATCCCCAAATATCATATCCTATCCTCTGCTCAGACCTTTTTGCTACCTTTTCTAGATTACCCTTTTAAAAATACTTATTTCTATCTGCTGTTCTAATGTCACATATTTTAGTAAAAGGGGGGGAGAGGGAGGAGAATGAGATAGATCCCCCCCCCCTTTCTGTCTCTAGAATGCCAGGCAAGATCTTTCCTCTCCCCCAATCGCTAATAAATCACCGCAGACAGCCCTTAACTTACTAACCACAGCACCACCATCTCCGCCTCTCCTTTGCAATCTACCTTATTCTGAGCGCCACACGCCAAGCCAGCCAGCCCCTTTTCGCATCCTTGACAGACCCAAGCCCCGCTAAACGGGTATTTTCCACCTCCAGCCTCCCATCTCTCCCCGCCCTCCCCTCCCCTCCCCAATACCTGTCCCCTCACCAATCCAGGCTTCTAAGCTATTTACCTGCACGGATTTTTTCTTTTCATGTGTAACAGCTGCTCTGGAGGCATGTGTTGGTCAAAAGAGAATATTTCCCTTAGGTTCTTTGAATAAGACAAAAAAAAAAGGTGCCGTCCGTTGCCTTTTCAGCAGCGTCAGGCTTTGGCTTCTATCTATCTCCAAGAGTAAGGGAGGAGAGCAGAAAGAAAGGAGGGCTAGCAGAGCCCCACGTGATGCCTGGTTGCTGTCTGTCTGCAAGAGGAGGGAGGAGCCGTCCTCTTCTCTGCAGCATCGTGGACAGCAACCTCTCCCTACACAGCCTCCATCTCTCCATCACATCTTTCTTGAACAGAGAGAGAGAGAGAGAACTCAGCATCCGCTGAGGAAACGGGTAGGGGATGCAAGGTAAATCCTTCCTCCTTTTCACAGCAGATTTGATTTCCTCTTCAAAGCCTGTGATTTGATTCTTCTAACACGCCCTCCCCAGCTCTGCACCTTCCCCCCCTCCTTTCCCAGGGATTTGTGAGAGCTGCAGGTATTCAAGAAAATGGAATCCTCGAGGACTTTTCCTAGTGCCAGGTAGCAGAATACTGACTGATTGCTCCCCCCCTCCCGCCTCCAGAATTGCTCCTTCCTCTCCACAAGAGGCATTGACCTATACAAACACACCTTCCACACATAAGCACACACACACACTTCTGTTGTATGTGGATTAAGGCAGAGGGACAACTTTTTAAAAAATGATGAGGACCACAAGTGCTTTTCCAGGGTTGATGAATGTTTCAGCACAGGTGGAGATCCTGATTCAATGAGCAGTTTTTGCATTTTTTACAGCTGTGTGAATTAATATTACAAAGGCAAGGGGGATTTTCTTTAGAAGAGGTGGCAACCTGCTATTCTATGGATTAAGTGTAAGAAGGCCCTGCAGAATCAGATCTATATAGCCCAGTTCTCTGCTTCCAACAGTTGCCAGCCAGATGCCTTGGGGGACCTCGCAAGCTGGAAGATCCTCCACTGTAGCCTGTGTATCTAGCCATTTACACCTAAGATCAAGCAATGCATGCCCATTTTTTAAAACCCTTCAAATGGCTGGGATAGCAGTCAGCTCATGCTCCTATGTTCAGAGGACCCAGTCCTGGGGCAGGATTGGGCCATAATGACCTATTGGACTTTTCTGGTTCTGTGATTCTCAGATGTTTGAACTGGAGAAATCTCAAAGGACACTTGTCCTTTCAAAACAATTCTAAGCTCACAGTACTAAGTCTAAACCAACTTTCCATTGTCAAGTGTCCATGTGAGTGGGAGGGTTACGCATAGGTTGCCATTCTTTTCAATATAAGACTGAATTAATTCTCTCATCATTTTAACTTTTGACAAAAAGGTCTGTCAGCACTAGAGGCAGAGAGTGGTCTAGGTACTACCACAGGTTTGTTCTGGCTAGGGTTGACAACCTCCAGGCAGTGGCTGGAGTTTTCCTGGGGTTATAACTGATCTCCAGGTGACAGAGATCAGTTCCTCTGGAGAAAATGGTTGCTTTAGAGGATAGATTTTATGGCATTATACCTTGCTGAGATTCCCCTCCCCAGGCTTCACCCTCAAGATCTCCAGATATTTTGCATCCCAAAGCTGGCAACCATCGCTCTGGCTCAGTAATGCATTATTTTATCCATGTGCCATTTTAATGGGTTATTTCCAGCAGCATTCTTCCACCTGATTGATCTTAAACTATAATGATTGTACAGATCAGAAACCTGGCATTTTTAAAAATTATTTTCAGTTCATGAATTCACAGACACAGAATTTTAAAGACTGCTGTACAATTTTCTCTATGGCAACTAAAGCCAAAATTTGTAGCAAAAGTCTTGTTTCTTTGCCAGATTTCAAAACGAGACAGTTAAATGCAGCTCAGAGTTTTGAAAACATATTTTCGAAGATGCAATCCAGGTTCAAATTTGGGTTTGCAAGTATCATCAGATTGTTTGATTATTTGCATTTTTTTCCCTCCCACAAGCGTTCAAAGTCAAATTCAGCACTTATGAAGAAGCTAAGAAAGTGCATTTTTGCAGGAAGGCATTTTGGTGTTACTTGCAAGGTCATATTGACTAATTGCCTGAGCAACCACAGAGGCTCCATGGTGGTTCTTGACCAGACTGTCCTTCACATTCTTCCTCTTCCCCACCTCCCATGCTATAGCCCTGTGCTCAGTGTCTCAGCAGAAGTATTGTCCTTGTCCCTGCCTTTCCTGAACTAGACCATCCTTGGACTGATCTTTCTGTTTTTTGTTTGTTTTTGCCTCAGTTGTACTTTTAGCCTAGGGCTGCATCTCTTCCTTCTGCTTCTAACCTTTTAACTAGCAGTCAGTTTCGTAGCACAGATATAAAATAGAATTTGTTTGCTTCCATAATCTATACAATAAAACAGGTTTATTAGGGACAACATCTCTTCTAGTTTTTTTAATATGTATTTATGTGACTGTTGAATGTAACATCTGTTAACATGCTTTCACTATCGTTTCTCTTCCAGATGGCTCCTATGATGAAGATTATTCTCAGGTCTAATTCTTACCATGTCTGTAACAATCCACTGGACCCTTAAAAAATGGAATTCAAAGACAGTCTGTTGAATGGCAAAGTTGCTTATCTTTTAAACAAACCTTGGGGGGGTATTCATATCATATTTATTCTGGGAGAAGAAAAAAGAAAGGTAGACAATAATCCTGCACCCTTATGAAGCAGAGCACCCTAATTTCCATCAATGAGCAGGCCTGCTCCTGCTCACAGGTATCCATGGTTTGGGCTTTCCTGCAGAAGCCATCCTTATCCCTTTCAAGTCCTGTTCAGCTGTATAATCAGATGGGAGGGGGGAATTAGGAGCAGATGTTGAAGTCCTCTGGAAAGTTCCATCAAAAGAGATTCCTGATTGGTTCCCAAGGACCACCTGATGCCACAGGGCAAAAAGCTATAATAAATAGGCCAAAGGGAAGTCATGTAACTTAATGCTTGTGCCATGCTGGTTTTCTTTGATATATTATGCTATATCATGATGAACTGCAATGTACAGAACACTTTAGGATACAGCTTGGATTCTTATGCTGCAAGAAAGTATGTAATGTAATTTTTGTTGTTCAGTCACACAGTCGAGTCCGACTCTTTGCGACCCCATGGACAAAGTCACGCCAGGCCCTCCTGTCTTCCACCATCCTCCGAAGTCTGCTCAAATTCATGTTTGTTACATCAGTAATGCTGTCCAGCCATCTCATTTTTTGCCGTCAGCTTCTTCTTTTGCCTTCTGTCTTTCCCAGCATCAGGAACTTTTCCAGTGAGTGCTCCCTTCTCCCAGCATCAGGAACTTCTCCAGTGAGTGCTCCCTTCTCATTTGGTGATCAAAGTATTTGAGCTTCAGCTTCAGCATCTGACTTTCCAGGGAACAGTCTAGGTTGATTTCCCTTAGGACTGACTGATTTGGTCTTCTTGCAGTCCAAGGGACTCTCAAGATTCTTCTCCAGCACCACAGCTCAAAAGCATCTATTCTTCTGCGCTCAGCCTTCCTTATGGTATTACATTTGTCATGTAATACCAGGTACTAAATGTGTTAGAAAAGTTAGCTTTTTTACTTCTCTGTTGCTAAGCTATAGAGACTAGTGCGTAGTGATATCCTTTTTAATTTTTTTCAATAAATCATTATATATATTTTACAAAGGTCTGCTTGAGGACCCGCAAGGTCCTCAGGTAAAAAGTGTGGTGACCCCGGAGAACTCAGACTTGGGTCTCTGACAAACCTGCACAAATTTAACCTCATGAGTTATGTTCCTCTTTTCCCTTGTTAAACTGTTTTTGGTGCCTGATACACTACTAGTGTTCCCTGTTAACTTAGTGAGACCATGCACTTCCAGGTGAGTTCTTGCATGCCTGTCCCTTGAGCATCTGGTTGTTGCTGTTCTACAGTGCACTGCTCTATTCCTCCTGTTGCTGCTTGAAGCTTCCTGTGTTTCAGAAGCCCAGGAAAAACAGGCAAGGTGGTAACTCAGAGATGGAGCCTGGAAGAACCTTAGTTAGAACTCACTGGGCTGTCCATGTTGCAAAGTGTTTGGAGCTGCAGGATGAGGACATTAAGGCCCAGAGGTAGCATACCTGGGAAAGGGTTATATTTGATTTTGTGGGATCACTACATATTCTTTCCTTCTTGCAAATATGGTGCAGGAATTGAACAAAGATGGTGTCCAGTTCACTGCCCACTCCCTATATGTAGGACTACTAATTCCATTCTATACTGTTGTCTGACAAAGTGTGCTTTTAGCACAAAAAAAGCTCACATTTTGAATAAAATTTTGTTGGTGTTTAAAGCACAGAGTGGTAAAGCTGCAGTACTGCAGTCCAAACTCTCTGCTCATGACCTGAGTTAGATCCTGGCAGAAATTGGGTTTGGGTAGCCGGCTCAAGGTTGACTCAGCCTTCCATCCTTCTGAGGTTGGTAAAATGAGCAGACCTCAGATTCAGTGGGAGCTCACAGGAGCACAGCTCCTGATCCTTTCTAAGAGTTCCTCCTCCTCCTCCTGAGAGTTCCACCTCTTTGTCCATTGAATAGTATGTGCAGCTGCATAACAATCCCTGGATGAGCTCAACCATCTATTTTTCTACAAAATGACCCCTGAAAATGCGTACCCAGCTTGCTGGGGGGAAAGTGTAGATGACTGGGGAAGGCAATGGTAAACCACCCCATAAAAAAGTCTGCCGTGAAAACGTCATGATGCGACGTCACCCCAGAGTCGGAAATCCATGCGACGGTCACCTCGAGATTGGACTACTGTAATGCCCTCTACATGGGGCTGCCCCTGTACCGAACGCGGAAACTGCAGCTAGTGCAGAACTCAGCAGCCAGGCTACTAGTGGGACTACCTCGGTGGAAACACGTGCGGCCGAGGCTGCGGGAACTGCACTAGCTGCCAATTGTATACCGGGTTTGTTACAAGGTGCTGGTTATTACCTATAAAGCCCTATATGGCCAAGGACCTGCCTACCTCAGGGACCGCCTCTCTCCATATGTTCCCCAGAGAGCACTGTGTTCCAGTTCACAAAATCTTTTGGAAATCCCTGGGCCTAAGGAGGCCAAACTTAAAACAACTAGGGAGCTGGCCTTCTCTATAAAAGCCCCCCAATGGTGGAATCAGCTGCCGGAGGAGGTGCGGGCCCTGCGGGACCTCAACCAGTTCCGCAGGGCCTGCAAAACTGCCCTCTTTCAAGAAGCCTTTAGGATGTAACCAGAATAAATATTACGCTGCCGGATAAATAGAGACTGTAGCACCACTGTATTGTTTTAACTTTTTAAAATTAATTTATATTTGTATTTATATTGTTGATTGATTTTATCTGTTATTGTGATATCATGATATCGTATCATGTTCTGTAAGCCGCCCTGAGCCTGCCTTGGCAGGGAGAGCGGGGTATAAATAAACTTACTGGAAGAAATGACTGGTGCTTGCACAGGGGACTACCTTTACCTTTTAAAAGTGTTCTATTGCTTCAGACCACCTGGATCTGTGGTGCAGGAATGTGACTTTTTTGTTGTTGTACAGTCACAAAAGTATAGATTCAAGTAGCTAGCCATATTGTATCTGAAGAAGTGTGCATGCACACAAAAGCCTTATACCTTGAATAAAACTTCGTTGGAAAATTTGGTTGGTGTAAAAAGTGCTACTGGACTCAAACTTTGTCCAGTCACAGAAATATGTTGGCTTTTAAAACTCAGTAGGGTACTAAGCAAAACTAGCTGGTTGATACTGCTTTAACAGCCAATCTTTTTTTTCCTCCCTATTGTTTCTTTTGAACTAATAAGTGCAAAAAATATGTTTCTGAACATTCCCCTTAAAGCAAATAAAATCATTTCTCAACACCAGTTCCTTATTCCAAACAGACCAGATTTTAAAAATTTAAAACTCTTAATTTGAAGGCAAAGCCCTAAAAATAGCACAGATGCTGTTTGCTCACATGTCTGCTATGTGCTGCAATAACTATTCCAGAATTCCATATTTCTGAGAATTGAGCTTGGACCATAGTGCCAGTTTTTAAACAACCATTCATTGTGACAAGTAGCCTTGGGTTGCTCAGTAATTGAAATTGTGGTGTCGGTTGTCAAAGCTAAAATGCAGGATTCCAGAAGTGGTCTCCCCCTCCCCCTCAATGTGTTTTCAAGAGCTCATACAGATTGTCAGGGGCTCAGTGAATTATTGCTACAGGCAGATGAACACATGGATTTTCCTGATGTTTGCAGATTTTAGGATGCTGAAATTATGCAAATGTTTCACAGTTTGCCCAAAGAGTAAATTAACATTATGCACCTGTAGCAAGTAGTATGTATGTATAGCAACTGAAGTGTGAACATCCAGCACATTTTTACCTCATTAACACACCAGGAGTAACTGCGTTGAATGGCATTACTGTTGCAATCTTCATAACTGCTTCTCACAGCCATTTTGTATTGGTCTGCATAACATCTACTCTCATGGCAAACATTTGAAAATTCAAACCACTGGGCTCCCTGGGCTGAAGTACAGGTCACCTATGGACCTTAAGTACTTCTGTCACTATTGTTTGCTAGACCAGGACTTGAACTGGCTGGCTATGTCATTTCGTTGACCCATTTGGAAGAAATCCCTTACTCTTAATTGTCTGCAATGAATGACAGAGTAGCCTTTCATGGCATGTTAATTACTTAATTGGATTTTTATATCGCCAATCCTATAGCTTTAAATTCCAGACAGGAAAAAAAAGATACACAGTGATAACAGATAGAACCACAGAATAATTGTCAGTGGCTAAGACCCAAAGAACCACAAGGTTGCAGCTCTTTGCATCCCATAAAGTCTCTGTTAAGAGTCAAGCATCTAGCACTGTGCCACACTGAGCTGTAATCACAGACCAGCAAAACACATGCACAGCAATGCAGTCAGCACAAACCCAGAGATTTCTTTAAATTCTGGCTAATAAAAGCAGTAAAAAAAGTGTACAGTAAACTAACGCACAGTACTGCACATACACTCTTCTGTTTGAATTGAGGTTTGACCACAAATTGCAAATGGCACCCTCATATTCTTGGGGGAAAAGTGTTTACTTTTTATCAAGCACTCAGAATGTAAATTGCAATAGCAACATGTTGCAAAATCTGAGTGTGTTTGTGTTCACAGATTGCCCTAAATTGGATTTCAGATACTTTGTGCATTCTTACACTCCTATCTGGGAAATGTAAATTGATCAAGTAAGTTCTACAGATGCATCACAATAATGAACACCAGTGACTGATGGATACTACTAACTGCAAAGGCACAAATGCTATGTGTATCATCAAAATGTGGCTGATTTTAAAGGCTGCATGATTCTGGGGCACACATTATCAAAACAAGCTGGTAAATTGTGAGTTTGTCTATTTGGCTAGTCACCATACTGCATGCCAACTATAGAGATGGATAACCATTCAAAATTTGTTTTATTTTGAATCATGAACAAACTATCAGTGTGATTGCTAACGTACACATACAAAAACATTAGAACATAGAGTAGGGAAGACAAATTGCTGAGGGAACACCAGGTGAAACAAAAAACAACCCTCACCCTCTATCAGAAGACAATGACTGAAGGGGACAAATGATTCTCCTTGAAAGAATTCCTCAATTTTGATGCCACAACTGTAAGCCAAAATGCCCTCAAAATGAGGTTGGGGAATTATTCTGTGGGCACTTGGCTCACTAGGCATCTTTTACCAATGTATACAAGATACACGTCCAGAAAGTAATGCTTAAAATATTAGGGACTCTAGTAAAATCAATTATAATTTATTGGGAAAAATATAGACTTCCATACACGATAAAATACTCATCAAAACACACATTCAGTCCTAGGAAAGATAGATAGACAGACAGACAGACACATGGGTAGACAAACGGTGATATTTACCTATCGTCTTCAAGGAAGGCTCCAATGGCGACAAGCGAGGAAGTGGAAGAAGGGACCCGAAACTGATCAGGAATCGGGGATGGATCTATGCAACAGAAGTTGGGATACTGATAGAAGCGCACCTGTGGGTAGCTAGTCCACAGATTATAATTGCTGAGGGAACACCAGCAATTCTCTCTTGAGCACCAGCAATTCTCTCTTGAGCCCTTAGGGGATGGGAGGTATGAGGGAGGAGAAAGGGGAGGCTCTGCAGTGACCATAAGGGCTGGACTACTGCAGTAGCCAATAGAAAGTTCATTGGTGGCACCTAATTGGGTGCTTGCTCTTGACCAATGGACTTGCCTGGATCCTGTGTACCTGAGAGAACTTTCAGGTTGAAACGGACCAGGGGGCGGCTCCAAAGTGACAGTTGGAAAGAAGAATAGAAGTGACTACTGGGTGGGGAGTACTTTAAGATTAAGGAACTTATCTGAAAGGGTGACAATAGAGAGTCTAATTGTGGCCTAGGTAACACCCAGCATGTACAAAGGAACTTGGCTCTGGCTGAAGATGGTCTTCCTCTTCTTCTGTCTTCTTCTAGGCACCAGTCTTTGTCTAGAGTTCCGTTAAACAAAGAAAGTGGCAGTTGGACTATTAACCACCCCTGGGGTGGGTAGGTTGCTTGTAGGAAGAGGTGAGGGACCTTCCTAGGACCTGCCTACCTTAGGGACAGTCTCTTCCCACATGTTCCCCAGAGAGTACTGAGATTGGGTTCTCAAAACCTGCTTGTAATCCCCGGGCCAAAAGTGGCCCGTCTGAAATCCACCAGGGACAGGGCCTTTTCGGTAATGGCGCCTTGCTGGTGGAACCAGCTGCCGGAAGAGGTGAGGGCCCTGCGGGACCTTGGGCAGTTCCGCAGGGCCTGCAAGACAGCCCTCTTCCGGCTGGCCTATAACTAACTGACATTGGAAACTTTATGGAAGGTTGTAGTGTATCACTTTGGCAGATCGTTTGTTCTATATGTTTTATTATTTCACTGTTTTAAATTGTCTAAATTGATGTATTTTTAAAGCCATTATTGTAAATTGATGTATTTTAAAGCCAAACTTTATGTTAGATTTTATATGTTGTGAGCCGCCCTGAGCCGCTTTGGCAGGAAGGGCGGGATATAAATTGAAATAAACTGAAACTAGGCCAAAGGTGACATCTGGTGTGTACGTGAGCCTTCTGCTGGGATGAACTGGAGTCAGGCTTGGCGGGAAGATGGCTACGTGTGGTGTTAGCCCTCCACAGTGGATTCCATGGTCAGCAATTCATAACTGTTCACCTGGATAGCTCCTGGTGGCGCAGTCTCTTCCGCTCCATGGCTGATACACGAAATGATGGGAAGACGTTCGTGCTGCTGATAGGCACTCTTGTACCGGTCTAGAGTGCTTTTGTAGCGTTATGGTTGCTTGTACTGCATAAGTCCCTTATGCCCCTGGATAGGTTTACCCACACTCTCTGGCCAGACGTGTGTGAGTTACTTCTTCAGGTGCCCTGGCAACCGAGCTGGTAACTATGATGTTCAGAAAGGGGGCTTTTCCTCACACAACCAAGAAGACCTTTGCCTGGGTTACCACCTACCTAATTTCAGAAGGTGGAGGCACCCAAAGAAGGGCCTTGGAAGATTACCATAGTAGTCAAGTAGGTTTGTGGTTTAAACAATTTTATTAATAACATATGGTAACAATGTCTGTTTATATCATTACTATCACTAACCCATATGATATTTTCTAATCCCCCCTCCCTCCGTTACTAGACTCCCGCCGAAGTTATATACTTGAGTTCACTTATAAAGGTACCCTTACCCAATCAAAGTTCAATTTCTCCCTTTTCTCATACTCATTATTAAAAAATTGTCCAATGTCCTTTTAGGTTCCACTCTTTTTCTATATATCTTCTAAATTTCTTCCATTCCCTTTTAAACACTTCATAGTCTCTTAAAATTCTTGTTAGTTTATCCATCTCACTCCGCGATAAAACTTTCATGATCCAGTCCCATTTCTCTGGTATTTTTTCTTGCTTCCATAACTGCACATACAATGTTCTAGCAGCTGAGAGCAAGTACCAGATTAAAGTTCTATCTTTTGGAAATTTTTCCATTTGTAGTCCCAACAGAAAAGTCTCTGCAACTTTCTTAAAATCATATGCCAAAATTTTAGATAGTTCTTGTTGTATCATCTGTCAAAACTTTTTCACTTTTCCACAAGTCCAGCACATATGATAAAAAGAACCTTCATGTTTCTTACATTTCCAACATCTATCCGACATCTTTTTACTCATCTTTGCCAGTTTTTTCGGAGTCATATACCACCTATACATCATCTTGAAACAGTTCTCTTTAATGCTTTGACATGTTGATATTCTCATCGAGTTCTTCCAAAGATATTCCCATGTATCCATCTGTATTTCCTTATTTACATTAATTGCCCATTTAATCATTTGAGATTTTACTACTTCTTCTTCTGTAGACCATTTCAACAATAATTTATATATTTTCGATATTAATTTTTCATTATCTCCAAACAGAACCTTTTCCAATTTCGTTTGCTCACGTCTAATTCCAACAGATTTAATATCATTTTCCATCAAACTTTTTATTTGTTGCATTTGAAACCAGTCATACTTCTTATTCAACTCTTCGGCAGATTTTAATTCAACATTATCACCTTGAATCTTTAGCAGTTGATTATATGACTCTCTCTTCATCAGATTCAGCTGTTATTTTTATTACTTCTGCTGGCACTATCCATAACGGCTTTCTTTCATCACCATATTTCTTATATTTTATCCATGTATTTAGTAAGTTATTTCTAATATAATGGTGAGAAAAAAGGCCATCCATCTTTTTTTCCCCCATAGTACATATAAGCATGCCAGCCGAATTTATTTCCACGAGCTTCTAACAATAAAAGCTTTTTATTTAACAACATCATCCAATCCTTTATCCACATCAAACAAACTGCATCATGATACAATCAAGTCTGGAAGTTGAAATCCTCCCCACTCTTAAGCATCCGTTAAAATTTTCATCTTAATCCTTGGTTTTTTCCCAGCCCATACAAATTCTGAGATCTTCCTTTGCCATTTATTAAATTGTTTACTATCTTTCACAATCGGAATAGTTTGGAACAAATACATTATTCTTGGCAAAATGTTCATCTTAATTGCAGCAATCCTACCCAACAAGGACAGATTAAGTCTATTCCATTTCATCATATCTTCATCTTACGCCATAACTTTTCATAGTTGTTTTTATACAAATCAATATTCTTCATAGTTATTTCTAGACCTAAATATTTAACTTTAGAAGTGACTTCACATCCTGTAAAACTCTGTAATTCTTTCTGTTTATTTAGTTGCATATTTTTACATAAAAATTTCGACTTCTCTTTATTTATATATAGTCCTGCCATTTCTCCATATTCTTTTATCTTAGCTAGCAACAAAGGTACCACTTGTATCGGATTTTCAGTTATGAACACAATATCATCTGCAAATGCTTTATATTTATAAGAAAATCCTCTAATTTTCAATCCTTCTATCTCTTTATCGTTTTGTATTTGCATTCGCAGAATTTCAAGAGTTATTATAAACAACAATGGTGAAAGCGGACATCCTTGTCTTGTACCTTTGCTCACCTTCATTTCATTTGTAAGGTCTGCATTTATACACAATTTTGCATGTTGATCCATATATATTGCTTTTGTAATTCTTATAAAATATTCTCCCAGATTTATTTTTTCCATTACTGCAAACATAAAGTCCCAGTTCAGATTATCAAAGGCTTTTTCTGCATCTACAAAAAATAACGCCACCTCTTTTTCTGGATGTTTTTCATAATATTCTACAATATTTACAACAGTTCTTACATTGTCTCTTATTTGCCTTTTAGGGAGAAATCCTGCTTGGTCTTCCTTTATAAAATTGATCAAATATTGCTTAAGTCGTTCTGCCAAGATTCTTGTATATATCTTATAGTCATTGTTTAATAATGAAATTGGTCTATAGTTCTTTACATTTGTGACATCTCTATCTTCCTTGGGAATCAACGAGATTACAGCTTCTTTCCAAGTATTTGGAATTTCCCCTTTTATTCTTATCGTATTCATCAATTTTTGAAATTTTGGTACTATCTCATCTTTGAGAATTTCATAAAATTTAGTATATCCATCCGGCCCGGGAACCTTACCTACCTTCATTACATTTATTGCTGCTTCAATTTCAATTTTTTCTATTGGATCATTCAAAATCTTTTTCATATACTCAGTCAGGGGTGCTATTTTAATATTCCGTAAATACTCTTCCATTTTTTCTTTTTTAATTTTCACACCTTTGAATAAGTTTGCATAATATTTAAAAGATTCTCTTTTAATTCCTTCTTGGTCTACTATCTCTTTTCCGCTAGCCACAATTTTATTAATAATTTTATTTTCTTTCTTTTTCTTCAGTTGCCAAGCTAGATACTTCCCAGGTTTATTCGCACCTTCAAACGATTTTTGTTGCAAACTTTTTAAATTCCATTCTAATTCTTTATTCAACAAATGTCTTACTTGGGCTTGTAATATAGTAATTTCCCTTATTAATTTCTTTTTCCCTGGTCTTTTTCTTAGTTCCCCTTCTTTTTTCTTTATTTCATTTTGTATATCCAACATTTGCTTTTCTTTTGCCCTCTTATCTTTATTGTTCAATGTAATCAATAGTCCTCTCATTACTGCTTTGTAAGTATCCCAAACTGTCTGGAACTCTATATCCTCAGTGTCATTTATTTGGAAAAACGCTATAGTTTCTTTTTCTAGAAAAGTCACAATATCTTTATCTTGTAGCAAATCCTCATTTATTCCCCATCTTCTTGTTTTCTTTTGCAATTTTGTAGCCCAAAATATTGGATTGTGATCTGCACATACCTTTGGTAGAATCTCCACTTTTCTAGTTATGAGGCCTAAACTTTTAGAGCCCCATAACATGTCTATTCTGGAAAAAGTATTATGTCTTTCTGAAAAGAAAGTATAGTCTCTTACTTCAGGATTAAATTTTCTCCAAATATACTCCAAGCTTTCTTGTTTAACCAACTCAAAAAAATGATTTTGGCAGTCTCCCTTCTTTATTATTGCTCTTTTGGCCAGACCTATCTATATTGTTTTGTATTGTTCCATTAAAGTCACCCATCATCAAGATCTGGTCGTAGGACACATCATCCAACTGTCGATTAATGTCTTTTAAAAAAGCATCTTTTGCACCATTTGGTGCATATAGTCCTAATAACAATGTTTTCTTTGCATCCATCATCACTTCCACTGCTATATACCTTCCATCTTTATCTTTAAATATCAATTTTGGTTCTAATTGTTCTTTAATGTAAAAGACCACACCCCTTTTCTTTTGATCCACCAATTAAAAAAATTCCAACCCCAATTGTTTGTTCCACAAAAATTTGTAATCTTTTTGTTGTATATGAACTTCCTGTAAACAAATTATATTACATTTTTGTTTTTTAATCCAATGAAATGTTGCTTTTCGTTTTTGTGGTGAATTTAGTCCATTTATATTCCAAGATAATAATTTGTAATCCATTATGATGCAAAGTCTTTATTCTCTTCAAAAAAACTACACATCTCTTGCTCATTCCTTATTGTAATCCTTCTTCCACGTTGCTCAAAGCCCAAACCTTCAGGTAGTATCCATCTATATCTCGTTCCCTCTGCACGTAGCTTCTCTGTTAATCTCTTGTGTTTCTTCCTGTCATTTATCACTTGTCTTGGCAGCTCTTTCATTATTTTGATTCTGCTCCCTTCCACTATCAGAGCCTTTTGAAAACTTTTATTTAGAATTTTCCCTGCCATATCTTTTGTCCTTAGTTTTATAACTATATCTCTTGGTAAGCCTTTATCTTTTGCATATGATGAATTAACTCTATAGATACTGTCCAACATGTTTCTGGACTTTTCAGGATCTTCCTCTAAATAGTCAGCAATTATTTTCACCATATAATCCATTAAATCAGTTCCCTCCCCTTCAGGTATTCCTCTCAGACGCACTTGAGTTTCCATTAATCTGCAGTCATGAACTGTTACCTTCTCTTGAAGTTTTAATAAGGTGGAAGCATGCACATCAACTTTCGCTTCAACATCTTTGACTCTGTTTGTGACCATACCCAGCTTATTTTTAAAATCCTCAACTTCTTTTTTAAGGTCTCCAATGTCTTTCTTAAGCCCTTTTTTGCAAGCTGTTAACATCTTCTCCACACCCTTCATGATCCTGGCCTCCATGGTATTAAACTGACTTTGCATTTTGTCCATAAAAAATAAAAACCTTCAAAAATCCAAAGACTCCAATTCTAAATCCAGCACCAAGTCCAGTAGCTTAGAGCTTGCTGTTTAAAATAAGACTAATTTCGTCCTTCTCCTACCTTCCTGGGCCGAGATATTGATTTTAACAGTTTTTGGCAATTTTCCCTCTTCAAAATGGCGATCGCAATTTCTCTATGGTTAAAAATCCCTAGCAAAGACCTTCTTCTTGCTCCTCTCACCTTCAGCTTTTACTTCCTGGTTCACTGAGCCCAGATCACGTTCTCCAAATATCACGGTCTTTAGAGTACTTGTTATGTTGATAGCAAATGCACCTTCAGCTTTTACTTCCTGTGTTAGGGAAACTGCTCTCAAAATAACTTGGGGAATTAGACTGAGAGACAGCTAGCCCCAAAAAGGAATCTTTTATTATCTGTGTATACGAGGCTCAACCGTTCAGAGAGTCAATGCTCAATAAGAGACTCTAATTGAGTAAAAATCAATTGTAATTTATTTAGAATAATATTTCTTTCATACAAGGTAAAAATACAAAACACTCACACATTCACACAGGTCTAGGAAATATAGATAGATCAATAGGGGAACATATATGGATAAACAGACAGGGTAATATTTACCATCGTAGTCTTCCAGGAAGGTTTCCAATGGCGACTTAAGAGGACAGGGGAAATGGACCCAACACTGTGGCCAGAATTGGGGATGGATCTAGACAGCGGGTAATAGGGGTTGCTGAATAGAAAGCACACATGAGTGGAGTTGGGTCAGAGGTTAAATAGGCTTCCTCAGACCCTTAGGGACTGGGAGGTCCAAGGGAGGAGAGATGGGAGGTTCAAGAAGGCTGGACATTCCTTACTGACACCTAATTGGATGCCTGCTTTGGCCAATGAACTTCACCTTAGTCCAGTGAACCTGGAAATTTCCAAGCTGCAATGCTGCTTGTGTTGGCCCCAGGGTACTTAGACTGGAGTAAGAATGGGAATGGCTGGATACTTAAGTTTAAATGGGATTAACTAGGAGGGTGACAATAGGTAATCAAATGCTGGCCTAGGTACCACCCGGGTTAGACAAAAGACTTGATGAAGACAGGAGATGTCCTTCCTCTTATCTCATCTTCTGCTGGGCAAGATGTATTGTTCTGGTATTGCTGAGCAATTAGGATCAACAGTTGAGCTATTAATCCATTCTTAAAACAGATGGGTTGCTTGCAGGCTCAGGGTGTGTACGTGTGACTTTCCCACTAAGAAGGAATGAGTTCAGCCTGGCAGGGTAAGCTTGGGTCAGGAAAGCAAGCTGGATTCTGCTGTTGTTAGCTCTAGGTCCATGGAGCCAGGCTGGAAACATGGTGGCTTCTTCCACTGCAGTGGCCAAGACTGGGCACACAAGGAGCAGCTGGAGCATGTCTGTAGTTCTGGCTACCACTCTTCAGAGATGTAGAATGCAAAGCTGCCATATAAGCCTTAGAAAGTGTAAGCAAAGTCCACTTCTTAGAGCAGATGTGTGAGAGTCAAATCTCCAGGCACCCTGGCAACCATGCTGGTGATCATGATGTTCACATGTATGAAAAGTAGGGGGCTTTTCCTCACAGTTCCCCCCCTCAAGACCTATGTCACCATCTGGTGGCGAGGTCTTGCAATAACACAATGTCCATATCTGTAGTTGACAGGCGGCGAGTCCACGTAGCTTCAGGGGTCTACCGGGGTGTACCGTCTATCTAAAAGGGTTGGAGCCACTATCTAAACTACTCAAAAATCAATTTGGAAAAATATTCCAATAGGCCAAAGGTTCCTTCCTTTGAATACTACGATGCAGGGATAACAGGCATTGGCAACGTTGTAGGGCATACAGTATTAAAACACAGGGTTACAACCATTGAAATAAAAGTTGAGTTCATAAAATCATTACTGCCATTTAAACCAGATAAATAACAAGAATTGATCTATAAATCACACACAATCATGACAATAATTGATTAGGAAAACACACAGGTACATTAGAGTTCATGGTTACAAGTGAATCCATATCTTAATCTTGGGTCTTCTTTTCTTCTTCTCCCCCCCCTGATAAGCTTCTTATACTGGGGTTTGAAGAGGATCTTCTTCCAGGTACCTATTGGGTATGTGAAAGTCCTAGTGGAGGGTGAACTAAAGAGTCTTCCCACCCCCCCTAGCACCCAGCGAAATCTGTCTTTATTGTTGCTAAAAGGGAATTCTTCCTGTAACCCATCATGGAATTGGCAATGGTGCTTTTCAGCCTGTATCACCGATGGTTCATAGAGCAACAGTGGGCTTTGAGGAAAGAACCAAAAAGGAACCAAAAACATTCACACATGACAACATGGGGGATGATTCTGTACCAGAGTAGGGAGCAGTGACAGCAGATCAAAAATGCATACATTCAACCATGAAGAAAGGAGTCTTAAAAAGCTATTAGTGAAGTGTCCTCCTGTCCAGAGTATGGTGACCAGTGAGCTTTTACGTCACAAGCTTACATATGTCATGTTAGGGGCCTGCATTGGGCCAGTTTGCCTATTACACTAAGCATTCAGGACTTTAGGAGGCTTTTTCCTTGTCAAGGAAGGAAAGTAAGATACACAATACAGAAAACACAACCCAAAATATTCTTTGTTGCAACATAAAACTTAAAATAAAACATTGTGCACAATCCAGGAAAATGACCATAGTTTGGGGCGTCCCCCATATGATGAAAATAGTTCCATAAAGAAGAGACAAAAGAAAACTTTTGCTATAGCCTTGGAATATAATAAATTGTCAAAACAATATAAAACTTCAAAAACAAAAACTGAGGCCTCAATAGAACAATGCTAGCTAGCTTTACATGAGAGGGATCATACCCAAAATGGCAGGTGAGCTAGAGCAGAGAAATTAAAACCTGGACATTAGTGAGCTGATCAGGTCCCACTAAATCCAGTTTTTCTCTAGGCTAGTTCAGCTAAAACGATCTCGGTATGGGGGTCTCACATGTGAGCATAGATTTCAACAAAAACTTAAAACTTAACAAAACAGGAATTCTGAAAAGCAACATAATGGTTACACATACATAAAACAATTCTTAACAGGACTATCAACAACCTTTAGAACTACTGAGCATGCATTAGACTTGATTTGCAGGTCCAGATTCCCTGCACATCTATATTGAAAGAAAAGATGAGCAAACTTAACAAAACAGTTACAACATCCTAGAAATCAAATTATGGTTAATTCACCTTGACAAACACATTAAACAATTCATAAAAAGAGAAAAGATGGGCAAGGCATCTGTAGTACCACGAGAAAAATGCTTAGTTGTTGCAAGGGCAAGTCAAAAGAAAGACTTGAAGCACGAAAGCATATCCCTTGAAGAAGAAACCTTTTATGGAGTAAAAGGCAAAACTAAGATGATGGCACAATGCTCCAGGTTTAAGGCTTGTGCCAGAGAATGATTTTCCTCTGTGCATACACAGAGTGCAAAGAATGTGTTGCTAGAAGGCAACATGCTGTCAGAAATACCAAATAGACCAACATTTGAACATGATACAACAAGACTTGAATTGGGGAGCCTTGATAGGCTCAGCCAACTGGTTATAGATGCAAAAATAACACAAAAGGACATTTAGTAGCAAGAAGAAAATCATGATTAGAAATGAACCCTGAGGAATCTACATTAAGAATCTAACAAGTTATTGCTCATTTCCTTGAGAACATGGAAAATAGAAAAGGGTTTTCACTCAGAGAAAGTCTAGCTCTAACAAGATATATATTATAGGTGGAGGCAGAACCATCCATTGGTCATTATATTACTTAAGACCAACCAAAGATACTGAGCCCACAAGTTGGGGCCTCTTAAGAACATGCGGATACCTCTTTCCACAGGCAGACAGTATTAAATTAGAGTTAAAACTCAAGATTCACCAAATAGCTAAAAGGGAAGATTGATGATGCAAATGGCATTCAGAGAGAAAATGAAGATATCAATAGTTGAAGTACATTTGAGGAATCCAAATTTCTAATGGAGACCAAGAACTTTCAGGAATTCTGCCAAAACAAGAGTGTTAGTTCTTGAGGCTTGAGAGAGAAAAAGCACAGGGAGAGGGTAATTTTACCCCAAGGGAGTGTACAGATGTCCTGTACTTCTTGTAGGAACCAAAATTTGTGAGATAAAATTTTCTGAGCTCCAATGCCCAACAAAGGGTCCACAGATTGCAAAGCAAAGCACTGGGAATGCCCAATAGACTTTGAGGAGCAATTTCTTAAAAGTGTTTCCCTTAAAATCAAACCTACAAAATCTAAGTATAGGGGAGATGGGTACCAGTCACTAGGGAAAAAAAATTAAGACTTAAAAGGTAAAGCAAAAATAAGTAACAGAAAGCAAGCTTCTAATCTAGGAGATCTCTTAGTATTAGGGCAGTTTACAGGCAGAGGATTTTCTCTAGCAGAGAAGGATTGGCTGTAAGTAGAGCTTTGGGATGCCAGCTCCAGGCTGGAGATTCCTGAAATTTTGGGTCAAATTTGGAAATCACAAGGCATGCAGTCCATTTCCTTGGACACTTATTTCCTCCAGAGGCTTAGCCTCAATGTACTGGGGAAAAGTCTATGATTTTGGGAGAGACCTCCAGGTCTCACCTGGAGACTGGCAACCTTACAAAAACACAGTAGTATGCACATCTTCCACCCAGGTATCTCTCTGGCTGGGAAGAGGCTGTCTCTGTGAGAGACTGCAATATTAAAAAAAAGTTTTGTAATGAAAAGCTTTTGAAATTATATATTTTTAGACCCAAAATCAGAAGATGAGAATTCAAAATAGCACAAAAATACCTCAACTGTATTTCCACCCTCCCCCCCCCCTAGATGGGAAAGGAGGGGAAGGTTTGAACAGACAAACCAAAATTCCTTCCCTCTTGGATTAACTGAATGCTTAGCTTTAACAAAAGGCTAAAACAGACACAATGGATTTGGCCAGTACTCTTATCTGACCCTGATAAGTTTTTACAAAGAAAGGTGGAGGAGGAGAATAATGAGCTTTCTGCCTGGGTGGGGCTCAAAATTGTAACTCTTTCCAGTTTCTTTAACTCAAGCTGAATTTGGCTGATTTTATTTCAAGAGGGTCTGCATGAGATTTGCCAATCAGTACTACATTAGTTGTTGCTGCTCCTGCAGCTGGAGGTTCTCCTTTCTGTACTTTCAAATTTAAATGACAGACTTGCCCATTTGAGGTTAGCTGTCTTGTGTTGCTGTGACCTTTGAGAAGGAGAGGCAACACCTCTTATAAGACAATGAGGCTCTCGCTCTCAAAGACACTGAGTTGCTTGTGCCTTAAGGAGACCTGAGATAGACAAAAATTTAATTTCTCAGGGCAATGCATTTAAAACTCCATTCCCTTGCCTTAGTTACTTATCAGATCTTTACTGCTACAGATTTCCATTGAGCAAGAGGGAGAACAATTAGCATTTCTTCCTGATGGCAGGAGTGCTGAGCATTTGCAATACTTTAGCCAGTTCTATTTGGGCCAATCTGCAGGCACTCTGTACAAGCTCAGAGGCTATACCATTTAAAATTCATAGAACTGAGGAAATAAATATTTTTTTGACTTTATAAGCAAGAGAGAGGAAGATGAACTTGGGAGTTTCACAGATTTTCATTCAGCCAATTTGAAAGTTAAAACAGTTTCTTACATCTTGCTCTGAAAGCTTTGAATTAACAAAAACTAGTTCAGTCTCTCTTTCTCAGGTGCTTGATGCTGGCATCTCTAAAGGGTTAAACTAAATATATATTACATCAAGCTCCCATTACCCTGCAGAGAAAACTAACTCTGCAGGCTGGAACCCTTGCTGGGATTCCAGGAGATCTCCAGGCCTCACCTGGAGAAATGGCCTGGTCTAATTGTAGTCCAAGTCATTGCTTGTATGTTTTCTTATTTAGTCAAGGGAAAGGCGCCCTTGTTACCTTTAAACCTAAATAAGGCCAGATCTCTCTGTTTTAAGAGACATTCAAGTCTAGGAGTTAGATTTTCCTTTGGGTGGGGGGAGGTTCAGAGACAAAGGAACCTTGCCTGCCCATGTGGGATTACCATTCTCTGAGTTCCACAGAATTCTGGCTTTCAAATTCCCCAAATGGGATGAGCTAAAGACAGAAAATTTCTGGCGTAAAGGGCTGAGGCTTGCTCATGTAGGAGTGTCTGGAGCAAGTCCTTGCAAAAAGGAATACCTTGTGCCATAATTGTGGAACTCTGCATAGGCTCAGAGATCACATTTCCTTCATGATTCTGGGGTAAGAGAACTGAAATAGGGACTGTTTTCTCATTTTCATGGGGGAAAGAAGTCTGGGGCTGCACAGCTGGGTTTGCCCCGCCATATTTCCTTTTATCCTGCACTTCCAGAATTTCCAGTCTCCTCTCTGTGGCCCTGCAAGACTCCAGGACATGTTGCAGGAGACTGGCAGTTTCCTTTTCTTTACTAGCTTCTAACTTTTGCTGAAGTTCCTGATTTTTCTCAGCAAGCTTTTGGATTTCTAAATCCTTTTCATGAGTAGGATTTGTAAGTTTCCCTACCCTTTCCTTATTAGGGAAATTTTCCAAAGCAGTAGCTTTGGGGAAGCTACCTCCATTTTCTGCAAACCCTGTGGCATTGGGAGCCATGTGCCCTGGTGGCTTCATGGCTTCTGAAAGTGCAGCAAGTAGCACATGTGTGGGCTGCTTATCAAATTGCTTCATGTCTGCTCCAGTGGCTCTAAGCTGGGACCAAGCTGCCATTCTGACTTTGTCTCGAGGGGTCCGCTGAGGCCAGGGTTGCCCAGAGGCTGACTGCGTCTGCCTAGGAGCATAAGCCTGCTTGTGAAGGGGAACCTTTGGGGCAAGCTGGGGATGGCAAGAAGAGCTGGAACCAAGGCCATTGTTTTGGAACTTCCAGTTCTGGCTCTCTTTTCCATGCCCACCCTGCTCTTGATTATATTGTGCCTGAGTGAGCTGTGTTTCTAAAACAGCAACTCTTTGTTCAGAGACTTGGGCATGCTTTAAAGCATTCTCCAGTCTCCATTTGACCTCATGGAGAGAGTGGGTTAAATTTGCTATCTCCTTCTCATGCGCACTTAATCTAGCTGTGTAGTCTTCATGAACTATTTCCCTTTTTGCATAGTCAGCTTTCATTCTACTCTCTCTTTCCATAAAATTGCCAACTCTGTCAAGATTAGCCTCTAGATCTTTCCAGGTGGTGTTTACCAGGGCTGTTATGCCATAGCACCTCAAGGTGGGTATATTGAGACCTCTGATCACATCGGATATGAAATTTTGATTCTCATAATCTGGTTCCCCATTATCTTTGGGTAATACTACTTTAGCTGCTTCTGCTAGGAATTTCTTCCTTATTAGATAGCTCACTGGATGCTCATCATGACCTTGTAAGGTCTGATGGTAGAAATCTTTTATATCCTCTCCATCCCAGGTGGCAGATAGTACCTCAGCCATCCATTCTAAGATGGTGGCATTAGACAGGTTCAGGCGATACATTACATTTCTTACTTTGTCTAGTTCAGGGCCTGAGGCGCATAATCTCAGCACATGGTTTAATTCAGTTAAGGAGGCTTCTTTGTAGTGAATTCTAGCGCTGGCCATCCACAACACTGAGGTGTCTATGTTATAGGGGCCAAGGAAGCTGGCAGCCATTTTAATGTCCTCTGCTCCCCAAGATCTGGTTTCCTTCACTACTTTTACAGATTCAGCTCCATTCTGTTTTCTGGCTGTGGTCTTTTTAGCGACCACAGGACGGACTGGGGCTGGCTGTTCTGCTCTGAACTTCCCAACTGCCTCGTCCTCACTCTCTTCGTCTGAGGAGAAGTCACAGAGAGCAGAGGCCGACACAGTTGCTATCAATGTCTTTTTAATCTCTAATTTCTTTTTTAAAGCTGCTATTTTTCTTTGGCACAAATCATGGTTGGCTGCTTCTCTAGCCTTTCGGTTTTTCTCTGAAACGTACTCTATGACACTCTGTAATTTATTATTTTGGGCTTTAGTTTGCTCCATCTCTTTTTCCAATGTGGCTACCTGCATTTGGGCCTTTCTTAGAGCGGACATGGTGTCTTGATATGCTAAAGTTAGGGTGAGTTTCTCAGCCCTAACCTCCTCTAGCGCTCGACTTGCTTGTTGCCAGTCGAGGTCCAAATTATTATTTTCCTCCGCTCGTCTATCTATTTCTGCAGCGTGTCTCCTGTGCAACTCTGCCTTTTCGATTTCATGATCCTGCTGCACTTGTTCCAATTTTTCCGCATGGCTCTGGAGTAGGAATTCCCTTTCTGCAGTCTGCTTTTGGAATTCCCTCTCCAGCACCTCTGCGTGTTTCTTAAGAATTGTCTCCAATTCTTGTTCTTTCTTCTCTGCCTGCACTTCGTGCTGCTTTATTTGCTGATCTCTCTGCGTAAGCTGCTCCCTGAGTTGTTTAATCAGGGCGGAGCTATCCCGCAGGGCTTCAAACAAACCCCATGTGGCAAAAAGGTCTCTCTTGCCAGTGCTAATCGTTTTGTTGTTGCAATTTTCTTCAAATATATCCCTAAAGGACTGGAGGGGATCAGAGCCTTGGTTAAAGAGTCCCTTTTTCCAGGGATTATCTCCCTTCTTTACCAACCACTTTTCCAATTTGGGGATCTCTTCCTTCTGGGCAAGGATTTCCATATCTTACGATTTAGTTCTTTTCAAAGTTCTAACTTTACTTGCAGGGCTGGTTTTCCTGCACTATTAGGTGCCTAACCACAGGCCACCAAAATTAACTGATGCAGGGGCTTTCCCTAGCCCTTTTCCTGCTTATTGGGGAGCAAAGAACTTGCAGGACACCTCTGTGTGTCTCACAAGTAAAGGAGAGAGTTGCAGGACCTTCCTTAGTTCTCTGCAACACTAACAAATGTTTGTGGCATGAGCTTATGGCCTTGCACACATTGTTGAGCTCCTCAGGAGGGGCTTTTCTCTAGCCTCTGCCTCCAAACAAATCAAAAGTTTTAAAAGTCTCAGAGCCTGAGCTTTTCCTCTGTTGGCCCTAAGCAAAAGGGAAATTTTTCGGCTGGGAAGATTGCCTATCTCCTCAGACCCGGGACAAATTTTTTTTTTTTTAACCCTAAAGGAGAGCTTCTTGCTCCTTCCAGTAAATTCTCTTAAAGGCACAGCCAAGTGAAAGAACTAGCAGCATATTTCCAGATGCTTTCTGGCTCCTATGTGCCATTTTAACACTTGGGTTGGTTTCTTAAGTTCCCTTTTTGTTTTGCCTACTGCCAATCTCCGATTGCGCTTTGGCTAGGGGGTTTTAACTTGTTGAGCCAGCCGCCGGCTGCGCATCAACCAAAGTAAAAGTGTGGTGAGCCAGCCGCCGGCTGCGCATCAACCAAAGTAAAAGTGTGGTGAGCCAGCCGCCGGCTGCGCGTCAACCAAAGTAAAAGTGTGGTGAGCCAGCCGCCGGCTGCGCATCAACCAAAGTAAAAGTGTGGTGAGCCAGCCGCCAGCTGCGCGTCAACCAAAGTAAAAGTGTGGTGAGCCAGCCGCCGGCTGCGCATCAACCAAAGGAAAAGTGTGGTGAGCCAGCCGCCGGCTGCGCGTCAACCACAGTTAGGGCAACGAGCCAGCCGCCGGCTGCGCTCGGCCAAAGAAATGCCTTAGACTAGCCTTGGCCCAGGTTTGTGTAAGGACTTAGCATGTGTGTGTCAGTGTATGTGTATGTAGTGTGTGTGTGCGTGTGTGCACTAAGCTCTAAAGAAAAGGGAGAAGGGAAGGGTGCTCTATCCAGATCTTAACAGCTCTGACCTATCCTGACATTCCCTCCCACGATAGACGCGTTTAGAAAGGCCTCGGGACGGCGGCCAGGCTTCACGGGACTTCCCCCTTGCGTTCTATCGGGCTCAGTCCTCTTTCGAGGGGTCTGGCCTCCTAGGGGCGGCTGAGAAGTCCAACGCTGAATGATAGAAATGGGAGTAGCCCAACCCACAATTATATAGAGATGCTCGCTAGAGCCGTTCACACAGAACTCATTCACTCAATCACTCACACAATAGCCTCCCTAGCAAGACTGTTTGAACGGTGCAACCCTACGTCTGTCTGTATGAAGACACGTGTGTCGGCTCGCGTGTGTTCCTACAAACAGGATAATGCCCAAGCTTTCTCCACCAATTTCTGTTAGGGAAACTGCTCTCAAAATAACTTGGGGAATTAGACTGAGAGACAGCTAGCCCCAAAAAGGAATCTTTTATTATCTGTGTATACAAGGCTCAACCGTTCAGAGAGTCAATGCTCAATAAGAGACTCTAATTGAGTAAAAATCAATTGTAATTTATTTAGAATAATATTTCTTTCATACAAGGTAAAAATACAAAACACTCACACATTCACACAGGTCTAGGAAATATAGATAGATCAATAGGGGAACATATATGGATAAACAGACAGGGTAATATTTACCATCGTAGTCTTCCAGGAAGGTTTCCAATGGCGACTTAAGAGGACAGGGGAAATGGACCCAACACTGTGGCCAGAATTGGGGATGGATCTAGACAGCGGGTAATAGGGGTTGCTGAATAGAAAGCACACATGAGTGGAGTTGGGTCAGAGGTTAAATAGGCTTCCTCAGACCCTTAGGGACTGGGAGGTCCAAGGGAGGAGAGATGGGAGGTTCAAGAAGGCTGGACATTCCTTACTGACACCTAATTGGATGCCTGCTTTGGCCAATGAACTTCACCTTAGTCCAGTGAACCTGGAAATTTCCAAGCTGCAATGCTGCTTGTGTTGGCCCCAGGGTACTTAGACTGGAGTAAGAATGGGAATGGCTGGATACTTAAGTTTAAATGGGATTAACTAGGAGGGTGACAATAGGTAATCAAATGCTGGCCTAGGTACCACCCGGGTTAGACAAAAGACTTGATGAAGACAGGAGATGTCCTTCCTCTTATCTCATCTTCTGCTGGGCAAGATGTATTGTTCTGGTATTGCTGAGCAATTAGGATCAACAGTTGAGCTATTAATCCATTCTTAAAACAGATGGGTTGCTTGCAGGCTCAGGGTGTGTACGTGTGACTTTCCCACTAAGAAGGAATGAGTTCAGCCTGGCAGGGTAAGCTTGGGTCAGGAAAGCAAGCTGGATTCTGCTGTTGTTAGCTCTAGGTCCATGGAGCCAGGCTGGAAACATGGTGGCTTCTTCCACTGCAGTGGCCAAGACTGGGCACACAAGGAGCAGCTGGAGCATGTCTGTAGTTCTGGCTACCACTCTTCAGAGATGTAGAATGCAAAGCTGCCATATAAGCCTTAGAAAGTGTAAGCAAAGTCCACTTCTTAGAGCAGATGTGTGAGAGTCAAATCTCCAGGCACCCTGGCAACCATGCTGGTGATCATGATGTTCACATGTATGAAAAGTAGGGGGCTTTTCCTCACACCTGGTTCACTGAGCCCAGTTCTCATTCTCCAAATATCGCGGTCTTTAGATGCTTGTTATGTTAATTTCAAGTGCAGAGCCATAACACCGAAGCATACGTCAGCGACCTCAGGTATTCAAAACAGTTTTTTTCATTCCCAGATTCTATCAAAGTCTTTAATTTAACAAAGTCCAAGTTTCAAGTTTCCTTTTCCTCCCCTCTTTTTCTTTATTATTCAAATTTTCCCACCTTCCAATGTTATTTAGTTTAGCTTAGAAAAATCACAGAGCGAGAGATTACAATCAAAGTACCTTAATGGCTATGCCTCTTAAACTTCGGTCTTGTCGCTTTTCAGAAGTTTATCAGTCCCAAAAGAGAGTGAGAGCCGAACAGGCTTATGCCAGTTATATGGCTCTTAATCCTTTGTAGATTCTGAACGACACCACTTTTCTACGCCGGACCTCAAAGCTTCAGAAAAAAACCCTCCGTGATCAATCATCAGCTGAGGTCACACGGCTCAAAGTATTTTGTGCGTTATCCTGGGCAAATCTCTGTCTGAGGAATGCAGGCAGGAAGCCCATTAAGGCTTCTTATTACCCTGAACAAAGAATTAAGTTTTCCCCTTATTCAGGAGACGACAGCTCTGTTGGATTCTCACACCGGAAGCCGCCAGTAGTCAAGTAGGTTTGTAAGGGGGTAGGTGGTACTTCGGGTATGCTGGTGCTAAGACATACAGGATTTTAAAGTTGAAAATCAGCACCTTAAATTGTATTCAGAAGCCAGCCAAGACAGGAATGATATCCATATGGCCCATTTCAGTCAAAATCTTGGCTGCAGCATTCTGCACAAACTGAAATTTCCAAACACTTTTCAAGGACAGCTCTACATAGACTGGATCTAATCTTGATGAAACCAGTGCATAAACCATAGTGGCCAGATATTTTTTGCCCAGGAAAGGCTACAGGTGATGAACCAGTCAGAGCTGACACAAGGCCCTTCTGTTCTCTAATCTGACTAACAACCGTTCCCTAGGGTCTCAGGCAGTGATGTTTCACATCACACCACAGCAGACCCACTCTACGGCCCAAAGGCATGGCAGTCACTTCTGATGGACATGTGGTGGTGACCGATTCTGGGAACCACTGTTTAAGGCCTACCAATATCTGTTTCTAGTGCTAGCCCAGTGAAACTAATTTGTGTATTAGGCCACACCCCCTGATGTCACCATGGGTTTACATGGCTTTTTGTAGAAAAAGCTCAGCAGGAACTCATTTATATATTGCCACACACCCTGATGCCAAGCCAGCTGGAACTGTTCCTATGCATTCCTGCAAAAAAAAAAAAAAAAAAGCTCTCCCTGGTTCATATCACCTACTAACTGACCCCTTTAATAGTAGTTGCTGGTGATTGAACCTGGAAGCTTTTGCATTCCAAGCAGATGCTTTACCACTGAGCAATACCCTCTCTTGTCTTTCATAAAACAGCCTAAACAAAAAGGTTGTACATGGCCTCTGTGGTATAGTATAGCAGGTTTTGAAATTGAAAGCTGAGGATAATCCATAGCTTGTGAGCCACCACTAAGAATGCCTCCTCATGTGCCCTTGGTCTTCTTTAAATACAGGCAATACTTTAATTCCAGATTTAATCCCAGATGTTCTCAAGGACCATGATAGGGCACATGAAAATATGCTGTAGAATGAATAACAGAGAGGTTAGGAATGGGTATGATTATCAGTGCAATCATAAACAGAATTGAAGTAAATGGCTTAGAAGGGCTCAATTCTGCTTACAGTGTTACTGCTAGCATTACAAAACTTCTATCACTCAACATTTCATGCAAAATTGTGATCACTATACTGAACTGGGCCACAAACTCCTTTTTATACCCAGTATTTTAGCTCAATACCTTTTGTTTTACTTTTTTGTTGTCCAGGGTGAATATTGCAAGACTCCATAAGCAAATTGACAGAATAAGAGGATTTGGATATTAATGCAGTGATAACACATTTTTCGTCACCAAGAGCAGTTTGGCAATATCTGATTGCCCATTTACCAGGAAGGACTTGTTCAGAAAACATTCAACCAAAATGCAAACAACCTAAAAACATTGTGATTTTCCCAAACTGCACCTACTCAGGTTATTTTAGAGGGTGTAGAATCATAAAGCTGAAAAAAACTGCAAGGTTCACTGAATTTAACCTTCTGTTTTATGGCTGGGTCCTCTGCTCATCTACCAATATATCCTGTGTACATTAAGACTGCCTTAAAATATGATAAATGACTCAGTTTGGAAGATGCCACAAGCCAGACAGAAGGAGCAAACAAGCTACAATGCAATACTGGTGCCTGCAGGCAAAGAAACAACCCAGATGTATCAAGGAAGTGAGCTAACATACATTCTTTTATTGTATTCCCCAAAGCTGGATAGATCCAAATGGAACCATGTAGAAGAAGAATATTTTGGGGTGTTGTTTGAGGTTTTAGAGAAGGCAAAGAAGAGGAAGAGGAGGAGCTGGATTTATACCCTGACCTTTAGTACCTGGAGGAGTCTTGGAGTAGATTACAATCACCTTCCCTTCCTATCCCCACAACAGATACCCTGTGAGGTAGGTGGGGCTGAGAAAGCTGTGACTGACCCAAGGTCACCCAGGCAGCTGTACATAGAGGAGTGAGGAATCAAATCCTGTTCTCCAGATTACAGTCCACTGTTTTTAACCACTATACCATGCTGGCTCTCAGGGAGGGCAAGGAAGATTCATGATAAGATTCAAAAGTCTATTGAAGATTTTGTTACATTTTATTTATTCTAGTGAAATGTAAAGTCCAGCAGATGGCCTGAATGCAAATGATGTGGTACTGATGCTGAAGCTTAGTAAAATGTGCCCTGGGCAGATAGCTGCTTGGGAATCATAGGTCAGGTGTTCAGAAGAAAACAGAGTATAAGTGTAATGAACAAACTGCAAAAGAGAAAAGTGTATTTGGCTACCAATATTCCTGAGGTATAAAGTGGAAGAGAGAATGCTCTGCCCTGCTTGTTCTGATTACATGCAGATCCACCTATGTCCAAAAGAGCAGTAGATGGTAGTGACAAAAATGCACCAAGATGGAACACACTAATTTATTTTATTTTGTGGGGGGAGGGGTTAGAAATTGTGGCAGAAAATGCCATCAAGTCACAGCTGTGACCCCATGGGGTTTTCAAGACAAGAGACTTTCAGAGGTGGTTTGTCATTGCCTGCCTCCATGTCTTTGGTCTTCCTAGTCTCCCATCCAAATACTAACCACGGCCAACCCTGCAGCTCTCCAGCAGCCCTGGCCCCACTCAATGCACAGCAGCCAAGAAGGTCTGAGCGCCTGCTCCGGCTCCAACGCAGCTGAGGATGTTCTCCGCAGCTGAGAACGAAACGTCTGGAAGGAAAACTTTCTCCAGTAGAACACGGCACTTGATCCCGAAAGATTCTACAAACCCTAATGATGTTACCAGCCGTGAAAACCTGAAATCTTTGACAACCCTGCTTAATTTCTGAGATCAGACTGCTCTGGGCTATCCCAGACCAGGGCAAAAATGCACTAGGATGGAACACACTAGCTTATTTTATTCTCCTTGGGAGAGTTAGAAGTTAGAAATAGTTAATGGGAAATAGTGGTTAGACTACACTTAAGGAGACCAGGGCTCAAATCTCTCTCTCTTTCCCCTCCCCCTCCCAGTAACAATGGGCCAGTCTTCTGCCCCATAAGGTGAGGATAAAATAAAAGACAGAAAACTGTGCACTTAAGCTCCTTGGACGAAGGGTTGGATAAAAATATTACTATCTTGTTACCAGGGCTTTTTTTGACCAGGAACACAGTTCCACCTGGTTGACATTGGAGGCATGGCCAAATATGCAAATGAGTTCCTACTGGCTTTTTCTACAAAAAAGCCCTGCATGTTACTAATTACCTTCATCCGCCCTCCCAATAAACTGATTGTACTGCTTGTGAAGAGTTTGAGCACAACATTTACATTATTGAATGTATTGTGTATTATCTGCTTTCCCCCTGTCTCCCAACTCTTCCATGTCAGTATTCTGCTGCCATGTACTTTATTAAGTTAATGCAAGACTAGGTTTCTGCTCCCTGAAATAAGGGAAAACATACCTTGTATAGCCCATAATTTCATTCACTTAATTCTATAGAGAGATGTGTTTATCATTTTAAGTCATTTTCCCCCGTTGGTGTCCTTTGATAGGCTAGTCCAGGGGTGGCCAAACTTGCATCATGTAAGAGCCACACAGAATAAAGTCAGACGTTTGAGAGCCGCAAGACATGAACATCAGACATTTCAGAGCCACAAGACATGAATGTCAGTTGTTTAAGCTGCAAGACAGGAAGGAAGGAAGGAAAACAGATGGCAAGAGAGAGAGGTAGAAAGAAAGCAACTTTAAATGCATTCTCCAAGCCGCCAACTGACTTGACTTGGAGAAGTGATTTAAAGAAACAGATGCCTTCTCCAAGCCAGCCAATGTGGAGGGGGGGGGGGGCTTCAAGAGCCACACAATATGTGTGAAAGAGCCACATGTGACTCTAGCCACAGTTTGGTCACACCTGGACTGGTTCCTGCCCTTCACCTAGAAATGTTCCCAAGGCATCCTAAAATTGACCACTTTAAGAAATAGACAGAGGGTGCTTTCTAGTACTCTAAAAATGTTAACATGAAGTTTTAAGATACAAGATACTTCCTTTTACACTTGGAAAAGTAATCACATAAGAAAGTTATTTTATCGTTTTTTAATAGTTTCTGTTAGCATGGTGAAGGTTGACAGGCAAAATGGTGTTGTGACCTAATCCTTAGCTTAGATAATGACTCTGAGGAGGGAAACGCTCATATGCATGTTGGTTAAAATTAAGCTTGTATTTGCCATGTTTCTCTACATCCCCTTTCAGATAAAAGTGAACATAAATCTTTCAAAATAAGTGAAAACCAATACCTCATCTGCTCCTGCCACCAGGAACACAGACTCTTCCAGTGAAGAAATGCCCCAACCATCCAAATGCATTTAAGTCTCTTATAAATAGTGCTTGGAAAGGTGGAATTTCCATCTGGAAGCCACTCAGATATGCTGGACTGCAAGAAACCAGGGCTTTTCCCTGTTCCCTGCTAGCCTGTACCTAGGGACTTTGGAAGTCAGCCTGCCTGATTTCATTGCTTGGGCTCTAATTGTCTCCACTCCCTGATAGCTCTCCAAGGTTCTGCACACATTATTGACTGACTGGAGTTGCCAGATTATTTTAAATCGTTCAGATACCTGATTATGGCTATGTCTCTCATGATCTCCCAAGACTTCACTCAGCTTCCTCTACAGCCCTCATCCTCACTGGTCAAAGACAAAGGGATCATGTGATCTGTCTTGAATCAAGCTGGCACTTTATGGGCAGGACCTCCCTGGGATTCTTTTGGCCACAATGACTTTGGATTTTTCTCCCTTTTTCCCATCAGCTACTGGAAGTCCTTCTTTCCCTGTTTTGCTTGCATGCTCTCCCCTCACAGAAACTACTATAGACACTTAATTCTTTCTTCAGCTGTGGCAAACATGACAAATTAAAAACCACTTGAAATCTGTCCACTTCTATCACTATTACTTTCTATGCCCAGGGGAGGCTTCCAAATCTATGCTTCCATCTTCACATATAAACTAGCATCAAACAATTTTTTAAAAGTCTATCTAGGATTTTATATACTATGGGTAAAGAAGCTAAAAAAGGATAAAACAAGAATTAAAGATTCCCTGTGGAGAATGACTGCTAAAATCTGGGGAATGTTGAATTTTATTGAACTATTAGAGTACTAGCAGCCTGATTAATGCAGTTGGCCAGAGCTCATCAGGCCCTGGGTGCTAATCACAGTCAGCCACGTCAATGCATGGATGGGAGATCACCAAGAAAGACTATGGTTGTTACAATGGAGGAAGGCAGTGGCAAACTACCTCTGCTCATTTCATGCCTGGAATACCCCACTGAAGGGGTCACCATGAGTTGACTGTGAATCAACAGCATGTTCTTCTAGAGTAGTGATATTTAAAATTTATGTTTTCATAACTCCAACAGATTATTCCTTTCAGCACTTGTGGAAGAAACACTACTGCCTGCTGTCACCCAGCTACTAGTAGCTAGCCAGAATGACTTTTCATTTTCTAAGGAACTCTACATTTTTAGGCTGTAGGCATGGATCTAATGGTCTATTTTTATTCTTCAAAGATTGTTTTATACTTCAGAGGTACAATTGATTTTGTTGACTGGGTATACATGGGTAGCATGGATTCATTTTATTGCTGAAGGTTTCATTTTATGGAAGTGTTTTAATGTTTTTTTATTTATTGTTTTAATTTGCATTAGTTGTTTTCTTTGTTTTTCTCTTCTAAGCCAACTCAAGCAAGTATCTATAGGCGCAGCACACTAATGTGCTTAACAAATAAATGCCTAAGCAGGTGGCAGTTATGTCAACCTGCCTAGCCTGCTGCCCTTACTAAACCTCTGAACAAGCTTATATCTGACTTTTCACCTACTACCTTGAGAACATGCCTAATTACTTCAGACTGATTTTTTTTTTGCATAATTTTCAACAACTTTAGCATGTCAACATGTCACAGGACTAGGGCAACAGATGCCCCTGTCACCCAAATAATAGTTACAACATTGATTCTGTCTGCCTGCAAAAAACAAGGGCATTTAACTTGGGGCGTTTTTGCACTGACCTTACTCCGGAGCGACGTCCCTCTTCACTGTGCAGCGTCTGCGCGGATTTCGCACTAATTGCTCCGCAGAACCCGGAAGAGCCGCAAAGTCCCGCGGCTTTTGCATCGCAAATGTAAACCGCCAAAAACCAGTTTACATTTGTGACGCAAAAGCCGCGGGACTCTGCGGCTCTTCCGGGTTCTGCGGAGCAATTAGTGCGAAATCCACGCAGACGCTGCGCGGTGAAGAGGGACGTCGCTCCGGAGTAAGGTCAGTGCGAAAACGCCCTTGCTTTCAAACCAAATGCCACTGATTTGATCATACAGAACAATAGTATGCTTTTTCATAAGAAAATATGTGCCCTATATCACCAGTGACAGATAGCCATTAGAAATTTGTCACATAGGAAACAGATACATGGACTTCTGCCATGTCAGTTTAGTGGTCTGCCAGCCATGGTTATGGGGAGGATAACTGTATCTGTTACATTTATAATCCCATTCCTTCCTCAAGGAGCTCATACACAGGCTCTTCCCTTCATTTTATCCTTACATCTACCCTGTAAGATAGGCTAAGAGAGTACAAGTGGCAAAGGTGTGATTCTGCCTAGTTTACCACTATGCCACATGGGTTATTGCAGTCCTGTAAACACAGGAAGTTATTTCAGTGGTCTTTAACAGTTATCAGTAGAATAATCACAGCTAAATATCTTGGGGAAGTTTTGAGATTTGATGCAGTTGACCACTTCACTCTGGATGCTCATGGATAGTTTCTTGTGATTGCATGACCATATCGTGTAGCAAGATAAAATATGTTCATTGAACTTCAACTTATGCAATTTGAAGTTTTTGACCACTTGGCAATACTTCACCTAAAACTCACTGAGGTGTTTGTTTGCTTTTTTACTATTCCCTGGGCCAAGGTTACAGATACATATTAAGTGCCATTTGCAACCATAGACATTCTTGATGAGCTAACAGCATTCTGGCAGTTAGGGATGAAAAAGAAGTGGTCAGTGATTTGTCCTGTGTTCTAAGAGAACCGATTTGAAAAAACAAGCTTCAAACCAAACCAAATAAATATGCCTGACTTACAATCAATCTGAAAAGGGGATAGACATTTATTCATCATTTTTTGCATTGCTGGTTCTTTTTAAAGTATTCCTTCATCCTCTTTTGAAACACTACTTTTGAGTATCCTGCTTTTATGTTGAGCTGCTATTCTACAATGCAGATTTCATTTCATTTCATTTTCATTTTATTTGATTTATATCCCGCCCTAGCCCACCGAGGCGGGCTCAGGGTGGCTCACAACACAGAAATTCTAACAATAGGGTCTAAAAATTAAAATACATAGTAATTTACATAATTAAAACAACTAAAATCAATCGATCAATGTCAGTGTGCTATCTTCCAATCTTCCTTCACAATATTTCACAGATTTCCAGGTGAAACAGAAAGGCATTCACCCACCAAACACTGACAGAAATCAGCTCCAGTGGTTAAGGGCTCAGGCCAGATTTCCTCTGGTGATTTTTAAAACTTTTATATTCTACATTTTCATTTCAACTGTAGACAATATTTTATAAAGGAACAAAAAAAAGAGTGTAAAAATTGTGAATTGACTGGAACTGATTTCTAAAAAGAAATACATTGTTTTCTTTTAAAAGAAAAGATAAAATGGCATAAAAATATTTCTGGGTGGGGCATGGAGACTCATTTTGAGTGTCAGAAATAATGTTCACTGGCCCTGAAAGAGGAGAAAACACAGAAATTGTACAATAGAAAGTCTAGTTTGTTCTAGGGTGGAAAATCCACAATAGAGGATAATCCCAGTCCATTCATTTACACCTTTGGGTTTAGACCCCTTTAATTTCTTTCACTTGCCACATGAAACAGGCAAGAATTGAGGGAAGATGGTTGCCAGTTTGTAACATTTAGGCCATGTGTTTCTTTCCTGTGCAGGTACTTAAGGCATGGGCATGGCCACGATCAGAGCCCTTGGGCATAGGCCAAAGGACTCCTGGCCTAACAGCTGGAGCCAAAAAGAAAGATACACACCCACACAAAGAAATATGCTCTGAATTTAGAAGCCTTTCACTCCCTTTTCCTTTTTTGTATTGTACTTTACTTCCATTGTGAAAGGAAATTTTAATAACTAGAAAAACAGCTGACAGTACATGGTAAAATCAAGTGTTAAACAAATCTTATACTAATACGAAAGAGTCATCTGAATTTGGATTTTTTTGGGAAATAATTCAGGGACATATGAGGCAAGCCTCCTTAAATATTAAAGAATCCCCAAATGCACTGAAAATGTACTTATCTGTGCTACCTTCTGGTAATATCATTCTGGATGGTTCTTTTGCATTATGAGCTGCAGATTTCGAGTCTAAATGGTTAACTACTCCATCCCAATGAAAGTCTAGTACAGCTTTTTCTAATACATTTTTTTCTAACATCTTTGACTGTAAGATCAGGATTAAGTTACAGAACTGTTGTTGTGTTCACCCACAGCAGCAACTCCCCCTCCACAAGAGGTTAGAAAATACTACCAATCTTATGATGTTTCTACTACACTCTATCATTTCTATAGGCATTCTAAACTTTGTCACCAGCGTTAGAATCTTTACTGTTCTCACCCACAGGGCTGATTTACTGTCCATGCAGAATCCTAGAAACCAGCTTATTTCACTAGGAGCATGAACAGTGATGGTAGCTGGCAGCTCTTTAAACAAGGCACTCCTTCGGTTGTCCCAGACCTGACTGTGTCTCAATGTATTCTCAGGAATGAGAATTCATGCATAGGAGCCCTCCAGTTCTATTTTAGCTACTTTTGGGCAGGGATCTGACTTCTTAGTATTACCCTGTAAACTGAGACATGCAAACTGAAGGTGCTTGAATATGTAGTTGTGATCAGGGCTCTTTTTTTTAACAGGAACACACAGGAATACAGTTCTGGCTAGCTTGATGTCAGGGGGTGTGGCCTAATATGGAAATAGGTACAAACAATGATATCACCAGGGGGCATGGCCTAATAAGTAAATAAGTTCCTGCTGGGCTTTTTCTACAAAAAAAGCCCTGGTTGTAATCTTAGTCCTGGTAGCAGCAGCTGTAATGATAATGACAATAATAATATTTTTTAACATGAAGGATAAAAGGAGGTACTTCTTCACCCAAAGGGTGATTAACATGTGGAATTCACTGCCACAGGAGGTGGTGGTGGCAACAAGCATAGCCAGCTTCAAGAGGGGGTTAGATAAAAATATGGAGCACAGGTCCATCAGTGGCTATTAGCCACAGAGTGTGTGTGTGTGTGTGTGTGTGTATATATATATATATATATAAATTTGGCCACTGTGTGATACAGAGTGTTGGACTGGATGGGTCATTGGCCTGATCCAACATGGCTTCTCTTATGTTCTTTTATCTGCATTTTAGACAGCTCAGTGTGGGTTTTTTATTGTTTTATGTCCTGTCTTGTTTTTTAAAACTGATTGTTTTAATTGCTGTAGCTTGTTTCAGTGTTTTTAATTACTGTGTTTTGATGGTTTTTTTTGTTTAAGTTACAAGCTGTCTTGGGCAAGTCTCCGGACTAGTGGCATATACACATTCTAGATAAAATAAATAAAAAATAAGTAAGGTAATTTGCAAGTAGCCCCCAACATCCACCTAAATGTGAAGTCCCCCTTTAAGCTCAAATGGCAATTAGCTTGGAAACAGATTGAATATGCTTTCTAAATATAAAATAGGTAGGACAATCCTTCACCCTTTTTTTTCTTGTCCCAGCAATGTGCCGAAGTGCTGATTCTGCCTCATATATGTTGCTTCTGTAAACAGCCTTTGGCACTTAAGATAAAGAGCCATAGATAATACTATCTTTGTAAGGGGGAGAAAAGAAACTTTTTGCATACTTGATTTTGATCACATTATAATATTTCATTATCTCTCTTAAACAATTCTGATCGCTTTGCCATCATTGAAGCAGAGAAGAGGTTTATAATGAGAGCACAAAAGAAACAATGGGCTGGCACACTCTGAGACATGAGCCTGGTGACATAAATTACACAGCGCAGCATAGGTCTCCAAGGAATACTAGAGAGATACAAATCAGTGTGACATCGGAATTCTGTTGAGTAAGCATGGCTATCTTTCCCTTGTTCTGATCATTATGTAATAATCTTTTCATTGTGCTGTTAATATAAGTTGGTGAAGAAGTATGTATTCTTCAATCAGCCTAGGGTTGTCCAACCCCTCTTGAGAAATGTTATCATTCTTGAGAGGGAAACAGACATTTGTGAAAACACATGCCTACCACTGGAATTGGTGACCATGGGTTCCTTCTCCTCTCTCCCTGATTATGTTTAGTAAAACAAAATGTATGATGCAATATTATTATGTCTGCAGTTTGCCCACCTCTATAACCAGCAGTGGCATGGGGAGGAGAGCTCAGAGCTCTATATCATATGATGCATTTTATTTTATGTGATGCTACTGGGGGACAGAGGAGATGCAGGATTTTTGTTTTAGGGTGGCAACCATGCATTTGCCATCACATGTAGTTATGCCCTTCTTGAAACTCAGGGAGTGGTGTGGTAGTGTCTAGTTGGACCTTTGTTTCCTAAAACAAGCACTGTAATATAGTGTACACAGAGGGGGTGGAAATCCTCCAGGATTGATCTCAGTTTCATGGAGAACCCAGGGATATATGGAATCCGTTATAAAAATTTCTGCAACCTTATTAAAACTTTTACCCTCTTCTAAATTTTCTCATACATTGTATCTCATACACTGACATTTTTTATTGTGGGTGAAACCATGTTACAATGTAGGGGTAAGTGCAATTTCTCATGCAACTTGCACCACCCAATTTCTCTTTGAATTTTACCTTAAATTTTGTAATTCTCTTTTTGAAATTTGACCTTGGACAGAATTTCCTTGGCCTCTAAATCTGCATAAATATTTTTGTTTAATACACAGAGGAGAAATAGCATTCTCTAAGATATTAGAAATGATCACAGCTAGAATAAAGCCATAGGTGGTATGGAGTAGCCCCTTAGTTAAGTTTAATTTCGGAATGAATACCTAAGGACCATCACTGCAACTGACCCCTCATTACTCTGTCTCCCAGAGCAGGAAGCTCCACCCACCAGCCCCTATGGATAAGTATGAAGCCAATTCATAGTCTATCTGACAGTGATATTTGAACACCATTTCCAACCTTATGGGCAAAAGTAGGATAGATCTGAAAATCTTGCTACTAATTCTACAATAAGTGCAAGGATTGCTTTAGCCTTGAGCATGCTACATGGATTTTTTTTTTCTTTCAATGGAAAAAAAAACGGTCTTTGACTTGCTGTGATGACTTTAGTGCTGAAATATCTTCAGTACTGAAATATCTTTCTCAGTGTCAACTTTATGGGGCACTTGCATGCAAAAGTTGTTAGCGGCATGCAGACCATTCATATGGAAATCCACATTTCATCATCTTCTCAAGCAAACAAGACCACTTAATATTATCTGTAAAGTGGATGGAGTGTGGTTATGAAGCTAGCAGCAACTTCAAGAAGGATTGAACTGAATACGATTTGATTTGATTTCTTTTATTGAAACCAGGAAGAGCAGCAACACCAAAGGATGCTGTTTTGTTTGAACAATTTTCTCAAAGTTGGATGATAACTACTTCTCCAAAGACTGTGCTGAATGCTGATACTAATTTATGGTAATGGTGGTTATCTGGGGATGATTGGCTATGTGTTTTCAGATCAAATCCACACTACATTAATTGTATAAACATGAACAGGCTCTTAATGCTGGATTCCCAACCTCTGTGCTAGGGCATACAAATGTGTTGCAGCAGGTTGTAACAAATGTGGAAAATGGATGAAGAAAAATTATTTTAAGGCCCTTTATTTTATTTGTTTTGTGATGGATATCCTGACTGTCAGTTAGAACATAAGAACATAAGAGAAGCCATGTTGGATCAGGCCGATGGCCCATCCAGTCCAATGCACTGTGTCACACAGTGGCCTAAAAACCATCAGGAGTTTCATCGGTGGGGCCAGGACACTAGAAGCCCTCACACTGTTGCCCCTCCCAAACACCAAGAATGCAGAGCATCACTTGCCCCAGACAGAGAGTTCCAACAATACGCTGTGGCTAATAGCCACTGATGGACCTCTGCTCCATATGTTTATCCAATTCCCTCTTTAAGCTGGCTATGCTTGTAGCCACCACCTCCTATGACAGTGAATTCCACATGTTAATCATGCTTTGGGTGAAGAAGTGCTTCCTTTTATCTCTTCTAACCTGACTACTCACCTGAGAGTCAGTTTGGTGTAGTGGTTAAGTGCACAGATTCTTATCTGGGAGAACCGGGTTTGATTCCCCACTCCTCCATTTGCACCTGCTGGAATGGCCTTGGGTCAGCCATAGCTCTGGCAGAGGTTGTCCTTGAAAGGGCAGCTGCTGTGAGAGTCCTCTCAGCCTCACCAACCTCACAAGGTGTCTGTTGTGGGGGAGGAAGATAAAGGAGATTGTGAGCTGCTCTGAGACTCTGAGATTCAGAGTGGAGGGTGGGATATAAATCCAATATCTTCTTCTTCTCAGCAATTTCATTGAGTGCCCATGAGTTCTTGTACTGTGAGAAAGGGCTAAAAGTTGTTCTTTCTCTACCTTCTCTATCCTGTGCATAATCTTGTAAACCTTTATCATGTCACTCCTCAGTCGATGTTTCTCCAAGCAAAAGAGCCCCAAGAATTTTAACCTTTCTTCATAGGGAAAGTGTTCTAACCCTTTGATCATTCCAGTTGTCCTTTTCTGCATTTTTTCTAATGAACTTTTTCCAGTGCCATGGATGTTACGGTAGTTAACAGCATACAATAAACAGGAAAAATAATGACTAAATTGGAACTATTATTTTTACAGGTGATATAGAAAGGCGCCTCCGCCTTTTTGATAGTTTTGCTACTCCTCTTCACTATCGCATGTATTCATGTTGCTCTTGCTCTCATTCTCAAATGAATTAATTTGTTCTGTGTGATGTGACTATGCAGCTGGTTATGCAATGCTGCTTTAGTATTCTGTTTCCTGAGTGATCCCTGATTGTTTGGGACCACTCAAGGGCTTCATCCTGGAAGGAAGAAGCAGTAACCAATCAGAATCATGCTACAGCAGGAGTGGCCAAGAAAAACAGTGACAATGAACAAGATAGAGGAAAGATTGTATGAATATAAATTGTGTGAATATCCATCAAATGTTTTTTTCTGGAAACCATTTCTCCTCCATTGAAATAAGAATTTACAGTGCAAAAATGGAAACTTAGAACTATTCAACACAACCCTAAAAATAAGAGGCATATGGTCTGAGCATGAAACGGTTTTGTGAACTGAAAGGTTTTGATTGCTTCCTAAATGAACTTTGTGAATTGGCCATACAAATTTCTTCAGAGTGGAAATTCTGTGGCAAACATACTACCATGCTTCTCACTGCTGCCATATTTTCCTATGATTTCATGCATACCACTCCCAAGTGTTGATGATTGCTGGGTGAATGGTGGCTAGAGCAAATTCTCCCTAGTTTTTAAAATATATATATGTACATTATTTATAATTTGCCTTCTCACAGGGAGTCAATGTGGATTACACACAGGGAGTTAGTACAGTCAATAAAATGAGACATTTTGTAAACAATGCATTAGGATTGTAGAAGTCCAAAACCAACCACAAAAAAGTGAAACACAGCATAAATAGCAGCATGAAACTTCAAGTGGTGCAAAAATTACATAATAGGATTCTACTTGTAGTAAATTATGCACAGCACAACAGTGTAGACTGCAATCCCTAAATCATTTGTCCGAGTAGCTTTCAGGGTGAAACTGGATGCTACAAATCAGTTGCAGTTATTCATTCCTGTCCCTTCATAAAGAATGATTAGAAACCAACATTTTGGTGGGTGATGAAGTACAAGACTTGAAAAAAATAAGCAAAAAAATAGATTGTTCTATAAGTGGCCTGCCTCATGACTGAATTACAGAAACCGAGGCCTGGAAATGGCCTGTAAGGCAATAAAACTTGCCTATGAAATAACCAGCTCTAGTTTAAAGAATTGCTGGAGAACTGGGGGGGGGGGGGGGGGGTGAGGGTAGAATTTGGGGAGTGAAATGAGTTCAGTGGGGATCTGATGCCATACATTCTGCCCTCTGAAGCTGCCACATCCTCCAGAAGAACTGATTGCTGTAGTCAGCTGATCAGTTGTAATTTTGGGACAACTTTAAACTGCATCTTGAGAAGTTAAAGAAATTTCATTTATTCATTTCCATTGTCCAACCCAGTAGCATGCAGAAGCTATTGCGGCTCCCAGCAAGCCCCATCAACCCTCTAGTTGCTTATATCAGGACAAGACTGATGCTTGTTTTGGAGCAGGTGGCGGCATTTTCCTGGCCCCCCCCCCCATCTCCTTGAAGGAAGCATGAGGCGGGGGAGAACCAATTGGAGCTCAGTGTGGGAGTGCTGGCCAATGAGGGGCTGGCTCACCAGCCAGGTTTGGCATTGGCCACCTTTCATCATAAGTTTGGCCCAGTGCAAACTCCCTACCTACCCACCATCTTTTTAGACTGTGGGATCAACTAATTGCCAGTTTTCAGGGCTGAGCAGGAATTTTTTGGGCCTCACTCAGATTGGCAGAGAGGCTGTTTTTTGCCTGCTCTACATAGACAGAAGGGGTAAGGGATAAGTAGGCCTGCAAATCTGGTTAGGTCCTAACTGGGAAGGCGGGAAAAGCATAGGTTGAAGGGATTTTTGAGTTGACAAGCACCCTGAGATATCAGCAATAGGGGGCCCCTTAAACTGGGTACCTATGGACTTTGGAGTCAGTGTGTCAGTTGGGGGCCTCTTTGGGGTTGGGAGAGCATATTACAAGCCTTAAGCATTGGCAGTCATGGGCTGTAATGTGCACTCCCTCCCCTCTATGCACTATTGTGCGGGCTGTGACAAGTAAGGTCCGGAGGGATCCCAGACCTGGTTCTGAGCTGGGGTGAGTTTGCCCTGTTATGATGCTTGCTCTGCAAGCACAATACAACCTGTGCTTTAATGTGTTGCAGATTAGCTTATGTTTAAATAAAATCCCCAGTCTAAAACAAAATTTGTGTTGTGTTTCATTCAAGAGGCGGCCAGGCAAGAGCAGACTTAGGAGAAATCTCTTGTGGATTTGATCTGGAACTGAACTTCCCTCCTATACTGTCCTGGAAAAGAAGAGGATTCCCCCTCCCTATGCCACTGTACTAGTCTATACCTTAGAAAATGATTATCATATTGCATAAGAATTAAAAGTGGACCATACAATGTCAGAAACATTGTCAGATGACTAAAAGAGATGGAAAAGTACAAAGGCATTAAGGGACATTGTTCTCATGACCAAATCAGATCAAGGTCTTCAGAACATGGGCCTGGGCGGGGGGGGGGGGATGTAAAGAGATTTGTTGCTTCTCACAACACCTTGCACAGCTAGCTTTTTAAAGAAGATGAATAAATTATGAACAAAACGATGTGATTTACCTCCATGTTATAGATATGTATCTTATGTGAGTAGCAAAAACCCTTTTACTGTGATTAATGGATTTTAATACCCTTTACTTCCCACAAACTAGTTTTCCTAGAGTAGCTCCCATTCTGCAGAATTCAAAGGATATTGGAATTAATCAGTTGATGGATTTTCAAGCTAAGTATAATTAAACAGAAGTCCAATGGCACTGAAAGCCAACATTTTGATAGTTGCACCTAACAAACAGGGCTATCCCTTTGGAAGCTGTTTTGGAAAATGAGGGAAGCTGAAGGGAGGGGGGAAGGAGATGGAGAGCAATTTACTCCTATCTCTTTTGCTCCCCATCCCTTCTTACTCAATCTAACACCCTTCTTTGATAATCTGCCCCATATTTCCCCACTGTCTCCATTTTCCTTCCCAACAGCTGCCTTCTTAGAATCATAGAGCTGAAAGGGACCTCCAGAGTCATTTAGTCCAACCCCCTGCACAATGCAGGAAATTCACAAATACCGCCCCCCCTCCTAAATTCACAGGATCTGCATTGCTGTCAGATGGCCATCTAGCCTCTGTTTAAAAACCTCCAAAGAAGGAGAGCCCACCACCTCCTGAGGAAGCCTGTTCCACTGAAGAACCGCTCTGTCAGGAAATTCTTCCTAAATGTTGAGCCAGAAGCACTTTTGATTTAATTTCAATCCATTGGTTCTGGTTCTACCTTCTAGGGCCACAGAAAACAATTCTGCACCATCCTCATATGACAGCCCTTCAAGTACTTGAACATGGTGATCATATCACCTCTCAGCCACCTCCTCTCCAGGCTAAACATGCCCAACTCCTTCAACCTTTCCTCATAGGACTTGGTCTCCAGACCCCTCACCATCTTTGTTGCCCTCCTCTGGACCCTTGTCTATATCCTTCTTAAAATGTGGTGCCCAAATCTGAACACAATATTCCATGTGAGGTCTTACCAGAGCAGAGCAGAGATTTCCCCCCATCACTTCATGTGATCTGGACACTATACTTCTGTTAATACAGCCCAATATTGCATTTGCCTTTTTAGCTACCACATCACACTGTTGACCCATGTTCAGCTTATGGTCCACAAAGACCCCTAGATCCTTTTCGCACATACTACTGCCTATCCTATAACCATGCATGGGATTTTTCTTACCTAAATGCAGAACTTGTCATTTATCCCTGTTAAAATTCATTTTATTGGTTTCAGCCCAGTTTTCCAACCTGTCAACATTATCCTGGATCCTGTTTCTGTCTTCTGCTGTATTTGCAGTCTCAAGAAGGATTGGTCTGGACTGGCTGGGCTCCCTACCTCCCTGGCCATGGCATGAAAGCCAGCTACAGACTCCCCCTCCCCCATCGCCCACCTCCAGGAGTTGCAAACGACATCGAAGGTGAGTGCTCCAGCTGTGCTTGCAACTCCTCCCAATTTAGTATCATCTGCAAATTTAATAAGCATTCCTTCATCCAAATCATTTATCAAGATGTTGAACAAAACAGGCCTCAGGACAAATCCTTGAGGCACTCCACTTGTCACTCCTCTTCAAAACGATGAGGAACCATTCACAAGCACTCTTTGAGTGCAATCTGTCAACCAGTTACAGATCCACCTAACGGTAACAGGATCCAAACCACATTTTACCAATTTATCAAAAAGGATAATATGTGGAACCTTATCAAAAGCCTTACTGAAATCAAGATAAACTATGTCTACAGCATTCCCCTGATCCAGCAAGTTAGTCACTTTCTCAAAAAAAGAGATCAGGTTCGTCTGACATGACTTGTTCTTGAGAAACCCATGCTGGCTCTTAGTAATCACAGCCATCCTTTCTAAATGTTCCAGGACTGACTGTTTGATGATTTGTTCTAAAACTTTTCCAGGTATAGATGTCAAGCTGACAGGTCAGTAGTTACCCGGATCCTCCTTTTCCCCCTTCTTGAAGATGGGGATAACATTTGCCTGCCTCCAATCTTCTGGCACCTCTCCTGTTCTCCAAGAATTCTCAAAAATAATGGCCAGAGGCTTAGATATTACATCTAAAAGCTCTTTTATTACTCTTGGATGCAATTCATTTGGCCCTGAGGACTTGGTTTCATTTAAAGAAACTAGGTGTTTATGTACTATCCCTATGCTGATTGGTTGAAACTCCATAACCTCATTATATGTTCTATTTTTGCTATGTTGAGCACTGTTCCCCTCAGAAGAGAAACTAAGGAAAAGTGGAAAGTGAACAATTCTGCCCTCTCTTCATCACCTGTTACAATTTCACTTTCCTGCCCTCACAATGGGTCTTCCATGTCCTTGGTCTTTTCTTTTTAACTCTGAACATAAGAAAAGAAGCCTTTTTTGTTGTTTTTAGCATTTTTGGCTAGGCTAAGCTCATACTGAGCTTTAGCTTTCCTTTCTCTACAAGCACTGATGATTTGTTTATATTCATCCTTGGTTATAAGACTATCCTTCCATTTCCTAAGTGAGTATTTTTTATTTCTCAAGTCTTTAGAGAACTGTTTATGGAGCTACCTCAGCTTCTTTAGACTTCATCCATTTTTTCTTTTCATAGGAATCGTCTGTGATTGTGCTTTCAATATTTCGCTTTTAAGAAACTCCCACCCCTCTTGAACCCCCTTCTCCTTAAATATTTGTGGCCATGGGATTTGACTCAGCATAGTTCTAAATTGTCTAAATTTGCCTTTCTGAAGTCCAACCTATATGTCTTACTACATACAGCTTTTCCCTTCCCTAAGTGTAAATTGCAAAATCACATGGTCACTACTGCCCAGGGTGCCCACTATTTCCACCTCATCAACCAATTCTTCCTTGTTGGTGAGGATGAAATCCAAAAGAGCAGATCTCCTTGTTTCCTTCTCCACTTTCTGGAAAAGGAAAATGTCAGCAAGACAAGTCAGGAATTTATTTGACCTTTCGTTTTCAGCAGAGTTGGACTTCCAACACATGTCTGGGTAATTGAAATCCCTAGGATCACTGTGTCCCTTCTCTTGGAGAACTTTGCAATCTGTTGAAGGAGTGTCTCATCCAAGTCCTCTGCCTGGCTTGGTGGTCTATAGCAGACCCTCACCATAATATCATTGTTATTAATTTCTCCTTTTTTTAACTTTTATTTTTTTTTTCTTGGCATATCTTGCTTCTGTCTATCTTTCCCTTCCCTCCCCAGCACGCCCCCCTAGGCCACAACACTCACGCACAGCAAATTTCTAGCACCCATTGTATTTCCCCCCCGCAACAGGCCTTATTACTAGTACTAGCATAAATTATAACACAAGTAGTCTAATTTACTCCTATTTACAATGGCCTCTTTTAAAAAGAAAGAAAGAAATCCAATCCCTTCAAAACCAATCTGCTTTTGGATAAAACAGAAGTAAAGCTGTTGTTTATGCATAACCATTTTTTGTTTGGTGGCTTATTTTGGTTCCTGAAAACACTTTTGTTGAGACCATCAGTATTTTGTGGCAGAAAAGTGATCTGGATTGTGTTTGTAACATGCTGTGATGTTCATTTGCACTTTATAAATGTTTATTAGTAATGATCAGGAAACATGGTGCAATGTTCACAACAAAAGTTGTCTGGGTACAAGGAAAGAAATATATGGACATATGAAGCTCCTTTGGACCAAGTCAGACTCCCTCCATCTAGCTGAGTGTTGTCTAGTCTGACTGGCACCATTCCTCTGGCAGAGAACAGTTTCTTGCAGTGTCTGCTGCCTGAGATTCTTTTACTTGAGATGCCAAGGATTGAACCTGGGACAAATACTCCCTCTTAGCTGTGGAGTCTTGAGAGCAAAATACTACTTCATGAGCTACTGGCATTAAAGTTGTGAGCAACTGATTTGCATAGATTAGTTTGCTCTGGGTCCATCCTTCCAGAGCTAAGACAAAAATGTGTGAGTCAGAGGCTAAAAAACTGTTGAGATAGCTCACACTAACATTGCCTGGGACCCCATATTTCCAAATCATGTGCTCCAGATTAAGGAACATTCTCATTTGTGTTGGATAAATGGGCTACATTTTTAGGACACTGTCTAGCCACCACTACACAGAGTTGACAGCCAGAATTTCCCTGGCTTTAGCAATAAAAACCTGCTAGTTCAGATTACCAATATGGTTAAGTAGTTCTAAACCAGTCAGATGTTGGTTCCATTTTATTCAGTGGGTGTTATTCCCAGGAAAGTATTTTTAGGATTGCAGCATCAGAGTCTTAAAAATCCAGATTCTGTCAGGATCCTCTATCCCTGACCTTCCATGGTTTTTACTGAGGTGGTAAATCTGCATTTGACTGCATCACTTCACTATAAGTGGGACTCCACATGTTCCTTCCCCCCCCCCAAAAAATCAGCTATGTAGAGAAGAGATTAGGGCTATAGCCAAGGTGGAGCCAATGGGTGAATTGTCCCACATGGAGAACTGAAATAGACCATCATGTAGAAGATGGTGCAGAATTATTTTCTGTTGCCCCAGAACCAACAGGTTGAAAGACCTGAACCAACAGATTGAAATTAAATCAAAAGAGTTTCTGGCTCAACATTAGGAAGAACTTCCTGACAGTTAGAGCGGTTCCTCAGTGGAACAGGCTTCCTTGGGAGATGGCGGGCTCTCCTTCTTTGGAGGTTTTTAAACAGAGGCTAGATGGCCATCTGACAGCAATCCTGTGATTTTAGGGTGAGTATTTGAGAATTTCCTATATTGTGCAGGGGGTTGGACTAGATGACCTGGGGTCCCTCTATGATTCTATGGTAGTTTATACATAAAGAAGAAAAGCTTGTTTCTATAAGACTGTGTTTTAAAGAACTGTGGTATTGATACTCTAAACCCAGTTTTTCTAAAGATTTTGTGTCTGCTGAACCAATTATTAGTTTGTTAAACTGAGTTTTGAAGTTCAAAAGCTAACTCCTGAAAAACAATATAGTTGCCAAACAAAATTGCTGATGCCTTTAACTTCTAAACATAGTGTGATAAGATAGTTTTGCATCTATTTGATATGTTTTTTAATACCAATTAACACAGTTAAGACACAGGGAAACCTCTGTTCAGTATATATCTGAATGGAAAGTATTTTATGGACTTTTTAGCTAAAAAGAATTCTAGGGTATATTAATAAATATTACAAATGTAATATTATATAATAAAACAAAACAACAATAGTGGAGAATGTAATTAGTGACTAGAAATTACTGCCAATAGCATTTTAGTTGTTTTTGAGGATTGTGACCTTTGAATTTCAAAATACAACTTGGCAGTCTAGAGGCTGAGTTTCAACATACACAAAAACATTTGGAACAAAGTGATCTTTCCTCTTTTCCTCAACTTCATATGAACCTTTCCTTAAATTTGTTCTGCTCTGATGGGTGTTCTCTTTCTTTGGTATTTTTTGTATTTTATATGTGCTTTTGTGTATGTATGTGTGAGTGTGTGTGTATTGGGAAGTCATGGACCAACCTCTTGTGACAGACCCCGACTGGAGGCATAGAGAATATTCAGAGAGGTGGGTGAATAAAGCCTGCCTCTGCCTCCAGCTCTGGTATTCCAAAGAGGTCTCCCATCCAAGTACTTGCCAGAGTCAACCCTGCTTAGCTTCCAAGATATGATGAAATCAGGCTTGCCTAGGCTATCCAGGTCAGGGCTCTGATGGATATTCTTAAGCTATAATCACAGTGTGAAATATAGAAGTGTAGGACTGTTTCTATAAGACTGTGTTTTAAAAAGCTGTGGTGCTTGATACTCTAAGTCCACTTTTGATATTCTAACCCCACTTGTCAAGGTTTTTGATCACCCCAAGCCTGGGATGAGAAGACCTTGGTTGGAAAGGCAAGGCAAAAGAAGTTACAAACTATTAGAGAGAGACTAATTCTCACTCAGGCCAAAAAGGTATCTGCCACCAGTCTGTTCTCTGACTGTTTCCCAATGACACCAGAGTGAAAAGACAAGCCTCTGGGAATTAACAAGAAAGTCAGTCCTGCAAGGCAGGGTTGCAATATGAATTCCCAAAATGAGAATATTACACAGTGGGTGTTCTAGTCCAAGACTTCTGAATTTAGGCTTTTGAGGTTACCAGAGACAAGAATCCATACCAGGTTAAAATATAACTGATTTATTAAAGTGCAAAAATATTCTAAAATACAAGACTGTGAAGGGTAATAATAACAGATCTAAGCATATCCAGCAAAGCTAACACAGTATTCAATAGTTACCACTGTAGTCCACAAGGTTGTTAGGTTCAGAGTCAAAACTCTGGTTCTCAGAGAAAAGTCAGGGCCTTAGCCCACACTGGAGCAGTAATTCAAGCTGGATCCCAAGCAAAGTTGAGCTGGGTAATAATAATAATAATAATAGATTTTTATTTATATCCCGCCCTCCCCACCGAGGCAGGCTCAGGGCGGCTGACATAGTTTCTGTCAAATGGACACCAAACTTAAGCAAGACAAAAGGCTAGCTAACTTATAGAAAGATTTCTGATAGGTCAAAGGCCTTTTTGATCCAATTCCAAATTGAAGAGATGATACAACTCTTTCCTTGTTACTGAGACACATGATCTATCTATCTATCTATCTATCTATCTATCTATCTATCTATCTATCTATCTATCTATCTATCTATCTATCTATCTATCTATCTATCTATCTATCTATCTATCTATCTATCTATCTATCTATCTATCTATCCATCCTTCATGAGGAATGCCCATAACAATAATAATAAATGTTCTGATAGACATCATAAAGGAATGTGGGAGGGGGATTCTCTCACTGGAATGCAAGATTTTTTTAATGCACTAACTGTTTTTTAATCATTTTAATGATATGTGTTGGGAAGGTCTGATTTTAATAGTTTTAAAATGTAATTTCCTCATGCATTTTTAAAACTGTTAGCTGCCTAGGTGGACCTTGTAAGTGTAGAATGGTGGGAAACAAATTCTATGGGGGTGGTGGGGGGTGGGCTCCCTCTGGGAATCCTACCCCCCCAGGGAAAGTGCATGCGCAATACATAGCCTCTCCTCTCCCGGTGTAGTGAACGCCGCGTGGTCACTGTCTGGCTATGCCTGGCAGATGGTCACTGCAATGGCCTCTCCTGCATTACTGCATCCGTAGCAACACCTTCTCGCTGGTCCCCCCCGTTTTCACAGAGTTTGCTACGTCATGGTGCGACCGAATTGTCCGGCGGTATAACCGGATGGGCAGGCTGGGCCCACCAACCTCGCCAGCCTAAGAGAAGGAAAACTCTAACATCAAACCCGGGCAGATAGAGCTCGTTAATGTAACACCTACCACCTGGAGGACTCGCTGCCGGCGTCCCGGCTTACTGGGCCATGGCAGATGACCCCCAGGTGAAAGGGTGGAGCCAGTACCGCGCACACTGCGCTTCACCTAAAAAATTCCTCTGCGCAGGCCTGAAGGGCATATCCACACACACAACCCACAACGCATCAAGTCCTGCAGCGATAGGCAAGGGGCGAAACGGCAGGTGGAAGGTGCCACTGGAAGCCGCAGTCCCGATCCTGCATGTAGGCGGTTCAGGATATTGGTCGCCTGATGCTAACCCGGAGACGAAAGCATCTTTCGGCAGCACCCTGAACGACCAAGCAGCCTTATCTAGGGACAGCACTGCTTGCTCCACACGGAGAGGGGCCTAGAAAAGGTGGCCTAAACAAAGCTCGTCTCCCCCACCCCAGTTGGCTAGCCGCGGTCAACGGGCATCCTTACTTGCGGTCGAAAAATAACAACAAAGAAAAGGCATGCACCTGCCTCACAAAGTGTGCAAAGACTAAAGCTTGCGTGTTGGAACATCAGAACCATGCTTGACACAGTAGGCAGTGGTCGCCCTGAACGACGCTCTGCTCTAGTTGCCCACGAACTTCTCAGGTTGAATATCGACATAGCAGCTCTCAGTGAGGTCCGTTTCCCTGAGGAAGGTAGTCTTCAAGAACACGGTGCTGGCTATACCCTCTACTGGTCGGGTAAGTCAAAGGCTGAGAGCCGCCTTTCTGGCGTTGGCTTCATGGTCAGGAACTCCATTGCCTCCAAACTCGAAAACCTTCCAACAGGCCACTCAGATCGCATCATGTCCATGCGCCTCCCACTTCAAAACAAGCAGCATGCAACACTCTTCAGTGTGTATGCCCCAACCCTTCAAGCAGATCCTGCAGAAAAGAACAAGTTCTATGCTGATCTACGCAACCTCGTACGGAAGACCCCTACAGAGGACAAGGTGATCATCCTTGGCGACTTCAATGCCAGAGTAGGTAAAGACTCGGAAGCCTGGAAAGGAGTACTTGGCAAACACGGCATTGGCAACTGCAATGACAACGGGCGCCTCCTGCTAGAATTCTGCATGGAGCACCAGCTCACCATCACCAACACTATCTTCCAGCAGAAGAACAGTCTGAAGACAACCTGGATGCACCCACGGTCCAAGCATTGGCACCTTATCGACTACATTCTGGTGCGCCAGAGAGACCTTCGAGATGTCTTACACACCCGAGTAATGCCCAGCGCAGAATGTCATACGGATCATCGTCTTGTACGCTGCAATCTCCGTCTTCACTTTAAACCCACACCCAGGAGAGGAGGTATCCCTCGGAGGAAGTTTCAGGTTGGCAGCCTCCAGTCAGCCGAAGTTAAAGCTGCCTTCCAGGCAAAACTCCAGTCAAGAATTGAGGACCTCAGTTGCCCCACAGACCCTTCTCCAGAAGCACTCTGGGAACACCTAAAAACTACCGTCCTGCAGATCTCTGAAGAAGTCCTCGGGTTCTCCACAAGGAAGAACAAGGACTGGTTTGATGAGAACAATCAAGAGATCCAAGAATTACTGGCAAAAAAGAGATCTGCCTACCAAGCACATCTTGCTCAGCCCTCCTGCCCTGGGAAAAAAGCAACATTTCGCGCTGCATGTAGCAACCTCCAGCGCAAGCTTCGAGACATTCAGAATGAGTGGTGGACCAAGCTTGCAGAGAGAACCCAGCTGTGTGCAGACACTGGTGATTTAAGAGGGTTCTACGAAGCCCTGAAGGCAGTATATGGTCCATCATATCAGGCTCAGAGTCCCTTGCATAGTGCAGACGGCCAAGTGCTCCTCACAGACAAGGCATCCATACTGAACCGGTGGTCGGAGTATTTTCAGGTTCTCTTCAGTGCCAACCGCGTAGTTCAAGATTCAGCAATCCACCTCACCCCACTTCAACCGGTGAAAACAGAGTTGGATGAGATCCCCACCCTAGAAGAGACTGTTAAAGCCATCAAGCAACTGAAAACTGGCAAGGCAGCAGGAGTTGATGGAATTCCACCAGAGATCTGGAAGCATGGGGGCACAGTACTACATAGCTCACTTCACAAAGTACTTGTCACCTGCTGGGAACAAGGCAAATTACCACACGACTTTCGCGATGCAATCATCATCACCCTATACAAGAACAAAGGGGAAAAGTCAGACTGCTCCAACTACCGGGGGATAACCCTGCTCTCCATCGCTGGCAAAATCCTTGCCAGAATACTCCTGAACAGACTGGTGCCCACCATTGCAGAAGAACTCCTCCCAGAGAGCCAGTGCGGCTTCAGAGAGATTGAGGAGATTGAGGAAGAATCGCACTGCTACAGGACCAACCCTAAATCAGACTTTTCCCTGCAGCCGCTGTGGCCGGACCTGCCTGTCCCACATTGGTCTTGTCAGCCACCAGCGAGCCTGCAGCAAACGTGGACTATTGCACCCTTCTTAAATCTTCGTTCGCGAAGCCAAGCCGAGAGAGAGAGCTGCCTAGGTGGACCTTGTAAGTGTAGAATGGTGGGAAACAAATTCTATAAATATATAAACTTATGAGGGCTATTTTTCATATTAAAGAACATGTTATTCAAACCCCTTTAAGATTACTTTGCAACAAAAAGCCCTGAAAAAATGATATTGTTATATAATTCAGAGGGTATACCTATAGTCAGTTGATCTTGTAGGAAACAGAAAGTAATACATTTCCTAGTAAAAATTGACTAAAAATAGACCCTCTCTCTCTCTCGGCTTGGCTTCGCGAACGAAGATTTAAGAAGGGTGCAATAGTCCACGTTTGCTGCAGGCTCGCTGGTGGCTGACAAGACCAATGTGGGACAGGCAGGTCCGGCCACAGCGGCTGCAGGGAAAAGTCTGATTTAGGGTTGGTCCTGTAGCAGTGCGATTCTTCCTCAATCTCCTTTTGTCCTCAAGACCAGCTATGCGTGTGTTCTCAAAGGAAGAGACAGCCTGGTGGATGGTGTGCCTCCATGCTTTGCGATCTGAGGCTAGGTCAGACCACTGGTGATGGTTGATGTGACAGGTGCTAAGGGATTTCTTCAAGGAGTCCTTGTACCTCTTCTTTGGTGCCCCTCTATTTCGATGGCCGGTGGAGAGTTCGCCATACAGGGCAATCTTGGGAAGGCGGTGGTTTTCCATCCTAGAAATATGCCCTGCCCAGCGCAGCTGCGTCTTCAACAGCAGTGCCTCGATGCTGGTAACCTCTGCCCGCTTGAGGACTTCAGTGTTGGTCACAAAGTCACTCCAGTGGATGTTGAGGATGGTGCGAAGGCAGCGCTGATGAAAGCGCTCAAGGAGTCGCAGGTGATGACGGTATAAAACCCACGATTCGGAGCCATAGATGAGGGTTGTCATCACAACCGCTTTGTAAACATTGATCTTTGTGCCTTTTTTCAGATGCTTGTTGCTCCACACTCTTTTGTGCAGTCGGCCAAATGCACGGTTTGCCTTTGCCAGCCTGTTGTCAATCTCCTTGTCGATCTTGGCATCTGAGGAGATGATGCACCCCAGGTAGCTGAACTGCTGGACTGTCTTCAGAACTGATTCACCCACAGTGATGCAGGGAGGGTGATAATCTTCCTGGGGTGCAGGCTGGTGGAGAACTTCTGTCTTCTTCAGACTAACTTCTAGGCCGAATAGCTTGGCAGCCTCTGCAAAGCAGGACGTCATATGCTGCAGAGCTGATACCGAATGGGAGACGAGTGCAGCATCATCAGCAAACAGTAGCTCTCGGATGAGTTTTTCCATTGTCTTGGAGTGTGCCTTTAGTCGCCTCAGGTTGAACAGGCTGCCATCGGTGCGATAGCGGATGTAGACACCATCGTCCTCATCTAGATCTACTGCGGCTCTTTGAAGCATCATGCTAAAGAAGATCGTAAAGAGAGTTGGCGCGAGAACGCAGCCTTGCTTTACACCTGTGCCTATTGGGAAGGGCTCCGAGAGGTCGTTGCAGTGTCTGACTTGGCCTCGCTGGTCTTCGTGTAGCTGGATGATCATGCTGAGGAACCTTGGGGGACATCCTAAACGTTCCAAGATTTGCCACAGGCCTTTCCTGCTAACGGTATCGAAAGCTTTGGTAAGGTCGACAAAAGTCACATACAGACCCTTGTTCTGTTCCCTGCATTTCTCTTGGAGCTGCCTGAGAACAAATACCATGTCGGTGGTGCTCCTGTTAGCTCTGAAGCCGCACTGGCTCTCTGGGAGGAGTTCTTCTGCAATGGTGGGCACCAGTCTGTTCAGGAGTATTCTGGCAAGGATTTTGCCAGCGATGGAGAGCAGGGTTATCCCCCGGTAGTTGGAGCAGTCTGACTTTTCCCCTTTGTTCTTGTATAAGGTGATGATGATTGCATCGCGAAAGTCGTGTGGTAATTTGCCTTGTTCCCAGCAGGTGACAAGTACTTTGTGAAGTGAGCTATGTAGTACTGTGCCCCCATGCTTCCAGATCTCTGGTGGAATTCCATCAACTCCTGCTGCCTTGCCAGTTTTCAGTTGCTTGATGGCTTTAACAGTCTCTTCTAGGGTGGGGATCTCATCCAACTCTGTTTTCACCGGTTGAAGTGGGGTGAGGTGGATTGCTGAATCTTGAACTACGCGGTTGGCACTGAAGAGAACCTGAAAATACTCCGACCACCGGTTCAGTATGGATGCCTTGTCTGTGAGGAGCACTTGGCCGTCTGCACTATGCAAGGGACTCTGAGCCTGATATGATGGACCATATACTGCCTTCAGGGCTTCGTAGAACCCTCTTAAATCACCAGTGTCTGCACACAGCTGGGTTCTCTCTGCAAGCTTGGTCCACCACTCATTCTGAATGTCTCGAAGCTTGCGCTGGAGGTTGCTACATGCAGCGCGAAATGTTGCTTTTTTCCCAGGGCAGGAGGGCTGAGCAAGATGTGCTTGGTAGGCAGATCTCTTTTTTGCCAGTAATTCTTGGATCTCTTGATTGTTCTCATCAAACCAGTCCTTGTTCTTCCTTGTGGAGAACCCGAGGACTTCTTCAGAGATCTGCAGGACGGTAGTTTTTAGGTGTTCCCAGAGTGCTTCTGGAGAAGGGTCTGTGGGGCAACTGAGGTCCTCAATTCTTGACTGGAGTTTTGCCTGGAAGGCAGCTTTAACTTCGGCTGACTGGAGGCTGCCAACCTGAAACTTCCTCCGAGGGATACCTCCTCTCCTGGGTGTGGGTTTAAAGTGAAGACGGAGATTGCAGCGTACAAGACGATGATCCGTATGACATTCTGCGCTGGGCATTACTCGGGTGTGTAAGACATCTCGAAGGTCTCTCTGGCGCACCAGAATGTAGTCGATAAGGTGCCAATGCTTGGACCGTGGGTGCATCCAGGTTGTCTTCAGACTGTTCTTCTGCTGGAAGATAGTGTTGGTGATGGTGAGCTGGTGCTCCATGCAGAATTCTAGCAGGAGGCGCCCGTTGTCATTGCAGTTGCCAATGCCGTGTTTGCCAAGGCTTCCGAGTCTTTACCTACTCTGGCATTGAAGTCGCCAAGGATGATCACCTTGTCCTCTGTAGGGGTCTTCCGTACGAGGTTGCGTAGATCAGCATAGAACTTGTTCTTTTCTGCAGGATCTGCTTGAAGGGTTGGGGCATACACACTGAAGAGTGTTGCATGCTGCTTGTTTTGAAGTGGGAGGCGCATGGACATGATGCGATCTGAGTGGCCTGTTGGAAGGTTTTCGAGTTTGGAGGCAATGGAGTTCCTGACCATGAAGCCAACGCCAGAAAGGCGGCTCTCAGCCTTTGACTTACCCGACCAGTAGAGGGTATAGCCAGCACCGTGTTCTTGAAGACTACCTTCCTCAGGGAAACGGACCTCACTGAGAGCTGCTATGTCGATATTCAACCTGAGAAGTTCGTGGGCAACTAGAGCAGAGCGTCGTTCAGGGCGACCACTGCCTACTGTGTCAAGCATGGTTCTGATGTTCCAACACGCAAGCTTTAGTCTTTGCACACTTTGTGAGGCAGGTGCATGCCTTTTCTTTGTTGTTATTTTTCGACCGCAAGTAAGGATGCCCGTTGACCGCGGCTAGCCAACTGGGGTGGGGGAGACGAGCTTTGTTTAGGCCACCTTTTCTAGGCCCCTCTCCGTGTGGAGCAAGCAGTGCTGTCCCTAGATAAGGCTGCTTGGTCGTTCAGGGTGCTGCCGAAAGATGCTTTCGTCTCCGGGTTAGCATCAGGCGACCAATATCCTGAACCGCCTACACGCAGGATCGGGACTGCGGCTTCCAGTGGCACCTTCCACCTGCCGTTTCGCCCCTTGCCTATCGCTGCAGGACTTGATGCGTTGTGGGTTGTGTGTGTGGATATGCCCTTCAGGCCTGCGCAGAGGAATTTTTTAGGTGAAGCGCAGTGTGCGCGGTACTGGCTCCACCCTTTCACCTGGGGGTCATCTGCCATGGCCCAGTAAGCCGGGACGCCGGCAGCGAGTCCTCCAGGTGGTAGGTGTTACATTAACGAGCTCTATCTGCCCGGGTTTGATGTTAGAGTTTTCCTTCTCTTAGGCTGACGAGGTTGGTGGGCCCAGCCTGCCCATCCGGTTATACCGCCGGACAATTCGGTCGCACCATGACGTAGCAAACTCTGTGAAAACGGGGGGGACCAGCGAGAAGGTGTTGCTACGGATGCAGTAATGCAGGAGAGGCCATTGCAGTGACCATCTGCCAGGCATAGCCAGACAGTGACCACGCGGCGTTCACTACACTGGGAGAGGAGAGGCTATGTATTGCGCATGCACTTTCCCTGGGGGGGGGTAGGATTCCCAGAGGGAGCCCACCCCCCACCCCCACCCCCAAAATAGACCATTTAAAGGAAAAGTACTAGACAGCCTGATGGTATGTTTCTTTGACCACTTTTGATGACAGCACTTATCTCGATCAGGAGACCTGACTGCCTTTTCTTGTGGCAACATTTTACATTCTTTAGCTTATGAGCAATGATGTCACTCTGCCACCAGGAGGAAGCAATGCATAGGACACTTTAAAACAACCATCTCCCCAGATAGCAGACTCAGCCCTCCATGCACCATTGGCCAGGAGAAGAGTCTCAGGGGAGATATAAACCCCTCAGATTTCAGGAGAAGATTACTGAGATAAGATAGTTCCTGGAGTGTCTCCATTAGAAGCATTCAGAAAAAGAGAAGTGTCTTACCCGTTCCCCATTTTTGTTCACCTCCCTATTCCTGTTCCTTGCCCTCCTTAAAGGCTGTGCAATGTATTTCAGGGACCCAGGAACATATAGAAAAGTACAAACTGGAAATATAGAGAGAAGTCCATCCAGAATACTTTATTGCATTTTGACCAGGTCCATCATGGAGAAAGATGCTGAGCATGGGATAATACTAGAACCGGAATTCCTGAAGGCTCTGGAACATTATTGCTATTGCAAAATATAGATGCTTGGTCCTTGTGAACAAAAGCATTATTTATTAAGCAAGAAAATAAGCCCAGCTCCCTCCCCTCTGTTTAATGAAGTCAGACAACTGGAATTGTGTGAGAGGAGCAGAACGCATCCATCCCTGTGTGAGACACCATTTCAGTCACTGAGATACCAGTTCTCATTTGCCACAACAATTCTGTCAGAAGTCCTGTTCCTTTTCCAAGACTCAAAAATCCATTGCATGTCTCAGATGTTACATGCAGCACATTTACCCATTGCAAGGTGTCTGGCCAGAATGTATAACTGGAACAGGGTGATGTTAAACAAACAGGCTTTTTTGATCCAGTACTAATGTGTGGCAAAGGTGTGAGAAAAATACTCCTAATTCCAGAACATCATAGTCACCTGCTTGGTTGCCAGGGTGCCTGGAGACTCAACTCACGCACATCTGCCAGGAGAACGTGGGTCTACCAAACTGGAAGGGACTTATGAGTACTAACAGCCACCACGTTGCAGCAGCACTCCGTGTCTCTTGAGGAGTGCTAACCAGGAGAACAGATGGTTTCCAATCGTTTTGTGCGATCCCCATCTCAGCTGTTGTAACGGAAGAAGGTGCGCCGCCAGGAACTGTCCAGGCAAGAGGTTTCCAGCCTCAACCATAGAATCCATCTTGGGAGGCTAACACCACCAGCAGCTATCTTCCTGCAGTGCTGGACTCTATAACAGCGAAGCGGGAAGCTCACGTACTCAACAGATGTCACCTATGCATAAAGCCATCAAGCTTATCTTAGGTGTGGATCCTGTCAGACCTCCTACGCTTTTGTCCAATGGAACTCAAGACAAAGACTGGTGTCAATAGAAGATTGAAGAGGAGGAAGAACATCTTCACCCAGAGCCAAGTTTCTTTGTATAGACCGGGTGTTACCTAGGTAGCAATTTGGCCATCTATTGCCACCTTTTTAGATAAGTTTGATAGACTTAAGTACTCCCCACTAGGGATGTGCAAAAAAAAAAAAAAATTCGGATTGACACGGATTCGGAAGTATACGGGGGGGGGGGGAATTCGGAATCCCCGTATACTCCTGAATACCGCATTCGGAATAGCCGCATATACGGTAGATGCGCGGCTATTACCGAATATACGGCCCTATTATACCCTATGGGCCACTGAAATCAATGGCAAATAGGGTATATTTGAAGCCGCATGGAGGGGAGGGGGTTTGAGAGAGAGCCCCCAAATTTGCAGGGGACCTGCAGGGGACTCTCCCCTCCAAGCCCCCCAAGTCCCAAAAAGATTGGGCCAGGGGATCCCATTCCAGGGGCACCCAAAGAGAGTGCCCCTATTCCATCATTATACCCTATGGGCTATTGAAATCAATGGCAACATAGGGCATAATTAGAGGCTACTGGGGGGCAGGGGGTTTGAGGGAGAGCCCCCAAATTTTCAGGGGACCTGCAGGGGACTCTCCCCTCCAACCCCCCCCCCCCCCAAGTCCCAAAAAGATTGGGCCAGGGGGTCCCTGTCTTTGGGCTCCCCAAAAGGCCCTTTGCTAACAATGATGGGGAAAGCCCAATTAGCCACTTCCTCACTGTAATTGCCGTGGGAAAAGTGGCTCTGGGGAGCAGGGGGTTTTGAGGAGAGCCCCCCAAACTGCTGTGCAGCTTCAGGGCACTGTCCCACACAAAACCCACAAGGCCAAAAAAAATTGGACCAGGGGGTCCAATTCCTGGGGCACCCAAAGCCAAACCTAACCACATCAGAGAATCTCTATAGGACCCAAATGCACTATATCCCTCTATCTACTCTATGAACCCTGCAGGCTGGAAGCAATATAAACCCAGTTGCCAATGTCACTGCCACACAAAACACAATCTGCTCAAGGTCTGCTCTGCAGACCTGGCTGCAGCAAACCCAGATGCCAGCTCTCCAGCCCTGCCCCAAACAACACGGGGAGAGCTGGCCAACCACAACAAACCTGCTGGTTCTGGGTCTCTCACCCAGGTGCCAGCTTCCCTGCCACAGAATACACAATCTACAGATGCCAGCTCTCCAGCCTTGCCCCAAACAACACGGGGAGAGCTGGCCAACCACAACAAACCTGCTGGTTCTGGGTCTCTCACCCAGGTGCCAGCTTCCCTGCCACAGAACACACAATGTACTCTATAAAAACAAGAAAGTGACCCAGCCCACACACCCCCTCGCCAACCCCCACACCAACCAGAGGTAATTAAAAAAAAACTAAAACAAAACCAGTAGAATCACAAAAGGCCAAGTGTTAAAAAAGTGGCCTCTTCACCAACAAGAAAGCTCAGGCCAAATCAGTCAACACCCCCCCCCCCCAATAACCTGAAGAGAAAAGTAACACAGCAGCAACACAACACAGCAGCAACAAATCAAACACTGAAACAGTAAAAAACTCAACTTTTAACAATACAGGAACTTCCCCCCCAACCCCCCCCCCCTTCACCCTAACCCCAAGAAATCCAAGCCAACCAAATCAGGAGAAGTAAAAGGACACTGCACTTTTAAAACTCCTCTCACTAAATTAAGATATGGGCAAATTAGCAAAAAACCCCCACCCCAGGCCCCCACCCCCAGCAGAACCTAACCCCAACCCCAAATAAGCCAGCCTACCCACCCAGTACTCACCCACCCAAATCTGGACAAGTAAAGGGACTCTAGTCCTTTTACCAACAAAAACTAAAACAAGAACCCCAAAACTGTCTTACCTTGTCTTTTCTGAGTCCAGGGAAGTAAGGCTGAGTGAGAGAGCAGCAGGCAGCAGCAGCTGAAGCCAAGGGCCAGCCACCAGCAGCAGCACAATCTCTCTCACACACACCAAGCCACACACCAACACAGCAATGGAGGAGTCCAGCAGGAAGACTCCTTAAAAAGGTTCTCTGGCCCTACAGAGAGCAATTTCAAAAAATAGCACTGCTCTCTGATTGGCCAGACAACAGTGCTTACTTGGATACCCAAGTAAGCAAAAGATCAAAATAACAACAATGTAGCTGATGGCTGGGCCATCAGCTACACAACAGGCCTGCAAAGCATGCATTTGCAATGCATTTTGCAAATGCATGCTTTGCATTGGCTGCTGGGGCTCCTCTTCCCCCTCCCCCCCTCCCTGATCCCAGGGAGGCTATGGGAGAGGCGGGAAGAGGCCACTAAAGGCGGGAAAGTACTAGGCAAGCAGCTCCTTTGAGGCTGCAGAAGCCACTTTCCCGCCTTTTGCTTTGACAGCTTTGACAGCCGTATACTTCCGAATAGCTGTTCGGAAGCATACGGCGAGCCGTATTCGGCTGCCGCATAATAGGCGGCAATGGGGATCGTATACAGCTGAATCAGTGTTGATTCGGCTGTATATTCGGTTCGGCTGAACCGAATGCACATCCCTACTCCCCACCTTAATAATTTTTCCTATTCTTTCCCTTAATGGTTATCCTGGAGCCTCCCCCTTGGCCCATTGTTACCTGGAAGTCCAATCAGGTAACTAAGGACAAGTCTGCTCATTGGCTAGCTATAAGCATCCAATCAGGGACCACCAATTAACTGGCTATTGGCTACTGCATAAGTCCAGCCCTTATGGTCATTGCAGAGCCTCCCCTTTTTTCTGAGGTCATGTACCAGCTGACCACTGTCATCCGCCCCTATACCTCCCATCCCCTAAGGGCTCAAGGTAGTCCTTATAACCTGTGACCCAGCTCCCCACAGGTGTGCATCTAGCAGTACCCCAGTTCCACTGTCTAGATACATCCCCGATTCCTGATCAGTTGAGGGTCCCCTCCCCCTAGTCCTCGTTCATCGCCATTGGAGCCTTCCTTGAAGACTACGATCGGTAATTATCACCCTGTTTGTCCATCCTTGTGTTGTCTCTGAATCTCTGTATTTTTCTTAGGACTGTATGTATGTTTATTATCTTGTATGTGTGTCTATATTTTTCTACAATAAATTTTTAATTGTTTTTACTTAATTAGTGTCCTTGGCAATTGTAAGCAATAATTTCTGGATGTGTAGATGAAGATGAAGATAGCCTTATACCCATTCAAGGCATTTACATCTCTAAATTCAATAACCATGCCAGTTTGTACAATTTTATATAGAGCGTCAAACTAGAATCTGCTCTCTTAAATACTACCACCACTGCTCTTCCATCTACAATCTGGAAATAATAATACCCACTTACAATGTAGGTTTGTGTTCCAGAATTTACAAAAAATAATGCAGATGACTTGGATTGACTGGAGAACCACAGAATGAATTCAGCCCACAGAACATGATTTTTGCTTTCCTCCCCCTGCTGCAGCCCAATGATTAGCACTGAGGAAGGGGTGGGAAAGCCAGTCTCTGGAGGCAGAAATAATTCCTCTGTACATACAAGTTGTTGGAATACTTTGAAATCTTGAATATATTAAACAAAGGTGAAACATTATTAGAGACCACAAGGAGGGGGTGAAGCCTCACTGCAATTTTAAAAAGTATCCCCTAAAGGCAAAAATGCTGGACAAATCAGTGCAGTGAATAACCAAGGAGGGTGACAAAAACTAGGAATTGTGCCTAATGAATAAAAACTATTGACCATACAGGAAAATATTGTTCATTTTCCTTTTGAGGTTGTTGTAAGGATTAGTGAAATAATCTATGTGCTGTGCTTTGCACACTTTAAAGTAGAATATAAATGTTAAGTGGTATAAGAACATTGGTCTTGCCCCATTAATTTCAATTGAAATTGGCCTTGTTTTGAGTGTAGCATACATCCCAATGAATTTCTCTTTGTTGTGTTTGAACCAGTCAAACAGAACATGTAATTTGATCAGGCTACACAGAATTGGGGTGGTGGGGTATAAACTGATTCTGAATTATTCTTATAATTTGTTAGTTGCACATACCTCTATATTTCACGAAGAACTTCCTATTGATCCATAATGAAGTTTTCATTTCTTTTTATTTAGCTCAACTATAGATTATTACACACTGCTAATTGTCTGCCAAGGAGCACCAGTGTGCTATCTATCCTAATCTGAAGAGTGTATGTGGCCACTGAAGAAATTACATTTTAAAAATCTCATTCACATGCATTTGTCAGGGATGTAGCCACTATGTCATACTAGATGGGAATGCAACCATTTCCAGACAGGACTAGAATGTCATCTGGTTTGCAGAGATTGTAGGGACATCATTACTAGGCAACTCCAATACCCAGACAGTTGGGGGGATTCAGCCTCACAGCTTTAGAAGCTGGTCATCTCTGCTTTAACATACTCTCCTTAAATGCTTTGGTACATTTACAATCATAGTAGCTACAGGGAAGATTTTTAATAGCAGAAACTTATGTGAAAATAAGCTCCCATTCTTTAAATGGAACTGTCATGTCATAAATATGTTTTCTTTCTTTTTTTTTTTTAAAAAAGAAAATTTTGGATCAGATGGATTTCGTCCCACCTATGGCTACAGACCTGTCTTTTCTCCACAGAATAATCCCTTCACTGTAGTTAACTGGGAAAGACTGTGTGTGTAGAAGTCTGGGGGTATACCCAGGAAACACTCTGGATGAAGTTCATGCATACACAAGTTACTTCTGTTTTAGGGGTAAAAAAATCCATCCTCTATGAACTTCTGAATCTAACCTAGACCATAGGCCCAAATCATCTTAATAGTATGCCTCCTTTCCCACCATATATCCTCTTCTTCTTTTTTCCTGTCAATCTGTCATAGTTTTCTTCTTAAAAGAACATAAGAAGTGTCCCACTGGATTAGACGAGTGTTCCATGTTGTCCAACATACTGTTTTATACAGTATGCTGCTGTTTTATACAGCAGCAAAACAGCTGCCTTGGAAAGCTAATCAGCAGGACATAAAGGCAGAAAATATCTGGGGACTTTTGGAGATTTTCCCATTCCCTAAATTAAATAAATAAATAGATAAATAAAAATGCAGCAGTGCAGTTCCTCTGAATATAGTCTTCATTTCCTCGACCTCCAGCAGCTGCACTTCCACTTGCACACACTGTAAACCGAAATGCCCTCAAAACTGAGGTTGGGGAATTGACAGGTGGGCACTTGCCTTTAAAAAGGATCAGAGTCTATGTATACAGGCTCCACGTCCAGAAACTATTGCTCAAATATGCCAGGGACACTAATTAAGTAAAAGCAATTTGAATTTATTCTAGAAAATATAGATCTCACACTTAAGATAAAATACTCATAAAATCATACACACAGTCCTAAGAAAATTAGAGAGAGACATATGGGTAAATGAACAGGGTGATAATTACCGATCGTAGTCTTCAAGGAAGGCTCCAATGGCGACGAGCGAGGATGAGGGAGAGGGGACCTGAAACAAGGCCTCAGAATTGGGGATGGATCTAGACAGCAGAATTGGGATACTGCTAGAAGCACACCTGTGGGTAGCTAGGCCACAGGTTATAAGGACTACCTTGAGCCCTCAGGAGATGGGAGGTACGAGGGAGGAGGAAAGTGGTCAGCTGGTGCATGACTTCAGAAAAAGGGGAGGCTCTGCAGTGACCATAAGGGCTGGACTTGTGCGGTAGCCAATGGCTGGTTTGGAGGGGACATCTAATTGGCTGCCTGCTCCTGGCTAATGAGGTCTTGGCACTAGTTACCTGATTGGACCTCCAGGTAACAATGGGCCAAGGTGGGTAGCTGTCAAGGGAAAGAAAGGGTGAAACTACTGGGGTGGAGGTACATGGGAGTGGTTGAACTTAGCTGCAATGGTGACAATAGATGGCCAAATTGCTGCCTGAGGTAACACCCAGTCTACACAAAGACACTTGGCTCAGGGTGGAGTTGGTCTTTCTCCTCAATCTTCCATTGGCACCAGTCTTTGTCTAGAGTTCCGTTGGACAAAGACTGTGGTGGTTGGACAGTTGTCCATGCCTGGGATAAGCTTGATTGCCATATGTAAAGGTGACATCTGGCGAGAACGTGAGCCATTTGCTTCGCTGGAATGGAGTCTGGCATGGTAGGAAGATAGCTGCGTGTGGTGTTAGCGTCCCACGGTGGATTCCATGGTCAGTGCTGAAAACTGCTCGCCTGGATAGCTCCTGGCAGCGCAACTTCTCCCGCTCCACAGCCAAGATGGACGTCACACGGAGTGACGGGAAACCATCTGTTCTCCTGGTTAGCACTCTTTCACCGGTTTTGAGTGCTATAGTCGCGTTATGGCTGCTAGTACTGTACAAGTCCCTTCCATGCCCGGTTAGGCAAACCCACACTCTCTGGCCAGACATGTGTGAGTAACTTCTCCAGGTGCTCTGGCAACCAGGCTGGTGACTACGATGTTCTGTAAGGGGTTTTTTCCTCACAACACAAACACATACACTCACAAAGCAGCCAAAATAAACACACTTTGCAAGCACACACTTTTGTGATCTCATTGGGGCAATTTACTCATGGAAGTTGCTGAATGTAATCATCTGCTATATTTCAACCAATTTCTTCAGACTAACAGGGAAATTAAAAGAGAGGAGCCTAGTGGGTGGAGTTTTCCTCCATTCCATAATCAAGTTCTAGTTAACTCCATTGAACTATACACAAACTTCTGAAACCAATGCAAAACAGAGAAACTGTTCTGGCTTCTCTTCCTTTCTCACATGGCTCACACACTCACCAAGAATTACGTGGCTCTGTTTGCTCATCCCGCCCATGCAGCTTTCCTCCAGCTGAGATTTTGAGGCACACACACAGTCCAAAACACAAGCATTTTGCAAGGTTCTTTTAATCCGGCTGAGGTTTAAAGGCACATCATGGCTGTTGGTGTGGGGCCATGTTGGCTGGTGCTGGGGAGCAGCCTGCAAAACCAGGGGATCCCCACTGGGAACTGGGGGCGGCAACCTACATAAAGGTAAGCCCTTCCCCTGATACCTCATCCAAGCACTGGCATCTACATGTCCCCTGGTCATGGAGATTCCTCTGACTCACCATGGTGAGTAGCCATAGGTGGCTTTATCCTCCATGAATCTCTCTGTGTGTGTGTTAAGTACAGTGAAGAAGAATTTATTAGCAGAAGTCAAAGTCTAAATGTCAGCCTAAACTGAAGTACACTTTACACTTCCCCCAAAACTGGTATGGTGATTTTGACGAGAGTGATTGGGTAGTATGCTGAAACTCCCTTTCAAACCAAAAGGAACAGAGTTACATCTTCTATGGAAAAGCAGATTAATTCCTGCCCAGTTTCTCTGGGGGTTTGGCTTTGAGGAGGACCCTGGGTCTTATGTGAAGGGAAAACAGTTTTAGACAACTCAGGAAGCAGAAATAAACTAGTTTCAAGAAAGGACCGAGTTAGGTGCTCCAATAAAGACTCCAGGAAAATTGCACAGTCATAGGAAACGCTCTGAAGAAACACTGTTGCTGTAATTAAAATATTAAGTAAAACAACTCTCAGTATTAGAACCCTAGAATATATACAAACAAGCTTTAAGATTACTATTTTACCTGTTAAAAGAAGTGTACTTTAAAATACCAGCAAGTTTTACCTCAGCTTTTCCAACACCTATTCATCCCCTGACTATTAATAAACTTAAGATTTGAAAGTTATACTGTCTTAAGTGCCATTTCAAAGGGTAAAAACAAGAAGGCTTCTGTTTTCCTCATTGAGTTTCTGGGCTGGATCAAAAAAAAGATTATAATCTGTGGGACAGAACAGAACAAACAGACTAGCAAAAATACAAATATTAACACAATACGTGGGGCTGCTGAGTCACAGCAGGAAACAAAACATTTGGTGGGAAAATCTATCTTGCAGTGGAGATGACAAGGGTCTGTCATTGAAACTATCTTACTCAGGGATGAACAAATGTTCCATGTTTGATTTGTTTTTATATTTGTTTATATTTTTGTTAGTGTTTTTAGTTTTTAGTTTTCTGCTTTTTGCTGTAGATGCTGTAGATATTTCTGAATTATGTCTGTGATATGTTTTTACATGCAATACCTATGGTATTTTGATACAGAATGCGTTATTTCTATGTATTGTGTCCACATAGGAGATAATGGCGATATATTGATGCACAAATAAGCTTGAAAAATTTGTACATTTCAGAGAAAAATTTGGTGCAAGAAAAAGAAAACTGCAAAAATTAAGAGTTATGATTATGAATTTGACTTGCCCAAAGGACATGAAACTGAAATGGGGATCTAGAGGTTGTAATAATAGGAAGACGGATTCAAAGTCATTTTTATTTGGCTGTGTGTATGAAGCTCTGGCTGAGGGAGCAGTTTGGGAAATCATGCACACCACAGTCATTTGTATATACATTATTTTGTCATAAGTTTCTTGCCCTGCAAGCATATGACCTCTAGCAGGATCAGGCAAAAGTGGCTTGTCTAACTAGCCCATTGGATTATCTGAAAAAAGTAACCAAATATATATTCAACAGAGAACTATATACTCTTAACAAGTAATAGAATAGACAGTTGTCAGTGTCAACACCTCAAAGTTCTCAGAGATGGTGGTTTCCATATCTTCCCTATATTTCTAATTATCTTTCTCAAATTGTGCATTAATGGGTTCAGCTATCACTGCTGAAAAGATGACCCTAATTACAAGCACAGCTAAGCAGCACAGTCAGAGGGGGGAAATTAATGATACAGGGGTTTTCTACCTCCAATGAAGCCTGGGGGAAAAAATTGCATGGCTGGTCTCAGATTAAAATATCTGATTGTGATTTTGCTAATTTTACAGGATGTAAACTTTTATTAATATGCAATTAATATGAACTCAGACTTTGTAATCTCTGTTTTGTTCATAAATATTTGAAATGTTTGGAGGCAGGGCTTTTACTGTAGAAAAAGCCCAGCAGGAACTCATTTGCATATTAGGCCACACCTCCTGATGTCAAGCCAGCTGGAACTGTGTTCCTGTTCCAAAAAAAATCCCTGTATGGAGGGTTAGTAACAGGTAGGTGTCAGTATTTGTCCCTCATAACCAGTCTCTGCACTTGAAATAAGGAGAGGAATTTTCTCAAATATATTGTTGGTTTTTATATTCCTGCTCCAGTATATGTCTTAGCATGCCTGTAGAAGTCACCTAGTCCTTGGCCTCTGTGCCAGTTGGTTGGTCCTCCAAGGCAACTGCTTTGGCCGCTGTGTGAAACAGAATAGTGGACTAGGCCCATAGCTATGAGGCAGCCCGGGGGGCCAGGCTGTTTTATTAAAAACCCCTTCCCTATGTAAGGTCCCTCCTTCAGGACCCACAGAAGAGGGAAGAAGGGAGAGAGAGAGTACATGAGAGAGCAGCGAGACAGCACAAGACGAGAGAGCGACAGCGAAAGTGAGAGAGACAGCGTGAGAACAAGAGAGCAGCAGAGAGAGAGAGCAGGAGAGGAGCAACGTGCGCAAGAGAGGGACAGTGAGAGAGAGAGAGAGGGGCGGCAAGAGAGAGAACAAGAGAGTGGCAGTGAGTGTGTGAGAGAGAGAGTGGCAGTGAGAGAGAGACAGCACGAGAAAGAGAGCGTGACAGCGGGGGAGAGTGAGAGAGCAGCAGTGAGAGAGAGCAGGAGAGTGGCAGCGAGGGGGAGAGAAAGAGTGGTAGTGAGGGGGGAAAGAGAGAGCGCAACAGCGGGGGAGAGCAAGAGACAGTGCAAGAATGAGAGAGTGGCAGGAAGGGGGAGAGTGGCAGCAAGAGAGAGTGAGGGCAACAGCACAAGAGAGGTGGAGAGTGAGAGAGCTGTAGCAAGAGAGAAAGTGGAAGAGCAACAGAGACGGGGGAAAGCGAGAGAGCAACAACCAGAGAGAGAGTGTGAGAGACAGCTGGGGCTGGGTGGGCTGGCCTCTGGTGGGAAGTAAAATCCAAGCCCCACAGACCCCCACCAAATGTTTTAGCTCCTGGGCCCTCCACCCAAAATTTTCTGGCTATGGGGCTGTGCTGGACTATATGGAGCAGTAGTCTAATCCAGCAGTGATCTTCTTATGTTTTTTCATTCTTATTGGGCTGTTATTTTCAGAATGTCAGGTAGTACAATAAATTCTTCAGTTTGGTGTAGTGGTTAAGTGCATGGATTCTAATCTGGGAGAACTGGGTTTGATTCCCACGCTTCCACATGCAGCTGCTGGTATGACCTTGGATCAGCCACAAATATTAATCTTCAAAGCCCTATGCAGACTTGGGCAACATACCTATGGGACTATCTCTCCCCGTAAGTGCTCTGGAGAGCTTTATGCTTGGCAGAGCAACATCTTCTGGTAGGTTTTTTTTGTCAGCTTGGTTGAACATGCTCTTACCTAAAACCAGGTCCTAGAATCATAGAGTTTGAAGGGACCTCCAGGATCATCTAGTCCAACCTCCTGAACAATGCAGGAAATTCACAAGTACCTCCCCCCTACACACACACCCGGTGACCCTGGCTTATTACAGTTCCACAGGGCCTGTAAAATGGAGCATTTCTGCCAGGCTTTTGGCTGAGGCAATGGATGTCCAATCAATCTCAGCCTCTCCTGCTTATACTGCTTGCAGTGCTTACAGTGCTCATTATGATTTGTTGTGCTCAAAGAGGTCAACAGAGCATTATTGGAAAACAGGCTGCTATTAACTACCATCTAATTCAGCATCTTGCAGGAGGCACTATGAACTGCCTGAACAGCTGCCATCTATTTTGATGTGACTGAAGTTTTGCTTTTATATTTCATTTTAATATTAGCTAATTGTCAGTTCTGTTTAATTTTAATGCTACTATGTTATTTAATGAAATGTTGTGACCCACCCTGAGTCCGCTTGTAGGGGAGGGCGGGATAGAAATCAAGTAAATAAATGAATGAATGAATGAATGAATGAATGAATGAATGAATGAATAAATAAATAAATATTGTTTCATTGATGATCATGTCATTTTCTATTACCACACAATAACCACCACCACTGGTAATAAAGAAGGGTTAAAAATTAAAGACCATCAAGCACTTCTCGTTAATGTGCACCTTTTATTTGCCCACTGTGTCCCATGCTACACTGTGTTTATTGTACTACCATCTGTTGTACATCAGTGGCATTGTAACTACACCTGTTTTTCATCTGCTTCAAGGGGACATTGAACCTTTAATGGAATTCCAAAGGTATGATCACTGACATTAGGCAGTTCCCACTACAATTCTACTTTCAACATCAAACTGAGACTTCATAATTTTTTTTGTCAGCTTCTCTAATTCAGCACACACAAAGAAAATGAAAGAGGTAACCACAAAGATAAGGCGTGTGATACCTGGTTTGGCAACATAATGCCAAGAAAAAATAACAATGCTTTAAATTTACATATACAGGCAGAAGGCGACTTTACCACAGCCATGAAAAGAGCAGTAAATAAAGACCTGTGGAACCCCCTTGAAAAATTTCATTAGTTTTGTACCTTCTAAACTCTTCTGGCTTCTCTTGACATTCCTAGGATATTTATACAGAAAGAACATACACTTTTTTTTGTTAGTGTTATGAAACCCCTTTACTTTCCCTCAAAATTCACCAAAATTTTCACCGGAGAAGAATGTTAAATATCACTTTAGGGAACATTTCACTGGCAGCTCTAGAGACTGCATATTTTTATACATATGACTGCGAGTGGGGAGGAGATCTATCTGATATTTAAAGGCACCTAGACATACAAAACCCTGTTGCCAGGGCTTTTTTTCAGCAGGAATGCACAGGAACGCAGTTCTGGCTGGCTTGGTTTCAGAGGGTGTGGCCTATGAGTTCCTGCTGGGCTTTTTCTACAAAAAAAGCCTTGCCTGTTGCCCAATGGACCTTGTCATCCATCCATCCACTCTCCCTCTATCTATCTATCTATCTATCTATCTATCTATCTATCTATCTATCTATCTATCTATCTATCTATCTATCTATCTATCTATCTATCTATCTATCTATCTATCTATCATCTGTCATTGTTTTCTGTTTTTCCATCTGTCTGTCTCCTCTGACAGTCTCCTGCATCAAATGGATGTCTATGAAAGTTCAAGCTATAATAAAGGCATTACTCTTTCTTCTTTGTAACACAATAGGCTTCCTTTCTTTTCTCCCAGGCATTTCGTTGATTTACTCTGCTGGGTGGTGCATGTGTGTGTTTGCCTCTATATTATGCCTTTTGATGCAGCCTGACGTAGTGACCTTGCTCTTTTCTTTTTTTCTTATTTATTGACTTTACTGCCAATTTTACTGCTATTTTCCTAGTGATATTTCTGTGTACGTTGCAGCTATGTTAAGGTTTTTAGTAATCTGTTAATGATTTTAATTTTATAAATTCCAGATTTTTTTTAAATATATATATATATATATATATATATATATATATATATATATATATATATATATATATATATATATATATATATTATCATATTGCTAGTTGTCTCAAATACCATGCTAGCAGAGTGTGAGGTATAAATATTTCAAATCAATCAACAGCTAGGAATGAGCTGATACGGCTATTTTCATTTCTTTTGGATTTTGTCTGTTGTTGCCATTGGTTTTATTTTTGTTGCTATCATTGATGATCCTTTTTCATGTTATGCATACTCCCATTTATACACAATTGACACAAAAATAACATTGAAAACTAGTTAGTAGGGGGAAATTGGCAAGAGGAAAGGAAAAACAGATGCAAAAACAAAGACTCACAGGTTTCTTTCTCACAAGGGATAAACAAAATAAAAATGGGGATATTGGAATCGAATCAGACAGCTTTTAAAATTCAGTCTCATCCCTATAAATAACTGGTTTAGGATTTGTTCCAGAAAGAATATTAGATCCACAGTCTGTGGTAGTTTCTTATTCAGTATTCATGACATGCTGACATTTTGGAAAGGGGTGAAAAAAACCTTAAAGTCACCATTCCTACATGCAAGTAGGGCAATATTTAACAACCCCCCCCCCCCCCCCCGATTATTTAGAGGCTTTGAGATGGAGGCTACATTTTGTACCAATGCTCCATCACAGGGAGGCAAGAATATTTTCATGTGCTACCTTGCAGAAGCAGAAAATATAGATTCGGTCGATTTCTGTCAAGTGCAGCATTGATGTTTTTAACTAATTATGCTCAGATACCTGCCAGTTCAGCTGACATATTACTTGCTGGTCATGAGCAAGAAGCCAGTCATTCAACAGCCTATGCAGATGTGTGTGGATGCATGATCACAACACATTCACAGTTGCCTTCCTCCATTTGTCTGCCATTGTCTCAAATTTTGAAAGGCACACTGTATAAAGGGGGGGAGTAGTTTGAGATTATTGTTTTTAAGATTTAGTACTTAGTGCCCACTACTTAGTGCTTATGGTGTCTGCTTATGAATGCAACTGATCTTATGATCAGTTATTGTGATTGTGACAAAATGCCTTACTTGTTGGAACTTACTTTCAAAAAGGGGCTGTTTCTTTCTGTGACAGGGAGTCAGCCCACAGTCAGTAGACTGCTCTCTCTTCCCCCTCCCCTTCTTAACCACAGAGGAGGGAGTTATTTGCTTGAGAAGCAAGATGAAGGCAGGAAGTTTCAGGTGTGCTCTTCTTCCCAGAGTGCTCTAAGGGAAAGGTGACCAGTTTCTGGGCAGGAAGGAGAGTTCGATGAGATTCCTCAGTGAGGGGGGAAGAAAATGAAGTGTGCTGGGCTCTCAAGGAGAGATGAGCGCTTGCTGTGCTGAGCTACATGGTGGCCATTTTGGGAGACCAGACAGTCTGTTGGGAAGCTGCAGATCTCTTTGGTGAAGAAAGGCTTTAAGACCAAACGTGCAACTTTGTAAGATTTATTATGCCTACTCTTCTCACAACATCTAGCTAGAGTATGTGTTAAAAGGAGGGAAAAGAGGAATGTGTTTATTCCAATTTTCTTTTGTTTCCAGTTTGCTGATCTGGTGCTGGGTTAAAAGAATAACTAGACTTTTTATTTTCAATTAATGTTGTTATTTTTGAATCTGGCAGTGTTCTAAGGGCCACATAGTCCTCTAGCTGCTTGGATATGCTATTCATTTGCCAGAGGGGGCCTCAGATTGAGAGGGAAATGGTCAAGGAACCTGTTGCCAACCCTTCAGAGGGAAGTCCCAAAGAACTGTATTAACCAGGTGTTAGGTAACAGGAGACCAGAGGAGAAGCCTCAGGTTCAGGGAGTCAGGAATCTGTCCTTCCTGGCAGGAAGACCCCAAAAGGACAGTGGTGGCAGTGATACCCTAAGTGGCAGGAAGTGGAATAGCTCCCTCCAGGAGTTGACAATCCAGCAGAGGGAGTGGGCAGAACTGGGTCTGCAAGGAAAAGCAGGCAAGTTCCACCACAGTGATCACTTCTTGAATAGGTGTCACTAACTGCACAGATACAAAAAACAGACAATGCATTCTATATGATGTTAGTAATTTATATATTTATACCCCATTTTATTCCCCAAGGAGAACCTAAAGTATACAATATGATTTTCCCCATTTCATCCTAACAACCTGTGAAGTAGGTTAAGCTGAGGAAAGTGACTGTCCCAGGGCCATTCAGCAAAGCTTTTATAGCAAAATGGAGACTTGAACTTGGGTCTCTCAGATCCTAATCTGACATTCTAAGCACTACAACATGTTGAGATTTAAAGGATTCAGATATGCAGGTCAACCTGTTTGCATCTATTCACAAGAACAGGCCATCGGAACCTGAGTCTCATGTGGATGAATCCAGTGGTAGCCAGCTTCTGATCTCCTGCTGGGGATAGTTTTCTCTGAACCCAGAAAATGTTTTTAAGGTATGAAGTGTGGAGGTTGAGAGCTGATTTCTAGGTGATGGTGAGTATCACCTGGAAGTCAGTTATTCTGATCACTCATCCTCTAAACTTTGCTGCATCCTAGAGTTGCTGAAATTCAGCCGTTTGAGAGCAGGGTGATCAAAAGCCCAACTGACTCTCCTTCTCTTATTCCCACCCCAAGCAGTTAACTTGGGCTCTAAAACAAACAAGATCCATGTCCCAAGCTTTCAGTTGAACTGGGAGTAGAGAAACAGATTGCTTCTCTTCTCCTTACCCCAGATTGTCATCTTGGGCTGCAAAGAAAAGGAGAGAAATGATCTCTTCCCCCTATTTCTTTTGTTAGAGGGAATTCAGTACCTTTTCACTTCTGATCTACAACTTCACTGTGAAACAATTTTTAAGGGAGGGATCAAAATCCTATTCCCAGTTGATCCCTCATTAGTTGTGAGCTGGATTTTAATTATCCCTGAACCTTTTCTGTGTCCCAGGACAAGTGTTGGATACAAGGAATTCCTCAGAGATTAGAACCCAACTCCCAGTTGATCCCCTGATCAGCTGTGAGTTGCCTTCTGACACACAGGCAACTGCAACTTGCTTAACAGTTTTTCAAGTTGTTCAGTGCAAATTAGACATATCCTTGATTGACTCACTATCTGGTTATGAATGCTGAATTGGGTATATTTGACAGCTGAACAGTTTTGCAGTGAAATTGACAGCATCCCTAATTATACTCAGGGGAAACTGCCTCCTCTTTTATAAATACCGAGTCCGGTACAAGGTGCTGGTTATTACCTTTAAAGCCCTATATGGCCTGGGACCTGCCTACCTGAAGGACCGTCTCTCCCCACATGTTCCCCAGAGAGCACTGAGGTCAGGAACACAAAACCTTCTCACTATCCCCGGGCCAAAAGAAGCCCGTCTGAAAGCCACCAGGGAAAGGGCTTTCTCCGTTATGGCCCCCGTATGGTGGAATCAGCTGCCGGAAGAGGTGAGGGCCCTGCGGGACTTGGCGCAGTTCCACAGGGCCTGTAAGACGACCCTCTTCCGGCTAGCCTATACCTAGCCTACATCTAGCTAGGATAACAACTTGAGGTAACTGGCCAGCCATCTGTTTACAGGAAACTGAATTACTCTGTTTTAATGTTTTTAACTGTTTAATTATTTAACTGTTTTATATTTGAAATTGTTTAATTTTAAGTTTGATTAATTGTTGGAAGCCGCCCTGAGCCATTCGTGGGAAGGGCGGGATATAAATCCCAAATAAATAAATAAATAAATAAATAAATAAATAAATAAATAAATAAATAAAATAAATATGATTTCATTCTTGGGCTGGGCAAAAGCATGCACTAACTTCAGTGAACTTGAAGTTAAAGTGCACAAAGTGGCTTGACCTGATGTTATTCTTGAGACAAATTTTGCCAGCAAACATTGGGGCAATTCAGTCAGGAAGCTTGTGTTGAGTGAAATCAAAGGAGTTCAAAAAAGGCATGTTGTCCTGGTAAGCATGTTTGCCATGAAATACCAAGTTTCTTTAAATGAAACAAAGTCTTCAGGGCCAGATGCACTTCATCCAAGGGTACTAAAAGAGCTTGCTGATGTAATTTCTGAGTCTCTAGCCATGAATTCTTGGAGAACAGGTGGAGTGTTGGAAGATTGGAGGTGAGCAGCTGTTGTCCCCATCTTCAAGAAGGGAAAAAATGAGGATCCAGGTAATGACCAACTGGTCAGCTTGACATCTATACTTGGAAAAGTTTTAGAACAAATCATTATCTGAATCAAGGCAGGTCGGTGGTGCTGTTATTAGATCTGTCGGCTGCTTTTGATACAGTCGACCATCAGCTGCTGTCGCACCACCTTGCTGGCAAGGGGATCCAGGGGTCTGCCCTCCATTGGCTTACCTCTTTCCTCCAAGGTTGGGGACAAAGGGTGCCCACTGGGGATCAATCGTCCTGGAGACACTCACTTGTGTGTGGAATGCCTCAGGGGGCGGTTCTCTCCCCGGCATTATTTAACATCTACACGCACCCCCTTGCCCAGATTGTCCGGAGTTATGGGCTGGGATGTCACCAACCTGACCTCTTTTTTTGAAAAAGTGTCTACCTTGCTGAATCAGGGGAATGCTGTAGACATAGTTTATCTTAATTTCAGTACGGCTTTTGATAAGGTTCCACATACTATCCTTGTTGACAAGTTGGTAAAATGTGGTTTGGATCCTGTTCTGTTAGGTGGATCTGTAACTGGTTGACAGATTGCACCCAAAGAGTGCTTGTGAATGGTTCCTCATCATTTTGGAGAGGAGTGACAAGTGGAGTGCCTCAAGGATTTGTCCTGGGGCATGTTTTGCTCAATATTTTAATAAATGATTTGGATGAAGGAATTGAGGGAATGCTTATTAAATTTGCAGATGATACTAAATTGGGAGGGGTTGCAAATACAGTAGAAGACAGAAAAAGGATCCAGGATGATCTTGACAGGCTGGAAAACTGGGCTGAAACCAATAAAATGAATTTTAACAGATAAATGTTAAGTTCTACATTTAGGTAGGAAAAATCCAATGTATGGTTATAGGATCGGGAAGACTTGTCTTAGCAGTATATGCGAAAAGGATGTAGGGCTCTTTGTGCACCATAAGCTGAACATGAGTCAACAGTATGATGTGGTGCCTTAAAAAGCAAATGGAATTTTGAACTGTATCAAAAGAAATATAGTGTCCAGCTCATGTGAAGTGATAGTATTGCTTTACTCTGCTCTGGTAAGACCTCACCTGGAGTATTGTGTACAGTTTTGGGCACCACATTTTAAGAAGGATATAGACAAGCTGGAATGGGTCCAGAGGAGGGCGACAAAGATAGTGAAGGGGTCTGGAGACCAAGTCCTATGAGGAAAGGTTGAAGGAGTTGGTGATGTTTAGCCTGGAGAGGAGGCGGCTGAGGTTATATGATCACCATCTTCAAGTACTTGAAGGGCTGTCATATTGAGGATGGTGTGGAATTGTTTTCTGTGGCCCCAGAAGGTAGGACCAGAACCTATTCCCATAATTATAGCCATAGAAAAAGCACTTCGTTAGACACTTTAAGTCAAACACTAAGTCAGGGAGTAGGACAGCTGGCCCAGGAACTAAAAGCCCGTTATCAGTAGGAAAAAAAGACTATATTTAGCCAATTAAAACTTGCAATATCCAGAGAGGTATGCTCAACTTGCTGCTGCCATCTTCAGATAGGAACCTCCCCGCTTTTGCTTTACTGCGCTTGCAAACTCAGGACCAGAACCTATGGGTTCAAGTTAAATCAGAAGAGTTTCCAGCTCAACATTAGGAAGAACTGACTGACCATTAGAGCGGTTCCTCAGTGGAACAGGCTTCCTCAGGAGATGGTGGGCTCTCCTTCCTTGAAGGTTTTTAAACAGAGGCTACATGGCCATCTGACAGCAATGCTAATTCTGTGAATTTAGGGAGAGCTATTTGAGAATTTCCTGCATTGTGCAAGGGGTTGGATGACCCTGGAGGTCCCTTCCAACTCTCTTGTGCTATGAATCTATTAAATTTTTTAGTATGCCTATTTCCAACCATGGGTGGCAAATATCTTGGGGATTTTATGAAGGCAAAATTCATGCAGAAATGAGATAAAATACCATGACATCAATGGTGCAGGCATCACATAATTCCATTAGGAGCATTTATTATGCTATGGCACCATCTGGATAGTTCTTTGTTAGAGTTATTTTTCACAGATTAATATACCTCATCATACATTTATTCATGGGTGAAGGATTGGCTGAGACAAATAAAGAACAACCCACTGAGTAACAGTAGCGTGTTGCTCTTGGGTTTATCTGAAATCAAACATTTGTGCCTCTGTAATTACACACCTTTGACAAAACAGTGTATCTGTTTGGTTGTAGGTGGTGTTTACAAACATATACCACAAGATACCTAAGGAATGTACAATGGTACTTTGACTTCCTTTTAAAAAATCTTAATTTTCATTTTCTTTCTTTTTATATGAATCAGTTTTCATTTACATTGTTAATGTGCCTCATTGTTGTGCTATTACACTGTGATGTCATTGTACTCTCACACTGTTGCACCCTTACATAACTCTGAAACAAGAAGGAAAAAAAGAAACCACTTTTAAAAATAAAGAGCAATGTTCTCACCAAAACAAAGGGAATTTTTGGTGCAAACATTGTAGAAACACCTATTAGCACAATTTTCTAACGTTATAAAATCTGGTTGATTGTGATGATTAGAAAGTTTCCATATCAGTTTCATCTCTCTTCTTTACTGAATATCCTTCTCTCTAACCTCCATGAACTTGTACCTAAAGAGGCAAGCAGCAGTGAATTGCATTTGTTCATTCACCAATTGGCACTATTTCTCATTTATTTTCATTAGCCTAACAAATGTAGCAAATAGTTCAAAATGCTGCTTGGATACTTTAAAGCCCCAAATGATCTTGGATTGGAAGAGTAACTTATGGTGTCTTCTCCCGTATGAGATCTTCCATGAAGGTCTAGCTTGGGTACCAAATTTTGTGGCTGGGAGGATAGCATTCACTAGGACCTTATTATAGCTTCACCGTTACTGCCTCTTTTTTAGAACTTGACAAAACATTCCTGTTCTACTTGTGGGTGGCGTACATGAAAAAAGTCCCCTACTAGAGGCCGCGGGGGACTTGGCAACCCTACACCAAACTGAAGGTGGTCCTTAAATAATTCTGGCTCCAAGCCAGAAGGGTTTTAAAGGTGAATACTTGTACCTTGAATTGGCCCTGGAAACAAATTGGGAGCCAGTGTAGGAGTGACATTATTAAGTATTATTGCAACCTTTAACAGATTTTATTATGCATTGTGCTGTATTATAAATATTAAATGTTTATATATAATATAAATATTGTACATAACAGTAACTAAAATGAAGACATACTCTGGATGAGATTAGCATTGACATCCAAGAACAAAACAAAAGCACTGCTTTCCAATATTTGGGTCAAAGGCTGAGAACCTTAAAGATATGTATAACATTAAAGATTTGTTAGCATTAGGGATAGGCACAAACTGGAAAACCACAACCCACAAACCAAACCAAGAGGTTCATTTGCAAACCGAACCCATTTGTTGCCCTGCAAACTCTGTTGATAGGGACAACAGAGGGGTTTGCAGAAAACCTGAAAAATGGCTGAATAGTGAGGCCATCTCGAGGGACAGGTAACTTTTCCAGTTAGATTTTGTTGAAACTCTCCCCCCCTTCGCCCCAGTTCTTCACTTCATGCCAAACTTTAGATGCACCCCTGATCTTCCTTGCTATTTTGGCTTAAAATTCAGGGGTATTAAGAGTGATATATCCCCAGTAGCTACCAAGCACATTGCCCCCCCCCCCCCCCCCACACTTTGTTCAAACACACAGACACCTTCCTGGAAAAGGGATGGATCTAAAAGGAGTGTGAAAGATTAATGCTTTGTTATCTTCCCAAGATTTTTCCCCCATCAGTGGTGCTGGAGGGAATACAGTATAACTTTTTAGCCCATTTCCCATTCCAGGAAGGAGCAATTGAGCCAAGCATCTCTAATGGCAACAGTCTCTTTACCTAGCTGATAGCTGGGAGGCCCTTGATGGAGAGGACCAACCATGCTGACCCTTGACATTGGCCCTACTCTTTGCTCTAGTGCCCTGTAGGATCAGCTGTGCTTTGAAGCCATTTGCTTTATCATTGGCAAAGCACAGTCTTGCTTCTCAAGAATAAACTAAAAGCTTTTAAAATAATTGGCATAAAGTATCAAACACTTTAACTTTATAATCGACATGGAAGCCTATAATTTTATTGCCCTGCATGAGAAGAATGCTCACAAACCTCCAGAACAAATAGCGGGGCTCACATGCCTACTGCTTAAAGATTTACTTCATACAGAGAGATTCAGTTAAGTAATTTATTACTATACTGTAGTTACATTGTGCCTTACAAAACCACAGTCTTTCCTGTTACAGATGTGCTGTGAACCCTCTTTTTCCATTGGAGCTTTAGAAATATCATTGCCTTTGGTTCTTTCCTTTTCTATATAACGGAGTATTTTCAGCAGATCCTCTTGTTGCTAAGCTGTGAACTATTTTTTTTTTTTTTTGTCTCAAACTCTAAGATGCCAGTGGCTGGGAAACCTAACATCTGGGAACCCTTTGCTGCCACTACAAAAATCAATATGATACTTAGAAAAGATTGCTCGATAACATACACAAGGTTTTCTGAAGATTAATACTATACATGCTAAATTGGCCAAGAGTAGTAATTTTACTCCAAGATGCTTCTAGAGGGGAAAGCAGGAGATTAGACATCAATGGAAAGTGCATGCTGAAGTGCAGAGCTGTACAAGTGTTGTCTTGGACCAGGATCCAAAAAGCCCCTTATGTATGCACAAGTGTACACACTAGGAATTTCTCCCCCCCACCACCACATACACACTGTAGCTTCTCATGCTGCCTTGACAGTCATTCTAAGGTGGCTGCTTTCAAAACAGGAATGGTTGAATCTCCTCACAAGTCCCTCTGGAGTTCATCCTCTACTAGTCTTGGAATAGGTTTCTACCCATTTGGGGTTGGGAGGAGCAGACTGAGAGTAAAGGCCCCTTTCAGAGCTATTTTGACTTCCTCTTCTGTCCCTGAAGCACAAGTTAGCATTTACAGCTTGATAGTGATTGGCAGGTTGAATTATGAAATATAGAACACATTTGTGTTTTAAAATGACTGTGCTTTAAAATGACTGCTCAACTAACAAATCTGGGTATATTGTGTTTTAATAAAGCAGGGAGTACAATGCTGAGGTTGAACACAGGAAGCTGAATCAGATCATTGATCCTTCAGGGTCAGTAACGTCTACTCATCCTGGCAACTGCTCTCCAGGACCTCAGGCAAAGGTCTTCAATATCACTTACAACCTGATCCTTTCAAATAGATATGCCACAGATTGAACCTGGGACTTCTGCATGCCGAGCAGATGCTTTGCCACTGAGCTATGCCCCCCCCCCCCTCAGGTTAAGTAAATACATTTCATTGGTCATTGCCACAAAGGTATCATGTGGGAGACTCGCAATCTTGTTTTCAATTATATCTTTACCTTATGACATAATCCAACATGATAAAGCACACACTATAGAATCATAGCATTGGAAGGGACCTCCAGGACTATCTAGTTCAGGGTCATCTATAATAGTTTTATAATTTATAATAGTTTTAGAATACTATTACAGATCACAAGGATACAGAAGAAGAGATCTGCTGGGTCAGACCAGTGGTCCATCAAATTCAGTGTATGTTTGTTCTGGAGGGTTGTTCTTGTTGTTCTGGAGGGCCAAAAGACAGAATAGAGGCCAAGGGGTCTATGCCTCAGTGCTGACCTCAATTTACGATCAGGGAGACCTTGATCTCAAAGAAAACATTATTTCCTGAGAATGAAGCTATAAATCCTTAGATTTCATGCTGAGAGGAGATGAATTTCCTTTATGAAGACATGTGTCTGGATAAGATTGGAGAAAATGCTGAAAGCAATGCACATTGGGAACTCAAATCAATTTTTGTGATAGGTCAAAAGGAAACCCTCCCAGCTGGGACAGGAAGAGTTTAGAGGTATGGATATGTTGAGAGACATGCACAAGCCAAGGAACAGAGAACTGGGAGGAGGGGAATGGTGTGGAGTCTGTCTTGACCATCCTCTGTTTCTCAGGGTTGCAGCAGGCTTGTGTTTATTCCATGGAAGGTGATATCAAAGTAGCACTGCTTATTGTAAAACTTCGTTTCATGGGTTTATTTTGTTTCTTAGTTCTGTAACACTTAGCAAAGTTTTGATTATAGTTTTCCAATGCTCTTGTGCTCTAGTGAATTGAGAATGCATTTTAGTAAGTAAATTTCTTTGTAAAGATCCCAGTCCTGTGGTCAGACATTTCACCCAGGGTACTTGACCGCTCATCCAATCATAGACCAGAAACTCCTTACTTGATTACAGACAGGTACCTGGCCAGAGGAGGGTGTGTGTGAAGCAGTTCATACACACAAACAAATTTCACACCACCTTTCAGGCAAAGACAATGGGAAGGAGGAAGGGAAAATCTCTTATCCTTTTACTCACTATGACTGGTAGGCACTGATGGTCCTCTCTTCTGTGAATCTGCCCAATTCCCTCTTAGCCTTTCCTCACAGGAAAAATGTGCGAAACCCTTAATCACCTTGATTGCCCTGTACTTTTTCTACTTTCTGTACTTTTTCCAACTCAGCTTTTTGAACTGTGTGGCAGAGGAGAAGCCAAAAATGACAGAAATAGAATCAGAAGTCTAAACACAGTATTTCAGCAACTTACACATAGAGACAAAGAGAACTATTATTATAACAACCCGTGTAAAGAAATAGAAGAGAACAACAAAAAAGGATGAATAAGAGATCTATTCCACAAGATCCATGAAATCAAAGGGAAATTTAAAGCAAGTTTAGGCATGCTGACAGATCAGCATGGAAATATATTAACTAAAAAGAGCAAAATAAAGAAAAGATGGGAACAATACACCAACGAACTATACAGAAGAGATGAAAGGATGACAGATTCCTTCAAAGAAGAATCTTTTGAAGAAAAAACTGCAGTTTGAGACAGTAAAGTGAAAGTTGCACTGAGAGCAACTCAGAGAAACATCACCAGGTATAGATGGGATATCAATAGAGTGATTTCAAGTGACAGAAACAAAGTCCATCAAAGTCTTAACAAGAACATGCCAGCAAATATGGAAACAATGACCGCAGACTGGAAATGCTCAATCTATATTCCAATTTTTTTTTTTTTAAAGGAGACTTCAAAGACTGCAGCAACCATCAGGCCATCACCATCAGACCAGTAAAGTGATGGACAAAATCTTAGAACAAAGACTGTTACCATATATAGAACAAGAATTCAGAACCGTAAGAGGCATTAGAGATCATATTGCAAATTTATATTGGTTACTGGAGCATACAAGAGAAATTCAGAAGTAATATTTTTGTGTGTTCATAAATTACAGTAAAGGCTTTGACTGAGGATCATGAAAAGTTATTTTTTTTAAAAAAATGGGTCTGATTGTTTTGATGTGTAATGTGTATTCTGAACAAGAAGCTACTGTTAGGACAAAATATGGAGAAACAGAATGATTTCTAATTGGTTTCCAATTGGCAAAGGTGTCAAGCAAGAATGTATTTTATGTACTGTCTGCTGAATCTCTATGCAGAACATGTCATAAGGAAAGCTGAATTATGCTTTGATGAAGGTGGAATGGAAATTAGTGGACTGTACATCATCAGTTTGAAATATGCAGATACCACATTACTGGCAGAAGACAGGGAAACTTAGATTACCTCTGAAGGTTGAAGCAGAAAGTGCCAAACCAGGATTATAGTTGAACATCAAGAGGACAAAAGTAATGACTACTGGGGCGTTACTTGAAATTCTTCAAGATTTTCTACTCATTGGCTGAATCATCAACCAAAAGAGAGACTACAACCAAGAACTCAGAAGGACATTGAGACTGGGGAGGGCAGCCATGGAGGAGCAAGAAAAGGATCTTAAATGTGTCTCTGGTGACCACGACCATGATAATTCATATCATAATATTTCTCCCATTGATCTTTATGGGTGACAAGAAGAAAGTTCATTAAGGCTTAGGTTTTATTAAATTTATACCCCGCCCTCCCCGCCAAGGCAGGCTCAGGGCGGCTTACAACAGTCATCATAAAACAGTGCATAAACATAATAAAATCAATTAAATTTAAAACAATTTAAAAACACTTGGTACTAATTCTGATATTCAAGTTTGATGATGTCAGTATTCCCTGGATTCCTCCCACTGTTACAAGTCTCAAAGTCAGCTGAAAGCAGGCCAGAAGAGTATGGTCTTACAGGCCTTGCAGAATTGGGTGAGGTCTCACAAGGCTCTAACCTCCTCTGGCAGCTGGTTCCACCAGTAGGGGGGGGGGCTGCTACTGAGAAGGCACGATCCCTCGAAGCTGTCAGCCTCGCCTCTCTCGGTCCGAGGATCACTAAAAGATGTTGAGTTCCTGATCTTAGTACCCTCTGGGGAACATGTGGGGACAGACGGTCCCTCAGGTATGCAGGTCCTCGGCCATAAAGGGCTTTAAAGGTAATAACCAGCACCTTGTAGCAAATCCGGTATACTATTGGCAGCCAGTGCAGTTCTTGCAGCACCAGCTGTATGTGCTCCCACCTGGGCATTAAGTTGAAATGTGTTGTCGGAGGAGAGTTTTATGTCTACTGTGGACTACCAAAAAGACAAATAAGTCCATTGTAGATCACATCAAGCCTGAAGTTTCCCTACAGCCAGTTTGGTGTAGTGGTTAAGTGTGCAGACTCTTATCTGGGAGAACCGGGTTTGATTCCCCACTCTTCCACTTACAGCTGCTGGAATGGCCTTGGGTCAACCATAGCTCTCATAGGAGTTGTCCTTGAAAGGCAGCTGCTGTAAGAGCTCTCTGAGCCTCCCTACTTCACAGCATGTCTGTTGTTTGTGTGTGTGTGTGGGGGGGGGGGGAAGGTAAAGGAGATTGTTACAGTTCTGAGACTCTGAGATTCAGAGTATAGGTCGGGATATAAATCCAATATCATCATCGTCGTCGTTGTCATCATCATCTTCTTCTTTGCTAAATTGACTATATTGAGGCTATTGTACTTTAGGTTGCTAGTTTATAGGGGACACCAGAAGTCAGAAACAACTTGATGGCACATCAGAGTGAGAGAGAGAGAGAGAGAGAGCACAGGGGGTCCACCAATAAGCTTATAAAAGGTAAATAAATATTTTTGTATTTTTATGTGTGTGTGCATGTGCATGTGAGTGTGTGTGGGCACTGGGAAGTCATGGCAACCTCTGGTGACTGACCCCCTACAGGGAGCATGGAGGATTTTCAGAGGTGGCTGAATAATGCCTGTCCCTGCCTACAGTTCTGGTATTCCAAGAAGGTCTCCCATCCAAGTACTTGCCAGAGTCGACCCTGCTTATCTTCCAAGAACAGACGAGATCGAGTTTGTCTGGGCTATCCAGGTCAGGGCTAAAAGTGAAGAGATTTTTTTTAAAAAAACCATATGATGGAATATATCATCCATTTTCAGTATCACATAAGACCCATATTTTCCTTTCAAACTTTGATAAGGAGTTAAACATATTTGATGGCTGAGGATCCCTTCTGTGGCTTAAAAGAACCCATTTGGAACAACAAGTTTCAAACTGAACAGATGATCCTGAAAATCTTTTTTCATCCCTAAATTAATATGAATGAAGTTCCCTTGGATTTTTAGATCTGAACAGATTAGGCTGCCACTATTTGTCTGCCTGCATTCTAGCTTCATTTTCTTTTCCCTGTGCTGTCTTTAAATTCCATTACATTCCTATTTCTAGGGCACCATGTTAGAGCAGAGGGATGCTAATAACTTCATTGCAAACGGAACTGGTGGCCAAACTTGCCTTAATCAAACATTTCAAACATGAGCTCAACGGCCTCACTAGTGGCAACCTAAATCTTCTCAGTCATTGGAGAAGGTGATACCCATCCTATAGAGCAGGGGTGGTCAAACTGTGGCTCAGGAGCCACATGTGGCTCTTTCACACATAGTGTGTGGCTCTCTAAGCCCCACCCCCCACTGGCCAGCTTGGAGAAGGCATTTGTCTCTTTAAATCACTTCTCAAGACAAGCCAGCTGGTGGTTTGGAGAATGCATTTAAAGTTGCTTTCTTTCCACCTCTTCCTCCATCTATTTTCCTCCCTCCCTCCCTGTCTTGTGGCTCTCAAACATCTGATGTTTGTTCTATGTGGCTCTTACAGTTAAGAACATAAGAACATAAGAGAAGCCATGTTGGATCAGGCCAATGGCCCATCCAGTCCAACACTCTGTGTCACACAGTGGCAAAAAATTTTATATATACACAGACACTGTGGCTAATAGCCACTGATGGACCTCTGCTCCATATTTTTCTTTAAACCCCTCTTGAAGGTGGCTATGCTTGTGGCCGCCACCACCTCCTGTGGCAGTGAATTCCACATGTTAATCACCCTTTGGGTGAAGAAGTACTTCCTTTTATCCGTTTTAACCTGGCTGCTCAGCAATTTCATCGAATGCCCACGAGTTCTTGTATTGTGAGAAAGGGAGAAAAGTACTTCTTTCTCTACTTTCTCCATCCCATGCATTATCTTGTAAACCTCTATCATGTCACCCCGCAGTCGACGTTTCTCCAAGCTAAAGAGTCCCAAGCGTTTCAACCTTTCTTCATAGGGAAAGTGTTCCAGCCCTTTAATCATTCTAGTTGCCCTTTTCTGGACTTTCTCCAATGCTATAATATCCTTTTTGAGGTGCGGCGACCAGAACTGCACGCAGTACTCCAAATGAAACCGCACCATCGATTTATACAGGGGCATTATGATACTGGCTGATTTGTTTTCAATTCCCTAATAATTCCCTACCACGACCCCGAGATCTCTTTCTTGGTCAGTCTCTGCCAGTTCACACCCCATCAACTTGTATTGGTAGCTGGTATTCTTGGCCCCAATGTGCATTACTTTGCACTTGGCCACATTGAACCACATCTGCCACGTTGACGCCCACTCACCCAGCCTCAACAGATCCCTTTGGAGTTCCTCACAATCCTCTCTGGTTCTCACCACCCTGAACAATTTAGTGTCATCCGCAAACTTGGCCACTTCACTGCTCACTTCCAACTCTAAATCGTTTATGAACAAGTTAAAGAGCATGGGACCCAGTACCGAGCCCTGCGGCACTCCACTGCTTACCGTCCTCCACTGCGAAGACTGCCCATTTATACTCACTCTCTGCTTCCTATTACTCAGCCAGTTTTTGATCCACAAGAGGACCTGTCCTTTTACTCCATGACTCTCAAGCTTTCTAAGGAGCCTTTGAGTTAAGCAAGTGTGGCCACCTTTGCCTTCGAGTCAAGGTCAGGTCATTATAGTGACATGCTTGTTGAACAGAAAATCGTTCACTGTTCATCTCTTATCTATGACTTCACACAATGCCTCTAGTGTTGGTCATTTAACCTATCTATGACTTCACACTTAAGTTAAATGACCAACACTAGAGGCATTGTGTGATTGGGACTATGTGGCTTGCAATTAACAGTATGATTGTGACACAGCAGAACAGAAATTCTTCATTGCAATTGCAACAACCCTCTTTTAGCCATGTAATTTTCAAAAAATCAAACTCTTTTTCTGGACTTGAAGGAGGAGCAATACTGTTCCCATCAGACCACTGGAGAACATGCATGCCCAAATTGACTTGGAACTGGGCAGCCTGGCAACCAGTGCTGGACTCTGAGTGATGCCATCAAAAGGCACACAAAAACATCAAAGTAGGTATCTCAACCAAAAATGTCATATTTTCCCCCTTAACTAGCGTGGCTTTAAGTTAGACCTGATGGCAGTAGACACAAAAGGGGAAACAATACATAATATGTTGTTAACTATGTTCATGTTCAAGCTGTTCAAATACTGATTAATGATATGCTGCATGTTCAGCTCAGCTCTACAAGCAATGAGAATGTGATGACTGAGCATTCCCAAGAAGGAAAGTGGCACAGCAACACCCTTTGTATTATATCATATATGAGATACATTCTCAAAGGTATACTATCCAGCCACAGCGATTAGCCTTTGTTCACACATTATCATCTCTGGTTGATATTTTGTACATATAATTAAAGTAAAGGTAGTCCCCTGTGCAAGCACCAGTCGTTTTTGACTCTGGGGTGACATTGCTTTCACAACATTTTCACAGCAGACTTTTCACAAATCATTACAACCACTCAAATTGCTGGCTCCATGGCTTCAGGAGTGTTCTTATTTTATGTAAAATAAGTTATACTTTGTCAGAGCCACCAAAGCTGTCTAATGTTGGCCTGACTGTGAGAGCAAGCAAATGGTTTGCTTGTGCCTTCTAGAAGGAGGGGAGATGGGGGGAAAGCTGGAGGCTTTACTTGTATGTAATGTATGACAGAAGAACTGCTGTGCCATTTGTGATCAGCCAAAGAACTATAAACTGGTCCTTTTGGGCTCTACCCCCCCCCCTCCAATCTTTCTTATTAGTCTCCCATCCAGTATGGACTGTGCTCAGATCCCAAGCTCTGGCAACTTGAGCCAAATTACCACTGAAGAAGGCAAACACAATTTTAATGAATAAAATGGGCCTAATTCCTACCCAAATAACATTTTTTTTCTGCACACACTTATGACAATTTCTCAAATACCATTGCAAATAATCACTGCATGGTAGCTTTTCAGAGTGGCTTACAATCCTTCCCTTCCTCTCCCCAAAATAGACACCCTGTGAGGTAGGTGGGCTAAGAGAGCTCTGAGAAAGCTGCGATTGGCCCAAGATCACCCGGCTGGCTGCATGTGGAGGGATGAGGAATAAAGACCAGTTATTCAGATTAGAGTCCTCCGCTCTTAACCCCTACACCAAACTGGCTTTCAAAGGATGCTTCTTCACTGCTCTTATGATTCATCTATTCAAAATGTATAGATCACCTAAGGACCAAGCTAAAAATAATTAAAATAGAATATCAGGTAGAACATTGGAACATGATGTCTGAGATAGGAGAAAGTGGCAAACTATGATTTATGAAAGTGAGACCAATTTCGAAGCAAATTCCATCTAGCTGGTAGAAGGAAAAAGCTCAAAGAAAGTCAAGGACATCAGATAGCCATTTAGAAAAAGTCTCTTTTACTTGCAAGGCTCAGTCTATACAAATGCATCCTCATCCTCTTGACTTAATGAATCGCCCCATCCTGGCCAAAGCCAGGTTCTGAGCAATGTACAACAACTGACAAAACAATGAACAAAACCAGATTTCAGATAAAAGCAATTTCAGTCTTGATGGCATCTTGTTCAATGACTGCAGGTCTAAATTTCAGATATCAGACATCAGACACTACATCGGGGTGGGGGGACCCTTGGAAGGGTACTGAGGAGAGAGGTGCTAGCATGGAAACTGTCACTGTCCTTAGGTGAAAGCCTTGTGGAACATCTCTGCTTTATATGCCATAGGAAACTGAGTGTAGAGGATATTGCAGGGCCCTGGTATCTTCACGCAGAGCATTCCACCAGGTCGGGGTCAGGATTGAAAAAGTTCCAGCCCTTGTAGAAGACAGCTAGATCTCTTTAGGGCCAGGAAACGCCACTATTTATTTATTTATTTATTTATTTTATTTATTTCATTCGATTTATATCCCGCCCTACCCCACTGAAGCGGGCTCAGGGCGGCTCACAACATAAAACTCTAACAGTAAATCAAGTTAAATACATTAAAAGTTAATACAGTAAAATACATAAAAGCACATTTATCAATATACCATGCTACATCTTCCCTAAAAGTCGGTTCTTCAAGTATTCCAAAGTTCAGATATGCTGATGTTCATGAATTTGGTGGCACTAAGGTGGCACACTACTTAGGATCGTGCAATTTGCTGAGTGCCATTGGATTTACTCCCCAAAGAAAACATGCACAGGACAGGGCTGTACATTAACACTAGTAGTAAACTGGCTGGATATTGTGGGGATTATGAAAGCTACACCACAGGGACACTTCTTGAGAGGGGTCTCTACATCCTCAATGGGCTTACACAATATGCAGGGGGGCGGGAAATGAGTCACTATAAATTTCCAAATTTCAGGGAAGGAATACAATCTTTAAATGTTGTCTGATGAGTAAAAATGCTCTAGAAGAATGAAATGTTGAGAGCAGCTGAATGTCAGTGAAAGTTAGAGGAGAAAGGAAATCAATCCGTTCAGACTTCTAGAATCCTTGGAGGGGAGATGGGGGTTTATGACTGAAACGGGATTTCCAAATGCCATGAGATGTCCATGGTACCTTGATGACCCACACAGTGTGTACATGATAACTTTTTGTGATGGAGAGTGGGATGTTTTTCTAAATGACACCTGGTGATTAGCATTACCATATTCTTGGTGCCAACCATTTGCTTTCTTGGCTTTCCAAATGCCTCTGCCAGTAAGAATTTTAATTGCTAATGATATGGGGATGCTTTCCTTCTCTGTTTGAAATTTGGCAAGGAGAGTCCTTTGGGTGAAGTGGTGCAAGCCCTATTAATATCATTCCACTTGGATACAGCGTTGAAGTTACTGCCAGAATCATGTTTCCTATAGAAACACATGGAAATAACTAACAAAGAGAATTAAAGAATAACGAAAAACAAACATGTATAATGATGAAAATGAAGAGAAAGGGGGAAAATTAAAGATGAAAAGGAACTACAATTAAAAAAAAACATTTTGCACACGCCTTACAGATTGCTTCCAAGTGCTGCACAGCATCTGTCATACTGCTGGTGCTAAATAAATGCTTAGCGATAGTTGTAGCAAAAGCAAGAGAATCACAGTAATTTTATTAGAACATGGATTGAAGCACAGAATGCAGATTTAAAATGTGAAGTTTTGAGACTAACTCAGCTTTCAGAAAAGCTCAGTAATGGAAGCAGGCATTTCAGAATTGGCAACCTTGTTCATCCCTGCAGGCCTAACTGCACCTGTCAGTTCCCCTCCTTTTTCACTGTATAGGAGCCACTTGTTTCTTTTGTCTTCATCAACCTTATTTAGAGCAGGGGTGTTGGACTCCTTTGTTGTGAGGGCTGGATCTGACATAAATGAGATCTTGTCAGACTAGGCCATGTGTGTCATAAAACACATGTCAGATAGTGGAGATATAAACTTTATAAAGGACACAAACAAATGCAACTAAATATTTTTATTATAATAAAGATGCTTAAAAGATTAGCACTCTTACATTATTTTGTTTATTTAACAGTGTCTGATAATTGACACCTCTTGCTCTGAATTACTGTATCAAAATCTGGAGTCTGTGTCTGTGCTTCAGTATGCTGTTCAGGTGTTGCTCAGATGTGTATCTGTAAGTTGCAAACCTACTTTTGATTTATTGACATTTACAGAAATCTGATGATCAATGCTTTGAGCCTAAGACTCCGGCTGGGCATTGTGAGCTTTTGTATATAAGTTGCTTGGTGTGCTGGTCAAGAACATATGAAAGCACCATGGCACAGACTGAGGGCTATGTGTTTGTCTGCAAAACTATAGTTTTTTCCAGAGAAATAACTACAACTCCTATGAGACAGTGCAAGAATAGAGAGACAGCAATGTATAGTGGTCAGTATCAGCTTACAATCTGGGAAGTCTTAAATTCATAACCCCCAGTCTGCAAAGAAAATGTGCTGGTTGAACTTGGTCTGGACACAACACTCTCAATCTAATTCACTTCACTGGTTTGTTGTTATTCCTCACCTAAATAGTTGACATTGCTTTCCTACTGAGAAAGACTGGATCATGAGGACATGAATACAATGCAAAAGAAGAGGGGAACCCAGTTGCACCCAGGAGAGTCCTGGCATAGCAGCCAAACATAACTAACTAACTATCTCTCTCTCTCTGCAAAAAGTTCATACCTTGGAAAAAAACCTTTGTTGGTCTTAAACAGGAATGGCCAAACTTGCTTAACAATAAGAGCCACATAGAATAGACACAGAATAAATCAGATGTTTGAGAGCTACAAAACTCTTAATACTTTCTTTACACAGTGATTTAGACCCAATCCATTATTTTGGAGTTCTGTGCCTGGATTTGCCAACATTTACTTGTTAATGAAATAGAAACCCTGGTGTGGGGTGAGATTTTGAAGATGTTTTTGGAAACCTTTTTGGGCAGGGTGTTCAAATGAGTGGGGGTGAGTTCTGGGCTGTTTTTAGTGAACCTGGATCTATTCAGTGTAGTATCAGTCTCAGTTTCGGGAAAGGTAGTGCTTTGGTCACCCTGATGGATGAAAGATGAATGTGTGTGTGGCTCTGCTGGTTGTCCTGCACTTCTTAGTGGCTTTCAGTACCATTGCCCTTGGTACCCTCAAGACCAGGGGCACTGCACAACAATGATTCCAGTCCAATCTGAGTGATAGTTTCTAGAAAGTTATGCTAATGGACTCTACAGCTCTGTGGCATTTACATTTCAGAACCCCTCAGGATTCTACCTTGTTCCCCATGATGTTTAATATCTATATGAAGCTGGTGGAAGAGATCACTTGGGAGTCCAGGGTCAAGTCATCAGTATGCTGATGGCACATAACTTTATCTCATTTCTTTTATTTAATTTTAATGTATTTTATTTTATTTATATTCCACCCTTCCAGGGGGCTCAGGGCGGGTTAAAACAATTAAAATGGATTAAAAATACACACACTCAAAAATTACAATTCATGATATAAACAGCATAGTCCCAATTTAAAACCCAACAGTCACAGCCAAACAGGTCCCGAGGCCAATCTGATCCTAAGTGCTGGGCGGGAGGGGGGGGAGGTCTAATTAAAGCAACTATTGTTGCCTCAACTGAAACCCTAGCGGAAGAGCTCCATTTTGCCAGCCCTGCAGAACTGCAACAGATCATGTAGGGTCTGGATCTCTAAGGAAAGCTCATTCCATCAGGCAGGGGCCCTAGTTGAGGCAAGCCAGACATCTCTGAGGCCAGGGATCACCATAAGATGTTGAGTCCTAGATTGTAAGGACCAACAAGGCTCATATGGGGAGAGGCGGTCCCAAATGTGTGCTGGCCCCTGGCCGCAGTCATTTTCCAGGCCCTGCTCAGCTATTATATTCACTGGACAATCATGGGATAGTTGATCTCTCAACCAAAATCACAGGAATGCTGTGAAAATAAAATGGGGGGAAATGCATGCCACTCTTATCTCCTTGGAGGAATTGTACCATACGTATTAGATAGATAAATAAGCAAAATGCTTCTAGGAATCTAATCCAAAAATGCTTTGAAATTGTGGTGGGAGTTCACAGGAAATACTTCTTTGCACAGTTGTCATGCTCATGAATATTTATTTTATGTACTTATTTATTGCTTTGCTTATTGCATATAACTGCATAACCACTAAAGCGACAGCATACACCGCACGACATCTCTGGCATTCTCAATGCTTGTTTAATCATTTTAGAGTAGCAGGAAGCATATGGCGCACAAATGAACATTTTATGACCCCACAGAATGTGCTGTTTGACCAGACTATGTTATAAAAATACAAGGCCAGGTTATAAAAGATATGCAGCTCAACACATAACCTGGGACTTGGACTGAAGCAGATTATTTTGGATTAGACTCTTCTCCACGCTAGCCTGATTTTGTCAGATCTCAGAAGCTAAGCAGGGGTGACCCTGGCTAGTATTTGGATGGGAGACCTCCAAGGAATGCCAGGATCATGACATGGAGGCAAGCAATGGCAAACCACCTCTGAATGCCTCTTGCCTTGAAAAAGCTATGGGGTTGCAACTTGCTACATGTCAATAAAGTTGACCGACTGCCTGGCTGCCTGGCTATGGGGTAGCAATAAATCAGCTCTGTCTTGATGGCACTTCCCACCCACCAAGGTTTACGCATAAAAGGGGTGGAAAATATGTGCAGCATTATTTACTCAATTATCAGTATCAATTCTGCCTTGAGGTGTCATTGAAGTAAAATTCAGAATTTTGCTTCTGGAAAACACTGATAAGAACTTTTATTTTAAACAAAATGGGAGCAATTTTGAAGGTTCTCACCCATGTAAAACACCTGGAATATTTTGTAGGATTGGGGGTAAGAATAGTGGAGGTTCCTGCAAGATTTTTAAGCAGTAAAAACAGTAAACAGTTATTGAATTAGTGGTGGATGAAACTATTTTTTTTTAATCTGTGAAGTGTTACATTTTTCAGCTTTATGGTCTCAGATATCCTTGCTTCTAGAAACTAAATAGGATATTAATCTGAATGCACATCCCAATAAGGATGCTGTCCACTGCTAAGCTGATATAGTAGTTAAGAGTGGCAGACTCTAATTTGGAGAGCTGGGTTTTATTCCCTATTCATCCACATGCAGCCTACTGGGTGACCTTGGGCAAGTCTCTCAGAACCCTCTCAACCCCACCTACCTCACATGATGTCTGTTGTGGGGAGAAGAAGGGAATGTGATTGTAAGCCACTTTGAGACTCCTTAAGGAATCCTTCAAAAAGATATTATAGCATTGGAAAAAGTGCAGAAAAGGGCAACTAGAATGATTAAAGGGTTGGAATGCTTTCACTATGAAGAAAGATCAAAGCTCTTGGGGCTCTTTCGCTTGGAGAAACGTTGCCTGAGGGTTGACATAATAGAGGTTTACAAGATTATGTATAGAATAGAGAAGATAGAGAAAGAAGTACTTTTCTCCCTTTCTCACAATACAGAACTTGTGGGCATTCAATGAAATTGCTGAGCGGTCCGATTAGAACAGATAAAAGAAAGTACTATTTCACCCAAGGGGTGATTAACACATGGAATTCACTGCCACAGGAGGTGGTGGCAGCTACAAGCCTAGACAACTTCAAGAGGGGACTGGATAAACATATGGAACAGAGGTCCATCAGTGGCTATTAGCCACAAGGTATAGATAGAACTCTCTGGCTGCGGCATGTAATGCTCTTTATTCTTGGTGCTTGGGAGGCAGTGGTGGGAGGGCTTCTAGTATCCTGACCCCACTGGTGGACGTCCTGATGGCACCTGGGTTTTTTGGCCACTGTGTGACAGAGTGTTGGACTGGATGGGCCACTGGCCTGATCCAACATAGCTTTTCATATGTTCTTAAGTTCTTAAGGCAGAGAGAAGTGGGGTGTGCAACAGAATATGGATGCTCAACAGTTTGCTCATTCAACATTCTTCAGTGGAGAACAAATGTGATAGTATAAGTTACTGAAAATCAGAAGCTGCAGAATCAAAGTTGCTGTTTCATCATGGGACCTCAAAACAGAAATAGATGGATAGAAATGGTGCCATATCATCCTCCATAACCTTTCCCTCATGTAATGTTTGTACAGCATGTTTATGATTTCCAAATGTCTCTGATTGCCTCAGTAGGGTTCGAAAGTAACACCTCTTATCCTTCCTGTTTCCCACTAATAACATGGTATTTGTAGCCTATTCATTGGCTGCCTTTCTTCTCGGGTGAGAGGTACAATTCTTGTTTGGCAGCTCTAGCAAACAGGCTGTTAGCAAGGTTCCTGCTGTAAATAACTTATATTAGGCAACCACAACCACAACAAAAAATTCTGCTGTACTCTTTTGCTCTTTCAGTAGTACGTATAATAAGAAACGGTAATTAGATCACAAATCACAGGGAACGTGTTAAAATCTTGGTTATTTTGCAGCTCCCAGAATAACACCAGGTCTAATGAACTTTGAACATTCCTATTTAATACGTGGCTAGTTTTCCTCTTTTATGGGGGAATGTAGGTTTCTGGTTGCCCAAGAACATTTCTTCATTCTAGATCCTTGTAGAATAGCCATGCGATTGTCTAATTGTTCTCTGTAAATGATGGTTTTGCTCAGTTGTGAGTTTATGAGGCAGGAAATGATTTGTGCGCAGCAAATTTCTCACCCACTATTTATTATCATATTTGGAGGAAGGGGAAAAGATAATATTTGTGCTCAAATGTGACATGAACCAGTAAAAAATTGTCTACTCCTTTTTTCCTGATGTCTGTTTCTAGGTCTTAGTAATATTTATTCAGTGTGTCAGGCATACTTGCATCTTGGCAAACATCACCAAAGCAAATCTTCACCTGCATTAAACTGTGCTATAATCCCAGGAAAACTAATAGAGTCTGAATGGCCATTCACTTAGTTTGCACCATGTAGTCATTCCTTCAAGTTTATTCCTTAATGCAGGCTTAGTACAAAGCAATGCATAAAAGAAAATTATGTTACATTTAAGTGATGCAACTCAGCATGGAAGCACTTCTTGGCAGTGACGCTGGCCCTGAAGGTCCAATATTTAGCAATGAGAAGATGGCAGGAAATCTAATCATTGTGACAACAGGGAGAAAATTTTATGGGTTATGGGTTTCATCTGGTAAGACAACCACATGAGATGAAAAGCAACTTTCTGGGTTCCCTAAAGTCTTAAGACAAATCTTGAGGGGATTTTAATTTTTGTTTTTAAATACCAAATCCATGTGCCATATCACAGACTGCTTTTGATACTCTCCCTCCTTTTCATGGACTTGCAGGACTTCTATGCAGGCTCATAAAACCTCTTCAACATGTGGGATTAAGTATCTGTTTCTTTGAAGCGTAGCCAATTTTAAAGCCCTTAATGGCCTGGGACCAGCATATCTAAGGGACCACCTCTCCACATATATACCCCCCCCCCCCGAGAACACTAAGCCCTGCTGAGCAACATCTTCTGGTTGTCCATGGCCCAAACAATGTCCATGAGCCTCAACTAGGGCCAGGGCCTTTTCTGCCCTGGTCTCTGCCTGGCAGAACAAGCTCCCACTAGACATCTAGGCCCTGCGGAGCCTGCTGCAATTCCACAGGGCCTATAAAACAGAGCTGTTCTGCCCAGCTTTTAGTTGAGGCAGTGGACATAACCGAACATCAATATTGCCTCCTTGCCACATGTTGGCCCACTTTGGAGTAGTGACTGCTTATGATTACTATCATCTATTGTTATTGTGCAGCTAGGGACCAGAATTTTGAAATGTTCACCATCTGAATTTTAATTAGTCAATTGATTTGTTTGGTTTTATGTTTGAGTTAGTTGTTTTAGAAATTATGTAATTTGTTTTATCCTTTTTTTTGTAAAACAATTTACTATACTGTAATATATTGTAATAACACATCATTTGTTATTAAAAATTCATACATATACAGAAAGAATACATATCGAGAAAGAATTATGCCTTGCTGAAAAGAAAGTATAGTCACGTTCTTTGGGGTTAAATTCCCTCCAAATGTCTTCCAAGCTCTCTTGTTTTACCAAATCAAAAAATGACTTGGTAGTTTCCCTTTGTTATTTTTTCCCCAGACCTGTCCAAAATATTTTTAACTGTTCCATTAAAATCTCCCATTATCATAATTTGCTCATGCACCACTTGGTCTAATTGTTGCATAATGTCTTTAAAGAAAAAGTCTTTTTCTCCATGTGGGGCATACACTCCCAATAACAAAGTTCTTTTATAATTCAACGTCACTTCCACCGCAAGATATCTTCCATTATCGTCTTTAAAAATCAATTTTGGGTCTAATTCTTGTTTGATATAAAAAACAACACCCCTTTTTTCCTCCTTGGCCAATGAACAAAAATCCATTCCAAGTTTTTGTTCCATAAACATTTGTAATCCGTTTGTTTAATATGTACTTTTTGCAGGCAGATTATATTACATTTTTGTTTCCCAATCCAATGAAAAATTGCCCTTCTTTTTTGTGGTGAATTTAGTCCATTTACATTCCAAGATATTAATTTGTAATCCATAATGATTTTTATTCTTACTCTGTTCCTCCAAATTCCTTATGATCCCCCAAGAACTTTGTCATTTCCTGAGTGCTTGTAATTGTGAATCTCTTTCCTTTGTATTCAAAACTTAAACCCTCTGGAAATATCCATCTGTATCTCATTTCATTTTCTCTCAGTTTTTCTGTCAATTTTTTATACAATCTCCTGTCATTGATAACTTTTCTTGGCAATTCTTTCATGATACTTACACTGCTGCCATCCACCTCCAATGTATTCTCAAATTGTTTACTCAGAATCTTCCCCACCATATCTCTTGACACAAATTTATTTATTTATTTATTTTATTCTATGACTTATATCCCGCCCTTCCCATAAAATGGCTCAGGGCAGCTCACAGCAAACAATAAAAACAGAGTTTAAAATATTATTACATATATAAACATTTAAAAAGTCAGAACATTTAAAACCTAAACCTCACTAAATCTCACTACCACATCTCTTGGTAATTTATTTTTTCTGGCATAGTCCAAATTTACCCTATAAATGTAGTCATAAAAATAGCTGGTCTGGGTCTTCATCCAAAAATCCAGCAATGATTTTTATAATATATGTCCTTAAATCAGTCTCAGCAGATTCAGGCACCCCTTTCAACAGTATCTGATTTTCCATTAGTTTACAATCTTGTAATAATGCTTTTTCCTGCATTTTTTGAATAGTGGAGTCCACTGTGTCTATTCTTAACTCTTGGCCTTTCACCTTTTCTTCCACCTCCTGAACTTTCTTTAACACTGCTTGAGAGTCTTTTCTGAGATCTTCAATTTCTTTGTTAATTTCTTTTTTTACTTCTTCTGCACTGGATTCAATATCTTTTTTTATTTCTTTCTTACTTTCTGTTAATGACTCCTTTATTATTTTTACCAATCTTGCCTCTATAGCATCCATTGCCTCTTGCCATTTAGCCATTTTTGCTTCTTCAAGTGACCCAGTCCTCGTTTGAATCTGCTTTGCTCCTGATTTTTGCACAGACACCACTGCCTGCCCATTGCTTAAATAGGCTCCAAAGTTGACCTCACAGATTCAATTTTCAGTTACACAGTCTTGTAGATTGGAGCATGTCCTTTTATATGAGCCCAAAATCGCTGTTCCCAGAGGCTCCTAAGTCTTGATTCAAAACATATAATCCAATAAATGTCACCTTTTAATTATGATATCTGCTGGCTCCACTATTTTTTAAAGTCTTGTTTTCTTTTAATTAATTTAAAAATTTTTGACCTTCTTTTAATGGCCGCCAGTACTTCTTTATAGAGGGCTGGGAGGCTTGCAGTTTTCCCTTCTCTTAATGGCTACTTCCTTCCTTTCTTGCCACGAAGTCTCATTTTCGATGGTTAAGAAGTCTCGCATTATTTTGTGACACCACTTCCTGTGTTGTCTTCAGCAAGTCAGCAGTTCTATTTTGGAGGGGGTTGTCTGACCCGACCACAGGTATTCAAAACAAAGTTTGTTTTTCCTCTTTTAACCTTATTTCTCCAATTGCATTAGTCCCAAAATTACCCCCTCCTTTATCTTCCTTGATTTTAGATAACGTAACTGGATCCAGACCTTTATTTTATTTTTATTTTAGATTAGTCTTGTATTAGTCCCGGAGTGATAGATTTAGATCTTTTACCTTTTCTGCCACTATCCTTCCGCACATTGCTCTTTTAAAGATAAATATTGATCAGTTCCAAAGAAGCCTTGAATCTTGGTGAATTTAAGTCAATTTAATGACCTCAGAGATCCTCTGTAGACGGTTGAATGCAATCCTTCTCCAGGGACTCTTCAAAGCCAAAAAGGAACTCCACTGGAACTCCTCGTCAGCCAAAGTAAATCCCCTCACAATTTAATATGCATGTCTTGGCCTTCTCCCTGTCTGGAAGAAGTAGGCAGCAGGTGTTAGGATCACCTTCTCTGCCCAGAACAGAGGCTCTGGTCTGCTCCTCATTTGAGAAGCAGCTCAATCCTCCATGACCCAAGCTGGGAAGTTGTAATTTGTTTTATCCTTGATGTGACCTACCCTGAACCCATCTGAGGAGGGCAGGATAGAAATATGAAGTAATAAATAAATAATAAAACTCTTCCTAGTGGACTTAGCTAGATATTTGTTACTTGCCACTATCACATGGATGTTTATTTGAGTACTGTTTCAGACTTGGCACATTAATAGTATCACTTTCAATTTAATGGAACAGTGAGTGGCTATGACTCAGTGGCAGAACATCTGCTTTACATGTGGAAAGGCTCAATCCTAGGCATCTCCTTTTAAACAGGTAGTAGGTGATTTGCAGCATAATCCTGAGGGCTGCTGCAGCAGTGTTGTCCAGCTGTTAAGAGTGCTTCTTGCCATGACTTTGGGGAGGTGAGAATCATGCCTGTATATAACCTGTAGTGACCTTTTGGTCTAGCTTGACTATTATCTCTCTGTTCTTACACACTAAACTGTTGTGTTTGCAATGTATAAAGTATCCATTTCAACTCTGAGAACTAGTCACAAGGTCAACTGCATTATCTAACTCCCAGAGACTCATGATTTCATTTCTGCAAGCTTAGGGGCTTGGAATGCAGAAGAGGGGGAGCAATTGATAGATTTTGGTGTTTTAGCTTTTGAAGTATGTAACAGACAGACCCAAGGTATATCTGTATGGGCAGGGGCCATTGTCTTTCATTTCAGCAAGACCTGCTTGCCTGTAACATCTTTGCTTATTCAGCCTTTGAGACAATAGAGGAGTGTTGATTGGTGAAGAACATGCAGTACTTGACACCAGCTGCCAATGCAAAAGCAGCACCACTGGTTAGGGAGAAATAACAATACATGCCCCTTTTGTAAGACACAGGCATAATAAGCACAGCAGAGTCCATACCAGCATCTACCAATCAGACAATGGTAGCCAGCAATGCCCCTGTGAATGGCACACACAGATACAGCCAATCACTTTCTGCTGATCTGGGGCAGGTTGATGCCCCTCCCTCCCCCACAGAGACCCAATAGGCAGGGAGGAAAGTTCCAGCAACAGTGCAACCCCAACAGAAGCCTGTGACCCAAGTGTACCTTCCCCAGTCCATAGGTGAAAGGCACCTGTGCAGCAGACAGAATGCTCATCCTTTCCCCAGCAATGGCATGATTGATGGCACAAGTGCTGTCCGCATGCAACCGTCCTTGCTTCAATCCACACACCACCATCCCATGAAAATAAAAAAGGAGTCAAGAAAAAACAGCCCCCACACCCAAGACCAGCATCCTAACTAGGGATGGGCATAAACCAGAAAAATGTGGTTCAGTTCATGGTTTGTGGTGTGCCCAGTTCACAAACCATCATGAACTTTTATCTGACAAATGAACTGGTTCATTTCATGAGGTTCTTGATACCACAGAACAATCCCCTGGCATGCTAGAGACATCAAACTGGTTCTTGATACCATAGAACAATCCCCTGGCATGCTAGAGACATCAAACTGGTTCTTGATACCACAGAACAATTCCCTGGCATGCTAGAGACATCAAACTGGTCAAACTCTGGCTGACTGTCCTCTGCCTGGCCTCCAATTTTGGTGAGCAGTGGATTTAAGGGGTTCAAGTTATGGCCCCCCAAAGAAGGTGCCCCCAGGATAGTGTTTTTTGGGGATATGACAGGCAGTCATTTTGACAAGCACAGGTTCAGGAGTGTATAGAATAGATCCCATGCAAGCTAGATTCATTAAGGTTGCAGGGGAGATCCCCCAGATGCTCCTCTATATGCTCTCCAAGTCCCCCCCCCCACCCATTGCTTTGAATTTTGATAAACATTTAGATTGAGTGGAGACAGTCTGTCTGGAAATGTATCCATTCACAAACTACCACAAACTGCTTGAAAGTTCGTGGAAAGTTCATGCTAGCTGGCCTGCCATGAACTTGAATTTGCAAACCAGTAACTGGCCACAATTCATCACAAAGTTTAGTTCATGAGCTGGTTCATGCCCATTCCTAAACCTAACCACTGGGCCAAGAGCATAGGTTCAAAGGAGGCATGCTAGGAGCCAGTAGGCATCCCACTGACATCACCACCAGCAACAACCCTAAACCCTAATCATATTTTCATACTTTAATAACATATAACATGTAATTTATAATTTAGTAAGAAATTGTTCTACTTTTGTCCTATTTTGCTTATAGTGCCACCCTAAGTGGAGTGACACCATTCTAGATCAACTAATTTAGAAGGATGCGGAAGGTTGCTGCAGAAAACTACTGCAACCTAGGCTACATTATATGCAGTATCTTAAATTCTGCCACTTGAGAAGTGGGAATTTTTAAAAATCCACTATTTTGTAGTAAACAAAAAAGTGCATTCTTGACTTAAAAAGTGGGGGGAAGTGCATTATCTGGTAATCTGGTGCAGAGAACACTGTCTGTCTTGGGAGTGGAGTAGTACCTCTTGCACATAGTGCACTGCACATCACTGAAGAACTTGGTGTTTAATCATTCACAGACAACCTGATTCCTGACCCAGGGCTTCATACATACATAGCATTATTTGGATAGAAACAAACTCATATATTCAAAATAGGTCTACCAGTATTTGGCTGTAGAATGAAACTTCTGTAACTTTGAAAACATGTAACTCTTCAACAGTAAACATGTAACTCTTCAACATTATCATCATACAGATTATAACATATTAATCATGGGTGGTCACATTTCTACAATAAACTTCTCCTTGAAAATGTATTGTGTATGCCAGCAGCATATGCACAAATTGTTGTTATGTAATGTTGTTGATTGTCTTACATAAACATTTTTGTTATGTATTCTGAGTGAATAAAACCTTGTTTTTAAAATAATTTCATTCCAAAAGGAAAACATTCCATAATTCACCTTCCAACTTTCTTTCAGGCTAAACTAAAGGAGGAGGATCTCAACCTTCCAGCATGCTAGATCATGTGAGTCCCTGCTACTGGACTGGGGTCCTTTAAGGCATTTTTGTATTCCAGGGCTCTTTTTCTAGCAGGAGCTTCTTTGCATATTAGGCCACGCCCCCTGATGTAGCCAATCCTCCAAGAGCTTACAGGGCCTTTAGTACAGAGCCTACTGTAAGCTCCAGGAGGATTGGCTACATCAGGGGTGTGTGGCCTAATATGCAGAGGAGCTCCTGCTAGAAAAAGACCCCTGAGTATTTCCATTGCCTACTTTACCTAGTAGTTACTCATATTCTTGCACATTCAGTTATCTATGTCAATACTTTAGAACTGTGTATAAATATACAGTTATTCCAAATAAGCAGAGTGGTAAATAGAAATAAAACCACAGTGTATGCATGTAGTACAGAAAAGAGTCAGGACATTTTTTTAAAAGCAATCTACTTCATATTGCTCACATTGGTCAGGATTAATGAAATTAAGTCAACTCCAAATGTTTGCAGACTGCAAACAGATTGGATCATTTACTTCTGCAATGTCAATGTGCTGTCACTACTATATACAATTTAATTAGTATACTCAAGGTAAAATTGAAGAACACCCCTTGCACAGCAGCTGCCATCAAAACAATTGTTTAATTTGGTTTGAAGGATTTGCTATAGAAGCAATCAGACATAGGGTACTGAGAGAGAGAGGGAAAGGAAGGAAGGAAGGAAGGAAGGAAGGAAGGAAGGAAGGAAGGAAGGAAGGAAGGAAGGAAGGAAGGAAGGAAGGAAGGAAGGAAGGAAGGAAGGAAGGAAGGAGGGAAGGAAGGAGGGAAGGAAGGAAGGAGGGAAAGAAGGAGGGAAGGAAGGAAGGAAGGAAGGAAGGAAGGAAGGAAGGAAGGAAGGAAGGAAGGAAGGAAGGAAGGAAGGAAGGGGAAGAGGGTGTTTAGTAACCATTAGCCAGTGACTTGCTTATAGGCTTGAAGGACTGATATTTATTGCAATTAATGAAGCTTGTGCTACTGCAGCAACTGGAAGCCATGAATTTTAATGAAGAAACTTGTCACAAAAAGGAGGACATTTTCATTGGACAATATTCGTGTAGCCCATTATACTATACTAGTAAAAAGGCCCGTTGTGAAGAAAAATACAAATAGGAGAGCCAGTTTGGTGTAGTGGTTAAGTGTGCCGACTCTTATCTGGGAGAACCGGGTTTGATTCCCCACTCCTCCACTTGCACTTGCTAGAATGGCTTTGGGTCAGCCATAGCTCTTGCAGGAGTTGTCCTTGAAAGGGCAGCTGCTGTGAGAGCCCTCTCAGCTCCACCCACCTCACAGGGTGTCTGTTGTGGGTGGTGAAGATATAGGAGATTGTAAGCTGCTCTGAGTCTCTGGTTCAGAGAGAAGGACGGGGTATAAATCTGCAATTCTTCTTCTTCTACAATGGGCTCTAGATAAAGGCTCTGGGTGAGTGTCCCCCTTTGCTGTCTTCCACCCACCCAAGTGAGTGCATGTCTTATGCACCCCCCCCCAACACCTGAAGAGGAACTGATGTCTGTCATCTGGTGAGCAGTTGTAGTTCTGAATGATCTCCAGCTCTCACCTAGAGACTGGCAACAGTGATTCCCCAGAAGGAAATGACATTGTATCTGTCTAAGGTCTCATTCCTCTTCAAACCCCACTCCTTAAATCTCCAGGAATTTCCTAACCTGGAGATGGCAACCATATTTCCTAACCTGGAGTTGGCTTTATCTGTCCCTCTTTCAGCTTTCCATTGCCTTCCCCCTCTCTGCAGCTTCTTCATAGGAAAAGGACAATCTTTCTTCACACTGATTGGGGGGGGGGGGGGGACCAAAACAGTTACATCATTTTCCTCTCCTCACTTTGATCTGCACAACCTTGTAAGTTAGGTTAGGGTGAAAGTCTGTGACTGGCCCAAATTCACCCAGTCAGCTTCCACAGCAAAAACCTGGGTCTGGCAGACCCTGCTCTGAAGCCCCCCCCCCCCCCAAAAAAAAAAAACCCTTGGCTTTCACTCACCTCCTCACCAATGTTCCCTCTAAGCCGTGGAGTTTTGTGAGCAAAAATTCTACTTTGTGAGATACTGGCATTAAAGTTGGGAGCTACTGAATAAATTATTGTGCTCTGGGGCCATTTTTCCTGAGCTGAGACAAAAAGGTGTGAACTGGAGGCTAAAAATCTCTGTGCTAGCTCGTGCGAACTCAGCTTAGAGGGAACACTGCCGCTCACCCTTGCTGTGTTCCCACCCACCCTGCATCTGAAACAGACACCAGCTTTCCATCTCCCCCCCCCCACCCGGTATGTGTGTGTGTCATGAGAACATAAGAACATAAGACAAGCCATGTTGGATCAGGCCAATGGCCCATCCAGTCCAACACTCTGTGTCACACAGTGGCCAAATATATATACACACACACACGCTCTTGAAGCTGGCTATGCTTGTAGCTGCCACCACCTCCTATGGCAGTGAATTCCACATGTTCTTCACCTTTGGGTGAAGAAGTACCTCCTTTTATCCGTTCTAACCCGACTGCTCAGCAATTTCATTGAATGCCCACGAGTTCTTGTATTGTGAGAAAGGGAGAAAAGTACTTCTTTCTCTACTTTCTCCATCCCATGCATAATCTTGTAAACCTCTATCATGTCACCCCGCAGTCGACATTTCTCCAAGCTAAAGAGCCTCAAGCGTTCTAACCTTTCTTCATAGGGAAGGTGTTCCAAACCTTTAATCATTCTAGTTGTCCTTTTCTGCACTTTTTCCAATGCTATATCCTTTTTGAGGTGCAGTGACCAGAATTGCACACAGTATTCCAAATGAGGCTGCACCATCGATTTATACAGGAGCATTATGATGCTGGCTGATTTGTTTTCAATTCCCTTCCTAATAATTCCCAGTATGGTGTTGGCCTTTTTTATTGCAATCGCACACTGTCTTGACATTTTCAGTGAGTTATCTACCACGACCCCAAGATCTCTCTCTTGGTCAGTCTCTGCCAGTTCACACCCCATCAACTTGTATTTGTAGCTGGGATTCTTGGCCCCAATGTGCATTACTTTGCCCTTGGCCACATTGAACATCATCTGCCACATTGACGCCCACTCACCCAGCCTCAACAGATCCCTTTGGAGTTCCTCACAATCCTCTCTGGTTCTTGCCACCCTGAATAATTTAGTGTCATCTGCAGACTTGGCCACTTCACTGCCTACTCTCAACTCCAAATCATTTATGAACAAGTTAAACAGCATTGGACCCAGTACTGAGCCCTGCGGCACTCCACTGCTTAACGTCCTCCACTGCAAAGACTGCCCATTTATACTCACTCTCTGCTTCCTATTAATTAGCCAGTTTTTGATCCACAAGAGGACCTGTCCTTTTACTCCATGACTCTTGAGCTTACTAAGGAGCCTTTGATGAGGAACTTTATCAAAAGCTTTCTGGAAGTCAAGGTAAACAATATCTATCGGGTTTCCTTTGTCCACATGTTTGTTCACCCCCTCAAAGAAATTAGTGAGGCAAGATCTTCCCTTACAGAACCCATGCTGATTCTTCCTCAATAACTTGTGTTCATCAATGTGCCTACTCATTCTGTCCTTGATAATGGTTTCTACCAACTTTCCCGGTATTGAAGTCAGACCGACTGGCCTGTAGTTACCTGGATCTCCTCTTGAACCCTTTTTAAAGATGGGGGTGACATTTGCTACCTTCCAGTCCTCAGGAACGGAGGCAGATTTCAATGAAAGATTACATATTTTTGTCAAAAGATCCACAAGTTCAACTTTGAGTTCTTTCAGAACTCTTGGATGTATGCCATCTGGACCTGGTAACTTATTAGTTTTTAATTCATCTATCAGTTGTAGGACCTCCTCTCTTGTCACCTCAATCTGACTCAGGTCTTTCAACATCCCTTCCAATATAAGTGGTTCTGGAGCAGGCAAACACTTCTCATCTTCCACAGTGAAGATGGAGGCAAAAAATACATTCAGCTTCTCAGCCATTTCCCTAGCCTCCTTCAGTAATCCTTTGACCCCTTGGTCATCCAAGGGCCCCACTGCCTCCCTGGCTGGTTTTCTGCTTCTAATATATTTGAAGAAATTTTTATTGTTGGTCTTTATGTTTTTTGCAATATGCTCCTCATAGTCCCTTTTTGCCTGCCTGATCACAGTCTTGCATTTGATTTGCCACTGCCTGTGTTCCCTTTTATTAATTTCACTTGGACTAGCTTTCCACCGCTTAAAGGAGTCCTTCTTACCTTTTACAGCTTCCATTACTTTGTTAACCATGCAGGCCTTCTCTTATACCTGTTTGTGCCTTTCCTAACTTGTGGTATATATTTTATCTGAGCTTCTAGGATTGTAGTTTTAAATAGCCTCCAAGCTTCCCCAAGGGTTTTGACTGTATTTACCTTTCCTTTCAGTTTCCTCTTCACATGCCTCCTCATCTCAGAGAATTTACCCCTTTTAAAGTTAAACATGGTTGTGCTGGTCTTTTGGAGCAACTCTCTATTTATACAAATGGTGAAATCAATAACGTTATGGTCACTGCTCCCAAGCGGTGTGATCACTTTTACATCTCTCACCAAATCTTGGGCATTACTTAGGACCAAATCCAGGATCGCCCCACCCCTGGTAGGTTCAGGTCCCATGTCTGTGGTGGCTCAAAGCCCTGAAATAGGTCCAGAATGCTGAGAAGGAAGAATAATTGGGTTGTGTGTGTGTGTGTGTGTGCAGGGGGAGCATGATGACAGTGTGCAGGGGGAGCATGATACTGACACTGAAGCATATCATTCCTTTTGTTTGCAGTGCATTGTTGCCACCTTTTCCTGTCATATCCCGCCTTGTGGTGTTTAGCATCAGTAAGAGCTTGTGCATGATTTTTTCTTTTGGCCTGGCATGGTTGTGTTCTAGAGTATGCACCCTAAGGCAGGTATTTTCTGTAGGGGAACTTATCTGATTTCAGTTGTCCATCTTCTTCCCCCTCTTTGCAGCATCTACCTAGTAAAAGTACCGTCTTTCTCCACAATGGGGACAAAAGCAGGAAGCAAGCAGCCTCAGCAGGGTATAATGACACAGCCCTCACCTAGAGATTAGCGACAATGATTCTTCAGGCAGAAATGGCTAATTTTGAGAATGGATTCTATTCGATGGTACCTGGCTGAGGTCCCACCCTTTCTCAAAATCACCCTCTCCAGGACCCACCCACGAAATCTCCAGGAATATCCCAACCTGGAGTTGGCAATTGCTAATTCATATTGGCTGTCATAGAAGGACTGCTGCTGAACAGGAGCAAGCAGTTGGGCCTTGTTAAGTCATGCCAGCTGGGTGGCATCAAGTCACCCAGAGGGTGCTACCAGACCTAGGGTAGTCAATCTCCAGGTAGAGCCTGAAGATCTCCTGGGATCAAAACTGAATTCGAGACAACAGATTTCTCTTCCCATCCTGGAGTAAATAAATGCTTTGAGGGGTGGACTGTATGCTATTCTAGTCACCTGAGGCCTCTTCCTTTACTGAGAAAAGCAGCCTGGGTTGCCTAGCAACAGCCTCTGGGTAGAACTTCCCAGGGGGGAAATAAGCGGGGGTCTTACCTCCCTGGCTATTTGTGTGGCCTTTGGAGGCTGTGTGTGCTGGGAGGCCTTTCATGAGTAGCTCTGCAGCCCTTTCTAAAGCTGATTAACAGAGAGGACGCAGAGAGGAATTGGCTGTCTCTGAGGTAAGACTGTTAATAGTCCTGGGCCTGAGTAGGCGGGGGCAGAGGAACATGTCTCTCACAGTTTACTGTTTCCTTTGTAGCAGCGTTGTTTGTTTGTGTGTGGGGAAGTGAGGGAGACGGTCTGTCCCAGACATCTTACAACAGGCCCTGAGGAGAGGCAGTAGTAATCAGTAAGGCTCCAGGAGAACCTCTCAGCAGAGAACTGTCTCACTCAAAGGTGAGTGGCCTTCTGATGGGGTTCTAGCCCAGTGAGGCTACCCAATGACAGAGGGGAGTGGTGACAGACAGAGTGCAAGGCCATTCCTGTGGTTGCCACAACTTCCAATAAAAATTGAGGATTGAGCCAGCATGTTGAGCTTTTATTATATCTATGATTATATACCACTTGCAGCAGTTTGCACTATTGACACAATATACTTTGATTCAGAGGAATTATCTGTGTTTGTCTGTTGCTGCAGAAATAGTCCAGTAGCACCTTTAAGACTAACAAATTTTATTGTAGCATAAACTTTCGAGAAACACAGGTCTCTTCTTAAGTTGCATTTGATGAAGAGAGCTATGTTTCTGGAAAGCTTATGCTACAATAAAATTTGTCTTCAATATATTTTGTCCTGTTTTGCTGGTAATGATGCTGAAATATGGAATTAGTGTTACCAGCGCATGACTGGCAACTGGTGGGATATTGCAGGGACAGGAACTCAGGCTTTAGGTGTCATGGTAACACCATGATGTCACTTCCAGTGTGACTCATTAGTGTCATCATCAGTTGTCACACTAGGGAGACACTAGTATTCATCCCAAACGTTATGCTTTAATCATAGAATCTGGGGCAAATGCTAGAGCATCACATTAGTAATTTCACTTCTGGATTGTGCTGGAAATGACGTCACATCCTTGCTAATCACCTTCCCATTTCACCAGACATTTCCCACCTGCTGCCAAGCTCAGCTGTGACAGACAGAATCAGTGAGGGGTAGGAACTCTCCCTAATTAGCAGATGTTCAGAAATGAACTCTCCTAATTCAGAAAAATGCCAGGCTACTTTGAGGTATGCACAAACCCTTTCATAAATTTTGGCTTGACTCATAATAGGCTAACTGTTACTAGAAATGCTTGGGTCTACTCTTTTGATGGGGGAATTAGCAAGAGATAGACTATAGATAGAGCTATTTTTGAGTGGGTTCTCTCGCCAATAATACAAAGGTCCACTCTCAGAATCAAGACTCCAGATTTAAAATAGTTTAAAATGTTTACTTAGAAAAATGTGTAAAAATACAATAAAACATAAAGCAATTAAAAATACACCCAATCAAGAGAAATTAGGAGTTAAAATTAGGAAACTAGGATAGAGATTTTGAGGGGAATATACAGAGGTGATATTACCTGTCCAGATGTACATAAGTGTATGTAAAAATTGTAGATGGGGATGTGCATGGCCAGTGTGACACATCAAAGAGGCCCAGTACTTAGAGTAATGGGGGTACAACCTATCCTGGCACCCATAGTTTGCATGAAGGGGCCAAGTTTGCTCTCATGTTTTATACTGTTTGGAGGGATGGTGCTCCCTCCAGGAATATGATCAAGAACAATCATTGATGGGTTTTCCTGGGTGTTTTGAGTGGATTCCCAGTTTGAAGCAAAAGGTAGGTGTCAAGAAGAGCCATAATGGTTTAATGGGGAGGAGACAGGAAGGAAAGGGGATTTGTGCAATGGGTTTGCAGAGGGTAATACAATAGGTGCCAGGATGGGGCATTGGGGACAAGAGAGGATTAGGTAGCTGTTGCCAGACACATTTAGAAATGCTCACTTGGTAGAACCCATTGTCTTGAACATTCCATTGTGGGATGAGGGGGGAAAGAAACTGAAACTAGCCTTGAGGATGCTGTTTTGCAACCTTAGCCAGAAATCCTGTTTTGAGAGCCTTGGTGAACAAATACAGGAAAGAGAAGGGGCTTAAATTATTCGCAGCCTTTTTAGATCTTAAGGGTGCCTTTCACTCTGTTCATAGAGATTGTTTGTGGAAGAAATTAAGGGACCTAGGGACTGATGCAAGATTGCTTTTTTTGATCAAAAAGCTCCACTCTGAAACCACCGGTCAAGTTAGATGCTCAAAGGAGGGAGATATAACACCTAAGATTCCAATTAATATAGGAGTAAAGCAAGGATGCATCTTAGCTCTCTTATTATTTAACCTTTTTAAAAATGACTTAGCCCCCTTCTTGAAAGGAATTGATGGTCGCAATCCAAAACTAAGGGTGATGCATATACCACTGCTTTTGTATGCAGATGATGCTGTGTTATTTGCTTTTTCAGAAATAGGGATGAAAAGGGTGTTATCTTGCTTTTTAGACTATTGTGAACTGAATAAATTGACCTTAAATTTTGATAAATCCAAAATCATGGCTTTTGGGAAAACCTGGAAACCTGTCAAGTGGAATATAAGAGGGAAAGGGACTGAACAGGGCAAAAGTTTAGATACCTAGGAGTCTATTTCCACTATAGTGCTTGATGGGTTACTCATAAAAAAGAAGTGATAAAATCTGTGAACAGTAACATATTTGCGATCACTCGTTTCTACTATACTAAGGGAAATCAATACATTCCTGCAGCCCTTAGAGTTTTTAACCACAGAATTAGTGCAAACTGGTTTATGGCATTCCAATCTGGATCACAGCCCTTGATAAAGCAGTAGAATGAATACAATCCAACTTTTAGGGGAAAACATTTGGGCTGCCAGCATGTGTGCCGTATGTGGCAGTATACTTGGAGATGAATCAAAGACTCCTAGAGACAAAAGCCTGGATTATAACAATCAAATTCTGGTTATGTTTACATTTTAGGAGTAGCTCCAATAGTCTCATTACATATATGTGATCTAAACCTCAATTATCTTTATGGCTACCCAACGGGGGGGGGGGGGGGATCACTGTAATTGGGTTCAGTTATCACATTTTTTTTTAATTTAGGATTTATATCCCGCCCTTCCCACAAGTGGCTTAGGGCGGCTTCCAAAAATTGGTCAACATAAAATTAAACACTTTTAAATATATAGGCAATTAAATATTTAAAACAGTTAAATCCTTAAAACCAATAAACATTCCAGTTACATATAAAACAGACGTCTGGTAAGCTACATTGAGTTCTCATCTTAGCTAGGTGTAGGCTAACCGGAAGAGGGTCGTCTTACAGGCCCTGCGGAACTGAACAAGGTCCCGCAGGGCCCTCACCTCCTCCGGCAGCTGGTTCCGCCATTTAGTCTCCCTCTCAAGAGGACTGCATTTGCTTTGATTAAACAAAGACTTGTAGATATTGAGATGCAAGAACTCAGAAGTCCTGCTTCTGGCAGATATTCCCCTTTGAGGTGGGGGATCTCCTCTAGTGGCACCATAGCAGAGTATCTTTTTTGCTTCCCCTAACCTTTGTAGAGTCTTCATGTTAGCTTGTTTTAATGTCATTACTTCTGCTGTGTTGTATGGGAGATTTAAGAAAATTCCATACTCCAACCAGTTTTGTGTTTGTGGTTTGAGGTATATAGAAAGTACTGGACATGTTCCCACGCATTGTTCATTTTACTGTGATTTACTTAGATCCTCTTCTTCAAACTTATGAAGGACAATCTGATGGTTGTAAGCAGTAGAGTTCCCTCTAAGCTGTAGAATCTTGTAAGCAAAAATTCTACTTTGTGAGCTACTGGAATAAAGTTGTGAGCTACTGGCAGTAAAATTGTGAGCTACTGCATAAATTACTTTGCTCTGGGGCCATTTTTCCTGAGCTAACACAAAAATGTGTGAGCCAGAGGCTAAAAAACTGTGAGCTAGCTCACACTAACTCAGCTTAGAGAAAATTCCATACTCCACTGGTTGTAGGACTCTCTTCCTATTATCCACTCATAACCCTGAGATCATTGAGACTGTGGCTAAATTTCTGTGCTGTGCTTCTAAGAGGAGAGGAATATTCCAAATGCTGGGTAATGGATGTTTTCCTCCTTGCTGATAGTGCAGGTTTATGTTGTTATGACAATAAAGGCTGTTATTGTTGTTGAGAGCCTTGGCTGGCTTTTTGCACAAGCAGACAGTATTGTCATTTGGCCTGTTTGTAGGATCTCTGGTTCATGTCAAAATATGAGGACCCCATCATTTGTTGGGAGTGCTTTCAGAAGTCAGGCAGCACCTCTTGGCTATATAACTTGGACCACTATCTTCTAACTCACCCGGAGGCATGATCAAGATGCTATCGCACCGCCTTGCCGACACAGGGATTCAGGGGTCTGCCTTTCAATCGCTTATCTCCTTTCTCCAAGGTCAGGGACAGAGGGTGGCAGTGGGGGAGGGGTTGTCTTGAAGCCACCCATTAGTGTGTGGGGTGCCTCAGGGGGCGGTTCTCTCCCCAACATTATTTAACATCTACATGTGCCCCCTCACCCAGATCGTCCGGAGTTATGGGCTGGGATTTCACCAATATGCGGACAACACCCAGCTCTATCTCCTGATGGGCAGCCAGGCCGACTGTGTCCCAGAAAACCTGGAGCGGGCATTACAAGCTGCTGTGAAATGGCTCAGACAAAGCTGACTGAAATTGAATCCAGCAAAGACGGAGGTTCTGTGCCTAAGCCGGGGTGGCCTGGGAAGAGAGATCCCTTTACCGACCGATGGGGCTCTTTTAGTGCCAACTTCGAGGGTCAAGAGTTTAGGGGTTCTCCTGGAGCTTTCATTAACTATGGAGGCCCAGGTGGCAGCCACTGCCAGATCTGCATTTTATCATCTTAGGCAGATAAGGCAGTTGGCTCCATACGTGGAACGCAGCGACTTGGCTACAATAATCCATGCAATGGTCACCTCGAGAATAGACTACTGTAATGCCCTCTACATGGGGCTGCCCTTGACTTGGACCCAGAAACTGCAACTGGTGCAGAATGCTGCAGCCAGGTTGGTATTGGAGCTGCCTTTATGGGTGCACATCCAACCTGCATTGGAGGTGCTGCACTGGTTGCCTGTAGTGTTCCGAGCCCAGTTCAAAGTGCTGGTTATGACCTTTAAAGCTCTATATGGCTTGGGACCTGTCTGCCTTCAGGACCGCCTTTCCCCACATGAGCCCCAGAGAGCACTACAATAATTAAATCTGCTAAAGATCCCCATGCTAAAGGATGCCCATCTGACCACTACAAGGGCAAGAACCATTTCTGTGGCTGCGCCTGCCCTCTGGAATGCCCTCCCAGAGGAGACTAGGGCCCTGCGGGCTCTGTCACAATTCCGCAGGGCCTGTAAGACATATTTGTTCAGGCAGGCTTTTAAGACGTAAAAAAAGGCACTTTTAACATCTACGGGGTTGTATCATCTGCCCCATATTATCATGACAAATTAAATTTGTCATAGACAGAATGCCATCGGAGTTGAAATTGAGCTGTATTTAAATTGTTTTAATATTTTAATGTTTTTACAATATTTTATTACTACAATGTGAATTGTCACTGAACTGTGACTGTCGTTAGCCGCCCTGAGCCCGTTGGGAAGGGCGGGATATAAGTGCAATAAATAAATAAATAAATAGATACAAGAGGCAAAATCCAGGTACAGTTAAGCACTTCAAAATATCCTTTAATTCAATAACAATTAAGCAAATACTTCTGTTTTAATACAATGGAATGTAAAAATGCTTAGCTGTCATCTAATTGGACCCTAGAAATGCTCTTTATACTTTCCTTACAAGACCTTCTATTCATGATTCTTAATTGACATTATTGTCACAGATCTTCAGATTTTGCATTTCAGTTTTTTTAAAAAAAATGAGAAGAAAATGATCTCATAACAGTCAACTCAGACTAGTAGGAACAAATCTTAGCATTCATACCCTCAAGATTCTATTCCATAAAAAAGTGCTTTCTAATTTTGAGTGGAAAGACTTTTCTCCTTATATCAACAAGCAACTTCTTCTCAGTGAAGGATACTCAGTTCAGCTATGAAGTGGATATAGCCAGGATTAATCAGCCTGACAACAGTTCAAAATCCATTTGCTGATTGAGATGGCATGATAGCTAACAAAAACCTTTTGACAATTTTGATGCAGTAGACAGGTCTGCTTCCAATATCAGGACATTCCACTTTTTCTATGATGTCTGGTTGATGAAATACATGAGTGAGACTGTCAGTGTATAAATAGGCACAGTAGTCTATGCACAGAATGATTCATTCATAAATTCTTGTTCATCAGATAGATATAGATAAGCCAATGTATATAACTCACTTTGCACATTACCTACTTGTTTACTGCATTTAGATACTGCCATCCTGTTAGTGCACTTAAAGTAGTTTACAATTCAGAATGGTTACCCATAATGCAAATGATGCAAAGGCAGGGGGATTGGAAGGCAAGAGGAAAGCAAGAGCACTCAGAAACCAAAAGTTACATAAATTTATGGTTTGGTGATTAGAGGCAGTGTCATGTGGTAGTTAAGATGTGGGCAATCCAGCTTTGAACCCTCAGTCAGCAATGGAAACTTTCTGGGTGACACTCTGAGTAACCTACCTCACAAGATGAGGATGAAATGGAGGAGAGGAGAGTGACATGTGCTGCTTGGATCACAATTGGTGGGGGGAAAGGGGCTATAAATGATGTAAACAAAAAAAGACAGCTTTCTGTCTCAGCCTCTCTTACCTAATAAGGTTGCTACAGGGTAATATGTGAGGGGGAAACTGTGTAGACCAGGGGTGTCAAACATGTGATCTGGGGGCCGAATTAGGCCCCCCGACGGCTCCTATCAGGCCCCCGAGCAACTGGTTGTCATCTGCTTCCTTCACCTTATATCTTGCTTCCTTCTGCATAACAGCTTGCTTTGCAAGGCTTGCTCAATTGCACAGCAGAGCTACTGAGCCAAGCCTCTCTTCCTTCTATTGGCTGAGGCTCCCCCCCAGTCCCCTGGGGAAGGAAGGAAAGAGCCAGAACTTCCTTTGCCCATTTCCCTGGATCCCATGGGAGAAATACAAAGAAAGCACCTTAAAATGAGTGCTAATGTTATAAGCATGTTTTAAGTTTATTTTTATATATATATATATATATATATATATATATATATATATATATATATATATATATATATATATATATATATATATATATATATATATATATATATATATATATATATATATATATATGTGTGTGTGTGTGTGTGTGTGTCCTTTATAAAGTTTATATCTCTGCTATCAAATCTTAAATAGGTACACACATGGCCCGGCCCAACATGGCTCGGCCCAACCTGACATGGGCCGGCCCAGCTGTGAGAAAAAGACCCCTAATTTCAGAACATCGTAGACACCTGTTGGGTTGCCAGGGTGCCTGAAGACTCAACTCACACGCATCTGCCAGGAAAATGTGGGTTTTGTCTACCAGACTGTAAGGGACTTATGTGAGTACTAACAGACACAACGTTGCAGTAGCACTCGGTGTCTCTGGAAGAGTGCTAACCAGGAGAACAGATGGGTTTCTAGCCGCTCTGTGTGATCACCATCTCGGCCGTTACAGCAGAAAAAGTTGCGCTGCCAGGAACTGTCCAGGAAGCGGTTTCCAGCCTTGACTATAGAATCCATATGGGAAGGCTAACATCACCAGCCGCTATCTTCCTGCAGTGCCAGACTCCATTACAGCGAAGCGGGAGGCTCACGTACTCAACAGATGTCACCTATGCATAGGGCAATCAAGCTTATCTTAGGCGTGTCAGACTGCCTAAGCCCTGTCAGACTGCCTAAGCCTTTGTCCAAGGAACCCAAGACAAAGGATGGTGCCAGTAGAGGAATGAAGAAGAGGAAGAACATCTTTACCCAGAGCCAAGTTTCTTTGTATAGATCGGGTATTACCTTAGGTAGCAATTTGGCCATCTATTGTCACCTTTTAGATAAGTTGTGATAGCCTTAATCACCTCCACCCCAATAATTTCTCCCATTCTTTCCCTTAATGATTATCCTGGAGCCTCCCCCTTTGGCCCATTGTTACCTGGAAGTCCAACCAGGTAACCAGGGCCAAGTCTGCTCATTGGCCAGGTATGGGCATTCAATCAGGGGCCCCCAATAAACTGGCTATTAGTTACCACATAAGGCCAGCCCTTATGGTCATTGTGGAGCCTCCCCTTTTTCTGAGGTCATATACCAGCTGACCACCTGTCATCAGCCCCTGTACCTCCCATTCTCTAAGGGCTCAAGGTAGTCCTTATAACCTGTGACCCAGCTCCCCACAGGTGTGCATCTAGCAGTACCCCATTCCTGCTGCTTAGATTCATCCCTGATTCTTGGCCAGTTGAGGGTCCCCTTCCCCATCGTCCTCGTTTGTCGCCATTGGAGCCTTCCTGGAAGACTACGATCGGTAATTTTCACCCTTACCTCTATGCATTTCTCTCTGTTTTTATTAGGTCTGTATGTATGTTATATGAGTCTATTATCTTGTATGTGTGTGTTCTATATTTTTCTGTAATAATTTTAATTGTTTTACTTAATTAGTGTCCTTGGTAAATTTAGCAATAATTTCTGGAAGTGGAATCCTGTATACATAGATTCTAGATCCTTTTTAAACCAAATGTGCCCACCTGTCAGTTCCCCAACCTCTTTTGAGGGCATTTTGGCTTACACAGCAAGGTCTCATTTATGTCTGATCTGGCCCTCATAACAAATTAGTTTGATGCCCCTGGTGTAGACTGTCTTGGTAGAGTGGTGGGATAAAAATGTAATAGGTATTTTATATAAAACCTGGTTGCACTGCAGGAGACACTTCTAGGGACAGCTGAAACAATGGAGAGGGCCTCTCAGTCTCATTTCTCTCTTTGTTGCCACCTGGTGCAAATGCTGCTGAAGAAGGCAGTTCTCAAAGTGGATGATCTGTGCCAACTTATTTTCATAAACATTGTTATTTATCATTACACAGTTGACGAGAGGATGAAAGTTGGTTGTTAGCCAAGAGCACCCTTTTGGCCTTGAGATTTGCCACTAAATGTCAGACATGTTTGTGCAGTGAATCTTGTCCTGAAGATTTACCAGTAAATGTCAGGATTGAAATGCAAGAAAGATGAAATATAGTCATTTTCAAAAGCACTTTGGTTGTGATCTTATATATTTTTACTTGGTAGTTGCATTAGACTCAACACACTGGCTTTAATTTTATTATTATTGTGAATTGGTACACTTAGACATTTGACTGGTAAATGGTGTTCTGTAATTTGAGATTTATCCAAGTTCTTGGGAACTGCAAATCTTTCTTTGCAGGATTCTTGCTGTTCCAAGCAACACTATCTTCTGGAGCTGAGCTGGTGTTATTTGCCTGCTCAGAATGTCCAGGTGTTTCTTTTTTTTGTGTGTGTGACCAAACTTTTATTTTGCAATATATTGAAGTACATTCACCTATTCAGATTCAAATATACTTCTCCAATACATTACATATTTCCTCCCCGCCCCCCACTCTTATTCATGACCTCCGCCGGTACTTAAAACAGATTAAAAGCATATTAGAGGTAAATTCACAATTATAGAATCTTAGTGAAGAAATAAGAAAGAAATATATATATATATATATATATATTATTCACTAACCTTTTCACTAATAATCACTTAGCACTTATTAAACACATCGCACATAATTATTAATTCAGTTCCAGGGCTTCCTCTATCTTAGTCTTATCTTAACTCTCATATATATATATTTACTACGTAGCTATGTTCTACTAATACTTTTATCACAATAGCACAGTACCTCTTTATCATTAAAAGTTCAATTAATGTTGTCATGCACTACTAAGTATCTTTTCACCATTATAAAATTTTTACACAAAGAGTCATCTTTCCCTAACCCTTTCTCTATAATTCCCTTAGTGCTTATTAAACACAAAACCCAAAGTTATAAAACCAACTCCGGAATTCCAACTGTCTTGATTTTATCTTAACTCATATATACATAGTTACCATGTAACTATATTCTACTAATTCAATAATCACAATTCTTCTTTATCATTTAAAGTTCAGTTAATGTTGTCATAAACCACTAAGTGGCTCTTCACCCTCCATTGTATTTCCACGTAACTTTGGAATTTACTCCAGTCTTCTTTAAACTTCTCCAAATTGTTGTCCTTTAAGATTCTAGTAAGTTTGTCCATTTCACTCCAGTTAAGAACCTTTAAGACCCAGTCCCATTTTTCAGGTATTCTGTCTTGCTTCCACATTTGCGCATACAATGTTCTCACAGCTGAAAGCAAATACCACAACAATGTTCTGTCTTGCTTCGGAAAGCTTTCCATTTGTAATCCCACCAGAAAGACATCTGGTGCTCTCTTAATATTATAACCCAAGATTTTCGAGATCTCCTGTTGAATCATTGACCAAAATTGTTTCGCCTTTTCACAAGTCCACCACATGTGGTAAAAAGAACCTTCATGTTTTTTACATTTCCAACACCTATCTGAGGCTTGATTATTCATTTTTGTTAACTTTTTAGGTGTCATGTACCATCTGTACAGCATTTTGAAACAGTTCTCTTTTATGTTATAACATGTTGATATTTTCATTGAATTCTTCCATAGGTGTTCCCATGTCTCCATTTGTATTTCTTTATTAAAATTAATCGCCCATTTAATCATTTGAGGCTTCACCACCTCTTCTTCTGTAGACCATTTCAATAACAGTTTGTACATCCTTGAAATCAATTTTTCATTCTCGCCCAGCAGCATTTTCTCCATTTCTGTTTTCTCTCGTCTTATACCTGTACTTTTAATGTCTTTCTCTATCAAGCTTTTAATCTGTAACAGCTGAAACCAATCAAATTTGTCCTGCAATTCTTCAACCAATTTCATTTCAACTTTGCCCTCCTTGAACTTTAGCAGTTGTTCGTATGATGCCCATTTCCCTTCCTTTACACTTTGCGGCATACTTATTACTTCAGTTGGCACAATCCAAAGTGGTTTCCTCTCATCTCCATATTTACTATATTTTTTCCAAGTATTCAGCAAACTCCTCCTTATATAGTGATGTGAGAAAAAACCATCCATCTTCTCTTTCCCGTAGTACATATACGCATGCCAACCAAATATATTTCCATGTCCTTCTAGAGCCAATAATTTTTTGTTGATCAAAGTCATCCATTCCTTAATCCATACCAAACAGACTGCATCATGGTATAGCATTAAATCAGCTAGTTGGAAGCCGCCTCTTTCTTTCGCATCTGTTAAGATTTTCATTTTAATTCTTGGTTTCTTGCCCGCCCAAATAAACTCTGAAATTTTTCTTTGCCACAGATTAAATTGTTTCTTATCTTTCACTACTGGGATAGTTTGAAATAAAAACATCATCCTTGGTAGAACATTCATTTTAATTGCAGATATCCTCCCCAGCATGGATATGTTTAGTTTGTTCCATTTTAACATATCACCTTCTATTTTATGCCAGAGCTTTTCATAATTGTTCTTATATAAGTCAATGTTTTTCATCGTCATCTCCACACCTAAATATTTTACCTTGGAGGCAACTTCACATCCAGTGGCATTTTGTAATTCTTTCTGTTTGTTTAGTGTCAGATTCTTAGTAAGGATTTTCGATTTTTCTTTATTGATATAAAAGCCAGCTAGCTCACCATACTCTTTAATTTTCTTTAACAACAAAGGCATCACTTGTACTGGGTTCTCATTGACGAACATCACATCGTCTGCAAAGGCTCTGTATTTATAGGAAAAACCTTTCAACTTCAAACCCTCTATTTCACTATCTTCATCGATTTGAGTCAACAAGACCTCTAGGGTCATTATAAACAGCAATGGAGATAGAGGGCAACCTTGTCTAGTGCCTTTGCTAATCTTCAGTTGTTCAGTTAAGTCGGCATTCACACAAAGTTTTGCCTGTTGTTCTGTATATATTGCTTTAATCATCCTTATAAAATCATCTCCTAGATTCATTTTCTCCATAACTGCAAACATAAAGTCCCAATTAAGATTGTCAAAAGCTTTCCCGCATCCGCAAAGAATAAGGCCACCTCCTTTTCTGGGTGTTTTTCATAATATTCAACAATGTCTATTACATTTCTGATGTTGTCCCTTATTTGCCTCCTGGGGAGAAAACCTGCTTGTTCTTCCTGAATAGAAATGTTTAAATGCTGTTTGAGTCTTTCCGCTAAAATTCTAGCAAATATTTTGTAATCATTATTCAGTAGTGAAATCGGTCTATAATTTTTAACATTTGTGGAATCTCTTTCTTCTTTTGGTATTAATGAAATAACCGCTTCTTTCCAAGAATCTGGTACCTTCCCATCTTCTCTAATACAATTCATCAACTTTTGCATTTTGGGTACTAGTACATCCGCCAAGACTTTGTAAAATTTTGCTGAGAAGCCGTCTGGACCTGGAGCCTTGCCTAATTTCATTGAACCAATCGCTGCTTCAATTTCAACCTTCTCAATTGGCTTATTCAAGATTTTTTCGATATTATCATTCAAGGGCTTTACTTTTACTCTTTGCAGATAGGCATCAATTTTTTCTTTTTTTATCTGTTGACTTTTATATAATTTGGCATAAAATTTAAAAAACTCCCTTTTAATTCCAGCTTGATCTACAATTTCTTTCCCTTCCACACAAATTTTATTCACAAACTTTTTCTCCCTTTTTTTCTTAAATTGCCAAGCCAGATATTTCCCTGGTTTATTAGCACCTTCAAATGATTTTTGCTGTGATCTTTTTAACATCCATTCCACCTCCTTGTTCAATAGAATGTCCAGGTGTTTCTTGAGACTTCTAGGCACTGGTGCACGGGCATCAATGACAACTGGCATGATAGTATACCAATGGGTTGAAATTAAATCAAAAGAGTTTCCAACTCAATATTAGGAAGAACTTCCTGACAGTTAGAGCAATTCCTCAGTGGAACAGGCTTCCTCAGGAGGTGGTGGGCTCTCCTTCCTTGGAGGTTTAAACAAAGGCTAGATGGCCATCTGACAGCAATGAAGATCCTGTGAATTTAGGGGGAGGTGTTTGTGAGTGTAATGTACTGAAAACCCAGACGGTTTGAAGGCAACATTTTTATTGGGAGCACATTGCAAAAGTGAGTACACGCGGCCGGGGTCCCGCATATATACATTTCCCCGGACGGCCCCCCTGGTCCGACCAGGCCAATCCTGGTCGGTTAAACTTCCCGCCACAGATGTTGAGGGGCGGGGCCACTGGCGAGCCACATCCGGGAACCCGAGGGTCTCCTTTAGGTGACCATCGCCATGCGGCCCGGCCACTTATGAACAATACATAACAGTGAGTTTCCTGCATTGTGCAGGGGGTTGGATTAGATGACCCTAGAGGTCCCTTCCAACTCTATGATTCTATGATTCTGTAACTCTTTCGGAAACACTGACTATTAATAGGTCTTGGTATTTTGTCATCTTCTCCTGTTCTTTCTTTTCTATTCTGCTGTCCCCTGGGATTGCAATGTCAATAATTCAAATCCAATTTCTCATTTTTTTCTAGAACTGTGATATCAGAGGTGTTATGCTCTAGGTGTTTATCTATTTGTAATCAGAACTCCTAAATAATATTTGTTTCATCTTTCTCCACAATGTTGTCTGGTTTGTGCTCCCATGACTCTCTGGCTGATGGTAAGCCATACTTCTTGTAAAGATTCTAGTGCAACACAGCTGCAACTCTATCATGACATATAGTCAGTTGGAGCAGTTTTACTGCAGGCACTGACGTTGTTGTCAACCATGTGACACTGACCATGTGGTCAACTGTTTTATCCTTTGTCTATTTAAAGGGGCTTGCAAAGTTGACATTTTCTGTCCTCACTCGTCTTCTGAATCTTAGCTTTCATACTTTTCATTTTGAATGCCTACCCTTGTGCAGATAGAATGAGTCCTTCTGCTTCTTTCTTCAATTGCCCCTTTTGGAGCCATTTCCAGGTGTTTTTGTTACCAGCTTTATTCTCTATGTCATTCAAATATTGCCCATACAAGTCCTTTGTTTCCCATTGACAAAATGAGTTTAGATTTCCGTCTTTCTGTAATCTTTGGTTTCTGTAACCATAAATAAGTCTGCCTTATACTCTTCAACTAGAAGCTTCTCTTTGCTTTTCTTGGTGTAGTAATTCAGTGCTTGTTCTTCTTCAATTGTTTATTATTATTATTGGGTAAATGATAGGATTTTAAAAAACATTTATCCTTATTCTCCTAAAATCATAAGAATTACTAGTAAAGATCAGCTACAGAAATACACAAAGGTAAAGAAGGAAAATGCATTTGCAAACCATAGTTATTTTGTAACGTACTCGAAGCGGAGACGAGAGTAGGGCAACATAGTTTATTAGGAGCACGTTGCAAGAGTGCAGCACGCGGGCCGGGCCCCGCTTATGTACATTACCCGGTTCAGCCTCCTGTACAGGTCCGGCCAATCCTGGCCTGTTAAACTTCCCGCCGGGGATGTAGTAGGCGGGGATTCCGCGCCCCGCGCTAGAGATGCCTGGGATACCCAGCCGCCTCTGCGCGTGGGCGCGTATTTCAGCCAATACATTACACTCCTCCCCCCCTAGTTAACGAACATAGTCTTTAAGATACGCGGGCGGTCGGCTCTCCCTGGTGGACCGTCTGGGAAGGTCCTGTGGGGAGGGGGCGCTGCTTCCCTGGCGGGCACGTCTGGGGGTTGTGGTGCCGCCAGAGGCGGCGGGTTTGGTTCCTCGGGCCGGTCGGGCTCGGTGGGCCCCTGCACTTCGGGCGGCGGCCCTGCTGTCGTTGGGGGCGCTTCGTCTGGCCGGCCTCTGGTTGGCTCCGCCTCCTCTATGTCTGCCGGGTCCTCGGGCAGCATCCGGCGGCGTAGCTGGTCGATGTGCCGCCGTAGGACCTGGCCCCCCTCGGTCGATATGTCGTAGTGGCGGGACCCCGTTACTCGTAACACTCTGCCCGCCACCCATTCGGGTCCCCTCGCGTAGTTCCGGGCATAAACTGGGTCGCCTGCGAAGAACCCCCTTGCCGCGTCCCGGACCTCGGGACTTCTGCTGGGGTCAGCGGTCCTGTCGGGGTGTAGTCGGTCCAGCCGTGTTATGAGTTTGCGCCCCATGAGGAGCTCGGCCGGGCTGACCCCGGTGGCCGGGTTGGGGGTGACCCGGTTGTCGAAAAGGAACGCAGCTAGTCTGTGGTCCCAGTCTCCCTGAACGATGCGGCTTAAGGCTTCCTTGGTTGTGCGGACCATCCGCTCCGCCTGGCCGTTGGTGGCCGGGTGAAAGGGGGCGGAGCGAATGTGTTTAATCAGGTATCTACTGAGGAACCCTTGGAAGTCCGCCGCTGTGAATGCTGTCCCGTTATCCGAGACTATGGTATCCGGAATACCGTGTGTGCACAAGACCCTGCGCAGCGCTTTGATGGCGGCGGCCGCTGAGGTGGACCCTACGGGAATGACCTCCAGCCATTTGGAATAGGCGTCCACAATGATCATGAGGATTTGACCCTGGAATGGCCCCGCAAAATCGATGTGGAGCCTCGACCAGGGCTTCCGGGTGGACTCCCACCGTGTGGCGGGGGCGCTGGGGGGCACAGGCCTTGACTCCTGACACGTTTGACACCTGCGCACCCACGTCTCAATCTCCCCGTCCATTCCCGGCCACCAGACGTAGCTCCTGGCTAACGCCTTAATTCGGACTATGCCGGGATGGGTCTCGTGTAGGGATTCCAGGACTCGCTTTTGCAGCGGAGGCGGGACCACCACCCTGCTTCCCCATAATAGGCACCCCTTGTGCGCGGCTAGTTCCTCCCTCCTGGTCGTGTATGGTTTGAATTCTTCCCCCATGTTCCCCTCCGGCCAGCCCCTCATCACCCAGTCGAGCACCCTCGCCAGTGTTTTGTGTTTCTGTGTTGCCTTGGCGACCTCCGCCGCGTGGAGGGGTTGCTCCGGGAGGCTCTCTATCATCATGACCTGGTGTGCGGGGGCGGGGTCTGGGCCTACTTCTGGGAGCGGCAAGCGGCTGAGCGCATCCGCGTGGCCCATGACCTTGCCTGCCCTGTGCACCAGTGTGTACGTGTAGGAGTTGAGGAATTGGTTCCACCTCAACACGCGCTGTGAGAGAATTTGGGGGGTTTGCCGGTCAGGGGCCAACAGGCCTAGGAGAGGCTTGTGGTCGGTGGCAATAGTGAACCTCCGCCCGTACAGATATTCGTGGAACTTGCGGACCCCCGCCACGATTGCCAGTGCCTCTTTGTCTATTTGCGCGTAGTTGCGCTCGGCTGGTGTCAGTGTGCGGGAGTAGTATGCGACCGGTACCTCCCTCCCGTCGGGTAGTTGGTGCCCCAGGACTGCTCCCACCCCGTATGGCGACGCATCGCATGCCAGGATGACGGGGAGGCCCTCGTCAAAATGGTGGAGCACCGCATTAGACACCAACACATCCTTAACTGCCTGAAACGCGGCCGCTTGGTGTTTGCCCCAAACCCAAGGGGCTTTTTTGTCCAGCAGGCGGTGCAGGGGCTCTGCTAGGGCCGCCTTGTGGGGGAGAAATGAATGGTAAAAGTTAAGCACCCCCAAGAAGCTTTGTAGCTCCGCTTTGCAGGTGGGGGCTGGCGCTTGCACAATGGCTCGGGTCTTCTCTTCCGTTGGGTGGATTCCCGCTGCATCTACGGCGAACCCCAGGAACTCCACCCGTGGGACCCCCAACAGGCATTTCTCCCTCTTGACTTTGACCCCCGCTGCCTGGAACTGGCGGAGTACCTCTCTTAGGCGGTTGCCGAATTCTTCGGGGTCCCGGGCGGCGACTAGCACGTCATCAAAAAACGGCTGGACTCTGGGGATCCCTTTCAGGAGAGCGTCCATTATATTCTGGAAGATCCCGGGAGCGACGCTAACCCCGAATTGGAGCCTCCTCACCCTGAAGGCCCCCCTGTGTGTCACTATCGTTTGGGCTTCCGCCGTCTTAGCATCTACCGGGAGCTGTTGGTAGGCCTGTGCCAGGTCCAGCTTCCCGAAGATCTTGGACCCCGCTAGAGCAGCCAGAACGTGGCTTACCACCGGCACCGGGTAGGGGTTATCCTGCAGTGCCTTGTTTATCGTGCATTTATAGTCTGCACAGATCCGCACCTCCCCGTTTGGCTTGATGGGGGTTACGATGGGGGTCTCCCAGGTGGCATAGTCCACCGGCTCCAGGACTCCCTGGGCTGTGAGGCGGTCTAGTTCGGCCTCTATTTTTGGCTTTAAAGCGAACGGGACCCTCCTCGCCTTGAGCCGAATCGGCCGGACCGTGGGGTCTAGCGGTAGGGAGATGGCCGGCCCTTTGTAGCTCCCTAGAGACCCATCGAACACGTCAGGGAACTCTTGGCATATCTCCCCGAACCCCCTGGGTGTTAGGGTTTGCCCCACCCCTTCCACCCGGATCCCCAAGGGTTTGAACCACGCCAGTCCCAGCAGGGTGGCAAGCTGGCGCTTTACCACCAGGATGTCCAGCGGGCCGTAGAAGGACCCCCGCTCGACTTGCACCCGCGCCCACCCCGCGATTTGCACCGGATTCTTCTGAAAGTCCCGGAGTATGAAGTTCGCCGGCCTTATTTGCAGCCGCTGGGGGGGGCACAGCTTCCTCAGGGTTTCCTCCGCTATAATGGAGATGGAGGAACCAGAGTCCACTTCCATTTGGCAGGGGTTCCCCTCGATGAGGACCGCCATTTTGATTTTATCGGGGGTGGAGAGGGGCAAGTTCAGTACCTGCAGGGACGTGGAGTCCGTGGAAGGGAACTCCGCCGACTCGTGATGCGTGGTCGGCCTCCGGTGGTTGGGCTTGGCTCGGCAAGCCCTCGCAATGTGGCCCGTTTTTCCGCAGCTCCGGCAGTCCCAGTTCCTGTATCGGCAGTCCCGCCTGTCGTGGGGGTCGCCGCAGCTGGCGCACTTGGTGGCCGGAACCCTCTCCGTCAGTGGGGGTCGTTCGGCCGCTCGGGGGCGTTGGGCGGCTCTGCTGGGTGGCCCGGCTGGGCGGCGCAGCTGGTGGGCTTCTTCCTCCTCTGGGCAGTCGTGGTCCAGCTCCTCGTGGTGGGCGGCTTCTGTCCGGGCCTTGGGGAAGGTCCTGGAGGTCCTCTCGAACGCCACCGCCTCGCTGAAGGCGCTCTGGAGGGTGAGCTCTTCTTTGGCGAAGAGCTTCTGCTGGAGCCTCTCGTCGCGGAGGCCCCACGTGAATCGGTCGGCCAGGGTGTCTTCCAGCTGGGGGAAGTTGCAGTTCCCGGCGATTTTGCGGAGAGCCGCCAGGTAGTCGGCGGCCGGTTCCCCCACGGCCTGGTCTCTTCTGTGGAACAGGAACCGACGGGCCACCCGCGAAGGCTGTGGCGAGAAGTGGCCGGTGAGGAGCCTGATGATCTCCTCGTAGGACTTCTCCGTGAGGCGGGCGGGAGCCGAGAGACCCTTGGCGATCTCGAACGTGGCTGGCCCGCAGATGCTCAGGAGAACGTCCCTCTTTGAGCCTGCGTCGGTGACCTTGTTGGCCCTTAGGTAAAACTCGACCCGCTCCGCGTAGGACTCCCAGGCCTCGGGATTGGCGGGGTCGAATGTCTCGATGTAGCCGGTGGTTCCGTTCTGTGTGGCCATGGCGGCGGCGGTCAGTCCTCGTGGTTGCCCTAGATCTCCGTGGTAGCCGCTGAGGCTAAGATCCCATCCTCGTCGCCAGTGTAACGTACTCGAAGCGGAGACGAGAGTAGGGCAACATAGTTTATTAGGAGCACGTTGCAAGAGTGCAGCACGCGGGCCGGGCCCCGCTTATGTACATTACCCAATTCAGCCTCCTGTACAGGTCAGGCCAATCCTGGCCTGTTAAACTTCCCGCCGGGGATGTAGTAGGCGGGGATTCCGCGCCCCGCGCTAGAGATGCCTGGGATACCCAGCCGCCTCTGCGCGTGGGCGCGTATTTCAGCCAATACATTACATATTTATTATTTATTATATTTTAATGTACTTCATGTAGAGCTCAATAAGAGAAGAAATTAATATTATGAAAAAAGATGCAAATATTTGCATGCCATGATGGCACATGGCATGCCTTGGAACACAGTTGGGTATTTCAATGATGACTTTGTGGGTGAACCAGTTAGAACTCCCATACTCCTCTGATTATGATAACATTCATAACCTTTGATATAAATGATAATACAAAAAATGATTATAGAGCACATAAGCCATTCGTTATAATCACATTGCTGTACAAGTTAATTCAAGACCTTAAAGACTACCTGGTTTTATAATAATATTATTAATCATTACTATCAAATGTTATGAATTTTATCATAATAAAAGCTTATGAATATTCTGAGGCTTATTTTTGAAAGGTGTTGTACATGTTTCATTTCAGGATAAGAATCAAGCCATCATAATGGTATTTCATGTTTAAATTTATTCTGCAGCCCATCATTTAGGTGCTGTACTTTGTTATAGGGCTACTTTTATGCAAAGAGAAAATATTTCAAATGTTTTTTCTAGCAATGGACTGTACTCAATTCCTGCCTGGTATGAAAAAGCCACTTCTGCTCATGCCAGGTCATATAGCAATTTCTGCCTGTTTCCCCTTCTCGCTGCATACCTCATCTAGGATTGAGGTACCCTCAGTCTTCAGGGAACAGCTTTTCAGGAGTCTTACTGGGTTTCAGTGAGATGAAAGAAGTGATAAAAGATAAAATCTGCATGTGAAATTCAACACAGCTTTAGGAATCAAACCAAAAGGCTGGTAGCTCCTCTTTGCATTCTTTAATAGCTTCAAGGGACCATGTATACCGTATTAGGTAATATGCACATTTATTTAAATTTAATATGATTAATTAGTTGGAAATCAGCATATTAATCAACTAAAAATGCTTCATCAGTTGACAGACTTATTTGGACTTCTCTGCTGTCAGCTTCACTGTCCCTGGAATCTGGTACAGAATACAGCACAGCTCCTGAACCTTTCTGACAGTTTCCCTTCTTCCTCCTTACCTACCTTGTCCATTGAATAGTAGGTGCAGCTGCATAACAATCCCTAGATTAGGAGAGCAGGTAGCCAGCCAGCCACCAGGGGCTTTGCCACACCTGTGACAGCCCTCATTAACCCCTAGAGAAGCCCACACCATCCTTTCTCCACTTCTTATGTGATTTTGGGTGGTGGGTGGCTTGCTGACCTTTTGACTTGGCGGGGGGCAGCCCAGAAGAGCCCCAGGTGAGTGAGGCCTGCTTGGACTGCTGGATCTCTAGCCAGCCCAAGCAGGCCTTGCTTGCCCAGGACTCTCCTTTCTTGTATCAGGTTGCTTTTGGCTGTGGGGGTGGCAGTGACATATGCTATTTTTCTACAAAATGACCCCTGAGAAACACTATGAGATTTGTTTAGGGTTTTTTTGAGGGGGGGAACCAAAATTTTAAATTAAGGATATCTATAGATGTTACTCACATACTTAGGTGTCAACAAGCCTGGAGAAAAATGTCCTGTCCTTTTAATAAAAAAGGCTTCACATATGGAAATGGACAGCTAAAGGTTTTTTTTGCTGCAGGGAGGTTAAATAACATCATCTTTTGAATGATATATCATTAAGCCTCTGTTAAAGAAGCAGGAGATTCCCCCGCCCTTCTGGGCAGCTGGCAATCCTACACATACTTGGGTGGCAGAAGCTGCAATAAGAACCCTTTCCTAGGAGAAAGCTCTATTGAATGAGGCATTTCTGAATAGACCTGCTTATGATTGCTTCCAGAGTTTTCAGGGCAGGAATGTGGTTGTGGGATTCTTGACTTCCAGGGCTTTTTTAATGGCAGGAACTCCTTTGCATATTCGGCCACACCCCCTGTAAAAGCCCTGTAAGCTCTTAGAGGATTGGTTATATCCTGGCTTTTGACCTTTAAGTTTTGGCTGCGCCTTTTATTTAATTCTGATCAGAATTCTTTCACCTTTTTGATGCTGATGGACCATCATGCATCCAAATGGTTGACCCTGATCCAAAAGAAACATCAATAATAATAATAATAATAATAATAATAATAATAATAATAATAATAATAATAATAATAATAATTTTATTTTTATATCCCGCCCTCCCCTGCCAAAGGCAGGCTCAGGGTGGCTAACACGACATGGTATGCACCATAATTACAGTAAAATACAATCATTACAACAAAACAATTAAACAATTAAAATAGATAAAATTACATTCATAAATTAAGTTAAAATTAGACAGTTAAACCATTATAAATTATAGATTTCGGTGCTACAGTTCAAACTATATATAGGATGGCTAGGTGTCGTTTCCCGGGTTTCATCTTAATGCGAGCTGAAATAGGAAAGTTTTGCAAGCCCTGCGAAACTGATTTAGGTCTCACAGGGCTCGCACCTCTTCTGGTAGTTGATTCCACCATTGGGGAGCCATTGTTGAGAAGGCTTGCTCCCTCGTTGTCTTCAATCTAACCTCCCTTGGTCCAGGGACTTTTAAAAGATTTTGAGAACTAGATCTCAGTGCTCTCTGAGGAACATATGGGGAGAGGCGGTCCCTAAGGTAGGCAGGTCCTTGGCCATATAGGGCTTTAAAGGTAATAACCAGCACCTTATAGCGAACTCGGTACACAATCGGCAGCCAGTGCAGGTCCTGCAGCCTAGGCTGCACATGTTCCCACCGAGGTAGTCCCACTAACAGCCTGGCCGCCGCATTCTGCACTAGCTGCAGTTTCCGCATTCGGTATAAGGGCAGCCCCATGTAGAGGGCATTACAGTAGTCTAGCCTCGAGGTGACCGTTGCATGGATCACAGTTGCCAGGTCTCTACGTTCCAGGAAGGAGGCCAACTGCCTCACCCTCCTAAGATGGAAGAAGGCAGATTTAGCAGTGGCTGCTATCTGGGCCTCCATTGTCAAGGAAGGCTCCAGTAGCACACCTAAACTCTTGACCCTGCGCACTGGTATCAGTGATGCACCGTCAAAGGTTGGTAGGGAGATCTCCCCTCCTGGCCCACCGCGACCTACGCAAAGGACCTCAGTCTTCACTGGATTCAGCTTCAGCCCACTCAGACTGAGCCAACCCGCCACGGCCTGCAACGCCTGGTCCAGATTTATAGGGACATCGTCAGTCCGGCCGTCCATCAATAGATAAAGCTGGGTGTCATCAGCATACTGGTGGCAACCCAGCCCATACCTCCGGGCAATCTGGGCAAGGGGGCGCATATAGATGTTAAATAACATCGGGGAGAGAACTGCCCCCTGAGGCACCCCACAATTAAGTGGGTGTCTCTGGGACAGCTCTCCTCCAATCGCCACCCTTTGTCCCCAATCTTCAAGGAAGGAGGAGAGCCACTGTAAGGCTAGCCCCCGAATTCCTGCATCGGCGAGGCGGCGGGTCAGCAGCTGATGGTCGACCATGTCGAACGCAGCTGACAGGTCTATCAACAGCAATACTGCCAAGCCGCCTCGATCCAGATGTCGCCGGAGGTCATCCATGAGGGCAACCAGAACTGTCTCCGTCCCATGGCCCGGGCGGAAGCCGGACTGGCACGGATCTAAGGTGGAAGCGTCATCCAGAAAATCCTGCAACTGCAACGCCACAGCCCTCTCTATAATTTTGCCCCAAAAGGGCAAATTTGAGACCGGCCGGTAGTGAGTCAATTTGGCCAGGTCTGATGTAGCCTTTTTCAGGAGAGGGTGGACCACTGCCTCTTTCATAGGAATTTCCTTGGATGCATTTTCTCTTTCCTCTGCTTCTGTGGTATTTCAATCCATCAAACGTAGACTACTAGATATCCAGTTGCAACATCTAACTGAGGCAGCTCGGAAAACTTGCTCCCCAAGCTATCTGGGTTTATCCCAGATTCCTGGGCTTTTAGCTCCCTATTTCCTCTTTTTAACTGATCCTCACCAAAGAAGAGCATTCATGCTGGCTAGATTTAATGCATTACCATCGGCCATCCTTTTCGGAAGATACCACAGAATCCCCCACAATCTTAGACGATGCCCTTGTAGTCAAGGAGTCATCGAAATGGTCCCTCATGTTCTTTTGGATTGCCCTTTTTATAGCAGTCCACGTGCAAGATACCTAGATGCACTGCTTTCTGACCATCAAGGCCTTTCTGACAATGCCAAGGTTCGTTTTTTACTCCACGGGAAACACAACTTTGTCACTACTCACGTTGCTTGCTTTTACAGGTTGCGATCCAAATCAGAAAGGCTTTTACTCATGCATAGCCTACTGCTATTTTATGTCATTTAACTTTTGCTGTTTTTTTAAGATTTTATTATATTCTATAGTGTCACTGTTGGTTTTAAAGTATACTGTATTCTTGTATTAATGCCAATAAAGGTCTATGGTATGGTATGGTTACATCAGGGGTATGGCCTAATATGCAGTATCCTGCTACCAAAAAAGAAAAAAAGCTCTGCTGGCCTCAAAAGAAAAAGGACAGCAGTATTAAAAATGCCTAGCACTCCAGTTAGGTAATCACATTACTCAGGTCAGTTGTGAAATTTACATTTCCAGCAAACAAGGCTGCACCTTGTACCACCTGGCTAATGAAAGAATGGGAAGGAATCAGTAGGGAGAGGAAAGTGGAAAGGGAATCTTCAGGGGAAATTATGCAGCTGCATGCTATGCATAGAAAATGCAAGGAGTTTAGGAAGGCTTAGGGAAGATGTGTCTGCAAGAGTGGGCTCTGAGGAAGGAGGATGTTTATGTATAGTTTATGCCTTTCCAAATCTTAAAGGAGATTCTGACCTGTGTGATAAGGTGAAGGTTTAGGAACAGCCACAGAAAATGAGTGTTCTCTTGACTAACAAACACCTGCTATTTAAACATGGATCACAACTCCATTCCCTCCAGCTATAGGTAGCTATGGTTTGCAACTTCTTATCCCTGCTCTTTGACTTGAAATCCCTTGTGAAAATCAAATGTGTACTCCATTAATTTCATGCTGTTTTCTGTTTCTTGTGCTGAATTTCCCCCATAAACTGTACGCATTTGTCAACACAATTTGTGCCTCGATAAATCAGCATTATACATTATGTGTCTAATATGCATGATGTGTATGAGAAGTAGAAACATTGTACTTATGTACACAATACAAACAACTCTCTAAAACTCTATAGAAACCTTCGCCCCCAGAAACTACAGGCAGAAGTATAAATGAAAATCAAAAGAAATAAAATTGGAAACATTTGCTGATCCTTAGTTTCAGAATGCCTGGACAAAGCACTTCAAGTGATTTAGTACTAGCAAATCACAATGAGAGAATATGGAATACCTCATTTCCAAGCCAACAGTCGCAGTGCCTGCTCCATTATCTTCATTGCCCACTTGGCAAAGGAAGAGGGGAGAGGGAGGGAGACAGGGATATCCTAATCATATACTTTTTGCTCCAGAGGATCAAAGGCTTTCCATTTGATGGGAGTGTAACTCAGGACCAAGACAAATATAAACGCTCTGGCACCTTTATAGTGTATTTGTGGAAGATTTCTTGCTGCCTGAAGAATTTCATCTCTGTTTTGAAAGCTTGAGATGGATTGTTAGCAAGAGTATTAGATGTTTTGTTGTTCATCTTCCAGTCAAACAAATATCCCTCTCCCCTGTAAATGGTGGTTTGTTTTCAGTTCTTGGAGATGCCATGTCTTTAGTCACAATACTGATTGCTGCTTTTCTTTTCTCTTACAAGTATGTCATGAACAACATGTACTTTGTGAAAAAGATACAGTCTGGAGCAACCCCAAGGAAAACTGTGGACTTTTTGATTGTGTTCTCTAAAAGTATAATCCCAAACAGGTCTACTCAGAATCCTCCTCAAATCTATTCAATGGGTCTTACTCTGTGTTGTGTCCTTAATGGTAGGCACCAGAATAAGGAGGCAGTGTAGTTTTAAAAAGGAGCACAGCTCTGTGTGGAGCTGCAGGAACAACTTCCTTTTTCTCTGTTCTTTTCCACACTAAAGCCCTCTTCAAATGTTGCTCTGCACACATGTTCAACCTGCATGTATGTGTGTATACCTGTTGGCAAGAAATGGTTCACTTTATAAATGAAACCAGGGACTTGTATCTGGGTATGCATGGGGTTCCAATCACACATTCAGCTATAGATGTGTTGGATGTAATATAAGAATTGACTCAAGATAAAGAAAAGTCAAGTGTATACTGTACATGTTGTACATGAATTCACTATAACTTGTGAAAAGGGTTTATGTCCTGCAGTGAACTAGGGCAGTTTAAAACACTGGCTTAGATTTAAGAAACAGTTATCATAAATATGACACTCAGGAAAGTGTTTTCAGGATAGTACTGTAGATTGTAATTCCTCCGACGACACCTTTCTAGTAAGAAGGCCCTGGGTCTTGCTGCTGCCTCTTCTGGTTGGGAGCAAAATTGGGGAGGGGGGAAATTGGTGTCATGCTATGCTACAACATCACTTCCAGTGTTAAGGAGTAGGTCATTTCCTGGGTGGTCCTCTCTGGTAGCTGGGTCCTTCTGCACCATTAGATTGGCTTCCAGCCTTCCCTCATTTTGACCCTGCCTAGCAGCCTCCTTCTCCATCTAGTGGTGTCTCTTCACTCAGTCTGCTGTTTCCTGCTATCTCTCTTGCCCAGAGATAGTTACTCAGTCAGCACCTACAGCTGTTCTCTATTCTGCTACTGTGTGCCACTGCCTTGGTGTGTGTGTTATGTATTTGCTGTGTTCAGTCTTCATTGTTAGCAGGCCTGGCCTTGAAGTATGCTTCCATTACTCTCCAGGATCTTGATGCCTGCATTCTGATTGGCCGTTCTCTTAGAACAGCCAATTGGGACATGAGGCATTTCTTCCAGAAATGCAAATGAAGGATCCTGGAGGGACCAATAGGAGGGATTGCCGCCAAGTAATGGGGCATGTTTAACTCAGCCGCAATGTATATATTGAGTGAAGTTGTCTGTGCTATTTGTGACTGTTTCTTCTTGAATAAACTTGCTGCTTGCTTAAGAGCTGACTGAACTCACTTTACAATAGTGGGATGGTTTCAGCCTTCCTTCCCCACCACTATGTCCTCTTCACCTTATGGAAAGGAAGGGAAGAGTTTTTTCTTCTTCTTCTAAACATCAGGAAAGGAAACGATAGACTTGTTCTTTTATGGAAAAAATGACACATCCAAGGAAAGAAGGAAGCAACCCAGAGGCCAGACCTTTACCTGTCTTATTACTTTGGCAGCCAAACTTGTAACCAAGTTGAGTCAATTCTAACTTATATTTATGTTACCAGCACCCCAGTGGAAGTCTGTGGCCATGGATGCCATCTGGACCTTTTGGGGACTCTTCTGTATACACAGATTTTAGACCTATGTGTCATTTTTCCATAAAAGAACAAGTCTCTCGTTTTATCAATTACAAATGGATGGAGTGAAGGCAAGACAGAAAGGAAGTTTGAAATATATTTGGCAATCAAAATATTTGGAAAATAAAAAAAATAAATTTTTCAGGTATCTACTTTGGCAAGTTACAATAAAACAGTTACTAAAATCTTTGCTAGTAAGCCTAATTATGCCTAGAAACCCATGGAAAAAGTAGTAAGCCGCAGATGGAAAAACTTGACCTGAAGTGTATGGTTAAATCCCAGGCCTTATATTCCTAAATTTTTACCTTTGGGAGGTAGATGTCCTGTGATAGATCTCAAAGACAATTTAAATTCCAGTGCATGCTAGTTTCCGGATTCAAAGAACCTTCTTTCTCCTTACTATATGTTTTAGACAAAAGCTGACTGTAACTGGAAATAGTCCTGATATTAGAATTATATCAAACATGATGACTGGACTTTTGTTTACAGATGTGTTGGGGCTTAGGCACAGTAGATGAGTTGAGCCATTATAAATAAATCAGGAAGGAGGATAGATTGTTCTCTTTGATTTGTTAGGAATTGTATTAAACCCTGTGCATCTTCTGTATTTTTTTTTCTTACAAACGTGACCATTCTTTATATGCCTGGGTTCTGAAATGATCTTTAGTAGTCAGAATGCTTACCTTTAAGAAGAACTTTTTTTTTTTTTGGCAAAGGGTACCTGAAAACCTCACTTTGCATTTTAACCAATTTTAGCTGTGTGCAGACACTGGTGATTTAAGAGGGTTCTACGAAGCCCTGAAGGCAGTATATGGCCCATCATATCAGGCTCAGAGTCCCTTGCGTAGTGCAGATGGCCAAGTGCTCCTCACAGACAAGGCATCCATACTGAACCGGTGGTCGGAGTATTTTCAGGTTCTCTTCAGTGCCAACCGCGTAGTTCAAGATTCAGCAATCCACCTCACCCCGCTTCAACCAGTGAAAACAGAGTTGGATGAGATCCCCACCCTAGAAGAGACTGTTAAAGCCATCAAGCAACTGAAAAGTGGCAAGGCAGCGGGAGTTGATGGAATCCCACCAGAGATCTGGAAGCATGGGGGCACAGTACTACATAGCACACTTCACAAAGTACTTGTCACCTGCTGGGAACAAGGCAAACTACCACAGGACTTTCGCGATGCAATCATCATCACTCTACACAAGAACAAAGGGGAAAAGTCAGACTGCTCCAACTACCGGGGGATAACCCTGCTCTCCATCACAGGCAAAATCCTTGCCAGAATACTCCTGAACAGACTGGTGCCTGCCATTGCAGAAGAACTCCTCCCAGAGAGCCAGTGCGGCTTCAGAGCTAACAGGAGCACCACCGACATGGTATTTGTTCTCAGGCAGCTCCAAGAGAAATGCAGGGAACAGAACAAGGCTCTGTATGTGACTTTTGTCGACCTTACCAAAGCTTTCGATACCGTTAGCAGGAAAGGCCTGTGGCAAATCTTGGAACATTTAGGATGTCCCCCAAGGTTCCTCAGCATGATCATCCAGCTACATGAAGACCAGCGAGGCCAAGTCAGACACTGCAACGACCTCTCGGAGCCCTTCCCAATAGGCACAGGTGTAAAGCAAGGCTGCGTCTTCGCGCCAACTCTCTTTACGATCTTCTTTAGTATGATGCTTCAAAGAGCCGCAGTAGATCTAGATGATGACGATGGTGTCTATATCCGCTATCGCACCGATGGCAGCTTGTTCAACCTGAGGCGACTAAAGGCTCACTCCAAGACAATGAAAAAACTTATGCGCGAGCTACTGTTTGCTGATGATGCTGCACTCGTCTCCCACTCGGTATCAGCTCTGCAGCATATGACGTCCTGCTTTGCAGAGGCTGCCAAGCTATTTGGCCTAGAAGTTAGTCTGAAGAAGACAGAAGTTCTCCACCAGCCTGCACCCCAGGAAGATTATCACCTTCCCTGCATCACTGTGGGTGAATCAGTTCTGAAGACAGTCCAGCAGTTCAGCTACCTGGGGTGCATCATCTCCTCAGATGCCAAGATCGACAAGGAGATTGACAACAGGCTGGCAAAGGCAAACCGTGCATTTGGCCGACTGCACAAAAGAGTGTGGAGCAACAAGCATCTGAAAAAAGGCACAAAGATCAATGTTTACAAAGCGGTTGTGATGACAACCCTCATCTACGGCTCCGAAACGTGGGTTTTATACCGTCATCACCTGCGACTCCTTGAGCGCTTTCATCAGCGCTGCCTTCGCACCATCCTCAACATCCACTGGAGTGACTTTGTGACCAACACTGAAGTCCTCAAGAGGGCGGAGGTTACAAGCATCGAGGCACTGCTGTTGAAGACGCAGCTGCGCTGGGCAGGGCATATTTTTAGGATGGAAAACCACCGCCTTCCCAAAATTGCCCTGTATGGCGAACTCTCCACCGGCCATCGAAATAGAGGGGCACCAAAGAAGAGGTACAAGGACTCCTTGAAGAAATCCCTTGGCACCTGTCGCATCAACCATCACCAGTGGTCTGACCTAGCTTCAGATCGCAAAGCATGGAGGCACACCATCCACCAGGCTGTCTCTTCCTTTGAGAACGCACGCATAGCTGGTCTTGAGGACAAAAGGAGATAGAGGAAGAATCGCACTGCTACAGCACCAACCCCAAATCAGACTTTTCCCTGCAGCCACTGTGGCCGGATCTGCCTGTCCCGCATTGGTCTTGTCAGCCACCAGCGAACCTGCAGCAGACATGGACTACTGCACCCTTCTTAAATCTTCGTTCGCGAAGTCAAGCCGAGAGAGAGAGCTGCCGATATGTTTTCTTGTCAGAATCTGAGCCTGATAAAGGCCCCTTCTCCTCCTAGCCTTTTGGTATTTCTTCTCTGGATCTGAAAGCTAGGGGTGGATGGAGGGTTTTTACATGACCCTTTCCTTATGTTCTAGTCTAGGGCATCATGAGGTACCAGATGGTTATAGGGATCTGGTGCATAACATTAGGGGCAGCATTCTCTGCATTTCAAACTGTTCCACTTTCCCTTGAATGGTAGGGATTTCAGAGAAATGCTTTAGAATGAGATCACAGTGAATGAGAAGGTTTGTACAGGAGTAAGGAGTCCTTCAGGACATGGACAGTCTTAGTGATTTTGGGTCCCTGGACATCCCTCCAGGATGAGGCCTCAGAATCACTTCTATTCCACCTCCACTCTCAATCAGGCCAGACAAGGGGTAGCTTTTCTAGGGCTGCCAATTCCCAGTTGGGGACAGGGGATCCCCTAATTTGGTGACCCTCCTCCTGCTCCCTGGTTATTAGAAAGCGGGGGAGGGGAAGGAAATGTCTGTTAGGCACATCATTATTCCCTATGGAGACCAGTTCCCATAGGATATGCTGGAGAATTGATCTGTAGGTATCTGGAGCTCTGGGGGCCTGTTTTTTGAGGTAGAGACACCAAATTTTCAGCATAGCATCCAGTGCATCTCCTCAAAACATGCCCCCTCAAAAAACCCCCCCACCAAGTTTCAAAAGGATTGGACCAGGAGGTCCAATTCTATGAGTCCCAAAAGAGGGTGCCCCAATCCTTTATTATTTCCAAGTGGAGAAAAGGCATTGAAAAGTTGTGCAGTCCCTTTAAATGTGATGGCCAGAACTCTCTTTGGAGTTCAGTCATGCTTGTCACACCTTTTATTTATTTTTGCTGTTTTCTAGTCCGCTCTTTCCCAGATCAGGCTGAGGGTGGATTACAACATAATAAAACAGCTAAAATCACATCATAAGACAGTTAAATTTAAACAGTTAAAACCATTAAAATGAAATAAAATAAGGCAGCATCAGTGATATGTACATCCTTCACAGATTGAAACACAGGATGCGGTCAGTGCAGGGAGGCCAATTAGCTGGTGTGAGGACACCTGCCTGTCTCAGCCAAAAGCCTGGTGGAACAGCTCCATTTTACAGGCCCTCCGGAATAGCAGTAAATTTGGTAGGGCTCACATCTCCTTGGGGAGCTGATTCCACCAGGCTGGGGCCAGGACTGAAAAGACCCTGGCCCTGATCAAGGAAAGCCGGATGACCTTTGGGCCAGGGATGGTTAGAAGATGTTGATTGGCCGATCATAGAGACCTCAGGGCTCGTATGGGGAGGGATGGTCCTGTAGGTATGTAGGTCCCAGGCCATGTAAGGCTTTAAAAGTTAATACTAAAACCTTGAAACAGATCTGGTACTCAATTGGTAGCCAGTGCAGACTGCGGAGCAGTGGCTGACTACCTGTCCGTACAGGCAGTTCAGTCAGCAATCGTGCTGCTGCATTCTGCACTTGCTGGAGTTTCCAGATCAGTCCCAAGGGCAAGCCTGCATACAGCGAGTTACAGTAATCCAACCTGGAAGTGACTGTTGCATGGATCACTGTGGCTAGGTCCTGGAGAGACAGATAGGGTGCTAGTTGTTTGACCTGCCAAAGATGGAAGAAGGCAGACCATACAACTGCTGTGACCTGGGCCTCCATAGAAAGGGTGGCATCCAGCATCACTCCCAAACTCCTCATCTTCTGAGCTGGCATAAGAGGTGCATCATCCAGCGTGGGAAGTTGGATACCCGCTCTTAGCCCCCCACAGGTCAGAGACAGGACCTCTGTCTTGGCTGGATTAAGCTTCAGCCGGCTCAACTGTAACCAACCAGCCACTGCTTCCAGCACCCTGGTCAAATGAATTGGGGTGGAGTCCGGCCAGTCATCCCTCAGCAGATAGAGCTGGGTGTCATCTGCATACTGGTGACAACCCAGCCCGAAACCTCTGGCAATCTGGGCAAGATGGCACATATAGATGTTAAATATCATTGGTGAGAGAATAGCTCCCTGCGGAACACCACATTCCAGTGGATTGCCACCCTTTGTCCTTGACCACAAAGAAAGGAGGAAAACCACTGTAAGGCTACCCCCTGAACTCCAATGTTGGACCTGGCAATCCTACCTTTGCCCCCTGTGAGATGTGCTGGAGATACTGTCCTCAGAAGCCCGATGCCCAAGTCCCAGCTGGGGTAGGTGCAAGTGGCAGCAGGAGCCCACTTGTCTTCCTCCCCCCCTCCTTGGGGAACTGGGCTATTGGAGGTTAGGACCCTTCCCAGTTAGGGCCTGGAAGAAATTGTCCATTGCCCATGGGCTCAGACTATCACTGCCTTCAGGTATGCTGAACCTAGGCTCTTTATGGCTTTCTATACCAAAGCCAACATTTTACATTGTACCTTGATGCAAATATGAGTCGGTAATCAAATAGACATATTTACCACATTTCTATCTGTAACACAACATACACACACCTGGCATCACTACAAAGTTCAAAAATAATGGGGCCATAATGTGAGTTTCTCCAGCCTTATAATACTCCTTTTTAAAGCAAGTTAATTCCTCCCTTACCCTCAAATTGAGCAAAAGCAAGTTGATTCTCCCCTTCCCCTTAATTCCCCCCTTCCCCTCTATTTGCGATTAAAAATGAGATGTATTTGACATTTATACACTGCTTTTGTGACTGTTCAGTAGGCATTCATCAGATTAGACAGTCATAGCTCCTAGCTCCTGATAGTACATGCTCACAAGAGTCTCTTTTTTAGTCTTCATGAAGCCGTTTTGAATGCTGAAACTGAATTAAACTGTTTGAAAATGTCATTGTAAACATTTGAGCAGATGATGAAGGCAGACGGCAGCAGCTGAGAACAACTGGAAAAAATTGGGTTTCACCTTGCTGGAATAAAAGTGGGTCTGTAAATATTTAAAATAAGCAAATAAACAATTTAATAAAATAAGCACTTCTTCAAAGAGTGCTGAAAAATTACCCTAAAAGGCTTATTGTTTTGTACAAATGTCTGGAGAGACATTCTTCTTCGTTCTTTCTTGATATGCAATGGGTTTTCAATATTTTGCTTCCTCTGTGTTGTACTATTAGCAATTTTTTTTTGAAAAATAGATCTATCCTGATAGTTCATTCGCAGCAAAAATAGGAAGTTAATTTGAGAATACAAAATATCTTGGTGCATCAGCCTCAAAGTATATGCATTTGCAATATTAGCTATTTTGTGCATTCTAACATAATCTCACACTCACAATTTGCAACTCACACCTTGGTAAACATTTTCAGAATGATTTGGAGGACATTAGAAAAAAAAAATCTAAAAATCAAAATATTTTCATGTTACATCTACTCTGGTTGCTATGAAACCAACTGCAATCTCCAAAACTTTTGCTCAACTGTATTCAGGCTCTCTTTAAATATGTGATGGGTTTAAATATGTGATAGGATTAAATTTCTGTGCTTTCAGAAACTGCCTACTGCTAACTTGGATCTTCTTTTTGAGTTTGCTTCTAAGACTGACACCCTTGAAGCATTACATTAGCATTGTCAGAGTGGCTTTTCTGTGGGTTCATCCTGATGTATTTCTGTAATGTTCAAAGCCCTGCAACAAATACTGTGGGTTGGGCCAATTACATGGCTCCTTTCCATGAAATCATTGGCTCAGTTCATACTGAGTGATGATTTTATGGTTAGGAGCTGTACTATCAGCCTCAGTTAGTCAGTTATAAGCCATAGCAGGGCAATCCTAAACAGGTCTACTCAGAATCTTATTCAGATCTATTTAATGGGGCTTACTTCCAGTGAAGTGTACTCAAGATTGCACTGTAAAATGGTACAGCAGAGCCTTGTGACAACCCTATAGGAAAGAGACTCCATGGAATTAGGTTAAATGATACCATTCCTTCATTGAATCCTATACATCTATTATACTATTTAATTGTGATATGAACTCATTTTCAGGCATGAAATTAATGGTCAATTTAAAATGTCCTTCCGTAGACTTAAATGCAGTAGTAGTAATCTATATCTTAAGACTGGTGCAGATAACCATTGGACTCTGGCAGCTGTTTTTTTTTTAAAAAACTGAACCCAAAGGTCAAGGGCTGAACTTGTCACATGGAGTCCAATCAAGGAAGAGTGGAACCAAGTATTCTAAAAAGTGTTGGTTGGTTTTGGAATGGATTTCCATTATCTGAAATGGTATTTACCATCTGCTCTGGCCTTTACCCTTCTAAAGCTCTGAGGCGACCTGGTTGCCAGCCACTTCACCAGATCCGATCCAAGCCAGATGTTGTGGGTGTGCAAGGGGAGGCACTGGAAAGTATGTGGATGTCAGAGCATTGAAAAGAAGGGCTGAGAAACACTAATCCTTGGTTCACATGCTTTGTAGCCTCCCACACATATAATCTTTCCCTGTTACAATTTACAGGTAGAAATAAAGGACAGATTTTATATATCTTTAAATATTATTATATGCCATGTGAGCAGCCTTTCCTTGCTCCATCTCATATACAACTACTCTAGGTCCAATAAGCTGCTAGGCTAGTTGCTGTCCCAACCAAAGAAGGAAGGCTGACTGTAGTGTCATGTTATTAATGTTAAATAATAAAGAGTCCAGTAGCATCTTTAAGTTTAACACATTTTATTGTAGCATTAGTTTTCAAGAACTCAGCTATCTTCATCAGATATTCGTCAGAGAGCTGTGTTTCTCAAAAGCTTATGCTACAATAAAATAGAATTTGTTAGTCTTAAAGGTGCTACTGGACTCTTTATTATGTAACATTAATAACATGACACTACAGTCAATGTACAGCCTTCCTTCTTCTATGTGACTGTATGCAGAATTTCACATGCATTAAATGCAGCAATGTGAGAGATGAAAGATGGGATACCAACTATCTTGGCCATTCCTGTTCTGCCATTGGCCATCCACTTTTAGCCTTGGGGCTTCCAGCTGTCCGGAGCAACAGTCATCTGCTTGGCTATGTGAGAGCAATGAACAGAGCAGCCACCTTGAACCAGTACAATAAGACTGACATGGAATTTAATGCACAGTTTTTAGATTCATATTGCCCCCCCCCCAGTCAGAATAAAGAGGCTGATACAGTGTGTTGGATAAACCGGGCTGCTTTATTGAACATAACTGAATGAACAAGAATGGCAAGGGCTATAGGCCTAACAGGACAAGCCCTGGGGCCAGCCCCATGACCCCACCTTGTCCTGGGAGGGCGAGCCACCTTGCCCCCAGCATGAGCCCAATATATTATGGCTGTTGCTGGGCCAGCCAGGCCCAAAACTCCACCTCCACGTAGGCCAGCATCAATCCATCTGTAAAGATCCGCCCTGGTAAGGCTTTGTCGTGATCTGCATTCCCAGCATTGAGCCGTGAAGCCCATCTGCTGTTCATACCGACTACCTGCACCAAATGGTGCTGAGCCATAGGTGCTCCCCTGAAAAACACTGTAGCCCATACCTCATCCTGCCAAGTGACCAAAGCGAACATAAGTCCTACCTTATTTCCTAACACTATCAAGCAGTACAAGGTAGGCAAACAACACTTCCATGTAGCCCAATTATGTGAAAATGAAGAAATTCCTACCTGGCCCCTAAAAGGCGATCGGTGATAACCTGTACTGCTACAGGGTGGGCGGGTGGGCTGAGAGTCAAAAAGAACTGTGTGGAGCTGGGCGGGGCTGGGGCTTTTATAGCCCCGGCTCCACGCCCCCCAGCAGTTCCCCGGATGCCTGGGACGGCAGGCCAGCCTCCCATCCTTTCGGGTCGGCAACAGCAGTCCCCAGCCTATAGCTGCCATTGCCAGCCCAGTTGGGAGGGGCTGACTAGTCTATTTTACCTCTACCATTCTAGTATAAGGTCAGAGGCATAACTTGGACAGCAATGCAGTAACTGTAAGATACTGGCTCTGTGATCACAGAATAGATTGTAGAGAAGGGAGTGGAAAAGCTGCCTTCCCTTGCCAATACTGTGCAAGACTCACATTCAATTGAATTTATTCTTATAGAATATAGTGGCCTCTAAATTGCTCAAAACAAAAATTCAGTACAACTCATTTAACGGACTCATTTTAATCTAGGGAAGAAAACTCTTATGAACTAGTACTAACACTACATGCTTCATACTGTGATAAATACAGGATGTTGAGCCCTAACCCATCTCTGTGGTGTACTCGTGGAACCATATTTCCTCTCAAGATCCCTCATCTCCATCCTTAAGCTGCCAGCCAGCTGATCATCCCAAGTTTCTTACAGCTCTCTGTCTTGCAGCATTAGATTCTGCAGAGGAAGGAAGAAGTTACTAGTTCATGCCTGAAGGACTGCTACTTCCCAAAGTACAATTATGTGGTAACTCACTCTGCAACTTCCCTCACTCTGCAACTTGCCAAGAAAAGGAAAGAATATTTCTTACGCCATAAATTAAGGGACATGGGAATTCTGCTTCTAGCTCTCCAACTCTTTGAAGGCTACTGTTGCTGTTTGTTCAGGATGGCTATTACCAGCTGGCAAAAGATAGATGGGAAGCTGGCTTCTGTGAAGTCAATGAGAGAATGCAATATCTTTTTAAAAAGCCTCTCTAGGTTGTGTCAGCTTCAATTGGTTGTCTCAAAGTCTTCTATGAACAGAACTAGTTAGCAGAAATGATTATTACCAGAAGCTCCGCCCCCTTCTGAGGATGATAGGACCCTTCTAAAGAATATGCCATGCTCATATGGGAGTGAGGGGGTAATTCTGGCCAGTTCTTGTTGTATTCTGTCCATAAATCCCCTCATAATATTTAGTAATCAGCACCAGTCTGACTGAATAGCACGTTCCTACAATATTTCTGAAACCAAGCCAATGTGAGATCTTCCTTACTTCCTCAAGGACAATATTCCAAAGGGCTGTTGGAAATGCTGAAAAAAAAATGAGCCCAAGTAGTCCAGCAAGATAAATTTAAAGGCGCTGGAATAATAACCACTTACTGGATCCTTTAAAAGCAGCATAGAATGTAATAGCACTCCCAGACTCTTTTCAGAGGATGTCATATAGAGCCCTAAACCATCTAAGTCTCTTTATTACCAGCATAATCTCCACCTTATCTAGATTTAGTTTTATCTAGATTTAGATTTAGTTTACTTCAGCCATTTGACCTTGACTATTAGGGTTACCAGTTTCCAGGTGGTAGCTGGAGATCTGGGATTAAAACTGATCTCCAGGTGACAGAGATCTAGACCTAGAGAAAATGGCTGCTTTGGAAGGTGGACTCTATGGCATTATACCCGATTGAAGTCTCTTCCCTTCCCAAACTCCACTCTCCTCAGGCTCCATCCCTCAAATCCCCAGGTATTTCCCAACTCAGAGCTGACCACTCTATGATTATGGCATCCAGGTACTAGCCCAGCACTTGTTGCTCTGGAAAATCGCCTGACCATCAGCAGCAACTTGTCAAGGGATGCAGTGGGCTGTGGGAAGAGAGAAAGATGGTCACAATTTCTTCCATGAACTCACTGCATTCAGGGAAGCTTGGCTGCATCCTAGAGTTGATGATAATGCTATCAAAATCACATGTTGGAATGACCATGTTGCATATTCAGTGTAGTCTCCGAATACTTCATTTTGTTTCCTGTTTTAGCACAGTGGAATGAAGTTACCATACAAGTGGCTACTGGGCCTATGACCTGCATACAAGAAGACACAGATTCTCAAAACACATACAGGCCTATAGAAAAAAGGTAGGAAAATAAGAGAGACATTTGCGTTAGCAGGAATTGTTCTGATGACAGGTAATACTGACACCTGTCTGGTGAATGAAGAAGAGAGGTTCCTCAGTGAAGACAAGATAAGCGCAAAGGTAGCAAGAGATGGCCAGCGTCACTTGTAATAAGGGGCCCAAACTGATCAGGATTGGGGGTAACTCTGGCAGGAAGGTAGGGGTACCATCAGAGTCACACCTGAATGGCCAGAAAGCTGGCCTTATATAGCCAATTTCATATCCTGAGGCAGGATCTTGTGATGAGATTTGCTGCTCGGTAATGGTTTTCAGGATTTTGTCAAAAGAATTTGATGGGTGATGATGGTTCACTGGATGTAAATTATAATTTACACAAAGGAACTGGAGTGGCTAGGGTCTGATGCTCACTATTGTAACACCTTGAGAGGAAATAATGGGAAGACAAAAGGAATGGGGAAGAGGGAAGATGGGTGACAGGATGTGGCTGGAGATGGGCGATTATTCCAATTATGTTCTATTGAGAAAGAGATTCTCGTTGATGGGCATCAGGAAGATTCCTTTGTCTTTGAGAACAATGTTGGGCCAGTCCTTTGTTAACAGTCAGGCATTTGTATTTGCATCTCCAAAGCTTATGCTGGATTATGGAATGTGGTGCGTGAGGAAGAAACCTTCTCTGCATGGCTGTTTTCAGGAGAATGTGTTGTCTTCTTGGAAGACCTCAGGAACCTGGTTTCTCTCAGGGCTGCTTCTGGTCTTGCCTTTTGGAGGCAGAGGTGCAGTTGCTGATCTGCAGGGCTGGGCAGCTAGTAGATAAAGCACAGTCCAAGGTTCACATGTCTTTGTGGGCAAAGGCTACCCACAATATAGCAGGCTAGGCAAGGAGCATATTGTGCCTGACTTGGCTTAAGGCTGTACAGTCCTGGAGGGCCAAGTGCCCATAGCTGATCTGGCATAGGCCCCCTTAAGTGAATGATCCATGTGGAGCAGTTTGCTCTGCATGGACCAGCTGTTTCAGAAGGCTTTCTTGGGCAATACTGGCTGCCTGAGAAAGTCCCTTTAAACAGATGATCCATGGAGAGCAGTTTAAAGGGGCTTTAAAGCCCTGCCCAGGGAAGCCCTGTTAAATAGTTGAGCTGCAAAGAGCAAACTGCTTCTGCAGCTCAGCTGCTCTGAGCCCGCTTTGGCGGGGGAGGGCGGGATATAAGAATAAAATTATTATCATTATTATTATTAAAGAGGCTTTCTTGGGCAGTGCTGGCTGCCTACCCCTTTTAAACAGCTGCTCCAGGAGGAGGAGTTTGAAGGGGCAGTCTTGGGCAGTCAGCATTGTCCAAGAAAGCCGCTTTAGCAGTTGAACCACACAGAGCAAACTGCTCCCACAGCTCAGCTGTTTAAAGGGGCTTTCTTGGATAGTGCTGGCTGTTTGTGTCATATGACTCCACAGTTTAAAGGGGAATTCTTGAGTTCAGATCCGAGCCATTTAAACAAAACACCTGTGCAGCAAAGTGCTGCTCAGCTGTTTAGTTTAAATGGCGTGGAGCTGTTTAAACCTCTACATTCTGCTTCCTGCCAAAAGAGCAGTGAGGAGTAGAACGCAGGGGTCAGAAGCCCATAAGAATTGGTTCAGTTCATGAACAAACCTCCTGGTTAGTATAGGTTCATGGTTTGTTTCATGGTCCAGCTACGAGCCACAAACTGTGAACCAAACCATTAAAATGTAGTTCATACCCATCCTTGTCATCATGAGTTTCATAGCAGAACAGAGACTTAAACTAGAGCTAGGTCAACCTTCTCACTATATTCTATATATTACTTAATACTATTCTATATACTCCTTACTACTACTGATTCAATAACTACATACTTCCATTGCTACAGTGTCCCCAGTAAGAATATCAGGCCTCTCTGCTCCTTGATCACTGCTGCAATGGTTGTCTTTAAAATCTCAGCGAAACTGCCTCATGAGCCAGTCTCCTTATTCTTACATAATGGGTCTCCCACACAACACACAGCCTCCTTCCTCTCCTGCACATGATCTCTAACTGTTCTTGTAATTAAGTCTGTGCTGATCCTTAATGGCAACTCACCATCTGTGGAGCAAGAAATGCTGGCCTCAATGTGATTTTGCACGTTTTGTTTTCCTCAGCCCCCTCCCCCTTTAATTAAACTCAGTTTCCGCCTGACTATCTTGGAGAGAATCACATAACACAAGGTGGCCAGAGCTTTCTCCAAGGCTGTGACAAATGGGCAGGAAGACTGGAAAAATTGGAGACAATCTGGAACATTAAACAGTGTTGTTCAAATCAGTTCATTTCCTTTGGACTGTAAAAGGAAACCGGGGAAATAGATGGCAGTGCATGACATTTCTATGTGTTTGTTTTTTTAAAAATCAAAACACTGGAAGTCTGGTTTTTTTCAGATAGTATGGAAATCAGCAGTACCATTTGGAGGAGACCATTGATCTGACAGCCCCACAGATCTAGCCGATAACCCCAGATCATCAGTAATGTCAATGCATAATACTAGATCTTGGGGTCATCAAATGAACTGGCTGGGAACACATTTTGCACTTTTTGAAAATCACATAATTCACTTTGGGGAGATCAGGACTGCACCTGAACTTTTTTGCACCCTAGGCAAGTAACTACTTGCTCCCTGCCCCCCCCCCCACTGACAACCAATTTTCAAAAACAAATGAATTGTGGGGGGAAATGAAAAACACAAAACCTGAAATTGTTCCCTGACCTGATCTTGTGAGATCTTGGAAACTAAGCATGTTTGACTGTGGTTAGTACTTGGATGGGAGACCTCCTTAGAATACCAGGAGTCAGAGAAGGAGCAGGATTTATTCAGCCACCATTCTGAATATCCTCCATGCCTCCAGTAGAGGTCAGTCACCAGATGTTGCCATGCTTTCCAGGTGCACGCACACACGAATATACAAAAAATACTCCAAAAACCCACTTGAAATTGTTATTTTTTAAAGGGGAAACTACATCAAAATACAAATGTTAATGATGCCTTAAATAAAAGGCCACCTCTTTATCTCACAGCTGTACACATCCAGCAGTACAGCTTTACCAGGCTTGGCATTATTGAAAAATTACATACACACACACACATATATATACACACTGTGGCTAATAGCCACTGATGGACCTCTGCTCCATATTTTTATCTAACCCTCTCTTGAAGCTGTCTATGCTTGTAGCCACCATCACCTCCTGTGGCAGTGAATTCAACATGTTAATCACCCTTTGGGTGAAGAAGTACTTCCTTCTATCCATTTTAACCCGACTGCTCAGCAATTTCATCGAATGCCCACGAGTTCTTGTATTGTGAGAAAGGGAGAAAAGTACTGCTTTCTCTACTTTCTCCATCCCATGCATTATCTTGTAAACCTCTATCATGTCACCCCACAGTCGACGTTTCTCCAAGCTAAAGAGCCCCAAGCGTTTTAACCTTTCTTCATAGGGAAAGTCTTCCAACCCTTTAATCATTTTAGTTGCCCTTTTCTGGACTTTTTCCAATGCTATAATATCCTTTTTGAGGTGTGGTGACCAGAATTGCACACAGTATTCCAAATGAGACCACACCATCGATTTATACAGGAGCATTATGATACTCTCTGGTTCAGAGAGAAGGGTGGGGTATAAATTCTTCTTCTTCTAGGCAGACCAGCCTCCAAGATGCGTGCCAGCAGTGCAGGCCCTTTGTTCTCGCAAAGTCCGCATCCACCATCAGGTGCCCATGAGGATGGGGCAGCCCAGGGGCAGGAAGGGTTGGAGCTGACAGGTTGCTGACTGCAAGGGTGCCCACTGGGGGCAGGGGTTCTTGCTGCCTGAATCTCATGCTGGAGTTTCCCCACTTTTAGTAGAGTCATCTAGCCCAGCTGCTGCGTTTTACTGGTTTCCGGGGGGTGTGGGGTGTAATTTTTAAGAAGTTGCTTTGGAACTAGCCATCAAGAGTGCCAGCATTAATGTTTGAAATGAACCAATAATTATACAGACTTTTGGTTATGGGAAAAGGGCCCCTCTCCTCCTGCCAGAACTGCTCCAGGAGCTCCATTTGGAAATCCTCTTTGTCATTCAGAAAGAGGGGGGAGAGGAGAAGAGTGTCTCCCTCCCTCTGTTGTTCTTACCACCTCCCCACAGTCTGTTTCTCTTCTTTTAGTCATTGCTCTATATCATCTGATCATAGGAGCTCCAAACAGGAAAATAAGTCTTTACTTCTCCCTCGAAGCCCAGGTGCCAGCTTGCAAAAGCAGGGGAACCCCCCTCCCACTTAGCACAACTGTCAGGGTAACCAACTCTGCCTGGTTTCCCAGCACAGAGCAGTGCTTCCAGGAAGGTCCAAGAGGCCCCACTGCTTAAAGGACCCCCCACCTCTCATCATACTGCCCCTCTCGGCTTGTTCTCAGGAGGGGGGATTGCTTCAGAGACAGAGGCCAGGATCAAGAGCTGGGTGGGGGGAGCTAGGTGGCCATGGATTTCTGAAGTTGGTTCCTGTGTCAAGGCTGCATGGCCCTGGCCGGTGCAGGGCTTCGGTGCAGTCCTACATACGCAGCCATTGAATCTGCCCGGTATGCGCTTATCCTGAATGGGTGTCCACAAGTGGCCATCCATGGCAGGCAGGGAGAGGGCGGGAGAGGGCAAGAGTGGCCAAAGGGAATTTATCCCTCCCCCCCCTAAACTCCCGGCCACAGTGCTCATGCTGAGCTGAAAAGCTGTAGTCTAGGTCACCTAGTGGAAGATCCAGCCCTAAGGTAGGTCCTACTACAATATATGACTATACTCAGTACTTGATGGCTTTGGGAAGGATTGAACAAATTCCTAGGTAATGACTGTACCAATTACTTAGTTATGGCATACATATGGATCCTCTGTGTACACAAGCTGTATACCTCTCAATTCCAGATACTGGGGAAACAATAGCCCAACTTTCATGTTTTGCTTGTAAGGTTCCTAAGACATCTATTTAACTAAGGCTGGAAACAGTATGCTGGATTAGATGGATCTGATGTAGCAAGGCAATACTAATGTTCTCTGAACTACAGAAAGTACCAAACACACAGCATAATTTGGCTGTTACTATCAATGAATGCAGCCTACTCTTTTAGCCAAAGACCATGGAGAGAGAACATCTGACCACAAGATGCCACTGAAAGCTGAGGATGTGTCTCCATCATGATTACAGAGATTTGTGAATCTGAAGCATATCTGTATTCAAAAGCCAAACATTTGTTTTTAACACAACATTTCCATTTAAATGGGTCCAACTCATTCTTTTGCTAAAGAAACTTTTCATTATTTTTCAGCTGCTATACTCTTGTAGCAGAAAAGTCAGTCATAATGTCCTATAATGTTGTATGTTTGTGGGAGGTAGAGGTTCAGCCTACAATCCTATGCAGATTCACTCTAGTCTAAAACCATTAAAACCGATGGCTTTAGAGTGGAGCAACTATGAATAGAAACATAGGCCGTTTTCCCACTTACCTTACCCCGGAGCGACGTCCCTCTTCACCGCGCTGCGTCTGCGCGGATTTCGTACAAACTGCTGCGCAGCACCAGGAAGAGCCGCGTAGTCCCGGGGCTTTTGCGTCGCAAATGTAAACTGCCAAAAAGCAGGTTTACATTTGCGATGCAAAAGCCCCGGGACTAAGCTGCTCTTCCTGGTGCTGCGCAGCAGTTTGTGCAAAATCCGCGCAGATGCAGCACGGTGAAGAGGGACGTCGCTCCGGGGTAAGGTAAGTGGGAAAACGGCCATACTGTAATTCCCTTTGTGGGTCATGTTATTATGGTCAGGGGTGCCATTCAGATACAGAGGATGCTTTTGGAATTTTATGTCTGGATAAGCCCTTTCAAATATAAAGGAGTCTTGTTGTGGCATCTTAAAGACTAACAGATTTATTGAAGTGTAATTATGTGTTTGTGTGTTTGGTGTTAGAATCCACTTCATCAGATGCTTCTCAAAAGTAGAGTGTAGCTCATGAAAGCTTATGTGTCAATCAATCCAGTAATCATTAAGTTGCTACAGCAGTCTATTTTGTTTTTACAGTAGCAGGATAATGCAACTGTCCCACTAGAAGGTTTAAGCGCCAAAGAAGCCTTGAAAGGTAACAGATATTGAATTTCTGTATTTTAATGGGCCATTCTCTGTTCTGTAGACAGTAGCACAGGAGAGAAATGTGTATTTTACCTCACAGTACTACTACTTGGGGGGGTGGGGGTGGGCTCCCTCTGGGTATCCTACCCCCCCAGGGAAAGTGTATGCGCAATACATAGCCTCTCCTCTCCCGGTGTAGTGAATGCCGCGTGGTCACTGTCTGGCTATGCCTGGCAGATGGTCACTGCAATGGCCTCTCCTGCATTACTGCATCCGTAGCAACACCTTCTCGCTGGTCCCCCCCGTTTTTCACAGAGTTTGCTACGTCATGGTGCGACTGAATTGTCCGGCGGTATAACCGGATGGGCAGGCTGGGCCCACCAACCTTGCCAGCCTAAGAGAAGGAAAACTCTAACATCAAACCCGGGCAGATAGAGCTCGTTAATGTAACACCTACCACCTGGAGGACTCGCTGCCAGCGTCCCAGCTTACTGGGCCATGGCAGATGACCCCCAGGTGAAAGGGTGGAGCCAGTACCGCGCACATTGGGCTTCACCTAAAAAATTCCTCTGCGCAGGCCTGAAGGGCATATCCACATACACAACCCACAACGCATCAAGTCCTGCAGCGATGGGCAAGGGGCGAAACGGCAGGTGGAAGGTGCCACTGGAAGCCGCAGTCCCGATCCTGCATGCAGGCGGTTCAGGGTATTGGTCGCCTGATGCTAACCCGGAGACGAAAGCATTTTTCGGCAGCACCCTGAACGACCAAGCAGCCTTATCTAGGGACAGCACTGCTTGCTCCACACGGAGAGGGGCCTAGAAAAGGTGGCCTAAACAAAGCTCGTCTCCTCCACCCCAGTTGGCTAGCCGTGGTCAACGGGCATCCTTACTTGCGGTCAAAAAATAAAAAACAAAGAAAAGGCATGCACCTGCCTCACAAAGTGTGCAAAGACTAAAGCTTGCATGTTGGAACATCAGAACCATGCTTGACACAGTAGACAGTGGTCGCCCTGAACGACGCTCTGCTCTAGTTGCCCATGAACTTCTCAGGTTGAATATCGACATAGCAGCTCTCAGTGAGGTCCATTTCCCTGAGGAAGGTAGTCTTCAAGAACACGGTGCTGGCTATACCCTCTACTGGTCAGGTAAGTCAAAGGCTGAAAGCCACCTTTCTGGCGTTGGCTTCATGGTCAGGAACTCCATTGCCTCCAAACTCGAAAACCTGCCAACAGGTCACTCAGATCGCATCATGTCCATGCGCCTCCCACTTCAAAACAAGCAGCATGCCACACTCTTCAGTGTGTATGCCCCAACCCTTCAAGCAGATCCTGCAGAAAAGAACAAGTTCTATGCTGATCTACACAACCTCGTACGGAAGACCCCTACAGAGGACAAGGTGATCATCCTTGGCGACTTCAATGCCAGAGTAGGTAAAGACTCAGAAGCCTGGAAAGGAGTACTTGGCAAACACGGCATTGGCAACTGCAATGACAACGGGCGCCTCCTGCTAGAATTCTGCATGGAGCACCAGCTCACCATCACCAACACTATCTTTCAGCAGAAGAACAGTCTGAAGACAACCTGGATGCACCCACGGTCCAAGCACTGGCACCTTATCGACTACATTCTGGTGCGCCAGAGAGACCTTCGAGATGTCTTACACACCCGAGTAATGCCCAGTGCAGAATGTCATACGGATCATCGTCTTGTACGCTGCAATCTCCGTCTTCACTTTAAACCCACACCCAGGAGAAGAGGTATCCCTCGGAGGAAGTTTCAGGTTGGCAGTCTCCAGTCAGCCAAAGTTAAAGCTGCCTTCCAGGCAAAACTCCAGTCAAGAATTGAGGACCCCAGTTGCCCCACAGACCCTTCTCCAGAAGCACTCTGGGAACACCTAAAAACTACCGTCCTGCAGATCTCTGAAGAAGTCCTCGGGTTCTCCACAAGGAAGAACAAGGACTGGTTTGATGAGAACAATCAAGAGATCCAAGATTTACTGGCGAAAAAGAGATCTGCCTACCAAGCACATCTTGCTCAGCCCTCCTGTCCTGGGAAAAAAGCAACCTTTCGCGCTGTATGTAGCAACCTCCAGTGCAAGCTTCGAGACATTCAGAACGAATGGTGGACCAAGCTTGCAGAGAGAACCCAGCTGTGTGCAGACACTGGTGATTTAAGAGGGTTCTACGAAGCCCTGAAGGCAGTATATGGTCCATCATATCAGACTCAGAGTCCCTTGCGTAGTGCAGACGGCCAAGTGCTCCTCACAGACAAGGCATCCATATTGAACCGGTGGTCGGAGTATTTTCAGGTTCTCTTCAGTGCCAACCGCGTAGTTCAAGATTCAGCAATTCACCTCACCCCACTTCAACCAGTGAAAACAGAGTTGGATGAGATCCCCACCCTAGAAGAGACTGTTAAAGCCATCAAGCAACTGAAAAGTGGCAAGGCAGCAGGAGTTGATGGAATTCCACCAGAGATCTGGAAGCATGGGGGCACAGTACTACATAGCACACTTCACAAAGTACTTGTCACCTGCTGGGAACAAGGCAAATTACCACAGGACTTTCGCGATGCAATCATCATCACCCTATACAAGAACAAAGGGGAAAAGTCAGACTGCTCCAACTACCGGGGGATAACCCTGCTCTCCATCGCAGGCAAAATCCTTGCCAGAATACTCCTGAACAGACTGGTGCCCGCCATTGCAGAAGAACTCCTCCCAGAGAGCCAGTGCGGCTTCAGAGCTAACAGGAGCACCACCGACATGGTATTTGTTCTCAGGCAGCTCCAAGAGAAATGCAGGGAACAAAACAAGGCTCTGTATGTGACTTTTGTCGACCTTACCAAAGCTTTCGATACCATTAGCAGGAAAGGCCTGTGGCAAATCTTGGAACGTTTAGGATGTCCCCCAAGGTTCCTCAGCATGATCATCCAGCTACACGAAGACCAACGAGGCCAAGTCAGACACTGCAACGACCTCTCGGAGACCTTCCCAATAGGCAAAGGTGTAAAGCAAGGCTGCGTTCTCGCGCCAACTCTCTTTACGATCTTTTTTAGCATGATGCTTCAAAGAGCCGCAGTAGATCTAGATGATGACGATGGTGTCTACATCCGCTATCGCACCGATGGCAGCCTGTTCAACCTGAGGCGACTAAAGGCCCACTCCAAGACAATGGAAAAACTCATCCGAGAGCTACTGTTTGCTGATGATGCTGCACTCGTCTCCCACTCGGTATCAGCTCTGCAGCATATGACGTCCTGCTTTGCAGAGGCTGCCAAGCTATTCGGCCTAGAAGTTAGTCTGAAGAAGACAGAAGTTCTCCACCAGCCTGCACCCCAGGAAGATTATCACCCTCCCTGCATCACTGTGGGTGAATCAGTTCTGAAGACAGTCCAGCAGTTCAGCTACCTGGGGTGCATCATCTCCTCAGATGCTAAGATCGACAAGGAGATCGACAACAGGCTGGCAAAGGCAAACCGTGCCTTTGGCCGACTGCACAAAAGAGTGTGGAGCAACAAGCATCTGAAAAAAGGCACAAAGATCTGTGTTTATAAAGCGGTTGTGATGACAACCCTCATCTACGGCTCCGAATCGTGGGTTTTATACCGTCATCACCTGCGACTCCTTGAGCGCTTTCATCAGCGCTGCCTTCGCACCATCCTCAACATCCACTGGAGTGACTTTGTGACCAACACTGAAGTTCTCAAGCGGGTGGAGGTTACCAGCATCGAGGCACTGCTGTTGAAGACGCAGCTGCGCTGGGCAGGGCATATTTCTAGAATGGAAAACCACCGCCTTCCCAAGATTGCCCTGTATGGCGAACTCTCCACCGGCCATCGAAATAGAGGGGCACCAAAGAAGAGGTACAAGGACTCCTTGAAGAAATCCCTTGGCACCTGTCGCATCAACCATCACCAGTGGTCTGACCTAGCCTCAGATCGCAAAGCATGGAGGCACACCATCCACCAGGCTGTCTCTTCTTTTGAGAATGCACGCATAGCTGGTCTTGAGGACAAAAGGAGATTGAGGAAGAATCGCACTGCTACAGCACCAACCCTAAATCAGACTTTTCCCTGCAGCCACTGTGGCCGGACCTGCCTGTCCCGCATTGGTCTTGTCAGCCACCAGCGAGCCTGCAGTAGACGTGGACTATTGCACCCTTCTTAAATCTTCGTTCGCGAAGCCAAGCCGAGAGAGAGAGAGACAACTACTTCATTAGTTATTTGAATTACGATGCCTCATACCAAGAAGGGGCATGTATTCAGGCTCAAAAGAGAGATATTAAAACATGGAATATTCTCTCACACCATTTTTGAAGGGACCCCCGCTTCTCTCCTTTTGAATGAAAGTGTGAACTGAATGCATATTCCACCTTGACTGGATATTGACTGTGGCAGGAAGAGCAGATAAAATCACTAGTGTGCTGAGTTTGGCATATAAGCCACCGGTTGGCTTCCCTTAGAACAAGCAACTATTTAATCTTTCTGCAAGAAACAAAGCCTTATGAAGGCAATCCACTGACATAAATAGCAGAAAACTGCAAAACAGCTTTAGATTACAAAGCTCTAATTCATGCAGCTCCATCAGAACTCTGACTTTTGTCACGCCACTGCAAATGCAGTAGGTTATTATGTCTGGTTTCAGTAGTGTGTGTTGAAAGTCAGTCTGTCAAGAGCTTAGTATGTGAACACAAGAAACTGCTTTCTTCTGAGTCTGGCCATTGATCTATCAAGATCAGTTTTGTACTCTGACTGGTAGTGGCTCTTCAGGGTTTCAAGTAGAGGACTTTTGCATCCCCTGCTACCTGATGCTTATGACTGGATATGCAAGGGATTAAACTTTGGGACTTCTGCATGCAAAGCAGGTGCTCTAACACTAACCTATGGTTCCTACCTGTTACTGTCTTGATGTGCGTATGTAAAATGCCTTCAAGTCTTTACAGCTGACTTATGGCCACCCATAGGGTTTTCAGGGCAAAAGACTAACAGAGGTGGTTTGCCATTACCTCCCTCTACATAAATCCAAATAGGCAGCCGTGTTGGTCTGAAGTAGAAGAACAAAATAGGAGTCAATTGCACCTTTAAGACCAACGTAGTTTTATTCAGAACGTAAGCTTTCGTGTGCATGAACACTAAACTCATCTTCCACTATATTTGAATGTATTTTTTCCTAATGGCAAACTAGAATGATGTATATATTTATGTTACATGTTAAAAAGTAAATTAGTTGGACAGGAAAAGCTTCTGGGAAAGAAATGCCTTCTTTTTAACCCAGGTTTATTAGCAACAGACATTCTCACATTCTGACATGGTACTGTTTTATGGTTTCCCATGCTAATGCAACACAGATCAAAGGTTTTCTGAATTTGTTAATTTTACTATTCTGCTATTGGTTTTTAACTTTGTACCACTTGGCATTCCAAACCCCACCAGCTATACATGCCTCTGCTTACTGTACCTCATTCCTTATCTGAAGAAGTGTGCATGCATTCGAAAGCTTACGTTCTGAATAAAACTGCGTTGGTCTTAAAGATGCAATTGACTCCCATTTTGTTCTACTGCCTCTACATAGTAACATTGGTGGTTTCCCATCCAAATACTAGCCAAGATCAACCCTGCTTAGCTCCTGAGATCTGATGAGATCAGGCTACCTGAGCCATCTAAATCAGGGAACCACTGACCTATGGCTGCTACCTATTACTGTCCTAATAGTAATTACATATTTAAAACCCTTACTCGAGTGTTTTTTGTTAGTAGCCTTACAATGAAGGGGTTATGGGATGCAAATGTTTACATTGTTTCCCAAAATGTTAAAAATGACTAGTATGACGACAATTCAGATAAACAACCAAATTCTCCTTATTACAAGCTCTGGACCATCTCTAATTTAGGCAGTCTCTGACATAGTCTTCAGTCTTGTGTCCCATTTCAATCACCTCAGTTTTAACTATGTTAGCTTTGCCTAAAGATTACATGCTTCCTAAAAGAATGCTGTCATTTATTATTTATTCAAAAACTGTATATCTTGCTTTTTTGCCCAATTACGGCCACCATAGCTGACTCCTGCCCCCCCCCCCCTGAGCATTTTCAAGGCAACAGATGTTCAGAGGTGGATTACCATTGCCTGCTTCTGCGTCATGATCCTAGTATTCTTTGGTGGTGTCTCGTCCAAATACTAGCCATGACTGACCTTGCTTAGCTTCTGAGTTTGGGTGATGTTGGGCTAGCCTGGGCCATCCAAGCTACAGCATTACTGCCATAAAGTAGCAAAATCTGCAGATTCAGCAGCACAGGTCTGGATATCATGGAGCCATGGAACCTCCTGCACAGGTGTCACTGTAGCTTTGCTACAGTTTCCAGCCAACGTGTGCAGACCCCTTCACATCTCCATATTTACTTTGAAATTTCACTTTAGGTGAAATTCAGTGAAAATTCAATATGCTAAAATTAGCACAACCTCACAGGGAAGTTTCACACATCTCTTATTTAGAGCAGAAGAATATAGCTGGGGTGAAAGTAATAAGCTTGCCTTTGGCCAGATGCTTATGTTTTAACTTACATTTGCAAATTTCTTTCAAGTGTATCTATAAATGCTTGGATCTCTAATCCCCCAACCTAGTTAAATGTGGGCCTTTTTTCTCAGAGGAAACAAGATGGTTCCTCATCAACATAAGCATTTTGTTGTCTTTGATTAAAGCAATCATTCTAACATTGTGAATATTGCAAGTGTAGCAAACGGCATCAATATATGGCTCTATTTTTGTCTGGTAGGAGATAGCAGCTGCCCTAATCCATTTGGTTAATTTCCCTTTGCAATCCTTTCTGTCCCAGAGGGGGGGAAATACTGCATGCAACACAACAGCACAAAAATAATGATGGTGTAGGTAGTTATTTATTTCAGGCAATGTGACAATAGGAATGAATGCAAAGCTTTTTGGTTTAAATTTAATATATCACCCTGTATAAGACCTACTCAGCAGCAGTTTTTATGGTGGGTTGATGGGAGGATTGCGCTAAAGCAAGCCCAGCCAAGGGATTCAGACCTTCAGGGCTACAGGCACTTTTCTCTTGGCCTCAGCTTTCCAGTCACTGCCTCTTGATGTCCTCCAGTAAGGACACCACAACTCCATCACTCAGTGAACCTCTACCCAGTAACTCACCATACTAATGGCTACCACATCCCTTGTACCATGTGGAAATCCAGAATTAGGGATCCTCAGATGTTGTCTCTGCATTATGCTAGGGTTTGTTGTAGGAATAAGCTTGGAAGTGCTCATTGCCCAGGTTGCCCCATAGGTAAGACTAGGGGTCATTTTGCAGAAAAATAGGTGGTGGAGCTCCTCCAGGGATTGTTATGCAGCTGCACTTACTATTCAATGGACAAGGTAGGTAGGTGGGGAGGAAGAGGGGGAACCCTGCTGAATTTAAGGCTTGGGTAAGACCTCCCCCACCCTGGCCCTTCACATCCAGGTTGGAAGTTCTAATCCTTTTGTCAGAACAAATTGTGATCTGTCAGGAGTGATGAACTCCTGCTTCTGACCATGTGATCATTGAATAACTGCTACCCCTGCTTCAACCACAACAGATACCCTACTGCATCTTGCCTGTCTAATCTCCCCTCCTTATGGACTTCATCATGACATAACTGAAAAGACTGAAGTAGTAAAGCAATTTGCATCTGATACTTAGTTATTGTACCCGAAATAAGTAGGAGATGAAGTAAACCTGAGGAAGAGAAGATGCTTCAAGATAACATCTCCAAACCTGTCTCCTGTTTTCAGGCTGTACAAAGCCTTATCTCAATATATCTGTTCTGAAGATGAAGGATCAGGACACTGAATCTTAATTTATGGAAGCCCCATCATGTATTAGTATTGTTGTAGAATTGTAGATGCAGTAGAATAACTGTGGGGGTTTTTTTAGGTCCAGTTTGTTTCATTGCAATAGGACCTTTCTAAAACAAACTTGATTTTAGCTTCATTTGAGCTGAAAAATATTTAAAGTGCCATTTGCTGTGCAAATGACCCTTTTTGTATTTGCAAGTATAAGTACAGTTGTTTTCTGTTCCTATATTTCTTGAGACTGTCTCATAAATACATGGCTATCTAGTATAAGCACCTAATGGATATCAAAGAAAAATAATAATGAGAATTTTATTCAAACATAAGCATGGAACAAACATAATGGGAAAAAGTTGTAGAGTTGTAATTCATGCACTATGATATTATGTGGAAATAGCATCTCATTTCATAAAGAGGGCAGTTTTTCCTTTAGAATCACTACTCCTGGAGAATGATTTGATCTTTTTTAAACAAAAAAGTGTTTTTGGAGATGCATTTTGGAAGATCAAAAATCTAACTCTCCAATCAGGCTCATCCACCCAGACTTTAGCCTCCTACAAATTAACATATATTGTTACACAGTGATCACTCACATTTGCCTTTTAGGGATTGTTGTGGACTAACAGGGTCATTCGTTACGAAACAGAACAAAGTTGGAGTCCAGTGGCACCTTTAAGACCAATGAGGTTTTATTTGAAGTGTGACCTTTCAAATGCTAAGGAAGGGTGCTGCCCACCTGGATCTATCTTTACCACACAGTTATTGCATGGTTGAATTCTGAATTTTTGCAATTGTGCAAAATTTCATTTATTTTCAAGTCTTCCCTCCCCCTCCACAATCCACAGCATTCGTTCTCCCCTCTGCCTGCCTTTATGTTGATGTAAGTGTTGGGCCTTGCAATTCTTATTCTTGGGATTCCCAAGGCTGCATCAGTACATTGGGAGGCATACATGTACAGGCTGAAAGTCAGCATGATAGGTCTGTTTGTACATGAGACCAAGGCTCCATATTCAGCAGAAGGGATCTAAAGGGTTCAACCCACATGCAAATGAGAAAGTCACATTGAATTTTAGCGTGTTTTTACATTCAGTTTGATCCAGAGTTTTAGAGTCTTCAAATCACCTGCCACCGTTCCGCTTTAATTATTTTCCTTTTACATTGGTGGATTTGCTGTGCTCATTTTGCATAGCCAAACGTCTATATTTCCTGCTGAAAGCATTTCAATTTTTTGGGGGGGTGGGGTGGGGGGGTGGGGTTCTGATCAGAGGGCAGACGAAATATCAGTGCTTAGTAAAATGTATACGATTGCTTGGAAATCGTGTCAATACTGAAAAAACAATGCAAAATTACATTACAAGATGAGGCAAGCAATGATATGTAAAAATTTCAAGTGCTGTCAGTTCTCATGCAAATTACTGCACCTTGTGACTTTTGGAGGAGTCTTTAAAAACACATGAAAACTTCTACCATACAAGTTTGAAACGCCTGTAGAGAAATGACCGGATCAAAACTAGTTTTGAGAAAAACGTTGCAGGTCACTGAAACAAATGTAGGTGCTTTGGGCAGCAATGATGCAAAACAGTTGTGAGAACGTTAGGTAATGTAAAAGGTGAGTTTCCAATGCAGTGATAGTCACAAACTGTCAGTGTAAAAACATCCATAAAGTAAATGGACTACTACATTTCTCAAATGCTACAATTTCCCAAATGAGAAATAGGATTTGGTCCTATACAACTTCAAGTCTGGTTGAAAAGGAATTTTGGGAACCTGAGATTATATTTCTCAAGTGTTTAAACAAGTGTACTTTGCTTGGGAACAATATTATTGGAGCCTCTGTCATGAGGAATATAAGGTACTTGTAGAATCTGATGGAAGTTGTGTTCTTTTGATCCACACTTTCATACTCATTAGCTATCACAGGAACTCACAGAATTTGGATTTGGTTCAGTTCAATATGTTTGTTTCACCCAAGCAGTTTGTCAGGCACTCACATTAATCCTTGATATTAACGAGATTTTTATGTGTGTCTTCTCAATACACCAGATGTATCCCTTATTAGTCAGACAGTTCACTGATAATTTAGTGCCTCTGGCATGTGGATTTCTCCTTAATTTCTCTTGTCATGGTAGTTTTGTTGCTGATCTTTTCCTCCACATCAAGCTCTTTTCAAGGCCCACTGAACACTGCCCAATCAATCAAATGTCTTCTTTCCCACCAGCATTGTTAGGGAGATTTTTATTGATGGGGGTAACTCATCTATTATGTGTTGTGACTAGTCAGTGGAACTAATGGGAAGGAGAATTCAATCAACTGATCTTTTTTATTAGATCAGAAAATTCCTGAACATATTGATTCTCAAAACAATTCCTCATGAATGTCCAGTGGAGCTTCTTTAGGTGTGCTGTAGGCACTGTAGCACTGCCCAATGGGATTTTCCTTTGAATGGCATGGCTCCATTTCTATCTCATGAACTGCTTTAGAAAGTCCCCTAAGCTTTTGGTGGGGTTTAGTATTTGTGTGTGCGTGTGTGTGCCTCTAGCTGGGAGGGGGTGTTTGACACAATACCCCTCTTTTGCACATGCACCCTAGAATTACCCCCTCCCCCAAAGCCAATTTGCACACAACTTGGAGGGTGAATAGAGGGGCATCCCAGAGAGATCTGCTGCCAGTTTGATGCCTCTAGATGGGAGTTTGAAACAATACCTCCCTTTTGCACATGGACCCTAGGATCTCCCCCTTCTCAAAAGCCAATCTGCACCCAATTAGGAGGGTGAATAGAAGGGCATCCTGGGGAGGTCTGCTGCCAGTTTGATGCCTCTAGCCCACAGTGGGGAATTTGACATACACCCTCCCCTTTTGCACATTGGACTCTAGGATCTCCCCCTTCCCCAAAGCTAATCTGCACACAACTTGTAGGGCATCTAGTGGGGCATCCTGGGGATGCCCACTGCGAATTTGATGGCTCTAGCTTGCAGGGGGTCCATTTGACACACTCCTGAACCCTTACTTTCCTGGGGCACCCACTTTCGGGGGGGCATAACTCAGCCCCCCAAAATCCAACTTTCACCAAACTTTGTGGGCAGGTAAAGGTCAGTCAGCTTAACATCTCTAGTCCACAGGGGAACCATTTTATTGTATCTGGAAGTCAAAAACCTAATGAACAACAGTTAAACAAGAAGGTCTGTGAAAACCCATGAACCATGAAGAAGAAAAAGACTGCAGATTTATACTTCTTTCTTTCTGTACCCTTCTCTCTGAATCAGAGTCTCAAAGCAGCTTACAATCTCCTTTATCTTCTTCCCCCACAACAGATGCTCTGTGAGGTGGGTGGGGTTGAGAGGGCTCTTACAGCAGCTGCCCTTTCAATGACAACCTCTGCAAAAGCTATGGCTGACCCAAGGCCATTCCAGCAGGTGCAAGTGGAGGAATGGGGAATCAAACCCGGTTCTCCCAGATAAGAGTCCACACACTTAACCATTACGCCAAACTGGCTTTCATATGAGCCCATAAGAACTTCCATTTTTTTGGTCCATGCCCATCCCTATTCACTACTAGAAGTTAAGCAAAGAGCCAGTTAATCCAGGCACTCTAATGCAAGTTATTCCACTCGAGTGATAAAGGAAGAGACAGGAGAGAGAGTGGGGAGAGAGAATGAGGGAAGGGAGAAGTCTATAGCTACTATTCCTTGAAAGCCCAAGTAAGGGTCCATGTGTCTGGGTATCAAATAAGCCAAAAGGCGGAATGCATAGCCTAGCATTGTGGCAGTTAGACAGGAGTGTAAGCAGTTCACAAGTTACTAGTTGAGGGCTGGAAAAAGCGTGAATGATGACACCAGATATAGGACAAACAATGGGGGATAAACCACCAAAAATTATTTTCTTTCTGGTTTAGGAAAGAGAGGAGGGTGTTAGCCAGAGATTGTTTTTTCAACAACAATCCCGCCTCCCCATATTTGCACTGGACTGTTATGGATTGTGTACATGAATTGGCATTTGCACTATGGGCAGCCAGACCCACATGGACTGTCATTCTGCTGAACCAGGCCAGGTTCAGAACATTCCTCCTTGCCTTGCTACACAGCTAGCAACTTTGTCTATACAGTCAGAACTACTCCAGATCTTGCTTCACCTCCTTGACCGCATAGCCACATAGACCATTAACTGCATTCCTGGTTCCTGCAAACACAGGCAGCTACAGACCAAGAGGAAGCCATGTTCTGGGAGAGTTTTAAAAAGGGCAACATTTTTCATACCAGCTTCCATGAAGATCCTGTCACACATCTCCTTTCCTTTCAATCCTTTTGTCTCTTCTATGTTTCTCTGGAGGTGTTACAATAGATTAATATTGACTCTAAATTAACACATATTGTTTTATTTGTCTTAGCATATAGCCCATTCAGAGATCCATTATCGCTATCTGGAAATCTTTTGTCAAATCACCTGGGAACTATTACGGGGCAGGAACTCCCCATCACGGGGCAGGAACTCCCCACCTCAGGATATGAAACTGACTATATATGCCTACTTTTTTTGGCCATTCAGGTGTGGTTCTGATGGTATCCGTATCTTACTGCTGAAGCCATTCCCATTCCTGATCAGTTTGGGCTCATTATTACAAGTGATGCTGGTCATCTCACGCTACCTGTTCCCTTATCTTCATCTTCACTGCAAACATTTCTCTCATCTCACTGGAGACATACAGTATACCCAATCATTGTTATCCTGCTAATGGTAACATCTCTGTCTTTTCCTACCTATTTTCCTTAGTTCTGTATTGTTTGTATTGAGTGCGTGTTTTTATTTTTAATTGTGTCATTGAGATTATTTCCCAAATAAAATCAATTTAAGTACAAACTCTTCTTATTGGCTATGGGTTCTCCTGGGAAATACTGATTCCTGTATTCACAGGCCATAGTTCCCTAATTATTTTGCTATCTTGCCCACCTAACTAAAATTCTCCAAATCAACTTACAAGGCAATTTGACTAACAAGGGAACTAAATGAAGGGCCCTGACTTGAGAAGGATGTGTTCCAGGGCTCTGGGAATGATTCCAAATCAAGTAAAAAAAAGGGAGGCAGGCTATGAGAAGCTTTGGTTATGAAATGAAGGGTGGGAGAAAGCATGGTTATGAAATGAAGGAACTGGAAGTTGTTACAAAGTTCATATGCATACTGCTGTGCACAAAATTTGGACCTTAAAAATAGGATAGTGGAGTATTCCTAATGTATGGATAAGAACATAAGAGAAGCCATGTTGGATCAGGCCAGTGGCCCATCCAGTCCAACACTCTGTGTCACACAGTGGCCAATATATATATATACACACACACACTGTGGCTAATAGGCACTGATGGATCTCTGCTCCATATTTTTATCTAACCCCCTCTTGAAGCTGGCTATGCTTGTAGCCACCACCACCTCCTGTGGCAGTGAATTCCACATGTTAATCACCCTTTGGGTGAAGAAGTACTTCCTTCTATCCGTTTTAATCTGACTGCTCAGCAATTTCATTGAATGCCCATGAGTTCTTGTATTGTGAGAAAGAGAGAAAAGTACTTCTTTCTCTACTTTCTCCATCTCATGCATAATCTTGTAAACCTCTATCATGTCACCCTGCAGTTGACGTTTCTCCAAGCTAAAGAGCCCCAAGCGTTTTAACCTTTCTTCATAGGCAAAGTGTTCCAACCCTTTAATCATTCTAGTTGCCCTTTTCTGGACTTTTTCCAATGCTATAATATCCTTTTTGAGGTGTGGTGACCAGAATTGCACACAGTATTCCAAATGAGGCCACACCATCGATTTATACAGGGGCATTATGATACTGGCTGATTTGTTTTCAATTCCCTTCCTAATAATTCCCAGCATGGCGTTGGCCTTTTTTATTGCAATCGCACACTGTCTTGACATTTTCAGTGAGTTATCTACGACGACCCCAAGATCTCTCTCTTGGTCAGTCTCTGCCAGTTCACACCCCATCAACTTGTATTTGTAGCTGGGATTCTTGGTCGCAATGTGCATTACTTTGCACTTGATTCCATTTTGAAAACCAAGTTCATGTAATTGAAAACATCAATATTTAGGGAACAGTTGTGTAAGGAGAGTTTTGGGAGGACTCTGAGATTGAGCCCACTGGTGAGCATAATTAATTATTTTCTCCCTATGCAAATGTAATGTGGCAATATCTATGATGTACCTTGTGAAATTAAATATTAATCCATGTTTCTATATATACTTAATCTACTCGAGTTAAATAAAACGCTTTTAATGAAACCCCTGAATGGAAAATGTGATTGCATTCTGCAGTGCTATGTTTGTGCTAGGAAATTGTTTTTCCCTGACATTTTCTTGAAACAATCACATGACCCTGGACATTAATTATTTCCATGAGCTAGTTAGCAGATGAGTCCTTCAAGGCCTATGGCATCTTAAAGTCAATTAATCCTCTGAGTTTTAACAGGATTGTTGGATAATTTTTTAACTGGGCTATTAAGCAACCATACAAAGCCTTTTGTTAGCTGGTAGAGGAGAAAGTTACAGAAATAGTGGTGTGTGGTGGGTGGGTGGTTGCATGTACGTTAATTGTAAATCTAAGAAACAGACCATGAGCCAGGCAACCTGTGGGTGCTGGCCAGAAGCCATATGGCTGACAGCTTGAATGAAAGTAAACCTAGCTGAGCTGGAAGTGGTGTGGTGTTGCTGACACTTGGGTAGGAACTATGGCCTTTCCATGACTGGCAATAAATAGCTAGCAAAGAGAAAAATTGGACTGCTGCCATAATAGAAACAGACTAGTTAGAGCTCCTCTTCCCCAAACAGGACCAAGGAACAGGCAGGTAGAGCAAGCAGAGAATGACTTTGGCGGCTTTCATGGCTCCCAACAGGGTCAGATATTAAGTAGCCTCCAAGTTATGAGGAGACACTTAGGCTAATAGCATTTATATGTGGACCTGGCTGGGTGAGTGAGTGTCAACATGACAAATGATGTTCAGTTTGGTCAAGTGTAAAGTAATGCACATTGGAGCAAAAAATCCTTACTATAAATATACGTCGATGGGGTCTGAACTGGTGGTAAATGACCAGAAGAGAGACTTTGGAGTCATGGTATATAACTCACTGAAGATGTTTACTCAGTTTGTGACTGCAATTAAAAAAGGCAAAATGTTATGCTGGAGATTATTAGGAAGAGAACTGAAAACAAATCAGCCGCTATAATAATGCCCCTGTATAAATCTGTGGCTGTTGCATTATTTGGAATAGTGTGTACAGTTCTGATCACCTCACTTCAAAAAAATATATTATAGCATTGGAAAACATGCAGAACAGGGCAACTAAAATGATTAAGGGGATGGAACACCTTCTGTATGAAGAAAGGTTAAAGAGGTTAGGACTATTTAGCTTGGAGAAATGATGACTGAGAGGTGATATGACAGAGGCTTACACAATTATGCATGGGATAGAGAAGTTAGAGAAAGAAGTACTTTTCTCCCTTTCTCACAATACAAGAACTCATGAGCACTTAATGAAATTAATGAGCAATAGATTTAGAACAGATAAAAGGAAGTACTTCTTCACTCAAAGAGTAAGTAACATGTAGAATTCACTGCTGCAGGAAGTGGTGGCCAGAGATGGGCATAAACTGGAAGGTTGGTTTGTGAACAAACCCTTATAAACCAGTAGGTTGGTTTATGAACCAACCTAGTTTGTATCAGTGTATGAGCCATTTAAAGTTTAAACCCCTGCTTTTTGCTCACCATGGCTTTTTGTGGGGAGCAGAAAGCAGTGGTTTCCAAACAGTGGCGTGGAAAGGATTGCCCCTCTGTTGTTTGGTTTAAATTGTTCTGAGCCATTTAAGCCTTGTCTTCTGCTTTCTGTGAAAAATTACAGGAGCAGAAAGCAGGGGTTTCCAAACAGCTATTTTTTGTGAAAAGCAGAAAAGCAAGAGATGTTCATAGGTGGTTTGCCATTTCTTGCTTCCACATCATGATCCTGGTAGTCCTTGGTGGTCTCCCATCCAAATACTTGACAGAACATAGTAAACCCCTGCTTTCTGCTCTTCACAAACCACCACAAACTGCAGCAAAACTCAAAACTCATGGAACTTTGTGGCAGTTCTTCAGTTCACAAACATTGCTTCACAATCCATGAATCACCCCAAAACTTTAGTTCATCAGCTGGTTTGTGCTCATCCCTAGTGGTGGTGGCTACAAGCATAAATAGATTTGAGAGGGGATTAGATAAACATATGGAGCAGAGGTCCATGAGTCTCTTTTAACCACAGAGCAATGATGCCCTGTATTCTTGGTGCTCAAGAGGCAATATTGGGAGGGCTTCTGGAGTTCTGGCTCCACTGGTAGACTCCTGGTGGCACCTGGGGTTTGGCCACTGTGTGGCACAGAATGTTGGACTTGATTGACCATTGGCCTGATCCAACATAACTTGTCTTATGTTCTCTTGACCTGTTAATGAAAGAGGGATAACAAGGAGCCCCTTCCCCATGCACATTATGGCATGACACAGATCAAACACTTTCATCGTCTTCAGTTCTGTATCCCTACATGTACATAATGTTTTAGCTGCCCACATGGAAGCAGGCCACTCCTCCAGGGCCATAATTTAGTGTTTTAATCATGTAAGAATAGCGTAGGCTAACCCAATCTTGTTGTATCTTGAAAGCTAAGCAGGGTCAAGCCCTGGCTAGTATTTGGATGGGAGACCATCAAGGAATACTGGGATCATGATATGGAGGCAGACAATGATAAACCATCTCTGAATGTCCCTTGCCTTGAAAACCCCATGGGGTCTCCATAACGCAGCTGTGACTTGATGGGGAAAAAAGAGAGAAAAGCAAGAAAAAAGAGTATCATGAATTCCTGTTAGTTCAGATACAGGTCACTCTAGTCCACCATCCTGATTTCAAAAATGACTAGGCAAATAACTCTCGAAACCTACAAGCTGGGCATAAGACAATAGTCATTCCCTACTATTCCCCTCACAAAAAGATATTTAGAATTTATGCTTCCTCTGAATAGAATTAATAACCACTGATAAACCTATCCTTTAAGAAGTTGCCTAATATGCTTTTGGAGTGTTCTCAGCCAGTGTTCCCTCTAAGATGAGTTAGTGTGGTCTAGTTCACAGTTTTTTAGCCACCAGCGCACACATTTTTGTCTTAGCTCAGGAAAATTGGGCTCAGAGCAAACTAATTTATGCATTAACTCACAACTTTAATACTAGTAGCTCACAAAGCTGAATTTTTGCTCACAAGAGGGGCGGTGGGTCAGTGGTAGAGCATCTGCTTGGGAAGCAGAAGGTCCCAGGTTCAATCCCTGGCATCTCCAAAAAAGGGTCCAGGCAAATAGGTGTGAAAAACCTCAGCTTGAGACCCTGGAGAGCCCTGCCAGTCTGAGAAGACAATACTGACTTTGATGGACCGAGGGTCTGATTCAGTATAAGGCAGCTTCATATGTTCATATGAAGGACTACTGGACAAGACTCCACAGCTTAGAGGGAGTATTGTTCTCAGCCATCATTGCATCTTGTAGTAGCAAATTCCATAAGCTGAGCAGGAATGTAAAAAAAAGGAGTTTCTAGTCTGATACAAGTCTGTCTTGATTCTATTGCCAATAATTTTCATTGGATGACTCCAAGTTCTAATTCTTGTGATGTTTCAGTCAGAACTAGTGTGCTGTAGTGGTTAAGAGCACTAACCTGGAGAACCAAATTTGATTCCCAGCTCCTCCATGTGAAGCCTGCTGAATGTCCTTGGGCCAGTCAAGTTCCCTCAGAATCCTCTCAATTCCACCTACCACTCAAGGTGCCTGTTGTGGGGAAAGGAAGGGAATGTGATTGTTAGCCACTTTGAGACTCCCTAAGGTGGAGAAAAGCAAGTTATTAAAGCATACTCTTCTTCTCCTATAACTAATACTTTAATACTCACTGATTTGGCTCATATCCAGTCTGTTGGTCATGAGCAAGGAGCTAATTATTTGGCTACTTATTGTTATGTATCCAAGCAAATTTGGATGCATTCAGTTTGAACAATTACAGCATTTTCTTACACAGTTATATACCCTATACATCTTTTTTTTTTTTGTTAAAAAGCTCACAGTGAAAACAAAAATACATGCTTGATTAGAAACTTACTACTTAGGTGTAGGGTTGCCAATCCCCAGGTAGGGGCAGGGGATCCCTCAATTTGGAGGCCCTCCCCCCGCTTCAGGGTCATCAGAAAGCGGGGGGAGGGGAGGGAAATGTCTGCTGGGAACTTTATTATTCCCTATGGAGATGTATTCCCATAGAAAATAATGGAGAATTGATCTGCGGGTATCTGGGGCTCTGGGGGGGGGGTGTTTTTTGAGTTAGAGGCACCAAACTTTCAGTACAGCATCTAGTGCCTCTTCCCAAAAGATCTCCCAAGTTTCAAAATGATTGGACCAGGGGGTCCAATTCTATGAGCCCCAAAAGAAGGTGCCCCTCTCTTTCATTATTTCCTATGGAAGGATGGCATTGAAAAGGTGTGCCATCCCTTTAAATGTGATGGCCAGAACTCCCTTTGGAGTTCAATTATGCTTGTCACAGCCTTGATCTTGGCTCCACCCCTAATGTCTCCTGGCTCCACCCCCAAAGTCTCCTGGATCCACCCCCAAAGTCCCCAGATATTTCTTAAATTGGACTTGGCAACCCTACTTAGGTGCTTGTATGTTCTATGTTCTATGCAATGTCAATCATTTAAAGGATACTCACTGTGCAAGTGCACATGGGGGGAAACAACATGTGACTGTGTGCTTTGCACAAGTCAGTTTAAGGACCTGAATGACTATGACCCTGAGGTGCACTTCCTCCTCTCTGGTAAGTGCTATGATTTATTACAGAGACTAGGCAAAAGTAGCAATGACTCAGCAAGTACTGTGAAGGTGTGAAGCTTCTTGACATGGTGGCATGCTTGAGATGAATTTTGCCGCAGAACTTCAAGGCAATCTGTTTATGAGCTGACTTCATATGTAACCAAGGGGGTTCAAACAATACAAGCTCATGTTGAAGTTCGTGGCACCCTAAATATAATACTACACCTGCCCCTGAGATTTATGATACATTAATGAAGCACAGTCAACAAACTGCTTCCTTTGAAGGCTGAATTCACCCTCACCTGCATTATACATAATTACTGAGGATTGTGCAAAAAGGCTAGTAAATTATTGGCTTTTAGGCTTCAAAAGATACACAGATGTGTGACAATAATTATTCACTTTGGGACAGTTGGTGGTATTCAGAGAGAGAAATTCATGCAAGCAGGTCTATTCAGCTTTTTATTCTGCAAATAATGTTCCATCTAAGCAGGCAATCTTGACCTTTCTGAACAAAAGTAGAACTCCTACTGTAAGCGAAGCAGCCAAAAGTATTTTATGTAATTTATTAAACTAATAGCCTCCTTTTCCTCAGAAATGAACCAAATGGCATACAATAAAAAGAACAAATAACATAACAGAACCAAAAGAAAAGTTAAAATCACAACTCAATCACAATTACCTCCTGGTCATTTAGAACAGCAATATACACACCTTAGTCCAAAAAACCAAAAACAAAGCCCATATTAGCAACACTATACAGTAAGGGATCTCAACCTTTTTTGAATCTGGGGTACCTTTGGAATTTTAACAAAGGTTGGTGGGCACAGTTAAAAAGTGGTTGTTGCAAGAGACAAAACCACATACACAGAAGAAGCTCAAGTGAAGGGGAGAAGAAGGTAAATACACTAGAACTAGGAGTGAGAGAAAAATAGAACCAACATTATGGCAACAGCTGCAACTGAAACAACCAATCCAGCAGACAATCAGAAACTCCCCTGGGCCATAGTTGCACATGGCTCCATCCAGTTTCTAAAAAAAAAAAAAAATAGTGGACACCAGGAAAGATATCATGTTGGGGGCCACTGCTGTATAGTCAACAGCAAAACTATTGGCAAGACCCTAGTTTAAAAGTGTTTCATTTTACAGTTATCACATGCAGCTTAAAAGGAGATAGTAGATGTATAAAAGATAGGCGTGGACTGGGAAAGTAATATTATGCTGCAGGAAATATATATTTCCCCCTTTATCTGACATGCGAAGAGAGTAATACTTTTTATAGATATATCAAGTGTTCAATAAAACAAATTTTCAATGATATTGTGGTTTGCTAAAATCATTTAAGGTGTTATTGTTAAACCTCATTCATTTCTCATGTGCTAGTACAGAATCCACCAGGCTGTTTCTTCTTTTGAGAACGCACGCATAGCTGGTCTTGAGGACAAAAGGAGATTGAGGAAGAATCGCACTGCTACAGGACCAACCCTAAATCAGACTTTTCCCTGCAGCCACTGTGGCCGGACCTGCCTGTCCCGCATTGGTCTTGTCATCCACCAGCGAGCCTGCAGCAGACGTGGACTATTGCACCCTTCTTGAATCTTCGTTCGCGAAGCCAAGCCGAGAGAGTACAGAATATGTGTTCAGTGTGCATGAAGTGCTAGATTTAAAAACACAGATAGGTCTATGGAGTGCCATATTCCAGGACTGCACAGGCCTCAGTTTTATGAGCCAAAATTTCTGGAGTTAAATCATACTCAATGGTAAATAAGTATATATTTCATTTACACTAAGGCTGCACTCCTAAGCATATTTTCTTGGAAGAAAGCCCTCAGGAGAACAATGGAAGATAGTTCTAAGTAAAACTATTTATGATTGGTCTGAAATAAGTATCAACAAGTACAGGACCCTCAGGACTTGCGGGGGGGGGGCATCTTGTTTTCTCCTGTATCCTCCTTCCCACACTTTTTTCCTTTCCTCCTCCTGGTGACCTTTCCATGTTTCTTTTTCTCCTTCCCACTTACCCACTTTTATCTGCCTGCCCCCATTTTCACCTTTATTTATTATTGATTTATTTAATTTATACATTTCCATTTATACCTTTTCAGTTTTTTCTGCAAACCTAGCATTTTTCTCAGGCTCTTTCTAGAAAGATCTGTGTCATCTGTTTGTGGCTCCAGACTCCAGATTTAAGAATCTAGATGGGGCCATATTGAGAATTAGATACTGTGGATACTTAAATCCAAAGACTGGGGCCATGGACAGACAAAGTAGATATTTCTACACACCTGAGAAAAGACCCAGTTTTGCAGAAAAATCTGAAATCTAAAACAAACAAGCAAACTTGGGGAGTTTAAACCCCTCCTAAATGTTAGAAACAGTGCCTGTAGCTTTAAGAAATAAATGTTGTCATTGGCAATTGTAAATCCACCTCCATCTAAAGGGGGTAAAATTCCCAGGGACTTATCCAAAGAATCCCACTTGCAAAATGTCAGATGGTTAAGAGAAAGAATACCTGTGCTACTACAAAAACACAAATTACAAACAGGCCTAGAACTTCCTTGATTACACCACATGGTACTCAGTGAGAAAGATCTCCCTCTTCAACAGTCAAGTCCATTCTTGTTCTTCAAAATTTGATTCAAACTGATAAACTATGCTACAGCACAACAGTTCTGCTACTGCTAATCCAGTAATTTTCAATGAATGTAATCCTTAACCTATGATAACTAATAATGGAGACGAACTGGGAAAATGGTGGTTCATGGTGGTTTGTGGTTCAGAAGAGACCACGAACCACAGTTCACAAACCTCCATGAACTTTTTAGCTAGCAGAATCTCTTCATGGTTCATTAGGTTTATGACTGAGTATCCAAAAGATGCTCCTGGCTATCCTTTCCAATATCCAGGGGTCCACTTCTCAGGGGTCCCCTCCTTTGCTGCAGCTTCTAGGAAACTGTCCTCCTTTTTGCTTTCTCCCCCCTTCAAAAATACCTTCCCTGGGTGCTGGAGGCCCTGTTCTTTCAGCACTCATGCCTTCTGGACTTCCTCTACCACCTCCAAGGGTCATCCCACCAGCATGACCCCCACAACCATAATCAAATCCACCATAGCCCCCTTTCCTTGTTGACAGCTTTCATCCTCTGCATGAAACCCTGCCTTCCTGGGGCACTGGGGTCTGGACTGAGTATCCAAAAGATGATCCTGGGCACTATCTCCAATATCCAGGGGTATGCTTCCTGACCCCTTCACTGCTGCCACGAACAAGCCCCACTTTTGGCTTCTCCCCCCTGCAAAAACATCTTCCTGGAGTGCTGGAGATTCTGTTCTTTCGCTGTTTGTAACTCCTGGGCTTCCTCTACTATCTCCAAGTGTCAGCCAGTGGCCACAACGCTGCAACCACAATCAAATCCACCATACCCCCTTTTCCTTGTTGACAGCTTCCTTCCCCTGTGTCAAACCCCTGTCCCTCCCGTGGAAGAAGAAGAGAAGAAAAGAGATTGGATTTATACCCTGCCCTTCACGCAGAGTCTCAGAGCGGTTTACAATCTCCTTTCTCTTCCTCTCCCCACAACAGACACCTTACGAGGTAGGTGGAGCTGAGAGAGCTCTTTTGAGAACTGCTCTCAAGAGAACAGCCCTGAAAGAACTTGTGACTGACTCAAGGTCACATCAGCAGGTGCATATGGAGGAATGGGGAATCAAACCCAGTCCTCCCAGAGTACAGCCTGCATTCTTAACCACTACACCAAACTCGAAGCCAACATGGTTCTCACAAGTGAACTCAGAAGGCGTATACATGCCTTCTGAGCTCACTGGAGAGATATGCTGCCATGGCAGCATGGCCCACCAGTGCCTTGGGCACTGGCATGTCTGGCCCATAAACTTGAACTGAATGAACCAAAAATCAGGCTGGTTCATGGGTGGTTTGCAAACAACACAATTGCCCAAATCATGATTTGCAATCAAATGACCTGGCCTGGTTCATCATGAAATTAAACCTGTCCCAGTTGTCCCAGTAGTTTCCCCAGACCATTGGAACACCTTGCCCTCAATATGTGTCATTGGCTCCACCAATATAGGCAAAACATTTTTTTCCTTCTAGTCTTCTTTACTAAACTTGAAACTGAAGCTGTCAAATCAAGCTTTTTAAAAGACTTTATGCCTTTCTTTTTTTCTTTGTTGTTAGTTAAAGCACTGAAGTTCCATTGAAGCTTGGTTTCATTTGTTTTTTTCTTATATTGTCAATGGTTTATCATGTCATGTTTAATGCTTTCAAATTACTGAAACGTAGCCAGCAAACCTGGCAAATAAATAAGCAAGCCACTGTAAGTATTTGTGAACTTCGCTTGCAAAGATTCTAACCTGTGGTCCATTATGTGTTTTTAGTCATTGGCTGTACAGCTGGAGTGGGGAGAATATTCTTTAACTCCTGAGCAGCAGCAGCATCAAAATCCCTAGTTGTTTGTAGGACATGGGTTGTGAACCTCCAAGTGTGAACTGGAGTTTTCCTGGGATCACACTGATCTTCAGGCCACACAGATCATTTTCCCTGGAGGAAATGACAGCTTCTGAGGGTGGATTCTATGGTATCATATCCCTGCTAAGCTCCTTCCCCTCCCCAAACAATCCCAGCACCACCCTAAATTTCCAAGCCAAAGTTTGCAGCATTATGTATGGGTTGGGGGAGGGGATGAGGCTGAGCATCTCCCAGCACAGCTATCTGTGCAGGCTAGGAAAAAAAATGGCTGGCAGCAACGCCAGCTAAGTTTGGAACCAATGGCCCAGAAATGCTGGCTGCCAGCTAAGCAGCCCTTAGTGTATCCCCCACTAAAAAGTAAATGCTTAAGATCTTTCACATATGCTAAATAATGCATTTTCAGTGCACTTTAGAGATAATTTGCAAGTGACTTTTGCCATTCCACAGTAAAATCCTGCTGCAAAGTGCATTAAAAGTAGGTTGAAAGTACAATATTTCGCATGTGTAGTTTAACCATTCATCTGGTATCACATGTGTCCCTTTCAGGGGGTAGGGTGCAATAATTAAACTGTGCTTTCCCTCCTGCTATTCCTGTTTTCAGGTATACACTGTGATATAGCAAGAGGCATGAGGGGAACAGCAAGACAGTGTGGCTTAGTTCTTGACTGAGCCGGGCTTCTGGATTTAAGGATGGTTACTTTTTGTTTTATTTAAATCACATGTCTTTTTCTATTGTTTTAAAATTGTGAGCCACTTCATCCCTTTGGGGAGAAAAGCAATGTAGTGATCTTTTTATACTAGTTAACTTTTTAAATAGAAGTCAGCTCTTGTGATCTGCCCTGAGCCCACTTGCAAGGACGGTGGGATATAAGAAAAATCTAATAAACAAATAAATAGATAAGTAAGTAACTCAGAAAGCAGTTCTGTGAGCAGAGCTGTTCTTCACAAGAAGTTGGCAGGAGCAGAAGACTCTCTTCTCCAAGGAAACAGGGATACATGGGTGATCCTGGGAAGAAGTGAATATTGGGAGGGCTGGCATATTCAGTAATACTTACCTCCTGGTTATCACTGACCTTGCCTCAGCTATGCATAGGAAGGACAGCAACTCATCTTATCTTTCAGCACTCTTCCCCCTATCACGCATAGTTGCTACCACAATCTGTTCCTCTGTGTCAGTTTGCACTGGTTCTTCAAAGCTTCCCACCCTCGATAACAGAGCGTACTTATGCATCACCGTCTGATGAGCTGGCACAGTTCTGAGTGTCCTCAACCTCCCTGTGAGGGAACACAGCATGTCGTTGCAAGAGCCTAGCTGATTGCTGGCTTGCGCTTGGTGGAAGATGAGGTGCTTGTGGCCTGTGCTAAATTACAGGTGCCAAAGTGGGTGCATCCACCCTGCACTCTTGGGCAATCTAGGACCATTCACGGTCCTTTATCTGTATTACTAAATGGACTAATTTCTTCATCAGTCTCTGCTATGCAAATGATCACAGGGCACTTCATGTAAAGGAGAAGGATTTGCATAGAGAGCGTTAATCAACAATCACTCCCTCTCGGAGAAATAGCAGAGCAGATGGCTGCAGCTCTGGGACGAGTGACTGTCTCTTGCCTCAGCAGCCCGGGTGCACCGTCAATCAAGGAAATTAGTTTATTGTGGCTGTGATTTATCTAGGCTTCAGCTATCATTTCCCAAACAACTCCAGAACATCATCAAGTCAAAAAAGAAAAAGAAAGGAAAAGAAAGGCTCTCCCTGGATTTCCAGGACAAGAGAAAGCAAGTCACTTTGGTAAGGAAGAATACAGGAAACTGAAGTACATTTTCCACCAGGGCAATGGGTACTTCTCAAGAGTTAATTAATGATATTCAACTGGCCATTTAAAAAACCTGGAAAAGCCCAACTGAGGCAGGGAAATTATGGAAAAACCTCCCATGTGGGAGCCCCATTGCAGCAGTGCAGTTAGGGTTCCCAACCTCCCACTGGGGGGAGGGGTTCCCCTGACATGGGGACCCCCAACCTCTCAGCATGGAGCTGGCTAGCAGGGGAATCCCCTGACGTGCCTCGTGTGATGCCATCACCCAGAAGTGACATCATCTTGCCAGGCACGTCACATAGGAAACACTCTAGCATTTGGGTAAAAACCAATACTCCCTCTAAGCGGTGCAGTCCAGTGAGCAAAAATTCTACTTTCTGAGCTACTGGCATTAAAGTTGTGAGCTTCTACATAAATTAGCTTGCTCTGGGGCCATCCTTCCTGAGTTAAGACAAAAATGTGTGAACCAGAGGCTAAAGAACTGTGAGCTAGCTCACACTAACTCAGCTTAGAGGGAACATTGATAAAAACTCTATGGCACCACCCCCCACCAGAAGCTAGGTAAGATCTGCAACCCTAAGTGCAATGTTGGCAGCCCATCTACCTAAAAATGTGTAGGCAGCCATTTATAATCAATAACATGACAATCTAATAAGGTGCTTAAGGAAACACACACACACACACACTATCTTACTAAAAACTAAATCAAGGAATACAATAAATCCATCTTATTTGCTTAGCTAGTGAAAGCAAACTCATACAGTTTCTTTAAAGGGTTACAAGAATGTAAGGGCCCCATGTTTCAAGTTGTAGTAATGTATGATGTTGAAAAAATGAAAAACCTTCACCTCTTTTCAAAGCCCTGATCCAAATTGGCTGTATGCTGACTTTCAAATACACTGGGATAGGGGTGGGAACTTCCTGGATATTTTGTAGATGGCTGCTGGGGAGGGTGGGGTTTGAGGAGGGGAGGGACTTTTTTTGCCATCCAGTCACAGCCAATTTATGGCAACTTGTAGGGCTTTCAAGGCAAGATACATTCAGTGGTGGTTTGCCATTGCCTGATTTTTCATAGCAACCTTGGCCTTTTTTGGTGGCCTCCCGTCCAAATACTGCTCACGGCCAACCCTGGTCAGAGAAACTTCAGTGGGGTATAATATCATAGAGTCCATCTCTAAGGTAACTATTTCCTCCAGGAGAACAGATCTCTGCAGTCTGGAAATCAGCTGTAATTCCTGGAGATCTGCAGGCTGGCACCCCCACTGGAATGGTTATTTTACTGCTTTGAGTCTGTATAAGTAAGGTGGGAAAGCTCATATTATTAAATAAGTATTTAAACAAAGTTTCAAACTGTGCTCATTAAGTTGAAAGGACCTCTGAGTTTTAAAAATAAAGGAGCAGATGTGAATTTTGGGGATGGAGGTTATTGAGGTAGTAGGAATAAGGTCAGTTGTGAAGAAAAATACAACGGGCTCTAGAAAGAGGCTCTGGGTGAGTGCCCCCCCCCCCTTGCCATATTCCCGCCCATCCAATTGAAGGCATTCACTCCCTGCATCTCAAGGGGTGCTGATCTCCACCATCTGGAGAGCAGTTGTAATTCTGAATGATCTCCAGATGCCACCTGGAGTTTGCCAACAGTGATTCCCTGGGGAAATGGCATTGTACCTGTCTGAGGTCCCACCCTTCCTCAAACCCCACCCTCTCCAGGCCACACCCCTTAAATCTCCAGGAATTTCCTAACTGGAAGTTGGGAAATTTCCTAACTGAGAGTGCTTTAGCTTGGAGAAACATTGACTGAAGGGTGACATGATACAGGTTTACAAGATTACGCATGGGATAGAGAAGGTAGAGAAAGAACTTTTCTCCCTTTCTTACAATACAAGATCTTGTGGGTACTCAATGGGCTAGAACAGATAAAAGGCAGAAAGCAGTTGGGTTAGTACAGATAAAAGGAAGTACTTCTTCACTCAAAAAGTGATTAACACATGAAATTTACTGCCACAGGAGGTGGTGGCAGCTACATGCACAGAGGGCTTCACAAGGGGATTGGATAACCTTATGGAGCAGAGGTCCATCAGTGGCTATTAGCCACATGGTATAGATGCAACTCTGTCTAGGGCAAGTGATGTTCTGTATTCTTGGTGCTTGGGGGGGGGGCAACAGTGGGAGGGTTCTAGTGTCCTGGCCTCTCTGATGGATCTCCTGATGGCACTTGTTTTTTGGTCACTGTGTGATAGAGTGTTGGACTGAATGGGCCATTGGCCTGATCCAAGATGGCTTCTCTTATGTTCTTAAGAGTACTTGCTCTCTTACATTCTGGTCTATAGGGTAGTGGTAAACATACTGCAGACTGGTGGGAGAATGCCAGAAGTAAGCAGATCTCTTCACATCAGACATCCTGAGAAACAATGAATGCTGAGTATGCACTCAGCAGGAATGCACATATTTAGAATCCTACAAATCTGTTCCCTTCTTTCCTTCCCTCCTTTTTCTGAGCTTTTTCATTCTGCCCATTTGTATTTCTGGTATTCTTGATCTGTTTATTTCCTTTACACTATTTGCACAACCATCACCAGTGGTCTGACCTAGCCTCAGATCGCAAAGCATGGAGGCACACCATCCACCAGGCTGTCTCTTCCTTTGAGAACGCACGCATAGCTGGTCTTGAGGACAAAAGGAGATTGAGGAAGAATTGCACTGCTACAGCACCAACCCCAAATCAGACTTTTCCCTGCAGCCACTGTGGCCGGATCTGCCTGTCCCGCATTCGTCTTGTCAGCCACCAGCGAGCCTGCAGCAGACGTGGACTACTGCACCCTTAAATCTTCGTTCGCGAAGTCAAGCCGAGAGAGAGATTTGCATGCCATTTGTATGTAATACAAGCAAAAATAACACAGGGAAATTTAAAATATGATTACTGAAAATTGTGCAAAAATAAGGACACCCAGAGTGAATGTATGCAAGGGGGAAGCAAAACTGAATGGAGATTTCCAAGTCAAAATGAAACCTATGGGACATTGCTACTCAATTTTGTGTGAATGGGTCAGTTCAGAGGACATCTTCAACCTTGACATTTCTCTTTTCTTGCCAGGAGTCCAAAGAAATAGGTCTTTTATCGTCACACAGAGAACAAATTTAGGTACCAACCACAAAGGAATTGGATTTGGAAAGGGGCGGGGGGCAGCCTGCCAATGCAGACTCTGAATCCAGTTTATAACAGCTGCAAACGTATGAAGTTTTTGTTGTAGAATTTGATGCCTCATGGAAAGAAGTCCAGAATGAGGTTTGTTTTAACTTGACACATTTATGGGAACATCAAATAAACATCTTTGTACAACAGAAGAAACAAAGAACTTAAGTAGTGCTGCACTGACTGTTTTCAAATGAACTTCTGGAGCCCAAAAACAGCTTGAGGAAAAGGGACATGTCCCCCTACAATATTTTACTTCCCAATGTACCATTTTGCAAATGTTTGCTGCCCCTTTAAGCAGTTGCTTCAGAGCTATCTGGTCCTGCTTCTTTCTTCCATGGTAGCCTGGGGAATAAGGCTTTTAAGTTAGAATGGCTATTTCAGCTGTGCCCTTTCAAAAACATACAGCTTGCCCTGTGGAAAAAGCTTCAGGGACTTTGACATGTTAGATCCAGTTGGATGGTGCAATTTATTTGTCTCAGCACATTTCTAGGAACTCAAAAGAACATGTTGTTTATAACAGTCATCAACACAGGAATTTTGCTCCCAACATTTTTTTTTTTCCTGAGGAGAAAAGAGAATAATGAAGTTTTGTTATTAGAAATTGTTGGAATGTGGTTTATTGTTCCCTTGACACATTTTTGGGAACATGGATGAAGCATCATTGCAAAATAGAGTTATGTGCACAGCCTTTGCCATAAATGGAGTGCTATATGCAATGAAGAGCTTAAGGCTGTTTTCCTTGGTCACTATGGTCACAGGATCTATATACCCTTAACCAAGTGTGACCCCCATCTGCAAATAGCTAAAATTGTGGATCAGGGGCATGAAAGCTAAACAGATTTCTCAGCAAACTTGGGACACACCCCAAATTTGCAGAAAAATTCGAAAATAGAAAAGGGGAGGGTTAAATCCCTCTGTGACAGACTGCTCTTTAAAAAAGCTTAGAAGTGCTGTACAAACAGATAAAGGGGTTAATTCTTCACAGAGCCAGAGAGCTTTGAGTGACAGCTGTTCCAAGCAATCTAATTGGTTATCATCAGCTGAGCAAAGAAAGTCTTAAGAGAGCTGCATGCTGAGAAGAGATTCAGTCAGATTTCTGCCTTGACTGTGTTGAGTACTGACAGTCTGATTTCAGCCTTAGCTGAGAGCTGTTTAACACAGATAGGAGGACTGAGGGGAAATTGGCAAGGAAGTTTGGAAAGTGGTTGAAGATTCCCATTCAGGCCAAGGAAAGATGATAGATCTTCTAGAGAGAGAAGAAAATTCCAGTCAAACAGAGAGTTAGCTCTGAAGAGTGCAGATATCCCTGGTCTAGTGTGGTTAGAAACCTTAAGAGTCAAAAACTCAAGATGAATCTTGGTGTTTCAAGAAAAGGGGTTTGTGTACTGGGAAGAATGTACCAGCTTTCTGGAAAGAAAAAGAGTTCCAGAATACTCAGAGAAAGTGTACTAGAGTGTTTGAGGAAAGCCTCTCAACGTAAATATTTGAACATAAGATAATCTATGTTCAGGGCCAGCTTGTCCACTAGGCAAACTAGGTGCTTGCCTAGGGCACCAGGAGGTGGGGGGCACCAAATTGGACTCACCCCCTCCTGGTGCCCATGGCAAATGCCTAGTTTTCCTGCCTTCCTCCCCCCCCCCACCGCCACCTCCCTCCCTTTGCAGTGCTGGAAGCCAGTGCCGCGCTGCACTCCCTGCCTGAGCTGAGGCTGGTCTTTACCAGCTTCAATGCAGCTGGTGCGGCTTCAAATCCTTTGAAGGGCCCGTGAGAGGAGAGTTTGCTCCCCCTCACTTCTGGTTCCAGGAAGGAGTGGGAACGAACTGTCCTCCCATGGGCCCTTCAAAGGATTAGAAGCCACAGTAGTCGCATTGAAGCTGGTAAGGACCAGCCTTGATTTGGCGGCAGTGGCGGGAGGGGGAGCAGAGTGCGGCAGGAGGGAGGGCTCAGCTTGCAGTGTCACAATGGGAGGGAGGGCGGTGGGGGTGGTAGGGGGTAAGGATAAGCCTGGGGGGTGGGCGACGGAGTGCAGCACTGCAAACAGCGCTGCAAAGGGAAGGAGGGGGGAGGAGGTAAGGATCAGCCTCAGCGGGGAGGATGGAGCGTGGCGCTGCCTTGCAGTGCTGCAAATGGAAGAAGGGCGGCCATGGCAGGGGGAGGGCGGTTGAAGAGGGTGGTGGGCAGGGAGCCGGCCTGGGGTGCAATGCACCCACGGGCCGGCGCTGGCTATGTTGGATCAGGCCAAAGGCCCATCCAGTCCAACACTCTGTCACACAGTGACAAAAAAACCTGGTGCCATCAGGAGGTTCATCAGTGGAGCCAGGACACTAGAAGCCATCACACTGTTGCCCCTCCCAAGCACCAAAAATACAGAGCATCACTTGCCCCAGACAGTTCCAACAATACACTGTGGCTAATAGCCACTGATGGCCCTCTGCTCCATATGTTCATCCAATCCCCTCTTGAAGCTTGTTATGCTTGTAGCCACCACCACCTCCTGAGGCAGTGAATTCCATGTGTTAATCACCCTTTGGGTGAAGAAGTATTTCCTTTTATACATTCTAACCTGACTGCTCAGCAATTTCATTGAGTATCAACAAGATCTTGTATTGTGAGAAAGGGAGAAAAGTACTTCTTTCTCTGCCTTCTCTATCCCAAGCATAATATTGTAAACCTCTATCATCTCACTCCTCAGTCGACGTTTCTCCAAGCTAAAGAGCCCCAAGTGGGAAAGTGTTCCAACCCTTCTAGTTGCCCTTTTCAGGACTTTTTCCAATGCTATAATATCTTTTTTGAGGTGTGGTGACCAGAATTGTACACAGTACTCCAAATGAGGCTACACCATCAATTTATACAGGGACATTATGATACTGGCTGATTTGTTTTCAGTTCCCTTCCTAATAATTCCCATCATAGCGTTGTCCTTTTCTATTGCAGTCGCACACTGTCTCGACATTTTCAGTGAGTTATCTACCATGACCCCAAGATCACTTGTATCCAGTTCACACCCTATCAACTTGTATTTATAGCTAGGAATTTTGGCCCCAGTGTGCATTACGTTGCACTTGGCCACGCTGAACCTCATTTCCTACGTTGATGTTCACTTGCCCAGTCTCAACAGATCCTTTTGGAGTGCCTCACAACCCTCTCTGGTTCTCACCATCCTGAACAATTTAGTGTCATCTGCAAACTTAGCCACTTCACTGCTTACTCTCAATTCCAAATCATTAATGAACTGAGTTACTGTGAAAAGCTTAAGAAACTCTAATTAGCCTGAAATGTAAGACTTAAAATATGTGCATGTAACTGGTTTTACCTTAGAACTTTCAACCCCTGACCATTCCCCTCTATGTTAAATAAAATATTTTGCTATTTTTAAAATGAAATATTTTTGTTATTTTTTAAGATTTCAAAATATTTCAAGTAACATTTAAGTTGTTTAAAGTTAAAGTGGGCTCCTGATCCCTCCCTCAGGTTCCTGCGCTGAGTTAGCCAAAATATCATACTTTGACAGAGCAGGACAGCTAGAGAAGAAGAAGATATTGGATTTATGTCCCACCCTATACTCCGAATCTCAGAGCGGTCACAATCTCCCTTATATCTCACCCCCTGACCCAGAACAGACACCCTGTGAGGTAGGTGGGGCTGAGAGAACTCTTACAGCAGCCAGGGTCGGCTCTCCCACTAGACAAACTAGGTGGTTGCCAAGGGCGCCAGGATGGTGGGGGTGCCAAACTGGGCTCCTCACCCCCCTCCCAGTGCCCCAGGCAAGCACCTAGTTTACTTGCCTCCCACGCCTCCCGCCACTGTTGCCACCCACCACTACCGCTGCTGCCCCTCCATTCCCCTCCATTTCCTTTGCCTCCCCCCGCGCCTCCCCCCACCATGGCTCCATGACCCCTCCCCGCTGCAACTCCGCACCCCCTCCCCGCTGCGGCTCCGTGCCCCCTCCCCGTCATGCCTCCTCCTCCCTCCCTTCGAACTCTTTCCCACTCGATGCCAATTTGAACGCCGGAACCAGCTATAGCACCACGTTCCAGCTCACTAATGCACCCCCTCCCCGGCCGAACACTCAAAATGCGGCTAAAACCATGCTGCGGGGTTGGGGCGCACTCATCGACCCTCAGGAAGAGCATCCTGAAAGGGCGACCCCCGCTGCCACTGACTCCTCCCCTCCCCACTTCCTGGATGGGAGAGGAGTCAGTGGCAACGGACATGTTGTGTGTTTTTTGTATAAATCCCCAAGTGGGGGCAGGGAAGGCATTTAAAAGGCAAGGAAAGGTCCCCTGTGCAAGCACCGGTCATTTCCGACTCTGGGGTGACACTGCTTTCGCAACGTTTTCACGACAGACCTTTTTACAAGGTGGTTTGCCATTGCCTTCCCCGGTCATTACACTTTCCCCACAGCAAGCTGGGTACTCATTTTACCGACCTCAGAAGGATGAAAGGCTGAGTTAACCTCGAGCCGGCTCCTGAACCAGCTTCCGCTGGAATTGAACTCAGATCGTGAGCAGAGGGCTCCAACTGCAGTACTGCAGCTTTTCCACTCTGCACCATGGGGCTCTTTAAAAGGCAAATGGTCCCTTTAAATGTGATGGCCAGAACTCCCTTTGGAGTTCAGTCGTGCTTGTTACACCCTTGCTCCTGGCTCCACCCCCAAAGTCCCCAGATATTTCTTGAGTCAGACCTGGAAACCCTATTGCCCAGTGTTCTTTGCTGGTGTTTCTTCTCCTCCCCTCCCCTGCCTGAGACTTCACTGTCTGGACAGGGCTGCCCAGCAGCAGAGGCTGTAGGAGGCTGCACAGCACTACTGAAGTATGCTTACCTCAAAAGGAGGTAAGTGAAAAGGAGGGTGGAACTCTGTCCCTGGACACATGCTGTACAACTCTAACTCCTGAGCTAGTCCTGGATCCCTCTGGGCCAGCTCACCCCAGGATGCAAACCATGGGTTCAAAGCTCATGTCTCTGGCTACACCCAAACTTAAAAGCCTGATCCAGGAAGAAAAATAGAAGTTCAACCCAGATCTAATGTAGCAAGAAGACATATTCCTAAGTTGCCCTTCTTCTACCATCAGATTTGTAAAGCAGCTAAACCAACCGCACTAGTGGAATATCAGTGCAGCTGAGACATCTTAACCAGATGGAAATTTCTTCATATGTGAATGATCTGGCACCTGCCATCCCTTGCCATGTGGGAAATGTGGAGGGCTGCCAGATGGCTTCAACAAAAATACTGGACACACTTGATTAAAATTGGTTGACTAATATATAATGATAGGGGAATTTTATTGGCTACAATCTAAATTACATATTTTGCAAATTGCAAGCAAAGGTTCAGACCATGCAGGTGGGGCTTGCAGGGACAGGGGGAAGACATTAAGGGAAGGAGGGACTGCCAGAGAGCTCAAAGGCTGAGCAGCAGAGTTCCTTTTTGCTGTCAGGGAGACAGGGCACTGCTTAGCTCATATAGGGGAATGAAGTGGTTGAACACTGAGTGTGCAGAACGATGGTTGATTTCAGGTGGATTTCAGTTTGGAATGCTCCTTCACTATAAAAACTGTAGACAAACAAAAACTAGCACATCAAAGAATAAACTTCTAAGCCATTTCCCGCTGTGCCAGTTTTCTATTTGTAGGGATATTTTAAACTGCAAGAACATTCAAAATTGTAATTATTTTGTCAGACCAACAGTCTAAGTGATGCAACCCATTCTAAGCCCCTCCCTTTCTGATAAGACCTAAGAGTAGCCATACTAGGCCAGACAAAGAGTCCATCCTTTCCAGCATCCAGTTTCCAACTGTAGTCAGTCACAGCCTACAAACTGGGCCCCTCACACGAAAGTTCTTCGCTGTTGATTGCTCCTAAGCATCTGACAAACAGAAGGATTCTGTCTGTCAACCAGAAAGCCCCATACAGCAGACATGGTTAACAGCCAGAGGTCGATCCATTTTCCATGTTTGGTGTAGTGGTTAAGTGTGTGGACTCTTATCTGGGGGAACCGGGTTTGATTCCCCACTCCTCCACTTGTAACTGCTGGAATGACCTTGGGTCAGCCATAGCTCTGGTAGAGGTTGTCCTTGAAAGGACAGCTGCTGTGAGAGCCCTCTCAGCCCCACCCACCTCACAGAGTGTCTGTTGTGAGGGAGGAGGGTAAAAGAGGATTGTGAGCCGCTCTGAGACTCTGAAATTTGGAGTGGAGGGCGGGATATAAATCCAATATCATCATAATCTTCTTTTTCTTCTTCCTCCTCCTCCATCATTCGACCAAACCCCCCTTAAATTGTGATCACCACAAGTCAACCTCTTATTATGTGAAGCACTATTTCATTTTTGTCTGTCTTTAATTTACAGTCTTTACTTTTCATAGGATAACCTCAAACACAATATTCATGGTGGAAAGTGTCATCCAATCACAGCTGACTTATGGCAACCATTGTGGGGCTTTCAAGGCAAGAGATGTTCAGAGGTGGTTTGCCATTGCCTGGCTTTGCATATTGACCCTTGTATTCCTTAGTGGTCTCCCATCCAAATACTAGCCATGGTTGACTCTGCTTGGCTTCCAAGATCTGACAAGACCAAGCTAGCCTGGACTATCCAGGTCTGGGCAAACACCAGTATTATGAGAAAGGGAAAAAGTTTCTATCCATTTTCTCCACACCATGCATAGCTACCTCATGCTAACATTCACCCACCTGTTCTCCCCAGACTGAAAGTTCCAGTTGCCCTATAAACAACCTCAAATGACTTTCTCCTTGTCTCACTTTCAGTGTCTTCTGCTTCCAGCCTTGCATTGCTGGTGATGATCCTTATTCATAGTACACAATGAACAAAATCCTTGATAATACATTGCAGATTGCACGGTTGCTGTGCATTGCTGGTGGAAGGAGAGATCCTCATTTTTTCTTGCTAAAGCACCATCACTCCACTAGTTACAGAACTCACTTCCGTGTGCACAGAGTTACAGTATGACCAATGTTTATGAATCTCAACCCAGCTGGTGCTGTCAGTGCAAAAGAACCGCAGTCATTTGACTGCCAGAGGATACACACAATGAAACGCTAATTTGTTCTGCTGCTGTTCCAGCTTGTTACCCACCTCTGGTAGCTAGAGAAGTGCTTAATTACTAGAGCAAGTGTCCGGGAGCTCTCTAGTTAAGGTTTTATGAAGCCACAAAGAAGGAGCTCAACTAGCAGTTCCCATGCCTGGTGTGCTAAGAACCTGAGGCCTCCTCAGTTCTAATTTTATATCTGTTCTTACTTAGTTGGTGGCATAGGAAAGTCACTATTCTCTAAATCTCAACACCAGTCCACTATTTGCAGTCTGGGGATAATAATACTGCCCTGTTTTTTAGCACTTTTAAAAGGATTGCAGCCCAGTTCTGAATCAGTGTAAGGCAGCTTTATATTTGCAAGTTTCAAATTCTGGAAATGTATTATATATGTCAAATACTATGATTTCATTTTGCCTTTCATGTTGCTCAGCAAGGTGTAAGCCATCCAAAACAATGGCTACTTTTTAGATTTGACTCTCAGCATCTGTGATGAGGACAGACACACAGTCTCTCAAGTCTCAAGGCAAATTCAAACCAGGTCAGTATCACAGATGAAGGCTGACTCACACATGCATGTAAATTGCTCAATGTGCCATTTTCATTACTATCCACTGGGCATGCAAACCATCTACATTGGAAAATATTTAAAGAAAGAGGGAGGATGGAGACTTGAATACCAGAATCTTTTTTGTTGTTGTTTTGTTACAGGGCTGCAAGTATTTCCCCACAACTAGCCACCTTGCCTACTCCTCTTCCCTCAGTACTGTCACCAGAAGAAATCTAAACTTGCATGTGGGAAGCGTGGGAAAGGAACCACAAGAGAATGAGCAGGAAGCACATAAATTTTACCTGGTCTGTACATTAATCATTAACTTCCCATAACTTTAAATTACATTCTGAATAAAACTTTGTCTTAAAGGTGCAACTTAACTCCTGCTTTGCTTAAATAGTTCTGTGGTTGGCTAATTGGTCAATGAGAAACTGACCTTCTCATTGATCAGACTTTGAATCACAACAGTCTGGTCCTTAGGACAATATCCTCCAAACTTCTGAAAATGAAACACTTCTTTTTCTGAGTGAAAATTGAAGGTCCTCTTCACTTCTGCTCTACCCAGATTTACATCTGCTCTACTGGTATAAGAATCAATCACTCTTGGAAGATCCCACTATCTGTGTGTCTATATGAAACACTGATCTTGATGCGTCTCTGGACTGGAAAGAATTAAGGATGTAAAGTGTCATACAGAGACTCAACAGGCAGCCTTTTCTGAATGTGAGTTGTGCTTTGTCAGAGCATTGACACTGATAGGATGATCCAATTATACCAAATGCAGATGGGCATACATTGACTTGTACCTGGTGGAGGCTGATTGCAAGAAGACAAGATAAAACAGAGAGAGAGAGAGAGAGAGAGACTCTTCAAGAAGGCACAGAGAGAGATATTCCAAGAAGGCTCTTGTGATTTAATTACCGGTAATTTTATTGCTCACAGGACTGTAGTCATCTCTCATGGCACTTTAGCGTTCCTGTCAGTTTGAGAACTACTTCTTTAAGAGGCTGGCTCTTTGGCCAAGTGGAGGGGAAAGCAGAAATGGCCAGTTTGGCACCACGTGAATCTGCCTTATTCTGAATCAGCTTAGTCTATCAAAGTTAATATTGTTTATTCAGATTGGCAGCGGCCTCTGAAAGTCTCAGGCAGAGGCCTTTCGCATCACCTCCTACCAGGAGATGCCAAGGATTGAAACTGTGACCTTCTGCATGCCAAACAGAGTCTCTACTACTGAGCAAGAGTCTCTCCCCAAGATGCCTTCTGATGCTGATTCCAAACAAGTTTTGAGTTCACATTAATAAATTGTCTCTTTATAAATAGAATACATTTGCCTGGTTAGGTTTCCATGATGGCTTTTAGTTTTTCTCTAGCTATCTGGAATTGTTTTTCAGGAAAAGGCATATACAGCCAGTAATGGTACATTGGGCAAAACTGTTGTGCAGCCATGTTAATCTTGTCTAACATTAAACAAAAGAGCAATTCTTAATATCGTGCTGTTGTTCTGTGCTTTCCTTTTGAAAGTGATGTGAAAGCATCTTTCAAGGAAAGCAGCCAGTTATGACATTTCCAATAATATAGTAATTTTGTTTTCTTACTTTTAGGTTGATGCTTTAAAAAAAAAAATCCCAAGAACAATATTTCATATCCCTGCACTAGTAAGAAACTTTTCTCCCCATTATATTTTGATTTTTTTTTTTGTTCTTTTTCTGGCACAGAAGTAATCAATAAGGAAGTTGGAGCTCACCTCAATATATAAAAAAGACCTTTGTATTTTCAGCTGATGGTATTGCAGAAAGGTCTAGTACTGGTGTCACGCTATTATTCCGTTGCCTTTTCCCATTGACATGGAGTTTGCTTGATATGTGTATACCTTTAATTAAATGGGTCTGATTCCTTAAGAATTGGAGAAGTCCAACCCCACCCCTTCCAGTTATTGAGAATTTGGCATGGTAAAGAGATAGTTTGTTTTTAAAAAAATCATTGTTATAGATTAGCATTTTCTGAGTCCAGTTCTAAGTATCTGAACAACTCAGATACTTGTGGCATTTCCAATGATTCCAGCAGCAACAGCAAAACTTCCTTGCATACCACCAACTCCCTCACCAATTTAGTGCTGAAGCTGGATAGGAATAGTGATTCCACCTCTCTCTCATTGTTGTTCTTTGTCCCCCCCCCCCCATATCTGATGTTTGCTAGCCTGAGCGATTTCCATCTCCCAGCTCAGTCTACAACCCCATCCCCAACCAAGAACTGGTGTCAGTGCTTGCCAGCTGTTTATGGTATATCATTTAAGCCCAAGATCAGTGCCAGAGATGCAGCCTCTTCCGGTACTGCCAAAGTAGTCCCTTAATTATCTAGTTCATCACTTTTTAATATCTAGCTTTTATTTATTTAAACACAATAGAACAATCAAACTTGTTAAAGGAAGCTTTGAAAATACATATTACAAAAACAATTAAAAACAAAAGATAATTAAACATGCACGGTATTGTCCCCCAGGATAAGGGAAGAGAGAAATTAAGAATGGGTGACCATATTTCAAACATAACCAGAATGTCCATAAGAAGGAGGCATGGCAGTGAGAAAGCAATTCAGCCAGATAAAGTAAAGGAAAGTGAGACAGTTACAAACATGTCTCCTTCCTGATCCTCTTTCCAACTAAAGTGGCTCTGGATGTTACACTAGCTAGCCATGAAGGTTGAACTCCCAGCTGCTGAATGCCAAGTCATGAAAGGGAAACTATATGGGATCCAGCATTCCTGGATGAAGATGTTGAGCTGGCTTGCATTACCAGAATTTGCTTTGATGAAAGAGAAGAGTGGACTGTCACAACAATGTTCACAAAATTTCTCAGTGCAACAGCTGATACTGTGTTCTGCCACCAGGTGGGAGGAGAACCCCAGCAACAAAAGTCTCACAGCAGTGGTTCTAGGGTCACAGTCCAAAGTCCAGGGTGAGGTAACATATTCCAAAAAACAAAGTCTAAAAGCAGTCCAAGGACCACCTAACAAAATTCCAAGAACTGACAGCAAGCAAAACAGGCAACTGGTGAACTACCCAACAAGAAATGCAGACACCAAACTGGCTCCAGCTTCGCTCCAGATTTATATAGGAATTTCTCTAAAGGTGATGTTGGCCCCACATTTGGCTTCTCTCAACAATCTGAGTCAGCTCTTCTACTCATGAGGAGTAGTGGGGGGGGCGCATTCTGCAGTGACTTATTGGTTTATCCTGGCACTCCCTCTCAGGGGGAGCTCTCGGGCCACCAAGTGTGCACTCCTGCACCTTGTCCAAGCCTTGGTCCCTTGCTAGACTGTCATCTTTGTTCCTGACATCTTTCAGGATACCTTGGGAGGTCTGCAGCAGGTGGGTCTATGCTGGAACCTCCTACCTAGAGTATCCTGCTGTCTCAGGGAACTACACTGGTCCTTTCAGGGAGGCCCTGAGAAACTGGCCTCAAGGGGAGGGTCTGCCAAGGCAGAGCTTGGGGAATGATTGTCCTCTTCCTCTGATGAGGACTCATACTCCCTCACTAAACTGGGTTGGTCCATGACATGTTGCTTAGTTGCTGAAGGAGGTAGTGTTATAATAGTCTATCTGGATTCCAACTTCATTGCTGAACATCATATATGCCAGTTTCCAAATCTTTTTTTTTTTTAATTCTAGGTTGGGTTTATGAGTTGGGATTTTGTTGGTGTGCTACTTATCCCACTGCCCGGTCTCCTTGCCAGTCTTAGCTGGCCTGAAAATTGAGCTCCAGGTATGGGGATCCTTCAGTATTTATACTGAGCCTCTGATAACTGGGGCAGCTCAAGATTTCATGAAAACCATGGAGCTGTCTCTGTAAACACTAACAGAGGTGGACACTAACAGGAGATGACTGGCCTGGGGATTCCAGTACTCCTGGGGAGGGGAAGATATGACGGTGGGACGAGGCAGAATTTCAAGGGAAGGAGATCGAGACATAATAGTGCTCGACCCCCCTCCAGCCTCCGTCCCATCCCGACGGTGACAGGTAGTAGGGCCAGGTTGAACTACTCGCCTCCGTCACTGGTGTTATGCAATGCCAGGTCCATCAATAATAAGACCTCTGTCCTGCGGGAGTTTTTGTCCGAACAGGACATGGACCTGGCTTGCGTGACCGAGACCTGGGTGTGTGAGGGGGAGATAGTAGCTCTCTCCCAGACCGTTCCCCCGGGATACTCGGTCTTTCACCAGTCACGGACTAGCGGGTGGGGGGGGGAGGGGTGGCACTTCTCATACGAGAGACTTACTCCTTTAGGGCTCTTCCGGCTCCAGAGATCCCAGGCATTGAATGTGTTGGCCTGATGTGGGATGTTGGGGAAGGGTTGGCGATCTGGCTGGTGTACCGAACGCCTAACGCACCGGCCGGCGCCTTACCATCCCTGGTGGAGGCCGCGGCGGGCTGGGCGTTGGAGCACCCAAGGCTTTTGGTCTTGGGTGACTTCAATGTCCATGCCGATGACGCAGCCTCCAGCCAGGCGATGGACCTGGTGTCATCCATGGCGACACTAGGACTCTCCCAGGTTGTTACAACGTCCACTCAACAGGCGGGACACATGTTAGACCTGGTCTTTGTGGCCGGAATATCAGTGACTGATATTGCAATGGAAACAGTGCCATGGTCAGATCACTTTGCCCTGAAGGCTCGTATGGAGGTGTCAGCCAAAACCTGTTTAGGCGGAGAGCGTATTTTAGCTCACCCGCGGAGCCTGATGGACCCGGCACGGTTCCTAACGGCCCTACGGGACACCTGGCCCACTGGCGATTCCCTGGATGATCTGGTAGAGTCCTGGAATGATGGGCTCTCCCGGGCCATCGAGGAGATCGCACCCAGGCGCCCTCTGCGCCCCCACAGCTCTCGGTTAAACCAGGTGCCCTGGTTTAACCGGGAGCTGCGGCAACAAAAGCGGGGACTCAGATGACTGGAGAGGCAATGGCGGCGTACTCGAGATGAAGTGACCCGAACATCTTATAGAGAGAGTTTAAAGGCCTATGAGATGGCAATCAAATCTGCAAAGAAAGCATTCTTTGCGGCTAAGATTGCGTCCGCAACTTCGCGCCCGGCACAACTGTTCGACATAATTAGAAGACTTACAACGCTGCCACAAGGCAGACCAAATTCTATTGAATTGGAAATAGGCTGTGAGGCTTTTGCGAAATTCTTTGCGGATAAAATCACGTCACTCCGCCCCGACCCCCCTGCCAGTTTTGAGACAGTTAGCGAAACTGAGGCCCCGAGCCTGTCTTTGGATTATATTCTGGATGGCTTTAGCCCCCTCAGCCTGGAGGAAGTTGACAGGATTCTCTTATCGGCTCGCCCAACAACTTGTAAATTGGACCCATGCCCTTCCTGGCTTATTAAATCCTGCCAGAGGGATCTCAGTTATCCTGTACGGGATACCATAAATAGATCCCTGACAGAAGGGCATTTTCCAACGCCGCTCAAAGAGGCTGTGGTCCGTCCCCTCCTAAAAAAACCATCTTTGGATCCGGCCCAATTGGCACACTAGCGGCCGGTCTCAAATTTGCCCTTTTGGGCAAACTTATTGAGAGGGCAGTGGCGATGCAGTTACAGACTTTCCTGGAGGACGCTTCCGTCCTTGATTTGAGTCCGGCTTTCGCCCGGGACATGGGACGGAGACGGTGTTGGTTGCCCTTGTGGATGACCTTCAACGGCATCTGGATCGGGGTGGCTCGGCGGTGCTGATGCTGTTAGACCTGTCGGCTGCGTTTGACACGGTCGACCATCGGCTACTGACGTGCCGCCTCACCGACGCGGGGATTCAGGGGTTGGCCTTACAGTGGCTTTCCTCTTTCCTGGAAGGTCGGGGACAAAGGGTCACAATTGGGGGGGAGCTATCCCGGAGGTGCACACTTGATTGTGGTGTGCCCCAAGGGGCGGTTCTCTCCCCGATGTTATTCAACATCTACATGCGGCCTCTTGCCCAGATTGCCCGAAGGTACAGGCTAGGGTGTCACCAGTACGTTGATGACACCCAGCTCTATCTACTGATGGACGGCCAGCCGGTCTGTGCCCCGGAAAATCTTGATCGGGCACTACAGGCCGTGGCTGAGTGGCTCAGACTGAGTGGGCTGAGGCTAAATCCTGCGAAGACAGAGGTCCTTTGCTTGGGTCGCCGCGGGCCGGGAGGGGGAATCCCCCTACCAGTTTTTGACGGTGCGCCGCTGACAGCGGCGGACAGGGTCAGGAGCTTGGGGGTGCTATTGGAGCCTTCCCTAAAGATGGAGGCTCAGATAGCAGCCGCTGCCAAGTCCGCGTTTTTTCATCTTAGGCGAGCAAGGCAGTTGGCCCCCTTCCTGGAGCGCGACGACCTAGCAACAGTGATCCATGCTATGGTCACCTCGAGGTTGGACTACTACAATGCCCTCTACATGGGGTGCCCCTGTCCCGAACTCGGAAATTGCAGCTGGTGCAGAATGCCGCGGCCCGGCTGTTATTGGGTCTCCCAAAGTGGGGACACATTCGGCCGGGTCTTCGGACCCTGCACTGGCTTCCAGTGATATACCGAGTCCGGTACAAGGTGCTGGTTATTACCTTTAAAGCCCTATATGGCCTGGGACCTGCCTACCTGAAGGACCGTCTCTCCCCACATGTTCCCCAGAGAGTACTGAGGTCGGGAACACAAAATCTCCTCACTATCCCTGGGCCAAAAGAAGCCCGCTTGAAATCCACCAGAGAAAGGGCTTTCTCCATTATGGCCCCTACATGGTGGAATCAGCTGCCGGAGGAGGTGAGGGCCCTGCGGGACCTTGTCCAGTTCCGCAGGGCCTGTAAGACGACCCTCTTCCGGCTAGCCTACACCTAGCTAAGATGAGAACTCAATGTAGCTTGCCAGACTTCTGTTTTTTGTTTTATATGTATTTGGAACGTTTACTGGTTTTTAAGGTTTTAACTGTTTTAAATGTTTAATGGTTTATATATTTAAATATTGTTTAATTTTTATGTTGATCAATTGCTGGAAGCCGCACTGAGCCACTTGTGGGAAGGGCGGGATACAAGTCACAGATAAATAAATAAAATAAATAAATAAACATTGAACTCCTTGCATATAGCAGGACAACTGATGCTTTGGTGTTAAAGGGTGGGAGAGTGGTAAGAATTTTATATTTAATGACTCAGTTCTTATACTCAGATCTGGTTGGGTTTAGATTAATAGTGATATAATGCCCATCAGGGCTGAGGAACCAGTTAGGATGCTCAGCTGTCATAGAAACAGTGATATACTTTCCCCCCCTGAGAGCTCTATGGGATTTTCTGACTAATATGGTTGACAGTAGCGTAAATTAGTTAGTGAGCCTCTGGAGTCAGAAGGCCACCAGCATGATAGACATTATTGCTCCTAGGTGCTTTCTTTTGCATTACATTCAGCTCCTACATTATATTCAGGGGGAATTAGTTGTAGTGATAGCCAAAACTACAGTGGATAAATACGGAATCTGACTGTACTCAAGCTAGAGCCTATTAGGGCTTACTCAGTGATGCTGATGGTGGGAAAGAGATTAGACCTTTCTTTCACCACTGCACCTACACACTGTCATCCTACAATCATATTTCATATTGTATAGAGGATTGTTCACTGTGACCAATTTGTGAAGCACTTTGTACATAAAATCACTTGCATACAATCTAACGTATATCATATTCATAAGATAGTCATTGAATGTTTCCACAGCTTCTGCTAGGTTTCTGTGGATATTTTTTTCAGATAGTATAATCTGAGGATGTGGGCAGAACAATTCAATTGTCTGTCTTGTCAGATCTTGGCTAATAAAATCTGCCTAAGCAAATTGTTTGTAAATTATGACTATTATTAACATCTATCTAATGGAGAGTTCAGTTCTGCTGGCCTTAAAAGAGGTAGTGGTAGAGCAAAGAAAACCGCCTTTGACAAAACAATCTGAATAGCTTCCAGTGTCCCATTTCTGCATAAGACTTTGGGAAAAGTGGTGACCTCAACTCTGTGTATGCCTGGATGAAAGTAATTACTTTCTCCATTTCCATCTGGCTCATGTTCTAGACATGACATTGAACATCATATTCAGGGCAAAGCCTGACACAGCTATTCTACACAGGCTTTCCAGGATTCACAAATACAATGACAATAGGTAAAGCAAGATACAAGAGAAGGGTCTACAAACCAGTCCAGAGTCAGAGATCCAAAAGAAGGAAGGTTCAGGGCTTGGGAAACAGTGCAGGGTACAAGGTCTGGGTCTCAAGCTGTAGGAGCAAGCAAGGTTAAGAGAATACAAGGCAGCAAGTCTGGCCAAAGCTCTGTTCACTAAGCAGGTCAGCTCACAAAAGGATATGGCAAGCAAAGTTGCTTCCAAGCTTTACTCAGCATGTTCCTTTTATCTGCCTCCTTTTGCTAACTCATCCCCCAAGGGCCAGATGTTGTTCTTTTACCACTGCAATCATCATCCTCCAGGTACAGGTCTTTACAGCTTCCCTATCAGCCTGTCAATCCTGGTTGTGTAAAGACTTCCACTTCAAGAATTAACACTGATCACTGCTGGGCAGGTCTTCTCTCTAGAGCTATCAAGCACATTCTCCTCCTTCTATGCTCTGCTGGTTCAGGAAAAACTGGTAGCAACTGAGGCTCTGGCCTTTGTGTCATCTCTTTTTTCTCCTACCAGAATGAGAAGCCTGGCCATGACTAAAAAGCATTCTCACTTCCCCATGCTTCCCCCATTGGGTCTGCTTCTCAACCCAGCTGTTCAGATGGGTATTCTGCTGGTGTGAGACCTGACTCTTCCAATTCCTCCAAGGAGAAGCAGGTGGCAGCTGATTAGCCCATTACACTGAAACTGATTTGGTCATCTCAGTTGATGAATTATACTAGTCTATGGACCAGTAGGGGGTAGTATACTTCTGTTGGTTCTCTTGGATCTATCAGTGGCTTTCAGTATCATTGATCATGACATTCTTTGGGCCACTTATCTCTCATGCTGATTGATATTTACATGAAATTGGTGGGGGAAATGATACAGAGGTTGTCATCATCATTATGGTGGTGATACTCAACTCTATCCCTCATTTTCCAAATAATTCCAGAGAGGCAATCAATGTGCTAAGCCAGTGTCCGCAGGTGGTGAGGGACTAGATGTGGTATGAAGAAATGAAATCCATAGAAAAGAAGTGCTATGGTCTAGGAGTAAGCTTTAGGGGTCGGCATGAAATGAGAAAATGTGGTTCAGTTCAAGGTTTGTGATGTGCCCCATCTGTAAATCACGGACCATCACAAATTTGATCTGCATTATGAACTGGTTCAGTTTGTGAGGCCTGGTAGTGCCCCCTCCCAGTGTGCTAGAGACACCAAACTTGCAGGGGATCTCCATCTGACTCTACTCTACCTGCCCTCCAATTTGGATTTACAGGGTCCAAGTTACTGCTCCCTCAAAGAAGGTGATCCCAGGAAAGTGCTTTCTGGGGGAATGATTGCCAGTCATTTCTCCAGAAATCACTTTCATAGGGGCACCTTCTTTGAGGGGCTGTAACTAGGACCCCATGCATCCAATTCTCACCAAACTTGGAAGGCAAGTAGAGGAGAATCAGAGTTTGTTGTCTCTAGCTTTCTCATGGTCTGTTCTGTACACTATTGAACCTCCTGCATCTGTCAAAATGACCATTTGTCAGCTGTTATTTTGACAGGCACAGGTTCAGGAGGTTCAGGAGTATATAGAATGGCTGTTGTGCAAGTGAAAGACATCAAACTTGGAGGGCATGTAAAGCATCTGGGGCACATCATCTGTGAGTTTGGTTTGGGAGTCTGGATCCATTATATGGGAGTTTGGATCCATTCTATACACTCGAACCTGTTGAACCTGTGAATGTCAAAATGACCAAAATTCAAGAGTATATAGAACAGATTTAAGTTTATTACAATTTATTTGCAATTCCACATTTAAGCAGTAGCTTGAGAAACATCTCCAGAGTCTCTATAGGCCACTCATGATGCAGGAAATAAGAACTGAATTGGTATACAGCAGCAAGTGTATTTCTTTTAAAGCTAATCTGGGGGCATGAAGATCTGGACAAGAGACTTGATATCAGGTCATTTAGATATAAACTGAAAAGAAGGTGAGCAACCAAACAACTTTGCCTCACTCTGCTATTGATGGTGAAACTCTCTGAGAGTTGTCCCTCAGCACTGCAGCAGACCTGGGCAATAGTATTAGTATACAAGATCTTAATTACCCATAGTAGTCTTTTATCAATGGATAGGTCCACCAGTTTCTTCCACAGCTTGCTTTGGCTGACTGAATTGAATGCTCCCTTAAGATCCATAAAGGCCATGTAAAGCTTCCTGCTAGGACTAGCTGCATATTTTTCTGCTAGATGAAAGAGTGTTAAACAGTGATCAATAATGGAAAAGCCTCTTCTAAAACTGATTTGTTCCCAGCCCAGGATTTTATTGGTCTCGATCCATTCCACTAATCTTTGGTGCAAAAGGAAAGAGTATAATTTCCCAACAGATGATAGGAGGCTAATTGTCTGATAGTTGGCCGTATCAAGCCTATTGCCCTTTTTAAAAACTGGAACACTTATAGAATGCTTCCAAAGGTGCGGGGGATTTCTACTTTCTGATTTATCTGAGAGAAAACATGTGCTAGGATTCTTCCCCACCACAATGGATTTAGTATGAGAAGCTCAATTGGGACCTTATCTGGGCCAGGGGCCTTGCCAGCTCTCATTTGACAGATCCTATTGCATACCTCTTTCTTCAGTACAGGGGCCCAATGAGGGGGATCATCTGGCATTCTATCCTCTACCTGAGTATTGTTGGAAGAATTAGAGTGAAACAGTTTCTTAAAATATCTCATCCATCTGGAAACAGACATACATGATGGCAAATTGGATCTTAAATGAATGAACACAGAAAAAACTTTTTAAAAAACTAAATAAATCATTGTTGTTAAGTGATATAATAAGGAAGCTTCAGCCTTTGTACTTCTCTCTTTTTATCCATTTTTGTGGTCCAGTAATTCCCCTGGGACATATAAAGTAGTATCTCTTTTAAATTCCCTATGCACTTGCCAAATCCTTTTTTCATAGTTTTGCACTCAGAATAGAACCGCTTGTTTTTTTCCTGAAGTTTGGACATGTTTGTGGGCTTAAATGGGCATAGGTAGAAAGACTCACATAAGGTAAAGAGATCATATAGTAGATCTAGTGAGGAGATAACTGAATAAGATCTAAAGATTTCATCCCTGATAAAGCTGACTTCAGTTGACTGCAGCATACTCTGAATGCTCCTTTCCAATTGCTGGGGCTAACTCAGCATATTTCATTACCCTGCTGCAGCAAGTGCCCTTGTCCATTTATGGGAGGTGACTCTCAACTTGAGACATCAAAATGAAAGAGATGGATAAATGATCTCCATCCGTAAATTCCTGTACAGAAAAACTCTTTATCAAGTGTAGAAAATCAAAAGCCACCAGGAGGTAATCAATAACACTTGCCCCGCTGGCATTAAAAAATGTAAAATCTCCCCTATAATCAGCCTCCATACATCCATTTAATATGGTCAGTCCCTTTACTAAAGAAAATTCAAAGAGTCTCAGGTCTGCTCTATTGATACAATTATCCATTGATGACTTTGAGGTCATCAGAGAGAATTGGCTATCCTCTAGGCTGAACCCTAGCCAAGTAGCTAGCAAGGCCTTGTTATCACTACCAATTCTGGTATTGAAGTCACTTGCTAAAACAGCTATTGCATCTGGAAAAGACTCCATTAATTGATCATTTATGGTATTCCAGTTTTTTATTTTATTGCCAAACTAACAGTGCCAGATCTACATATTTTTTGAGGGGGGGGGGCAAGAGTAAAAAATGTGCCCTCATTCAAAAAATGGTATTTGTGGGGGAGGCAGCACCAGCACTAGAGTGCTGCCTTCCCCACCTTGGGGGAGGGGAAAACTCAGGGCTGCTTTTTCCACCCAGCTCATTTCCCTGGGGCTGGCAGCCACTAGGGGCAGGTAAAGGGCAGCTGTGGTGGCTGTGTTGCCGCTACCAGGCAGCATCCGCATCCTTCCCTTCACCCCCCCCCCCAGTGCTGGTGTACTTGCCTCCTCTGCCACCACCGCTCCTCTTGAGGAAGTTTCCTCCCCCTCTTCTCCTTCTTCCCCTCCCCCATTTTTCGCCGAGCCCACCTGCCTTCAGCTGCACAACTCCTTGGGGGAGAGGAGAGGACTTCTTTTCTTTTCCCTCGCCGTGCACTGCCCACCCCCCTTCCCTGCCAATGGGGTTTCCAAAACAAGGTTGGGCTGGGCATGGACTCCTGGTAGCCCCTGAGACCAGGCCTGATGCTGATGGCTATCGCCAACTCACACCCCCAGCATCAGCTAGTCAACTGCTGCCCCTTTGCTGCCTCTGTCTGCCTGCAGGACCCTTCCAAGCTGGAGGCTGGCGGGGCAGAGAAGTGCCCCAAGCCCCACCACCATGGCCAGGCCAGCGGGGAGGCAGCTGTGGCAGCCAGGGCGGGTGGCGGAAGAGGAAGCAGAGCAGGAGGCAAGAAAGAGAGGCGGGAAAAGCAGCTGATTTGCCAGGCTGCTGGCTCGCTCCTTTCACTTGTCCCTCGGGGAGCGCCTAATTCGGTGCCCCCACCCAGGCGCCACCCAGGGCAAGGTACCCATGAGCTCCCCCCCCAAATCTGGCCCTGGCAGGAAGTAAATAAAATGAAGCAAAAATCAAAAGGTAGTTATCCAAAGTAACCAAGACAGCCAACACCAAATCATGAGAAATCAAGCAATCATATGGAAATCAAACAAGTTAGACTGGTCCTAGTTCTCCCTCCCCTAATCCCAAATGAGGCTTTTCTTATAAATGAGATGTTCCCAGGCAGCATAACTTCATTTAAGGCCCATGTTTCTTGGAGCAGAATAATGTCATTTTGGGATAAAAATATGGTGACATTTGGCAACTGAATTTTGCTAATGTTCCAACTGAGTATTTTGAGTTGATTTGTCTCCACTGGTCATGAATCATCACACTGTTCAATACCAGGAGCATAAGGAACAGAGCATCCATTTTTAGACCAAATATGAACACTTGGTTCAAGTGGAACTGTTGTAGGGATAGCAGATTGTTCAAGTGGTATTGGAGCAAGGGGTAGCAGATCGTTCAAGCAATACTGAAACTGGGGTAGCCAGTCATCCTCTCTCCATGAGAGGAACACCCAAGCAGGTTTTATTCCTTTTTTTAAAAAAATAAAATTTATTACAATTACTTCAGCAGTTACATTCCTTCATATTCCTTACAAACTAATATACACTTAAATCATAATTCAGTCCATAAAATATATATCAGTCTATAAGGCATTTTTAACAATTTTTTGTCCACACATGAGAATCCCAAACAAAAAAAAATTAAAACAGAAAGCAAAGATGGATTATATCATAGAGTTAAACACTAATTAATAATAATTAATACTCTTCCATTCTAATTAACCATTTTCATATACCTAACCTCTTATTCCCATTTCTTACATCTTTTACTCCATTACCTTTCTCGTCATTAGTTTTATTTTGTATCCATACATATAATTTCTCCCATTTTTGATTTGCCAATACTTTGGATTTCTCATTAAGTATTGCCATCAGTATATCCGCTTCCGCAGCTTGTAACACCTTATCTATTAATTCTCCCATACTTGGGGTTTCCTCTAACCTCCAATATTTTGCATATAATATTCTTGCGGCGGTAAAAATATGGATAACCAAATGGGCATCCTCTTTACCCACATAATTCTTTACCAAAGATAACGGTATAATTTCCGGCTTAAATTGAATTCCTTTTTTCAACATTCCCTGCAAAATTTCATATACTCTATTCCAATATTTTTTTGCCTTACTACATGTCCACCATAAATGGTAGAATGTACTCATTTTTTTTTTCCACATTTCCAACATTTTGGAGATAAACCTGAATTAATCTTTGCTAATTGGACTGGTGTAATGTACCATCTATGAAAGTAGGTTTTATTCCTAAAATGGAATTCCATCTGCCATTTTTTGTTGCGTGTAGAAGGTCATGTATGATTGGCCTTGATGAGGCTTGCCGTAGTTTGATAGATGTATATTTTTTAAAACAACCAGGAGTCTTTCAATCTACCTTGGCTTCCCCACAAAAGTTTTAGCATGCTGCCCTCACTCCCCTGCTCTCTGTTTGAGTGCCTGATTTTAATTTATTTAGCTTGTAGCTTTTGCATGTGCATGATAATACTAGATTGCTCTAAGACCAGAAGGGCTCTAAATGAATCTAGAAAGCTGTTATCAACTGCATTTAAATCTATATTTAATAGGGACATGTAACTTTTGCTTAGGTATCAGATCACTATTTCCACTCTCCATGAACTGGTGCTGCTTATGTTTGTCAGGAGATGATAGGTCAATCGGCAGGTTCTATTTCCCATTGATGGGGGGAGGAGCTAATTTTTTAGCTTATGTGGCTGGGTTTGTTTAATTGGGATCAGATGGGTAACAGATATTACTTTGAAAGACCTCTGGGGAAATATGCCAGTCAGGCTTAGCCATAATCAGAGATGGAATTCTGGAAGAGAAAAAAAAGAGAAGCATCACTCCGTCAGAACAGATAAGGCCTGTCAGTGTTTCATAATATTTTAGAGCTATGTTTTCATTTTTTTTTATTTAATAGGGTTGGGGGTGGGGAGGTAATTGGAGGCAAAGGTGGGGAGGTGAGTAAAGACCAAGGGTTGGTTGGTGGGAAGAAAGCAAGGGTGGGGATGAGTGAATGTCATGGGTGGAGGGAATAGTAGAGTGCCAGGGGTGCAGGAGTAGATGAAAGAAAAAGGTGGTTGGGAGATAGGTTGTAGTTGGAGGGGGTGGGAAGTTGGGGGTGGGTGGGGGGTGAAAAGACACCAAGGCAGGGGAGTAAATGCCTTCACTTGGGTGGGTGTGGAAAGACATCAAGGGTGGGAAAGCGCTCACCCAAAACCTCTTTCTGGAACCTGTTGTATTTTTCTTCACAATGGGCCTTATTCCTAATAGGTTAAAAAATTAATTAAATTCAGTGAGTTAGTAACTCAGGATAGATTGGTTAATAGCTATAACTTATAAACAAGCAGTGCTACCAGACAGTAGAACAAAGGTCAGGGAAACAAACCAGGAAGAAATGAAGCTAAAAAGAATAGCAGTAAAATAGATATAAAAGTACCAAAGCTTAAACTGAAGTTAAGCAAAATGAAACTACTCCCTTTTAGCAGCCCACAGTCCATGAGCATCTAATCCCTCTCAGCAAGGAACTGGAAATCATTTTGGTATTATAATAGTTCTCTTTGTATCTATGTGTGAGATGCAGGAACGCTGTATTAGGCTTTTGATTCTGTTTCTATCATCTTTGTTTCTTCAGCAATTTAAAGAGTTTTATTAGTTATCCATCAAGGTTTTTCTTTTCTTTTGGCTATAGGAATAGTCTTTGCACAATCTTTCTTTGTAGTATCTCTGGTTTCAATCCATAGAGTCAGCGTAGTGTTCATTGAGATTCCAGAACAAAAGAACTCTTTCTTCAGAAATAAGTTTCTTTATTGGATACACAATGTTTCTACTGGAGAAGACCATTGAAAGTGATAACATACATTGGATGGGTGCTAGCATATATTGGCAGTCCCCTTTAAATCAAAGGCAGGCCCCTTTAAATCATTCTTAAAACAAAAGTTGCTTTCTCCCTCAGAGGTGTTTGATTCACACGCCTGCTATCTGTCTTTCCTGAGTCTACCCACACTCCCCCTTTCGCCTGGCGGCCTTGCCTGGCCTGGGAAACGGCGCGGTGTCTCTCTATGTGCTGCCAGCCGTTTATTGCCCCTGGCGCCCAAGGCCTCCCTCCCTTCCACTGCCTCCCTCTGACATACCTTGCATTCTACTAAAGGGCGAAGAGGTTAGTCCTGAATAAATAAACAGTATGGGCAATATGGTTAGTATCGATAGGAAGCGATTGAACACAAGCTGACACATAGTTCTGGATCACGTTCACTTGAACTTAGTAATACAAACCTGTTCTTTACATAGTTTAAACTCTTCAGAAATATTGATTTTGGCACTATGAATGTTTTGGTGTTTTTTTCAGCTTTATTCTAATTTTTGATGTTAATAATTCATTATCTACATCACAATTGGCTCCTGGTCTTGTTTTACTAGAGAGAATAGAGCTCTACTATTCTTTGATTCCACACTATGCCGATAGTAAAGTGGGCCAGAATTCCATCACAACAGGGGAGACTCAGGCTTTGGGAGGTTCAACCTCTACTTCCTTCTTGCTAGAACATCAGCAAAGGAAGATCAGCATGGCTCTGTCTGGATGTGAATGACTAATAACACCTAATCTCTTTGTTCTGGTATCATCACTGTGATTTTCCATTCTCATTCTCTTCCCCTTCCCTTTTGTGGTTAGTCTTTTAAACTGTAAGCCTGAAGTCAGGGCCCATATCTTATTTTCATTGATAACTAGCACCCACCAATGGCACTCTGCATTAAACTATAATTGCTTTGAGCTGCTTCAGGAGAGAGATTCTTTTTTTGTCTGAAATGCTGAATAAAAATATAACATTCCCCAAGCCCATGATGTCATAGTGTCTTCAGGTCATTTCTCTCTTAACTTTTGTTGCTTAGTCTACCAAGGGCTTTGGACAGCCCATTTTCTCCAGCATGGAAGTTCACTTACACACAAAAAAGCTGCACTGTTTTCTTCCAATTTATTTCTTAATCATTTTAATTCTGCTTCATTACTTCTCAGAAATTGCCAAATGCTAATGCTTTTTCATGGGGTCATTCATTTTAATAAACTGTGCATTTTCACACTGCAATGAAACCCGTCTGGCAGCCAACTTTTTATTAATCATATGTTTTAAATTAAGAAATGTAAAGAAAATGTACATCCTTATAAGCTATGGCAAACCTAAGTTTCTGAAGTAATTTAATCATTCTCTGCTCATGGTAGTTTAATTACTTTCTGGCTACTGAGTTTAATTTTGTCATTGTGTTTAGAGTGGAAATACACTTTTGCTAACCTCTTCTATTCTACAATAGCATTTCTTATCCCCTATTTTCCAAGTGATTGGCAGATTTGCTTCTACCTGTTAGAATAATAGAGGATAATAGAGGTGGGTAATGGTGCTGCCATTTGCTATCCAGACCATGAGAGGAGGTACAGTTGGACATACTTAAGAGGTAAAGAGTCCAGTAGAAGAAAAGAGAGTGTGTTTCTACAAACTTATGCTACAATAAGATTTGTTAGTCTTAAAGGCACTACAGGACTTGTTACTATTTTGCAGCAACAGACTGACATGGGTAGCTCCTCTAGATGCTTCAAGGGATACAGCTCTTCCCATGCGCAGTCACACCTTTGCTAGTAGGCCACCTGATATCCACCTGATATTTGACAGGGCAGGGTTAGCTGGCTGCAAGAAAGGGCCAAGCAAGGTTTGTTAGTACTTAGTACTAGACTGGTGATTAGATCTTTCATATCTAATCTGCAGTGGGACTTTGGGAAGTGTCTAGCTGACTGAAATGTGCAGTTGGTTATTTCCTTTTAAATAGGTCACAATGTGCAGGTCAGAGGGAAACAAAGGTTTATAAAATACAAATAGTATCCAATTTCTGACAAACTCAAAAATTCCCCCTATTCCCAATTTTGTTTCTTCCTTGTGACAATCTTACAAGCCATTGTCAGTTTTCTTGTCCTGAATTTCCCCATCAACATAATTCAATATTCTTTTTTTAATCCATGAACAATGTATGATATGAGCAATAGGAGCAATGTATAATGTACAAATGACACATACCATTAAAATGGTTTAAACATGGCTCACTATGACTGTATATGAAAAAAAATGCGAAAATGCATATTGCTATGTCCCTAATAGAAAGCAACTGATGAGTAGGGATGGGCTTGAACTAGGAAAATGTGGTTGGGTTCAGTTCCTGGTTCATGGCATGCCTGGTTCGTGAACCATCATGAACTTTTAGATGCCAAACATACTAGTTTAGTTTGTAAGGTTTGTGGTGTGGTAGAATGCCCCCTGGGCATGCTAGAGACACTGAACTTGCAAGGGGATATCTTGTAGACTCTCCTCTACCTGCCATCCAAGTTTGGTGAGGATTTATGGGGTTTGAGTTACGGTCTCCCAAAGAAGGTGCCCTCAGGAAAATGGTTTCTGCGGAAATGACAGGCAGAAGTTCAGGAGTGTATAGAACTGATGCTGTGCAAACTAGAGACATCAGAGCCTGATGCTCCTCTACATGCCATCCAAGTTCCACCACACTGTTGTTTTGAAGTTTGGCAAACATTTAGATTGAGCAGAGGCTGTCTGGTAATATATCTGTTCACAAACCACAACAAGCCTTTATGAATTGATTGGAAGTTTGCGGGAAGTTCATGCTGGCTGCCCTGACCCGGATAGCTCAGGCAAGCCAGCCCTGGCTAGAATTCGGATGGGGGACCTCCAAGGAATACCAAGGCTGGGACACAGAGGCAAGCCATAGCAAGCCAGTTCTCTGAGTGTCCAAGCCCCAGTAGGGATCCCTAGAAGTCAACCATGACTTCCAGGCCTGCATGCACATGCACACGCCCACACAATACTCACCCCCCCCCCCAAATGCTTGAAAATTCATGCCAATATTCTGGTGTGTGTGTGGCAATTGTTTTTTTTTTTTTTACTGTGGACTTTTATGTTAATGCAGTAAGGTTTAGAAGCAGTGCTGGATTAAACCCTGTGGAGGCCCCTGGGCAGTCAAAATCTCAGGGTCACTCTCACACATTATCTCCTGCAGGCACCTTTTCAAAAGCCCTTTGACAAAGTTGTGGGGAAGAGGCAGAGAGAGGCTAACTGGCCTGGAGCCCCTAGAGGTGTGGGGGCCCATAGGCTGGTGCCTACTCGGCCTATTTGTTAATCCGGCCCTGTTTAGAAGGTCTGAAGAATGTTAGTGAACATGAGGAATGTTCAGTTTTGATAGCAGACTAGGAAACAGATAAGGGATGCTTATTTATTACTTGTTTATAGGCTGTTTTTCTCTGAGATTCAAGGCAGATTGTAGACTATAAAACAGTATAATCAAATAGACTAAAACCAGCAATGAACAATGCAATCGGACTAGGATTACAGAATTAGAAAACAATGTAAGCAACAAATTGTCTAAGGCAAGTTATACAATTAAATACAGAAAGTGGAATTACAAGTTAAGATAATATGGTAAAAGTAAGGTGATGCCTACAATAATCACTACATTATACTACAATCTTATTTTATTACAAAGGTGCCCTCCTGCTGTTCTCATCTCTTATAAAAATGCCCTCCTAAACATTTCTGTTTTTTTAAATGTTCATGTGTGTATGAGTGTGCACCTGGAAGTCATGGTGATCTCTGCTGGGGGCATGGAGGATATTCAAAGAGGAGGCTGAATAAAGCCTGCCCCTGCCTCCGGCTCTGATATTCCGAGGAGGTCTCCCATTGAAGGACTTGCCAGAGTTGACCCTGCTTAGCTTCCAAGATCTGACACGATCAGACTTGCCTGGGCTATTCAGGTCAGGGCCTGAACATTTATTTTTTGTGGCTTCTATAATATGACAAGTGTGGGAGCCTTTCTGCACCCCCTCAGGCAGGCAGTTTGATAAGCACTGTGAATGCTTTCCAACTTTCCCAATCTTCTCTGCTCTCAACAGCTGAAAGCAAATGAAGCATGCTCACAAGTAACCTCTCCCCACCCCCCCTCACAGAGCCTACATGCACACTGGGAAGTGTTGCCACCATCTGCCCACTAGAGTCTGCTCCACTTTTTACAACCAGCCTCAAGTTACCAGCTGTGAATTCACTGAGCAATCTAAGTCAGTCACAGCTTGGAGATTTTATTTATATAAGGGAGATGATGCTTAGAGGGTCCAAGGATAACCAAAAGTGTGTGGCATGGGGAAGAGAGCATGCATATAGAGTTACAAACAGTTTCCATGCACTAAAAACTCTTCAATAAATTTTCTGGCAGGAATGATATATTGGGGACAGGTACCAGTAAAACTCTAATGAAGGCTCCAAGTCTTATGCTTGTTGAATTTCTTGTAATGGATGTATTTAAAGTCAAACAAGTATATTAGATAAATGTGTTGCAATTAGTGGCTAAAGGTTAGGGTTGTGAATCTCCAGGTAGCATCTGGAGATCTCCTGATATCACATTTGATCTCCAGGTGACCAAGACCATTTCCTCTAGAGAAAACAGCAGCTTTGGAGGGTGGACTCTGACATTGCCCACTAAGATAGGCCATAACCAAAACATGACACCATTATCTGTTTGTTTTTTTTCCTGTCAGTGGTTTATTCACCAAAGCTAGGCACCAAAGCTTAGTAATACCAGATAGCATTTCTGTAATTTTTTTTAATAAATACATTTGCTGGAATTTATTGGCATGATACATGCATTTATGCCAATGTTCTAACTCCCATTAAGTTGCAGAATTTAAGTGCCTAGGATCAAAAAAAGCTGGCCGAGCTGTCTGCTGCCTGTCTGAAGCAGCCATTATACAAACAACAAAGCTGTGAGAAAAAAAGAAATAAGCACTTTGATTTTCACATTAGCACAATATATTGCCTTGATCCAATTTGCTAAGCAGCTATACAAAAAGTGAAAATGTTTGAAAAATATGTTTTATATTTGAAAACTATTTTTCTTGTGAATTTAACTTACTGTATGTCACAGAAATGAGTACACCCCCTCACATTTTGTAAATATTTAAGTTATATTTTCATGTGACAACACTGAAGAAATGACACTTGGCTACAATGTAAAGTAGTGAGTCTACAGCTTGTATAACAGTGTAAATGTGTTGTCCCCTCAGAATTACGCAACACACAGCCATTAATGTCTAAACTGCTGGCAACAAAAGTGAATATACCCCTAAGTGATAATGTCCAAATGGGGCCCAAAGTTTCAATATTTTGTGTGGCCATCATTATTTTTCAGCACTGCCTTAACCCTCTTGGCATAGAGTTCACCAGAGCTTCATAGGTTGCCACTGAAGTCCTCTTCCACTCCTCCATTACAACGTCATGTAGCTTGTGAATGTTAGAGGCCTTGTGCACCTCCACCTTCCATTTCAGGATGCCTCAAAGATGCTCAATAGGGTTTAGGTCTGGAGACATGCTTGGCCAGTCCATCATCTTTACCCTCAGCTTCTTTAGCAAGGCAGTGGTTGTTTTGGAGGTGTGTTTGGGGTCGTTATCACGTTGGAATACTGCCCTTTGGCCCAGTCTCCAAAGGGAGGGGATCATGTTCTGCTTCAGTATGTCACAGTACATGTTGGCATTCATGGTTCCCTCAATGAACTGTAGCTCCCCAGTGCCAGCAGCACTCATGCAGCCCCAGACCATGACATTACCACCACCATGCTTGACTGTAGGCAAGAAACACTTTGCTTTGCACTCCTCACCTGGTTGCTGCCACACACGCTTGACACCATCTGAACAATCTGCAGGGCTGTCATCCCAGAAGGAAGCCTCTTCTAAAGATGATGCACAAGAAAGCCTGCAAGGTTTGCTGCAGACAAGCAGATTAAGGACATGGATTTCTGGAACCATGTCCTGCGGTCAGATGAGACCAAGGTAAACTTATTTGGTTCAGATGGTGTCAAGCATGTGTGATGGCAACCAGGTGAGCATTGCAAATGCATGCTTTCTTATCTGGGCTGCTCCGGCTGCAACGCCACTGAGGATGTTCTCCGCAGCTGAGAACGAAACGTCTGGAAGGAAAACTTTCTCCAGTAGAACACGGCACTTGATCCCGAAAGATTCTACAAACCCTAATGATGTTACCAGCCGTGAAAACCTGAAATCTTTAATAAAAATTAGGCCAAACAGCACCCCCCCCCCCCAAAAGAACCCGAACCAGAAGAGAAAAGGAACAACAGCAGCACAACACAGCAGCAACAAATCAAACACAGAATCTTTTTAAAACAGTAAAAAACTTGACTTTTAACAATACAGGAACTTTACCAACCCCTCCCCTCAAAAAAAACCTTCACCCTAACCCCAAGACATCCAAGCCACCCAAATCAGGAAAAGAAAAAGGACATTGCTCTTTTAAAAGTCCTCTAACTAAAGTAAGATATAGGCAAATTGGCAACCCTCCCACTCCAGGCCCCCACCCCCAGCAGAACCCCCTAACCCTAACCCCAAATAAGCTACCCACCCACCCAAATCTGGATAAGTAAAGGGACTCTGAGTCTTAAAAAGTCCTTTTACTTTTATCCTAACTAAAATAAAAACAAGAACCCCAAGACTGTCTTATCTTAGATGTCTTCTCTTCTCCAGGCAGGTCAGGCAAGGCTGAGAGAGAGCAGCAGCAGCTGAGGCCAAGGGCCAGTGCAGCACAATCTCTCTCTCACACCAACACAGCAGCAGCAATGGAATGGAGTCCAGCCAGGCAGACTCCTTAAAAAGGTTCTCTGGCCCAACACAGAGCAGTTTCAAAAAATACCACTGCTCTGTTTGGCCAGATTGATTGGCCAGAGAACACTGTTTACTTGGATACCCAAGTAAACAAAAGAACAAAAATGTTGCTGATGGCTGGAGGATTAGCCCAGCCATCAGCTACACAACAGCCCTGGAAAGCATGCATTTGCAATGCATTTTGCAAATGCATGCTTTGGATTGGCTACTGTAGCTCCTCTCCCCCTCCCTCCCTGATCCCAGGGAGGCTATGGGAAAGGTGGGAAAAGGCTTCAAAGGCAGGAAAGGAGGCAAGCAGCTTCCCTGAGGCTGCAGAAGCTCCTTTCCCACCTTTTACATTGAGTTCCGTATACTTCCAAATATTGATTCAAAAGTGCACGGCTCCCGTATAACAGCTTCTAATTGGATTTGGAAGTATACGATGCCGTATACTTCCAAATAAGGGGGTATTCGGCGGTATATTCAGTTTGGCCGAAGAAGCTCTGGTGAACTCTATGCCCAAGAGGGTTAAGGCAGTGTTGGAAAATAATGGTGGCCACACAAAATATTGACACTTTGGGCCCTATTTGGACATTATCACTTAGGGGTGTACTCACTTTTGTTGCCAGCAGTTTAGACATTAATGGCTGTGTGTTGCGTAATTCTGAGGGGACATCACATTTACACTGTTATACAAGCTGTAGACTCACTACTTTACATTGTAGTCAAGTGTCATTTCTTCAGTGTTGTCACATGAAAATATATACTTAAATATTTACAAAATGTGAGGGGCTGTACTCATTTCTGTTGCACACTGTATATGGAAATAAGCTCATGAGAAACACAGAGCAAGTTTGGTGTAGTTGTTAACTGCGTAAATTCTTATCAGGGAGAACCAGGTTTGATTCCCCACTCCTCCACATATAGCTGCTGATGTGACCTTGTGTTATTCACAAGTTCTCTCAGAGCTGTTCCTCTCAAGAACAGTTTCTGTTAGAGCTCTCTCAGCTCCACCTACCTCACAGGATGTCTGTTGTTGGGAGGAGAAAGGAAAGGAGATTGCAAGCCACTCCAAGACTCCTTTGGGTAGTGAAGTCCTCTTCTTCTTCTAATTTCCCCCCATGTTCATAGGAAAGACTGGCAGTTTGCTCATTGCTCAGATTCTTTTGTCAACAATGCACTTTGACACATGTCCAAGTCTGGGCTGCTTGGAGCAGAAGCAACAGCAACAACAGAAGCAACAGCAAGCCTTTATTGGCATAAAACAGATTTAGCAGTAAAATAGCAATATAAATAATATAAAATCCTAGATTATAGAGTACATAGGGAGCTAATTTACATAATATAAGTAAAATATATATGAGTCGAGTTTAGCCAAATTAAATAATTAAAACAAATAAAATGTGGTCATTCCAGAACCATTCTCTGTCGTATTTCCATGGCCTGTTGAAGAAATCTACCCACCATTAAAGTTACCTCAGAGCAAGTGTCATTTAACAGTTTGTGGACTTTGCCTGAATCAGCACAGCCCAACATATCTGCTAAGATATCTTTCAAGGTTGTCAACAATGCACACAGTTTATCAGGGATGTTTACATGAAACTTTCTATGGACAACGATGTCCTGGGGGAGTCCTACCTGTGCCCACTAAGAACTGAAAAGAAAGCCTGTTCTGTTTACCATTTGCTCGTGTACAGGTCTCATTTTGGGCAGGAGCTCATAGAAGCAGAGCTTCGGAACCTCTAATTTTATTGTGCTCTTTCTTTCTTAACCGCCGCCCTCTGCAATATTTGCTTCTGGGCTCCATTGTTCAAACCCCATGTGAAAATTTTGCTGAACTCTAAGATTTGACAAACTTTCTGATGTTTTTTTCTCCACAAAAATTGGGAAAATAACCAAAACATATAAAGCAGAGAGATGGAAATATTCATCATGCCACTGTGGCCACATAGGAGAAAGTAATTTAAAGAGTATGATGGGAGTAAGGTTTTATTATGACGATTATAATTCAAGAAGCATTAAGGTAGATGCTGAGCTGATATAATTTAGTATACCTTCCAGTGGAGTCAGGGGTGTGTAGCATATGCAAATGAGTTGTGTTAATGAGCGCTGGCAGCTCTTTTTCTATGAAATGAACCCTGCTTGTGTAAGAAAACCAGTAAAAGCATAGACAGAGGCTTTCCTTATGTCATCCCAGTTATGAAACACCCTTAGGAAGGACCTCCATAGTTTGATCCTCTATTATTTCAAAGATAAATCAGAAATTTACTCCTAAAGAGATTTGGTTCATTCTGATTATTTAAAGCAATTTGTCGTATCTATCTGTCTGTATATATTTAGTACTATAAAAATCATGTGTAATAGAATTAAGTATTAATTTTAAAATCTGTAATAATAATCACAAAAAAGAAGCAAAAAGAGCTATGTATAGTATTAAATATGACAGACAAATTAGTAGGAATGGGCATGAACCTAAAAATTCTGGTTTGGTTTCGAACTTGCCGCAGCCAGGAGAAAGGGGAGGTTGCCCAGAATCCAGCCACTTAACCCATCTATTTTGCTTTCCCCCAGTTCAAATTCAGGGGGAGTAAAACTGATGAGTTGAATGGATTGCAGCCATTTAAACCGAACAGCTAATCTGTTTGGTTTAAATGGCTGGTAGCCATTTCAGCCTAGCAGCAGGTAGGGTGCACCCATCAGGTGTTAGGCTGAAATGGCTGGCAGCCATTTTACTAGTTTGTTTTGCTTCCCCGCTTGAATAATAGAATCATAAAATTGAAAGAGGCCATACAGACCATCTAGAACAACCCCCTGCTCAATGCAGGATCAGCTGACAGCATCCCTGACAAGTACAAGTATTCGTCCAGATACTGCTTAAAGATTGCTAGTGATGGGGAGCTCACCACCACCTTTGGTAGCTGATTCTGCTCTTAAACAACTCGTACTGTAAAATCCCCCCCTAATATCCAGTCGATACCTTCCCATCCTTAATTTAAATACATTATTGCTAGTCCTATCCTCTGCTACCAACAGGAACAACTCCCTGCCCTCTAAGTGACAGCCCTTCAAAGACTTATAGAGAGCAATCATGTCAACCTCCTATTCTCCAGCCTGAACATTCCCAAGTCCCTCAGCTGTTCCTTACAGGGCTTGTTCTCCAGGCCCCTAATCATTCTCATCACCCTCCTTTGCATCTGCTCCATTCTGTCCACATCCTTCTTGAAGTGAGGCCTCCAGAACTGCACACAATACTCCATGTGTGGCCTGACCAATGTGGAACTGTGACATCTTGCGATCTGGATGATATGCCTCTGTTGATACACCCCAAGATGTCATTTGCCTTTCTTGTCACTGCATCACACTGGCTGCTCATATTTAACTTATGGTCCACCCATACTGCAAGATCTTGTTCACACACACTGCTACCCAGAAGTGTACCACCCATCCAGTATGTGAGGAAACAAGGGAAATGAAACTGACCAATGTAATGATCTGTAGCCATTTCAGCCTAGGAGTGGAACAAGTGCACCCATCAACTGTTAGGCTGGACCACTTTGCTTCCCCTCGCTTCAAAGCAGGATGTAGTGAAACCAGTTGTTGAAATGGTACAGTGTGGACCTGCACTGCTGAGCTGTTAGACTTAAATGGTCTGAACAGCCAAACTGAATCAGACAAAAGTCCAGCAAATGTTCAAGGAAGATTCAGCAAGCAGCAAGAAGACAGTAATCACAGTCCAACTCAGACTTTAGCATGCTTAAGCCTGCTGAAATGAATGAGTTTAATTTGTTTAAATTATTTAAATACTTACACTGCACTTTTCTCTCACACTAGGGATTCAAAGCTGCTGTAAAATACATGCAAACAGACTCTTGGGCCGTTCTTTCAGTGAGTTATGTGACCTAACATCATCCTGGACCGATGCTAGTTCTGGCAGCATGGTTCACACCGGGTTGCAAGCTAAGAACACAAGCTAAGAGTCAAGGCTAAAAGTCAGAAGGCCTTTCAGTAAAGCCTATGGATAAGAGCAGGCGGAAATTACCTTCAAAAGGAATTTCCCCAACTGAACATTGTATTGTAGCCTAGATATAGAGGGTATAATGTATACAGTTTAAGAGAGATGAATTATTTTTCAATGTATTGTGTCAGGTATATTTTCAGAATTATTTACTGAGCTGCTCATTCTCAGGAAATGTAGTTTTAAGGGAAAATCCATAACAAGCCACCGTAGTAAACCACTCAGAGATTGTATGAAGAATACGTGCCATTTGCTAGTCCAGACTAGATTGGGCAGGATAACATATCAACCTTCCACTCATATCAGAGGTTTGTAGCCAAACCATGAACTGAACCAAACCAGGAGGTGGTTCATGAACCGAAACAGTTCATGGTTTGTGGATCCACAAACCCCATTGAAAAGGTCCACGGCTCCCCACTACTCAGTTGTTTTTCAGACTTTCAGACTTCACAAGACAACCCAAAACAGCTTCTCCCCACTGCTAAGCTGTTGGGGTTTTTTTTGGCTGTCTTCGGCAGTTCCTTTAAAGTTTAAAAGGATGCACAAGACAGCCTGAAATAGCTGAGTAGCGACCTCCCTGCTGCTTAGCTGTTTTCGTGGCTTTCACCACGAACAGAAAGCATGGACTTACAGAGACTTGGACTCCTTTTAACACCCTGCTTTATGCTCTATCCACAAACCATCATAAACTACCATGCACTGCTTTATAAGTTCAAGGAAGTTCATGACAGTAGACCCATCATGAACTTCTGTTTACAAACCACAAATAGGGCAAAATTTGTGACTAATTTTACTTTGTGGTTTGTGCCCATCCCTATGACTAATAAGCTTGCATAGCAGAGTGAGGATTTGTACCTGAGTTGCTGAGATCTGTTTTCATTAAGATAAATAGATTTTATTGTATCATTATGTAGCAATATATTGCATAGTCTCAATGGATTTAAGGGGAAAGGAAAAATGTATTAAGGATTTGCAGTTGAAGAAGAAAGCAACTCCACTACACAAATCAGTATAAGTGAAAAGAGTTTATGTCTTGCTTACTTCTGTATGTTTCCAGAAATGATAAATGGTCACCAAACTGTTTTAAAACTTGGTGTTTTCTCCTTCCTTTTCTTAATTAGACAATCTCAATAAGTTTTGCCATTTCAATGTACCATTTTACATTCTGAGCCATTGCCTACCAGCTATGTGTGGCTCTGCTCAATGTGCTGGATTCCTCATCTGCTGAAGTGTGCTTAGAGCACACGAAAGCTTACGTTCTGAATAAACTTTGTTGGTCTTAAAGGTGCACTTGACTCCTGCTTTGAATAAAACTAAGCTGGTCTTAAAGGTCTATATTGACTCCTATTTTGTTCTACTACTTCAGACCAACCTGGCTGCCTAATTGGATCTATGCCATTTCAACAGTTACCCACATTTTACATAGCCGCCGTCGTCGTCATCATCATCATCATCATCTATAATATAATAAAAGCTCTCATTTTGGCAAAACTGAACAACCTGATTGGTTGGGACTAGGTGAGACTGTGGTGCATCGACCTTTGGCCCGTCAAACTCTCAGTCAGTTGAGTACTTGTGTGCCATTGGTTGAGTCAGCTCTTCTCTCCTGCCTGAGTGGCTGTTGTTAGCCAGCAAAGCTGATTCTGTCAATAAAAGGCAACCATCCTTAGATCTGGCAGTTACTGGCTCTCCCTACTTTCTCATTGGCTGAGCCACCTGTCACACTGATTCACAGAGGAGAGAAAGAAACCCTTCCCTTCATTGGGTGAGGGAGGAGGAGGAGGAGGGAAAAAGCGAGAAAAAGGCTTCCCTTCATCGGTTGAGGACTCCTCCCTATGCTCCTCTGGAAAGGGGAAAAAATGGCATCCAGTGGCAGCAGACCAGATACAGAGAGAACTATATGGAGGGAAAGCTAGACACACAGAGAGACTGAAGTCCTATGCTTAAAACCAACAATGTTCTCAGAGATAGGTTGTTGGTCTGAAAGGTATCACTAAAGGCCTCTGAGGCAGAACTCATAGGGCCACTCCTGATTATGGCTGCCAGTTCCAGGTTGGTGGGAAATTCCTGGAGATTCTGAGGTGGAGTTTGAGGAGGGCATAGGAGTTAGAGCTTCAGATCAGGGTCTGCCAGACTCAGGTTTTTGCTGTGGAAACTGACTGGGTAGTTTTGGGCCAAACACAGGTTTCCAGCATAACCTTCCTCACAGAGTTGTTGTTCATATCAAAGGGGGGGAGAGGAGAATTATGTAAGCTGCTTTGCCCCACCCACTTTGGAGAAAGATTGTACTTTTCCTAGATAGAGGGTGCAGGGAGGGTGAAGGAGATGGAAAGCTGAAGTCAGATCAATTCCGTTACAGAAAATGACTATCTTGAAGTGCATAATCCATGGTATACCATAACACAACCATGCCAGGCATGTGACCATCGTCATCCCCCCCACAGGTCCCATAATTATTCTTCTGACTAGCATGACTTAGCTAGGCCTGGCTGCTTGCTCCTTTTCAACAGCAGCCCCCCTATGACAGCCAGTGTGACTTAGCAGTTGCCAACTCCAGATTGGAAAATTCCTGGAGATTTGAGGGCTGGAGCCTGGAAAGGATGGGTTTGAGGAGGGCTAGGACCTCAGACAGGTACATGCAATTTCCTCCTATGGAACCACTGTTGCCAATCTCCAGGTGAGGGTTGGAGGTCACTCAGAATTATAAGTGCTCTTCAGATGACAGAGAACAGCTCCCGTGGAGTGGGAGACACTCACCCAGAGCTTCTTTCTAGAGCCCACTGTATTTTTCTTCACAACAGGCCTTATTTCTAGTTAAACAGTAAGATGGTGGATTTGAGATGTACCATTTGGAAGCAATTAGAGACTTCACTGCTGTTATTAGGTTCTAAAATAGAGTATAATTTTCTTCTCCTATAACATTATCAAGATATCCCAACAGTATATTAACTGGATTAAAAAATATATCATAGCCAGTTTTTTTCTTAAGGTTCTTAGAACAATATTCATGGAGTTGGGAACTGAACCCCCATATACAGGGCTTTTTTGTAGCAGGAATTCCTTTGCATATTAGGTCACACACCCCTGATACAGCCAATCCTCCTGGAACTTAAAGTAGGCCCTGTACAATCATGTTGGAGGATGGAACTTACTAGATGGCATCCTTGGTGCTAGCTTGCGAGAACCATTCAAAAGGAACCTTCCCTTTAAAAGTGGTGCCACTGGTGCCCTGAACTCCAAGTAGCAAAATGAGAGTGTGGGGCTGCATGCACCTAAATTCTAAACAGTGAATTTGTCACTTGGAGTTCAGGAGTGTGACTGGTGGCCACTCCTCCCTTCCCTCCTACAGGATTTAAAGCCCTGGCAGGCCACATGCTCTCACCAATCAGCTGGAGGGTCCTTTAAATCTCACAGGAGGGGAGAGAAAGGGGGGGGTTGCTGCTGGGGCAGGGCTTGGGGCATGACTTTCCCCTGCTGGCCAGCAGTGGACAGGAGCTCATGAAACCAGGAGATCCCCTACTTCCATTTGGGGGCTGGCATCCCTATGCCAAAATTAACTGATAATATTTCTTTTAATACTAGGATGAATGCTTAAGATGATCCAGCAAGGAACCTTATATTATAAGATAGAATCATGATTTCTCTGACTTGACCAACTTTCCCACCAGTTGCAGATTAGCTTAGAAATTGGTACAGAACAACTACAGAAACTAGAAACTGAGACCAGTTTCTCACTAGTGATGCTCCTCCCCCAGGCTTCTGTTTTCCCTGGTGCAAATGATCAATTTCCCACCAATTGCTCCATGAGCACATTTTGAGGCACAGCTCTGTCCAGTTCCCCTCACAGCTGTGTGATGCTGTCTTTTAAGGATTAAGAAACCTCGAGGGGAACTGCCTGTGGAGCAACTGGTGGGAAATCAATCACTTGCGTTGGGGGAAAACAGAAGCCTGGGGACAGAGTAATGCTAGTGAAAAATCAGTATGAATCTTCTGCACTGTAACCCTGAAGATCAATTGCTGGGTGGCACCAATGAGTGGAAGCCTATTGTTTTCATACCCTGCTTGTGGACTTCCTGGGGACACCTGGTTGGCTGGTTACTGTGGGATCATTGATTCAGTCCAATAAGATTGCTCTTAGTTTTTTTTTTAACAAAAACTCACTAGAAGATTTGGATATTATAACTATTAATATGATTGAAATTATATCACAGCATAATTGAACTATTTTATTAAGACCACAGGTGATGATTGGTATAATAACTTTGTAATATATAAATGACTATATTTTAATTTAGATCTCTCTGTGCATGTATGCTTGTGTTTAATTTGGAGTAAACACTGGGAAAAAGAGCAGCAGCTTTGAGGTGTCTTAAATTCTTCTTTCAACCTCAGCAATGTTCTTCTGTCACTCCAGAAACTTCAGTTCTCTATCAGAAGATTGGGGGTGGGTGGGGTGTTTTTCCAAAAATGGTCCTGGCTGAAGTAAAGTATTAGGGCCATTTATTTAATGGATTAGTAAAACTCTGCTAGGCTTGAAGTCAGGAGCGTAGACTTTTCAATTTCCTGGGGGAGGGGAGGGGTTGCGGCCCAGCCAGAGACATTTGATCCAGTGACATCATAGGGAGAAGCCAGTGACATTACAGGGAGGAGCCTCCATTATCACTACCTATGAATTTATGGAAAAACTCTCTCCCCATAAATTTAGGGAACACCCCCCCCCCCCCACAACAATGCCCATGGACCAGGCCAAACCCAAGAAAAGGTGGGAGTTGGCTAGTGGAATAACACATTGGGTACGATGTGTCTCTCTCTTGGCTTGACTTCGCGAACGAAGATTTAAGAAGGGTGCAATAGTCCACGTCTGCTGCAGGCTCGCTGGTGGCTGACAAGACCAATGCGGGACAGGCAGATCCGGCCACAGTGGCTGCAGGGAAAAGTCTGATTTGGGGTTGGTGCTGTAGCAGTGCGATTCTTCCTCAATCTCCTTTTGTCCTCAAGACCAGCTATGCATGCGTTCTCAAAAGAAGAGACAGCCTGGTGGATGGTGTGCCTCCATGCTTTGCAATCTGAGGCTAGGTCAGACCACTGGTGATGGTTGATGTGACAGGTGCTAAGGGATTTCTTCAAGGAGTCCTTGTACCTCTTCTTTGGTGCCCCTCTATTTCGATGGCCGGTGGAAAGTTCGCCATACAGAGCAATCTTGGGAAGGCGGTGGTTTTCCATCCTAGAAATATGCCCTGCCCAGCGCAGCTGCGTCTTCAACAGCAGTGCCTCGATGCTTGTAACCTCCGCCCTCTTGAGGACTTCAGTGTTGGTCACAAAGTCACTCCAGTGGATGTTGAGGATGGTGCGAAGGCAGCGCTGATGAAAGCGCTCAAGGAGTCGCAGGTGATGACGGTATAAAACCCACGTTTCGGAGCCGTAGATGAGGGTTGTCATCACAACCACTTTGTAAACATTGATCTTTGTGCCTTTTTTCAGATGCTTGTTGCTCCACACTCTTTTGTGCAGTCGGCCGAATGCACGGTTTGCCTTTGCCAGCCTGTTGTCAATCTCCTTGTCGATCTTGGCATCTGAGGAGATGATGCACCCCAGGTAGCTGAACTGCTGGACTGTCTTCAGAACTGATTCACCCACAGTGATGCAGGGAGGGTGATAATCTTCCTGGGGTGCAGGCTGGTGGAGAACTTCTGTCTTCTTCAGACTAACTTCTAGGCCGAATAGCTTGGCAACCTCTGCAAAGCAGGATGTCATATGCTGCAGAGCTGATACCGAGTGGGAGACGAGTGCAGCATCATCAGCAAACAGTAGCTCTCGGATAAGTTTTTCCATTGTCTTGGAGTGAGCCTTTAGTCGCCTCAGGTTGAACAGGCTGCCATCAGTGCGATAGCGGATGTAGACACCATCGTCATCATCTAGATCTACTGTGGCTCTTTGAAGCATCATGCTAAAGAAGATCGTAAAGAGAGTTGGCGCGAGAACGTAGCCTTGCTTTACACCTGTGCCTATTGGGAAGGGCTCCGAGAGGTCGTTGCAGTGTCTGACTTGGCCTCGCTGGTCTTCATGTAGCTGGATGATCATGCTGAGGAACCTTGGGGGACATCCTAAACGTTCCAAGATTTGCCACAGGCCTTTCCTGCTAATGGTATCGAAAGCTTTGGTAAGGTCGACAAAAGTCACATATAGACCCTTGTTCTGTTCCCTGCATTTCTCTTGGAGCTGCCTGAGAACAAATACCATGTCGGTGGTGCTCCTGTTAGCTCTGACGCCACACTGGCTCTCTGGGAGGAGTTCTTCTGCAATGGTGGGCACCAGTCTGTTCAGGAGTATTCTGGCAAGGATTTTGCCTGTGATGGAGAGCAGGGTTATCCCCCGGTAGTTGGAGCAGTCTGACTTTTCCCCTTTGTTCTTGTGTAGAGTGATGATGATTGCATCGCGAAAGTCCTGTGGTAGTTTGCCTTGTTCCCAGCAGGGGACAAGTACTTTGTGAAGTGTGCTATGTAGTACTGTGCCCCCATGCTTCCAGATCTCTGGTGGGATTCCATCAACTCCCGCTGCCTTGCCACTTTTCAGTTGCTTGATGGCTTTAACAGTCTCTTCTAGGGTGGGGATCTCATCCAACTCTGTTTTCACTGGTTGAAGTGGGGTGAGGTGGATTGCTGAATCTTGAACTACGCAGTTGGCACTGAAGAGAAACTGAAAATACTCCGACCACCGGTTCAGTATGGATGCCTTGTCTGTGAGGAGCACTTGGCCGTCTGCACTACGCAAGGGACTCTGAGCCTGATATGATGGGCCATATACTGCCTTCAGGGCTTCGTAGAACCCTCTTAAATCACCAGTGTCTGCACACAGCTGGGTTCTCTCTGCAAGCTTGGTCCACCACTCGTTCTGAATGTCTCGAAGCTTGCGCTGGAGGTTGCTACATGCAGTGCGAAAGATTGCTTTTTTTCCGGGACAGGAGGGCTGAGCAAGATGTGCTTGGTAAGCAGATCTCTTTTTCGCTAGTAATTCTTGGATCTCTTGATTGTTCTCATCAAACCAGTCCTTGTGGAGAACCCAAGGACTTCTTCAGAGATCGACAGGATGGTAGTTTTTAGGTGTTCCCAGAGTGCTTCTGGAGAAGGGTCTGTGGGGCAACTGGGGTCCTCAATTCTTGACTGGAGTTTTGCCTGGAAGGCAGCTTTAACTTCGGCTGACTGAAGGCTGCCAACCTGAAGCTTCCTCCGAGGGATACCTCCTCTCCTGGGTGTGGGTTTAAAGTGAAGACGGAGATTGCAGCGTACAAGACGATGATCCATATGGCATTCTGCACTGGGCATTACTCAGGTGTGTAAGACATCTCGAAGGTCTCTCTGGCACACCAGAATGTAGTCGATAAGGTGCCAGTGTTTGAACCGTGGGTGCATCCAGGTTGTCTTCAGGCTGTTCTTCTGCTGAAAGATAGTGTTGGTGATGGTGAGCTGGTGCTCCGTGCAGAATTCTAGCAGGAGGCGCCCGTTATCATTGCAGTTGCCAATGCCGTGTTTGCCAAGTATTCCTTTCCAGGCTTCCGAGTCTTTACCTACTCTGGCATTGAAGTCGCCAAGGATGATCACCTTGTCCTCTGTAGGGGTCTTCCGTACGAGGTTGCGTAGATCAGCATAGAACTTGTTCTTTTCTTCAGGATCTGCTTGAAGGGTTGGGGCATACACACTGAAGAGTGTTGCATGCTGCTTGTTTTGAAGTGGGAAGCGTATGGACATGATGCGATCTGAGTGACCTTTTGGCAGTTTTTCGAGTTTTGAGGCAATGGAGTTCCTGACCATGAAGCCAACGCCAGAAAGGCGGCTCTCAGCCTTTGACTTACCCGACCAGTAGAGGGTATAGCCAGCACCGTGTTCTTGAAGACTACCTTCCTCAGGGAAACGTACCTCACTGAGAGCTGCTATGTCAATATTCAACCTGAGAAGTTCGTGGGCAACTAGAGCAGAGCGTCGTTCAGGGTGACCACTGTCTACTGTGTCAAGCATGGTTCTGATGTTCCAGCACGCAAGCTTTAGTCTTTGCACACTTTGTGAGGCAGGTGCATGCCTTTTCTTTATTGTTATTTTTCGACCGCAAGTAAAGATGCCCGTTGACCGCGGCTAGCCAACTGGGTTGGGGGAGACGAGCTTTGTTTAGGCCACCTTTTCTAGGCCCCTCTCCGTGTGGAGCAAGCAGTGCTGTCCCTAGATAAGGCTGCTTGGTCGTTCAGGGTGCTGCTGAAAAATGCTTTCATCTCCGGGTCAGCATCAGGCGACCAATACCCTGAACCGCCTACATGCAGGATCGGGACTGCGGCTTCCAGTGGCATCTTCCACCTGCCGTTTCGCCCCTTGCCCATCGCTGCAGGACTTGGTGTGTTGTGGGTTGTGGATGTGGATATGCCCTTCAGGCCTGCACAGAGGAATTTTTAGGTGAAGCACAGTGTGCACGGTACTGGCTCCACCCTTTCACCTTGGGGTCATCTGCCTTAGCCCAGTAAGCCGGGACGCCAGCAGCGAGTCCTCCAGGTGGTAGGTGTTACATTAACGAGCTCTATCTGCCCGGGTTTGATGTTAGAGTTTTCCTTCTCTTGGCTGGCAAGGTTGGTGAGCCCAGCCTGTCCATCTGGTTATACCGCCAGACATTCGGTCGCATCATGACGTGGCAAACTCTGTGAGAAACGGGGAGGACCAGCAAGAAGGTGTTGCCATGGATGCAGTAATGCAGGAGAGGCCATTGCAGTGATCACCTGCCAGGCATAGCCGGACAGTGACCATGTGGCGTTCACTACATCGGGAAAGGAGAGGCTATGTATTGCGGATACACTTTCCCTGGGGGGGCAGGATACCCAAGAGGGAGCCCACCCCTTCCCCCCCCCCAAAGATGTGTAAATCACAGTAAATTGGTATACAGATAATAAAGTAGTCAACAAATGTGAGAACTGAGTTGGAGCCCAGTGGCACCTTTAACACCAACAAAGTGGTGTCTTTAGCCCCTTCACAGTGTCTTCTTACCTTTTGATATTTTTTCAGACACTAGCATTTCTGGGGTTACACACACAGAAATATTTCTCTGACATGAGGCATGTATTTTTGTTTTTGCTAGGGGGTAGAATGGGGTATAAATTGAGATGAGGAGGAAGAAGGAGAAGGTGGAGGATATTATTATTGGATTTATATCCCGCTCTATATTCTGAATCTCAGAGAGGTCACAATCTCCTTTACTCCCCCCCCCCCACCAAACAAACACTCTGTAAGGTGGGTGGGGCTAAGAGAGCTCTTACAGCAGTTGCCCTTTCAAGGACAACTCCTTCAAAAGCAATGACTGACCTAACGCCATTCCAGCAGCTGCCATTGGAGGAGTGGGGAATTAAACCAGGTTCTCCCAGATAAGAGTCTGCACACTTAACTACTGCACCAAACTGGCTGTCACTAACTACATGTTGGGTTCAGCATATGCTACAGTTTATCATGGAAGCTGTTGATACCTAAATCATTAAGTTTTCACTTATACTCAGAAATCAAACTTTCATTTCATTTCATATATTCAACATATCCTGCCCTACCCACAAAATGGGCTCAGGATGGCTCACATCATAAAACCAACAACAGCAAAACAGCAAATAAGATCAATGATTAATAGCAAGAAAAGGCTCATATCAGATAAAATAAGTGTGTGTGCAATCTAAATGAAACAGTGTACATGCACACAAAAGCTGATGCCCAGAATAAAACTTGGTTGGTTCTTAAAGGTGTCACTGACCTCAGATTTTGTTCTGCTGTTTCAGACCAACATAGCTACGCCACCTGAATCTATTAGGAAATTTTTAAAGGCCTCTGATCTTCATGTCCACCCACAATCAATCTCACTTTCCCCCAAAATGTAAATTGGAACCAAGCAAATATGTTGAATCCACCAACGAGAGCCTGCAGTCTGACTGTTGGTACATTAAAAGTGGGTGTAGCCAGCCAGCTTTATTTTCCAAGAGACACCAAACTTATAAGGATTGATATGTGCTGGATATCAATACTTTAGTAATTAATCCAGAGAATCCAAAGATACAACTGAAAACTTTTGCAGATCTCAATTACCTTACAATATCAAGAGTCCTTCAACACTCTAGATTGGCTGGATGGATGCAAAAAATAGTCACTTTTCCTAGATCATTTGCTAGATCTTAGATCTCATGTGTGCTGCGAGAACTATGCCAGGAAAGAAAGTTACCAGATTTCCCCACCCTCTTGACTCAGGTCTGCCAATATATTGATTTACCCAATTAGAGCTTACCAACATTGGTTAATATGCATATTGACACCTAGCCTCTGGTGGGAGAAGTTTCTCCATCTCTCTATCTAATTTATTTGTGTCTGTTTTAGCTCAATTAGCATTTCTAAGAAGCTAAGGTTGTAAAGTCATTACACCACTGACTTTGCAGCTCAGACGGAAAATAACACATAGACTTTATCACCCCATTCATGCCTTTGAAGCCCCAAGTCCTGTGCTGGTTCCCCAGAGGGGGCTCAGCCCCCACCAGGAAAATCTAACATGACTGAAAAGCAAGGTATACATATTTTAAAAATAAATACATAACTTTTTCTCACTGTTATTTGCGTTTACAACCTGCTCTCTTGGATGGACAAATGTCTGTGTGCCTTCTGTGCAAGTACATGTTAGTGGCCTATAAAATGAGTATTGTGTTTTGTTTGTTTTCCCCCTAAAATTTGGCAGGGAGGATTTTTTCAAGCAAAGGTCTTAACTCCTGAGAATATGGTCCCAACTGGATGATTATAAGTAAAAATGTGTTTACTTTTGAAACAAAACCCAAACTGAATAATTAATACTAAATACATACAAAGAAATCAAGTTCCTGAAAAGGCAAATGCACACTAAAAGGAAATAATGCATGTGTGTGTGTTTGTGTCAAGCTCCCACATGCATAGCCTGAATCAGCAACTGTGAGCATAAAAATTCAGTGTTCAGTGGAATGTTCAGCAGAATGCAAGCGAACTATGTTCACTGGTTGTCCACGTTGCATTGTTTTCTGTGGGATACATATTCTCAAGCATGATAGAACAAAAGTGTTTCCCCAGCCATATTTTGGTACAAGTTCAACCCGATTTATTTGTAAAAGAGAATGTGGTGGTAAATGCTCAAGTTGCACTGAAATCTGTGAAACAGTTAAGTTGTGGTTAATTTAAGTTAATTTGAAAAGAACTGAAGGAGGACTATTATGACTGGAACCTGCTCTTTGTGGTCTCAGCCTGGCACAGCAAGGTCTTTAATGACTCTGCTTTCTATGTCAGGGGCTCTGCCAGGGGCTAAACTTGCGGTATTCTGTATGCCAAGCCAAAGCCAGAGTCAATCCAATTGTGCTATCAAATGTGTCATAGTAACTATTCAGAACTGGTTTGGATTGTCTTGCCCACAGAGGAAAATCCAATTGTCAATGATTTCTATAGCACAACAAAAGTACAATATCCAATAATTTGTGGATGTAGCCCAATATACTTATTTGTCATCAAGTCACAACCAATTTATGACCCCAACCAGGGGATTTCAAGGCAAGTGATTAAGCAGAAGTGGTTTGCCATTGACTTCATCTGCAGAGTCTCCCTTGGAGGCCTCCTATCCAAGTATTCAACCTGCTTAGCTTCTGAGCTTTGACAAGATCAGGCTGTTTCATGCTGCCTTCCTTCAGAGCCCAAGATAGCTTCATATTATTTCATATAGCCACTCTGTTCACCAGATAAACTTAAACCATTTTTTTTCTTTTTAACCTAAATATCTTATCTATATTCTTGTGCTCTAATTGCAGTTGTGACCCTGAATGCAAGTTCAACAGAAATATAAATATGTACTGCTAAACATGTACTGCTTATTCAGGATGTGTGAAGTTTGCTGACTCACAAAAAAGAAGGGTACCACTTTACTAAGCCTGACTTTTTTAATGAGTAGTAGTTGAGCAACTGAGCGTTAATGCTAGGTTTCTATTAACATTTACATTAATTAGCTAATTGAAAGATTAAATTGCTTACATACATTATGCAAATTTGAGTTACACACATTTAAAGAGCAGCTACTGATTAATAAATTAGACGCTTACAAAATCATGTGTAAATCAATGTAAACCGTTCATTTTCAATTTCATTCATTTTTAATGGAGTTTTGGAAAAACACCTGGATTTGAGTTTATCAGCTGCTATGCACTTTTATCTCTTTCTAGCAATTAATATTTCCCAATGGATAGTATAATGAAATTGAAGTTTTAGGGGGAAGTGTTTGTGAGTTTCCTGCATTGTGCAGGGGGTTGGACTAGATGACCCTAGAGGTCTATGATTCTATGATATCTCTAGAATCTTCCTAAAATCCAGGCTAGGGGAGGACAAGCTTGTAAAAGAGTATATTACAGAAATTGTTTCAGATTAGGATGGGGGAGACCCAGGTTCTTAATCATGAAGTTTACTGTGTGACCATAGACTAGTTACTTCCCTTCAGTTTAATCAATCTTGTAAAATTTTTGAAGGATAAAAAGAGGGAGAGAAGAGCCATATATACTCTTGTGAAATTATTGGAACAGCATAGGATAACAATATAAGTGGACTTTCAGTCCTGTAATTGATAAGGTAAACTAGAAGAAGAAGAGTTTGTTTTTAAACCCCACTTTTCACTATCTTAAGGAGTTTCAAAGCAGTTTACAATAATCTTCCCTTCCTCTCCCCACAACAGGCACCTTATGAGGTAGGTGGGGATAAGAGAGTTTTGAGAAAACTGTAACTGACACAACATCACTCCTCTGGCTTCATGTGGAGGAATGGGGAATCAAACCGGTTTGACCTTCTTCACCATTATACCACACTGGCTCTATATTCCTGTTATGTTTAATAAGTGGGAGGGGCAGTGGTAGGTCATTTGCTTTATACACAAACCATCCAAGGTACGATTCTTGAAATATCTCAAGTTGGAGGATCTCAGATGGCAGGATGGGAAAGACTTGGGTCTGCCAAAGAGCCTGAGGACCTGCTGCTAGTTAGAGGAAATTCATCTATGTGACAGGAAATCATCTCAGCTGTGAATCCTCTGGATAGCATTAGACAAGTTGTTATCTCTCAATCCTCTCCTATTTATAATATGACAACAACCTGGTTAACAGAAGCTTTGGGGATTGTACCTTAGTGATTCCATCCCTAAAAAAAATTCTTGTTGCCATCAAAATGGGAAAGAATCCAATAGTAGCCTCCTTGCTACTAATGGAAAGCGACAGGTATTGATCAGAGAAAACCAGTCAGTGGTGCAAAAGGTGCAAAAAGGATCTAGGGGTCTTAATGGACCATACACTGAACATAAGTCAGCAGTGTGATGTGGTGGCTAAAAAGGCATATATCAGGGGTGGCCAACAGTAGCTCTCCAGATGTTTTTGCCTACAACTCCCATCAGCCCCATAATGGCTGGGGCTGATGGGAGTTGTAGACAAAAAACATCTGGAGAGTTACAGTTGGCCACTCCTGGCATATATGATTTTTGGCTGTATCAACAGAAGTATAGTGTCCAGATCACACAAAGTGATGGTATCGCTTTACTCTGCTGTGGTTAGACCTCGCCTGGAGTATTGTGTTCAGTTTTGGGCACCACAATTTAAGAAAAATATGAACAAGCTGGAACATGTCCAGAGGAGGGTAACGGAGATGGTGAGGGGTCCGGTGAACGTCCTATTGTGGGGTGGTCTTGACAAAGGAATATTTGCCCAGCTTCAGCTAGAGCTGGAGCCTTCTTGGCTATGGCTCCAGTTTGGTAGATTATGCTTCCAAGGGAGATCCGAGCCCTGAGGGATTTGGTACCATTTCTCAGGGCTTGTAAAATGTAAATGCACTGCCAAGCATATGGGTGAGGTCAGGAGAATTTGCACCTATATAGGTTATCTTGCCTCCCCCCCCCCTGTTTTTTCCCCCCCTGAGACAGTGGCATGCTCTTATTTGGTGTAGTTTGGTTAAGCGGTTAAGTACTTGGACTGTAATCCGGGAGAACTGGGTTTGATTCCTCACTTCTCCACAAGCAACTGGTGGTGTGACCATGGGTTCATCACAAGTTCTGTCAGAGTTGTTCTCTCGAGAGCAGCTTCTGTCAGAGCTCTCACAGCTCCACCTACCTCACAGGGTGTCAAGTTGTGGAGAGGGGAAGGAAAGGAGATTGTAAACTGCTCTAAGACTTTGAGTGAAGGGTGGGGTATAAATCCAATCTCCCCCTCCTCCTCCTCCTCTCTGAAATTGTTGACATTTGTAAACTGAGGTGTTCCCCACCCTCACTCAAAATTCCAGTGGTGTCCATAGGCTCAGAAAGGCTGGGATTGTTTTAATTATCTGTTTATCTGTTTATTACATATTGTAACCCATTCTGAGCCCCATGATAATGGGGGAAGATGGAATACAAATTGAAGAAACAAATAGATTTCTCAACCCAGAGTTGGCAGCCCTGTGAAATGAGAGAATGGAGGTAAAAAATTCCCTCAGGCCTGGGTTGCTGTAAAGGGCCCCAAACTGCCAGGCAGTCCGTCTGCCTCATTTTGCTCTCATATTCTCATTTGGCACAATGCCTGTAGCAAGAGCTCTAAGCCACTCTAGGAATTCAGGCTTTTGTCTCCCCTGGGGAACCCCTGCTCCCTCTCTCAGTGAGGCCAGAGGTTTCAGAATGGGAGGGGGGGAAGGTTGGATCACTCTTGTGATCCTCCTCCCCAGCTACTGCATTCTCAAGCCCTCTCTCTGGACCTGTCTACAGTGCAAGCCTCCACTCCTCCTTGATCTCTTGTTGGCCTGATTTTATCCCCACCCCACAGCCCCATCTCCCCCTGGCCTGCCTCAGGGTTTGGCCCCATCTCCTTTTTAAATTATAACACTTGGGAGCCATGCGAGAGGCTTCTCCAGCTTGGCCATTGGGCAGGGTGGTCCCTCCTCTGTTCGAATGCAGCAGCACAAGCAGTCATGGCTGTGTAGGCTGGGCCCCTGAGGACGGAGAGCCCTCTTCCTTGGGTACAGGTGAGGGCTGCTCCACATCCCTGACCTTGCCTGCCCTTAAGTAAGCCTGATGTTTCACTCAGGCACAAGGGTGGGCTCTGCAGAGGTCTTTGCCAGAGAGCTGTGGCTGCATTGAGCATTCTTCTCCCTGCTGGCATCTGCCCCTGGGCTTGCTTGGCCGCAGGTGAATCTCTTGGTGATCCCCAGAGTGCGGGGAGCCTCTGGGCAGCCTTGATGTGGTGGGATCCTCTGCTGGGACCTAGGAGTCACAAGGGTAGGTCATTGTGAGGAGTGGGGTGCCCCCCAGTCCTGTCTGGGAGTGGCTGGGACACCTATGAAGAAGAAGAAGATATTGGATTTATATCCCACCCTCCACTCCGAAGAGTCTCAGAGCGGCTCACAATCTCCTTTACCTTCCTCCCCCACAACAGTCACCCTGTGAGGTGGGTGGGGCTGGAGAGGGCTCTCACAGCAGCTGCCCTTTCAAGGACAACCTCTGCCAGAGCTATGGCTGACCCAAGGCCATGCTAATAGATGCAAATGGAGGAGTGGGGAATCAAACCCGGTTCTCCCAGATAAGAGTCCGCACACTTAACCACTACACCAAACCAGCTCTCCAGCTCTACACCAAACCAGCTCACCAAACCAGCTCTATGAGGAAAGGTTGAAGGAGCGGGATATGTTTAGACTGAAAAGGAGATGACTGAGAGGTGATATGATCACCATCTTCAAGTACTTGAAGGGCTGCCATATTGAGGATGGTGCAGAGTTGTTTTCTGTTGCCCCAGAAGGTAGGACCAGAACCAGTGAAGTGAAATTAAATCAAAAGAGGTTTTGGCTCATCATTTGGGAGAACTTTCCGACAGAGTGATTCCTAGGCTTCCTAATCCCCAGGTCCCAGAGGGGGATCCCCCGGTTTTACAGGCTTCCCCCCTCCCCCAGCCAGCTGGCCGACGGGGGAAGCCCCACCCCCACAGCCATTATGCATTCTATGAACGATTCCCATAGGGAATGATGGGGAATTGAGCTGCGGGTATCGGGAGCTCTGGGGGGGGGGGCTGTGTTTTGAGATAGAGGCACCAAATTTTCAGTATAGCATCTAGCGCCTCTCCCCAAAATACCTCCCAAGTTTCAAAACGATTGGACCAGGGGGTCCAATTCTATGAGCCCCAAAAGAAGGTGCCCCTATCCTTCATTATTTCCTATGGAAGGAAGGCATTTAAAAAGATGTGCAGTCCCTTTAAATGTGATGGTCAGAACTCCCTAGGAGTTCAGTTATGCTTGTCACACCCTTGCTCTTGGCTCCACCCCAATGTCTCCTGGCTCCACCCCCAAAGTCCCCAGATATTTCTTAAATTGGACTTGGCAACCCTAGTGATCCCTCAGTGGAATAGCTTTCCCCGGGTGGGCTCTTCTCTCTTGGAGGTTTTTAAACAGAGGCTAGATGGCCATCTGACAGCTATGCTGATTCTGTGAATTAAGCAGATCATGAAAAGGAGGAGAGGAAGGGTTTAATCAGAGCTTAGTTCTCATAACCCATTCATAAACACCCAGGGAAATGTTGATTTTCCATTTTGGGGTCAGTCAGCATTTTTTCTCCAGGCCAGATTGGCAAAGTAGCCTGGAGGTTTTTGCCATTTTCTGGGCATGGAGTAGGGGTCACTGGTTATGTGCATGGGGGAGGTATTTGTGATGTTCCTGCATTGTGCAGGGGTTTAGACTAGATGACCCTGGTGGTCCCATTCAACTATATAATTCTATGGCTCTATATTGCTATTAAATACTGCTGTAAGCTGCTTTATGACCCAAGCTGGCTTAAAAAACATGGCATATATTTATTAAATAGTCCGTTTGGTTTAGAGGTCACAGTGTCAGACTAGGATCTGGGAGATATGGGTTCAAATCACCACTCTGTTATAAAGCTAGCAAGGTGACTTTTGGCCGGTAACTCTCTTCATTTCTAACCCCTTCTCAGGGGATAACATGGGGAAAAGAGAACAAGAGCCTTCAGCTCTTAGTAGGAAGGGCAGGAAAAATACACTAGATGGATAATAAATAAAAGAATGGTGAACAGATTTTAATTTATGAGGGTCACATAAAAACTCCAGAAGCTATGGCCAGACTTGCACATACAAATGATGAGTGGCTGCTCTAAAACCAATTTTTAAAAAACAACCTGTTTTTTGTTCCCCTCCATATAAGTTTTCTTGCCACACCATATAGCATCCAAAAAAGTGAAGTCAACCTTGAGTGTGATCAAATTACACATTATTAAATGTGTGAGAGAAGATACAGGGTAGCTGTTTTTGGAAGCAGCAACCCATCTTCCATGCTATCTAGTTCCAGCCTAATTTACCTAAATGCAAGTCCTTTCAATGGGACTTAGATGTGACTAACTTTAGTTGGAATGGAGCCGGTGTCATTTCTGTTACGTGCAATACAGAGAGTTGTCAAATAAGAATTACTAAATGGAGGATGTATGAGATGCACTTCAAGAAGAGAAGGCAGCCACTTCACAAACCATCAAAGGTGATCTTCATACCATGCTTTCAGAACTGTGAAATGTGTCTAGACCGAGCGAGGGATTTCCAAAGTAAGTATGTAGAGGCTACATGACAGCTTGTGTCAATACAACTTTGTTAATGAAGGGTGGCTGACAGGGATTCTTTCAAGATATCTGTGGACCTAGTAGTTATAGGGAAAGTGAAAGTTTCAATAGATGTTGCATATCCCCTGTTATGAGCTTCTCACAGATTCAAAATCATATAGAATTAAGTTCATTATTGTGAAATCATGGGGGAAAGCCAAGAGGTTGTCCCAAGGAGACATAGAATTAAGTTCATTATTGTGAAATCATGGGGAAAAGCCAAGAGGTTGTCCCAAGCAGACATATATTATCATTAGCCTTGGAAAAAAAAAATAGTTCGGTTTTTAATGTATGCATACCAAAAGCAATAAAGACCTAGCCAATTTCACTGAAGCCCAAAGAAATAAACAAAATTAGCTTTCGGTTTTTCTGCACTAGCCTTATGTGGTTAAGATGCTGTGTCCATGGGGGTAATTTTAGGCCATTGTGCTGCAGGAAAAGATTATTGATACACCCATGATACCTGAAGGCTTGATACAATCTTTCTCTATCAAGCACAGAGGGCCACAGAAGGAGGCCAAGCAAATTGAAAGAGTAGATCAAAGATGGGGTGTATTGATATTGATGAGGTCTGTAAAAAGTGAAGATATGGGAGTCTCAAGGTAAGTAATACTAGAGGGAGATTTGGCAAAGTCCTAGAGGATCATACTCTAAATACCATTAATGGACAGTGTTCTGAATCAACTGTTTGCAAGAAAGATCCAGGAGGGCAGCCATGTTGGTCTGAAGCAGTAGAATAAAGCAGGAATCAAGTTTCACCTTTAAGACCAACAAAGTTTTATTCAGAATGTAAACTTTTGTGTGATAGAAGCACACTTCATCAGACACGAAAGCTTGCATTCTGAATAAAATTTCGTTGGTCCTAAAGGTGCAACTTGACTCCTGTTTGCAAGAAACAAATACATTTTTAGCCTATTGTTACTCAAGCAGGAAAACTGGGTTCAAAGCTTACGTGAACAGACGACAAGGTCCAGTTTAAGCATGCCTCTGTATCACTCAATATCTCGTCACTGGTTACTTGGGACTTGGTTCATACAGGCATATTCACAATTTGATGCTTTTAACATCAATTTTCATGTTTGAGCCAGTTCATAAATGATAACACAATAAAGCCCCCAAGTCTGGTGTAGTGGTTAAGACCATGGACTCTTATCTGGGAGAACTCAGTTTGATTCTCCATTCCTCCACATGCAGCTGCTGGGCTGACCTTGGGTCAATCATAACTGTCAGAATTGTTCTCTCATGAGCAGTTTTTGTCAGAGGGCTCTCAGCCCCACCTACCCCACAAGCTGTATGTTGTGGGGAGGGGAGGCCTCCCCACAAGTGCACACCGCACCAGTCTAGAGATTGCTTAGGTCTGTGTATATGTTGGCATGCCCCTTTCCCAAAGGAGTTGAGAAAAAAGACATTTTAATAAGCAATAGAAAACACACACCCACACAAAACGGGGGGGGGGGATTTAGGGAGCAGTTGATTGGGGCTAGAAAATGCCTGCAATTGAATCCTGAGGGCTGCATTTAAGGATGTTGGAGAGGACTGAGGAGATCTTGCTGGGCTGCAAATATGCCTGAAAGATGTGGGTTTCTGGTGGTGAACCAGAAGGAGAATAAGAGGGAAGATGGAGCAGGATGGTGTAGTGGCATGGTATTTGCAGAGGGGAGGTAGAATGTAGTGGCTGAATGTAGTGGCAGAGAACAAATAGAAATACAGAATACACAAGGAAAGAGAAAGTAAGGGAGAGGTATTATTAAATCATGCTGTGCCTTATTCTGTGAATTTATTTGATTCCAGATTTACTTTCACTGGACGTTTCTTCACTAATGTTTTCAGTTCACTTTTCATAAATATTGTCTGCAGAAAGACTTAATGCAGACTGTTAGTAACTAAGAAGATACAAAAAGACTGTAGGCAATTCATTCAGTGGTAATGCTTAGCCTATGTAATGGAGTAATTAGAATGTTAATTAGATCACTTTTGCAAAGCACTCTAAAGGCATATAAGTCCTGACATTGCCCTTACTTAGCTATGTTCACTTTTATTTTTAGCCATCATAATCCTTAGGGGTGTTTTCTAAAAGGTGGGTGGCAAAAGTGGGCTGAGAGACCCTTGAGAGACATCCAAGGCTCCAAATATGAAGTTAAGACTGTGAGATCTATGTAATGGTGTCTCGAGTTATCTCAAGATTTTATGTCAGGCACATAGGCTGAAAGTAGGACACATCACATCACATCGACACATCAACCTCTACTGTAAATTATACTGCTATTGGAGTTACAGCTAAATCCCACCAGATGGCAAAATAGGGATGAATGGCACTATGACAAGGCATGCTCCTCCTTCCAACAGCATCATCATTTTGTCAGCAGTATACCAGCACATGTTGGATTTAGCTCACAGGCTCAGAATCTGAAAGTGCCAGTCAGTAGAATTAGGGCAAGAAATAAAAAAAAAAACAGTGGTTTTTTGTCTGGTAGTAAAGATGGCTCCAAATAAATGTCTTTCATGAAGGGGCCATGAATCAGATGAGCAAAGAAAAAGCTCTACTTCCAGTAGACTACTGCCTACCTTTCTAAAAGAAAGAGGGGGGGGGGGAATGTCTTCAATGATAGTCTTACCCAGAGACAAACCTTCAATGACAGTTTCAACTTATGAGAGAAAGTGGTCCAGCAGGTAGCCTAGTCCCAGTCCCTTGAAGGTTTTCAAGTTGTGCACCAAAAACTGTTTGTACCTGAAAGTAGCCTTGAAACAGTGAAGATCTTTAAACATAGGAGAAATGCATTCACCATAGCAAATCCTTGTTAGCAACTTGGTCACCATTTTTCTGGACCAGCTGAATTTCCCAAAGATTTTTCAAAGGCAGCCGCATGTATTATTATGCAATACGGTAGCCTGTACACTACTACATTTTGAATGACTGTGGAAGGATCAAAAATCCATAGAGAAAATTCCACACATCACTTAGTTCAGTTCTTTCTATCTCCAATGGCTCTCCTAACTGGTTACTGTCCAAAGATGTGTCCCTTCAGTATACATACTGAAAGTGTTGTTGATTCCTTTCTTTCAGTATCTTCTGAACTCTTCAGCATTGTTCTTCCTTGCAGCTTTCAGTAGATGATACTCTATGAGAGAGTTTGTCTTGTTAGTTACATAAACACTCATATACACACATTTGGTTACTCTGAGTACCAAGATTTATAGCTCTCCACTTTCACAAAAGAGTAATTTTTATCTGAACCATATTCAAGCCATTAAAATTAAAACAACACATGGTCAGATTTACAACTGTTTACCTTTTTATTGGGTAATGTTAATCGGATTGGTTTTATAATACACATTACTCATTCCATAGCATGTCCCCAAAGTTTATTAAAGCCCAGGGCAGCCTGTCTTCCTGCCTATTCCAAAATGCAACGAGGCTGACATATTTGATGCGCTTTTCCACTCCGAGTTTTCTTTGCCAGAATGTCATAATTGCCTGCAACCAGTTTCAATTAATTATGTGGCATTTCTTTTCAATGAATGAATTGCTTCAATGAATGCTCAAGCCGGCTGTGCCCATTTGAAAACCATGAACCTACGTTTGTGATAAGATAATGAATGCACTGTTGTCAAAGTGCAACCATATTGAAAGAAGCTGTGGGCAAAACTACAGAATAATAAATTTTGCTAAATGGAGACCTTCCATTTTTAGAGACATATTGCTTTCTCAGGGGCTGGAAGATGACAGACTGGAGGCATTGGCAGCTCCAAATTTGGTTATGTTTTACAAAATGGAAGAGCCAGAAAGGATCTCTAGGATAGATCTGTATCCACAATACTGTGATAAATCTGGATTCAAAAAGTGGAGCGTGACATGCAAACTACACTTTTTGAGTCCAGAACGTTACAGCCATTTCAGAATCTCCATTTTCTCTTTTATTGATCCAGAATTTCATTCTGTGCTGTCTGTTGTTTCTGCTTAATTCCAGTTTAACTAAGAGAATTTTTAAATTTAAGTCTGGAATTAAAGCATGCAATTTGCCATATGTTTTCCTTCATTCTATCTAAAGTTGCTCCCCCCCCCCCCCCCATTACCAAGCGACAAAAACTGTCTTGGCATGTCCATAAGGATGAAGGCATATATATATATAAAATTCTGGTGATGTTTCAGTGGCATGCTCACGTAATCCTGTGCATTGACAAATCTCCAAATAAAATTAATCTTGAGGCAACCAAATATAAATTACATACATTTTTGTACTGTTTTATAATGTAATTGAAATGAAAAGGAACTGAAAACTTTGCTGAACTGTGTGTGTATGTTATAAGAGTAGGGAGCTTTGACTCTCAAAAGCTTATACCTGTGAGGTTCTGCCAGTTACCAACTCTTACTTACTTAATTACTTCAAAGGCAACCTTTATTGGCATAATGGGGGTTGGGGGGTGGGGTGGGGAGAGAGAGAGAGAGAGAAAGAGAGAGAAATACAGGCCAAGATAGAAGTAAACAGTCTGTCAGTCAAATTGCTCTCAATTGAGGTACGAGAAATTAATTTTAGTTGGGCAAAGATGGCAAAAATGAGCAGGTTCAATAACCTGTGTATTCAGGAAACCCTGAAATGATTAGGAGATTGATGATAAACTAAAAGGATGTTTATTAGAAAAATAGATCCAAGAGGGCAGCCGTGTTGGTCTGAAGCAGTTGAACAAAGCAGGAGTCAAGTTGTACCTTTAAGACCAACCAAGTTTTATTGAGAATGTAAGCTTTCATGTGCTCTCTAAGCACACCTCATTAGATGAGGGGATCAGGTATTGAAAAATAGATCAAGCATATGGGAGATTAAAAAAAACACATTAACAAGCATACAGTCTTAGGAATAATAGCAGGAAAACTGGATAGAGAAAAGCATGGGGTCAACAAAACACAGATAGGGTAAATACTTTACCCGTCTTGAAGGCTGCAGAAGGAATGGTTCAGTAGTGAAGACGATGAGGGGAGGGGGAGCAAGAGACAACCAGCATCAGCCCCCATAATAGGGTTCAATAGATAATTGGGGATGGCTCAGACAGCAAAGTAGAGATACTGTAAGAGACAGATCTGAGTGGTCAAACACATGGCCTTATATAACCAAATTCATATCCCCAGGCCATGCTATCAGGTGACCCATGATATAGATGTCAGATGATGTCTGACATAGCTGCATGTGACCCCTGACATCATGGAAGGGGAGGCTCCCAGAAAGGTTTGGAAAAAGGCTTTGAAAAAGAAACATAGATGGGGAATTTACAGTCAAATTGATTCCTATTGTAACACCATAACAAGCACAATGGGGATGGTCTGCATGACAGGATTAACTCCTTGACAACAATTTTTCTTTTGGACTTCTTCTTTGTGTTCAGCGATCTCCTAAATCAGTGGTCCCCAACCTTTTTGGTACCAGGAACTGGTTTTGCTGCCACTACCGCTGCCACGGCCCACACTAGAGTTGCCAAGTCCAATTCAAGAAATATCTGGGGACTCTGGGGGTGGAGCCAGGAGCAAGGGTGTGACAACCATAATTGAACTCCAAAGGGAGTTCTGGCCATCACATTTAAAGGGACAGCACACCTTTTAAAATCCCCTCCTTTCATAGGAAATAATGAAGGATAGGGGCACCTTATTTTGGGGCTCATAGAATTGGACCCACTGGTCTATTCTTTTTGAAACTTAGGGGGTATTTTGGGGAGAGGCTCTAGTGTGATCAGAGGGGCACCACAACGAGGCTCGGGCAGCTTCCACAGGGCCCAGACTGATTCTAAGTTATTTGAATAGCGCGCTGAAGGAGGCTTCTCCTCCCCCTCACTTCCAGAAGTGAGGGAGGAGGTGAAACTCTTCCTCTTCCAGCCTGCTCCTCAGACAACTTCAAATCAGCCTGGGTCCTGCTGAAGCATGTAGGGCTAACTCAGAGTCTCCTCTGCTCATGTGGGCAGGCGAGGGGGGGCAGAACACAGTGCGGCACAGGGGAGGGGATGGGCCACTGTGGTGGCAGGGAGCAGAGCCTCATTGTGCAGGGGATGCCGGAGTGTGGTGCCAGTTTGTGGCGCTGCAAAGGGCAAGTGGGGACAGCAGTGGCAGGGTGGCGGAGGATGGGGAGTGGCAGCCCGGTTGCTAACAGGCCACGGACCAGTACCAGTCCACAGCCCGGGGCTTGGGGACCCATGTCCTAAATGGTTGACAGGAATAGTCTTTTGTTAAATGGGCAGACATGACAGTCAGTCTATTGTTAATTGTTGGGCTACTCCATTTGCATCTTTATTAACATACCCAAAGTATGTGGTGCTCTCACTTTACCTTCATGGCTGCAGGCAGCAGCAAGAGTTTTTGGTGAAGGATCTTCTAGAGAACATGGCTTCTGAGGAAAGCTGTTCTTGACTTTGTCTTTCTGATGACAGGAACGTAGTTGAAGTCTGCAAAGCTTGGCAGCTCTGTGGTGAAGCAAAATCTAGAGTCCTTCTTTGCAGGAGAAATGTACACAGTCACACCAATAGCAGGAACAGGCAAGGGATCCTTTGTAGCCTGGCTGGAAAGTTTGCTGTTTGGGCTCACACTGAGTAAAATTTACATATTGGGTTGATTCTTTTACCCAATGTTTTCTGCTTGTCACTGAATGTCTATAGAAACAGTGTATGTGTGCTGGTAGTGGCACAAGTTCCTAACATAAGGATGGTGGACTGCGCAGACTTGGAGGAAGGCAGACTCTTATTTCTTCGCTCCTAAAAACGCTAAGTTGTTTTCAATCTTTTAACTTTTATCTTGCCTTGATAGAAGGAATTGTTTTTAAATAGTCTTATCTTATCACCTCACTTTTAATTTTGGTGCAGATGTTTTGTCTTTCCCAAGCTCTGGCTGTTTAATCAGTTAATAAGCTTCTGCTTTCGCTTTCTGACTCAGAAGCTGCTGCAGCTAATGAACTACAGCTGATGAGGTTCAATGTGGCCAAGTGCAAAGTAATGCACATTGGGTCCAAGAATCCCAGCTACAAATACAAGCTAATGGGGTGTGAACTGGCAGAGACTGACCAAGAGAGAGATCTTGGGGTCGTGGTAGATAACTCATTGGACCAACTTTACCACTCAATAAAATCTAATGATAATAAGGCTTTCTGGAGAATCATTTCGGGTAATCTAAAAATCAATTCTGTTACTGACCCAAATATTTCTGCGCAAACATGGGTTGATTACTTCTCTCTCCTAACATAAGTCTGTAATAATTAAGAGTCCTGTATACCTGGCACTGGGCCAGAGTGAACACAGTCCATAAATAGTAGAAAATGGGGTTCAGGGCTTACAAGTTCTCATGAGTGTTCTAGTACAAACAATTTAAAGAACATAGTTACAGTCAAGTCTTAATCAGGATAAAGCAAAGTTGCCCACTATCTGATACCTCTACCGCTTTTGGTTCTTATGTCTTTCACTGCTGGAGCCAAGAACACTGTCACCTGCTCGGTGATTGGGGGACATTTGTCAGCTAGCAAGAATTCATGTTACTGACTCCAAGAATCTTTGCTCATAAGAATATGGTTAGGATTTATTGAGAGTTCAATACAAAAGATGTCCTTCTGCTAAAAAGTCATTGCCAGGAATGATCCAATAGGCAAAGTGATTACAATTATAGACATCAAAAAACGTGGTCAAAATCTGTCTCCACCCCCCTGGTACATTGGTTCTCATGAAAGTTGGGATGGGAAGGTGAGAGGCATCTTCTTTGGCCTCCCACTTTCAAGGGCAGATGGGCCCATTACTATAACTACTAGATAAGCAAGGCCACTGCAGTAATAATATAAATTATTTTGAGGTCTCTGTCCACCATCCTTCCTCCTGCACACACTTGAAACATTAGCAAAATTACATGAAAGCATGCAAAAAATCAAAACTGAACAGAGTACATATGAAAAAGAAAAAACATAGCAGGCTCAACCTGACAATACCCCAAAATCATATTGGTTTCTCAGGTGCTAATAGACTCAGATCTAGTTTGATTAGCTGAGGTAATTTCAGATTGCAGTCACAAGAAATGGTCAGTGTTTGGAACAACAAAGGACAAATATTGCAGAAGACATAAAAGGATTTTCTTTAAACAAATATTTGACACACCCTGAGTTAAAGGTAAAAAAACCTTCATCTCCTGAGTCCCAGTATATCTGTACCGAAATATTCATCCATTTTGTTTGAGTTAATCATGTCACAGTCTGCTTTTGCCATGAACAAACACTAAGTAAGGAGATAATTTTCTTTGAAGGAAGAAACTAGCTGATAAAGTTAATTCAATTTAGGACTTACCTAAAACAAAGGGAATGTGAGGAATGTAAGGACTGGAATTTTAGCCACAAAATGGGTTCTATTTCTCCTTTACATTGACCTCCACTGCCACTCCAGCACAACAGAATAAGGCAAAGCTTTCCTTGAGGGAGTGAAAGTAATGTGACAGCTGAATGCCAGGGTATGATGCTGGCAAGGGTCTCCTCAGGCCTCAGGATAGAAAGTGGGGGTGGGGTGGGGTGGTGGAATTGTGTCACCAAAGCCCACCCTCTTGTTCTGGGAGCACTGCTGTTGTCTGGCAGTGCAACACTTTCTCTCATCCCTGGCTTGGTTATGAAGCTTCCATTTATGCTTCCTGCCTGCCTGAGCCTATCAGCTCTAGTCCCACTCCTTGTCTTGAGCCATGATTTGGTCCCCTGAACCATCCTTGATAGCTTTCCCTCTTTCTCTCACTGGCTAGTTTCTGGGAGGTCTTCAGCCAGGCTCTCCCTGCCTTAGATGCTTGCATTTACAGGTTCTTGTGTTGCCCTGCACATGCTTCACCCAAGCTACAAGACCACCTTTCTTCATATGTTCCCCAGAGAGCGCTGTGTTCAAGGACACAAAACCTTCTATCTATCCCCGGACCAAGGGAGGCCAGACTGTTCTCTATCTCTACACAGGCTAGGGCCTTCTCAGTGGCAGCACTAGCAATGTGGCCCTCCCGGAGGCCATAAGGACCCTGCAGAATCTCTCCCAATTCTGCAGGGCCTGTAAAACTGAACTATTTTGACAAGCCTTTAACACTTAAATGGGAGAGGACTGCCACCCTGCACTGCTGAGCGATATCACTCATGAGGAACTACAACTACTATAGGATCACTGTCAGAAGAATGAAAGTTACGATCCTGCCTATACTGAAGTTTTGAGCAGCACCATGAAATGTGTTTTAATTGTTATTTTATTGTTTTAAATTGTCTGTTAGCCACCCTGAGTCTGCTTGTGGAGAGGGCGGGGTAGAAAATCAAATAAATAAATAAATTATCACAGCTGGGCTTCTACTGGCTGCTCCCATGCTTGCCAACTGGTTTGTTGGCCTCTGAGGCTTGTTATTCCCCAGCATCATTTCTGTTGTCCCAGTGCAAAGTTATGTCATCAGCCAGTGCCTAAAGTTCTGGGGCCCAGGAGGCAGATGGAAAGGCCAATGTCCATTTGCTTCAGTTACCTGCTGACCAGGGTCATATCATGGGTGTACAGGCCAAATGGATGGTGGCTGCCTGAGATAAGGAGAGAAGTGGGTAGGTCTGTTTGGCTCATGAAGCTTTGGAGAAGTCCCTGATTTTGCTACAGTCATATGGAAACTGGCAACAGAGGAGAATATTTTAATGATTTTTATAGCTTACATTTGCAACTTCCAGCACTTTACTTCAAAAGTGGTTTAGAAATTTTAAACTTAAATATAGGTATCTCGAACATATGAACATATGAAGCTGCCTTTTACTGAATCAGACCTTTGGTCCATCAAAGTCAGTATTGTCTTCTCAGACTGGCAGTGGCTCTCCAGGGTCTCAAGCTGAGGTTTTGCACACCTCTTTGCCTGGACCCTTTTTTGGAGATGCCAGGGATTGAACCTGGGACCTTCTGCTTCCCAAGCAGATGCTCTACCACTGAGCCACCGTCCCTCACCGTCTTTTCTTGATACAACATGATGTTTGAGTTATATAAAGAACAGCCTCCTTTTTAATCATTGTGGTCTGTTTTGAATAAATATAATATCATTTTTAAAATGGATCTAAGTAGGAGAAGCAGATTAAGAGCAAAGTAGTATTGGTTGCTAAGGAAAACTCAAGATACAATAGATACATATTTGCAAAGAGACATATTTACATTAAAAGACTGAAATTCCAATACTGTAGCCTCTTTTTCAAGACAATAAATTTTACCAACAGGATAGAATGCTAAACTAATACTTCCTCATAATGATATTATTTCCTCCCTATAGCTATTGAGTAATATGACAACTAACTAAAGCATCTCTTTGGAAATCATTGCTTTGTATTTATCTCAGGATGAAAGCTGAAGTAGAGCACTTTGGTTATTTTTCTTCACAAAAGGTACAAGAACGGCACTTCCTGCAGCTTTTGAGATATTTCTCCATGCTTATTGGCATCCTGGTCTTTATCAGTTGCCTTTGCTTGTCCTATTGAATATTAACTTCAGCCAGATTGCAGCGCTTCATTGAAACTTCTACTCAATACAAAAAAGGTCTTTTGGGCTGGGTACAGATGGGCAGTTTGAGGTGACAAAGGGACAGCCTCCAGATGGATTAAAGAACAGATGTGAACATCTGGAGACCATCTTGATCCCATACACACCCTGCACTCGAGCATCATTGAAGCATATAAAAAAGCTACCACTCCCTAAGCGGTAGCAAATCCCCATGGCACTTCCCTGTCCATCTGAATGGCTGGGGGAGTGCCTGGGAAGCACCGCTCAAGTGCTTGAGAGGTCTGATGACTCCTTCAGAGCATGCACAACCTGTCCCTGTCCCAGTAGTGGGCCATGCACAGTCTGACCACCCCCAGGGAGTTTTCTCCTCTGCCGGCTTACTTCAGGACAGGAGGTTGCCACCCCAGGCTGCCGGTTTGGACCCAGTCTTTCTGTGTATGATTTCTGAGGACAAGGGTGGGAGCCTCCGAAGTGCCTTTTTGCCCAACCAGTCCTGGGTGGCTGAGAGAACCTTTGCTGTGCTCTCATGGCAAGAAAAATAGGCCCTGGCCTGCCAGCCTGCATGTTGCCAAGGGCTGCTCTGGGCCAAAAGGAGGTTGAGGACTTCTGCTTCTAGGGAAAGTGACCCCTGCAGGAGCCTCCCCTGTTGAGCCAAGCCAGCAAGAAGGAGCCATGGCAGCTGCCTGGTCCCTCCCAACAGAGGTGATGGGACAGCAGGTGCACTCCCTCTCCCAGTCTCAGCATGCTGAGGGCAAGGGCTCCCTTGGCTCATGCTTGCCACCACTGTGCTCACCACCTCCAGCACCCCCCCATGTCCAGGTGCACACTGTGGTAACTTCCCCTATGGGGGTGGGGCAGGGAGATGGGGGGCAGCGGGGTCCCTGCAGCCTAGGGCACTGAAAACCTTGGTACCAGGTCTGCCCTCACTGACAAACTTTAAGCAATGACAGAATGAACACTTGTGAGGGATACTCTAGACCGATCCTGCATTGATCAGGGAGTTGGAGTAGATTACCTGTATGGCCTTTTCCAATTCTATGATTCTATGACTCTCAGCTGCAGCAAACCTCCCTCCATTGGTGTAGAACTCCTTGCATTGGAGAAGGGCATCACCAAGCATGGAATAGAATGTCTGAGATCCGGCTCATGGCAAATAAAGTATGAGATACAAACAAAGGTTTCATGAGATGCACTCACCCTACGCTACTCTGACGTTCCTCTTTTCAGTGTGGCATCCTTCTGATTTCCCACTATATGCCCCAGGGTTTCACCTTGCATTGCCGTTTTTGCGAGGCAAAGAGAAACCGCTAAAAACCAGTTTCTCTTTGCCATGCAAAAACGGTGATGCAAGCTGAAGCCCTGGGGCAGATAGTGGGAAATTGGAAGGATGCTGCGCTGAAAAGAGGACCGTCAGAGCAGCATAGGTGAGTGCGAAATCGGTCCTGGTTTCTTGTTGCCACTCAAAAAAGGTGACACAAGATGAAGCCCCAGGGCAGATAGTGGGAAACTGGAAGGATGCCGTGCTGAAAAAAGGAACGTCAGAGCGGCGGAGGGTGAGTGCGAAATCGGTCGCTGTTTCTTTTAAACAAGTTCCAGTTCTTTGCCGCAACTGCATCTAGACACTGGCTGGGACATTGCTTTTGGTGTTTCTTTTCTTTGATGAAATTTGCCTATGTTTGTGAACTATGAAACTGTTAAAGTGGGCCAATGTAGAAAAAGGTTTTGCCGCTCCAGAAAGCCTTGAGTAGAACTGTCACCAAATTTTGCCAAAACAAACTTCAAGGTGAATTTCAAGGAACCCACTCAGGCAAAACACTTAAGGAATTTCAATGGGAGCTGAATCAGCTGCGATGAAGCTCCTCAACGGTACTGTGTCCTAAATATTGTGACTGAATTTTGCTGTCTGTAAAATTTGAGATGATGTAGGAAAGTCTTGCTTTATCAGAGGAGGGCAACCAAGATGACTAGGGGGTTGGAGTACCTTCCCTATGTGTTTAGAAAAAAACATACGGGGGAAATGATAGAGGTTTGTAGAATTATGCAAGGGATGGAGAGAGTTGACAAAGGGAATTTTTTCTCCCTCTCCCAAAATACTAGAATTCAAAGGCATCCTTTGAAGCTGATGGGCAGTAGGTTCAGGACAGACAAAAATAAATACTGCTTTACAAGGAGAGTGGTTAAATATGGAATTCACTGCCAGAGGATGTAGTGATAGCCACAGGAACAAACAGCTTTTTTAAAGGATTAGATACATTCATGGAGGATAGTTCTATTAATGGCTATTAACCACAGTGACTGAGTGGAACGTCCACATTTAGAGGCACTAAACCTCTGGATCCCACAGGTGGCCCAGGAGGCAACATCAGTGGAAGATGTTGGTCTCTATGCCCTGTTGTTGGCCATCCAGAGGAACTGGTTGGCCACTGTTTTAGGCAGGATGCTGGACATGTTCTTATGTCAAAAACTCTGAGAAATTTTGAGAAAGCATATACAGATTTGATAAGGCAAGTTGAATTCTTAAGGGGCAGAAGAACTTTTAGTTTTGAGGAGAGTCTTGAAGATGATAGAAATTGTTTAAGAGTTTGGGTGTGTGTGTGTGTTGTTTTAGAGGGAGATGCAGCTGTGGCAGAAATTACAGTGATGTGACTGGGAGAAGGAAGTAAAAGCAATTATAATTGAACAAACTGTCCACTGTACACAACCCTGATCTTAATTTGCAGCCTACAGTTAATTATATTTAATTAGTGGACATGGGCTGCAATCCTACTTGACTCTGCTTAATCCTAAAAAGCCATTCCTCAGACTAAGCCCTATCAAACAAAATGAGGCTTACTGCTGAGCAGAGCTGCTTAGGATTGCTCCCCCAAGTCTAACAAAATGAGTTGTGACTAAGTTCCACTGAAAGCATGGAATAAAATTTTGTTGTCACTTGATAGTGGGAAGTGCTGTCAAGTCACAACTGACCTATGGTGACCTTCAAAGCAAGAGGCGTTCAGAGGTGGTTTGCCACTTCCTGTGTCTGCATGGCAACCCTGGACTTCCCTGGTGGTCTCGCATCCAAATACTGACCAGGTTCAACCCTGAATGGCTTCTGGGAACTAACCTGAATAGCCATTCAGGTCAGGGCAGTTGTGACTTTCCTGCAATTAATTTTGCTGCCCCTTAAAATTAATGGGATTTATATCTAGGTAAATAACTTGTTATTGCCACCTAGACTTGGAGAAAAGTAATTTCATGGTGCTCTGTGTAGCTTTTCCACTCTAGACATCTTTGGGGAAAAGAAAAAGTGGGAAGTATGGATACCAGAAAGATAAAGCCTCTTAGAAAGGGAAGAAGTTCTGAAAAGGGATTGGTGCTCTTTCCTTTTTTTTTTTTTGCTCCTTTGCCATTGAAAAGAGCCTTGAAAGGATAATTGGGCTGTGCCAATGGGCATACATTCTTGGGTCCCAATTTCCCCTCTCTGTATTTATTTCTACAAGCAATGGGGAATCCTCTCATTGCCACCAGAAGGACCCTGATCTGTCTTACCTGTCTCCAGAGCAAAGGGATGTCCTTCCAATCATACTTAATAGGTATAGCTTGGCTCATGTGCCATAATAAAGGTTTGAATCAGGCAGGACCATTCTAAAGGATATTAAAACATTTTGCTGTACAACAGCCATCTAATTATAATAATGTAAAACCTAAATGGCTATTTAATCCCCCATAGGCCTTCCAGCTCTAAAAAGCCATCCTGAAGAAAATAATCTCCTACAGATTTGAAACAAAGGAGATTGAAATGTTTTCCTGTGCAGCTGAGAACAGCCCTCAGCTGCAATGATAATAGAAAGAAGTAGAAGAAGAGGTAGAAGAAGTAGAAGAGGAGGAGGAGGAGAATGGATTTATATCCCACCCTTCACTACCCAAAGGAGTCTCCGAGCGGCTTGCAATCTCCATTCCTCCCCCTCTCAAAACAGACACCCTGTGAGGTAGGTGGAGCTGAGAGAGCTCTAACAGAAACTGCTCTTGAGAGGAACAGCTCTGCAAGAACTGGTGACTGACTCAAAATCACATCAGCAGGTACATATGGGGGAGTGGGGAATCAAACCCGGTTCTCCCACGTATGAGTCCACACACTTAACCTACACCAAACTGGGTCTCAAAAATTATTGATGCAAAATAATACTAAATAGTTAGTATTTAACTACCAGGCACTATATTTTTTTAAAAAAATAATACACAGAGAATGCAGGTTAGACAGAATGCAGTCAGTTCATGACAGGTAATAATGGTCACTATCCTAATATATTATGGGGTATTGTTCCAGTACCCTCCAAATAATGACACAATAAGACTGTATTTGAATTAAACTAGGTTTAATTGTGGATCTGCATAATCATAAATAACTTTTTTTTTTTTTTTTAGTGTGAGTGACATATGGGATAGCCCACACATGCCCAGGTTTTGGGCAACTCCACTCTGACTCCAAACCCAACTAGCATTCTTCTCACTGACTTTATAATTGTAACACTTCTGCCCCAGGGCCTGACAGGCCTCTCTTACTCCTGGCTTTGGCAATCACCACTGAGCAAGCAAATGAGGCCTAGTCCTGCTCAGAAGTTAGGGAGTGTAAAATACTGGTATCACACCCTGCTATGGCGACGCCAGCCTATCGCCTCCTGCCTCAGCGAGGGCAGCTAAATATACGTTAGTCTCTTCGGGGTTCTGATACGGTAGATGAGCAGGAGACCACTGCAGATTTGAAGTCTTTCCCAATCACACATGCACCAGAGAACGTAACAGCAAACTATAGTTCTTTATTTACAAAATAGGCTTTAACTGGGGGATGGGATGTATATACAGAGGCTAGTTTGTATCTCGTAGGAATAACATTTTCTATACAGTATGTCGGCTAGACCCTCCAGCAATGCTCTGAGGTATTTCAGGGTACACAGTTCTTCTATTAATCCACTCTCCTAAACTTTAATCAGGCTGGCCTCTTGGGCTTTGAGTGCCTGGTCCCTCGACAAGCCCCAGCTCTCCTGACTCCCTCAGACCCACGGCTCTCCCTCAGCCACCTTATAAACTCCTAGGAGCAGTGTATCATAGGTCTGTGACCACTAAAGTCTTCCACTTAGACACTCTCTGTCACCTTCCTCTTCCTTAGAGGGCACTTGTGGCCTAGAGATATGCCTCACGCTCAGCCACCTGGCTGATTTCACAGAGTGTATATAGAGCTTCACTTCACACCAAGCCTCTCTCACACACTCTGAGTCCAACTCCCCCTTTCTGACTGTTTTCTCCTGACAGTTAACCTCTGAGCCGTTAGCTGTCACTCAGGACTTGAGAGTTCTGAGCACCCCTGGCCCCCACCTTCGGGTCACATGACTCAGGGCTTTCTGAGTCCTCAGCTTCTCCATTAACCCTTTGATTCCGTCACATGTCCCTCCCTCCTGAACAATTGCATAAGGCGAAAGGTCTCAGCCTTTTGCTGAGCAATGGGTACATGTGGGCCACACTTACTTGGGTTTCCTCCTGGTATAACTTTAAACATTTTGTTATAACCTCGTATCACTATGTACATTTTCTTTCATTTAAATATTCATAACTTCAGCAAGGTCACAATACAAAACCAATTTTTTACATTGTTCTGGCTAATGCATCAGCAATTACATTTTGCTTCCCTGGTATATTGGAAAAAATCTTTTGGTACTGACCCAGAATCGTTTGTATTTGTCCTCTTTGCTCTTTGGTAAGAGAAGGAGCGAACTGAACCTCCTTTATGGTAATTTCTTGGGATATTTCCCCCCAACCCAACAGTCCAGCTCCCTTACACACTTCCCCTTTGGCCATTAGTACCAAATTTCCTTGGTCATAATAAGGTTTCACATGTTTACATGAAACATTTTACACTGTTCACCATTTTCACTCATGGTTACCAAATAGTTCATGTTGGAGACCTTAAGGGCAATGGTATAAGGTCCCTCCCAGGCCACATCTAGTTTTCAAAGATTTCAGGTTTTCACGGCTGGTAACATCATTAGGGTTTGTAGAATCTTTTGGGCACGGCACTTGAACCCGAAAGATTCTACAAACCCCACATCTAGTTTGTTCTTCCTCCTGGGTTTCAGAACTAAGACTCGGTCCCCAGGTTTAAATTCTCTCTGTCCCTGGACTTGGAGTCATACCACAACTTCTGCCGATGTTGTGCTCTTCCCACGTTGCCTGCAGCGGCCGTCCTCACCTTCTGCAGATGTTGTTGTAGCTCTTGTAGATAGGTGATGACATCTGTCTCCTGGATGTCTTCGTGCCCGGACCATGCCTCCTTCAAAACATCAAGGGGTCCTATGGCTTGTCTTCCGTAGAGTAGCTCGAATGGGCTGAACCCGGAACTTTCTTGGGGTACCTCCCTGTACCCAAAGAGCAGGTGTTGCAAACGCTGGTCCCAATCGTTGGGATGTTTGTAGGCATATGTTTTTAACATATGATTCAAGGTCCTGTTGAATCTTTCATTCAATCCGTTGGCTTGAGGATGGTATGCAGTTGTTGTTACATGCCGGATTCCACAAGCTCTCATTAACTCTTGCATTACATTCGACATGAACGATGTTCCTAAATCAGTCACCATTTCTTTTGGAAAACCAAGCCGTGCAAATACATTCAACAGTGCCTCCGCTACGGTCTTGGCCTCAATGTCTCTAAGAGGTACTGCTTCTGGGAACTTGGTAGCATAATCCACGATGGTGAGGATATACTTGTTCCCTCTCCTGGTGACTCTTGAGATAGGACCAACAATGTCCACTCCGATCTTCTCAAAGGCTTCCAATACTATAGGGACTGGCTGGAGTAGTCCTTTTATCTTATCTAGGGCCTTCCCTACCATTTGGCAGGCCTGACAAGACTTACAAAAAGCCTTAATGTCTCTTCCCATATTTGGCCAAAAGAACCTCTCCTGTACTCGGTCCCTTGTTTTGTTGATGCCTAGGTGAGAGGCCATGGATGTTGCATGGGCCAAATCCAACACTTGCATCCTATATTTTCTTGGAATGACTAACTGTTTCTTTCTCTCCCAGACCACATTATGTTTTCTCCTCAAAGCAACCCAATACAGTTTTTGTCGATTACTTTAAATTGGCAAGGCTTTTCTACTGTGATTTCTTGATTACTCACATCAGCTCTCTGCCACAGTTCTCGTAAGCTGTCATCATGCTGCTGCTCACTGAGAAACTCTGCTGCCTGTACGTTCTGCAACAATGTTTCCTCTTCCTCTGGTTGCTGCTTAGACTCATCAGCTGGTTGTTCTGGTCTGCTTCTTGTAACAATATTGGTGGAGAGAGCTTGCTGCTGTTTTATCTCCGAAGCTAAATCATTCCCCACCAAAAGCGATGTTCCAATGTCATTGAGAACTCCCATTATCCACTTGCCTTGGAATTCTCTATATTTTATAGGAACCTCTGCCAGGGCCACCTCAAATGCAGGTCCTCTAATGTCTTTAATAGTGTAGGATTTTCCTGGCAAATATTGATGACTTTGCACTAATCCTGGCTGGATCAGAGAAACCTGTGCCCCTGTATCTCTGTAAGCTTCTACTTCCTTGTCATTCACTGTTACAGTCTCAATATATTCCTCACTCAAGCCTTCTTGTACTCTCCACACTTGCAAAACACTATTAGGACTTTCTTGTGGTGCGTTCTCTGTAAGTGAGGGTGTTTTATCTGACTCTTGATTTATACACTTCATCACTTTGACAGTTTTAGGTGGTGGTGTCTTTTCCCCTTTCTCCATCTTTGGGCATGATCTAATATAATGCCCTATCTCCCCACAGTGGAAACAGGTAGCCTCCCTTTTTCTGTATGGAGGAGGACTGGACCACTTTTCAGGGTTGTTGTTCCCATGCCCAGGCTTTTCTGAAGGGTTCCAGACTCTGGCTTTTTTCATAGGAGCAGTCCACATAGATCTCCCTAAGTCTGATTCTATTTCATCAAGGATAACAGCAGCTTTTCCCACTGTTTTTAATTTTTTTGTCCCTCAGAATCCATCTATACTGAAATGGGACTTGACTGTAAAGCTGTTCCAAGCCAATTAGATTTTTCAAATCTTTCATGGTGGTGACTTTACTCCCCTCAATCTACCTATTCAGGGCTCTGTCTAAATGACATCCTAACTGGGAATATGTTTCTCCAGGCTTTCTCTTAATGTCTCTGAATGTTTTCCTGCTTTGTTCAGCAGTTAAACCAAAATGGACTCTAACTCTCTCCTTATATAGCTGGTAGTCAGAGGTCTCCTCATCTCTTAATTCTGAGTAAATTTCCCTTAGCCTCCCACAAATCTGTGGTCTTAAATACATCATCCTGTCCTCATCAGCTACTTTCAGATCCTTACAGGTTCTTTCAAAACTAAACAGAAAAGCCTCTATATCATCCCCTTTCTGATATTTGGGGAATTTCTTCTGTTCTACTGAGGGCTGGCGTTCATTTCTAGCGCCACTTTGAAGCTCTGGCCTTGCCTGAATTTCCTGGAGCTTCAAATTATACATTCTCTCCTCATGTTCTCTGGTCTCTCTTTCTCTTTCTTCCTGTAGTTTAGCCATTTGAATCTCTTTCTCTCTTTCTCTTTCACCTTTCTCTGTTTTCTCTTTCTCTGTTTTCTCTCTCTAACTCTAGTCTAGCCATTTGAATCTCTTTCTCTCTTTCTCTTTCTCTGTTTTCTCTCTCGACCTCTAGTCTAGCCATTTGGATTTCTTTTTCAGCTTCTATTTTGGCTAACTCTAAATGTAATTTCATAGCCTCAATGTTCTGACTAGGATTCTCCTCTGGAATCCCTCCCTGTGCTTGTCCATCCCCAGTGGCTGTAGTTGTTCTCTTTGGTGGTGCCATTTCTGACAGAAATTTTTTTCCAAACTGCCTTTATTTCTATACTGCAGTGTCCCTTCGATGGTTATGTGTCAGGGTGATATTTATTTTTGGGTTATAGATTTGAAATCCCGACGATGGTCACCAATTATCACACCCTGCTATGGCGACGCCAGCCTATCGCCTCCTGCCTCAGCGAGGGTAGCTAAATATACGTTAGTCTCTTCGGGGTTCTGATACGGTAGATGAGCAGAGGACCACTGCAGATTTGAAGTCTTTCCCAACCACACAGGCACCAGAGAACATAACAGCAAACTATAGTTCTTTATTTACAAAATAGGCTTTAACTGGGGGATGGGATGTATATACAGAGGCTAGTTTGTATCTCGTAGGAATAACATCTTCTATACAGTATGTTGGCTAGAGAGAGTTTCTCTCTCTAACTCTAGTCTAGCCATTTGAATCTCTTTCTCTTTCTCTGTTTTCTCTCTCGACCTCTAGTCTAGCCATTTGGATTTCTTTTTCAGCTTCTATTTTGGCTAATGCTATTTTCAGCAATGCTCTGAGGTATTTCAGGGTACACAGTTCTTCTATTAATCCACTCTCCTAAACTTTAATCAGGCTGGCCTCTTGGACTTTGAGTGCTTGGTCCCTCAAGTTTTCTGGTTTGACAAGCCCCAGCTCTCCTGACTCCCTCAGACCCACGGCTCTCCCTCAGCCACCTTATAAACTCCTAGGAGCAGTGTATCATAGGTCTGTGACCACTAAGGTCTTCCACTTAGACACTCTCTGTCACCTTCCTCTTCCCTAGAGGGCACTAACCTAACGGCCCCAGCTGTATGCGCCAGAATTCGGGGTGCACAATTCCAGCACCAAAATATATTTAAAAGAATTCTCAGGTCCATAATTTTTTTGTTAAGGTTGCACATTCCAGTCAAAAGCTACTCTCCCTTGTCTCTGTCTTCTGTTCCAGGAAGACGTGATAACCAGCAATTTTTTCAGGGTCGCATTTCCCTCTTCTGGGCCCCTTTCTTGGAGCAGTCACACATTAGTTAGTCAGAAGGATTAAGTATAGAATATAACAGTTGATGAAATACAAATCTTGTAGATATATTCATGACACACACCAATCTATACTACTATATATCGATACATGGATATATGAATATGGATATGGATACATACAATCATAGAGTTGGAAGGGGCCATATAGACCATCTAGTCTATGTTTATATACATGAATATATAAGGTATATAAATATGTGAATAATTCATAAGCAACAAAAATACAGCCAAAACATAATTCATAAGCAATGAAAATACTACAGAGAATATTCAGTTGATCAAATAAATACTTTTAGCATCAATAACATTCAGGAGCATTCACGACCATTGTCCTGACACCGTTTAGCTGTTTTTGAGGCTTTTGTGAGGAATAAAAAACAGGTATTTAAAGGGACTTGGAGGCCTCTTAAATCTCTGCTTTCTGCTCTATCCATGAACTGCCATGAACTACTTTAAAACTTTGGTTCATGAACCATGAACAGGGCAAAATTTGTGACAAATTTTTTTTGTGGTTCAGTTCATGCCCATCCCTAATCTTTGCTTCCTCAATGGCTTGACATTACAAAGAGCATCAAATGGGCTGGTAACATTAGCTTTAATAAGGTAGGAATCAAGGCAATGACTTATCTCTCAAAAATATAATCTTTATAAACTACTGGCTTAGTTCTAAAGGTATAGAGGACACAGAACTGGCTTAGTTCTGCTGGCTTAGTTCTAGAGGTGTAGAGGTTACAGAACTATGGTGCAGGCTAATAAAATAAATGAAATAGAGAAAGATTTCTAACCTAACCTGGAAGTAACAATACTTGAACCTTTGATCTCCCTCCTACCCTTGCTGGATGATTCAAATGTGTGTAAGCGTAAAGCAGATGCTGTCCTTTGTGTGCTCATGGTCTACTCACAATCATGTATACGGACAGATAAAGAAAGAACAGCTCTTTTTCAATTCTCACCCCATGTGCAAAAAAAATGTCTTAGCCAAGCTGGGTCTTTGGTTCTGGCAGCCTGAGCCCACCAGAATTCATTCAACCAATAAAGAGGTGCTAGTATATTGAAGATATCCAATGTGCTCAGTCATAGCTATGAAAACATACATTATCAGCCAGGATAAGGTTTCTCAACCTTGGTGTCACCACAAACACAGGTCAGTCTCAACAAATGTCAGTCCCTTCTGCTCTCATCCATCACAGTCATCACCTGCACATTAACTATATCAAGAGATAACAAGTTTCATCAACCTCCCTTGAATTGCTATAGTGACAGTGAAGGGTTTGGTTGATAATGCTTAGCTCCAAAGTCATTTTCTTCCCAACCTGTTCTACAATAGAGCTAGCTGGTAAATTGTTTCAGGAAGGTCATGGCATCCTTTTGATGCTTCAGTATGCAGACCAGTTATCCCTACTTGTGATGAGCAACTTGCCCTGTTCCTGCCATTCGTAGTTATGACCTAACCGGTCAAAAGGTCAGGCCTAGTTATATCACTCCTTTGAGAACGCACGCATAGCTGGTCTTGAGGATAAAAGGAGATTGAGGAAAAATCGTACTGCTACAGCACCAATCCCAAATCAGACTTTTCCCTGCAGCCACTGTGGCCGGACCTGCCTGTCCTGCATTGGTCTTGTCAGCCACCAGCGAGCCTGCAGCAGACGTGGACTACTGCACCTTTCTTAAATCTTTGTTCGCAAAGTCAAGCCGAGAGAGAGTTATATCACCAAAAGAACATCATGAAGCAGGAGAGAGAGAAAGTGTCCTCATTACCATTTTTAGGAGATCCTAACATTCCTGCTCAGCCCTTGAAGGTGACTGGAGAATCTCATGTTATCTCAAAGGTTAGGTTGGTAAGCAGAACACAGGAAATTTTTGCATTAGACACACCAGGTCACATTATAAGTTGCTCCATTGACCTCCCTGTTGGCTCAGTTCAACCCACCTTTGCCAATATGCTTTCATGCTTCATTTGAAAGAAGAGGGGCCCCCATGGCCCCTAAAGCCATGAGTGACTTCTGTATGCAGAAAGTCTCTCTAATATAGCTTTATTTAGATGCACATTGGCATGTTTATTGCACTGTTCTTTTAGGTCCATTGAATAGGCTGGATGAGCCTGTCGGTCAGGATGTGGTATGTATCCCCATCCAGGGCCATTAGGTATTATGCATGGTGAATTGTGCAAGACTAGAACTGACACATGGCTATTGTCTGCATATTGCATATGAGACAAAATAAATGCAGCTCTTAGCTTGGCAATTGTAAAAAATAAATGGATGTTTTTAATATAGCTAAAGAGATGCATTCACAAACAAACAGCCTGAAGCCACTGGGAAAAAAAACTCCTAAGAAAACATACTTAAGCAGCAACAGAGTATGACTGAAAAATATCTTGTCTGTATTTTTGTAGTTTATCAAATATGCATTTATAAAAACACATTTTGGCAATCTGGGATGAGTCTTTGTGAGCCTTGTTTCCAGTGTACAAAAAGCATTTTCTTGTTCATGACCGCTGTCCTTGCTATGGTGGAGCCACTTCAGATGCTCAAAGAAGAATCTTGAAATAATGAAGTTCCCAAGTTGTATCTCTAAATTGGAGCAAGATGGGATGGGATGGGATCAGAATGCAATGTTAACATTTGGGCTGCAAATAATGTATGCATAAATCCTATATAAAACCAACCTCCCAAACCATCCTCTTCCATCTTACCTCCCACCTGACTTTATGACCCATTTGCAAGAGAACTGAGACTCACTTTTGGTTCCTCATTCCATTTAAGAACTGCTAATTGGGATAAGAACATAAGAAGAGCCCTGCTGGATCAGACCAATAGTCCAGCGTCTTTTCTCACACAGTGGCCAGCCAGTTTCTTTGGATAATGTAGATCAGTACAAGCTTGATTCTCAGTGTTTTTCTGTCTTTCCTTTCTATCTCTTTCAAGTCCCAGTGGGTGAGAATAAATACCTGCATAGCCCTCTGCTGTTGGAAATATTTCCTGGTGACATACTAGATATACATATGCATACACAGCCCTTGTCCATGGTGGTTTGCAGGGGCTAGCATAGAGATATTCTCCTTTAGACTCCTCTCTTGTCTGACTTTCTGCTTTTCCTTCCACCTTAAGATTTGTACAAGTATAGATGGACAGATAGGCAGGAAGAGATATAAATGTCCATGTAATGCAACAGAACACAAAAAGAGATAACAGAGTGCAATGTAGGTGATTTAACTTTGCCATCATCTCAGTTTCAGATTATGGGGAGCCAAGGTCCTTCCCTGTCATGATGTAGGAACTGCTTAAACTCTCCCTCCATTCCATAAAACAAAGATGGGCATGGTGAGGACAATGGCCTACTTAGGATATTCCCCATTGGTCAATCAGCTGGTAGGTGTCAACCTACCCTAATATACATGCCTCATCCCCTGCCTGGTGTTTGTTCTTTGGAACTACAAGTATTGCAAACAAGAAACTGTGATATAGTGCACAAGCACCAAATGAAAGAATGTACAATAAAGAATAAATCTGAACAAGTTTGTATATTTTTCAATTATTCAATGTCTGAAGTATTATAAAGTAATCCAAATCATTAGTTGTCAGTTCACATATACAAAAATCCAAGTCATATGTCAAAACAGTCATAAATAATATAAATCAAAGACCATGTAAAACAAATAAAGTACATATAAAGCAATGTTGTCCAAACTGTTCAATTTGAAGTGTCCAGTCCAGAACAAAGTATTTGGATTCCCCTCCCCCCCCCCTCATTTCAGGCATAGAAACTTTTCTTCAGCTGGAATCCAATTGAGAACTGCTTCAAAATCAGAGGAACACCCCCCCCCCCCCTATTATAGACAATCAACTCTGTACAGGAACACAGCTCTGATGTACAATATTCAGAAGACCAATCCACATTCTCATTAAGTTGGTTTTCTGAATATTGAACATTAGAGCTGTAGTCCAGTACAGAGTTGATTGTCCACAATAAGGAGGAGTTCCCCTGACTTTGAAGAAATCCTCAATTGGATTCTGGCTGAAGAAAAATTTCTATACCTGAAAAGAAATGAAAAAAACAATCCAGATACCTCATTCTGGACTGGACATTTTGGGCTGAACAGTTTGGACAATATTACTTTATATGGACTTGATTTGCTTTATAAGGTCTTTGATTTATTTATGAAGTAGACTGTTTTGACATATGACTTGGGTTTTTGTATATGTGAACCAACAACTAAAGATTTGGATTACTTTATAATAATTTAGACTTCGAATAACTGAAAAATATGCACAATTGTTCAGATTTATACTTTATTGTACATTTTCTCTCTTTTTGTTCTTGTGCACTGTACCACAGTTTCTTGTTTGCAATATTTGTGGTCTCTGGAACTAGCTGAGAGTAGATATACTTGTGGTTTCTGTAATGGCAGGCTTGGTCTTCATTGGTGGTGTAATGGCTTTGGTTTCCTGAGACATGTCGCTCTGAAGTCTGACATTCTATCATAATTTTTGAGGCTCCCTTATCCCATTGGAGGAAGGGCTTTGGCACTTTGTGGCTTTAAGCTTCCTGTGATTAAGAGTTTGGCACACCCAAGTTGGCGCACCACCTCTGAAATGTTTCTTGCTTTAAAAAAAAAAAGTCTAGCTCACCACCTAGTGGTGCATAACACTAAATAGAACTTCTCACTGCCTGAGAATATTAGGATCTCCTGCCCATTCCACACAACGCCACAGAATAATTAATTGTGATTATCCTGTGTGCTTGGATGGGTTTTCTGCCTTGCAGCAAATTCAGCTTTCTTTCAAAGAGCTACAAGTGCTTTTGTCAATGTTGGCAGGACAGAGAACCTTTGGTCCAGTGCCAGGCTCCAGTTGAGTTCTGGTAGAGGAAAGGGTTGCCTCAAAGGGAAGCTGATTTCTGCATGTCACATCCTGCTGGGTTGAGGCAGCAGGGATATTCCATTTTACATTGCCTTACACTATTGACGGCTAGAGCTGTTTTTGTATATGTAAATATATCAAGGAATAGCAGGCAAGTAGTGGTTTCAACCTTCTCTTGTTTGCTGGAATTTTAATGGGGGTGTCACTGTGGAAAGAAGCCTTGCACCTTTAAATATGAGTGCTTTATGTGTAGCCGGCCTGAACCAGGATTGGTCTGCACTAGCTACAGGAACCCCTAGTTTCGAGGGGTGAACAAGGAAATGTTTAGCAAGGAGTACAGGTGGAGCCCAGGGTATATTCTGCTTAGTGCTGTTAAGTATTGTGGACAGCAAAGATGATTTAGAGGCTGGTGCGCCTTTCTTATAAGGAGAGGCTGAAGAATCTGGTGCTTTTCAGTTTACAAAAAGAGAGGACTGAAGGAGGACATGATAGAGGTTTATAAAATTATGTACAAGGCAGAGAAAGTAGACAAAGTGAACTTATTTTCCCTACTCCCAAAATACTAGAACTCAGAGGCATACAGTGAAGTTGATAGGCAGTAGATTCAGGATGGACAAAAGGAAATACTTTTTTATGCATTGAGTGATTAAAATTTGGAATTCATTGTCAAAGGATGTATTGATGGCTAAAGGCATAGATGGCTTTAAAAGGGAGTTAAACATAGTTGTGGAAGACAGGTTTATCAGTAGCCATGGTGACTAAAAGAAGCCTCTACATTCGGAGGCAGTAAACCTTAGTAACTCCTAATATTCCCATCACCAAGAGGCAACATCAGGGGAAGGCCTGGGGTTAAATGTGGCTAGTGTATGAGACAGGATGCTGGACTAGGTGGACCACTGGTCTGACCAGCAGGGTTCTTCTTCAGTTCTTATGGGATAATGATGGAGATCAGCTCCTTACACAGTACACCATTAGATATGCAGGTTAGGAAAACTAATAAAAGCAAAAATGCCAGCCTAGGCTCAGAGTCATGATGGGATTGTCTGTAATTTTGGCAGACCTTTTAGGCAGTCCAGTAGACAGAATAACCTGCACTAAGGGGTGGGAAGTTTTATATGCACATGAACAGCTTCATTTAGACGGGTGATTTGGGCTGGCACAGCCACCCCTATGCCCAGATTGAAATGAACATGCACATCTGGGCTCCGCTGCACACTCTCCTGATGCCTCTCTTCCACTTCAAAAATTGCTGAAGTGCTTCCCTTTCACCTTTTCCAGATGTCTGAATGGCTGGGGAACACCAGGGAAGTGCCTGCCATGCACTTGAGTGGTGTGACCGCTCCTCTGGGCTGCACGTAGCCCATGTCCATCTTGGAAGCTAGGCATGCACCGTCTGAGCACCCTGGGGCATCTCAAACTGTGCCAGCTTTTTTCTGAGCTAGGAGGCTGCTGCTGCAAGCTGCTGGTCTGAATGTAGTCTTTGTGTGACATCTTCTTTTCAGGGATGGACAGGCAAATGGTCAGATCAGTGTAAATTATACGACAAATTGACTTCTCTATGATGTCTTTCATATTTGGTTCCAAACAATAGCCTTCATCCTGTAACTGTGAAAGTATCCAGGGGAGGGTTAAAACAAAACCCACGCAGTTCAATCAAAATGTTATAGTAATACTTTTGGAAGACATAGAGTGTACCTTTAATGAGAGGAGTGAAGACTTCAGCTGCTAAATTTTAGTGGGTTTTTTGCACACTGAAACACTCAAATTTCAAAGATTAGAAGGCCTTCAGCAACAGATGAGGCACATGGGAACAAATAACAAGAACTAAAAATGTGAACATCCCATTCCCTATCTCTTCTACAGCTTGGAAGATGAAAATGTGAAGGTCTGTGAAGAGCTGTTGACCTTATCACAATTAGCTATATTGTCAAATCCATCACTTAAGTATTCATACATTTCTATTGATGAATATTTGAATCCATAATCATTCCCACCCTTTGAGAGCTTCTAGGCTGTTTAATTTCTTTCGACAGATCAGACTTTGCTTAATTCATTTTGGAAGCTTTCATTCTGTCTAAATAGCTTCAGCATAGTAGAAATATTTGGTTCAGCACCTTTGAGTCACAGATAGATGGGGTCTGCTCTATTCCCACCGCAGGTGCCGCTTTGTCAGTGATAAGCAGGGGTTTTTCTGGAAAAAGTGGTGCTGGAAAATTAAGAAGAAACACATGGGCACCCCTCATGAGCTTTTAAACATTTTTTTGAGAATTTTGTTTCCATGAAGAGGTTCCAGAACACTGTTCCACTGCATTCTTCCAGGAAAAAAAAAGTCCTGGTGATAACAGAATGGCAGAGGTCAACCCAACCCACTGTTAGTTCAGCCCCCTTAAGCAAGAGGCTTCTGTTAATCTTGGGGTTCTTACCCTGGTGGGTACACAACATTCACTAGGAAAACTCAGGCTCCAAAATGGTACTGATACAAATTAAACAGTTTATAGAAAGGCATTACTGAATAATTCACTACTGACACAAATTACAAACTGAATAAGGTGCATGATACAGGAATACATATGGGCAAAGCCTGGATAAACCACTAGGCTTTATAAACACACAAGAAACAAGAAGTTGCAAACACAACAGCACACTTAATGCATATTAGCCAATCTAAATGTTAAATCACTAATTGCCACCCTTCTAGTTTCAGCTCAGTTTCTTAGCAAGCAATTTGATGTCATTTGATTCAAGGATCCAGGAAGGTTACAAAGACTGGATTCTCACAGGCTTATGAGCCTCTCAATTCTCAGATTCCTAAGAATCAGGAGGTATAGAGGGCAGAGTGAGCCCTTTGGGGGCCTCAAGGCACCCTCAAAGCATTAGGATCTTAACAGAGAGGCTACTTCTGGCCTGAAAAGAAAAGCTGCTCAAAAAGTAAAGTTGTTTCCAAACCTGCATTCCTTCTGGACTTTTCTACATTTTTCTTGGATGGAGGAGGCACCATAGTGGAATGTCACTCCTAAGAGGCAAAGATAGAGGTGTGACAATCTGAACAAGCTTGGACAAGTTTTAGGCAAGTTGCTCCCCCTTAACCAAAAACTTTATCTCAATACTAAGAGGTGCTTTCCTAGTGTTTATAGCTTCTTGAGGTTAGAAGTAGAGTTCCCAATCCCCAGTTGGGAAGCAGGGAAGACCCGTGTTTTACAATAAAGTCAATCTCAGTGAAATTTACAAGAATATGCTGTAGTTGCTCAATATAAAGAATTTTTTAAAGACTCACTATTGAAGGAATATCTCATAGTATTTTATAACATATAATGTATATATCCAAAATTATAAATCAAAATTACAATAAAGCATTTGCCATTTTTCATCATGAAAGAATCCATGTAGAGTAAAGACCCCAAGGAGTGCAAAGTCCTAGTAGGTGCGCTTTGACCTATCCTGATGGATGACGATGTTGTGTGCAATGTCAAAAGCTACTTTGCAGTACATTGAAGACTCAACACATGAGGCAATGTCTTTGTAATGAAGTGTAAATGATAACACATTCCCAAGGTTTTAAAAGCTGTGTTTTAAAACATAAGAGAAGCCATGTTAGATCAGGCCAATGGCCCATACAGTCCAACATACACACACACACACACAAACTGTGGCTAATAGCCATTGATGGACCTCTGCTCCATATTTTTATCTAACCCCCTCTTGAAGGTGGCTATGCTTGTGGCCGCCACCACCTCCTGTGGCAGTGAATTCCACATGTTAATCACCCTTTGGGTGAAGAAGTACTTCCTTTTATCCGTTTTAACCTGTCTGCTCAGCAATTTCATCGAATCCCCACGAGGTCTTGTATTGTGAGAAAGGGAGAAAAGTACTTCTTTCTCTACTTTCTCCATCCCATGCATTATCTTGTAAACCTCTATCATGTCACCCCGCAGTCGACGTTTCTCCAAGCTAAAGAGCCCTAAGCATTTCAACCTTTCTTCATAGGGAAAGTGTTCCAGCCCTTTAATCATTCTAGTTGCTGGGATTCTTGGCCCCAATGTGCATTACTTTGCACTTGGCTATATTGAACCTCATCTGCCACATTGACGCCCACTCACCCAGGCTCAACAGATCCCTTTGGAGTGACTCACAATCCTCTCTGGTTCTCACCACCCTGAACAATTTAGTGTCATCTGCAAACTTGGCCACTTCACTGCTCACTCCCAACTCTAAATCATTTATGAACAAGTTAAAGAGCATGGGACCCAGTACCGAGCCCTGCGGCATCCCACTGCTTACCGTCCTCCACTGCGAAGACTGCCCATTTATACTCACTCTCTGCTTCCTATTACTAAGCCAGTTTTTGATCCACAAGAGGACCTGTCCTTTTACTCCATGACTCTCAAGCTTTCTAAGGAGCCTTTGATGAGGCACTTTATCAAAAGCTTTCTGGAAGTCAAGGGAAACAACATCTATCAGGTCTCCTTTGTCCACATGCTTGTTCACCCCCTCAAAGAAATGTAGCAGGTTAGTGAGGCAAGCTCTTCCCCTACAGAACCCATGCTGAGTATTCCTCAATAACCCATGTTCATCAATGTGCCTACTCATTCTGTCCTTGATAATGGGTTCTACCAACTTTCCCGGTATTGAAGTCAGACTGACTGGCCTGTATTTTCCCGGATCTCCTCTGGAACCCTTTTTAAAGATGGGGGTGACATTTGCTACCTTCCAGTCCTCAGGAACGGAGGCAGATTTCAATGAAAGATTACAGATTTTTGTTAGGAGATCCACAAGTTTAACTTTGAGTTCTTTCAGAACTCTTGGATGTATGCCATCCGGACCCGGTGACTTATTAGTTTTTAATTCGTCTATTAGTTGTAGGACCTCCTCTTTTGTCACCTCAATCTGACTCAGGTCTTTCAACACCCCTTCCAACATTAGTGGTTCTGGGGTGGGCAAGCACTTCTCATCTTCCACGGTGAAGACGGAGGCAAAAAATGCATTCAGCTTCTCAGCCATTTCCCTATCCTCCTTCAGTAATCCTTTTACCCCATGGTCATCCAAGGGCCCCACTGCTTCCCTGGCTGGTTTCCTACTTCTAATATATTTGAAGAAATTTTTATTGTTGGTCTTTATGTTTTTTGCAATATGCTCCTCATAGTCCCTTTTTGCCTGCCTGATCACAGTCTTACATTTGATTTGCCACAGCCTGTGTTTCCTTTTATTAATCTCACTTGGACTGGTTTTCCACCGCTTAAAGGAGTCCTTCTTACCTTTTACAGCTTCCATTACTTTGTTTGTTAACCATACTGGCCTCTTCTTATACCTGTTTGTGCCTTTCCTAACTTGTGGTATGTATTTTATCTGAGCTTCTAGGATTACAGTTTTAAATAGTGTCCAAGCTTCCCCAAGGGTTTTGACCGTATTTACCTTTCCTTTCAGTTTCCTCCTCACATGCCTCCTCATCTTGATCAATTAACTTCATATTATCTGGAACCAATGCTCACAACAATATGAATGTGACTAGTCAGTTTCTTTATCTGGCATATTTATCGTGCATATTGTTGTGAGCATTGGTTTCAGATAATATGAAGTGAATTGATCAAGATGAAGGTCTACAACTGAAACGCAGCTTTTTAAACTTAGGGAACTTGTTATCATTTACACTTCATTACAAAGACATTGCCTCATGTGTTGAGTCTTCAATGTACTGCAAAGTAGCTTTTGACATTGCAGACAGCATTGTCATCCATCAGGATAGGTCAAAGCGCACCTACTAGGACTTTGCACTCCTTGGAGTCTTTACTCTACATGGACTCTTTCATTATGAAAAAATGGCAAATGCTTTATTGTAATTTTGATTTATAATTTTGGATATATACATTATATGTTATAAAATACTATGAGATATTCCTTTAATAGTGAGTCTTTAAGAATTCTTTGTACTTAGCAACTACAGCATATTCTTGTAAATTTCACTGAAATCGACTTTTTTGTAGAACATGGGCCTCCCCTGCTTCCTAACTTTACTGTGTTCGTTCCATTTGGTTTGCTAATCCCCAGTTGCAGGCAGGGGATCCCCTGGTTTTGAGCCTTTAAATGTGGTGACCAGAACTTCTTTCAGAGTTCACAGTTCAGTTAAAAGATTTATTTATTTATTTATTTATTTATTTATTTGGGATTTATATCCCGCCCTTCCCACGAATGGCTCAGGGCGGCTTCCAACAATTAATCAAACTTAAAATTTAAACAATTTCAAATATAAAACAATTGAATATTTAAACAGTTAAAAACATTAAAACAGAGTAATTCAGTTTCCTGTAAACAGATGGCTGGCCAGTTACCTCAAGTTGTTATCCTAGCTAAATGTAGGCTAGGTATAGGCTAGCCGGAAGAGGGTCGTCTTACAGGCCCTGCGGAACTGCGCCAAGTCCCGCAGGGCCCTCACCTCTTCCGGCAGCTGATTCCACCATACGGGGGCCATAACGGAGAAAGCCCTTTCCCTGGTGGCCTTCAGGCGGGCTTCTTTTGGCCCGGGGATAGTGAGGAGATTTTGTGTTCCTGACCTCAGTGCTCTCTGGGGCACATGTGGGGAGAGACGGTCCTTCAGGTAGGCAGGCCCCAGGCCATATAGGGCTTTAAAGGTAATAACCAGCACCTTGTACCGGACTCGGTATATCACTGGAAGCCAGTGCAGAGTCCGGAGACCCGGCCGGATGTGTTCCCACTTTGGGAGACCCAACAACAGCCGGGCTGCGGCATTCTGCACCAGCTGCAGTTTCCGGGTCCGAGACAAGGGCAGCCCCATGTAGAGGGCATTGCAGTAGTCCAACCTTGAGGTGACCGTAGCATGGATCACTGTTGCTAGGTCGTCGCGCTCCAGAAAGGGGGCCAGCTGCCTTGCCCGTCTAAGATGAAAAAATGCGGACTTGGCAGCGGCTGCTATCTGAGCCTCCATCTTTAAAGAAGGCTCCAATAGCACCCCCAGGCTCTTGACCCTGTCCGCCGCCGTGAGCGGCGCACCATCAAAAGCCGGCAGGGGGATCCCCCTCCCCGGGCCGCGGCGGCCCAAGCAAAGGACCTCTGTCTTCGTAGGATTTAACTTCAGGATTTTAACTTCAGATGGAGACCATAACTGGGGACAATTTAGGGGCAAAAAGGTATTGGATTAATATTCCTCCTCCATACCCAGCTAGTCCTCAGGTAGATGTATGCAAGTGCGTAAACACTGCATTATGTTAAATGCAATGTCTGTGTATGCACCTTACAAACACACCTAAGTTAATCTCTCTTCACCCAAGGAACTCATACACAAACTTCTCATTGGATTAGTGGATATTAGTTGGATTCATGGATATGTACCAATACTGCTGGGACCTTGGTATGAACTCCATGGCATCTTATGAGGCCCCATCCTGTAGGTCATTAGAATGAGCCTATGTTCTTTAATCCAGAACTGACTGGTGTTGGAGAGAGAGAGAATAAGGACTATTAGTACTAAATCAGCAATGGGAAAAAAGAGCTAGTCGGGACACTCTTGGTTCTGCAAGTGAATGAGCGGAACTGTGAGATGGCCAAACTATAAAAGAAAGTTTAAGAAATTATGTCAATCCTTCTGTTAGATAGATGATTGTTCCTTGCACAATTAGCCTTGCTCTAATACTCAGATGAGTTGAGAAGGACTTAGTATAGTGCAAGCCAGCCCTTATCTGAGCAGTGTTTTCAGGTGTAGATTAATGTGGAAATGACTTTCACATGCCTCAATGAGCTATGCATTAGAAGTAAAGACTGATATTTCTTTCTGCTAAAACCCCGTTACAAAAGGCTATGCCTGCCTTGTCACCGTGAATTCATGCATTTGCCTGTCTGCAGTGGATGTTCTGCCTGACTGTGGAAAACTGACAAAAAACACACTTGACTGGTTGGAGGGGGCATGGGAACAAGAGGACATTCCATGTGAGAAACAAAAGACCAGCCATTGCAAGTCAAGACTGAGAAGCAAAAACAATGGCAGAAGCCACCATTATTTTGTCTGAACTGTAGAGGGTTCCACATTGAAGGAACCACCTGCAGGACAATCAGAAGGGAGAGTGAATGGGAAAAGGTGCCTTTGAAAAAGCTATTTCCACTTCTTGGTTGAGAAGAAAATGAAAGAAGACTGGGGGATAGGAATCCAACTCAATGGTGGAGCATATGCTTAATATGCAGAAGATCCTGCGTTCTGTCCTTTCATCACCAGTAAAAAGGCTTTTCTCTGCCTGAGATCCTGCAGAACAGTTGCCAAATCATAGTAAATATGAAATAGATTGACTGGATATAATTTTATAATTATTTTATTTATTGGTTTATTTCCTTTCTAGTCTGCCTTTCTCACAGAAATTTGAGGCACCTCTACATGTTCAAAAGGAAAATGAAGATTCAGTTCATCCTGTGGATATATTTAAGTAGCTATATTGACCAAACAGAAACATTCAGAAAAAATGAGTTGTGTAATACCTCATTGCAGTGTTGTGTAGGAAATATGAGCTAGTGCTTGTCTAAAACCTTTGTCAGTTTTGGAAAATACTGAATTTAGCCAACCCATTAGAGGGATTTTTTTACAGATAAGATCTTACTTGGGTCACTTTCCCATAAACCACTGAGTAATACTACCCAATTTGACTTTGATTGATTCTTCACCTTAAAGTAATCACCATCTGTTAATGATTATCATGTTTTCCTTCTGCTGTCTGCCTTAGAGGCACCTTTTCATTCTATTTAATGCAGGAGAGACATCTGATTAACTGTTGGCTTTTATGTTCTCAAAGGGAGAGTGGCCATATACAATGCTTGTCTCATCTTTTGGGATGAGTTCAGATTATCTGTATGTATTTTGTGACAATGTGGGGTTGTGACACTGAACTGGACATGTACATTTGAGTGTGCTGAATATAAAAAAAAAATCAGCACAAAAACATTCTCTGCTTGGAGTGCAGGCACACATGGCCCACACTTTTTGCCAAAAGTTCCTTTACATGCTTTTTGCAAGCAGGTGTGCACCTGAACTCCAATGGGCACCCCCTCCCTCCCCTTTTGCAAGATTTAAAGGGCTCTCCAGCTGATCAGTGGGCTATGTGCTCTTGCCAATCAGTTGGAGGGCCCTTTAAATCTCACAGAAGGGGAGAAGGGTGGCTGTCAGTGGTCACTGATGGGGCAAGACTTGGGGTGGGTCTTCTCCCTACCAACCAGCTGGCCTACAGTGAGTAGAAGCCCTCAAAAGCAGGACAGTTGAAGAGTCTTTGGGATGGGGACCACCAGCAGATTTTGATCACTCAAGTGTAGGAGAGACATACCAGGAAAGGCAGTCCTGAAGGAATGCTGGTCCCTGACTGTTAAGGGCTTTAAAGGTCAAGGCAAGAACCTTGAGCTTGATCTGGTTCTCAGTCTGGAGCCAGTGCAGTTGATACAGCACCAGTTGGATATACTCTCTAAAAAGAGTCCCTGTGAGGTCCTTTGCAGCTGCATTCTGAACCAATTGCATTTTATGGATCAACCTCAAGGGAAGCCCTATGTAATGTGAATTACAGAAATCTAGCCTGGAGGTGACCATTGTATGGGTTACTGTGGCTAGATCAGACAGTGAGAAGCACAGGGCCAACTGTTTAACCTGGTGAAAATGGTAAAATGCCAGTTGAACCAACTTTGTGGCCTCCATTGAAAGGGGCCTCCATTGAAAGGGATCACCCCAAACTCTTGATGGACATCCCAGCTGTTAGCAGTACCCCATCAAGAGAGGGGAATTGGCAACCTCCCCCCCCCCCCCCCGCCATGACCCAGCCTTAGGACTTCCATCTTTGTTGGATTTAGTTTCAGCCTGTCCTGTTTTAACTACCTAACCACAGCCTTCAAACCCCTGGCCAGCTGTTCTGGGGCAGCATTTGGCCAGCTGCTCATCAACAGATAGAGCTGGGTGCTATCAGTATACTGGTGACAACTCAGCCCATAATCCTATGGCAGCTGGACTAGTGGGTGCATAAAGACGATAAATAACATGAGGGAGAGGGAGGGACGGTGGCTCAGTGGTAGCGCATCTGCTTGGGAAGCAGAAGGTCCCAGGTTCAATCCCTGGCATCTCCAAAAAAGGGTCCAGGCAAATAGGTGTGAAAAACCTCAGCTTGAGACCCTGGAGAGCCACTGCCAGTCTGAGAAGACAATACTGACTTTGATGGACCAAGTGTCTGATTCAGTATAAGGCAGCTTCATATGTTCATATATATGTTCAGCCCCCTGAGGGACTCTGAATAAAAATGGGTATCACAGTGAAACTCTTTCCTCTAGTGCCACCTTCTGCCCCTGACCTTGGAAAATGGCGGCAAGGCCGTTCCCCAGATCCCCACATTGGCGAGGCAGTGGGTCAGAAGATCCTGATCAACCATGTCAAACTCTGCTTGATAAATCAAGCAAGATCAGCAGCGCTGACCCACCTTGATCCAGCTGCCTGTGGAGATAATCTTTGAGAGTGACCAGAGCCATCTCCATCCCATGGCCAGGGCAAAAGCTGGATTGGAAGGGATCTAAGGCTGAGGTTTCATCCAAGAAAGCCTGGAGCTGCACTGTTACCACTCTCTCAACTACCTTTCCCAGGAATGGTAAGTTCAACACTGGGCAGTAGTTGGCCAGATCACACAGAAAAAAATATGACTTTTTCAAGACCACTGCCTCTTTCAAACCTATTTGTTTTTTATTAGATTTTGTCTCACCCTCCCCATTACTGGCTCAGGACAGCTAACAACCTATAAAAACAACAAAATGTAAAACATTAGAACAGTAATATGCAATAAAATCAATAAAATTACAGATCTTAACAAATCTTTGGTGATCATGGCTTTTGTAATGCTGGTACAGTGGTGTTGGCCAATATTGTCAATCCTTTGACTTAGCAGCTATCTCCCTTTTAATTGTTGAATGCCATGTGAAAAAGTTCAGACTTGCAAGCCCTGCTGAACTGTGGTAGGTCCCGCTGGGCTCTGATGTTCTTGGGGAGTGCGTTCCACCATGTGGGAGCTGCTACAGAGCAAGCCCTGGACCTGGTGGTTGTTAACTTCCCAGGAAGACCCTCAAAATCAGGGGCAGGTTTATAATGTCCACCAAGGGAGTCCACATTTGCTGCTGGCTTTAATCAACCATGATGGATATGGGTCAAAGAGGCAAGTGGTTGGTTTCACTGCATCCAGGATCTTGTCCATCTCAGCCTGTGGGAGCAGGCTAAATTGGTCCAAAGCCAAGGGGCCTCCAGTTCACTTACTATATCAACCTGCCTTGAAAACCCTATGGGGTTGCTATAAATTGGCTGAAACATGACAGCATTTCACACACACACAATTTTGTTTGGTTACTTTCTATTCTCCCCCACTTCTTCCAAACGGCTGAAGATAGTTGTATTGAACAAGCCAAAGATAGTTTATCTTTTTCCCAAATAATGCCCATCCTGCTTGTAGCCCCCTCTTTCAAAACATCTCACACATAACAAAATTGAACGCAGTGACCCTATAGTCTGCTAGCCTTGCTCCCATGCAATGTAGTTGACCAAAGGGGACAGGACCACAGAAAGCAATGTGAGAATCACCTGGCTGACAACCAGAGATGGGCACAATTGCCCAGAGTCTGCCTGCTCTCTTCCCATTCTCCACCTAGGCATAGTAGGTAAGGCTGAAAGCTGAACTTTCCAACTAATTTCTTCAATCCAAGGAAAAAGATTAATTCTTCTGCCTGACTTTAGTTACTTCTTTTTAGTTTGATTTTACTCTGCAAACACGTGCTCAAAGTTTAAGCATGTATCATCTCAAATGTCTATGGTGTTATGGATGTCTACAATTTTATATAAAAATAAAATGATTTCAGAGGAAAGCCCCACCCCACAAGACATATTTTTTCATAATTTTGAGAAGATGGCTTTGTGACGTTTTCATTGCACTTGTTCTTCTGTTTTCTTGCCTTTTAACCACTCGGGGTAAATGATTTTTGAAAGCACCCAGTAAACATTAAGAAATGCTATGGCACCTTGGAGACCAGCAGATTTATTGTGTCATAATCTTTTGTAGATAAAAATGTTTCATGAGGCACATGAAGTAGGCTGAGAAGGTAATCTCTCTCTCTCTCTCTGTGGATGTGTGTGTATTAGGAATGAATGGATTTTTCCTATTCCATTAATATTCAATGGATTGTTGCTGTGCTAAATTCTGCTCTGTTTGTCTTCTGGTGTGTTAGGGAGAACTTGGAAAATTAATTTTGGAACAGGAATAGGTGCCATAACTATAGGTTTTACAGTGCAATCTTATTATGATTCTCTTTACTATTGAGGATTTTTCAATGTGCATATAAAGTGGTGGGCATCAATAGCCTGTTTTGTTCTGATCATATCAAGTAGAAGCCCATTATGCACGTACATCTTACTTAAGATTTTCAGAGTAGTAAGCCTTTAATCTTTTCTTTGGATTCTGTGCCCTCTTTATGTACCATTCTTTTTCTTCTGGTGTATTTATTCTGCAGGTATAATAAAAACCACATTTTTCTAAATGAGGGTAGAACATCACTAGTGACATGGGGGCTTGTCCAAAGTTTTATAAAAATCTATGTAGATGGCCTATTGCAGCTATGCAGTAGCATCCAGCAAGCGCCTTCCATTTACATCCTCATGTTCCTATGTTCTCTTATTTGGAGGAGTGGGGAAGCAAACCTGGTTCTCCCAGATAATAGTCTGCACACTTAACCATTACATCAAACTGGCTAAAATATGTACAACAATATAAAAACATCAAAATATTGAGCAAGAAGGAGGGATCCATCTCTGTTCCTGCTATCTTAGGGAGGAATTGGGGGAGAATTGCTAGAATGGTCCTGAATTTTGGGGATTAACTCCCTCAAAATAAATTCCCTAAATGGTGAGGAGAGTCTTGAAAATCTGAGATAACAGAAAGCATGCCTTCTCCAAATCTGAATCCCAAATTAATCAGAAGAGGTCTCTAACATGCAGTTTATATAATGCTTAATTAGTAGAAGAGTTGGTTGGACCATACAACAGTTGTTTTGGCTCATGTATGCTCAACTGTATATTAATCTGTGTCAGTTATCTCCAATGTGTGCAAAAGTGCACATTGGCTATGTGCACTTTACCTGACAGTGCCCCCCCTCAGACATGACAAAATTAGGACTGGACTGCCTCCATCATCACTGCATTCAGCAAGAAGTAAGAGAAAGTGAAGGTTCATACTGAAAAAAGACGACACCTATTTAATGGAGCCATTTTACTTACTTTATTTTACTTCTTTACAACCCCAAAGGCAATAAAAAACTTCATATTGAAGACACCGCAGGCTAGTTTTTTAGGCCCCCATTTGTATTCTCTCTCAAACTGGCCTTTAGTTTGGGTTGCTTAAGTTTAAATTGCTTCAGTATTTTATAATCACTTGAATCAGTTTAGTGTTCAAATACATTTTACTTTTTAATCAATTTATTGTATACACAGATTAAATCAAAAATTAATTCACTATTCAGTCTGGATGAATTTTAAATTCAATTTAGCCTTTGATCTGATTTTCACTTTTACATTGAATTATATTTTTCATGTTGCCTTGCTAAGATAAATTTCAATGATTAATAAGGCCATACGACCCCATAAATACAGCATAATTGACTAAGGTGACTGAAAATAGATGCCATCACGGTAATGATGGGAGGCAATTGTAGTTTAATTGTAGAAAACATTGTTTCCAGACCATGTTTAATACTCTTCCTGAACAGATGTTATGCTGTTCTTGTTGATCTTCATCTTCCCTAAATCCCATGCCATCATTATAGTTGTTCTAACATTCAGTAGCTACCACTGTCCTAGTTCTAGACATGACCAGGGCTTTTTTTTTTGTAACAGGAACTCCTTTGAATATTAGGCCACACACCCTGATGTAGCTAATCCTCCAAGATCTTACAGTAGGCCCTGTAATAAGAGCCCTGTAAACAATGTTCCCTCTAAGCTGCAGAGTCTTGTGAGCAAAAATTCTACTTTGTGAGCTACTGGCATTAGTTGTGAGCTACTGCATAAATTAGTGTGCTCTGGAGTCATCCTTCCTGAGCTAAGACAAAAATGTGCGAGCTGGAGGCTAAAAATCTGCGAGCTAGCTCACATGAACTCAACTTAGAGGGAACACTGCCTGTAAGCTCTCGGAGGATTTGCTACATAAGTAGGGTATGGCCTAATATGCAAAGGAGTTCCTGCTATTAAAAAAGCTGTGGACATGACACAACACTGTGTCTCAATAAACTTGCATGTCCACACCATTGAAGCAAGCATCACAATGCCCATGAAAGAAACAGTGCAGATGGGAGAATCATTGCCAAGAAGCAATAGATATGCAGTAATACTGCCATCAACAGCATCCGCCATGGGAGATGCCATTGCCCTGTGAGGTTTATATTCACAGTTTTTGTTAAGTACTCCAGTAGTATGATGGCATATAAGATTTCAAGTCTGATTCCTCACAAAAGACAGCAGGGCTGAGAAAGACCCCTACCTGAAGCTTGCTGCTGCTCATCAGAACAGATAATACTGAGCTTAGATGAATTTATGGCCTGGCTCAGTGTAAGAATTTCAAGAAGAGTTGAGCTACCCAGCACAAAATACTGGACAACTGGATTAAAAAATCTACAAACTCTTACAAGATTTCTAGATATCCAATGATAAAATAAGAAACTGCACAAATATAGACATGATTAATGGCAGGGTTTTTTTTTTGTAGCAGGAACTCCTTTGCATATTAGGCCACACACCCCTGATGTAGCCAGTCCTCCTGGAGCTTACAGTAGGTCCTGTACTAAGAACCCTGTAAGCTCTTGGGGGATTGGCTACATCAGGGGTGTGTGGCCTAATATGCAAAGGAGTTCCTTCTACAAAAAAGCCCTGATTAATGCTGATCTATGCCATACATTATTAACATATTCAAGGATGGTATGTACTAGGTACATAAGAACATATGAAAAGCCATGTTAGATCAGGCCAATGGCCCATCCAGTCCAACACTCTGTGTCACACAGTGGCAAAATATATATATATATATATATACACACTGTGGCTAATAGCCACTGATGAACCTCTGCTCCATATTTTTATCTAAACCCCTCCACAGGTACAATTGTTTGACACTTTTTAGTACCAAAGTCATTCCCTTTGATTCTTCCCTCCCATGCAACAAATGATAGACTGTTGTAGGAACAGCCCTTCATTATATGATGCCTCAGGATTCTTGCCAATTTGCTGTACTTTGCCATACTACTGCTATCCATAGTTATGGCCTAAGCTATGTGAAGATGCCTATTTTTCCCAAAACCTTCTAAGACAATATGAAGCATTAAAAAACTACAGGGTGGTTCAAGTTGTCTGGGTGACTTTCTATGGGTGAAGGCTGATGAATTGGATTAGCTGCTCAGAAGTGTGCAGTACATCTGGTGGACTCAATCCTTGCCCTTCGTGTCTGTTGGTATTGAACCAGGCTGGGTTGGTTGAATGGGTCCAGAAAGTAATAAATGCCTCTCTCTATCAACCTCTTTCTCAAAGCTTGTCTCTCCCATAAAACCTTTGGCATTTCCCATTCTGTACTGAAGCTAAGCCTAAGTATGTTTTAACTGAAATGAATTCCATTGCATATTCTCATTCTTGTCTTCCTCCTCTCCCTTGTCTCAACTTTTATATTGTAAACCTCTCAAGGCAGGGACTCTCTCTTATTCTCTGTCAAGTACTGTTCACATAGAAGGCCTGACAACAACACTAAAAAATTAGGGTTCCCAAGTCCAATTCAAGAAATATCTGGGGATTTTGGGGGTGGAGCCAGAAGACATTGGCGGTGGAGACATATGCAAAGCTGTGACAAGCACAATTGAACTCCAAAGGGAGTTCTGGCCATCACATTTAAAGGAACTGCACAACTTTTAAATGCCTTCCCTACATGAGAAATAATAAAGGATAGGGGCACCTTTTTTCAGGGTCCATAGAATTGGACCCCCTGGTCCAATCTTTTTGAAACTTGGAGAGCATTTTGAGGAGAGTCATCAGATGCTATGCTGCTAAGCTGCCTCTACCTAAAAAAACAACAACAGCCCCTCCAGAGCCCCATATACCCCCTGATCAATTTTCCGTTATACCCTATGGGAATTGATCTCCATAGGGAATAACAAAGTGCCCAGCAGACATTTCCCTTCCCCCTGCCCCCCGTTTCTGATGACTCTGAAGTGGAGGAGGGCCTGCTCCCACCTGGGGATTATACAACACACAGAGAGTAACACGGCAAAAGGACAAAAAAATCAAAGGTACATAACCCACCGTGAAAACCAGCTTCTATTATTAAATTATACAAGGTCAACAAAAATAAACACAAATTCCACCATCATAAATTACAAAACAACCATAACTTTTTGTCCTTAATAGAAAAGGAAGCAATAGCACCAAGAGTCTTTCTTTCCATCCTATGGTAAAACTTCCCATCTCATTCCATGAAATCCTGGTGTAGTATTCCAGATGTTTAATGTCTGTCCAAAGATGCAGCCAATAATCCAAGTTTCTAAGGACAAGGTCGTACTGAACCCTTGTTTCGTGTGAGCTTCTTCAAGATGCAACAATCCTTTTAGCAATTTCTCTTAAGTCTTAGGCCAAACAGCCAGCATATTTGAAGGAACACCCTTCAAATATGGTGGAATTTGTGTTTATTTTTGTTGACCTTGTATAATTTAATAATAGAAGCTGGTTTTCACGGTGGTTTATGTACCTTTGATTTTTTTTGCCCACCTGGGGATTGACATCTCTACTCACGAGTTCCTGAACTTCCAACTTCTTCAAAGTAACACAGAGCAATCAAAGGTTCAAGTTTACCTATGCAAACGGCCTCTGAAAAGCTTGTGGAAGTGGCCTCTCAAAAATGCAGAGCATCTGTGAAAAACTTAAAATATTGTGCATCACTTATTTGATCGTCCCCCACACCCCACTCAAAGGTAGGCAAGAATAAAAGAAGAATGTGCAATGCTCATATAAAGGGCACTTCAGGAGCACATATGTCTAAAAGAGTACAAGCTATAGCACTGCAGAGTCCCATGATTTGTATTGAAAAAAGAAGAAAGCTTTTACATTAATCAAGATGACAAGATGCATGAGCCTTGGGAACCTCCAAAGAAGAGGCCTACAGCAGAGCAGAACATGCCACTGCTGGAAGGTTCATGCAGAAGCCAGAGGTAGAATTGCACTGCAGGCTATGTCTGACAGGCAGCTCGACAAATCTTACCTAGTCTTTTCATAAAATAATTGGGCCTCTGTGTTTCTAAAGACTTTAAAGTTACTATTAGGAGAAAGAGACACACGGAAGACTTGGAAAAATTAAATAAAGCAACAGTTGTCTTGATAGTTTCTAAGGATATAACTCTATGAAAAACAGCACACCTTGGAATTCGGAAATGGGATCATTTAATGAAAATGAATTGGCTGTCAATCTTGAATAAAATCCTGTACACAGTTGGGGTGCTATTCAGACCCTTTGAATCTGATGGGCTGTAAGCAGCCTAACAGTGCTCAGGAGCATTACTTTTGTGAAATCTGGGAACATCACAACTTGTATACTGCAGTGTAATTGGTTAAGAATGGTGGGCAGCTACTCTGAAAAGTGTATAAAAGATGGGAGAAAAAGGACAGAGGGTGTCACGTTTTTGGGAGGAGTCTGGTTCTACCACTGCCACTTTGCAGGCAACCATCAGAAGACCTCCAAGGGAAGGTGAAATGCAGGTTTTGTTTCTGCCAATAATGGTTAGCCATAGGGAGTATTGTCAGGCCTCATTTTGGGCAAGAGGTCACAGGAGCGGAGTTCTTTCTTTCTTACCCTCCCCCCCCCAATACTTGTTTCTGGGCTCCATTGTTTAAACCCCCTCTGAGAATTTTGCTGAACTCTACTGACAAACTTTCCCACCCACAGAAAAGGGAAAATAACTAAAACATTTTTGAGCAGCTTCACATTTCAAATTTTATTGATAATTTAATTATTGTTCATGTTCAATGGAATAAAATAACCTCATCGGTACAGTTTAGGCAGCCTCAATGCCTTTTGAAACCATTAGGGATTTACAGCACAATCCTAAGGGGAAGGGCGAAAGTGCTTTGGAAGCAAACTAACTGCTACATTGATGGAAATGCAATTTGCGACATTCTAACTCCCTCCACGCCAGCGCAAATGGGAGTCACACTGGTCTATGGCTGCCTCAGCGTATGCCCACCCATGGTTGCTGGCGGAGAGGTGCTGCGCTCAGCCTGCAGTGCAACTGGGGCATGGGCAGGCACTCCAGTATTTTGGGGGGTGGTGTCACATTCTCAGGGTGCAGGCAGGCAGGAGTCCAAAGCCAGTCCAAGGTCAAAGTCCAGGAAGTCAAGCAGGAGACAAGTCACCAATGCAGAATCACAAACTGGAATCAGAATTCAATGTCCAAAAGCCAAAAAGTCAGGGTGCCAAGGAAATCAAGCAGGTCAAGATCAGGAAGGAGCATGGATGCAAGCCAGAGAATAGACTTGTTGCTTCCACAAAGTTACCAGGTCCTGGGCGGCAGCTATATGGGAGTCTCAATCAGCCTGCTCCCTGGGTGACAGAGACTCTGCTAAAACTCAGGGCTGAGAGATGTGAAGCATCGATGTACCTTATGTCTTCACTCTGAAAGGTCTTTCTGGAGCCTGCTTCGAACTCTTGATATGGGAGGAGGAGAGCTTGGAGAAGATTGATCATCAACAGCAGACACTGGTGCCTGGAGAGTGATTGATGGCCCAGCTGCTGTTTGTTCAACTGAGGAACTGGCTGACAATTCTTCCAGGTCTGTTAACCCTTCTAGCTCCTCCTTGTCAGGGCTCATGACACTATCCCCCCCCCCCTGCAGAACCCCCCCTCCACACACGGGTCAGGCCGGTCAGGGTAGGCCATGTGGAACTGCTGCACAAGGTCAGGGATGTGTAGGTTGTCCGCAGGTTCCCATGAACGGTCCTTGGGGCCATAACCTTTCCAGTCCACAAGGTACTGGAGGTCCCCGCGGTGGATTCGGGAGTCCAGGAGCTGGTGGACCTCGTATTCCTCCTCATCATCGACCAGGACAGGCGGAAGCAGCGCTGGAGGTGGCGGTCGGATGGGATCTGGTGGTGTAGCAGGAAAAAGGAGGGACCGGTGGAAGACCGGGTGGATGCCTGGAGAGTGATTGATGGCCCAGCTGCTGTTTGTTCAACTGAGGAACTGGCTGACAATTCTTCCAGGTCTGTTAACCTTTCCAGCTCCTCCTTGTCAGGGCTCATGACAGGCGGCCCCTGTGGTGTGGCTAGCATTAGTTGGCTTCCTAAGACCTTTCAGCCCAGGAACACTCCCTGTGAGAGGTGCAAAGTTACGCCAAGGAAAATGCTGGCATATCCCATAGACACTTGCTTCACAAAGGCCACATTGATGAAGCAGCGGGCAGCCCTGGAGTCGACCATGGAGTAGACAAACAGCCAGTGCCTGTCCGGCAAGCCGAGTGTGACCGGTATGATGAATGTAAGGTTAAGGGGACCCAGCTAAGTGCCCCAAGTCGGGGGGTCCACTCTGACTTGGGGCTGGTCTTTTACTGGTGGCAGTAGCACAGTACTGGGCTGGGTGCGCTTGGCAGGGCAGCCAGAGGAGAAGTGCTCCGCCCCTCCACAGTACAGGCAGAGATTCTGTGAGTGGCGCCATTCTTTTTTCTCGGGGGTGAGCTGTGGCCGTGCAGCCCCGAGTTGAATGGGCTCAGGGTTGTCAGTTTCGGGACTGGTGTGCATCAGGGTTGTCACCGTCACTAGGCAACAGGGCAGCTGAGAGGGACAGGCGCTGCTTCACGCTTGGTGGCGACCTTTCAGGCGGCCATGGATGCGGAGACACAGCGTGATTAGGTTTTGCAGCGTGGCCAGTGGGTCTACTCATGCCAGCTCATCAAGGACTTCGTCAACCAGCCCCTCCATATACTGGTCCATGAGGGCAGCCTCATTCCAGGCCAGAAGCTTGAACTCAGTGGAGTACTGGGAAACCGAGATCAGGGTCTGGATCTTCTGATTGGCAGTGGCTGCTTGTTGGAGGTTAACAAAAGCTACCACCATATGATCCAGAAATCTCTGGTAGTCAGTCAGCAGGGGGGTTGGGGCTAGAAGCAAGGGGGTAGCCCATTTAGCTGCCTGCCCTTTAAGAGGCTGACAATGAAGCATACCTTGGTCTTGTCATTGGGAAAGTCTCTGGCACATAGTTCAATATACAGTTTGCACTGTTCCAGGAATGCAGGGAACTCCTCCACCTTCCCTGTGAACTTTCTCTGGGGAAGCACCGGGCACTTGGGTGGAGCAGCGACAGTGACTTGCTGATGTTGCAGGTGAGCCACCATTTGAGTGAAGTGCTGTACTTGAGTGAGCAAGGCTGCTAGCTGCCCAGAGCCTCTGCTTGCCTCCTCATCCGTCTTGTGGAGTGAGTGTGTGGTGGAAGCAATCTGTCATGTTCTCAGGGTGCAGGCAGGCAGGAGTCCAAAGCCAGTCCAAGGTCAAAGTCCAGGAAGTCAAGCAGGAGCCAAGTCACCAATGCAGAATCACAAACCAGAATCAGAAGTCAATGACCAAAAGCCTAAAGGTCAGGGTGCCAAGGAAATCAAGCAGGTCAGGATCAGGGATTAGGAAGGAGTGTGGATGCAAGCCAGAGAATAGACTTGTTGCTTCCACAAGGTTACCAGGTCCTGGGCAGGAGCTATAAGGGAGTCTCAGTCAGCATGCTCCCTGGGTGGCAATGACTCTGCTAGAACTCAGGGCTGAGAGATCTGAAGCATCAGCATGCCTCATGTCTTTGCTCTGAAAGTTCTTTCCGGAGCCTGCTTCAAACTCTTGATATGGGAGGAGGAGAGCTTGGAGGAGATTGATCATCAACAGCTGACACTGGTGCCTGGAGAGTGATTGATGGCACAGCTGCTGTTTGTTCAGCTGAGGAACTGGCTGGCAACTCTTCCAGGTCTGTTAACCTTTCCAGCTCCTCCTTGTCAGGGCTCATGACAGGCAACCCCTGCGGTGTGGCTAGCATTAGTTGGCTTCCTAAGACCTTTCAGCCCAGGAACACTCCCTGTGAGAGGTGCAAAGTTACGCCAAGGAAAATGCTGGCATATCCCATAGACACTTGCTGAAGCAGAAAATAAAGGTCGATGCCACCGCTGCACGAGCTTGCAAACCCTTTAGGGAGCTGTGTAATTGCTTCACCAATCCCCATGCCCCCCGGGCTGGACAAGCCCCTTCCCCAACACCCAATTTCCACTCCCTGCCTCCTAGAAAAATGTCCACTCCGGCCCTGTACAACTCTTTAGATAGGGCATGCGGCAAAGAGCTATGCCACAGAGCTCCGTGTCATGTGGACAGAGTGAGGGCCAGGGCACTTTTGGTGGTGGAGGCTGCACAGCAAGGACACTTAGACAGTACCGAGCAAGCTCTTTGATGGTGAAGGAGGAGAGTGAAGTCTCTCCTCTGTGGCTAGCCTCTCCTGTTTCAGGGTCCCCACAGGTGCCCAATGTCCAGAGGCTCACCGCTCAAGGTGGTCGCACATAGACAGGTAAGTACGACTGTGCACGGCAAACTTGCCTCTCCCCTCCCCTCACTCAAACCTGGGCAGAGTGACAGCATTTCTGGCACTTGACCCGGGCAGTGAGTTCAGTCAGGGGGTGGTTGCTACAACCCCTACAGGCCACTGGAGGGCCTCTCCTCAGTCTGTCCTCTGCCTTAGTCCTGCCCCTGGCAGGGCACTGGGTGGAGGGGGGGGGGGTCTGGAAGCTGCTCCGATGCCTGTGGGGATGTGGGTCAGAGACTGTCCCTTTAAGATAGTCCCTTGCCAAAACACAGCCTTACGCTGCAGCTGCCGGGGCTAATGAATTGCAAGCACTCTGGAAACCCCTTCAGGGGCTCTTGGTCTCTGTTTCTGTTTTCCAGGTGGGGACACAACAGATAGACTTATGTTTGTGGCGATTCACCCACCCTCTCTACTTGGTCAGCTTTTCCTGCCCTCCTCTCTGAGTGCAGCCTCATTTCCTACAAGACTGTCCAAGTTGCCCCTGGGATGCTGTTGCACTTTATTCCAGCACAATAAAGTCTGAGATATGCCCTACTTTGACTCTCCTGCTTGGCATCTGCTGCACGTTCCCTATGCCCTCTCCCTCTCCACCCCCTCTGCCATTCTGTCAGTGGGCTTCACAAGGGAATGTCTTGGAGGACGAGCTCGCTTGTTCTGGGGGGGAGGGTGCGGGGATAGTAGGAACCTATGAGCTGCATCGCCCCAAGGCTGGACAGGGGAGCAGGGGGGGAAACTATGAGCCACCTCACTGTGAGGCTGAATTGGGGATGCCTGCACAACCCCACAGGGCTGTTGTGCTCATAGCACAACCTTCAGTGGGGGGAAGGCTAATGGACTGGGAGCATGGCTAGTGCCTCTCATACTGTGTTCTGTGGCCCCCGGGGGTGGAATTCTGTGCACACAGCAGGGGCATCAAGGCAACATGGAGGGTCTCAGAGGCTGTGTTGAGGAAGCCCTAGCAGGGGGTGGACTTCACCGGGTAAATGTCCATGTCCCATGTTGGCATGCAGGGAAAGCAGATGACTTTGACGTCTGCTTGTAATAGGCACAGTTCTCTGTCAGGGGGCAGGGTGGGAGGAGCAGTCAGCTTCTCCGGGGCTGCTTCTCCCCCCCCCTGAGTGTCATGTGCAATCTGGTAGCCTAGGGACTGGCCAATGAACATATGAACATACGAAGCTGCCTTATACTGAATCAGACCCTTGGTTCATCAAAGTCAGTATTGTCTACTCAGACTGGCAGCAGCTCTCCAGGGTCTCAAGCTGAGGTTTTTCACACCTATTTGCCTGGACCCTTTTATGGAGATGCCAGGGATTGAACCTGGGACCTTCTGCTTACCAAGCAGATGCTCTACCACTGAGCCACCGTCCCTCCCCAATCTGGTAGCCTAGGGACACCCCTCCCCTCCTGCTGCCTCCACCTTGTCCTCTAGCCGGGAGTCTGCACTCCAGTGGAGTTGCTGTGGCGATAGTCTCACATGTGGTGAGGTATACTTCTTCTCTCCCCCCGTCCCCCCACCTGAGTGGAACTAAGCCCTTAGGGAATGGACAAGTGGTGCCTCAAGTATGCCATGGCCAGCTGCCACAGAAGTTAGGATTGGGCTGCCCAAACTTTGTAGTGTTTTTAAATATTTCTAATTTTCAAAGCATCTTTCCAAGTGTTTCTGGATTATAATCACTAGGTTTATCTATAAATCCATAGGTTTCAAGTCTCAGATAAGAATGTTCGAATAGCTCTTCCCCAGTGGCCCATTTGGACTTACATTATGTTTCTAAATAGCAACCAGCCAGATGTCTCTGCATGTGCATCTCTTATTCATTGTCCCCATCCTTGGGACCTCAGAGTTAGGGTTTTTTTTAAAATTTTGCCGACATCATGAGGTAGCAATTGATAGTCTTACCCTTTGCAAATTCACAAAAAGTCCCTGATTTCTTAAAGCTATCCAAACTAGTGGCCATAATACCATCTTTTCCATTGTGACTATTATCAGGCAGAAAATATCCCTCTTTCACACATGACTCATCACTGGAAATGGAATTCTATGATATAGAATTATATAGAAATATGTAATTTATTTCTGCAAGGACTATTTTTGTTATAAAATCTTGCCATTTACTCTTTATTGATTTGATCTAGTGGCTGAGATATGACCATTGTTTATACAGCTACCCCCTTCCCCTAATGCTTGTCTTAATGAAAAATGCCCCTGAATCTGAAGCATGGAGATCCAGATTCTGAAGATTAGCAGAAAACAGATGTTTACAGTGAAGCACTCAGTATAAGATCAACCATAATGATGGCTGATTGAGTCCAGTATCTGTTTCAAACAAGTTTAGTTCCCAAGCTTGATCCAGTCATTTATCAGATATTGGATCACTATGGTTGTGTATTATTTGCGCTCTTATTGCAAATGTTTTTCAGTTTGAAATTCAGTTTAAGGTAGGGTTGCCAGACCCCCACCCCCAAGAGGCAGGGGTTCTCCACTGCTAGGCCCTGCCCCTTGCCACCAATCAGCCAGCTGGTGAGAGGACTTACCAGAGAGAAGGAAGTCTAGGCTTCATTGCCAGCAACATGGTGATATCATTTCCAGCACACATAGGAAGTGATATCATGTTGGTAAAGTCTAGGTCAAGGGTGTCGAACTCATTTGTTATGAGGGCCAGATCTAACATGAATGAGACCTTGTTGGGCTGGGCCATGTCAAGTTGGGCTGGGCCATGTCAGGTGAGGCCATGTGTATACCTATTTAAGATTAGGTAGCAGAGATATAAACTTTATAAAGGACACAGACAAAGACAATTTTTGTAAAAAAATCTTTAAAACTGCTTAAAACATTAGCACATTGGTCTTAAAGGTGCTTTCTTTGCATTTCTCCCATGGGATCCAGGGAATGGGGCAAAGGAAGCTGTGGCTCTTTCCTTCCTTCCCCATTGGACTGGGAGGGGAGCAGCCTCAGCCAATAGAAGGAAGAGAGGCTTGGCTCAGTAGCTCTGCTGTGCAATTGAGAGAGCCTGAAAAAACAAGCTCTGCCTTTCCCCCTTCCTTCCCAAGGGAGAAGCCTCAATCAATGGAGAAAATAGAGGCTTTGCTCTGTAGCTCCGGTGCGATTGAGCAAGCCTTACAAAGCAAGCTGTTATGCAGAAGGAAGCAAGAGACAGGGAGAAGAAGCAGATGACAGCCAGTTGCTCCGGGGCCTGATAGGAGCCCTCTGGAAGCCTGATTCAGCCCCCGGGCCGCATGTTTGACACTTCTGGTCTAGGTGAGACTCTGGTATTTAGACAAAAACTCCATGGTAGAAGTCAGTGAGTTTTTGTCCAAACAGAGTGTTGCCAGGACAGAATATTATGATGACATCATTTATAGTGCATGCTTGAAGTGACATAGACATCCTGAGCACGCTTCAACAGGGAGGGCGGGATATAAAACTAAACATTGTCTGCTATGTCACTTGGGCCTTCCTTCTGTTCTTGGTAAGTCCTTCTCATTCCCTGCCTGTTGCCAGGATAGACCTAGTAATTTTATAAATCTTGATAATGTGCATAATTGTATTTGAATCTGAACAGCTGCAAACTCTCTCTCTCAGTTTTAAATGCTGAGAAAACCTAGTACATATGACTCAGGGAAAAAAAATGCCTTATAACTTGAGTGTTCAAAATGTTTTTCTATATAAATAAAAATAATCTTAAACCAAACAAAAATATTCTAGTCTGCAGCCAAGAGATAATACTACTTGGCTTGAATACTAAGCAACAAAAGTTTTCTTGCTATGGTCTAACATGGGAACAATTTGTAATATTAAAAAATATGACTAAAGAAAAGGTGACCTTTAAGTCACCAAAGGACAATCAGATCCTGTGGCTTTGTCTCCATAGTATCACATGCTATATCTGCATTTATATATTACTTGAGAAAAGGTGGCATGTAGGTTGAATATTGAATGTGGTAGATGGCTTTGGTTAGCTTGATCTTATCAGATTTTAAAAGCAAAGCAGGATCAGCCCTGGTTAATGTTTGAATGGAAGACCACAGAGGAAATCCAGGGTCATTACATAGATGCAGGCAATGGCAAACCACTTCTGAACATCTCTTGTCTTTAAACCCCTACAGGATTGCCATAAATCAGCTGTCACCTAACGACACTTTCCACCATATAAGAGGGCATAGGAAATAACTATTTAAAATGGCGGCAACTAAAAGACCCCAACCATTTGATGTCCACCCAACAGAGTAGACTGGAATGAGACTTTGCTAGGTTGTACCACTGTGGGTTTCAGGTAGGAGGAGTTTGTTTTGATGTCCAATCCATGACATTTGGGTTATGTACTGTGTAAAGTGTTTTTATGTGGCAGAGAATTCAAATGCACATATTATCCACCTGCAGCCTGAAATGGTATGGGCCAGAAAAAGCAGTACCACTTGATTTCTGATAAATCTGTACATTGATACCAAGCTTTGTCACCATAAAGCATCCCTACTAAGGGTGGAAATGTGCATTATCAGCTACATTCCTGAATACAACTTTGCACTATGTTTCTGTAACTATCTTCACACACACACAGAGGAATAATACAATGACACCAGGAAACAAAGGATTGATTGAGCATACTTCCCTACAAACTATGATATTTTGGGATTTTTTTTTCTAAAGGGCATCACAGTTCTCTTCAGTGACTGCAAAAATATCAAACCCATTTTTGAATAAAAGGCCATCTTCAGTGTTACATCCATTTGCAAAGATCTTTTAGCAAACATTTATTATTTATTATGAAAAAATAATTATGATGCGGCAGGAAATGTGATTTACTATTTGGGCAACGTCTGCAAAAGACCTTCTTAAATGAATCAAATTGCCCACAGATTTGATTTTTAAAAGTTGAACACAGAAAGGCGGGTGCCCATGAAAATCAAAAGATGAGGTTATGGCTCCAACATCTTGACCTCATAAGACATTAATTTACACAAAGAACAACACTTCTGAGAAAACATAACAGGCATCAATCAGTAAAAAGTGATTACAGAACATGCAATCAAGAAGCATTATTTCTTGCTCACTCTGAGGTCAAATGATAAAATCCAGGAAGAGGAAGAGCTGGCTAACAGGCAGAGTGGAACTGAATGGGATCCAATATCCTTACTTTGAATATCACTGGGAAGAAATAACTCGAGGAAGCACAGGAGAGAATGGTGATTCATTTCTGTAGTGGAGAGCTCACACTTGGGTATATGCCAGCCTGCTTCCAATTTTTAAAAAATCGCTTATTGTCATAAATGATACTATGAAATGTCTGGAAGACAATGCTTAGGCTAATTTTTTAAGTGTAAAGGTTTCATATGAACCTCCTTTAGGAGGGTTTAACAAAGGTCTCTGGTGCATATACAACATGTGTACTCAACGGCTAGTTTTGAAGGCTCAGTAGTAGAGCATCTATTTGACATGCAGAATGTCCCAGGTTCAATTCCAGACATCTCTAGTTAAAAGGATTAAGTCATAGGTGATGCGAAAGAACTATTCTTCAGACCCCGGAGGTACAGTTACTGCCTGCCCCCCCCCCCCCCCAATAGGTGTTATGTATTGGATTACGATTGCACTTGTTGTCTGAGCTTGAGGCAGGCACATTCTCTTGGAACTGGTCAATCAGGACACAAGAAATTTCATAAGGAAATACAAATGAAGGATCCTAGAGAGCAGAACAGGATTGGTGGGTGCCCGTCTGCTGGGTGACATTTATATAGTTGGTCATTGTTGCCTGTTTGTGACTTTTCCTTCTGAATAAAGCATTCTTGGTTGATTAAGAGCTGGCTGAACTTGCTTTATAACAATAGGGAAAGTGTTCCATCCCCTTAAACATTTTAGTTGCCTTTTGCTGCACCTTTTCCAATGCTATAATATTTTTTTAAGTGCAGTAACCAGAGCTGTATACAGTATTCCAAATGAGGCCACACCATAGATTAATACAGGGGCATTATGATACTGGATGATTTGTTTTCAGTCCTCTTCCTAATCCTAATACTTTCCGGGATAGCAGTTGCCTTCTTTATTGCAGTTGCACACTGAGTCAACATCTTGGGACCTGGTGCCATGCTGTCTGTCAGAGTATATCACACTGACTTTGGTAGACCAATGATATCACTCATTAGAAGGCAGCATCATGTATTCATGCACTGAGCAGGCCTGTTGGGTTCCAGTTTCTGTCTGCCCACACTTTTAACTATGTTTCAAAAGATGGCTATACTGGTCTGCAGTAGAAGAGCTAGATTCAGTTCCAGTAGCACCATAGAGACTAACAAGATATTTTTTTTGGGGGGGGGGGAGGGTGAAAAGCTTTTGAGAGTCAAAACCACCTTGACTAAATAAAATCTTTGTCCCTCTCCCCTGCATGGTAGGCTGACTAGTGGCTTGTCACAGGAGGAAGCATTAGGATTTGCCCCTCTCATCCCTAGTCAGATGAGCTGCTTGCTGTGGAGGAGAAAAGCCATAGGATCTGCTTCTAACCCTCCAGTTAGCCCTGCCTATCTGTTTGTTAAAGCAGAGAAACAAAGCTAGTAGGCTAAATCAATAGTAGTTGTACTTCTATTGACTTGCAAAAGCCTCCTAAAGATGATAAAATGGTGCAGTATTTGCTGGAACATTTAAATTCTGAGCATAAAAACATCAGTAGGCATTATCCCTGTTTTGGGGAAGTCTGGTTATAATTATTTGGGATGGATGACATCCCTGCAGGGGTTGGGGGAAGGGGTGGGGGAAGCGGATCCTCCAGTTTGGAGGCCCTCCCTCCACTTCAGGGTCATCAAAAAGTAGCAGGGGGGGATATCTGCTGGGCAATCAATTATTCCTTATGGAGACCGATTCCCATAGGGTATAACGGAGAATTGATCCACGGGTATCTGGGGCTCTGGCAAGGCTGATTTTTGAGTGAGGCACCAAATTCTCAGCATAGCATCTGGTATCTCTCCTCAAAACACCCTCCAAGTTTCAAAAGATTGGACCAGGGGGTCCAATTTTATGAGCCCTAAAAGAAGGTGACCTCGTCCTTCATTATTTCCAGTGGAAAGAAGGCATTTAAAAGGCATGCGGTCCCTTTAAATGTGATGGCCAGAAGTCCCTTCAGAGTTCAATTATGCTTGTCACACCCTTGATCCTGGCTCCAACCCCTTGAATTGGACCTGGCAACCTTACATGCCTGCCAGGCACATATCTGCTCTATCCCTACTGTGCCCCTTCTGCTGCACAGAAAACTGAGATTAGACAGCAATGTCCCAGATTAATTAACAGATCATAAAGTTTCTAATCATCCCAAATACTTTAAATTGTTCTGCTCAGCTTTAGAACATTTATTGTATATATGGATGGGCATTGTTCATGTCTGATTATGATTAATAAATCTGATAAATAAATTACTATGTTTTTTACTGTACATCTGTATCCATATTTCTTTTTATCTAATTAAAGAAAGCAGAATATATAAGAATTGCCTTGCTGGGTCAGATCAAGGCCTATCTTATTTCTAACAGAAGCTATCCTGATGTTCTGGAAGACCCTCAAGCTAGAGATGAAGCTCCCAACTTTTTAAGGGAGATATAAGTAGGGTGCCAATTATACATTACCCCTTTATGTTTTCTTAATCCTGTTTTCACATATAGTTCTCCTTATAGTCTTCCCTCCTCCTGTTTTTCTCTTGCGTTTGATATTCTGAGACATTCTGCCTCTGAACACAAAGGCATATAGATTTACAGAAATAAACTGAGTGGGAGCTAGTGTGAGAAAAAGATTACTGGAATAGTACTTTTATGTACAAACAATTGTACAAGACCAGTGTGATGTTGCCTCTGGGCTTACTTAATTTGTATGTTTTCTTTGTCTTCTAGAGGCCACTCATATTTCTTACAGATTTTACTTTCCCATGCTTAGAAATTCTGCCAATGTTCAGCCTGACTTTTCATTGTTGATTTGTATTCATATCCAGAAATTTTCAACAGTGGAAGGGAACATTAACAGAATCTTAGATGTCTTCCATTGCCTCCTGAACCTGCATAGTCTGAAGTAAGACACATCAGTTCAGTTCATCTGATTAGTTTTTTTAAAAAACAACAACAACACTTTCAGGTGGTCCAAAGACATCCAATGTGTTTTGGTACACCTCTGTCAGTCATGTTCAAGGCTAATGCTCTTCAGCTCTGATCAGCCATCCTAGGTAGCAGAGTTGGAGGTGTTTTTTTTTTTTTAAGAAAAAGCCCAGCAGGATCTAATTTGCATATTAGGCCACACCACCTGGCCTGGGAGCACATGGCTTCCACATGGTGGATTGGGTCAGTCAGAGCCCTGGCCAGCCCAGGTAGAGCTTTGCTCCTGTGGGCAGGAATAATAATAATATAATATTTTTTATTTATATCCCGCCCTCTCCGCCGAAGCAGGCTCAGGGCGGCACACAATATATTAGTTCAATACAATATAATAAAATCATATAATTCAATAAATACTACATTATAAAACCATTGTTTAAATCAACATTCCAATTAAAATTAACATTTATGGTGCTAAATTTCAGGTTTTTAATAAATTGATGGCAGAATACAACAGCAGCGAATCTATCATTAACTCAGCATTCAGCAAAGGCCATCTTAAAAAGAGTAGTCTTGAAGGCCCTGCGGAATTGCTCAAGACTCCGCAGGGCCCGCACTTCATCTGGAAGTTGATTCCACAGGTGTAGAGCTGCGATAGAGAAGGCCCGTTCCCTTGTGTTCTTCAGTTTGGCCTCCCTCGGCCCAGAGATGTTCAGCTGGTTCTTTCCCACTGACTTCAGTGCTCCCTGGGGTTCGTATGGGGAGAGACGGTCCCTCAGGTAGGCAGGCCCTCGACTATATAGGCCTTTAAAGGCCCTCGACTATATAGGCCTTTACCAGAACTTTGTACCGAACCCGGTATGCAACTGGCAGCCAGTGCAGCCCCAGCTGTATGTGCTCCCACTTTGGAAGCACTAAAAAATAGCATAGCCACTGCGTTCTGCACCAGCTGCAGCTTCCCGGGTTCGGCACAAAGGCAGCTCATGTAGAGGGCATTACAGTAATCCAGTCTTGAGGTGACCGTTGCATGGATCACTGTTGCTAGGTCCTGGCGCTCGAGGAAGGGGGCCAACTGCCTCGCCCATCTAAGGTGAAAAAACGCGGACTTGGCAGTGGCCGCTATCTGGGCCTCCATTGACAATGAAGGGCTCCAGTAGAACCCCCAAGCTCTTAACCCGGTGTGCCGCTTTCAGTGACACACCGTCAAAAACTGGGAGAGGAATTTCTCCTCCCAGAGCACCATGACCCAAGCAAAGGACCTCCGTCTTCGTTGGATTCAGCTTCAACCCACTCAGCCTACGCCAACCTGCCACGGCTTGCAGCGCCAGGTCCAGGTTTTTTGGGATGCAGTCAGCCCGGCCATCCATTAGTAGATAGAGCTGGGTGTCATCTGCATATTGATGACACCCCAGCCCATACCTCTGGGCAATCTGGGCAAGGGGATGCATGTAGATGTTAAATAACATCGGAGAGAGAACTGCTCCCTGTGGCACCCCACAATCTAGTGAGTGCCCTCTGGGACAGCTCTCCCCCCAATTGCCACCCTTTTCCCCCATCCATCAAGGAAGGAGGAAAGCCACTGTAAGGCCAACCCCCTGATCCCTGCGCCGGCGAGCCGACGGGTTGGTAACCGATGGTCAACCGTGTTGAACGCGCCCGACAGGTCTAGCAACATCAGCGCCGCCACGTCGCCTCGATCCAGATGCCGCTGGAGATCATCCACCAAGGCGACCAGCGCTGTCTCCATCCCTTGGCCTGGGCGGAAGCCAGACTGGTAAGGATCTAAGATGGAAGCATCATCCAGAAAACCCTGCAACTGTAGCGCTACTGCCCTCTCGATAATTTTACCTAAAAATGGTAAATTTGAGACCCGTTCGGTAATTTGCCAATTCGGCCGGGTCTGCTGTACTCTTTTTCAAGAGAGGGCGGACCATAGCCTCTTTCAGAGGTGTTGGAAATCGCCCCTCTGAGAGGGATCTATTTACAATGTCCCGTAAAGGACATGTAAGCTCCCTCTGACAAGATTTAATCAGCCAAGAGGGGCATGGGTCCAGATCACAAGTTGTTGGACGTACAGTAGAGAGAATTCTGTCAACTTTCCCCAGGATAAGTGTGTCTAAATAATCCAGAACTGAACCAGAAGACAGGCACAGAGCTTGTCTTGTACTGTATCCAATGTGGCGGGAAAGTCCTGGTGGAGCGACATGATTTTATCTGCAAAAAAAATCACAAAAGCCTCACAGCCAATCTCTAATTCTTTCACATTTGGTCTGCCTTGAGGCAGTGTTGTAAGGTTCCTAATTATACTAAATAATTATGCCGGGCGCGAATTTGCAGACACAATCCTAGCCGCAAAGTAGTCCTTCTTTGCGGCTTTGACTGCCATCTCATAAGACCTCATAAACGTTCTGTAGGATGTTCTCGTCGCTTCATCACGAGTATGCCGTTACTGCCTCTCTAGTTGTCTGAGCCCTTGTTTCAGCTGCCGTAGCTCCGCGGTATACCATGGAGCCAGCCTCACATGAGGGCACAGAGGATGTTGGGGTGTGATCTCGTTGATGTCCTTGGATAGCCGGCCATGCCAAGCCTCAACCAGATCATCAAGGGAATCGCCAGGGGGCCAGGGATCCCACAGGGCCATTTGGAACTGCTAAAGGACCATCAGACTCTGCGGGCGAGCCAAAATAGGCTCTCTGCCCATACAGGGTTGGGGTGGCGCCTTCACACGGGCCTTGAGGGCAAGGTGAGCCGACCATGGCACCGCTTCTGCGGCAAGATCGTCCACCAAAATCCCAGACGCAAAAATCAAATCTAATATGTGACCAGCCTGGTGTGTGGGAGTTGTAACAAATTGGGAGAGTCCCAGTGTCACCATGGAAGACACTATGCCCATCGCCATATTGGAGGCCATGTCATCAGCGTGGACATTGAAATCACCCAGGACCATCAGCCCTGGGTATTCCAATGCCCAGCCTGCCATGGCCTCCATCAGGGATGGTAAGGCGCTGGCCAGTGCGTTAGGCAGACGGTACACCAGCCAGATCACCAACCCCTCCCCAACATCCCACTCCAGTCCGGCACATTCAATACCATTGATCGTTGGGGCCGGGAGAGCCCGGAAGGAGTAATCCTCCCGTAAAAATAGTGCCACCCCTCCCCCCCGCCCGCTAGTCCATGATTGGTGAAAGACCAAGTAACCCGGGGGAGTCATCTGGGAGAGAGCCATCGTTTCCCCATCTTGCACCCAGGTCTTGGTCATGGAGAGAAAAAAAAAAAGCCCTGCTTGAAGTGCTTCTGGACATGTATGCACAGACTGTGTCTTGCCATATTAAGAACATAAGAGAAGCCATGTTAGATCAGGCCAATGGCCCATCCAGTCCAACACTCTGTGTCACACAGTGGCCCCCAAAAATTATACACACACACACACACACACACATATACACACTGTGGCTAATAGCCACTGATGGACCTCTGCTCCATATTTTTATCTAACCCCCTCTTGAAGGTGACTATGCTTGTGGCCGCCACCACCTCCTGTGGCAGTGAATTCCACATGTTAATCACCCTTTGGGTGAAGAAGTACTTCCTTGTATCCGTTTTAACCTGTCTGCTCAGCAATTTCATCGAATGCCCACGAGTTCTTGTATTGTGAGAAAGGGAGAAAAGTACTTCTTTCTCTACTTTCTCCATCCCATGCATTATCTTGTAAACCTCTATCATGTCACCCTGCAGTCAACGTTTTTCAAAGGTAAAGAGCCCAAAGTGTTTCAACCTTTCTTCATAGGGAAAGTATTAAACCAGTAAACCAGTAAAACAACCTAAGAACATAAGAGAAGCCATGTTGGATCAGGTCAATGGCCCATCCAATCCAACACTCTGTGTCACACAGTGGTAAAAAAAGGGCACCATCAGAAGGTCATCAGTGGGGCCAGGACACTAGAAGCCCTCCCACTGTGTCCCCCAAGCACCAAGAATACAGAGCATCACTGCCCCAGACAGAGAGTTCCAACAATATGCTGTGGCTAATAGCCACTGATAGACCTCTGCTCCATATGTTTATCCAATCCCCTCTTGAAGCTGTCTGTGTTTGTAGCCGCCATCACCTCCTGTGGCAGTGAATTCCATGTGTTAATCACCCTTTGGGTGAAGAAGTACTTCCTTTTATCCGTTCTAACCTGACTGCTCAGCAATTTCATTGAATGTCCATGAGTTCTTGTATTGTGAGAAAGGGAGAAAAGTACTTTTTTTCTCTACCTTCTCTATCCCATGCATAATCTTGCAAACCTCTATCATGTCAACCCACAGTCGACGTTTCTCCAAGGTAAAATGCCCCAAGCATTTTAACCTTTCTTCATGGGGAAAGTGTTCCAGCCCTTTAATCATTCTAGTTGCCCTTTTCTGCACTTTTTCCAAGGCTACTAAATGCTACTAAATTTAAATTTGTAAGTTTAGTAGCTGAGATCACAGATGAGGCAATTCATCCATGGATAACTTCTGTGACATTGTCTTGAGACAAGATGTTGGGGAACCTAAAACTTGTCTTGCTGAATCAAGTTCAGCTTTCTGTTCCCAATGCTGACTGGCTGGACTTCAAACTTGCAAGCCAGGCATGAAAATTATGACCTTTTCTGGTTGTTTGTGCCTAGCATCTGGTACTCAGACCAATATTGCTGAATGCTGCAGATTCATTCCACGAACAGTGGTGCGTTACCCTAGAGACTCTTGGGGGAAGTGTGCTGGGAAAAAGTACTTACATAAGTGGAATGTGACTAATCCACTGGTCCATCTAAACTAACTGGCAATGGCTCTCTAGGATCTAAAGTGTGTGTGTGTGTGTGTGTGTGTGTATATATTCCAGAACTTGATTAACTAATACTGAATTTGGACTTCCTGTATGAGAAATATATACCTTGTTACTGAATGATGCCCTCTCCTTTACTTACTGGCATCTGCACTAAAAATAAATAAATCCAAAATAGCAGGTGATGAGAAAGTCTTTCCTGTCTGAGATCCTAGAGAGCCATTGTCAATCAGAGCAGGGGATACAAAGCCAGATGGCTGCCTCAAAAGTAGTTCAGAACGTTCTTACCAGATTGTTGATAAAGATAGCCATTATGATCTCATAAACCAATACTGGGGTGGGTGGGTGGGTAGCCTGCCTATACTTTCCCAAGCCAAAATTAAACAGCTGTTTTTAATCTTTAAACCCTTCAATTGTCTGGGAACAGGGTACTTCAAGGAATGCCTTCACACTCTGGACATATGTATGCTTAGGTCACCTCTGTTACACCTCAACTAACTTTTTATTGGGGAATATTAATATTTCTTAGCTCAAAATAGTGAGTCTACGAGAGGTGAGGTGAGCCAGGATCTCTGTCAATGTCTATGGAGATAGACCACTGAAAATCCTTTGGTTAATAATGGATTTTATTATAGGTATAGGTTTTCAAATAGTTACATCCCAATCAAACAATTTCAAGCATACAAGAGGAATACAGTGTTTAGCTGAATAAGTATGGATGGGGGGAGGTGAGTATAAATGGGCAGTCTTCGCAGTGGAGGACGGTAAGCAGTGGGGTGCCGCAGGGCTCGGTACTGGGTCCCATCCTCTTTAACTTGTTCATAAATGATTTAGAGTTGGGAGTGAGCAGTGAAGTGGCCAAATTTGCGGATGACACTAAATTGTTCAGGGTGGTGAGAACCAGAGAGGATTGTGAGGAACTCCAAAGGGATCTGTTGAGGCTGGGTGAGTGGGCGTCAACGTGGCATATGCGGTTCAATGTGGCCAAGTGCAAAGTAATGCACATTGGGGCCAAGAATCCCAGCTACAAATACAAGTTGATGGGGTGTGAACTGGCAGAGACAGACCAAGAGAGAGATCTTGGGGTCATGGTAGATAATTCACTGAAAATGTCAAGACAGTGTGCGTTTGCAATAGGAAGGGCCAACGCCATGCTGGGAGTTATTGGGAAGGGAATTGAAAACAAATCAGCCAGTGTCATGGTGCCTCTGTATAAATCGATGGTGCGGTCTCATTTGGAGTACTGTGTGCAGTTCTGGTCGCCGCACCTCAAAAAGGATATTATAGCATTGGAGAAAGTTCAGAAAAGGGCAACTAAAATGATTAAAGGGCTGGAACACCTTCCCTATGAAGAAAGGTTGAAACGCTTAGGGCTCTTTAGCTTGGAGAAACGTCGACTGAGGGGTGACATGATAGAAGTTTACAAGATAATGCATGGGATGGAGAAAGTAGAGATAGAAGTCCTTTTCTCCCTTTCTCACAATACAAGAACTCGTGGGCATTCGATGAAATTGCTGAGCAGACAGGTTAAAACGGATAAAAGGAAGTACTTCTTCACCCAAAGGGTGATTAACATGTGGAATTCACTGCCACAGGAGGTGGTGGCGTCCACAAGCATAGCCACCTTCAAGAAGGGGTTAGATAAAAATATGGAGCAGAGGTCCATCAGTGGCTATTAGCCACAGTGTGTGTGTGTGTGTGTGTGTGTATATATATATATTTGGCCGCTGTGTGACACAGAATGTTGGACTGGATGGGCCATTGGCCTGATCTAACATGGCTTCTCTTATGTTCTTATGTTCTTATGTACAATACCTAGATCTTGCATGGTAGGCTCAGTCAGAGGAAACACAAGGTCTCTGGATGGAGATTTCTCTTGATAAGAAGGGGAGGTGAGGGTAGGAAGGGATGGAGGGAGGAGAGGATAGAGGAATTCCCTTTCTCCTTTTTTCTTTCCCTCCTCCTCTAACCTGACAGGTGGGATTGCCTGTTTTCTAGGGTAAATTACGTCACATCAAGCAATTCAATCACCCAATGAGGAAGCAGAGTGTCACACCAATGGAAAATTAGAGTGTCATATGTGGAATATCCAATCAGAGATCTTTGTGTCATAGATCTATACCCCAATAGAGGAATTTTAATTACACTGGCCAAATGACTTTTTATGGCCCTGTTTTCCCAAACTGATTCCTTTGAAACTCCCCAAAAGTGATAGATTTCTCCCTTAGTGTCAAACATGGATAGGCATCCATCAAGTGTTCAGGAGATTGGTTGACTTTGATAGCCTTAGCAGTAATTAAAGAAAAATAGAAACTTAGTTCCCTATCAGAAATGTGAGACCAGTTTACAGGTATACCACACATTCACAACAAGATGGCCACTTAACCTTTAGCTTTGTGTTTCTGTTGTCTTGTCCTGAAGAATAACAGAACATATATATACAAGCCATTTATTTGTGTTGCAGGGTTCCTGGTAACCCTTATTTCTTTGTGTTTTGATAACAGGACTTAAAAGGTTGCCAAAAGAAGTGAATGAACTTTTACAGCTCTGCCCACCTCTCTGGGCCTGGAATTCTTCATTTCCAGGAGCAGAAAGATGGATGCTTCTTAGCCATTCAGTATTTGGCCACTATGTCTGTCCAGCCTGTGAACCAGACTTGACATCATTCCAGCCTGCCTGGGGCGTAGAAGGAACTGGATTTTTCTCCCTTATGTGCAAGAAAGACCATGCCAATTCAAATGGGCATTGCTGTGTCATATTAATATTCTAGGGTTACACTGCAATATCACATTCCAGGGGTGCATGGCTTGGGAATCAGTACAGGGGTGTCTTTCTGGATATCACCTCAAAGGTCATACTTAATGTTCACTGTGCCATTGGAAGTGCAGTACAAGGTTATACGGGAGACTTTTTTGTTATCAGCACCCAAACTACTTATTTATTTAAATTTACTTAAGACAGTTATATACCTGCCTTTCTCCCAAGCATCCCAGGACTCAAGGCAGACTTGAAATGCTCTTCCCGGAGGGACAGCTCTGACCCATGCCTTCTTGGTCTTTGGTTGTTTGAGTAAAATGTTTCAGAGGTTATTTGGGGCAAACTATGTTGTAACTGATGTTTAACTGCTGGCTGTTCATTTCATTTGCTTCTCTACAGTATAGTTTAGCAAGTTTGTTTTCATTCTGTTGGTTACATTGCTGTTGGACTATATTTTAACTGTGCTGTTTTTAAAGGAAACTACTATATATGAAGAGTTGCCAACCTCCAGATGGAGAAATCCAAAGCACAAGGCTTTCCGTGAAAACCAGCCTCCGTACAATCAATAAACTCACCAAACAATTCAACAAATACAAAAGCATATATTAGTTCATGATAGACCATACTATTAGTCCTTAGCAAAATAGGGAACATGTTCACTAAGAATCAATCCAGTCTTTGTAGCAATCAGTGCTCAGTTCATTCCAAGGAATCCTGGTGAAATAGTTGTGCAATTGATCAATGTATCTCAATATATGCAGCCAGCAATCCAAAAGGTTGAAAAGAACAAGGTCGTACTGGAACCCTTGTTTCGCACAGGCTTCTTCGAGCTAAATGCATGAGAAGATCATATAAATTGTTAACCAGTATATATATGAGCCACAAATCTTAATATGGAACTAAAAAGTTAAAACATACCTTTTTACAACATTTTCATACCCTGGGCAAAAAACGGCATCCCATTACAACATTGAAAGGCACTTGAATAGTGCTAGGAAAAACAGTTACCAGTGGCTTATGTGTAACAGGTGTACCCCACCCCAGGAAGATTATCACCCTCCCTGCATCACTGTGGGTGAATCAGTTCTGAAGACAGTCCAGCAGTTCAGCTACCTGGGGTGCATCATCTCCTCAGATGCTAAGATCGACAAGGAGATCGACAACAGGCTGGCAAAGGCAAACCGTGCCTTTGGCCGACTGCACAAAAGAGTGTGGAGCAACAAGCATCTGAAAAAAGGCACAAAGATCAATGTTTACAAAGCGGTTGTGATGACAACCCTCATCTACGGCTCCGAATCGTGGGTTTTATACCGTCATCACCTGCGACTCCTTGAGCGCTTTCATCAGCGCTGCCTTCGCACCATCCTCAACATCCACTGGAGTGACTTTGTGACCAACACTGAAGTTCTCAAGCAGGCGGGGGTTACCAGCATCGAGGCACTGCTGTTGAAGACGCAGCTGCGCTGGGCAGGGCATATTTCTAGGATGGAAAACAACCACCTTCCCAAGATTGCCCTGTATGGCGAACTCTCCACCGGCCATCGAAATAGAGGGGCACCAAAGAAGAGGTACAAGGACTCCTTGAAGAAATCCCTTGGCACCTGTCGCATCAACCATCACCAGTGGTCTGACCAAGCCTCAGATCGCAAAGCATGGAGGCACACCGTCCACCAGGCTGTCTCTTCTTTTGAGAACGCACGCATAGCTGGTCTTGAGGACAAAAGGAGATTGAGGAAGAATCGCACTGCTACAGCACCAACCCTAAATCAGACTTTTCCCTGCAGCCACTGTGGCCGGACCTGCCTGTCCCGCATTGGTCTTGTCAGCCACCAGCGAGCCTGCAGCAGACGTGGACTATTGCACTCTTCTTAAATCTTCGTTCACGAAGCCAAGCCGAGAGAGAGACATACTTGGGCGTTCCTTAAAGGTACAATGTAACAAGCTACAGCAGTGTCCCAAACAAAAACTTACAAATAACCAGAAAACATATAAATACACAGATCCATTTGATTACGGAAAGCATGTTAGGTCCCAATCATTATTTAACCCATGTGGAGTTAAAGTTCTTAATTTAAAAATCATCCGCATTTCTTGTTGAAGAAGCCACCTATTTCTCTCCACCTTGCCGTGCAACCTGGCTGGAAATGTAAGCAGCACACAAAAGCGCATAGAATCAGGTTCATGTTTAAATTTGAGGAAATGCTCCACCAAAGGAGCAGCTAATACGAGATTTTTCACTCTTGATTTGTGCTCCAACACGTGTGTATGAACAGCACGCGTGGTGGAGCCCAAATAGATTTTTTTTTCAATGATTGGGACCTAACATGTTTTCTGTAATCAAATGGATCTGTGTATTTATATGTTTTCTGGTTATTTGTAAGTTTTTGTTTGGGACACTGCTGTAGCTTGTTACATTGTAGCTTGTACACTGAGGTCCTTCCCCTCCCAAACCCTGCCCTCCCCTGACTCCATCCCCAAATATCCAGTGATTTGCCAATCCAGAGTCAGCAACTCTACATGTGGGGGAGTTCCTTCTAGATTTTGAATGGGCTTGATGAGAAGCAGCAACAAAAAAGCATAAATATATATATTTTAAAAAATGTACATGCAGAACAAAGAGTGTTATGAGGAATAAAAGGTCTATGCTTCTCTTAACCCTATCAAGCTTTTATTTACTGGATGCCAATGCATTGTGCTCTGAAGCATACAGGCACAGCAACGAAAGGGAAAAGGAGGTTTGCAGAATGCCCTAGAGTTACCAAGTCTGACTCAAGAAATATCTGGGGACTTTAAGGTGGATCTAGGAGCAAGGGTGTGATAAGCACGACTGAACTTCAAAGGGAGTTCTGGTAATCAAATGTAAAGGAATCACAAGCATTTTAAATTCCCTTTCTCCATTTGGAAATAAGGATGGGGTACCTTGGGGGGGGGGGCTCATATAATTGATCTCCCTGGTCCAATCTATGAAACTTGGGGGATATTTTAAGGAGAGGCACTGGATGCTATGCTGAAAATTGGTGTGTCTACCTCAAAAAACAGCCCCATCAGAGCCCAAGATACCCATATTCTCCATAGGGTATAATGAAGTGCCCAGCAGACATTTTCCTCCCCACCTCACTTTTTGATAACTCTGAAGCAGGAGGAGGGCCTCCAAACTGGGGGATTCTCTGCCTCCAACTGGGGATTAGCCAAATAGGAACCCCAAGCATATGAAATATGCAAAGATAGAAAACGTGGGGTTAGACCATCAAAAAATTCTCAAAATTTCAGAAGTTATCAGTCACTGAGAACCTCTAGATTCCATTTGAGATATGAACTATGCCTAGAGAAGTATGGAAATTTGGTTCCATTGTTCAGTTATATAACTGATGAAGAATGGTTTTGAAACATCTTGCATACCTGGGAAGGATGTATTGGCTGTAGAAATCTCTCTGGTATCTGAATTGTGACCACCAATTTTATTTCATTATCTGTATCTACTATGATTATGTTTCAATAGACTGATGTCTACTGATAACTTCTGAAATTTTGAGAATTTTTTGATAGTCTACCCTCACATTTTCTATCTTTCCAACTGGGGATTGGCAACCTTAGAATGCCTTGCATATTGGTTCTGCCCTCCTATGTGAATGGATCATGCCCTAAATAATTTCCCTGCATCTTTTCCATCAGTACGTGCCTCATTTTTTCTCTTTCTTGCCACATTGTCAATGCTGAAAGTTTTTGTAAGAAAAAAAAAAAAAAACCTTGTGGTGTTCTTTTTAATTTTTTTTGATACCTTAAGGTTTTAAAAGGATTACAAAGGTTTTATAGAAAACTCTATTCATTAGCCGCATTAAAGGCAGACTGTACAAATCAATGTTTGACTTTTCCTTTAACCTTAAAATGTCATTAAATTCCTCACATGAAAAGGTTGATAAAAACACCCTTTTTACTTAATTGACAACATTTCCATTCACTAGAGCATTTTGTAAGCAAGGAGAAACATATGCAAAAGGGTCACAAAAGGTCAGCATGCAACTTGAAATATTTAGTGTTTGGGGCAGAGGCCTCTATGTGTTCAGGCAGATTTAATACCTGATTTTTTTCCACATGCACCCAAGAACAAGCCATTATTTTTGTTTGGACTTATACTGCTTCTAGATGAATGATTCTACAGGTCGGTGTTGGTAATTTACACAGTACATTACAGATCTATTCTTACTAGTAGCGCCTTGACAGTAACCTTTTGCCTCTTTTCCCTCTTTGGGCATAGAACACAGTGTTATTTTTTCCCTGGGTGCATTGAAGGTATATTCTTGTTATTTAGGACTATCAGGTATGATGGGGGGGGGGGGGGAGAGATGTGATGTCAGATAAAATCGTTTCATGGAAAATGAAAAGTGAATAAAACCATTATTTGAAGAGGAAAAATGGGATAATGGTTTATAGATTTTACAGACCAGTTGAAATATTGTCAGGAGGGAAAATAAAAAAAGATCTGCCATTGCCTATTCGTTAAAGGAAAAGTGCACATTTTCTGCCGTAGATACCTGTTTGGAATGGGTGGCAAGTTTGCAAATATTATCATCAGAGCATCAGAAAGAGCATTGTGCAATTAAGCTAACTGCGTATGCGATGTGAAAAAACAGCAGACATCCAAAACTGCCTTTTCTGAGATAGCTCATAGGTCTATCTTGGCCAGTGCTGCTGACTCAGATTGGTAACAGCTGCCCCAGAAACTCAACCAACAATGTTTCTCACATCTACTGCCTGAAGTCCTTCATCAGGAGCTGCAGCCTGGAACCCTTGGCAAAGCATGTGCCCTTTCACTGATTCAGATTCATTTATATTTGATGTAGCTGCCTGTACTTTTAAATGGGGAATGATGTGGCATAGTGGAAAACAGTATTCATACAGTTCACAATAGACCTGCTTTGTAAAAATTGCAATATCTATTTTTTGTAAGAAAGTTTTGGTATGATATCAACAGGCATGAAAAGTAGAAATACATCAATACAAAGTGACAGGTTTTACACATACTCCGTCATCGGTAGTATGTGCATATAAAAATAGTATTGTCAGTAGAGGCTACATTTTAAGTCATACAATGATTTGATAAACTCTTCTGACATTACACTTGAAAGATACTAGTTGATTTTCAAGAGGACTGGAGTCCATAATATTCTCAATTTATGGAAGCCCCCATCAACTTGCTATCTGCTCAGGTATCTGACAGTGGATTCTTATGACAGAATATATGGATGAGCTTCCAAATCTCACCAAGGTGCCAATGGACAATTTGATTACTCTGTTCACACACATTCCCTCCCTCTTTGTTATTAGCAAACCAAAGGACATCAAGGAGATTTTTAAAATTATTTTTGCATGTCTGTTAGGGAATTTTTGGAGTACAGAAACCTTTCCTAGGACTCCCAGGGGGGTGGGGGGTGGGGAATGACTGGCAAGAACCCCATAATTTGAGAGGGAGAAAGAAAACCTGTTTCAAAGTTAAAACCATTTATTAAAATTAAAGCCATAATGCAAAAACCTTCCAATCTTGTATGCAGCATACAACATTAATTCAAAATTCAATATTTAAAACCTTGTGCACAGTATTTTATAAAGCTTATCCTCAGATACTCTTGTCAAGGCCCAGAGAAATGGGTTGTTGGTGAGAACACCAAAGACCAAGAATAAAATCACATATTAAATAGCTTTTCCCCATCCATAGGAATGAACGTAACTGTCAGTCAGGTCTGTGATGAGCATCTGATGTAAAACACAACCCCTATCATACAGTAAGGTATAAACTACGTCATAGTTAAAACAATACTGAGAGGGTCAGACTATTCTGGCATTTCAAGTATATATTATCTGTACCAGTGGGTCAGGAAGTTTTCAGACAAATACCACTTCATGAGTTCCTGTGGAGCCTGGCAATCTAATGTTTAGGCTTTGGAGCTAGTACCATTGTTACAGAAAATATAAACTATTTTCTGGGGCACGGGTCACATGCTTAGAGACAATGCACTGCATCTGTGCTGCAGAGGGTCATGGGAGAGAAGCAAAGTTCCTAACAGTGAACAAATATGAACAAAATGGATGTATACATGAATCTTCAAGTCTCACTAAAATTCCTCCACCATGTCACAAATACTACAGAAAGAGATCTTGCAAGCATTGTGTTGGATAGGAATGTTGGTGACTAATATTTTTTGCCAGTGCTATGATAATAGTGCCAATGAAATGTAAGCCATTGCTCTAGAAAACAAATCCTCATGCTTTCTTTGTACCTTGTTCTCCCCACAACTGGAATCTTGTGGTGGTGCATGCTACAGACAGTTCTGGTAAAGCAAAGGAATTTTTTTGTACTATTCCATCACACTCTTTTTCTGCTAGAGCAACAAGATGCTGGGAAGTGGCTTCACTGACCCTGAAAGCTCTGTCTCAAACATCTAGGATACTACATGTTGGAGTAGATATCAGGATGAGTCTGCCCTGTTTTGCAATGAACATGAACTGATGGTATTCTTTCCTCTGAACACTATAATGTTCGTTTCTTTCTTCTGCTGAATAGAAGTATATCTAACTGCTAAGGCATGTGCAGGAGGGATGGGGAGAAAGTATGCTTTGTAGTTGAGAGTGCTCCAGACATGGCTAACTATCATGTTGCTCTGTCAACTGAGCCGTAAGACTCAACTGCTGACCTTGATGCTCTAAATATCTCTATCTATCACCTTCTGTGGAAATTAGTGGTTTGTGGGCAGGAGAGTCTTTGTGTGTGCTTTTTTGACTATAACTCTAAGTAACCATATTGCTTCCATCAACTCCGGCTTTGGCTGTCTTCAGCACAAGGATATGTTCTGTATATGATTTCAATAAACCTTTTACTCTTTTACTATGAGAATTGATTGTTTGGATCAATAACTGACAGAACTTTACGTTAGATAGATAACTGTAAAATTGGCTTCATTGCAATTACCACAACTAATTAACAGAGGTGCTTTCTCATAGTGTGCGTCTTGTATTCTACTGAGGTACACAGAAGCAGAAAATACATTTATACATCTTTGTGCCTATTAGGGACTCAAGAGAATAAACAGTTAAAAATAAGAATGCAAGAGCTGCTGGCTGGAGAAGGGAGAAAAAAGACATTAAAAAATCTTCCAATTTTGAGGCCTAAAGAAGAGTTGATTTTTATCCTCCAATTTTCTCTACCTTAAGGAGTCTCAAAGTGGCTTACAATCTCCTTCCCTTACTCTCCCCATAACAGGCACCATGTGAGGTAGCTGGATCTGAGCGAGTTCTGAGAGAACTGTTACTGGCTCAGGGTCACACAGAGGGCTTCATGTGGAGGAGTGAGGTAACAAACCCAGTTCTCCAGATTAGAGTCCTCCGCCCTTAGCCACTGTATAATACACAGCTCACATCACAATGGCAGAGAGGCAGCTGGATGGGACTAGGCAGGAGGAGTACCACAATAAGCTATTTCAACTGATGTTATGCAAGTGTGTCTCCTTTCAACTGAAATGTACTGGAAATCTTTTGAATAAAAACATTAAAGTAGAAGACCTTGTCTGGCTAAAAATATGTAGATCTTTGACATTAGCGTCTGACATATTATTAGAAGAAAGGTTATATGCAATGTAAGATGTTTAATGCTTTAAACAGGCACATGGTGAACAGAGTTGAAAAATTGCAATAAAACATTACTTTGCAGATCCATCAGCCTTTTAAAAAAGCCAACATGTTCTTACTTATATTGTTGAAAATTTCTGCTACAATAACATATATTACTGCCAATCTTGAAGGGAGATTTGTTGGTGTATGTGGTAGGTATATAATTAGAAAGTATTTGTTTAAGATATTTATGCCCCCACACTAATACTAAGGCAGCTTCCAGTTTTCAATAATTAAAACAATAAAACTCAGTCAATCACATTTAATAACCAGTGACAAGACATTCAAACATCAGAACAATAAGAAACATTAAACTATTTCAATAGAAAACACAACAGCAGCAGGAATAATCCGTGAACATACTAAGAGAGATGTGGAAAGCTTCTCCACTATGCTTCCCAAGTCTTTAAGAAGTCTCTCTCTATATTCTTTGTGTGTATGACATTTCACATTTTTTTAAAAAAACCACATCATTGCCAATATTGAGTTTTTGTAACTGACTGGACTAAATTAAATTTAAAAAGTTTTTAATGTATTAAATCCGTAAGCTGATTTTAGAATTTCAAAGTGGTACAAACATATATTCCAGTGTGGGCTCTCCTCAAATGTGAGTTCTTAAAAGCTCAAGCCATCACTATTCCAGCAAGACAGAAACAAGAAGCCAATGTAGATGAATAGAGAACTCTATGATGAGCTAAAGAAGAAAAAGGAAATCAAGAAATGGAGAGGGAGGGGCACACAATGAAGATGGCTGCTTAAAGGTTGTTCTCTGTACCTCATCTCCCCATCTCTTGCCCTCATTCCGATAATATAAACTGTGCAGTACAGTACATCAATCCATGGGGAAAGCTACTACATACAAAAGACAACTTAACCAAATGACAACACAAAAGATGATTAATTATTTAAACAAAAAAATAATAATAAATGGGAAAATTCTCAGGCATTTCTGTTAGGGAGAGAGAAAATGGAGCCTGTTAATACAGAGCCTGTTAATGCTGATTCTGTACTTCCTGTGATAGAATTTACCTCAATCAAACTATTAGAGAAAAAAACATGTTAGATACAATCTCAACTATACTAAAACCATTACTATAATTAGAAGCAATGCAGAATTAATTTATTAAGTAACCAAGAATACATTGATTGTTCTTTTTAGAGTTTATAAACTACTAGTAATAAGGTCAGTTGTGAAGAAAAATACAACCAACTCTAGAAAGAGGTTTTGGTTGAGTGCCAAAGCAAAAAACTGGGTCTGGCAGACCCTGCTCTGAAGCTCCCTCCAACCTTGGCTCTCACCTCCTCACCCTTACTGTCTTCCCACCCACCCTGCAGCTAAAACAGACACTGGCTTTCATTCTCTCCCCCCCCCCCCACATGTGTGTGTGTGTGTCCCTGTGTCTGTGGTGGCTCAGCCCTGAAACAGGCCCAGAATGCTGAGAAGGATGAGTATTTGGGGTGGTGGTGCAGGGGGAGCATGATGATAGTCACACAGACACTGAAGCACATAATTTCTTTTGTTTGCAGTGCATTGTTGCCACCTTTTTCTGTCATATCCAGCCTTGTGGTTTTTAGCAGCAGCGTGAACTTGTGGCATAATTTTCTTTGGGAGGGAGGGGCAGCATGGTTGTGTTGTAGGGCATGCACTTCAAGGCAAGTATTTTCTGTAGAGGATTTTATCTGATTTCAGTTTTCCATCTCCCTCCTCCCTACAGTACCTACCTAGTAAAAGTACAGTCTTTCTCCACAATGGGGACAAAAGCAGGAAGCAAGCAACCTCAGTAGGGTATAATGACACAGCCCTCACCTGGAGATTGGCAACAATGGTTCTCCAGGCAGAAATGGCTAATTTTGAGAATGGATTCTATTCCACGGTATCTGGCTGAGGTTCCACCCTTTCTCAAACTCACCCTCTCCAGGCCCCACCCATGAAATCTCCAGGAATTTCACAACCTGGAGTTGGCAAATGCTAATTCGTATTTGCTGTCATAGAAGGACTGCTGCTGATCAGGAGCAAGCAGTCGGGCCTTGTTAAGTCATGCCGGCTGGGTGGCATCAAGTCACCCAGAGGGTGCTACCAAGCCTAGGGTAGCCAACCTCCAGGTATAGCCTGAAGATCTCCTGGGATCAGAACTGAATTCCAGACAACAGATTTCTCTTCCCATCCTGGAGCAAATAAATGCTTTGGAGGGTGGACTGTATGCTATTCTATTCACCTGAGGCCTCTTCCTTTACTGAGAAAAGCAGCCTGGGTTGCCTAGCAACAGCCTCTGGCTAGCACTTCCCAGGGGGGAAATAAGCGGGGGTCTTACCTCCCTGGCTATTTGTGTGGCCTTTGGAGGCTGTGTGTGCCGGAAGGCCTTTCGTGAGTAGCTCTGCGGCCCTTTCTAAGGCTGGTTAACAGAGAGGACACAGAAAAGAGTTGGCTGTCTTTGAGGTAAGACTGTTAACATTCCTGGGCCTGAGTAGGTGAGGTCTGAGGAACATGTCTCTCACAGTTTACTGTTTGCTTTGCAGCAGCATTGTTTGTGTGTGTGAGGGAGAGATGGACTGTCCCAGATATCTTACAACAGGCCCTGAGGAGAGGCAGTAGTAATCAGTGAGGCTCCAGGAGAATCTCTCAGCAGAGAACTGTCTCGCTCAAAGGTCAGTGGCCTTCTGTTGGGGTTCTGGCCTGACATGGCCAGCAGTAGGTGGGTCACAGAGAGGCTACGCAATGACGGGGGAAGTGGTGACAGACAGAGTGCAAGGCAATAAAAACTGAGGATTGAGCCAACACGTTGAGCTTTTATTATATCTATGATGTTGTACAACTGTATTATATGCATATAAATTAATTCCTATTACTGGTTCTAGAAGGTTTAAGGTTCTTGAATATAAGAGATGATGAATGAATTTAAAGTTTTCTCTTTGAATGCTAGGGTTTAACAATATTATTAAAAGAAAAAAGAGTTTTATCTATTGATGGAGGACGGTGCCGTCTGGGTGCAGGCTGTGAGTTGGGAATGCGGGCCGGCCGTGGGTCATGAGCCGGACGTTGGGACAGCCATGGCTTGGGGGTGGCGGCTGAAGCCGAATGAGAGCCGAGTGCAGAGGGAGAGCTAAGTGCGGAGTGGGAGAAATCGAGGCTGGGAAGCTGGAGGATGCCAGCAGGAGGCCGGAGGCGGCGCCGGCACCGGCCGAGCTGTTGGGAGAAACGATGGTCGAGTTGTGAGGAGAGATGACGGGGCAAAGTACTGAGTTAGCTTGGGGCTACCGACAGGATGACGGCTCCTATCCCTCCCCCCCCACTGTGCTGCCATGATTGGTGGGGTTGTGGGGATGACTGCGCCATGGACAAAGAACTCGGGAGCTGGAAAAGGCTGGAAAAGACCAGCGGTGTAGTGTGGCTGGAAGATTGCCTGGCGGGGCTGAGACATCTGCAGGCTAGTGTATGACACCTGTGATTTTCTGGGTCCCTGAGAGGCTCAGCTGCACGACTGGTGGGGCACAGGGAGGCTGGCACCCCCCCTGGGTCCCCTATGTTGTGCGGTGGGTTGCTTCAGGCTCGCCAGACAGCACGACAGCATTATTGTACCCCTGGGTATGACCACGCCCCCGGAACAAGAACACTTCCACTTTACGGTTATCACCCCAAGAATAAGAACATTTGCACTTTACAGACATCGGTGTGCCCCAAGAACAAGAACACTTGCACTTTACAGACACCGACATTTTAAATACAGCAGCACTTTATTTAGTTCTTTTAAACCCCTTTTAACTCTAGTTGATCTTAACTGCCAATATTAACAGAATTGGATTGCTGATGATAATTTATTGGTTATTTAAATTAGATTACTGTTTCATTAATTTGCTAATTTGAGGAAACTGTATCTGTGGCAGATTAATTGGGGAAGAGTAATTGATTGGGAGGGTTTTATACTTAAGGAGCCAATGGAGTTAATTAATTAATTATTTTTTAGCTAATGAATTAATGGGTAGATTTGGGGTGGGGGTTTTAATTAAATAACCATTAGACACTATTGGCAGGTTAGCATAATTGATAGATTGGCTAGAGAAGGGAGGGTTGAGGAGGAAGTAGGTTCAGCTATTTCACCGGTCTGAAGTTCTGGTGGACACCAGCAGGAGATGACTGGCCTGGGGATTCCAGTACTCCTGGGGAGGGGAAGATATGACGGTGGGAACAGGCAGAATTATAAGGGAAGGAGGCTGAGACATGACAGTGCTCGACCCCCTTCCAGCCTGTGTCTCATCCCGACGGTGGCAGATAGTGGGGCCAGGTTAAATTACTCGCCTCTGTCACTGGTGTTGTGCAATGCCAGGTCCATAAATAATAAGACCTCTACCCTTCGGGAGTTCCTGCTTGAGCAGGATATGGACCTGGCATGCGTGACTGAGACCTGGGTGCGCGATGGGGAGACCGTAGCTCTCTCCCAGATGGCCCCCCCAGGATACTCGGTCTTTCACCAGTCATGGACTAGTGGGCGGGGGGGGAGGGGTGGCTCTATTTATATGAGAGGCGTACTCCTTCCGGGCTCTCCCGGCCCCAGAGATCAAGGGCATTGAATGTGCCGGTCTGGCATGGGACCCTGGGGAGGGGTTGGCAATCTGGCTGGTGTACCGACCGCCTAACGCACCAGCTGGTTCCTTACCATCCCTGGTGGAGGCCGCAACAGGCTAGGCATTGGAGTACCCGAGGCTTTTGATCCTGGGTGACTTCAATGTCCATGCCGATGACGCGACCTCCAGTCAGGCGATGGACCTAGTGTCATCCATGGTGACACTAGGACTCTCCCAAATTGTTACAACGCCCACTCACCAGGCGGGGCACATGTTAGACTTGGTCTTTGTGGCAGGAGCTTTAGTGGACGATATTACTGCTGAAGCAGTGCCATGGTCAGACCACTATGCCCTTAAGGCTCATGTGGATGTCCCACCCCAAGCCCGTTTAGGTGGCGAGCGTATCCCTGGCCTCCTGGTGATTCCTTGGATGACCTGGTGGAGTCTTGGAATGACAGACTCTCCAGAGCCATCGATGAAATCGCACCAAGGCGTCCTCTGCACCCTCGTCCAAAGCCGGCACCTTGGTACAACCAGGAGTTGCGGCAATTAAAGCGAGGACTCAGACGACTAGCGAGTCAATGGCGGTGTACTTGAGACGAAGCGACTAGAACATCTTATAGAGAGTTTATGAAGTCCTATGAGATGGCAGTCAAAGCCACAAAGAAAACATACTTTGCGGCCAAGATTGCGTCTGCAATTTCGTGCTTGGCACAATTGTTCAATACAATTCGGACTCTTACAACGCTGCCACAAGGCAGACCAAATTCTAAGGAATTGGAGATTGGCTGTGAGGCTTTTGCGAATTTCTTTGCAGATAAGATCGCGTCGCTCTGCCATGACCTCCCCGCCACATTGGAGACAGTATGCGAACCTGAGGCTCCATGCCTGTCTTCGGGTCATGTTCTGGACTGTTTCAATGTTCTCAGCCTGGAGGAAGTTGACAGGATCCTCTTGTCTGCACGCCCTACAACTTGTGATCTGGACACTTTCCCCTCCTGGCTTATTAAAGCTTGCCAGAGGGAGCTTAGATATCCTATACGGGATATCATGAATAGATCCCTGATGGAAGGGCATTTTCCAGCACCTCTTAAAGAGGCAGTGATCCGCCCTCTTCTGAAAAAATCAACACCAGATCCGGCCGAATTGGCACACTATCAGCTGGTCTCAAATTTACCCTTTTTGGATAAACTCATTGAGAGGGCAGTGGCGTTGCAGTTACAGAATTTTCTGGAGGATGCTTCCGTTCTTGATCCCCATCAGTCCGGCTTTCACCCGGGTCACGGGACAGAGACAGTGCTGGTTGCTCTGGTGGATGACCTTCAGCAGCATCTGGACCGAGGCGGCTTGGCGGTACTGATGTTGTTAGACCTATCAGCAGCGTTCGATACGGTTGACCATCGGTTGCTGACTTGCCGTCTCGCCGACGCGGGGATTCAGGGACTGGCCTTACAATGGCTTTCCTCTTTCCTTGATGGTCGGGGACAAAGGGTGGTGATTGTGGGTGAACTGTCCCGGAGGCACAAGCTTGATTGCAAGGTGCCTCAGGGGGGCGGTGCTTTCCCCGATGTTGTTCAACATCTACATGCGCCCCCTTGCCCAGATTGCCGGGAGGTATGGGTTGGGTTGTCACCAATATGCTGTTGACACCCAGCTGTATCTACTCATGGACGACCGGCCTGACTGTGTCCCAGGAAATTTGGACCTGGCGTTACAAGCCATGGCTAGATGGCTCAGGCTGAGTAGATTGAAACTAAACCCAGTAAAGACAGAGGTCCTTTGCTTGGGTCGACATGGTCCAGGAAGGGAAATTCCCCTACCAGCCTTTGATGGTGTGCTACTGACAATGGCACACAGGCTCAAGAGCTTGGGGGTACTATTGGAGCCTGCCCTGACAATAGAGGCCCAAATAGCAGCCACTGCTAAGTCCGCATTCTTTCATCTTAGGGGTGCAAGGCAGCTGGCCCCTTTCCTGGAACACGACGATCTGGCAACAGTGATCCATGCAACGGTCACCTCGAGGTTGGACTACTGTAATGCCCTCTACATGGGGCTGCCCCTGTGCTGAACCCGGAAGTTGCATCTAGTGCAGAATGCCACCGCCCGGCTGTTATTAGGGCTCCCCAAGTGGGAGCACATTCAGCCGGGGCTCCGGAGACCGCACTGGCTGCCAATAATATACCAGGTTCGGTACAAGGTGCTGGTCATTACCTTTAAAGCCCTATATGGCCTAGGACCTGCCTACCTTAGGGACTGTCTCTCCCCACATGTTCCTCAGAGAGTGCTTAGATCTGGTTCTCAAAATCTACTAACAATCCCCAGGCCGAAGGAGGCCTGTCTGAAGTCAACCAGGGACAGGGCCTTTTCAATTACAGCCCCTTGCTGGTGGAACCAGCTACCGGAAGAGGTGAGGGCCCTGTGGGACCTTGGGCAGTTCTGCAGGGCCTGTAAGACAGTCCTCTTCTGGTTGGCATATAACTGACCGGTACCTGAAAAACCCCAAAGGAAGGTTGTAGGATAGCACATTGATAGATCGTTTTCCTGTTTTCTTGTTTTAACTGCTGTAAACTATTTAATGTATTTTAATATTCATTAATCTTATTGTTAGAATTTTATGTTGTGAGCCACCCTGAGCCACCTTGGTGGAGAGGGCGGGATATAAATCGAATGAAATGAAAATGGTTCTAAGAGTCAGTTAAATATTTCCACTTATGGTTGAATAGAAATTTTAAAAAACAGGGAACAATAATTAAAAAAAAACAGATAAAAACAGATAGAATTGTAGAACGACCAAGAGACACTACTGTGGGAAAAAGATCCCTAATTTCAGAACATCGTAGTCACCCGGTTGGTTGCCAGGGTACCTGGAGACTCAACTCACACACATCTGCCATGAGAATGTGAGTTTTGTCTACCAGAATGTAGGGACTTATGTGAATACAAACAGCCACAACGTTGCAGCAGCACTCCGTGTCTCTGGAAGAGTGCTAACCAGGAGAACAGATGGGTTTCCAGTCGCTCCGTGCGATCACCATCTCGGCTGTTGCAGCGGAAGAAGTTGCGCCGCCAGGAACTGTCCAGGCAAGCGGTTTCCAGTCTTGACCATAGAATCCATATTGGAAGGCTAACATCACCAGCAGCTATCTTCCTGCAGTGCCAGACTCCATTACAGCAAAGCAGGAGGCTCACGTACTCAACAGATGTCACCTATGCATAAGGCCATCAAGCCTATCTTAGGCGTGGATCCTGTCAGACTGCCTGAGCCTTTGTCCAATGGAACCCAAGACAAAGGATCGTGCCAGTAGAGAACATCTTCACCTAGAGCCAAGTGTCTTTGTATAGATCGGTGTTACCTTAGGTAGCAATTTGGCCATCTATTGCCACCTTTTTGGATAAGTTTGATAGTTTTAATCACCCCCACCCCAATCATTTCTCCCATTCTTTCCCTTAATGGTCATCCTGGAGCCTCCCCCTTTGGCCCATTGTTACTTGGAAGTCCAATCAGGTAACCAGGGCCAAGTCTGCTTATTGGCCAGATATGGGCATCCAATCAGGTGCCCCCAATAAACTGGCTATTGGCTACCACATAAGTCCAGCCCTTATGGTCATTGCTAAACCTCCCCATTTTCTGAGGTCATGTACCAGCTGACCACCTGTCATCTGCCCCTGTACCTCCCATTCCCTAAAGGCTCAAGGTAGTCCTTATAACCTGTGACCCAGCTCCCCACAGGTGTGCATCTAGCAGTACCCTGTTCCTTCTGCTTAGATACATCCCCGATTCTTGGCCAGTTGAGGGTCCCATTCCCCATCATCCTCGTTTGTTGCCATTGGAGCCTTCTTTGAAGACTACGATCGGTAATTATCACCCTGTTTGTCCATCCTTATGTTACCTCTATGCATTTCTTTCTATTTTTATTAGGACTGTATGTGTGTTGTATGTATCCATCATCCTGTATGTGTGTTCTATATTTCTCTACAATAAATTTTAATTGTTTTTATTTAATTAGTGTCCTTGGTGAATTTAAGCAATAATTTCTGGAAGTGGAATCCTGTATTCATAAATTCTAGTTCCTTTTTAAGCCAGAGGTGCCCACCTGTCAATTCCCCAACCTCATTTTGAGGGCATTTTGGCTTACACTACTGGCTTGTCGCCATTGGGGGTGGGTGGGTGGGAACTGAGTCATATATATTTTAAATAATTCGACCTAAAAATATTCACATCGACACTAGCTCACTGTTTGAATAAGATAATTTCATCGCATATTCATTCAGATCAAATGAAGTTTATTGCAAACAGAGATTTATCTGATAATACTTTTAAAATATTGAATATTCTAAATTATTGTGATAAATGCAAAATATGATCTGTGTCACTTTCCTTAGACATGGAAAAAGCCTTTGACTTCATAGAATTCACTTACCTTAGATTTGTATTGCAAACAATGAGTTTTGGGCCAAAGTTTATGAAAGCCACAGATTTTTTATATTAATCACCAAAGGCTAGATTAAAAATAAATGATCTTTATTTATTACACTAGGAAGAGGAACACATCAAGACTGTCCTTTGTGCCCATTGCTTTTTGCACTAGTGATAGAGCCTCTTGCCTCTTTAATCAGGAATAACACATTAATCTCGAGTGTTACAGTATTAAAAATACTTTGGTTCTCAGACTTGTCACTGATCATGAGCAGGAAGCTGCTGATATGCACCCCAAATTATCTCACATAAACTTTATCACTGTCACACACAGTCCCTCTGGGGAGGTATTGCCACTCCCCCATTAGTCTTCCATTGCCACCATCTCCAGTTTTAAAAGGGCACACGCTAAAATAAATACAATACGATTTTTTTTAGTTGCGACTCGCCACTTATAGTCTCTGTGCAACCTGCATGTCTGTTTATAATTCTAGTTGGTCTCACAACCATTTTTAAATACATGCAACTGACTGCACCAGTGCAAAATGCAACGAAGTATTGTAAGCAATGCTGGCCCTAAGCTGCTGACATACTAAAGAATATTATGGGGGGAAATCATTTTTTTTTTTAAAAAATATGTGTTTGACTGCATAGGGGTAAAGGGGACAGACTGCAAGCAATTCCATGATTTACATAATTAATAATTTTCATAATTAATGACAATGACCTTCAGGAGTATTTATTTATTTAGAAATTTTTATGCCACCTCTACAGCAACCTGACCAAGAAAAGGAAAGGAAAGGTCCCCTGTGCAAGCACCAGTTGTTTCCGACTCTGGGGTGACGTTGCTTTCACAACATTTTCACGGCAGACTTTTTACAGGGTGGCTTGCCATTGCCTTCCCCAGTCTTTTACACTTTCCCCCCAGCAAGCTGGGTACTCATTTTACCGACCTCGGAAGCAGCTTACAAAATAAAACATAATAAAAGCAAAATATTAAAAGATATTCATTAAATATATCAAATAATTAAAAACTGTCTTTGTCTGTGCTTTGAGCTGTTACTGTCTCTGCTCCAGCAAATTAATGATTTAATTCTTCATCTAGGCAAAAGCACCTGCAAGCTGCACCAGCCAAGCAATTAATGTGCTTGGTCACTGCTGCTCAGCATGATGTTACACATTCAAATATTTTCACTGGAGAATGTAAATGCAGTCCAATCAGGAGAACAAGCATGGTAAGTTCATCTGGCCAACATTTTTGGTAAAATTCTCAGCATATTGATACCATTTTTTGGACCAAAAATATCCTTATAACTTCATATATGGAAGAAAGTTCATAGCAGCATACACAGAACTCCTCAACTTCTTAATTTTAGCATTGCTCTTGATTGGTTGTACCCAAACTGATACTTGTTCTCATGTTCACCTAAAGTGTGATCTGTAGAAATTGTGGTAAGGGGTGAGCAGTTCTCACCTCACTCCCCTTCTTCGTCATTCCAGAATTTCTTTTTTATGCAATAGAACAAAGTTGGAGTCCAGTAGCACATTTACGAGCAACAAAATTTTATTGAGAATGTGCATTCTCAATAAAACTTTGCTGGTCTTAAAGGTGCTACTGGACTCCAACTTTGTTCTATTGCTTCAGACCAATACAGCTGCTCATCTGGATCTTTTTTCTGCAATGTCCCATTCAACCTCAACTGTAGTTTTGTCAGGGCAATTTTTAGAATGAATTTTGGAAAGGGAGCATATGCAGTTTGCCACAATGTTCAGTTCCTTCTGTTCATTCACTTCTTCCCCTACTTCATTACCAGTGCACAGGTGTATATTGATGAAATATTGTAAAAGGGAAGCAATTGAAACGACATCATACTTATGGATGAAGTAAGATTCCTTTGTGTGTGGTATTTTACTGACATGAACATGTGATCCCATGTATGGATGAAATAGTTACAGTATACAACAAAAAAACCTTCTAATGAACATAAATAACAATCTGCATTTACCCAACAATAGCAGAGGAGGGATGCAGATGAAAGAAGGGACTAAAAGACTGCACATGCAAAGTGTGTTCCATAAACAATTCAAAAACTAAAAAAAAAAAAAAAAAAATGGAGAATGCCTGGTGCAGCTGTTGAACCTTCAAGACATCATGAGGTAACTCAGAACTCCAAAATCTGAAAGGAAAAATGCAAATTTTGGAAATATCCCTACTGTTTATTCAGTCTGGCCATAGCTCTCCAAGTTCTCAGGCAGGGCAGGGTCTTTTCTAGCACCTACAAGATAGATAGATAGATAGATAGATAGATAGATAGATAGATAGATAGATAGATAGATAGATAAATTTATTGTCATTGTTCTCAACAAAAAGAGAGCAACGAAATGAGGTGCTCTTCCACAAACATACCAACACATCAAACACACATATTCATAAACCATTTAAAATACATCTAAAACCATTTAAACCATTTAAACCATTAAAACCATTTAAACAACACCAGATCCTTTAAAGTGTCACGTCCTGGTTGTGATGCATGGACCTCATACATGCAAAGCATGTATGGCATCATTGAGCTATGGCTCCTCCCCTTGTTAACTAAAGCATATGACATGCAGTGATGAACCCTAATCATTAACGGCTGCTAGTGTATAAATATTAGCATTGTTTCTTGCTGCTGTCAAAATGTTTACATAAACACCATGTGTCTTTCAGGCAAATGAATCAATACATTGTCATAGCAACTTTGCAGCTTCTAAAATTCTTCTGGAGGCAAGGTTCAATAGATTACCAGCACAGGTTATTAGTATTATTTTTGCCTTTAACTTAAAAAAAATCTGCTCAGTTGTAAAGACAAGGATGGCATTCTAATTTATGTTGTTCTCCTCCTGCTTGATTATTTCTTTAAACCTCCATTGTGCATAACATACAATTCTCCTCTCAACCAATTTTATTATGATTGCTTGATTATTTAAAACCCATGTGGCACAGAGTGGTAAAGCAGCAGTACTGCAGTACTGTGGTCTGAACTCTCTGCTCACGACCTGAGTTCGATTCTGGTGGAAGCTGGATTCAGGTAGCTGGCCCAAGGTTGACTCAGCCTTCCATCCTTTCGAGGTCAGTAAAATGAGTACCCAGCTTGCTGGGGGGAAAGTGTAAAAGATTGGGGAAGGCAATGGCATACTACCCCATAAAAAGTCTGCCGTGAAACCGTGAAAGCAACGTCACCCCAATCGGAAATGACTGGTGCTTGCGCAGGGGACCTTTCCGTTTGCTTACCAAAATCAGTGCTTTGTCCTACATACATGCTAGTGAGCTCTAGCTTTGTGTCTAACAAGAAAAGGTAGAAAAAAAAATCCTTTTTTAAAATTTCATTTTGTTGCATCAGCTAAGACACACGTTTTAACTTAACTGTGGGGGAATTAAATGCTGATCAAAAACAGAATACAGAAGACCAATGTTTTATTTATTTATTGAAATATTTGTATCTTGCTTTTCCCCCTGAAGGGCTTACAGTGCTATCAAGTCAGTGCTGGAAAGTGCTATCAAGTCAGTGCTGACTTTTGGTGAGCCCACAGGGTTTTTCAAGGCATTCAGAGGTGGTTTTCTATTCCCTGCTTCTGTGTATCAACCCTGTACTTTCTTGTTGGTCTCCCATCCAAGTACTAACCAGAGCTGATGCTGCTTAGCTTTCAAAATCTGACCAGATTGATCAAGCTTTGTCCCTCCAGGTCAGAACAGAAAAGACAGCATCACATAAGTAAAATAGGAAAGGAAAGAACAAACTTGGATCAGTCCTGGATACAGTGGATTGGTCATTTAGTGCCACAGGCTGTGGGCCAAGAATCCCTTTCATCCATCCATCCATCCATCCATCCATCCATCCATCCATCTATCTATCTATCTATCTATCTATCTATCTATCTATCTATCTATCTATCTATCTATCTATCTATCTATCTATCTATCTATCTATCATCTATCTATCTATCATCTATCTATCTATTTCAATTCAATTCAATTTGTATCTTGTATCTCTTATTTATTTATTTTATTCAGATTGTATCTTACCAAAGAATTTTGCCTTGAATTGCCAACCTCCAGGTGGGGCTTGTGGATCTCCTGGAATAACAACTGATTTCCAGGACAGAGATCAGTTCACTTGGATAAAATGGCTGCTTTGGAGGGTGAATGCTCTGGCATGATATCCTGCTGCAGTCCCTCCCTTCTCCAAATCATGTCCTCCCCAGACTCCGTCCCCAAATTTCCAGGAATTTCCCAACCTGGAGTTGGCAGCTCTACCTTCTTTCTCTGGCCATACTCAGTCTTTATACCAGGGGTGGCCAAACTGCAGCTTGGGAGCTGCACGTGGCCCTTTCACACATATTGTGTGGCTCTCGAAGAACCCACCACCCTGTTGACTTTCTTGGGGAAAGCATTTCTCTTCTTAAATCCCTCCTCCAAGCCAAGACAGCCAACATTTAATGTTGCTTTCTTTCCACCTCTCCCTCCCTCTTGATGCTCTCAAACATCTGAGACTCATGTCTTGTGGCTCTCAAACATCTGACATATATTCTATGCGGCTTTTATTATAAATCAGTTTTGTCAGCCCTGCTTTATACCAACAAATGGGAAGGAGAGAAAAAAATCCAGCTGAGATGGTTTTCAGCTTGCAAGGTTTCCAATTACAATTTATTTCCCTGCCAAAGCTGGTTACAAGGTTGCTTTCTTGAGCATGTAAATAGAAGAGACCTCTCTTCTTTTCTTGCTTCCTCAGTCCCTATTTCAAAAGACATATCTACAAGGAAACATTGTACTTATCTACAAGGGAACATTTGGCATATTAGCATACTACAGGGGGGATCCAGTGCTCACTATGGCCAAAACCATACACTACCAGTAGGGTTGCCAAACCCCAGTTGGGGGCAGGGGATCTCCCCATTTGGAGGCCTTCCCCCTGCTTCAGGGTTATCAGAAAGTGTGTGTGTGGGGAGAGGGAAATGTCTGCTGGGTACTCCATTATACCCTATGGAGACCGATTCCCATAGGATATAATAGAGAATCAATCCATGGGTATCTGGGCTCTGGAGGGGCTGTTTTTGTTTTTTTTTAGGTAAAGGCACCAAATTTTCAGCATAGCATCTGGTGCCTCTCCTCAAAATACCCCCCAAGTTTCAAAAAGACTGGACCAGAGGGTCCAAATCTGTGAGCCCCCAAAAGAAGGTGCCCCTATCCTTCATTATTTCCAAATGGAGGGAAGGTATTTGAAAGGCATGCAGTCCCTTTAAATGTGATGGCCAGAACTTGCTTTGGAGTTCAGTTGTGCTTGTCACACCCTTGCTCAAAGCTCTATCCCCAAAGTCTGCAGATTTCTTGAGTCAGACCTGGCAACCATAACTACCAGATAAAGGAATCATTGGTCCCATTTCATTTCATTCCATTCACGTATGAATAATGGAATCATGCGGGGTGAGAAGATGCTGTAACTATTGGCCCAGAGAATTATCTGAAGGATTTTGATATCATGTTTAAACTAAATCAGGCCTCAGCTCAGTCGATGCCTGAACATGAGAATGCTTGGGAACCCAAAATTATCTTAGCATACCCAAACAAAAAGTAGGATAAAAGTAAATATATAATGCTTATGGTGTAAGTGAGTGCCTCAGTTCTCTTCAGCTTCAGAACTACTTCATCATCAGAAAGATGTAAGGGAGGGGATGATAACATCTCCTTAATAGATTGCCTTGAATTAAGGATAAGGTGAGGTATACATTTTTTGTAGATAACTTGATTGGGTTCTACAAACAGTGACTGTCATGCATTCATTCAGGCACAGGACCGGGTCTACTTATTTTTTGATTGGGAGCAAAACTAAAAAATGGTGCCTGCACTCAAAAAATGGCATGGGGGATGTGCCTACTGCCCCAGGCAAGGCACCTCCCATCCCCATGTGGGCAAAGCACACCCCCCACCAGTCTCCCCCCCCCACAAGAACCCACCCCTTTTCTCCATCCCGGAAGGGGCAGGAGTGGCGGCACAGCATCATTTTGTTCCATCCTCAGAGCCTGAGAAAGCAAGCTCTGAGGATGGAGCAAATGCTGCCACCCCCCCGTCAAGTCTGCTGCAATGTCTAGGTGGTCACAAACTCTGGTTCAGGAAAAGGATCCTGGGTAAAAACCACTCTGTATTCAGATGCTGCTAGCTTAAACTCTCCTTCCCCCCACCTCCCTTCCTTTGTTATGTAGCAATGCTTAGAAATGGGAATATGGGAACAAGATTGTGGTGCCTTCTCAGAGATAGCCGGTGCTAAGGAAGCGCCCAAGGCCAGCCAAAGCTTGAGAACGATAAAGTAACAATAATGTGTGAATGTGCCCTGCATAGAGTGCCCCCCCAAGGAATTCCTTTGATGTATACCTTAAATGTTTGCTCTTTGTGTATGCTTGCCAGTCTCTCAATCGTCTTCTACAGTCTAACAATATGTTACAATAAACTAGAAACTTTTTATCAAGAAGGTCTCGTTATTGAACATCAGACTTGACATTTTGAGAGACTCCCTTTTTGGAGTTCAACCTTTCCGGCAACTTGAAAAGCCTGATGGCTGACCAGACTCTGGACAACGAAGAACTCCCACCCGATACGGGACTGGAGGGAGCTGCCCCGTGGCACGTCTTAGACCCGAGAAGAGCCGCGGATTCTCCCCCCGAGTTCCAAATGGTGTTGTCACCCCGGCAGTATCAACCAAGGATCTCGACCACCATCATGGATCAGGCCCCTCTACGCCGGGAAGCCATCCTGAACCACCACACCAGGCTGATCCAGGGGGCAGGAACGGAGGCCGTGAACCCGGGCTCAGGGGAGACGGGTGAGACAGACAGCATCATCGTCGTCCAGGTCGGGGAGGACGAGGATGATGGGGCAGGACGCTGGGGGGGGCGACAGTGGCGAACCGAAACCTAAAGACCAGTACGAGGAGGACTACAAGTTGTTCCGCTCGATGGTCTGCAAAGAGATCGATGGGGCCCTTGGAGGACTGAGGGACAAGGTCCGCGACCTGACGGTCCAACTGGGGAGGGCTCTGGGGGGAACGGCCTCCCGAAGACCGGCTACGACCCAAGCAGAGACCCGAAGCCGGCCGAGCCAGCCAGCGACAGCGGCGGCACCAGCCCCTACGAGGCCGGTGCCTGCCCCCCAAACTCAGGCGGGGCCATGAAACATGGGGAGGGAGCTGGATGCCACCTTCGATGGGGACCCGGAAGAGGTGAATTATTTCGGGATCCAAGCAAACAGCTACATGCATTACTGGGGGCACTCCTTCCCCGATGAGTTCAGCCGGGTCGACTACTTGGGCTCGAAGCTGAGAGGAGCGGCCAAAAGGTGGTACGTGAGCCTGTGCAAGACCAGGAGCCCGATCGTGGACGACGTGCACACCTTCCTGCAGGCCCTGCTGACCCAGTATGAAGACCCACTGCAGGAGTCGCGAGCGCTGGTGGCCCTGCGCGACATGCAGCAAGGGGCCCGACCCATACGCGAGTATGCGGCCGACTTCCAGGCCAACGTCGCCCGAGTTCGAGGGTGGAACGAGGTGATGAAGATAGAACAGTTCACTAATGGACTGAATGCGAGCATCCTGGATCGGGCCCTCACCCAAGCTCGCCCAACTACCTTGGTGGGGTGGATTCAGCTGGCAGGGGAAGTGGAAAACAACCTCAAGCGGGTGGCCATGCTGCGCCAGCACCAGTCCGGGAAAACCCAGGCGAGGGGGAGCCCCGCAAAGGCCGAGCCCCCCAAAGGGAAGAAACCGGCTGCAGCGGTACCGGTGGGGCCCCGCTGATGCTTCAGGTGCGAGGACCCGAACCACCTGGCCTCCAACTGCCCACACCCCCTGCCACTGCGGGCTCTGCCGGCCCCACCTAAGCCGATCGCCCCTACCCCGAAGAAAGCCCCCGGCCGCCCTAAGGATGCGGCAAAGAGCAGCGCGGTAGTGGTACAAGAGGGGTTGCTGGAGGAAGAAGTGCTCCTGTCTGCGGAACTGGCCAACCTAGCATGGGTGGAAGAGCCGGCGGGAAACGAGCCCAACCTGCTGCTCTGAAGGGTGCCCAACAGCGGGTCAATCGCGACGAGGCGCCGCTGACGGTGGGAGTGACTGGGAGATTGTATTTTGTGACTGCGAAACTGCTGAACCCTAAACTACGGAGGTTCCTGCAGATACGAGCCCTTATAGACTCGGGGTGTAACAGAGAACTGATCTCCCCCAAAATGGTGGAGGCTTTGGGACTAGAGAGCTCACAGCTACCCCACCCCATGCTGTTTGAGTAAATGGATGGGTCCGTGATGTGCGGAGAGCCCTGCACACGTGAGACGCAACCATGTCCCATGGGGATCGAGGAGCATTGGGATCAGGAATTCTTTGTGATTGCCCCTTTGTGCTCATATCCGGTAGTGCTGGGGGTGGGATGGTTAGAAAAGCACGAACCCCTCATCCGGTGGAGGGCGCAAACCATCAGGTTCCTGGACCCTGGGTGCAAAACCCACCTCTGGAACACGGCGTGGGGACCGAAAGCCCCCGCCGCGAAAGAGAGGGCATGTGTGATGGTGGAGTAAGTGCACCCGATCCCTGAGGTTTACCGCGACCTGATGGAGGTGTTTAGTGAGAAAGAAGCCAACCAATTACCCCCCCACCGGAGCACAGACTGTGCTATAGAACTAATCCCGGGGGAAACCCTACCCTGAGCCAAACTATACCAAATGGGGTGGGCGGAAAAGAAGGAACTCCGCAAGTTCCTAGACCAGAACCTGGTGAGGGGGTTCATCCAACCGGCCACAGCCCCCCACGCCGCACCCGTCCTGTTTAGGAAGAAAAAGGACAACTTGCTTAGACTTTGTACCGATTTTCGCGGAATTAACGCGATCTCCATGTCAAACGCCTACCCCATCCCCCTCATCTGGGACTTGTTGAGCACGGTGGCGGGGGGGGGGGGAATTTTCACCAAGCTGGACTTGCGGGATGTGCATTTCCGGGTGCGCATCAAGGAAGGGGACGAGTGGAAAACGGCTTTCAACACACCGATGGGACAGTTTGAATATTTGGTGATGCCGTATTTGGTGATGCCCCAGGGAGCCCCTGGGGTGTTTATGAACTTTATCAATGATGTGTTGAGAAAATACCTGTACAAGGGGGGGGGGGGGTGTACCTGGATGACATCATTATTTACTCCCAAGACGAGCAGTCCCATGTAAAACTGGTGAGGGAGGTTCTCAGCATGTTGCTGAAGCACCAACTGTATGCCAAACTGTCCAAGTGCGAGTTTCACCGGACGGAACTAGACCACCTAGGCTTTTGGGTGTCTGAACGCGGCCTGGCCATGGACCCAGCAAAGGTCCAAGCAGTACTAGAATGGGCTCCCCTGAGGACACGTAGACAGCTTCAATCGTTCCTCGGGTTCACAAATTTCTACAGGCAATTCATCGAGGGGTTCGCCCGGATTGCCCTACCCTTGACCAATCTCCTAAAGACCAAAGGCAAGGGTCTGGAAGCCAAACGGCCGGGGGCCGGGCTAAAATGGATGCCCAAGTGCCAGGACGCGTTCGATCACCTGAAGTGTCTGTTCACCAGCGAGCCCGTCCTAAGCCACCCGGACGAGCAAAGGGCCTTTGTGGTTCAATGCGACGCTTCCGACGTGGCCGTGGGAGCCATACTCATGCAACGGGATGGGGAGGGAAAACTGCGACCCTGCGCCTTCATCTCCCGAAAGTTTTCAGATGAGCAGCGCAACTGGTCAGTTTGGGATAAAGAGGCGTTCGCCATCATGTTCGCTCTGAAAACCTGGAGATCTTGGCTAGAGGGAGCGAAGCTCCCCTTCGAAGTGTGGACCGACCACAAGAATCTGGAAGCGCTAACAGGGAGGCACAAGTTGAGCGAAAAGCAGATTAGGTGGGCTGGGTTCTTCTCCAAATTTGACTTCACCCTAAGATACATCCCAGGTACAAGGAACTTCTTGGCCGATGCGCTCTCACGGCTCCCGCAGCACGAGAGTCAGAGGGAAGAGGTGGTAGACTCACTAATCCCGCCGTCCCAAGTGGCGGCCATGGTCACCACCCGCTCCCAAAAGAAAAGGGAACTGGACGGGATCAGTCGGGAGCGCATCGCCTTAGAAACCGAAAGGGAGGGGAAAGAGCGACCCGAGGGGGTGCAGAAAGGGAAAGACGGGTTGTGGTACAAAGGAGACAAACTTTACATCCCAAACTGTCTCAGGAGGGAAATACTGCAGCTCTGTCACTCCTCCAAACTGGCGGGGCACTTCGGCTATGTAAAAACACTGCACTTGGTGAACCGACAGTTTTGGTGGCCCTCTTTGCGCAAAGATGTGTCCGGATTTGTCACAGGCTGCCCCGTGTGCATAATGGCCAAACGGCGAGGGGGAAAACCGCCCGGTCTCTTGCAGCCGCTCGAGACCGCTAATCGGCCCTGGGCAATAGTGTCCATGGACTTTACAGTAGAACTTCCCCCTTCCCGAGGCAAAACAGTCATCCTGGTAGTAGTAGACACTTTTTCAAAACATCCCACTTCATCCCTTGCACACAACTGCCCACAGCAAAGAAACTCGCGGCCCTATTCTTTGATCACGTGATAAAATTACACTCGTTCCCGGACAAGGTCATTAGTGACCGCGGGCCGCAGTTCGTTGCCACCTTCTGGCGGGAGTTTTGTAAACTGGTAGGGATGGAGCAGGGCTTAAGCTCAGCCTACCACCCCCAAACGGACGGTCAGACGAGAGGGTAAACGGGGTGCTGGAGCAGTATTTAAGATGTTTTGCGAACCAGCGCCAGTCTGACTGGGTGGACTTGCTCCCCTTCGCTGAATACTGCTACAACAACAGCATGCAAAGTTCCACCAAAGCTTCCCCCTTTTCCACCATGTTCGGCTACGAGGGGAAGCACCTCCCACTACTCCCTGGAGGGGGCAGCAAAGACAATCTCACTGCCTTTGAACAATGGTGGAAAGGGCCGAGCAATAACTGGCCAGTCATAAAAGAGAACCTCGAGGCAGCCAAGGAAACTTACAAAAGGCAGTATGACAAGTCCCATGCCCCGGTGGGAGAATACAAAGTGGGGGATTCGGTGTTCTTGTCAACCAAAAACCTCCCCCTTAGCCAACCCTCCCGGAAACTGGCTTACAAATTCTTGGGGCCCTTCCGAATCAAGAGAGTGATCAATCCTGTGACTGTGGAGTTAGACCTGCCAGCCGCCCTGGGTAAAATCCATCCTGTGTTTCATTGCAGTTTGATTCGTCGGGACCCCGGGCCGTCCAGTTGGCACCCTCCACCCGCGGGGCCCGCCCCTGCCTCGATCGACCGCTGCCTCGCCGTGCAAGACACCCCGGAGTGTAAAGCAACCAAGCTCCTTCCTCATGCGGTGGAGGGGGCTTAGGGGGGCAGTATGTCTAGTCTGCTGCAATGTCTAGGTAGTTTAGTCACAAACTCTGGTTCAGGAAAAGGATCCTGGGTAAAAACCACTCTGTATTCAGATGCTGCTAGCTTAAACTCTCCTTCCCCCCACCTCCCTTCCTTTGTTATGTAGCAATGCTTAGAAATGGGAATATGGGAACAAGATTGTGTTGCCTTCTCAGAGATAGCCGGTGCTAAGGAAGCGCCCAAGGCCAGCCAAAGCTTGAGAACGATAAAGTAACAATAATGTGTGAATGTGCCCTGCATAGAGTGCCCCCCCTAAGGAATTCCTTTGATGTATACCTTAAATGTTTGCTCTTTGTGTATGCTTGCCAGTCTCTCAATCGTCTTCTACAGTCTAACAATATGTTACAATAAACTAGAAACTTTTTATCAAGAAGGTCTCGTTATTGAACATCAGACTTGACACCCCCACCCCTCGGAAGAAGAAAAGTGGTGGGTGCCTGTGGGGGAAAGACTGGGGGTGGTGCCCCCTCTACCGCCCCCCCAGCCTCTTTTATGTAATTGCTACTAATTTAATTTCATTAATCAAAATTATAGAAATGCACTTGGCCAAGACCATCTAGATACCCTCTTTAAGAGACCTTCCATCAGAGATTCTAGGTGGACTAACAGAGAATCTGCTATCATTCTTGGTGAACCTACACAGTTAAACACCTTGTGCTTTCTAGCTAATGGATTTTTGCTTTCTTTAGATGCAAGTCCAATTCTCCAGTTCCTATGAAATAATAAGATGTATTGGAGTGGAAGGGGTGGGAGGGATCTTTGCTTATTCAGCAGTTGGGGAAAGACATTGTACCTATATTTCATGGCTCTCTATTTTTTAGTGAGACTTCGCTTTGGAGATGACCTTTGCTTCAAATTCATTTCTATGCGAATCAATTTGAAAGCCTTTTGGGCATTATTAGAAGCTTCTGCAGCACATACTATTGCAGTAATTTCAGTACAGTTTGGCAGATGTGACCAAGGGTAACTCTAGTCCAGCATCTTTTTTTCACCACTGTCCAGGAAGATGCTTTAGGAAGCCTTCAAGCAGTGTAGGACAACAATAACCTTCCTGCACTGTGCCCCTCCCCCTGCCAGTTAGCCTCAAAGATCTGATGAAATGTGCATGCAAATGAAAGCTTATACCAAGAATTAAACTTTGTTGGTCTTAAAGGTGCCACTGGATCCAAACTTTGTTCTGCTGCTTCAGACCAACATAGCTACCCACCTGAATCAGAGTTGCAAGGTCCCCCTTGGCCGCTTGTGGGAAACAGCGGGGTATGTTTGTTAGATCCAGGTTAGGAAACTCCTGGAGATTTGAGGATAGAGCCTGGGGAGGATGGGCTTCAGTAGGGTAGAATGCTGCAGAGTCCACCCTCCAAAGCATCCATTTTCTCCAGGGGAACTGATCTATGTAGTTTGGAGATGATGTGTAATTCCAGGGGATTTCTAGGTCCCTCCTGGAGGCTGGCATCCCTAACAACCCTCAGCACTTGGAATTCTCTGCCCCAGATGCTTGATCAGGTACCTCCCCCATCCCACCCCAATTGATAACCTTCCAGAGACAGAAAACGCAATTTTGTTCTGAAAGGCTTTCAAAAGGCCCATAAGAAAGGTGGCATACAATGTATATAAATGATAAAGAATTCCCTATGAATTACTTTATGCCAGGTTTTGATTGGTATTTTGTTTTTATTGCTTCCAGGTCTTTAACATGCAGTTGAGAAATTACTCTTGCTATTATTGTTTCTAAATCAAAGGAGACAAGAGAGTCCTGAATCCCCTGACAATTGACCAGGCAGGGAAAAGCAGAGCAAAGCGGATGGAGAAACAAATAGGCCAACTATGAAGCTGGTGTAACAAGATGGATTCCAAACTGGCTACAAATATTAGGGCAAAGGGGTAACTTTTTTACATTTTCACCATGAATGGAGAGAAGAAGGAGTATTGGCATGGAAATTGATGAAAATTCAGTCTCTCCAGGGGTGGACTAATCTGAAAAGAAAATCATAAGAACATAAGAGAAGCCATGTTGGATCAGGCCAATGGCCCATCCAGTCCAACACTCTGGTCGTTTTCGCACTCACCTTCCGCCGGCGCGACCCCCCTCTTCACCGCGCAGGATCTGCACGGATTTCGCACTAAACGCTGCAGAGCAGCCAGAAAAGCCGGAAGCTCCCGGCGCAAAAGCCGCTCAAACTGAAACCGCCAAAAAGCAGTTTGGCGTTTGCGCGGCTTTTGCGACGGGAGCTTCCGGCTTTTCTGGCTGCTCCGCAGCGTTTAGTGCGAAATCCGCACAGATCCTGCGTGGTGAAGAGGGGGGTCGCGCCGGCGGAAGGTGAGTGCGAAAACGACCTCTGTGTCACACAGTGGCCAATATATATATATACATATACATACATATACATACATATATATATATATATATATATATATATATATATATATATATATATATATATATATATATATATATATATATATATATATATATATATACACACACACACACACACACACACACACACATATACATACATACATACATACATATATATATACACAGAGAGAGAGAGAAACATATATATATATATATATACACACACACATACACACACACTGGCTAATAGCTAATTTTTATCCAATCCCCTCTTAAAGCTGGCTATGCTTGTAGCCACCACCACCTCCTGTGGCAGTGAATTCCACATGTTAATCACCCTTTGGTGAGGTGGTGGCGGCTACAAGCATAGCCAGCTTTAAGAGGGGATTGGATAAAAATATGAAGCAGAGGTCCATCAGTGGGTATTAGCCACAGTGTGTATACACACACACACACACACACATTGGATGGGCCATTGGCCTGATCCAACATGGCTTCTTTTATGTTCTTGTGACTTTCTTTTCAGATTAGCCCACCCCTGGAGAGACTGAATTTTCACCAATTTCTCACCTCCATGCCAATACTCCTTCTTCTCTCCATTCATGGTGAAAATGTAAAAAAGTTACCCCTTGGCCCTAATTTTTGTAGCCAGTCTGGAATCCATCTTGTTACACCAGCTTCATAGTTGGCCTATTTGTTTCTCCATCCACTTTGCTGTGCTTTTCCCTGCCTGGTCAATTTCACTCTAGCTACTTTATTATCCCTAGGAACAGACTGGTATGCCCCCCTCCAATATTAATCTTCCGCCTTATAGGCAGGTAGCTTGGTAGGGAAAGGCGCCGACTATTTTACTAACACTTTTGTTTTTCCATTCTGTGTCATTCATTCTGCAAAAGACTTTAACATTTTTAAAAATATATATATATATATATATATTCGCATTCTAAATAAAAACCTTTTTTTGAAAAGTTTATGTGCTCTTATTCTTTCTAGTGCTGGTCTGAAACGCAACCTTAGTGAACATTGAGTTAAAGATCTCAATTTCATACCCTGCATGCATACACAATCCCAGCAAGGGGACACCTTTGCTTGTTACAGGGCCCGCACATTCATAGCGATTTGGGTAACATGGCAGTAGTCTATGATGTTACCAGAAAACGATGAGAGGCACACAGTACAGCGGTTCTTGTACTGCTAAAGTAACATCAGGCCCTGTGTGTTATGAATTGATGTTGGTGTTGCTATGTGAGAGAAAATCTTTTGCACAGGCTTCCACAGATAAAGAGTTAAGGCATACCATAGAAATGCGGATCAAAGCATGATCAGCTCACCTTGGTAACAAGCACACTATTGGATTTCAATAAAGCATTTTGTCTCGCCTTCCCCTTCCCCAATTCCAAATGGGTCATCACAAGACTAACAATGATAGCTGAGGACAGCACATTCTTGGGTTAAATATTAAAACCTAACTACATCATGTGCATTTTGCTTTTTTTGTGAACTAAAAATATCTGTGAAGGTCACATGGTTGCCACTTTACTTGTGGGAAGTATTAGAATCAATTGCACAGCTCCCTCCTTGTATAAATACCGCTCTCCGATGTTAAGTAACTGTTATTTAAGGCTGTATTACAATTTTGGGGGGAAAAATGGGTTATTAAATATTAAATCTGAACATTAAAACATGCATGACATTCTCTCAAAAAGCCCTTAAGTATTAACCAAGCAAGAAAAGGTATTATTGCAAATTGCTAAATGTTTAATAATAACTCAGCAGACTCCCTCTGTGGTGATGAAAATCAACCCATTTACTGTCATCAACTTAACCTTCAGTAACGGAGGTGTAAAAGAAGGGATGTGGAAAAAGCACACACACCAAGTTCTTATTGAAATCCTGTGACCCTCTTTTCAAATGGCTTTGATGTTTTTCTTGTACAGGGACCTCCTAGTTTATTTCAAAGTTTGGCAAAAACGTATAGTAACACAAGGAATTCACCAGCACAGAACTTGCCATTGTCAAGACTTAAGCTGAAGGAGTTATCAGTAGAACCTTTGAGGACTGTCCTCCAGAAACTCTGGGTGATGTTGTCAGGCAAGGATTTAGGTTGTGCGTTACCATTCACCATTCCATGGTCAGAGGATGGAACTGCTACAGAAACTGATCTCAGGCAGCATCTTTCCACCAATTGGACAGATCATGTCAGGTGATACTCCCTGGGTTGTATAAAAGCATCCAAGTCAAGCTTGTTCATGGTCTGAGCACCTGAGAGACTTGCTTTTGCCAGGCAGTGATGGCAGTCATGCTCTTCAACCTGCTTTTGCTTTACCTAATCTTGACTGCCCAGATTTTGGATCTAACCCTGTTACTACAGTAGTATTTGAAAACTTATTGCCATTTTTCAAATCCTTGCTAAATATATACAAAAGAATGTTGTGAAACAGGTTGTGATTCCCATAAATATTTTGTATGCATGGGATGGAGAAGGTAGAGAAAGAAGTACTTTTCTCCCTTTCTCACAATACAAGAAGTCGTGGGCATTCAATGAAATTGCTGAGCAGTTGGGTTAGAATGGATAAAAGGAGGTACTTCTTCATCCAAAGGGTGATTAACATGTGGAATTCACTGCCACAGGAGGTGGTAGCAGCTACAAGCATAGCCAGCTTCAAGAGGGGGTTAGATAAAAATATGGAGCAGAGGTCCATCAGTGGCTATTAGCCACAGTGTGTGTGTGTGTGTGTGTGTGTATATATATATATAATTTTTTTTGGCCGTGCGACCGAATTGTCCGGCGGTATAACCGGATGGGCAGGCTGGGCCCACCAACCTCGCCAGCCTAAGAGAAGGAAAACTCTAACATCAAACCCGGGCAGATAGAGCTCGTTAATGTAACACCTACCACCTGGAGGACTCGCTGCCGGCATCCCGGCTTACTGGGCCATGGCAGATGACCCCCAGGTGAAAGGGTGGAGCCAGTACCGCGCACACTGGGCTTCACCTAAAAAATTCCTCTGCGCAGGCCTGAAGGGCATATCCACATACACAATTTTTTTGGCCACTGTGTGACACAGAGTGTTGGACTAGATGGGCCATTGGCCTGATCCAACATGGTTTCTCTTATGTTCTTATGTATTGTTTTTTCCACATAGGGTAGTAAAGACTTGCCCAAGAATAGCCAGTGACCTCATGCCAGGCTTTGAATTCAGCAGGAGCTCACAGGAGCACAGCTCCTGAACCTTTCTGAGGGTTCCCTCTCCTCCTCCCCACCTACCTACCTTGTCCATTGAATTGTAGGTGCAACTACATAACAATCCCTGGATTTGTTGTCAAAGGCTTTCATGGCTGGAGTCCATTAGTTGTTGTAGATTTTCCATGCTGTGTGGCCATGGTCTTGGTATTGCAGCTTTACCACACCCCCAGCAGCCCTCATTAACCCCTGGAGAAGCTTGCACCACCCTTCCTCCACTCCTTATGTGATTTTGGGCAGTGGGTGGCTTGTTGACCTTTTGACTGAGTGTGTGTGTGTGTGGAGGGTGGCTAAGGAGAGCCCCAGGTGAGTGAGGCCTGCTTGGACTGGCTGGATCTCTAGCCAGTCCAAGAAGGCCTCACTTGCCCAGGGCTCTCCTTTCTTGTGTTGGGTTGCTTTTGGATGGGGGGGGCAGCGTATGCTAATGAGTTATGCTAATGAGCTCCCCCACCTATTTTTCTACAAAACGACCCCTGCCTCATGCGCCAGTTCAGATGAGCTCTCCACTGTCCAGGTACAGCACTCTGACCATTCCATTGGTTATCCCAACTTACTGCTCTTTCCCCCTTGGGGAACAGGCCATTTGGAACTGTGGAGACTTTGAAATGGCAGGACAGCATGCTCATTAGAGTGGATCTTAAAGGCAGCTCGCAATAAGAGCTTCTGCTCTATCTTCCCTTTTCATTTGTGATGAAAGCAGTTTTCCCCTCACAGTGCTTTCAAGCTCCCACCTCCCTTTCTCCCTATTTGTCCAACTAGAACCAGCACTGGGGATTTTATAATTAAATTACAAAGAGTGTATTCACAGATCACATTGATAAGGCAGGTATATTTGCCAGAGCTTGACAGACTGCTGTGTGGTAATAACAAAGTAATAAATAGCCATACTGCACTTCTATTCTTTCACACATTTGTAATGTGGCTTTAAAATAATAAGGTGCACAAGGCTGGAAATCCTACAATGAATATGTCTAGACAGATCTAGAAAAGAATACAAAGGGGCTAATATCCCACCAACAAATATGCTGGTCGCTTTTAAAACATCTCTAGCTTGTTCAGACAGAGACATAGAGAGAAGCACCCTTTCAGCTGTTTCTTTTCTGATGGTCTCAAGACAGCAATACTTCGGAAAGTCCATAGATCTGTGGTGACCACATGCTCACATGCAAGCACGTGCTAAAGGGTCCTGGATAGAATGGTCTAGGAAGCATTTGGTCACATTAAGGAAAATAACTTTTGTTGTGCATACAAACAGCAAGTGGAGATTAGAAGAACTGCAAGTAGGGTTGCCAACTCTGGTTTGCAATATTCCTGGACATTTGGGGGGCCAAATTTGGGATGTGGAGGGAGTTCAGTGGTGATGTGATACCATACAATCTACCTTGCCCCCCCCCCCCCAGTAGCCATTTCTTATAGTGAAACTGGACTCTGTAGTCTGGAGATCAGTTGCAATTTTGGGAGAACTCCAGAACTCACTTTAAGATTAGTAATCCTGGCTGCAAACTAAGACAGTTTGTTCAAGTTTGTGCAGTTTGTTCAAGAGTTAATATTATAAGTAACTACAGGTGTCTGAGGAATTACTCATATGCATTGGCACAACACTGAGCCCATCTGGCCCAGTATACATTACAGAGAGGAGAAACAATTCCCAAAGGTATCATACAGAAGGCATTCAATTGAAGATATAATCAAGACAAAATTACAAAAGCCAAACCAAAACGCAAAAGCATATCTGAAGTGTATTTGTTTTTTTTAGTGCTGATCTAAAAATAGGTGGTACATTTCACAAAACCCCATAAAACTAACATGTATTGTTTGGCAATGTTTTGCATCTTTTTGAGAGGCTGAAAAGGTGGGAGATCTTGGTCCAGTCACATTCTCTTAGCTGAAACTACTTGTTGTTGTGTTAACACAAAAGGAGAGCTCCTATGTGAACTGCTATGAGCTGCCTTTAGGAAGGCTATAAAGAAGGAAATATATAAAAAGAAATATATATATATATATCTCGGCTTGGCTTCGCGAACGAAGATTTAAGAAGGGTGCAATAGTCCACGTCTGCTGCAGGCTCGCTGGTGGCTGACAAGACCAATGCGGGACAGGCAGGTCCGGCCACAGTGGCTGCAGGGAAAAGTCTGATTTAGGGTTGGTGATGTAGCAGTGCGATTCTTCCTCAATCTCCTTTTGTCCTCAAGACCAGCTATGCGTGCGTTCTCAAAAGAAGAGACAGCCTGGTGGATGGTGTGCCTCCATGCTTTGCGATCTGAGGCTAGGTCAGACCACTGGTGATGGTTGATGCGACAGGTGCCAAGGGATTTCTTCAAGGAGTCCTTGTACCTCTTCTTTGGTGCCCCTCTATTTCGATGGCCGGTGGAGAGTTCGCCATACAGGGCAATCTATATATATACTATATATATATATATATAGTAATACTATATATATATATAGTAAGAAACTGATTACACAGTAGTAAGTATTAGGATAAGAGAGAAATTTTAGGCTAAATTCAGATGGCCAATTTGGGCCAACATAGGCATGGCCCCCAGGTGGATTAAAAAAGCAAGATCAGACAAGCACAGCTGCCACCCATCCTGCTCTTGCACTCACCCCATCTTCCAACATCCCTGAGATGGATCAAATAGTGGTAGCAAATTCTTCTGCCATATTCCATCCATCATTCTGAGCATCTGAACATGGGAGCACACAAGCGAGGTGGATAGGCAGTGTGAACCTGCCAATCCACTCTAGGCGCTCACCAGCATTCTTTTACAAAAATAATGCCCAGAGCATATAAGTGTATGTACCCATATGCTATCTGAGATTGCAGAAGTTCAGCCATGTTTGATGTTAAAAGTATGTGCTATCAGGTTGCAGGTAACATAAAACCTGACTCAAAAGCAACATCCCTATAGCTTAAAAAGTAACCCCTGCTACAAATTGGAGTAGCTCTGATTGATTTTTGGTGGTGGTTGTTATATTGTCAGGATAAGGAATGTACTGTTTATCAGTGCTTTGACTTGGGTATTTGGTGGTTTTTTCTTCAGATAAGCCCCTCCCTCTCCTCCATATACCAGATCCCTAAACAAACTCCATATTCCTTTTTAAGCCCTGTCATCTTATAGCACATCACAATTGCAACTTGCTGTAGTGTCATGCCTCCTTTCCACTTTTACAAGATTATACATGGGGTAGAGAAGGTAAAGAAGTGATTTTCTCCCTTTCTCACAATACGAGAACTCATGGACATTCAATGAAATTGCTGAGCAGTTAGAACTGATAAAAGGAAGTACTTCTTCACCCAAAGGGTGATTAACACATGGAATTCACTGCCACAGGAGGTGGTGATGTCTGCCAGCATAGACAACTTAAAGAGAGGAGTGGATAAACATATGGAGCAGAGGTCCATCAGTGGCTATTAGCCACAGCATATTAATGGAACTCTCTGGGACAGTGATACTCTGTATTCTTGGTGCTTGGGGGGGGGGGGGCAAAAATGGGAAGGTTTCTAGTGTCCTGACCCCACTGGTGGACCTCCTGGGGTTTTTTGGCCACTGTGTTTCACAGAGTTTTGGACTGGATGAGCCATTGGTCTGATCCAACATGGCTTCTCTTATGTTCTTAAATGATCCCGGGTCTTCTGACAGCAGCAGCAAGGCACCACTGCACACAAGTGGCATAGAATGGATACAACTTTTTATAATGGATTGAATGATCTTTTAGTTGTGAGGTGTTGTTTCCCTGGTGAGATTGATAAGCTCACCATATGATAGAGAAGGAAGATAAAACGATTTGTCTGAATCTAGGTTTTATTTATTTTATATTATTTTAAAATTATGTTATCCTGCCTTTTGTACAGATGCCCAAACCTATTTATTTATTTATTCAGACAATTTCTGTGCTTCCTCTCTATAGAGTTGGTTTGTATGCTATATGTTCAATTCAATAACATCAATGTGTGTGCCAGTCATTAAATATATATAACTCTGAACTCAATAGCCAAGACATTCATGGTTACAGTAGAATTAACAGCCATTTATAAAATTCAGCAGAGTGCTTCTAAACAAAATTGCTTTACAAATTGTCCTGAAGGACACCAGAAAGATAAATACCTTCTTTGGAAGACCATTAAAAAAGATTAATAAAAATTAATACATTTTTATTACGTTATAATCTTCTTGACTTTCCAATATACTGTCAAATGTTTTACATAAAATTGTGTATCTGCTTTGAATCTTATTGCATTGATTTGTTGTCATTGATTTAGACAGCATTGATTCTGCCAGCTTCCTTGAGCATGCCATAGGAAAGATGATATATACATTTAATGAGTAATAATAATTCCCATTATCAGTGATAGAAAGGATACTTACTCAACCAGAAAAAACAAATGGTTCATGCTTTGATACAAATAGGTTGTGTGATGTTGGTAAAGGAATCAGAGCACATGATATCTGAGCATGAAGCAGAATATGAAGATATTCTATGACTAGCTAGATATTTGTTTAGGATGTTTTTATTTATTTATGTAAATTATACCTCACTTTTTTTCTCCCCAGGGATCCAAAGTACCTTACAACATTGTTCTCCATTTCATCTGCACAACACCAACGTCATGAGGTAGGTTAGACTAGCCTCAAATCACCCAGTAAGCTTTCATGGCTGAGTGGGAATTTGAATCTGGGTCTCCCAGATCTTAGTTCAACACTTTTATCCCCTGCACTACTATATGCACATAATGCATAACCTATTACATACACTATGCATCATGTTTGAGAAGATCATAGCACTCTTCCTCATACAGGTGTGAAATCTGAATATGTTTGTATGTTAACTTAAGTTTGTCCTTAAGTTTCAATCACAAGTTATCAGATATTCCAGATATATGGGAGATATAGTAAGACAAATGATATTACATCTCTACATTTAAAGAGGTTAAAGAGGTTAGGACTCTAGCTTGGAGAAACGTTGACTGAGGGGTGGTATGAAAGAGGCTTACAAAATTATGCATGGAAAAGAGAAGATAGAGGGGAAAAGTACTTTTCTCCCTTTCTCACAATATCATTTTGCCAGTGTTTGCACAGGACACTGGCTTCTCAATTCAGCTGTCTCAATGTCTTGTTTTATGTTGAACTTAAGACCATTGGTCAAGGAAGCTAATAAATAAAAGAAATTCAGTCCTGTCAATTGTTGCCATTTCCTTTGCTTGGAAGTAATGACCAAATGTTCCACTTCTAATAAAAGGGTTCTTTGGTGCAACCCACAGGACCCAAAGTGGGGTGCAATTTTAACAATAAATATAATAAATCAATTCTTAAGGTATCTTCACTTTCTCAGAATACCTGGTTTTCACTCAACAGCTTCCAGGCACAACTTCCCAGTCTCCGTTTCCTTTGAATTTCTTGGTTTTGGTTTCTATTTTGGTTGATGATGGAACCAAGAAAATCTTTAACAAGTTCATTTTCTTCACCAACAACATTAAAGTTTTCTAATTCCTCAGTAGTTATGACTTTTGCCTTCTAGATGTTCAGCTGTAATTTTGCTTTGGCACTTTTTGCTTTAACCTTAAGAACATAAGAGAAGCCATGTTGGATCAGACCAATGGCTCATCCAGTGCAGCTCTCTGAGTCACACAGTGACCAAAACACAGGTGCCATCAGGAGGTACACTAGCAGATCCAGAACTCTAGAAGCCCTCTCACCATTGCCCCCCAAGCACCAAAAATACAAAGCATTACTTTCCCAGACAGAGTGTTCCATCTATACCTTGTGGGTAATAGCTGCTGATAGACCTCTGCACCAATCCCCTCTTGAAGCTGTCTATGCTTGTAGACACCACCACTTCCTGTGGCTGTGAATTCCATGTGCTAATTACTCTTCTGGTGAAGAAGTACTTCCTTTTATCTGTTCTATGCCTACTGCTCATCAATTTCATTGAGTGCCCACAAGTTCTTGTATTGTGAGAAAGGGAGAAAAGTACTTTTCCCCTCTATCTTCTCTTTTCCATGCATAATTTTGTAAGCCTCTTTCATACCACCCCTCAGTCAACATTTTTCCAAGCTAAAGAGTCCTAACCTCTTTAACCTTTCTTCATAGGAAAGGTGTTCCATTCCCTTAATCATTTTAATTGCCATTTTCTGCATGTTTTCCAATATAATATCTTTTTTGAGGTGCATGTGAAGCATCAGTATTTCAAATAACCAGGCTTTTGTTTAATTCAAAGACTCGTTTTATTGATAATCCAATACTTGCTCCAAGGAATGATACCTTGGAAGTGATACATAGTTTCACATGGCATGGAATCTTAAAGGCTACTTCAAAGGCACAATAGCAGATAGCTTCAAAAGCATAACATACAGATGTGAATTACAGAGAAGGTTCAAAGGGTACTATCAACTATTCATTTGGTCACTACAACATCTCCTAGTTCCCACACATTCCTGGCTTACTGATAAGATGTATGGATGGAAACTGGTGGGAGAGGCATTTTACTTACAAAGACAAGGTTACTTGCATATTCTGAATCCTTTAGAGTTACCAGGTTGGTGGGGGGAGCTTTGAAGAGCAGTCATGCATAGAAGGAAAAGAGGAAGAGGAAAGGGGGTTCAATAATACATATCGATTCAATAACCAGAAATATCATGCTTGACATACTGCCCCCTTAAGATCTTTTCTGGGGCTTGGAAGGATGCAATTTGTAGTACCTTTTTATTAATTCTTTTGCCTGCACATTTGATAATAATAATAATAATAATAATAATAATAATAATAATAATAATAATAATAATAATAATAATAATAATAATAATAATAATAATAATAATAATTTTTTATTTCTATCCCGCCCTCCCCGCCGGGGCAGGCTCAGGGCGGCTCACAAAATAAAACACACATTACATCAATTATACTTATAAAATAGTTAAAACAATTACAGAATATTAAAATTAACATAACAGTATGGCGTTAAAACAGGTTTCAATAAATTTCAGAAGTAAAACATTTCAGGAATAAAAGCATTTCTAGCAGCATATCTAGATTTGTCACAGTTTTTCGCTAGTTGAAGGCCATCTTGAAAAGGTGGGTCTTACAGGCCCATTTGAGCTCTTTACCCATTCATTGTGGCTCTGTGAGAAATGCTTTCATCTAATTTAAAAATACAATATCCCCTGCTTTAACTTTGCATCCAAAATTTCTTTGACTTCATGGTGACTCTGACCCCCAATCTTGATAGGTTGTGGAGCTTGTGGTCAAGGGTGCCAAGACGTAGCTCCAGGGTATCGATGAAGTAGACTGCAATGAAAAACAGGGTGGATTTTACTGAACATTTTAGGTAACTCCAGTTCTACTGTCACCTTGTTAATAACCCTTTTTATTTTGAACGGACCAAGAAATTTGTATGCTAGTTTCTTGGAAGGTTGAAGCAAAGGTAAATTCTTAGTAGAAAAGAAAACCGTTTCTCCTACTTTAAAGTCCCACACTGGAGTATGACTCTTGTCATAATGTCCTTTGTAATGTCTTTAGCTGCTTCCAAGTTTTCTTGTATTGCTTTCCACACCTTCCCTAGGTTTCCCGACCAATGTTCAAAAGAGGAAGGCAGGTTCGGGGTAGCTCCACCTGGTAACAACGGGGAAGGCTTTCCCTCATACTCATTCACAACCAGGAAAGGGAAGGTTTTTGTAGAGCTATGTACACTGTTATTGTATCCATACTCTGCGAAAGGTAAAAGCTCTACCCAACTGGGTTGCTGGTAATTCACAAAACACTGTAAATATTGTTCTAGAAGCGCATTCACTCTTTCTGTGTGTCTGTCGGTCTGAGGGTGATATGCTGATCTTGCTCCATTCCCGTTAATTTAAAAAACTCCCGCCAAAAGTTGGCAATGAATTGAGGTCCCCTGTCACTAATGACCTTGTCTGGGAATGAGTGTAGTTTAACCACATGTTGGAAAAACAAGTGGACCAGTCTCTTTGCCTTAGGCATTTGAGCGCATGGAATGAAATGTGCCTGTTTTGAAAATGTGTCCACCACTACCAATATTACTGTTTTTCCTTGGGACACTGAGAATTCCACTTTCAAGTCCATCGAGACCACCGACCATGGCCTATTAGCAGTTTCTAAGGGTTGCAATAGTCCCGAGGGTTTCCCTCCCCTTTTCTTGGCCATTATGCATACTGGGCAAGAAGCTACATAATTAGAAATGTCCTTTTTCATGGAGGGCCACCAAAACTGCCGATTCACCAAATGCAATGTTTTCACATAACCAAAATGTCCAGACAGTTTACTGCTATGGCAAAATTGCAGCACTTCTTTTCTAAGGCTCTCGGGTACATAGAGTTTCCCCTCTCTGTGCCAGAATCCTCCTTCTCCTTTAATAACTCCATCAGGTCTGTGGTCTCCTTCCTTCTCTACCTCAGCAATCAGACTTTCTCCCCTCCATTTCTCTTCGAGGTTCTCCCATTTAGCTTTGGAACGGGTGGTCACCACCCCCACTAGATGACGGGCTGAGATGATGGAATCAACAACTTCTTCCCTTTGGTTATTATGCTGGGGAAGTCGAGACAACGCATCTGCTAGAAGGTTTTTTGAACCTCGGATGTATTTCAAAGTAAAATCAAACTTGGCAAAGAAGCCTGCCCAACTAACCTGTTTCTCAGTCAGCTTCCTTCACCCTGTGAGGGCTTCTAAATTCTTATGGTCTGTCCAAATCTCAAAAGGAACTCTTGCTCCCTCTAACCAAGACCTCCAGGTTTTTAGTGCAAAAGTTCCTGCAAATGCCTCCTTATCCAAGACCGACCAATTCCGTTGTTCCTGGGAGAACTTTTTGGAAATATATGCACAGGGTTTTAACCCCACTCCTTATCAGGTTGCATCAGGATCGATCCCACAGTGACATCAGAGGCATCGCATTGAACCATGAAAGGTTTCAATTCTTAGGGTGAATGAGAATAGGTTTGCTAGTGAACAGTCTTTTCAGTTTATTAAATGCCTCTTGGCATTTGGCCGTCCATTCTAATTTCGCCCCTGGTTTCTTAGCTTCGGGACCTTTCCCTTTTGTTTTGAGAAGGTCCGTCAGGGGCAGCATCGTTTGCGCAAACCCCTGAATGAAACTACGGTAAAAACTGGTGAACCCAAGGAATGATTGGAGCTGTCTATGTGTCCTTGAGGGTTCCCAATCTAATACCACCTGGATTTTGGCGGGGTCCATTCCCAATCCTCTCCCAGACACCCTATATCCCAAATAGTCAAGCTCTGTTTGGTGGAATTCACACTTGGACAGCTTGGAATACAGTCGGTTTTCATATGGGGTGCTTAATACTTTCTTCACCAGTTTCACATGTGATTGTAAATCCTTGGAATAAATAACTATATCGTTCAGGTACACCAAGTCCCCTTTATATAAGTATCTGCACAATACTTCATTTATGAAGTTCATAAACACTTTTGGGGCCCCTTGTAATCCAAAGGGCATGACCAAATATTCGAATTGACCCAAGGGGGTGTTGAAGGCGGTTTTCCATTCATCCCCCTCCTTTATGCGCACTCTGAAATACGTGTCCCGCTAGTCTAGCTTGGGCACCGTGCTTTCCCTCGGACACCGTGCTGAACAGATCTTTGATTAGGGGTATGGGGTAGGCATTTGAGGTAAACATCCCATTAATCCCTTGAGAATCCATGCAAAGCCAGAGCCCCCCGTCCTTCTTCTTTCTGAAAAGTACCGAAGCGGTGTGGGGGGCTGTGGCTGGTCGGATAAAACCTCTTTTTAAATTTTTGTCTAAAAATTTCCGTAGGTTTTGTGGAGGCCCAGGGCTTCCACCAACTTAGGCGTGATTATGTCTCTTGTGCACCCTGAATCAATTAGGGCCCGAACATGAATAAATCGCCTTAAGCTTGGATTTAACAATGTCAGAGGAACAAAAAATAAAGATCCAGTTATTCTCACCCCTAGTGGTGCCGTTAGTTCCGCGACCTGCTGCTCGGCACCTCTCAGTGTAGGTCGTCCCCGTTTCCCACCGGTTCATCTTCCCATGACATTTCACTCAGCTCATCTATGATGATGATTTCTTCGTCTACTGGGGTTGCAAATACAGTACTCCCTTTCGCCGAATCCTTCAGGCGGCTTTCATTCTTCTTTGGCTTTGGTGTGTCGGGCTTCGAAGCGAGGGGGAGGCCTCGAGGTCCCTCCGGGCAATTGGCGGCCAGGTGATTTAGGTCCCCACATCAAAAACATCATCGAGGGGTAGCCGGTTTGTTAGCTCCCCCTGTGGGGTTGGCAATTTTCCCATCTGCTTTTGCCCCCAACCGAGACTCACGTCCCCCCTTGCCCTCTTGCTGCTGCTGCCATTGCAGGGCCACTCTTTTCATGTTGGTCTCAACCTCACCGGCTAATTGCACCCACCCTACCAGAGTGGTTGGGCGGGCTTGTTGCAGTGCTCGATCCAACACGCTCACATTCAGGCCCCTCTGGAATTACTCTATTTTCATTAGTTCGTTCCATCCCAGAACCTTAGCCGTGTTTGCTTGAAATTCGGCTGCATACTCACACACTGATTTCGACTCCTGCTGCATGTCTCGCAAGGTGGTCAGAGCTCGGGTCTTATTATGTATCAGTATTTTCATTTTTAGTCTACTTTTTTCACTGGGATGCAAGGTGGATTATAAGTATGACAAAAACTTCTCAGTTAATTAGTAAGTAAGTAAATTTTTATTTATACCCCGCCCTCCCCGCCAAGGCAGGCTCAGGGCGGCTTTATGTATGCATATTACAAAAATTGATAGCCTCAGTCAATCAGTAAGCAGATTACAAAAGATACTAACAACATTGGAATCTAAGAGCAACATACCTAATGAGACAGAATAATGCAGTTGGGCTAGGATTGTAAAATGGGTGGAGGGCAACAAAAAAAAACCTATCTAAGGCAACAAGACTATCAGTGGAAGGCCCCTTCCAGACAACCTTTGTAATCTGTTTTAGTAGCATGTTACTAATGGATTTTTTGTGCCAATTCAGACACAATTATTTTAGCAACCAGCTGCTAATAGATTTTATTTACCTGTGTATGCAAAGCCACTTGCCAAGCAGGCAAAGTATTGGCAAAGCAGGGCTGAGGCGTTTTTGAGAGAAACTGTTTTCTTCCATTTTCACCTCTTCATTACGTTTCTGATGTCAGACATTGGAGGTTCAAAGTAAGCGGACTTCCATTTATTGCAAAAGTTAAGACGTTTATTTGATATCTCAAGGTTCTGAACAGGCAAGTATTGGAACTGATAGCATTTAGTGACAGAGACACAGTTTTAAACACTCACATCAAAGGGTTTCTAAACAATACTACATTCTCACACTTCTGAGCTACAAGTAACACTTTCGCTACTTCTTATCGCTTGTGGTTCCTCTTCTCACGGAGGAGCCCTGCTGGCTCTCCTTGAGGTCTGCTATCTTCAAAGAGCAGTTGCTTTTGTTAGTACTATGCAGAGGAATTCACAGCGTTTGATATGCAAGGTCTGTCTCATGGTTAGTAGCTAGTGCTCAAAATGAGGTTAGTCATGTCAAGAGGCAGGTTACAGGTTATATTCAGCATAGTATCACATTCAGTATAATATAGTAATATTCTCCAATGTCTGACATACTGCCCCCCCTAAGCTCTTGCTCGGAGTTTGTCTGGGTGCAGCAGGTAAAATTTCTTTAAAAGAGAAGGAGCCCGTAGGTCAGTTGACTTGACCCATTCATCACAACTAGTAGGGAAGTACTTCCAACGGACCAGATAGTACAATACCCCCCTTTGGATTTTTGAGTCTAGCACCTCCTGCACCTCATGATGACTCTGACCCTTCACTTGAATAGGTGTGGGCTCTGGAGGGCGGGGTGCCAAGACGTAACTCCAGGATCCTTGCGAAGAAGATTGCAATGAAAAACAGGGTGAATCTTACTAAACATCTTGGGAAGGTCCAGTTCTATTGTCACTCTGTTTATCACCTGTTTGATTTTGAATGGACCCAAGAATTTATATGCCAATTTTTTACAAGTCTGCGGTAAAGGGAGGTTTTTAGTAGACAGGAATACACTCTCCCCTTCTTTAAAGTCCCACTCAGGGGAGTGCTTCTTGTCAAAGTATGCTTTGTAGTCTCGTTTGGCCATCTCTAAGTTTTCCTGAATGACCGCCCAGCCCTTTTTCACTCCTTCCCACCATTGCTGGCAGGAGCTAGGTGGCGCTGTCCCTTCAGGGCTGGGCAGCAAAGGGAACGGCTTGCCTTCGTAGCCATTCACTATCTGAAATGGTGAAGCTTTGGTGGAGCTGTGCAGGCTGTTGTTGTAGCCGTACTCTGCAAATGGGAGTAGCTCTAACCAGTTGGACTGCTGGTAGTTTATATAACACCTCAGGTACTGTTCGAGAAGACTGTTTATGCATTCCGTCTGTCCGTCAGTCTGAGGGTGGTAGGCGGAATTCAACCCTTGCTCTATCCCCGCCATTTTGCAAAACTCCCGCCAGAAGTTGGCAACGAACTGTGGCCCGTGGTCACTAATGACATCGTCGGGGAATGAGTGGAGTCTAACCACGCGATGGAAAAACAAGTAGGCTAGTTTCTTAGCTGTTGGTAATTGTTTACAAGGAATAAAATGCGTCTGCTTGGAAAAGGTGTCCACTACCACTAGCACTACTGCTTTTCCCTGGGACACTGGAAGTTCAGCCCATTGACACCACTGACCAAGGTCGGTTAGCAGTGGGGATAGGATGCAGTAATCCCCGGGGGCTTTCTCTCCCTCCACTTGGCCATGATGCAGATGGGGCATGATCCCACAAATTCAGAGATGTCTTTTTTCATGTGAGGCCACTAGAATTGGCGATTTACTAAATGCAGTGTCTTTACATAGCCGAAGTGGCCAGCCAGTTTGCTGCAGTGACAATGCTGCAGGACCTCTGATTGGTGGGACTTTGGCACATAAAATTTCCTTTCGTAGTACCAAAATCCCCCCTCTCCCTTCAGTATGCCGTCCGGCCTCCCCTCTCCCTCCTTTTCTGTCTCTTTGATGAGTTTGCTGCCCCCCCACGGTTCCAGTCGCCCGGTTTTCTTTCCGGACTGGAGGGTCACCAGCCACAGCGGAAGGAGGAATGATTGAGTCTATGACCTCCTCCCTCTGGCTCTCATGCTGGGGCAAGTGTGAGAGAGCGTTGGCCAAGAAGTTTTTGGAGCCCGGGATGTGCTTGAGCACAAAGTCAAATTTTGCAAAGAACCCTGCCCACCAGATTTATTTGGCTGTTAATTTTCTCTGGCCTGTTAGGGCTTCCAGATTCTTGTGGTCTGTCCAGATTTCGAATGGCACCCTGGCCCCTTCTAACCAGGACTTCCAGGTTTTTAGAGCATACGTTACAGCGAACGCCTCTTTGTCCCAGACTGACCAATTGCGCTGCTCACGGGAGAACTTACACGAGATGTAGGCGCACGGTCGTAGCCTTCCCTCCTCATCTTTTTGTATTAATATGGCTCCTACAGCCACATCGGAGGCGTTGCATTGAACCACAAAGGGTTTTAGTTCGTTCGGATGGGCTAACATGGGTTCACTAGTGAACAATCTCTTGAGTTCATTAAACGTGGCTTGGCAGCTAGGGGTCCATGGGAGTTTTACCCCAGGTTGTTTGGCTTCCGGCCCCTTCCCCTTTGTCTTAGGAGATCGGTTAAGGGCAGCATCACCTGGGCGAACCCCTGTATGAACCCCCTATAAAAAATTGCGAACCCGAGGAACGATTGGAGCTGTTTGTGTGTTCTCGGGGGTTCCCAGTCTAACACCGCTTGAATCTTGGCTGGGTCCATTGCTAATCCCTTCTCGGATACCCGAAACCCCAAGTAGTCGAGTTCCGTCTGGTGGAACTCGCACTTTGATAGCTTGGCGTACAGCTTGTGCTGATATAAGGTCGTCAGCACCTTTTGTACCAAGGGCACGTGAGACTCTAGATCTTTCGAATAGATAATGATGTCATCCAGGTACACCACCACCCCCTTGTACAGGTATTCCCACAACACTTCATTTATAAAGTTCATGAACACCCCGGGTGCCCACTGCAAGCCGAAGGGCATCACTAAGTATTTGAACTGTCCCATGGGTGTGTTGAATGCTGTTTTCCACTCATCCCCCTCTTTGAGTCTGACGCGAAAATAAGCGTCCCTCAGGTCTAGTTTGGTAAACACAGACCCCTCCGACACTGTGCTTAACAAGTCTTTGATCTGGGGATTGGGGTAGGCGTTGGACATGGAAATCCCATTTATTTCGCGAAAGTCTGTGCAAAGTCTCAGACTCCCGTCCTTCTTCTTCCGGAAGAGGACCGGGGCGGCATGGGGTGCAGTTGCTGGCCTAATGAACCCCCGTTTCAAATTTTTATCGATTAATTTCCATAATTCGTCTTTCTTGGCCCACCCCATCGAATACAGTTTGGGTTTTGGTAGTTCTTGCCCAGGGATTAATTCAATTGCACAGTCTTTGTCTTGGTGGGGTGGCAGCTCGTTGGCCTCCTCCTCGCTAAACACTCTGCGGAGGTCTCGGTACTCCTTTGGGATGGAGCAGATCTCCTCCACCGACACGCATGTCTTTTCGTTCACCGGGGGTGGCGTTGGCCCCCATCTCCCCTGCCAGTGGTGGTGGGTGCACCGCCGGTTGGTAAAGTCTATCGTCTGCGCTTCCCACTGTATGTCCAGCTGGTGACGAGCCAGCCATCCCACCCCCACCCCCACTTCAAAAGATGAGGAGGGGGCAATGACGAAGATCTCCACCTCCGAGTGTTCCTGGATCCCCACTGGCAGCCCCTGGGTCTCTTCCGTGCAAGGCTCCCCCCTAATGGCTGTCCTGTCCATCTGCTCAATCAGGTGGGGGAGTGGGACCTTAGCCAGTCCCAGGGCATCCACTAGTCTTGGGGTGATGATTTTGTGGGTGCAGCCTGAGTCTACTAAGGCTCGGGCATGCATAAAACACTTCAATTTCAGGTTTAATAAAGTCACTGGCACAAAGAGTAGGGCCCCCATTATTCTTTCTCATAGTGGTGCCATCAAATCCATGACCTGTCGTCCGGCACCTCTCAGTGCAGGTCGCTCCCATTTTCCGCCGGCTCTGGCTCCCACGATTCTTCCCCCGAGTCCTTGGTTATTATAGAATCCTCGTCAAGCGCCATGGATGTGGCGACCCTGCCCCGGCTGGGCTCTTTGGGCTTGCTCCTGGTCTTCTTCTGGCCGATCGCAGTCGGTTTTGGGGTCAGGGGGGGTGCGCAGGCCTTCTCGGGGCAATTGGCCGCCAAGTGCCTGGGGTCGCCGCATTGGAAGCACCGGCGCCCAGGGGTCGCTTTGGGGGTCCCTCCCTGGGGCGCTGCCTTCTTAGGCTCAGATTTAGTCCCTGCCTTGGACTCTCATCCCCCTCTCACCCCCTGTTGCTGCTGCCGTTGCAGGGCCACATGCTTCAGGTTGGTCTCAACCTCACCGGCCAATTGTATCCAGCCCACTAGGGTGGTGGGTCGAGCCTGTTGAAAGCATCGGTCGAGGATGCTTGCATTGAGGCCTCGATGGAAGGCTTCATATTTCATTCTCTCGTTCCACCCTCGGACCTTGGAGCAGTGAGCTCGGACGTCGGCGGCATATTCTCTCACTGTTCTCGCCCCTTGCTGTAGTTCTCGAAGGGCAGTTAATGCCCTGACCTCCTGCAGTGGGTCGCCGTACTGCTGTAGCATGGCTTGCAGGAACCCCGCTACGTTGGTCAGCTTGGGCCCCTGGGTTTCATACAGGCTGACGAACCATCGCTTTGACCCCAAGTAATCCACTCGGCTAAGTTCGGTCGGGAAGGTGTTTGCCTAGTGGGTCATGAAACTGTTGCACTGGATGGTGGAGTACTCTACTTCCTCCGGATTGCCATTGAAGGTGATCTGTAGCTCCTGGCCTCTGCTTCCCGCCCAGGGCACTAGGGGTTGTGGGCCAGCGGGCCCCATTGGCCACCCAGGGGGGAGGACCGGGATTGGGGGTGCCACCGAGCCCGGGATCGGTGATGGATCCACCAGGGCCGGTGGTGCTGCTGGCTCTCCCAGCGGGTCCCTCGGTTGGTCTGGCTGTGGGGCTGGCCGGTCCGGTGGGGGTTCGCCCGGCGGGGCTCGTATCTGCTCCTGCATCTGATCCAGCTGTCTTTGCACCTCATATGCGATGTGCACGGTGTTCACTTGGAGTTCATTTCAGATCTCTGTCACCCAGATCCGCATCTCGTTCCTCAGCAGTTGGACGTCCTTGCCCCCTCTTGGGACCCGGCCTTCATCTTCCCTCGGGCCACCGCCTCGGTCCTCTCCTGCTAGCACATCCTCTCCTTCAGCCCCCGCTCTGGCAAATAGGTTGCTGAAACGCCCGGTTGCCTCGTCCATGAGTGCGGTCAAGGTGCGGGGCTGCCACTTCCTCGGGGTGAAGAGTAGCGTTGAAAAATGTAGTGGAGATCCCCCCTTCCTTCGGTCGACTGTGATCCCCTGCCCCTCTGCGAGTTCGGTGGGTTCTCCGTTATCCGGAACTTTGGCGGCCATCCAGCTAACAAGTTGCTGGTTCGGATAGACCCGTATTGGATCAGTTCCAAAATGTCAGACGTTGGAGGTTCAAAGTAAATGGACTTTCATTTGTTGCAAAAGTTAAGACGTTTATTTGATCTCTCAAGGTTCTGAACAGGCAAGTATTGGAACTGATAGCATTTAGTGACAGAGACACAGTTTTAAACACTCACATCAAAGGATTTCTAAACAATACTACATTCTCACACTTCTGAGCTACAAGTAACACTTTCCCTACTTCTTATCGCTTGTGGTTCCTCTTCTCACGAAGAAGCTCTGCTGGCTCTCCTTGAGGCCTCCTATCTTCAAAGAGCTGTTGCTTTTGTTAGTGCTATGCAGAGGAATTCACAGAGGGAATTAGTAACATCTCTAGAGCCATTTGATATGCAAGGTCTTTGTCTCATGGTTAGTAGCTAGTACTCAAAATGAGGTTAGTCATGTCAAGAGGCAGGTTACAGGTTATATTCAGCATAGTATCACATTCAGCATAATATCATAGTAATATTCTCCAATGTCTGACATCTGAATTGCTGTGATGTGTTGTTTAAAATGTCTGTAGTGCTTTCTGCAAAATGGTTTTCCCCCCTCCTTCTTTGTCGCAGGATCTTCCTCATCCTTTGCCCCTGAATGTTCTAAGTTGAGCACTATAGCACTAAACCAATATAGCACTTTAGTGTTACAGCAGCATCATTGAGATGTCTTGACTCCAGTGAGAAACTATATTTGTTAAGTACTATAGTGCTCAACTTAGAACATTTGGGGGGAGAGGGCGGGAGGGGGGAAGTGATGTAGTTAAAATGGCCATAGCACTTCAGAGATGACTCATTAAGGGGATAAAATTTGCTGTATGAAACTGCCATTCCTGTATCACTTTACTTGGAACTCTGGCAACAATGGATAGCATCCAATTTAGAATGGTAATGCAAAAGGGACCTAAGGAAAATTGTACCCCTAACAATCAATCACCTCCTGACTTGATCAATTATACCAGAATGCCATTCTGTTTTGCACCACAGCCCAGCCTGGGCACTCTCTCCACCATGACTTCTTCAGGATTCTTGCTGCTTCTGCTGCCTTCAATGAACAGCAGCAACCCTAGGATTGCCAGTCTCCAGGTGGGCTCCTTGTACAACAAATGATTTCCAGACTATGGAGATCAGTTCCCCCAAGGGGGGGGGGAAATATGGCAATTTAGGAGAGTGGACTTATGGCATTGTACCAACCTAACAATCCTCCCATTCCCAGGGCCCATCTCCCAAGTATCCAGGTATTTTCCAACCCAGAGTTGGCATTCATAAACAGCCTTCAGCCAAAGTTGACCTGGGTTTTAGACAACAGGTCTATTTCTGCTGTTTTCAATGGGCAGTAGACTTGTCATTGAGACTTAGAGTCCAGTTCTACCATATTAATCCTAAAAAGTCTTAGACTGCTCTCTGGCCTCCTGCCCAATGAAACAGTGGAGTTTAAACTTTAAGGGGCACTTAAATGGCTGCAGTAGCATTGATGCCTTGCCACTGCTGGAATATACTCTCTCACACAACTCCTATTGCCTATGAAGGGGAGCAGGAGTCCATACTCAGGCTGGCTATCACCACAAGTCTCCCTTCATCACGAACCAGAAAGTTCAAAGTTATCCAAACACTCCTAAACTTTCAGGAGATAATTTTTTGTTAATGCTGAAATGTTAGGAGTGCCATTTCGGGTATTCCCAGTTTCCCTTAAAAACAGCTCAGCCCTGCTTTGCCAATAGTATGCAAGCAGCATTGTATCAACAAGAAATTCCAGACATTGCCTCATAGCACTCTGTGCAGCTTTTGCTCCTTTCTGTCTTGTATCTGCTGACTGCATAGCCGCGGTACAGTCAGATACTCAAGCAACTATTTTCTTATTTCCATACACACACAAGATGTATTTTAAATCCATACAAGCAGATGATGTGCGTCCCAAAGGAATGATCAGAAGATTATTTTACAATCTATGTCTATAAGACAATGTATTTCAGTTTTGAAGACCAATATTTCCTGTGTGAAACTTATTTTGTGTTGCCTGGCAATGCTGATAAGGGAAATTTTGAATTCTGCTCAGGCGCTCAAGGCCTCAATCGGCAGTAGATCTTGTTTGTTTAGAGAAAAGGTGGGAAACGAAAGTCTAATTACCTCTCCTGTAGTTGTTGAGAAAGTATGTGGATTTTAGTGAAAACGCTATTTCTAATCTTAGTTTATATAAAAATATAGTTTTAGGAATAATTTTCAAGGTATTTACATGGGGGTGTATGTGTGTGCGTGTGTGTATTTTGCAGTCATGTCAAAAAGGAGATGTTCATAATAAATCTAATTTAAATAAAACAGCAGGGAATCCAAAGAGGATTTATAGCTGGGCAATGAAAAATAAGTCCTGTGTGAATACAGCATTATGTGTGAGAATTTCAAGGTTCAAGGGAGGGACTGTGGCTTGATGGTATAGTACTTGCTTTGCATAAGGTCCAGTCTGAGGTTCAGTCCCTGGCATATAGTATTAAAGGATCTCAGGGAAAATATTTTTGTGGGGTGGGCGGGCGGGCGGAGGGAACATGTCTGTGCCTGAAGCCATGAAGTGCTGCTGCCAGACTGGGAAGAAAATACTGAACTTGATAGGCCAATTGTTTACCAGCAAGCCAGTGTGGCGTAGTAGTTCAAAGCAGCAAACTTTAATCTGGAGAACTGGGTTTGAGTCCCACTCCTCTACATGAAGCCTGCTGGGTGATCTTGGGCCACTCACAGTTCTCTCAGAACTCTCCTGGCCCCACCTACCTCACAGGATGTCTGTTGTGGGGAGAGGAAGCTGTTCTGAGACTCCTTTAGGTAGAGAGTATAAGCCCCGTGGTGCAGAGTGGTAAAGCTGCTGTACTGCAGTCTGAGCTCCCTACTCATGACCTGAGTTCAATCCTGGTGGAATTTGGGTTCAAGTAGCTGGCTCGAGGTTGACTCAGCCTTCCATCCTTCCAAGGTCGGTAGAATGAGTACCCAGCTTGCTGGGGGGAAAGTGTAGGGGAAGGCAATGGCAAACCACCCCGTAAAAAGTCTGCTGTGAAAACATTGTGAAAGCAACATCACCCCAGAGTCAGAAATGACTCATGCTTGCACAGGGGACTACCTTTTTTTACAAGCCAGGGTAATTACCAGTGTTCCCTCTAAGCTGAGTTAGCATGAGCTAGCTCACAGATTTGTAGCCTCCGGCTCACACATTTTTGTCTTAGTTCAGGAAAGATGACTCCAGAGCACTCTAATTTATGCAATCATTCACAACTTTAATGCCAGTAACTCACAAAGTAGAATTTTTGCTCAGAGACTGCAGCTTAGAGGGAACATTGATAATGACCATATTTACAGAAATACCTACAGCATCCTAAATAGTCAGTGTGATTGTTAAGTTTGGAATAATGTCTGATATCGATAGCACATAATTTTCCATGTTTCTATAGGTAATCCTAATGTTATTTGCCATGGGTAGTTGATAGAGTGTTGCCTGAGTCACCTGCCCAAGCAAGTCATGTTTCTTGCCTCCTCATTCACCAAGCATTTAAACACAGTGCAGGAAGCTGGACATGCCCAACATGTTTTCCTGGACTATCACAAAAGAAACATATTGAACTGCCATGCAGTGCTTAAAGATGAGTAAGGGGGCAAGCAGCTTCTTCCAGTTCCAGCTTGGGGTGGGCCAGCAGAGGTAGTAAATGGGTGAAGTAAAGGTGACAGCACAGGCTGATTCCCCCCAAATGCTGCCACCTCACTTTGCCTCATGACAGAGTTGGCCCTGATTATTAATCAAGATGCTCTAAAAGAAAGATGCATGGCCTACCAATGATGGTAGGAAATTCTGTATAGGGATTCAGATGGAGTGTGGAAAGGGTGACTGAAATCTGCAACTGCCAGGGTGTTTTCCCACCAGGAGAGTCACCTATAGTTCATATCAACAAAGAACATCACAAAGGACTGTCTTGTCTAATTTTATGCAAGCTTAACAGAGCCTCTTTGCTTAGTGGTTGGCTGCTCCTGCTTAACACAGGGCAAATATTTTGTTTACATGTTCTGTTCAGTGACCTTGTAGGGCTGCAGACTGGAGGAGGAAGGTAAATGCTTTTCTTGCCCCATACTACCCAGCAATAGGCACAGTCTGTTGTGTCATTTTAATATGTATGCACTGTGATAAGTTGCATTGCACACATACAGTTAAGTTGAGGATGAGATCATGAGAGTAAGACTGAGGTATGAGGATTGACTTGAAGTCCAAAGTTTTCAATTCTTGAGCCCCAGCTTTCCAGTTAGGGTGAGTGGGAAGGATGCTAACTCTGAGCTGGGAAATTCCTGGTGAGTAGGTGGGGGGTGGAGTCTGAGGGGGAGAGGCATGCTGGGTATTATTAGGAAGGGAATTGAAAACAAATCAGCCAGTATCATAATGCCCCTGTATAAATCGATGGTGCGGTCTCATTTGAAATACTGTGTGCAATTCTGGTCACCGCACCTCAAAAAGGATATTATAGCATTGGAAAAAGTGCAGAAAAGGGCAACTAGAATGATTACAGGTTTGGAACACTTTCCCTATGAAGAAAGGTTAAAACACTTGGGGCTCTTTAGCTTGGAGAAACGTCGACTGCGGGGTGACATGATAGAGGTTTACAAGATTATGCATGGGATGGAGAAGGTAGAGAAAGAAGTACTTTTCTCCCTTTCTCACAATACAAGAACTCATGGGCATTCAATGAAATTGCTGAGCAGTCAGGTTAGAACGAATAAAAGGAGGTACTTCTTCACCCAAAGGGTGATTAACATGTGGAATTCACTGCCACAGGAGGTTGTGAGGAAAAGCCCCCTACTTTTCATACACATGGACATCATGATCACCAGTATGGTTGCCAGGGTGCCTGGAGATTTGACTCTCACACATCTGCTCTAAGAAGTGGACTTTGCTTGCAGTTTCTAAGGCTTATGTGGATACCATAAGCCTCAGCTTTGCATTCTACATCTCTGAAGAGTGTTAGCCAGAACTACAGACATGCTCCAGCTGCTCCTTGTGTGCCCAGTCTTGGCCACTGCAGTGGAAGAAGCCAGGCCACCATGTTTCCAGCCTGCCTCCATGGACCTAAGGCTAACAACAGCAGAATCCATCTTGCTTTCCTGACCCAAGCATACCCTGCCAGGCTGAACTCATTCCTTCTTAGTGGGAAAGTCACACGTACACACCCTAGCCTGCAAGCAACCCATTTACCTCATGAATGGATTAATAGCTCCACTGTTGATCCTAATTGCTCAGCAATACCAGAACAATAACTCTTGCCCAGGAAGAAGATAAGGAAGAGGAAAACCATCTCCTGTCTCAACCAAGTGTTTTGTCTACCTAGTGTTTGATACCTAGGCCAGTATTTGATTCCCTATTGTCACCTTTCCAGATAATCCCATTTAACCTTAAGTATCCAGCCATTCCCATTCTCTCCCTAGTCTAGTACCTTGGAGCCGCCCCAGGCAGCATTGCAGCTTGGAAATTTCCAGGTTCACCGGACTAAGGTGAAGTTCATTGGCCCAAACTGGCATCCAATTAGGTGTCAGCAAGGAGCTCCCCATTGGCTCTGCTAATGTCCAGCCTCCTTGGTCATCTCTGAGCCTCCCCCTTGCTCCTCCCCAAGACCTCCCAGCCCCTAAGGGTCTAAGGGAGTCTATTTAACCTCTGACCCAACTCCACTCATGTGTGCATCTAACAGTATCCCAGTTCCACTGTCTAGATCCATCCCCAATTCTGGCCACAGTTTTGGGTCCATTTCCCCTGTCCTCTTATGTCACCATTGGAAACCTTCCCTGAAGACGACGATGGTAAATATGACCCTGTTTGTCTACCCATATATGTTACCCCTATCAATCTATCTGTATTTCCTTAGACCTGTGTGAATGTGTGAGTGTTTTGTATTTTTACCTTGTATGAAAGAACTATTATTCTAAATAAATTACAATTGGTTTTATTAAATTAGAGTCCATTTTATTGAGCATCACTCTCTGAATGGTTGAGCCTGGTATACATTGATAAAAAGATTCCTGTTAAAGCCAGGTGTCCATTAAACTAATTCCCCAACCTCGTTTTGAGGGCATTTTGGCTTACAAGGTGGTGGCGGCTACAAGCATAGCCAGCTTCAAGAGGGGGTTAGATAAAAATATGGAGCAGAGGTCCATCAGTGGCTATTAGCCACAGTGTGTGTGTGTGTGTGTGTGTGTGTGTGTGTATATATAAAAATTTTTGGCCACTGTGTGATACAGAGTGTTGGACTGGATGGGCCATTGGCCTGATCCAACATGGCTTCTCTTATGTTCTTATGATGGGGCATAATGGGGAATGACATCCTTAGTAAGTGGTAACTGTACAGTCTGCAGTTTTCCCCCTCTGAGAGCATAGGTACAAATTACACACATATACATTTTATGGTACTGTCCCTGTACTTCAAAAAATCTCAGCAAGCGAAATATAAAACCTCCCCACCTAGCAATGCACGCTAAGTGTTTTTGCCCTCAGTTCCTCAGGCAGTGACTGTTGACTAGATGGCTGCTGCTCTGAAGCATTCCATTTTCTTGAGATTTATAAAATGAATGTTATTAAAGTGATCAACCTCACATGGTTGTGGCTCAGATGAGTGACATGGAGATTATAAATCTCAGTCATTCCAAAGCTGAAATATTGGAATAAAGTCCTTGAGAGATTAAAGGAAAAAATTAATAACTTCTAATCTATTTGAGGTGAAGCAAAATAGTAAACAATATTGTGATTCTTAACACATATGGAATTCATTCTTGCTGTTGTTGAAGATGGAATCATACAATGCTTGTGGAATTTAAAGTCTTCAAGGCTTAATGGAAGCTGACAAGTTGGCAACCCTGCTTTGATTGCTAGAGTTGGGGATGGGGGGCGGGGCTAGTCATGACTGAATTTTGCCCAAAGTGAAATTTTGAGACAAAATTTTAGGTTGCTGCTTTGGAGAAATATCCAAAGTGTTTGGCTTTTTATATCATAACAAACTTTTTATGGGGGTTCCACATTTCCCTACAAAAAGAAACAGTTCTGGGGAGAGGAAGACCAGATGAGAAAAGACAGTTCTGTCCTTCTGTCCTGCTTAAATCTTACTCAGGGCTTGGATTCACCAGAATGATTCCACAGAAGGTTTTCTACTTTGGAAGCACTATCTCCCTGACCCGCAGCAGTTCTGAATGTCCCCTGAGATGCTGTTGCTGAAGGGAAGCATCATCTGGGTGAGGGGCAATTTGTATGTTCATCGTAGTATCAATCACTTTCCAGTTAAGGAAGCAGGAACATTATTATCTACAAACATAAAACCTGTATGTCTTACATTTATAGATGTTTTCAAAAATATCAACTGAATTTCTTTAGACTTCTGCATAACCTTGTCTTCTTCTGAAGTGGAACTGAAGTATTAAGAATCCTCCAATCATTTCCAGATTTTGTTTAGTAGCCTCCAGTTCCTTTGTGACATTCTTTTTGAAATTAATAATTCTCTTGTGCACTGATTAAACACAAGAAGTCGTAGTAGTAGTAGTTTGATGCAATCAATGCTTACATATTTTTGAGAACATGGAGATGGAACATTGTTAATAAGGGTATGCATTCCAAAATTTCTGAGCTGAAGACACACACTGAAGTCACTGGTTTGGGTTGTGACAGTGATCTCCTGGAATGGGGAAACAACTCCAGTAGACCTGGGAACTATGAAACCCTTCTCTGTGAAGAATCTGTGTTTTCCCCCATCTTCAGGTGCTATTGTAGCAGGAAACCCCTGCAGTAGGCAATTGATGGTTGGTTCAGTGACAGATGAGGCCTGATGCAGGATCAGGAAAATAGCTTTCTCTTTATTGAAGTAACATGCACATGGATCAGGCCCATGTGGCTCATGCCAAAAGCTGTGGGTCTGACCCAGATTACAGACAGAATCTGTACTGCTTTATAGTTATACATCAGCAAAAATCAAGCAAACTGGAAATACATCACAAACTGAAAACACGTCACGACACAGGCGGGACATACTTGGGTCTTTTCAGTACTTTCCATACATGGCATTACATGGTAGCATTGTTTGCAGTCATAACACAAGCTAAACCACAGCTTTCCGGTTTAGTAAACAACTCTCTTTGGGATTTCTCCAAGAATTTACCTTCCTGGGTTGCAGTACATATATTTCTGTTTCATCAAGCTGTATGTCGTAACATCAGTTTGCTAGCTAGCTAACCACAGTCCCATTTCCTAGGCTCTTTGGGACTTTCCAAGCAAGGACAGCTTTTTTGTAATACCACAGACATATTTCACATCACTAGAAGCATCTTTTACACTGCTCTGCAAGCAAGCTTATTTGCTTACCTTTGGTCTAAACATTTCTAATCCTAATCTCTTACCTACCAATAGCCAATCAATACCCTGTTTTATTTTTATCCTTATTTAACACCTGCCACACTATAATGGGGTGGGGTGGGAATCAAAGTTAACTAGAAGAACTGAAAGTGACAGCAAACTACAAACACTCCATTTTGGAATAATCTTTAGAATTTGTAGTAGTTAAATTGTGAATTAAAGAGTAGGAGGATGTAGGAAAGATCAGATATGTAACCAGACAAAGGACTGGAACCAGTAAAATCTGCTTAGTCTAATTTATACAAAAATATGGAGTATATTCTGCTTTTCAGACTCTGAATATATTTTTCTTATGCTGCAGACAAGCATTTTACTATATATCGGTGCAAATTTTGTAGGGTCTATGGGAACTTGGGAAGCTGTCCAAAATTTTCTTAGGGGTTGGATTTGGCTTGTGGGTCACCACTTGGCTGTCTCTGATCTTACCCATCTTAAGCGTGTATGTTTTGAGTTTGTTTACAGCAAAACCATTTAAAGTCTTGTGCACCGCTGTTTAAGAAGACTCCTCTCTTTTTGTTATAAACTGTACTTCGAGCAAATACTTTTGTGTTCATCTTCCAAGGTTTTGAAGGAAGCATTCCTCACAACATCATTTTTCATCCCCCAGTTTGCATATCTAAGGTCACAAACAAAGCATGACACATCAAACAAATAGCTGGGTTGTTGGCAAATATCGATGGCTGAAACTGTTCACAGGAGGCAATTAAAAAAACATACACACAGATACATTTGGAGGTGAGGAGAATTTCTAGGGGAATTATTCTCTTAAATCACTCAAGTATTACTCCTTCCAACACATCGAAAGCATGGAATACAAACAAAAGCAGGATTTACTACTTTATATTTCCCTGCTATTTATGTTGGAGTAAGCAACTCAGCACGCCCAGACATGGGGAGGGGTGGCCTACAAAATTCTGTGTATAAATGTTACCTTCTTTTAAAATAAATAAATACCCTTTATTCTGTAGAATTAGAAAAATTTACATTAGTTACAAAAAAGAGAGGAAAATCACAACTAGAATAATTTAATCACATTAATTACAAAGAATAATAATAAGAAGAAAAATAGTCAATTCTCAGTTAAGACATTTTATATCTTAGAATAATCTATTTGACTTGCTTTTTTGGTCTTTGTTCCAATATCTAATAAGTAGACTCCAAAGTTTAACAAACAATTCCTGAGAGCCCTTTTCCTCTTCTCAGATTCTCTTGTATGCTATTATTTTATTCATTAAAGTTACATACTATTCCTTTTGCACCCATGTATCTATACCCAGCAGATGACTGCTTCCAAACCTGTGCAATGAGCTGCCTTGCTGCAATCAGTCAGTTTTTAACTAGATTTTTTCTTTCTTTCCAAGAGATTATTTGGTACTTAATAAAGCTACCTTGGGGTTGCACACAGTTGGCAATTTCAGATACCATTAATTTCTCTAAGTATTTTGTTCCAAATTTTTTAAGCCAGCAGACATTGCCACACAAAATATGAAGAAAGGTCCCAGTCTTTCTATTGCATCATCAGCACAATTTGGATTTTCCTGCTGACATTTTAGCAATCCTATCAGGCGTGAGGTACCACCTATACATCATCTTAATGATATTTTCTATTATACCTGTATTAGCTGATTCCTTAGCTGCGTCCTTATGCAGTTCCTGCCAAAGATCTTCAGAAATAACTACCTGTAAATCTTTTCTCCCATCTGTTCTTGTAAATTGTATTCCTAATTTCTGAGTCTGCAAGAATCCCATATATAATCACTATCTATCATCTGTGAGGTTTCATTTGAATAATACATTCAAATCTATGTAAGGGGTGGTAAATATTATTTTAATTTTAGATTTTCTGAATTGTATGGCCGCGGTCTTGGCATACTAGTAGCTGATGTTTTGCCAGCAGCTGTGACCAGCATCTTCAGAGGTATAACACAGAAAGATAGATTTCTCTATGTGTCAAAGTGAGAGGAAAGGAAAAGAAATGGTAGAAATTTCCTAAGAAGCTTCTCCATTAACATGTCACAGTCTGGGAAATTCCTGCAAGATAATGACTCAGCCCTACCCCACCTTCCTGAGTAGATATAAGTTCCTACCATTTCTTTTTTTCCCCTCTCACTTTGACACAGAGAGAACTCTATCCTTCTGTATTATACGTCTGAGGATGTCGGTCACAGCTGCTGGCAAAATGTTAGGTATTACTATGCCAAGACCACATCCATGCAGCCCAGAAAATCTACAATAACTAATGAACTCTGGCTGTGAAAGTCTTCGACAAAATATTATTTTGTCTGTATCTTGATTGAATGAAACTTGTTACCTCCTTAATGGGATATGTCTCTTTGTTCTTAACCTGAGAGCTGCTCTCTGATGCCTCCTCTGATCCTGTGCCCTTTGTTGCAGTCTATGTTCCTCATTGCTGGTCATGGAATCATACATTTCTACAGGTCTCTCCTGTAGAAATAGCGGCCCTGTGACGCAGAATGGTAAAGCAGCAGTACTGCAGTACTGTGATCTGAACTCTCTGTTCAAGACCTGAGATAGATTCCAGCGGAAACTGGATTCAGGTAGCCGGCCCAAGGTTGACTCAGCCTTCCATCCTTCCGAGGTTGGTAAAATGAGTACCCAGCTTGCTGGGGGGAAAGTGTAAAAGACTGGGGAAGGCAATGGCAAACCATCCCGTAAAAGTCTGCTGTGAAAACCTGAAAAAAACATCACCCCAGACTGGTGCTTTCACAGGGGACCTTTCCTCTTCCTCCTGTAGAAACAGTCCTCATACTTCCACATATATGCTGCTGGATTTAGCTGGCCATTGTGATAGGGAATAGTATTCCCCCAAACACCAGATTAGAGGTCACTGTAAATGTTAAGTGATGCTGTTGCTTGCCTCAGGGAGATCCATGGGCTGCTCTAGCCTCTTCTTATTAGCTTCCCATACTGTCCAGCCTGCCAGTTAAGATCCTCCTTATAAGCCTGTTTCCTGTGTCTCTCCCTGAAGAAGTGAGGTGGGTGATGACCAAAATCAAAGCTTTTTTTGTGGTGGCACCTTGCCTGTGAAATGACATCCTGCTTGAGGCTTGCCTGGCAGATACTCTACTCTTCTTTTGGGCTTTCTACATTGTTTTTATAGCTTACTTCTATTTTAAGGATAATTTTATGAGGCTCATTTAGGCTGCAAAAGGTTTTATGCAGGTTTATGCTGTAACTGAATTTTTAATGGCTGAGTGTTTATGGCTGGAGTCTTCATAGCTTGTAACTTTTTAATGCATTCTGTGCTGTTTTATGATTTTATGATGTTTTATGTTGTAAATTGCCTCAAGCCGATTCTCTGGAGAGATGGTCTATTTGTTGTTGATTTTTTCCCCAGCAAGTCACAGCAACCCCATAGAGTTTTCAAGGCAAGAGACGTTCAGAGGTGGTTTGCCATTGCCTGCCTCCATATTGCATCCCTGGAATTCTATGGTCGTCCATCCAAATACTAGCCAGGACCAACCCTGCTTGGCTTCCAAGATCTGATGGGATCAGGCTAGCCTGGATTATCCAGGTAAGGGTGAGAGGGTCTATACATTTTCTAAAAATAGAATAAGACAGACACTATCTGTTTGCTGCACCAGAGGCCTCCAATTATTTTTAGTCCAGGCCTGGACCCTCTTTTTTCTATTCTACAAGGGCTGACTCCTGTTGGTTATCTTGTTCATATGCTGGTATGGATGAAATTTAATGGCATCCTTAATAATAAAAAGGAGAGAGCTTTTTGCATGTTGTGGAAACCTCATAATTAAATCCCTTAGCTCATGTTGGAATTGGAAATTACAGCTTCTTTGAAGCTGGTACACATTACTATAGCACAGGGTGTATGGAAAAGAGCCAGGCAACCTGTTGTCAGTCCCGCCTGGCTTCTTTCTAAGGTGTTATGAGTAGTACCTTGTTTCCAAAACAGGGAGCAATTAGATAGCAATAAATATTGCATTGTCATTAGAGATCTAAATAAAAAGTGATCTGAGAAGGGATGCCAAAAGCTGCTTGATTTATTGCCATGCTGATGCATGCTTAATGTTTTGGAAAAGGATTTTATGACCATGTTAAAAGCAGCTCAGTAGTAAATCCACAAATTAGCTTCTGTTCAGCTGGAATCTAATTATCTGCTGTATTAGAGCAGGAGTCCAGCAATGCAGGTGGAAAATATATATTTTAATCTGAAGGTAAAATTTAAAGACATGACAGACAGTTCAAAACATGTCAAGAGTGTCTGCTGACTGGTAAAGTATGTTTGATTAGTGGCATGGTATACACCTTGTAGGAGTATTTGGAAAGAGACTGTCAAAACAAATGGCTAGGTAAAACATGTCAATTTCATCCCAGAATGCCACTTAATCACCCAAAGAGCTTGTCTTGGTCAGTACTTTAAATAAGAGAAACGCTTTAGATCCTACTAATGGTCCAGTATGTATGAGTTCCCATTGACTGAGGAAACATAGTCAACTCATAGTAAATCCATTGAATTTCCTGTGGAACAAGGAACATTTTTGCCCATGAACCCATGAGGAATGGGGCATGATGCTCTGTCAAGGTACAGTGGATCAAAGGCCTTATGCAGTCTAGCCAGTCATAGGCAGGTTGGGAGCAGATATTTAATTAGCTCAGAAAGATATCTTTAGAAGTCCTGCTGTTCTGTTCTAAACATTCAAGATTGAACTGAGGGCTTTCTGCATGCTTACTGCCAACCTTTTCCTGATCAGCCAAATGTTTTTTTTCCCCAGCCAGTTTAGTGTAGTGGTTAAGAGCAGTGGACTCTAATCTGGGAAAATCGGATTTGATTCCCGACTCCTCCACATGCAGCTGCTAGTGTGACCTTGGGTCAGTCATAAGTTCTCTCAGAGATATTCTCTCAAGAGCAGTTCTCAAAAGAGCTCTCAGCCTCATCTACCTCAAAGGGTGTCTGTTGTAGAGAAGGGAAGGGAAAGGAGATTGTAAGCCATTCTGAGACTCCAAGTGAAGGGCAGGGTATAAATCCAAACTCTTATTCTTATTTCCCAATATATGAACTTTAAAGCACTGCCACCATAAGTGTGTGTGTGGGGCGTGGGGTGGGGGGAATCACCCTTACACTCCAGTGGGCAGGGCGGGTGTGTGGAAACAGGCAAAGTAGGCAGTTGTTTAGGGCACCACCTGGCTCAGGGGGCACCACTGGGTGCCCCATCCCAGACGCCTGACTCTGGCTACTGACCACTGTCACCTTGTCCTCTCCCATCACCAAGCTGCCCTCAACAAAGCCAAGCCACCCCCCTCTCCCTGATGTGCAACTTGGTCTGCCACCTCATCCTATCCTGTCACCCTCCTTCCTGACATGGCCGGCAAGCACCTATTCTCACAATTTTTTAAATAACATATCACATTTTTTGAAAAATTTAAATTAAAAATCAGTAAATTAAAAATGTGAAAAATGTCAAGTTTGGCACTCTTTATTTCCCTATATTTTTTAATAACTGGGGTGGGGGGCGCTAGTGGGTGATTCGCCTAGGGCACCAGAAAGCCTAGCACCAGCCCTGCCAGAGGGTAAATGTTGCCTTGAGTGAAGGGGACCTGGGTTCATCTGTAACCTTGTTAGTCATGAAGCTCATAAGGGGACCTTTGTCATGCTATGATCTCTTAGCCTCACACTTCTTACAAGGTTGTTAAGAAGACAAATGAGACCCAAAAGCACTATAGAAACAATTACCATTGGAAGCACTCATCAATAATCAGCTAAAGATTTATTGGCTTAATACTGAGAGCTTATTTTAATAGGGGGTGCTGAAAATTAAAGGTACTCTTGTTTGTGATACTAGGGAATGATAAAGAAAATCTTAAAGGAAATCCTGAAGCAATGAAATGACAGCTGTTGCTAATTGTTAATTATCCTTCAGGAATTCATATTGAGGGAGATATGCAAATGTATATGCAAATGCATCTAAATTTAACCAGTTAAAAAGCATGTCATTAATCAATTAAAGATTATTTAATTTGTTGATTGTCCTAACAATAGTTAAGACTGCTGCATTGCCTTAGAACACAGTCCACAGTGCAGTGAGAGAACACAAAATTATTGATATGGGTATGAACGTCATTGCCAGAGTTTGATTGATGTCATGTTCAGCTGATGAAAAGGTCTCTGGTATCAAGAATGGGAAAGATGAAAAACTTCTGACTGAGGCAATAGATTTCATTGAACCTTATGTTAGAGATCACTGCACTAGATTATTTATTTACACACAGGAAACATATAATAATATAAAATATGTAACTAAATTTATACAATGGGAATGTTGGGCAATCCCCCTAAATATGAACATCTAAATTTTCAAGCAACTCAGTTGCAGCTAGGGAAAGTTCAAAGAGCTCCATCACATCACTCTGGAAAACACGACACCCACATTCCTGTGACAGATAGAAAATAGGCAGGTTGCTCCACAATTGCATTTGGGTCCTTGTATTTTGCTCCATTTAAACAACAGGTCTCCACAACTACTAATGCCTGTTTGTATTGTATTATCCGTTCTCCATACCTTATATGGCAAGTCAGATCCTGTTTATCAGTTTATGGATATCGGGAGGAACTGATTGCATCCATGTTTGCAACCATTCATTCCCTAGATGGAAATTTTGTGGTTGCAGGATTTAGATAGATTTTATTGTCTGGTGTCAGGATCTTAGTCTGGATAGGCCTGCATCAGCCATATCTTTGTGGATGGACAACTCTGCTTTCAATGATCTTTTTATATTCATGAAGAAAAGCATGTTGTCTTTGGAGATGAAGTGGAAGCAATGTGGCACAATGTGGGTTGCCAATTGGATGGAGGGGGTTTAATACACGGGGGTTAATACATCTGCTGATGTTTTCCATTGTTGTATTGAAATGTACATCAAGTTTGTGGACATAGTTGAGCCACACTGAAGCACCATACTGCACAGTATTATACACCAACCCCAAAGCTGAGCATCTAAGTGTTGCAGTCAATGCACCTCAAGTTGTAACATAATTTTTGGAGAATACTGTTTTGCATGTGTATTTTCACTGCTACATTGGTATGATGGACTAGATGAGGCAAAGAGTCTTTATATTTTCAGCAGTATGGTTGATGATACCACCTGAGTAGTTCTTCCCATACCAGTCTGGGTGTGTTAAAAGGCATATTTGGTTCTTCACTTTGGGGTTAGATCCAACCAGCTTTTCAACTCAGTCTCACCCTCCTTACCACAGCACCCATCCCAGATGGCTTTTTGTCCATGAAAAACCATGATCTCTACCATAGTGTTTTGGTAGTCCTTCCTTTTCACCAGTGGTAAAGCGGGTTGAATCCAACCCATTACGTTTACTGTATGACACAAGCAACTGGCCTCTGACTTGGCTGCCTCTGAAGCAGCCAAGAGATCTGTGTGTGGCATGATGTACTTATTCTTAGAGTGAAAGCAACTGCAGAGGTGGAAACCTAAACATCACTGGATGTAAACTGCAGTTATCTCAGTATAATGTAAACTGCAGTTATCTCAGTATAAACGCAGCACCTCACATCAGTACATCAGTTTCTTTGCTTCAGGCTTTGAACTCTGTATTCTGTGTTCTCATTTCTGTTTTATTTCTTGCTTCCAAGGAACCAGACGATTCCTTCCTTGACCCTGAATAAATATTCCCAGAAAATTAACAATGTACAATCTTGGAAATTTGCCTTGATTGCCATGCCTAAGAAAAAAGCTACTTTTTCACTTGCTTTAATCTATCGAATATTGGCTTGGAAGTCATGGTGGGTTTCCCCACCCCAGAACATGAAGCAGTAACTGAGTTTCCCATCCTTTTTCATTACACAGAAGCTGACCTTTAGCATTCAGATCCAAATCAACTTGTCTTGTGTATTCTGTGGAAATATTTCATGTTCCCCCCTCCCCCGAATTGACATGTGTTGCTGTTGGTGAAGAATGGATTCCTTAGAAATCATTTGGAGCTGCCTTATTATCTCCTTGTAAATGAGTTATATGAAGTGTTTCAGTGCCTGCTAAACCTAGAGAGCTGTGCTATGTACTAAAACCTAGACAGCTAAATATGAATGAACACAGAACTGGTCATCCTTTAGACAAATAAACAAACAGGTGGGAACAGGCTTCCTCAGGAGATGGCATGTACTTAAGGGTAGGGTTGTTGTTGTTTTTTGTCCCAACATGCATCACTTTATACTTACCTACACTGAAGTTCATTTGCCACAGCGCTGCCCACTCATTCAATTTGTGGAGATCCTCTTTAGGCTCTTAACATTAGGCATAATTTTTCACCATCCTGAATAACTGTATAGTGACATGGCTACTACACTGCTTACCCTCAGTTTCTGATCATCCCCAGTCAGCTTAGATGATGTTTTTAATATATATGTCAAATCTACCCAGAAGACATTTTTTTAAAAGTTGGAAAACACAGATGGGTATCCAGTTAGACCATTAGGACCATCTTGTCAACATAGAATGCATATGGGATAAATATGTATATATGTTCTTTTGTTACATAAAGATAGTGCATGGAAGCCTATTACATTTCAGGGAACTTTGGGAGACAAACTGAACCTATTATATATCTATATCTACTATGCTAGTTGTTTTATGCACTGTGTCACCATGGACACCAGGACCAAAGAGTCAAACATGATGAAGAGGAGAAACAGAACAGAGGACAAGATACAGTATCCATGGCAACGAGTGAGAAAGATATGATTCTCTGACAAGTTGTACCCCTATCCTTGCCAGGGTTATTAAAAGGGAATTTGCAAAATGAAATCCTTTTTCATGCCAATGGAAAGCTCTTCCTGGGCAGATGGAATATGGGCCAGTTTTCACTAGAGGACTTCCATGGGGAGAATAATATGCAGGATATGTGTAAGAAACAAGCATTTATGGTTGGATATAATAAATATGATTTAGGAGAGCATGCAAAAATAATTCAGTTCTCTTGGAACTTTAAATTGTATTAGAAAATCAGTCTGAAAGTGGTTTCCGGTTATTTGAATGGGGAACCTGATTTCTGGGCTTAAATTTCCACATATGTACACCCAGCTGGCATGAAATTCTTAGGGACTGAATGCCAAGGGTTCAAAGAGCTCAAGATAAGGTGGTCCCCATTCTATAAGTAAAGGAAGTTCTCGCTTGCAGAGGAGGCACAGAGAAAAGCCAGTTTGCATACTTTTAAAAATTTACATCCCGTTTTTATCCCTAATCTGGTCTAGGCCCTCATGTCAGTTGACATTCACTTTGACCCACAGTGGGTTTGCAACAGTGTAAATTCAAAACCAAATTGGATCACACTGGGGATAAAGTATGCTATAAGCTCCTTCTGCTCCTTATGTTAGTTTATAACACCTAATAACCTGACATAAAACATTAGGCTACATCTAAAGAATAATGTTTCCTTTCATTAAACATCAACATATGAATACAACCATATATTTGGACATAATGCAACGCAACGGGCAGAGTGACTTGGTATGGGTCTCTTCTACTTGGTATGAATCTCAAGAGGAGTAGAGGACACTTTGCTTTGGCTGCAACATTCATTTCAAGAGCAGCTTGGTACCCCTCTAAATGAGGCCCAAATTGTAGGCATTTGTTATTTCATATTTGATCCTATTTCCTTAGACTCATTACTGTGTGTTTGGGATGATAGCCCTAGATTGGGGGGTGGTGGTGGTGGTGGTGGTGGTGGTGGAATCCTTTAGGACTACAACAAATGCTGCTGTCAATATATCATAAAATACTCTCTTTTGTCCCTAGTTGGCTAGCTATTCTTCAGGTAGTGAAGATCTCCCCAGCATAGAGAAAAGGATAAGAATTTGCATGTCATCTCATTAAATGAATTCATAACATGGGAAAGATTTATCAGTATTACCCACAAAGAAAGGTGGACCACTTGAATGTTGGAATAAAAATAGTTCTGTAGACAAATGGTTTTTTAAACGACTTGGAAATTGAGTGGAACAGTGAGTGGATTTGATTTACAGCAATAGTTTATCAATATAGTGGAAAGTAACCCTGAGAGTTTCAGCTTTCAATGGCTAAGCCTTGGAACCAATTTTTAACAAAATTTTAACTGTGGGAATAGAATGCCACAATCTTCTGAACTAGAGTTTTTGTATGGCTTTTGTATGGCTGTAACATATCTTGCATTCCCTTCCATACCATAAAAAATCACTTATATTGTAGGTATGGACATATGAACATTTTATTTGATTATATGACATTAATAATTCATCTGTTAAAAGGTACACATATTGGCTGCCGTGGGACCCTAAACTGGCTAGAAACATGGCATAAAATACTTTAAAAATATTTACTCCTGGATTAACCTAAAATTGTTCAAAATCTATTTTTAGACAGGAATAAGGACCTGTATGTTGGGATGGGGGAGGCATTATAGCTTGCTTCCTCATGTTTTTTGGAGCACACATATGGCACCATGCCCCAATCACTGACTTTCTAGGTTTTTCTCCAGTTTTCTTTCCCAAACCTGATTTCATGTGACCTTTTTGAAAAGATTACTTTGGAAGCACCTTTACATACTTTGTGGATTTTCTCAGATCCTGCCCACACTGACAGTTTTCCTTGCCTCAGTCCATGGCATTTAAAAATAATTCATTGCTTAATGGCTATAATGTTCTAACCTCAATATGGTCTGTTGCCATGACCTACTGAAATCTTCAATTTCCAGCTTTTTTTTTTGGGGGGGGGGGGGGTGATAGAAATATATTTCTGCACCAAGCAGGGCTAAATACATTAGAGTAGGATGGATAAATCTCTTTCCATCTACCTCTCTGCACACACACACACACACACACACACACACACACATGTATATGTAAACACACAAAGAAATACTCACAGCCTGTGCTTTTGGATGAGCCAGTGATTCCAGGACTGGACCAGCACACATTTTGTGGTGTTGTTCTGCTTGTTGGTTCATTCATATTCTCTACTGCTGTAGACTGTTTTGGATCCCTTTGGACAGAAAAGCAGAGTATAAATATTTAAATAAATGTCCATTTCTATCTTCCTTATCTTCACACCCCTTCCAACCCTCCCAGCAATTAACACAGAACAATGGGCACATTCAACAGCCAGTTTCCTTATCACTACCCTTCCAGGAAGCCTCACCAAACAATGGGCACATCCACAAACCAATTGCCCTTTCACCACACCCCCTCCAGCCTAAAAATAGCAGCTCTCCAGCAGCCCTGGCCCCACTCAATGCACAGCAGCCAAGAAGGTCAGAGCGCCTGCTCCGGCTGCAACGCCACTGAGGATGTTCTCCGCAGCTGAGAACGAAACGTCTGGAAGGAAAACTTTCTCCAATAGAACACGACACTTGAGCCCGAAAGATTCTACAAACCCTAATGATGTTACCAGCCATGAAAACCTGAAATCTTTGATAAATGTCCATTGCCTCCAACATGGTTGGACCTTTTGTCAAAAGAAAGTAAACATGGCAGCACTGTCAGTTATAGAGTCTGGGTCTTTGCAACTGGCCAGCCTTGACTACTGCTAACAACATTTCTCTGAGTGGGACAAAAGGGAAGCTTGAACTGAAAGTAAAGTTGGCTTGTGTGCCTATGAAATAGCCTGAATCCTGCTTTGTAGGTACAAAATTATTCTGAGATGGAGAAGGAATTCTTAGAAATTTATTTCTTAATTCATAATGCAGGTGAGTATTAAGTACTTAGCAATTTATATTCTGAACTAGGTAATTACAAACTCTAGCAGCATCTCTAATTCCAAGTGGTATGAACACCTATAATAATGATGTTAAGTAATTTATACTTTGGGATGCCAGGAGTGCAAAAACCTCTGTGTATTCACTGAGGTGGACAAGTACCTTTAACAGAAGCAGACTGGAGAATATTATTGCTAAATCTATGAAAAAAAAATAACAACTGGATTTTCAAATAGCTCTGCAATTAAGCTAATAGCACATGAGATTTAGAGATTCAGAGCTGCATTATACTGCATAAGAAGCTGCCTGCACTGCAGTACATTATATGTTTAACTGAAATGTAGATAGAAGTATGGACATGATGCATTTAAAAATGCACTGTAAAAACTATGTGTATCCCAGACTTGTGATGTCAGCAGATGGGAAGGCAGAGATAGCTGTGGAAATAAAGGGGTAGATTTTGCTCATATTTAGGTTCTTCATGATTGATTACATAATTTTGTGTCATTTCCTAGAAGATTTTTTTTTAACATTTGGTGTTGCCATTTCTGGGATAAGACTATCAAAGGGTGATGTCCTGTGTTACTTTGTGTGAATCAAATGCTAAACTAAAATAAGGATATTAGCTTGGACCTCAGATGAGTTACACAAATGGTAGATCTGCAGAAGATGGACCTCCATCTCTCCACCACTCAACAGGTTGGCAAGGGGGAAATGGGGGACAATTTGGTGCTGCTAGTTTTGGATGACTACTAGAATATTGCCTTATGTGATGATGCAGCTTGTAGTTTTGCACTGGAAGTGATGGTGTGCATTGATGTAATGCCAAATCACTTGTCTCCACTCCCTGAATTCTCCTTCTGGGGTGACAGCTATGCTTGGCAGCCATAGGCAGAAGATTCTCTGAATTTAAACAAAGGAGATCTAGTTATTGTAAGAAGTGGCACTAAGGCTCCAGTTCTGCAGTAGAATCTGAGGAGTTACAGCTCCAGAAATCTTAAAAGAAACCAAACATGTAGAGACAGCACAACAGGTGGTGCATGCATCTTTATTCACCTTTGTCTCTTCCAACAAAGAGAAAGAAGTTTTTATTCCATGCTTCTCCATTTTTAATTTACTACTACAAGGTCTCAAACTGTAGCTTACTTAGGATCAAACCACACATTACTTTTTTGATGACTTGGGTCCCTGGATCAAACTCACAGCATTTTCAGGGAAAGGAATTAAAAAAAAAAACCCAGGAGCCCAATTGGGCATGATAAGAGAATATGGGGAGTATTTTGCTTATCTTTGGAGGTGCAAGTACAGCTTAATCAAAAATGTAACATATAATTTGGTCCTTAGCTTGTGCACAAACCCAGCTCTTGCTAAAAGGGAACAGGTAGGAAATATGGAAGTAAAAATTTAAAAGAGAACAAATGAAGATTGTAATGAAAACTGAGGACCTCAGTTTTCTGTTTGGTACCAACTCCTTGTTTGTACACTCCAGTTTTCACATTAGCCTTTCTCCTCACAGTTATATATGTTCTGCATTTGGATCTTCCTGAGCCAAAAATATAATCAGTATTTTTCAGACATATTTTGGCATTCCAAAAGTATCTAGGATTTTTTTTTGGGGGGGGGATCTCCCTCCCCCCCCAAAAAATCTCATACTTTTGGGAAGTGGGAAGTTCAGGGAAAACAGCTGAGAGGCAAGGAGACTTCTTCTTATGCAGTCCCATAAAATCAGCCTTGTTTAAAGAGACTGCAGAAAAAAAATCAGGGAAAACAGCTGAGAAGCTGAGAGGCTGCTCACTGCCTCCCAGTTTGCCCCCCCCCCGCAGTCTGGTTTAAAAGGATTGCAGAAAAATCAGAGAGAAGAGCTGAGAGGCAGGAGCAATGTGCCCCCCCCTACTCAGCTGTGTTTTATGGCTTTGCTACTCCTGGGGTGTTTTCCTGCAGTTTTTTCTACCCAGAGTCTATTGGATGCAAAATAAATAAATAAATATCCAGAATTTTTTGAAACCTTTAAATTTTTTGTGGACCCAATAGACCTGAACAGAAAAAAAAATCATACACCCCTCCCAATATGTGTGCATATATGATAAGCATTCAAGAATAGAGAAGAAATCTCCTGTATCAGATCAGACAGTCATCTAGTTCAGCATTCCCTCCCCAGCCATAAAAATTAGTGCCTTTCCCCAATTCTCATTTCTTTACTTGGTCTGGAAGTTCTCCTGTGCTATGTTCCTCTGTTCCTTAATTCTGGTTTAATTAGCATAATGCCTAAGATTCATTCCAGTATTGGGTCATGTGGAATTTGATGCAGCTTTGAGTTTACCGGCATCTTATTCTGATGCACATTACTGATGCACATGGGCAGCTTGATAAAACACTACAAAAATTTAATTTAATTTAATTGATTCAGTTGTGCATGTGACTTCATTAAGATGATCTAATAAAAAGATCTAAATAATTGTGGCATAGTAACAATATTTTAAGTAAGAAATAAAATTATTTAAATTAAAAAATATTTCTATGAATGTTTTACTAGTTCAAGTTCAAGTTAGCCTTTATTGACACAAACAATGTTTTACTAATTTTCATACACACACACACAAAAACCTTCCTTAAATCTGCTGTACAATCACATGACAATTGCTTCTTGTGGTATTCTATCAATGAGCATTGCTGGAGAGGAAAGAAGCATTGTGACTTGTGGAACATTCAGGCTTGGAAAACAAAATAATGAGTCACACAATCCAAAATCCAAAGAGCAAGTCAGCTGAAGAAAAGTTTGAAAGTCCTCCAACTCAGTAGTATGCTATGGAGCTATAGAACCCCCCCCCCGGGGTTTTTTGTAGAAAAAGTCCAGCAGCAACTCATTTGCATATTAGGCCATGCCCTCTGGCATCATCATTGTTTCACACAAGGCTTTTTTGTAGAAAAAGCCCTGCAGGAACTCACTTGCATATTAAGTCACACTCACGATACCAAGCCAGCCGGAACTGTATTCCTGTGCATTCCCACTCAAAAAAAGCCCTGGACCCTTCTTGTTTTCTGTAGCTAGCATTCAGAAGTCTATGGTTCCCAAACAAGAAAGTTCTGTTAGCCTGTCATAGCTAACAGCTGTTGTTCAGTGTGAATTTGTATACTTTTGTTTTAAAACCCCCTACTCTAGTGACCATTCCAATGTTTTGGGACAGTGAATTCATAGCTGAATTTAGCTGTTTTAATGGACCTCAGCCAGGTGCATGCATACCTGGAGGCTGGACTTGAAACATAAAGAAAAAACTGGCAAAATAGCTCAGTTTCCCCTGGGAAACAAGATATGAGTCCATAACTATGACACTAAGGTTTGATGATTTTGTAAATGCACTTTCAGTGGTCATGTGACAAATGATAAATGAAGTGCATGTAGACTGACTCCATTGCTTCTTGCAATACTTTCCTCTGGTCTATATTTCCTTGATTTTTATACCTGAACTGATCATATCTATAAAAGTGTTCAATAATCTTCCAGCTAAATCATTGTATGCATAGCACTATATGTTCTAGAGGTATGGCAGAATCTTTATTCCTTTTCTTTTAAAAGAAAACTGTTGTATGTAAACAACTTAGAAAAGAGATACAACCCTGAAATCAAAATGTAAATGCTCAAAAATTAATAAAATACAGTGAAGGATGATGAAAAGAGGGTATGAAAAGAGAAACAGATTGGAAGCAAAGTATAACCATACGCTATTTAAAAAAATCCTCAGCAACCTAGGGCTCATTATTACAGAGTCAGAGAAGAAAAACTTCACTGAACTTTGAGTAATCATCTGCTACCACCTACACAAGGAGATTAGGGAGATCATAATGAAATCTTGAAAATGAGAAGCTAGGAGACCCTTTCTAATTATCGCCACGATTCAACTTGAAGAAGGGAATGAAGCCAAGAGACTTATTAATCCAGTTTCATTTCAGGGAGCCCGTGTGAAAAAAGCAGTCCTTCCCCCTTGACACATATGATGTTATGACTGTGCTTCCCAAACTTCTGATAGCGAGAATATACTCCCCCCGCCCAGAGTCCATGTTGCGGGCATGCTTCACTCTTACAGCTAAAATGTTCATTTTCAGAATGCTCAAGAAGAAGAACTATTTACCCTCTGAGAAGAACACCCAGTGTGTGGGTCACCATTCTGAACAGATCTTCTCTGAGAATAAATCATTCTGTGGCACCCCTACATTGCAGATGGCAGAAAAGTTCTGATTGTTTCAGAGATGGCTGATTGGAAATAGGCATAGTTAGAGCAGCCAAACATTCAGAGATGAAGTGGGCAGCCGAATCTGGAGGTGGCTGCTTCGGTCTCAAATGAGCCTTCAAGAAATAGTCCACACAAGTTGTTCTTTCATGATTCATTACTGTATACAGCATGGGAATTATTGCACCTAGACTATTGGTTCTTGAAGTTAACTTTTCTTTATTATACTAGGATGCTGGAAGAAAAAAACATGTTTCCCACCCACTATATATAAAAGAGAAAAGGAATAAAAACACAGATGACCTGGGTTCAAATGAACAAATGCTCCATCATTTTCATAGAAAGTCACACTCATTTGTTCTATGTGGAGACTAACATCTAATGAGCACATTTCATGATGAATAATCTGCACAGTCAAATTTAAACTTCACTATTTTTTTTTAATTAGAGCTGACATTTCCAACCTCACTGTTGCATTAGAATTGATTGTATTGCTAAAAGATTAATGGGTATGATGATTTAGTTAGTTATTTACATTTTCTTGCTTAACCCATCCTGAAGGCTCAGAGCGGCCAGCAAGATATTAAAAAAGCAAACAAAGCCTAAACAGAACAGTCCATTAAGAAGAATAAAATAAATGAGCTGGCTTTACCCTTGGCCACTCAATGCCAGATGAAATGAAAACGGTTTTACAAAGATTTCCAGACAGTTTCGAAGTTCAGACTAGAGGAAAAGACTCTGGAAGGGGAAGGAAAGGATTTTGTGATGTGGGAACTGATAAGGCCTCCAGATTTCCCATGTAATGGCTAAAGAAATAATGTGTGAACCGGAGACCTCTGGTTTAAATCCCACCTGTGTAAGTATTCAGTAAGTGACATTAATTAAGGCATTCTTCCACAAGCTTAGCCCGGATTTGTAATATGGGGATAATAATATACTTGCATGAATGCAAGTCTGACTATTCAAGCATCTGGAGGCATTGGATACTGTCTCACAAAGTTGGACACAGAGCCTTGCCAGGTAAAGGCACGTGATTGTTTGAGTGACTATCCTCTCTCTCCAATTTCCCCTTAGCCAGAACAAGGTTCTAGTACACCCATCTTATCTATACTAGGAACAGGGACATGAAACTGTCTATTAAAGTTTTATTTATTTATTTATTTAATAGAACGGTATGGAAGTCTTTTCGCAAAGAGAATTTTTGGTTTGGGGATTGGGAGAGACTAGGGACCAAGCACAATTCCTGTGGCAAAAACCTGTAAAATGACTCCCTCTTTGAACATGATTCCATCCCATGCATATCATGAGCCTTGAAAGAAAGAAAAAATATATTATTTTTGCAATGACATACATAAACCACATTATGGTAATGGGTTTGCAATGTGTGTTGTGTCCCATTTTCTCCCCCATGCTTATGCCCTGAGATAGACTAATTTCCCCAAGGTTTATCAGATAATTTTTAACTGAGATGGGATACAAAGGACAACTCTTCAAGACCAACATTTATTTATTTCAGCATTTCATATCCATATGCCCCCCATAGAGCGTTGCACTTAGCCAGTCAACATATTCTGGTTATCCCTGGCCCCAAGGATGTTCAGCTAGCCTTAACTAGGGCCAGGGATTTTCTTTCCTGGCTACAATTTCCTTCTTGAGATTAGGGCTCTACAGGATCTGTTATAGTTTTATAGGGCCAGCAAGACAGAACTGTTCCACAGGGATTTCGGATGAGGCAGTGGACATCCAAATCCATCTTGGTTCCCCTGCTGACACTCTCCCAAAATACTAGAACTTGAGGGCCTCCAATGAAGCTGATGGACAGTAGGTTCAGGATGGACAAAAGGAAACAGTATTTTACACAAAGAGTGATTAAAATGTGGAATTCACTGTGAGAGTATGTACTGATGGCCACATGAATAAACAGCTTTAAAAGGGGATTAGATAGATAAGTCTACCAATGGCTACTAGCCATGGTGACAGAGGGGAACCTCCACATTTAGAGGCACCAAGTCTCTGAATCCCAGAGCTAGAAGGCAATATCAAGGGAAGACCTCAACCTCATGCCCTGTTGTTGGCTGTCCAGAGGAGCTGGTTGCCTGCTGGACTTGATGGACTATTGATCTGATCCAGCAGGGCCCTTCTTATTTCTTAAGCCATTATCAGCATACATTATGAAGAGAGTGATCCTCAAGGACTGCATTATGGCCGAAAATGCCTTGTTCCTTATGGTTATAGTGATAGGAAAAAACTGATTATATTGTAGTTCCTAAGAGGAGCAAGGAATTAGGCAACTATATAACACACTTTCTCCTCAGTTGGGGCTTGAGCTGAATGAGAGAAGGCCATGGCTGAGAGGGCATTGTAAATAACTTGTCTGCATAATATTAAAGTTTGCTCAAAGACTGAGAGTGTTTTAATATAAAGATATGAAGAGCATGCCTTGAAATATGGTAGCAGTGATGACTAAATCCTAGAGAGAACAATCAGTGAGTAGAACTTAAAAGTAAGGGGGGGGACTACCTACAGGAAAAGAAACAGAAAAAATGAAGGATTCGAGATAGGGTTGTGCATTTCATAGAATCATAGAGTTGGAAGATACCTCCAGGGTCATCTGGTTCAACCCCCTGCACAATGCAGGAATCTACCCAAGCCAAAAATCTCCCCCCCCCCCCCAAAAAAAGTATTAGTATTTTTGCTTTCCAAATGTACCTGGATTTTCTCAAGAAAACTGAAAAAAAACCTGGCTATATTCAGGAATTACCAGTAGATTTAAAAACTGCAAGAGGCAGGAGCAGATTGCTCCCACCTCAGCTGTTTGTTGGACTTCTGAAGTCCCTTTAAACTTTAAAGAGGCTGCAGAAGACAGCCTCTGACAGCTTGGTTTGGGGCTGACTGGCTTCTCCTGTACCCCAGTATAAACCGGACTGCAAGAGAAATCATTCCAAGATCAGCCTCTGCTGGGACTGGCTCCTCTTTCAGCTCTGTTTAAACCAAGCTACAAGAGAGCTCCTGAACCTTTCTGACAGTTCCACTCCTTCTTCCCACCTTGTCCATTGAATAGTAGGTGCAGCTACATAACAATCCCTGGATGAGCTCCACCACCTTTTTTTTCTACAATACAACCCCTGGTGATGCAGTTATAATTCACTTCTCCTGGTTACAGGGTATCCAGTTCTTTCCCTTCTCTGGCATCCCTCCCTCTCCAGGCCTGCCTGATTATGGCCTTTAAAGTCCTCCCTCAGCCTCTTGTTCCCTCTCTTTTCAAAACCCAATCTGGCTCACACTTGCCTAAAGACAACTCTTCTGCAACCCAGCTGGTTGAGGCCATAATGCATCCCTGACCAACTGTGTGCATATCAGGCTAAACTCACCCTACTGGCAAGTGCCTTCTCACTATTCCCTTCTGATATCTACCCATATGTCCAGGCCACTATCCCCGCCCCACCCATGCCTTTGCCTGCCCTTGTCTCCCTTTCTGCCCCTTGGAGGCCTTCCTGTGACACCCAATTTATTGAAAGAAATTCTACAAATGTAGCAAATAGAACCACTTTGCATCCAAGTTTCTCTCCAAACAGAACAAGTCCATATCTAGAACGCATACGGTGAATACGGTAAGTGATAGTGAATGTGAAGATGTGTTGGATAGCAGGTCAAGTAATAAATACAGTACAGGAAAATCTAACAGAGTATTAGAAACACTTGTGTACAGCCATAGTTCTGGGGGATAAAATGATAAAATTTCAATTAGATTGTGATGCCAGTTGCAAAATTATCCTGAGCCACCTATTGAGTTCCAGCATTTCTCTGGAAGAAACCAACCAGATTTTAACAATATATAAACACACTAGATTGAAGCAAGTGAGAAAATGTAAACTCAAAATTACTAACCCAAGAATAGGCACGATTGTGGTTGTACAGGATCAGACAGCAATCCCACTGTTAGGCAGTAAAGCAGTACAAGCTATGAATCTGATAAAGATACAGTACCATAACATATTAAAAGCGAACAGTGGAGTGACAATAGATTGAGCAAAACAAGGAATATGGAGATAGCATTCAAAAGCATTCAGTGATGTGTTCAAGGGAGATGGACAACTTGAAGGTTTTTATAAAATAGAGACTGACAGCAAGGTAAAGCCCATTAAGTTACCAAAGATAAAAGTACCAGTGGCTTTAGTACAACCTTTGAAAGATGAACTGAAAAGTTTACAATGGCAGGGAATAATGCAACCACTACAGAAGAGCACAGATTGGATAAGCAGTGTGGTATATCTTCAGATTGCATAAATCTTTTGCCTTTTATTTATTTATTTTATTGGATTTATATCCCACCCTCCCCACTGAAGCAGGCTCAGGGCAGTTCACAATAGTAAAAACATGTACAAATGTTAAACATCAACTAATTAAAACCTTAAACAAAATAACAATTAAAACATTTTAAAACAATTTGGTGCTAATAATACATTCCAGTAGTTTCAGTTTCAGTCTTCTTGAGCATCCTCATATGTGGCTATCGATTAAAAGCAAGTTGAAATAAAGTTGTCTTGCAAGCCCTGTGGAACTGAATGAGGTTCCACAAGGCTCTTGCTTCTTCCGGCAGTTGATTCCACCAATAGGGGGCCGCTATAGAGAAGGCTCTCTCTCTAGTGATCTTCAATCTTGCCTCCCTCGGCCCAGGGATTGATAACAGGTTCCGTGTTCCCATATGTTCCTGAGTACCCTCTGGGGAACATATGGGAAGAGACGGTTCCTAAGGTAGACAGGTCCTCAGCCATATAGGGCTTTAAAGGTAATAACCAGCACCTTGTAGCGAATCCGGTACACTATCGGCAGCCAGTGCAGTTCCCACAAGCCAGGCTGTATGTGCTCCCGCATGGGGAGACCCAATAACAGCCTAGCTGCTGCATTTTGCACCAGCTACAGTCTCCGGATTTGGGACAAGGGCAGCCCCATGTAGAGGGCGTTACAGTAATCCAATCTCGAGGTGACCGTAACGTGGATCACAGTTGTCAGGTTGCTGCAGTCAAGGAAAGGGACCAACTGCCTTGCCCTCCTAAGATGGAAAAAGGCAGATTTGGCAGTGGCTGCTATCTGGGCCTCCACTGTCAATGAAGGTTCTAGTAGCACCCCTAAGCTTCTGACCTTAAGCACCATTGCAAGTGGCACACCATTAAAAGCTGGTAGGGGGATTCCCCTTCCAAGGCCGCCGCAGCTCAGGCAAAGAACCTCTGTCTTTGTCAGATTCAACTTCAATTGACTCAGCTTAAGCCACCCTGCCACGCCCTTCAGTGCCAGATCCAGATTTTCTGGGGTACAGGCAGACCGGCCATCCATCAGTAGATAGAGCTGGGTATCATCAGCATACTGATGGCAACCCAACCCATACCTCCTGACAATCTGGGGAAGGGGGTGCATATAGATGTTAAACAGCATCGCGGAGAGCACCGCCCCTTGAGGCACACCACAATTAAATGGGTATCCCGGGGACGACTGTCCCCCGATCGCCACCCTTTGTACCTGACCATGGAGAAAAGAGGAGAGTCATTGTAAGGCCAACCCCTGAATCCATGCGTCAGCAAGGCGGTGAATCAGCAACTGATGGTCCACCGTGTCGAATGCAACCGACAGGTCCAACAACATCAGTATCGCTGAACTTCCTTGGTCCAGATGCCACTGGAGATCATCCACCAGAGTGACCAGTACTGTCTCCACCCCATGATCTGGGCGATAGCTGGACCGATGAGGATCCAGGATGGAAGCGTCCTCCAGAAAACTCTGTAACTATAGCACTACTGCCCTCTCAATAATTTTGCCCCAAAAGGGCAAATTCGAAACCGGCCGATAGTGTGCCAATTCTTCTGGATGCTGTCATTGTGCTGCACACACTTAGCATGCACAAGAAGCTTCTGCTGCCAGCAGTTAGGTAAGACCTGGCATCCCTAGATCTAGACATGCTAGATATGAGTCTGCCACCACAACTTTTTCTTTTTCTTTTCTTAGGAGTTTTTTTGTTGTAAGCATTGTGTGTGCATGTGTGTGTGTGCGCACACACATGCATACCTGGAACTCATGGTTGACTTCAGGCAATATTCAGAGAGGTGGCTTGCTATTGCCTGCCTCTGTGTCCTGACCCTGGTATTCCTCAGAGGCCTCCCATCCCATACTTGCCAGGGTCTGCCCTGCTTAGATACCAAAATCTGACATGATCAGACTTGCCTGGGCTATCTAAGTCAGGGCTTTTATTAAGAGTTCATTTGCTGTTTTTTTTACTGTTGACTTAGCTTTCTATTAATGTTTCTTTAGTCTGATGGTCTTCCAAAGATGTGCACATCACATTGCTCCAGGAAAGTTTCAATTGCTCATTTATTCCTGGCCAATAAATGGTTTCCCTGGTCCATTGAAGAAATTGCAAAGACTTTGGACCCGTGCATATCTGTAATTTACCGGATGGCTTTCTCATCACCACCATACTGGTTATCGTCTCCATGGAAATCTTTAGTCATTTGGGGTTAGAATTAATTGATATTGGAATTAATTGGTCATCGATTGGATGTGTTATTGGCTAATTGATTAAGGTGTATTAATGATGGGGAGGGGTTTTTAAAATCAATTAAGGAATTTGATCAAAATTTAACAAGTGTGAATTCAGGAAACTAAGTTAAACTTCTCATTTATAGCAATTATTAGGGCATTTAGTCTTGCAAGAGTAAAAGCAAACCTATGAGAAAGGATGGTAAGATAAATATGCAGGAAGAGCTAATGATAGAGGAATTCCTAGCGCTGAAGGGGAACATACTTGCCTAGTACATGTGGATGTATTGACCCTGTCCCAATTGGACACCTTCAATCTAACTTGCCTCTATGCCTCTTGTTGGGTTATATTCTTACACATCAAAAGAAGGAGGCCAAGGAGTTCCAGTTTCTTATCTATCCATCTTGACTTAGTATTTCTATATTTATCCTCCTTCAGTAGATGTATATAGTAACTTTATTCAGGAGAAATGAATAAAGGAATACAAGGCCTACCAGAGTCCTTCATGGTAGTTCCTCTAGGCAGTTTATCCAAAGCCCTGAATAAAAACCTGGATTGGAACTATCCCAGATTGTAGTATCCTGGAACTAATATAAAACATAAAATGAATTGCTGCACATTACACTGTCCATTGTGGATCAGCATGGAATTAGTTGGTCTGGAGTTTTATCTCTGATTGGCTACTGTTGGGGATTCTTTTTCACTGTCTTGATACTGTTAATTGAGTTTGATGTTATATAAATAGGCTGTCATGTGATGTTATGACATCAATGGTATTAGAAGGGAGATACAAGAAGATCTCATATCCTGAAAGGATCTGTCCCTGCTCCCTTGGTAAAGTGGAAATGTTGGAACGTGTCTTTATCGGCTTTCCTTTTATAAATAAATCAGAGATAAGACAATCCTTCCTTTCGTGGGTGAACTAGTAGTGCTGACAGATAGGGCATGTTTTGATAAACTACTGTCTGTCTGTCTGTCCTTGAAATATGACTGGTGTATTTTATTTATTTATTTATTTACATTAAAGTTTTATCCTGCCCTCTCCGCAAGCAGACTCAGGGCAGCTCACAATATTCGTTTACATGATTTAAAACAATAAGTCAATAAAATCTATAAAACATTAATACAATTAAAATTTAAAAACTATTTCACAGTGCTGTACCATTACTATGTTGGCGGTTCTGTTTTTCAGACGGTTGGTCACCGGAAACTCTGATGTCCGGTGGCAGCTCTCTCTCAGTTTAAGCATCGAAGGCCCTGCGGAATGTAGGAAAGTCCAGCAGGGCCCTTATGGCCTCCGGGAGAAATATGAAATATGATCTTTGTATTTTAATGATGTCATGCTTTTCACTATTATATTATGTTTCTCTCTTGCATGCTTGAATATTGTCATTGACCATAATAAATAAACTAAAAGATAAAAAGATAGGCCTAGTCTTTGGAATGGTTAGGTCATTAGGGGTGCAGGAATTAAGAAAAGTTTTCTGACATATATATAATTGATGAACACTCTGGGGCATCTTAGATCCTTTCCTAAAACAACATATCATTTGCTGGAGCAGCAGGGTTGATGGTGAAGTTAAGTCCTTCAGTGCTGAGCAGCATCAGCCAAACAGTTGCTGAAGCAACACACAGGTGGGGCATATTCTGTAATATCTTCTTTCATGTGTAGGATTAGGATACTAAGTCAGGTTTCTACTCTCAGGTTCATACTAGGGGTGTGCAAAAAACCCCCCACCCTAATCAGATCAGAATTAATCTGATTCGGAAGTATACGGGGCCAAAATATTCAGAATACCGTATATTTCTGAATACTGGAACTCGGAATAGCCGTATATACAGGAGATATACGGCTATTTCCGAATATATGGCCCCATTATACCCTATGGGCCATTGAAATCAATGGCAAAATAGGGAATATTGGAAGCCACCTGGAAGGGGGGGGGTTAAGGGAGAGCCCCCAAATTTGCAGGAGACCTGCAGGGGACACTCCCCAAGGAACCCCCCAAGTCCCAAAAAGATTGGGCCAGGGGTTCCCATTTCAGGGGCACCCAAAAGGCCCATTGCCACCAATGCTGGGGAAAGCCCAATTAGCCACTTCCTCCACTATAATTGCTGTGGGGAAAGTGGCTCTGGCCAGAGGGGGCTTTGAGGGAGAGGCCCAAAAACTGCAGGGCAGCTTCAGGGGACTCCCCCGCATGCAACTCCCCTGGCCCGAAAAGACTGCACCCATCTGTGGGCACCCCAAAAAGAACACTGTTCCCAATGGTGAGAAAAAACCAACTGTAATTATTGTGGGAAAAGTGGCTCTGGGGAGCAGGGGATTTTGAGGAGAGCCCCTCCAAAATGTTGTGCAGCTTCAGGGCACTGTCCCACACAAACCCGCAAGGTAAAAAAAAAAATTGGATTGGGGGTCCAATTCCTGGGGCACGCTAAGCCAAATCTAACTTCACACCAGAGAATCTCTATAGGACCCAAATGCACTACACCCATCTATCTACTCTATGAACCCTGCTGGACTGGAACCAATATAAACCCAGTTGCCAACGTTATTGCCACACAAAACACAATCTGCTCAAGGTCTGCTCTGCAGACCTGGCTGCAGAAAACCCAGATGCCAGCTCTCCAGGCCTGCCCCAAACAACGTGGGGAGAGCAGGCCAAGCACAGAAGGCATGCTAGTTCTGGGTCTCTCACCCAGATGCCAGCTTCCCTACTACAGAATATGCAATCTACAGATGCCATATCTCCAGCCCTGCCCCACACAACTCTCAAACAAGAGAAGCTGTGGACTATACCTGGCTCCACATCATTCTGTATCTGACACAAAGCAAGAAGCAGGTATAAGAAAAGGCCTGCATGGTTAACAAACATAGTAATGGAAGCTGTAAAAGGTAAGAAGGACTCCTTTAAGTGGTGGAAAGTTAGTCCATGTGAGATTAATAAAATAGAACACAGGCTGTGGCAAATCAAATGCAAGACTGTGATCAGGGAGGCAAAAAGGGACTATGAAGAGCATATTGCAAAAAACATAAAGACCAACAATAAAAATGTCTTCAAATATATTAGAAGCAGGAAACCAGCCAGGGAGGCAGTGGGGCCCTTGGCTGACCAAGGGGTAAAAGGATTACTGAAGGAGGATAGGGAAATTGCTGAGAAGCTGAATGCATTTTTTGCCTCCATCTTCACTGTGGAAGATGAGAAGTGTTTGTCCGCTCCAGAACCACTTATTTTGGAAGGGGTGTTGAAAGACCTGAGTCAGATTGAGGTGACAAGAGAGGAGGTCCTACAACAGATAGACGAATTAAAAACTAATAAGTCACCAGGTCCGGATGGCATACATCCAAAAGTTCTGAAAGAACTCAAAGTTGAACTTGTGGATCTTCTGACAAAAATCTGTAATCTTTCATTGAAATCTGCCTCCGTTCCTGAGGACTGGAAGGTAGCAAATGTCACCCCCATCTTTAAAAAGGGTTCCAGAGGAGATCCGGGAAATTACAGGGCAGTCAGTCTGACTTCAATACCGGGAAAGTTGGTAGAAGCCATTATTAAGGACAGAATGAGTAGGCACATTGATGAACATGAGTTATTGAGGAAGACTCAGCATGGGTTCTGTAAGGGAAGATCTTGCCTCACTAACCTGTTACATTTCTTTGAGGGGGTGAACAAACATGTGGACAAAGGAGACCCAATAAATGTTGTTTACCTTGACTTCCAGAAAGCTTTTGATAAAGTTCCTCATCAAAGGCTCTTTAGAAAGCTTGAGAGTCATGGAGTAAAAGGACAGGTCCTCTTGTGCATCAAAAACTGGCTGAGTAATAGGAAGCAGAGAGTGAGTATAAATGGGCAGTCTTCGCAGTGGAGGATGGTAAGCAGTGGGGTGCCACAGGGCTTGGTACTGGGTCCCATATTCTTTAACTTGATTTAGAGTTGGGAGTGAGCAGTGAAGTGGCCAAGTTTGCGGATGACACTAAATTGTTCAGGGTGGTGAGAGCCAGAGAGGATTGTGAGGAACTCCAAAGGGATCTGTTGAGGCTGAGTGAGTGGGCGTCAACGTGGCAGATGCGGTTCAATGTGGCCAAGTGCAAAGTAATGCACACTGGGGCCAAGAATCCCAGCTACAAATACAAGTTGATGGGGTGTGAACTGGCAGAGACTGACCAAGAGAGAGATCTTGGGGTCGTGGTAGATAACTCACTGAAAATGTCAAGACAGTGTGCGTTTGCAATAAAAAAGGCCAACACCATGCTGGGAATTATTAGGAAGGGAATTGAAAACAAATCAGCCAGTATCATAATGCCCCAGTATAAATCGATGGTGCGGTCTCATTTGGAGTACTGTTGCAGTTCTGGTTGCCGCACCTCAAAAAGGATACTATAGCATTGGAGAAAGTCCAGAAAAGGGCAACTAGAATGATTAAAGGGCTGGAAAGTAGAGAAAGAAGTACTTTTCTTCCTTTCTCACAATACAAGAACTCGTGGGCATTCGATGAAATTGCTGAGCAGACAGTTTAAAATGGACAAAAGGAAGTACTTCTTCACCCAAAGGGTGATTAACATGTGGAATTCACTGCCACAGAAGGTGGTGGCCGCCACAAGCATAGCCACCTTCAAGAGGGGGTTAGATAAAAATATGGAGCAGAGGTCCATCAGTGGCTATTAGCCACAGTGAAGAAGAAGAAGAAGATATTGGATTTATATCCCGCCCTCTCCTCCAAAGAGTCTCAGAGCGGCTCACAATCTCCTTTACCTTCCTCCCCCACAACAGGCACCCTGTGAGGTGGGTGGGGCTGGAGAGGGCTCTCACAGCAGCTGCCCTTTCAAGGACAACCTCTGCCAGAGCTATGGCTGACACAAGGCCATTCCAGCAGGTGCAAGCGGAGGAGTGGGGAATCAAACTTGGTTCTCCCAGATAAGAGTTCGCACACTTAACCACTTCACCAAACTGGCTCTCTCCCCATCCCCCCGTGTGTGTGTGTGTGTGTGTGTGTGTGTGTGTGTATATATTGGCCACTGTGTGACACAGAGTGTTGGACTGGATAGGCCATTGGCCTGATCTAACATGGCTTCTTTTATGTTATGTTCTTCTCTGTGTATCTCTCCCACATGAAGCATCCACTGAGGGAGCTCTGTGTGAGAGAGAGGGGGAGAGAGAGCAAAGAGGCAGGAAACAGGATGCAGAATGCAAAGAACCACAGAGGGAGCTGGGAAAAAGCAAGCTATAGTGCAGCTGTAGCAGCAGCTCTGGAGAAAGAAGTTGCTCAGGAGATGGATCTGAGCCCTGTGTGGGCTGGATCCAGCCTGTGGGCCATATGTTTGATGCCCCTGACATAAAATCTATAAAATATACATGCAGCTTTGGATTAGCACAGCTGGTGATAGTTTTCGCTAAGTTTGGAGCCAAGAAGGAGTTGCCCCAAATCTTCATACCAGGGGGCTGCTTTGGTTAACAATCTGCTCTTAAATATTTATTTATTTACTTTGATTTATCTATCCCGCCCTTTCCGCAAAGCAAGCTCAGGGTGGGTTCCATAAAAACAAACAAACATTAAAACATCACTAAAATTTACAGTATAAAACAGCTAAAATACTATTTTAAAGGACTGCCCAATAATTGGATTAATAGTTTGATGACACACATGGCTTTTTTTTAGCAGGAATACACAGGAACACAGTTCCAGCTGGCTTAATGCCAGTGGGTGTGGCCTAATATGCAAATATATTCCTGCTGGGCTTTTTCTACAAAAAAAGCCCTATGTGAAACAATGGTGATGTCAAGGAGTGTGACCTAATATGCAAATGAGTTCCTGATGGACTTTTTCTACAAAGGAAGCCCTGATGACACATATCAGCCTCTTGATTTAACTAAACCAAGTTCATCCCAGAGATTTTAGTTTCATGTCCTCATTTGTGGGAGTGCTATAACAAAAAGTAAGCTTACTGCCCCGAAGCACAGTGAACATTTTTACCCCCAGGGTCAAACAGATATCAGACAAAAACCAACAAGCAGATCCACATATCCCTCCATCGTACTCATGCCCTTGCTAATACTTGGATGGGAAATCACCAAAGAAGTCCAGTGTTGTTACACAGAGGCAGGCAATGGCAAACCACCTCTGAAGATCTCTGGTCTTGAAAACCTCTGGGGTTGCCATAAATTGGCTGCAACTTGATGCCAGTTTACACACACATATGCACATGCTAGGGTTTCCAGGTCTATGTTGGAAAATATCTGGAGACTTTCGGGGTAGATCTGGGAGAGGGCAGGGCTTGCAGAGGGAAGGGGCCTCAGCATGGTGTAGTACCACAAAGTCCACTCTTCAAAGCAGCCACTTTCTACTCTAACACAGTAGCAACAGGGGGCCGATAATTTAATTGACTAAACAGAGCTATTTCATTTCATGTCATTTCCCTGATACAAAGAATACCCTCCCTTCCGAAGTTGCTATTAATTTTGAAGGAACCTATATGATGCCTGTCTTTTTCACTCTGGCAGGACTTCTAGAAGCTTGGGGGGAGGATTTAAGCTGTAAGGTTACATAGGGTTTAAAAGAGAGAGAGTTTAAAAACTCTTATCTGCTCTGTTGCTTCCCCCCCCCTCACAAATTCCCTCCCTTGTGTCTTCATAGCCTCTGTGAAACAAAGACTTCAGCAGATCCAGTTACAGATCTCCTTTATCAGATTGGTTTGGTCCCCATACAAGAGAAAAGGGACAAAATCACCTTGCATTGTGTACTGGAGGTGTACTGGCGAATTTTGTAGTGCCCTCTTCTAGAGGAATGGGTTTCAGAGGGAGTTCAGTGAGGAGCACAAACTTGTTTGCAAGAAGGAAAGAGACATTGGGAAAAGCAATTTCAGCTGAAAGTCGATGAAAACCAGGGAGGGGGAGAATGTGCCTGTGGAAAGCAGTGAAGACAATATTCTGTGCTGAAGCCTTTATTTTCTACCTAGTTTATTTTAAATGCACTGAAATTAACATGGCAGTATTTGTGGTCATGCACCAGCATTACAGTTTAAATCTGTGAAGCAGTCAGATAACAGGGATGGTCGACTGAATACATAGGCCGAAGCTGCAAACTAGCCTTGAGGGAAGAAAAAGACTTAGCATCTTTTGTGCAACCAATTTACATTATAAAGTTTAACTATTGTTACTGTTGTTATTTCCCATTTATATACTACCTTTCTGCCAAGATATTCAAAATAGTTTATAATTTTAAATATTAAAAGACAAAGCAGTACAGCAACATTAAATTCTGGAGCTGATACCCTGAACTCTCTGGTTCTCCTGAGAAGTAACTTTTTTGCAGAGCACAAAACTGTAATTGTTCTTCATCTCAATTAATAAAAGTGATCCCAAATAATAAAAGTTCAGATCATAGATAAATATAGAACTGACCACTGCGTGTACTTTTGCATGAGCTGATCCCTCCATCTACCTCCTAACAAACAACTCAAAAGGCTGCCAAACAGATACCTGTTCTACATATGTACTTTACCTTGAGTGTACAATCATGTTACATTTCTAAATTTTCATTCTACAATTCGTTTTTTCCATGTCAGGTCTATGTTGGACTTTCATTAATTTTTTTGAGTCTTTGAGCACTTATAAGGCAATTTTATTTTCAAGCCAATTGCAAGTCAGTTTGATTTCATGTGGGAAATGCTTGAATCATTATTTTTCTACACCCCTTTGAACATCCTTCTCTGCATCCATGCCTCCTTCTACCTTTTCTATCCCCCTTCTGATTCAGCCCGTCCTCTCTGGTGCACAGTGTATATCTGTTACAATGGTATTTGTGAATTTCCTGCATTGTGCAGGGGGTTGGACTAGATGACCCTGGAGGTAACTTCCCTATGTTTCATCCTATATCTCTTCTAGATTAACATGGAAGTAACATAGTGGTGGGGAAAACAAGGCCTTTGCCTATGTGGTGGAGAAAATGAAATCTCTCTGTCTCCATTACAAAGAGAGATAAAGTCACATTGGTGTGGATGGAAAATTCTGTGTTGTTAGCAATGTACTTTGCAGTGGGATGTTCTAGTCTTTCTTAGCTATCTACCTTGTAACAAGACATACTTAAACAGAATATAATAATAATAATTTTATTTGTATCCCGCCCTCCCCGCCTAGGCGGCTCAGGGCGGCTAACAGCATTTTATACATTTACATTAATAGATAAAAACTTTAAATTTAACAATTAAAAAGTTAAACATATAAAAACCAGTTAGTAGATTTAAAATACATAATTTAAGTTAATTTAAATTTATCTGGCAGTAGTAGTGGTTAGTTCTGTGACGCTGATTCTGCCAGTTTAAACAGAAGGCAACTGCTAGACCAGATCAAACCATTTTAGCTGTACTTCCATACCACAAGAGGATATCTAGAATTCTACTATGTAAGACTACTTTACATATGCTCTGAAAGACCCATGCAAGGGGTCTATATAAGTTTGTATCTATAGTCATCATGTGTATCTGAGCACTAATAAAGCTTCCTTTATTTTCTATATGCCTGACTCCTGAATTTTTGCATCAGTAGTCAGTACTGGGGCTCTGATAGGATGTCAAGCCTTTCCTCCACCAGTTCCTCCTGCTGATGCCTGAGGTACTGGAGGGAAGCAAAGGTAATTAATGGGAGACCTCCTGCTATATTAAGGGGCCTCATAACCTTCCTCTACCTGCATTTCCAAAGTTTCCCAACCCAGTGTTGGCAAACCTATCCAACCCCCCAATCTTCTCCCTCTATTCCAGCATGGCTGAAACACAGGAGAAACTTGGGATGGGCAGAACAGGAGCAATGAGCTTCTTTCCCACTCTGCTCTAAACTGTCAGCTTGGGGTGCGCAGAAAATAAGCAGATAACTCTGGTTCTCTACAGTCACTCTACAGTCACCATCTCCCAACACACACACTTTTAGTCTGGGCTGAAAACAAAAACAGCAGATTGATCCTGTTGTCTACAGCCCAAGCATTGGATTTGGAAGGAGATGAAAGAAGTGTTTTTTCTCCTCTGCTGTTGAAACTGACAGAATGTGCTGACAGGCTGGACTACAGCAGAACAGGAGCCATCTTATACTCTATTAGCCAAGTCAGACAAATCTTTGGATACTTAAATCCAGTGACTAGAGTTGGGCAAGTCAAATCTTTCCACAAACCTGAAGAGGACCCCGGGTTCGCAGAAAAAAATCTGAAATTTCAAAAAAATGCATTGGGTGGTTTTGAAAAAAATCTGAAAAGGAGCACCTGTAACTTTAAGCAATAGTCTCCTTTTGTGGCTGTTGCTTGGCAACCACAGAGTCCAAGCTTGGTTCTGTCAGTAAAAGGCAAGGAGAAGGGATCAGGGCCCTTCCCTGGCCTATTTTGGTCTTTGAGGGAGGACTCATTGGGTTCAGGCCTGGCTAGATTTCTAAGCTGTAAACTTCCTGGAGATTATTGTTGCCCTGAGCCTGCTTGTGGGATAGGGCAGGATATAAATAGAAAAATTAAATTAAATTAAATTTTGTGGTAGAGTCCATGGAGGGCAAGTTGCAGGGAGGGGAGAAACCTCAGTTGAGTATAGTGCCATAGAGTCCTCCCTCCAAAGCAGTTATTTTCTCCAGGGGGGACAGATCTCTGCCATCTGGAGTTCAGTTGTAATTCTGGGAAATCTCCAGGTCCTACTTGGAGGTTGGCAGCCCAAGCCCTGGCAGTAACATGAGTGACTTGATACCACCTGACTTGTATTACTCAACTAGGCCTGGCCATTTCCTACTCTTCCACTCCAGCAACCCTCGGAAGCCTATGTAATACAGCAGTTAGAACTTCAGAGTAGGATCTGTGAGAGTAAGTTCCTCATCTTGTTGTGGAAGCTCACTGGGTGATTATGGACCGGTTACAAACTTTCAGCCAAACTTACATCATAGGGTTGTTCAGTGGATAAAAAAGGAGAGAATAATATGAGCTGCTTTGGTCCCCACTGTAGAGAAAGATGGGGTATAAATTTTGTAAATAGTATAGCTGAAGATGGGAAACAGATAAAGGTAGGTTGAGCCAAAGGTAGGTGGGTAGCCAAGAATAAGGCAAGGAAGGGGGAGAGGATATGAGGGTTGCCAGAAGGACAGAAATAGGAAATAGAATGGCTAGGGGAACATAGGGGAAAGTGAAGTGCCACCCAGCAAGTCTCTGAGGGTTCCCACCATGGAAGTGGTCGTGGTCTAGGGTTGCCAACCATCAGATGGTGCCTGGAGTTCTCCCAGGATTACACCTGATTTCTAGGCAACATAAATCAGTTTACCTGGAGAAAATGGCCACTTTGGAAGGTGGATTCTATGGCATTATTCTGCATAGAAGTCCCTCCCTACCCCAAATCCCACCCCAAATCCTACCCTCCTCAGGCTCCACTCACAAAATCACCAGGTATCACCCTAGCCTGGCCCAGTGGACAGCACCACACAACTGGGGCACCGTTTTCTTAGGTAGAAGCTGTGTGGGGTGGGGAGTGAGAGGGAAAGCTGAAGACAGAGGGGCAGTTAAAAGAAGATTGGCTGTTGGGTGAAAGCAGATAGTGTTGCCAACTCCAGATTAGGAAATGCCTGGAAATTTGGGAATGGAGCCTAGGGAGGGTGAGGTTTGTAAAGGGGAGAGATCTTAGATGGATATTATGTCATAGAATCCAATCTCCTAAGCAGCCATTTCCCCCAGGTGGGGGCTGAAGATCACCCAAAATTGCAACTGGACTCCAGATGACAGAGATTACTGCCCTTGGAGAAAATGGCTGCTTTGGAGTGTGGACACTACAGCATTATACCCTTCTGAGGTCACTTCCCTCCCCAAACTTGCCCTCCCAAGGGTCCACCTCCAAATCTCCAGGAATTTCCTAACCTGGTGCTGATCCCTTCAATCATCTGAATTTTTCTCCAGATCCCCACCCAGCTAAATTTCCCCAACAGGAGAACAGAAGATGACTTCCAGCTCATCCCTCATCATATGGCAGTGAGGTTCTCATGGTTGCAAAGGGTTTATTCCTGTGAATAAATGCAAATAGGCTGCAAATGACTGAACAAATGAACCAGCTGCCTGATCACCACTAGTGAACTAGCAAGTATTCAAACATCCATAGTTGAGAGACAACTTCTCATCTTCCTCCCCAGTTTCTGCCTGCCTGTGGATGGCCTCTTCACACATTATGTGTCTGCATCATCACCCTGTGTTAGATGTAGCATTATCTAGCATACATGGGAGACTTAAGACCAGGACCTCCAAGGTAGCCTTCTCAGAAGTGCTACCTGTTCCATGTGCAGGGCTGGAGAGACAGGCACAAATTAGAAGTCTCAATGTGTGGCTGAGATGATGGTGTAAGGAGGAAGGGTTTAAGTTTGTTAGGCACTGGGATGCTTTCTGGAACAAGCGGGAGCTGTACAAAAGAGACAGTCTCCACTTGTCCGCAGGTGGAACCAGGCTGCTGGCACTTAAAATCAAAAAGATGGCAGAGCAGACTAAATCTTGGGGGAAAGCCGACAGGAGATGAAATATCTCTGGTTCGGGAGGACTCATCTCAAAGAGATGAAAGGTTAGCTGTTACTTTTCTACTGGGTAATGCATCAGAGTTGTCCACTGAGATGGTGACAAACAGTATGGACTGTCTGCCAAAGTCTCGAGGCGGCAGGAGGAAGGTTGTGGGCCTAGCTTGCCTGGGAAATTATAGATGTTTGTATACAAATGCTAGAAGTGTTCGAAGCAAAATTGGTGAGTTGGAATGTTTAGTGTTGGGAGAAAACACAGACATTGTGGGAATTTCAGAAACTTGGTGGAATGAGGAGAATCAGCGGGACACGGTGATTCCTGGATATAAGTCATATCAGAAGGATAGGGAGGGAAGGGTTGGAGGTGGGGTGGCTCTGTATGTCAGAGAGGGTATATGGTCCAGTAAGACTGAGGTCAGAGAATTAGATTCCCTTCTAGAAATACTTTGGGTTGAAATAGAGGGCCCCAAAGGAAATTTAACTATGGGAGTTCATTATCGCCCACCAAATCAAAAGATAGAGGATGATTATAATATGATGGAAGGATTCAAGATAGCGGCTAAACGTAAAAACTGTGTCGTAATAGTTGATTTTAACTACCTGCAGACTGATTGGGTCAATATGTGTTCTGGTCGAGAGAAAGATATTTTGTTTCTTGATGCTCTCAATGACTGTGCTATGGAGCAGATGGTCTCAGAACCTACCAGGGGTGGGGAAATCCTGCATTTGGTCCTAAGTAATGCCCAAGACTTGGTGAGAGATTTAAAAGTGATCGCACCACTTGGGAACAGTGACCATAATGTTATTGATATCACCATTTGTATAAATAGAGAGTTGCCCCAAAAGACCAGCACAACCATGTTTAACTTTAAAAGGGGTAAATTCTCTGAGATGAGGAGGCATGTGAAGAGGAAACTGAAAGGAAAGGTAAATACAGTCAAAACCCTTGGGGAGGTTTGGAGGCTATTTAAAACTACAAACCTAGAAGCTCAGATAAAATATATACCACAAGTTAGGAAAGGCACAAACAGATATAAGGAAAGGCCTGCATGATTAACAAACAAAGTAATAGAAGCTGTAAAAGGTAAGAAGGATTCCTTTAAGTGGTGGAAAGCTAGTCGAAATGAGATTAATAAAAGGGAACACAGGCTGTGGCAAATCAAATGCAAGACTGTGATCAGGCAGGCAAAAAGGGACTATGAAGAGCATATTGCAAAAAACATAAAGACCAACAATAAAAATGTCTTCAAATATATTAGAAGCAGGAAACCAGCCAGGGAGACAGAGGGGCCCTTGGCTGACCAAGGGGTAAAAGGATTACTGAAGGAGTATAAGGAAATTGCTGAGAAGCTGAATGCATTTTTGGCCTCCATCTTCACTGTGGAAGATGAGAAGTGTTTGCCTGCTCCAGAACCACTTATTTTGGAAGGGGTGTTGAAAGACCTGAGTCAAATTGAGGTGACAAGAGAGGAGGTCCTACAACTGATAGACAAATTAAAAACTAATAAGTCACCAGGTCTGGATGGCATACATCCAAAAATTCTGAAAGAACTCAAAGTTGAACTTGTGGATCTTCTGACAAAAATCTGTGATCTTTCATTGAAATCTGCCTCCATTCCCGAGGACTGGAAGGTAGCAAATGTCACCCCCATCTTTAAAAAGGGTTCCAGAGGAGATCCGGGAAATTACAGGCCAGTCAGTCTGACTTCAATACCGCGAAAGTTGGTAGAAACCATTACCAAGGACAGAATGAGTAGGCACATTGATGAACACGAGTTATTAAGCATGGGTTCTGTAAGGGAAGATCTTGCCTCATTAACCTGTTACATTTCTTTGAGGGGGTGAACAAACATGTGAACAAAGGAGACCCAACAGGTGTTGTTTACCTTGACTTCCAGAAAGGTTTTGATAAAGTTCCTCATCAAAGGCTCCTTAGTAAGCTCGAGAGTCATGGAGTAAAAGGACAAGTCCTCTTGTGGATCAAAACCTGGCTAATTAATAGGAAGCAGAGAGTGAGAATAAATAGGCAGTCTTCTCAGTGGAGGACGGTAAGCAGGGGGGGGTGCCGCAGGGCTCAGTACTGGGTCCCATGCTCTTTAACTTGTTCATAAATGATTTGGAGTTGGGAGTAAGCAGTGAAGTGGCCAAGTTTGCAGATGACACTAAATTGTTCAGGGTGGTGAGAACCAGAGAGGATTGTGAGGCACTCCAAAGGGATCTGTTGAGGCTGGATGAGTGGGCGTCAACATGGCAGATGAGGTTCAATGTGGCCAAGTGCAAAGTAATGCACATTGGGGCCAAGAATCCCAGCTACAAATACCAGTTGATGGGGTGTGAACTGGCAGAGACTGACCAAGACAGAGATCTTGGGGTCATGGTAGATAACTCACTGAAAATGTCATATGTGTGTGATTGCAATAAAAAAGGCCAACGCCATGCTGGCCTTTATTAGGAAGGGAATTGAAAACAAATCATCCAGTATCATAATGCCCCTGTATAAATCGATGGTGCGGTCTCATTTGTAATACTGTGTACAATTCTGGTCACCGCACCTCAAAAAGGATATTATAGCATTGGAAAAAGTGCAGAAAAGGGCAACTAGAATGATTAAAGGGTTGGAACACTTTCCCTATGAAGAAATGTTAAAACGCTTGGGGCTCTTTAGCTTGGAGAAACATTGACGGCGGAGTGACATGATAGAGGTTTACAAGATTATGCATGGGATGGAGAAAGTAGAGAAAGAAGTACTTTTCTCCCTTTCTCACAATACAAGAACTCGTGGGCATTTGATGAAATTGCTGAGCAGTCGGGTTAAAATGGATAAAAGGAAGTACTTCTTCACCCATAGGGTGATTAACATGTGGAATTCACTGCCACAGGAGGTGGTGGCGGCTGCAAGCACAGCCACCTTCAAGAGGGGGTTAGATAAAAATATGGAGCAGAGGTCCAACAGTGGCTATTAGCCACAGTGTGTGTGTGTATTTATATTTGGCCACTGTGTGTCTCAGAGTGTTGGACTGGATGGGCCATTGGCCTGATCCAACATGGCTTCTCTTATGTTCTGGGTTCTCCTCAATTCCTGCGCATACACTACTCATTTAGTATCAGGACTGTGCTGCACATGGAGGAGGCTATAGCCTTCCCCTTCTGTGCCATTTCCCTAGCCTAAAACAGTCCTGGGGGATGGGATGCCATTGCATTTCTGGTCTGTGAATTCTAAAGTGTATGATTACATGCCTGTATATGCAGATAGAATGAAGTCCATGTCACAGATGATGTGTCTACATGGCTGCACGAAATCCCAAAGGCTTTTTCTACATGAAATCAGTTGTGAAGTGAGGATTCTCTGTGTGTCCATTCAATACAGTGTGCACATGCAGCTGGTTGTTGCATCGTGTACACACATGTAAAAGTGATTTCCTCACATAACCATGTGTGTGTGTGCTATTTTTTTTTGTAAACCTGTGTAAAGTTTTTTTTAAAAGGCTTGTGTGAACTGGCTCAGTACATTGCAACAAAGCAAAGAAACTAATGCTGCTTTTCAGGCTGAAGTTACCATATCTTAATTTGTGATTGAAAACCAGGATTCCATTACAGAACCAAGCAGGAGTTCTAAGGACACAAGAGGAACAAGACAAAAAAAAAAAAAAAACACAGAATGTGGCAGAGAATGAGTCATCCTGATGATGCACAAAGGTTCCTTATGTTCTTAGAGAAACAGGCATCTTTTCCCATACTTCAGAAGATGAGAAGCCATGTTAAATAACCTACAACTCATCTGTTCCTTTTCTCAGTGCATCTTAGACTGCCTTCAAAATGGGGGAAATTTAAAAGAACTATTTTTAATTATTTGCTCTATCTTTCTCTCTGGTGATGATGGTGATGGTGGAAAGTACTTTCAGTCACAGCTGACTTATGGCAACCCTGTAGGGTTTTTCAAGGCCAGAGATGTTCAGAGGTGGTTTGCCATTGCCTGTATCACATCCCTGGTATTCCTTGGAGGACTTTCATCGAAATACTAGCCAAGACTGATCCTCTTTAGCTTCTGAGATCTGACAACATCAAGCTATCCTGGGCTATCCAGGTCAGGGCATCTTTCTATCTAATTGGGCTTGTATGTGCTGGGGGGGAAAAGGGGACAAGCACCTTTCTTCAAATGAGATGGAGATCCTTCAAAAGTTGTGAAACAGAATAGTTATTTACTGAACCATCCCAAAGAATGAATTTAGTTTAATAATAATTTTAGTCAAATAATGCCTTTGTTTCTTCAATTTATATTTTATTTACAAAATTTATATAATAATTAAAATAACCCATTCCCACACATACCTCATTAAAAAGAACTTTTAATAGAGTTTTCTTTTTTTAAAAAGGCGATGCCTTATATCGGGGTGGGGAACCTCTGTCCCGAGGGTCGTATACGGCCCTCAAGGACACTTGGTGTGGCCTTTGGGGATTGCTGGGCTGAACCGAGCCATGTGGCAGCCTCCCTGGGGCCTGGCTGACCAGCAAGGATCAGGGCCCAGCCATACTGTACAGCAGCCTCCCCAGGGCCAGTCAGGGATCACAGGACCCAGATGTACTCCCTGGGGCCTGGCTGGCTCGCCAGAATTGCTGCAGGGCCTGGAAAAGTTACTGTCACAGTTCAGTTTGCACTTGATTATCCCAGATGGTGTGACCTAATATGTTAATGAGTGTGACCTAATATGCTAATATTAGGGGATGTGGTCTAATATGCTACTGAGTTCTTGCTGGGCTTTTTCTACAAAAAAGCCCTGGACCGATGCATTTGCCTAGGGTGATGGGCTGCATGTGTGTGTGTGTGCCAGATTAGGCTCTCCCCACATGACTTTAAATAGAAAAAACAATTTTTTGCATTAATTTTGCTGGCCTGAATCATTCTCCCTTGGTGGAGAACTGTTTTTTTTAACTTGATAATTTTTTATCGCCTGTGAATGATGTTATAAATATCCATATGACCCTTGGCAGAAAAAAGGTTCCCCACCCCTGCCTTATATATATTTCAGACAAGCCCATGCCTGTTTAACAGTTTCGCTGTCCCTAGAAGAAGGAGCACAGCACCAGTGAAGTTATGACCTTCCTATTCACGCTGCTGCTGCCTGGCTACAATATGGCATGTCTTGGAGCAGGACAGCAGAGACATGAGGGGGCCATGCTTGCATGGTAAGTGGAAGCCATACTCATCTTCTCTCCTGTGATGTGCCTTTCCTGTTTGGCAATCCACTCTGTAGCATCCCAAGCTTGGACAGTAAACTAGCCATGGGACAACCACAGACATTCTCTATCATAATGGAGCTGTCTCTCTCTCTCTCTCTCTCGGCTTGACTTCGCTAACGAAGATTTAAGAAGGGTGCAGTAGTCCACGTCTGCTGCAGGCTCGCTGGTGACTGACAAGACCAATGAGGGACAGGCAGATCCGGCCACAGTGACTGCAGGGAAAAGTCTGATTTGGGGTTGGTACTGTAGCAATGCGATCCTTCCTCAATCTCCTTTTGTCCTCAAGACCAGCTATGCGTGCGTTCTCAAAGGAAGAGACAGCCTGGTGGATGGTGTGCCTCCATGCTTTGCGATCTGAGGCTAGGTCAGACCACTGGTGATGGCTGATGCGACAGGTGCCAAGGGATTTCTTCAAGGAGTCCTTGTACCTCTTCTTTGGTGCCCCCCTATTTCGATGGCCAGTGGAAAGTTCGCCATACAGAGCAATCTTGGGAAGGCGGTGGTTTTCCATCCTAGAAATATGCCCTGCCCAGCGCAGCTGCGTCTTCAACAGCAGTGCTTCGATGCTTGTAACCTCCGCCCTCTTGAGGACTTCAGTGTTGGCCACAAAGTCACTCCAGTGGATGTTGAGGATGGTGCGAAGGCAGCGCTGATGAAAGCGCTCAAGGAGTCGCAGGTGATGACGGTATAAAACCCACGATTCAGAGCCGTAGATGAGGGTTGTCATCACAACCGCTTTGTAAACATTGATCTTTGTGCCTTTTTTCAGATGCTTGTTGCTCCACACTCTTTTGTGCAGTCGGTCAAATGCACGATTTGCCTTTGCCAGCCTTTTGTCAATCTCCTTGTTGATCTTGGCATCTGAGGAGATGATGCACCCCAGGTAGCTGAACTGCTGGACTGTGTTCAGAACTGATTCACCCACAGTGATGCAGGGAGGGTGATAATCTTCCTGGGGTGCAGGCTGGTGGAGAACTTCTGTCTTCTTCAGACTAACTTCTAGGCCTAACTTCTAGGCCCGGAAGTTACAGCTAGTGCAGAACGCGGCGGCCAGGCTGTTGCTTGGTCTCCCAAGATGGGAACATGTACGGCCGGGGCTACGCGAACTGCACTGGTTACCGATTGTATACCGGGTCCAGTACAAAGTGCTGGTTATTACCTTTAAAGCCCTATATGGCCGAGGACCAGCCTACCTGAAGGACCGTCTCTCCCCGTATGAACCCCAGAGAGCACTGAGGTCAGTAGGAAAGAACAGACTGACTACCCCTGGGCCAAGACAAATCAAACTACAGAACACTCGCTCTCGGGCCTTTTCGGCCGCAGCCCCATATCTCTGGAACCAACTTCCAGAGGAGGTGCGGGCCCTGCGGAACCTTGATCAGTTCCGCAGGGCCTGCAAGACCACCCTTTTTAAATTAGCTTATGAATAACTGAATTATACTGATAACGAAGAAAATCCGCCATCAGCATCAACTAGAAGAGCGTCAAGGATAGCGTTATAATATGTTTTAGTTAATTGTTTTAATCAGGTTTTTAAGGTCAATTAATGTTTAATGTTTCTAATGTAACTGTTTTATTGTTGGTGCACCATTGGTCACCGTATTGTTAGCCGCCCTGAGCCTGCTTCGGCAGGGGAGGGCGGGGTACAAATAAAATTTATTATTATTATTATTATATTATAGCTTGGCAGCCTCTGCAAAGCAGGACATCATATGCTGCAGAGCTGATACCGAGTGGGAGACGAGTGCAGCAGCATCAGCAAAAAGTAGCTCTCGGATAAGTTTTTCCATTGTCTTGGAGTGGGCCTTTAGTCGCCTCAGGTTGAACAGGCTGCCATCGGTCTGATAGCAGATGTAGACACCATCGTCATCATCTAGATCTACTGAGGCTCTTTGAAGCATCATGCTAAAGAAGATCGTAAAGAGAGTTGGCGCGAGGACGCAGCCTTGCTTTACACCTGTGCCTATTGGGAAGGGCTCCGAGAGGTCATTGCAGTAAATGGAGCTGTAAAACTATTCAAAATACTGCTCGTGTTAAATATTGAGCAAAACATACGGGACCAGGGCTTTTTTTGAACAGGAATGCACAGAAATGCAGTTCTGACTGGCTTGGTATCAGGAGGTGTGGCCTGATATGCAAATAAGTTCCTGCTGGGCTTTTTCTACCAAAAAATCCCTGGGGCTGCCCAACGCAAGAGAAAATGGACATTGCCAATAAGGCAAGTTTGATTTGCAAGCATTTGTAAAATTGAATCATTCCTACATCACTTTGGAGATCAAGATCTGTCTTTGTTGTCAAGGTGTTGCTCTTAACTGGTCGAGTTTGGCTTTTCTCAAGGCTGGCAGAAGGTGAAGCTGTAGGAGTGGCTTAGGCAGCTGATATTTTCACATTGTCCTCCAATTATATCCTTTCTGCCTCTGTAGAAAGATTCATAATTCCTAGCCAGGCATACAGTAACTCAAGAACTGGCTATCTTAGATTTCTCAGATGGAACTTTGATCTTCTTTTCCCTTTCATGTCATATGTACTATGTTTTATTTAATGACTCATGTTTTACACTGAAAGCTCAGGTTCACAGGCTTCCTCTCTCATGCTGCAGAATTATTTTGTATACTTTCTTCATATAGAGGAACCTTTACTTAAAGGCTAAGGCAATTTTTTTGTAAACATGCACACAGACTCAGGGAGCTGGTATGAATATGACTTGATATAGTAACTTTGAGCCAAAAGACATTTTAAAATAATTGGGGTTGCCATATACCTGCTACCACTCCAGCATCTAGAGGGAGAAATATTTTTTTTTTTTTTAAATTGAAGTTTCTGGTGATTTCTAGAGAGGCATGATATCACTTCCTGGTTTTCCTTAGATCTAGATTTCAAAATCTATTAGCAATCCCTGGGCCAAGGGAGGCCAAACTTAAGACCACTAAAGAGAGAGCCTTCTCAATAGCAGACCCCTACTGGTGGAACCAACTGCCAGAGGAAGTGAGGACCTTGTGGGACCTCGCCCAGTTCCACAAGGCCTGCAAGACCGCTCTCTTCTGGTTGGCTTTTAACTGACGCTGGGCCTTGTACTGTAGGGAAATTGAAGAAATGCTGTTGCCATTGAAGCTATATAACATCAAAAAGGCTAGCACCAACATTTTTTGACTATTTTAATTATTGAATGTGAAATTTTGTAATATTGTATGGATTTTAATTGTTGTTGTGGTTTTATGCTGTGATCCACCCTGAGCCTGCCTCGGCGGGGAGGACAGGATATAAATCAAATAAAGTAAAGTAAAGTATCCATTGTTTTGCAGAGTGCCACTTGTATGATTATCTGCCCACTGGGTGGACCTCGCAGGTGTGTGCTCACTGCATGGAGATCTTGGCTCTCAGAGATTAGGATTATTCCCTTGAGGCTAGGGTTGCCAACCTGTGAAAGAGACCATCAAGGGCTTATTAGAACAGCCCCACTCCTGTGCAGACAGTTCTTCTGCTATTGTGGACAATGAGAGCTTCAAGGCAGGAGGAAGTTAATCTGAGGAGGAGGGATGTGATCCCTTAGAAGGGACCCCTTCCCTGGGCAATGGACCAGTTTGTGCCCTCTGGAGTTGGGGGGAGAGGTGGGCTTTTGAGGGTGGATAATTTGATCATTAGGAGTAGAGAGAGTGGGGTCTGTGACAGGCATTTGAACTACATGATGACTTGCCTGTCTGGTGTGAAGGCTGTGGACATTACATGCTGTAGTGCTGGATAGGAATCAACAGTCATAAAAACATAAGAAGAGACCTGCTGGCTCAGACCAATGGCCCATCTACTCCAGCGTCCCTGCAAGGCATGACTCCACTAGACCTGCCCTCAAGAATAGACAGCCTGGTGAGAATACTCGCCTGCTTACCCTTCTAAGATTGCCTCACACCATCCTCCCCACCTGGAGAAAGGATGCCCGCTGCCTGTTCCAATGCTCTCAATCTACAAGCAATATTGGAATCAACCACCATATCACCCTCCTCATCAGAAGAGGATAACGGCGGTGGTGGCCTTTTCGCAGGAGCCTTGGGCGCCTTAGGCGCTGGCTTTTTTCCTTTGGGCTTACCTGACCCTTTTCCACCAGCCATCTAAATAGCAAGCACAAGACCACAAAATGGCCTCCTGCAGCTCCACTCTAAAATGGCTTCTCCCTGGAAGAAGAAAGGAAACTCAAAATGGCCACAAAAGCCTCTGCTGCACACCAATGTTCCCAGTAGGAGAAAAATTGGGGGGGGGGGGGAGGCTCTCCAAAATGGTCATCTGCCATCCTCAAGGGCAATAATAAAAAACCCAGGTTGCCCCACAGGCCCACATCCTCAAAAATTAAAAGGGGAAAGACCAACCCCTGGGCTCCACAACCCCTGCTCCAGCAGACTCTAAACCCTAGGCAGACTCAGCCAACAAGAAGGACAACGCCATGTCCTCCACCGCCTTCGATGCCGCTGCCAGACCACAGCACTACAGCCGACCCTCCAGCTGACGCTCCAGCCAACACTCCACCCACCGCTGCCCAGTCGACTGCCCGAACAAACCCCGATGTCCAACCAAAAACAAAAGAAAAGCCTCAGCCTCAGCCGATTGTCTGCCAAGATGAAGGAGCCGACAAGGAGCGCAGATCTAACTGTCAGATCCCGCCTTTTTCTCTGCGTGCCGAAACAGGCGCCCCATGACTCTTCCCATCCAGGGAAGCAAACTCTGCTCATGCAGCCTAGCAGCTACGCTGCAGTCTGCAAGCATAAGATTCCCCACTAATCAAAACAACCCAGTGCTTTACATATTTCCACTGAAAAAAGTGACAACAAATCATTTCTTCTTGGGTAAATTTAAATGGCTCATTTAAGAGCAATACAACAGTGGGCTTCTCTACTGCTGGGGAGATCACAGTCACTAACAATCAGGTTTGCTGATATGATTTGTGTAGCTCTGTTCTTTCATCTGATTCTGCAAAGCCCAATCTTGGGTTCTCTTCTTTCATTACTTAAGATTAGCTCTGAGTTTGGTGCAGCCATGGGCAAGATGCCTGCCAGGGGACTCTCAAAGAGACCTCTCATCTCTTTTGCATGCATGTGCGCACACACTCACACATAAAGCTGCCTTATACTGAATGAACTTGGTCCATCAAAGTCAGTGTTGTCTACTCAGACTGGCAACGGTGCTTTAGGGTCTCCAGCAGAGCTCTTTCACATTACCTACTTATTGCTTCTTTACCTGGAGATTCCAGGGACTAAACCTGAGACCTTCTGTGTGCCAAACAGATGCTTTACCACTAAGCCACAGACCTTCCCAACTCCTACACAAGGGAGTGAAGTGTGACTTCATGTTCCTTTAAACACTAATGGTGGCAGCAGGGCTAAAAGGAATACAATATAACCATATATTGCCTTTAGTGCCTTTCCAAGAAGGAAATGGGAGATTCCCCCCAGAATCCCTGCAATAAGGTTGCCAGGACCGACTCAGGAAATATCTGGGGATCTTGGGGTGGAGCCAGGAGACTGGGGGCAGAGCCAGGAGTGAGGCTGTGACAGGCACAAGGGAGTTCTGGCCATCATATTTAAAGGGACCACACTCTATTTAAGTATCTTCCCTTCATTGAAAATAATGGAAGATGGGGGCATCTTCTTTGGGGGCCCATAGAATTGGACCCCCTGGTCCAATCTTTTTGAAACTGGTAGAGGTTTTTTTGAGGAGAGGCACCAGATGCTATGCTGAAAATATTGTGGGGAAGCCCCCCCAGAGATATCCACAGATCAATTCTTCATTATACGCTATAGGGGGGACCAGTCTTCACAGGCTATAATGGAGTGCCCAGTGGGCATTCAACCCCCTTCCCACACTTTTTGATAACCTGAAGCAGGAAGAAGGCCTTCAAACCAGGATTCCCTGGCCCCAACTGGGGATTCAACTGGAGATCAAACACTGTGCAAGACAAATTCCAATACTCACTAATTCAGTCAACAATCATATTCATATCTCTCTTTTTTTAAACTTTTTATTTCTATCCCACCCTCCCCGCCGGGGCGTCTCAGGGCGTCTCACAACATAAAATACATTATACATCCATTTACTTATAAAATCACAGTTAAAACAATTTACAAATTATTAAAATTAACAATAACAATATCAACATGGTGCTAAGCGTTAGATCTTCAGCAGAATTCAGTAATTAAAAGCATTTTCAATGGCACTTCCCGGTTTATCATTGGTTGAAGGCTATTTTGAAGAGGTGGGTCTTACAGGCCCTACGAAATTGATCTAAGCATCATAGGGCCCGCACCTCCTCCGGGAGTTGATTCCACAGCAGTGGAGCAGCAATAGAGAAGGCCCGGTCTCGGGTGGCCTTCAATCTGGCCTCCCTTGGCCCAGGGATATTCAGCTGGTTTTTTTCCAGCTGACCTCAGCGCTCTCTGGGGCTCATATGGGGAGAGACGGTCCCTCAGGTAGGCAGGTCCTCGGCCATATAAGGCTTTAAGGGTGATAACCAGCACCTTGTAACGAACTCGGTATACCACTGGCAGCCAGTGCAGTTCGCGTAGCCCCGGCTGTATGTGCTCCCACCTTGGGAGCCCCAACAGTAGCCTAGCTGCCGCGTTCTGCACCAGCTGCAGCCGCCGAGTTCGGCACAAGGGCAGCCCCATGTAGAGGGCATTGCAGTAATCTAATCTTGAGGTGACCGTAGCATGGATCACCGTTGCCAGGTCACGGCGCTCCAGGAACGGGGCCAACTGCTTCGCCCGTCGAAGATGAAAAAATGCGGATTTGGCAGCGGCCGCTATCTGTGCCTCCATTGATAATGAAGACTCCAGAAGAACCCCCAAGCTCTTGACCTTATGGGCTGCTTTCAGCAGCACACCGTCAAAAGTCGGCAAGGGGATTTCCCTTCCCAGGGCACCGCGACCCAAGAAAAGGACCTCTGTCTTAAAGAACAGTAATTCATAAATCCACTTATACTGGAGTATATTTCACAAGAATCATATCCATACATACATTCAGTGACAAGACTCTTAACTTCAAATGTTATGGTGTAGTGGTTAAGTGTGCAGACTCTTATCTGGAAGAACTGGGTTTGATTCCCCACTCCTCCACATACACTTGTTGGTGTGACCTTGGGTCAGCCACAAGTTTTCTCAAGGCTGTTCTGCTCAAAAGCAGTTCTGGGAGAGCTGTCTCAGCCCCACATACCCCACAGGGTGTCTGGTGTGGGGAGGAGAAGGGAAAGGAGACTCCTTTGGCTATCAAAGGGTGGGGTATAAATTCAATATCTTCTTCCTCCTCCTCCTCTTCTTCTTGTCAGAGTGTTCTTTTTAAAGTTACAGTCCTTTATGTAAAGACGTACTACGTGTCTCTCGGCTTATCAACCTGTTAAATTAAAGCTGAAAAATTCCGATGCACTGTCTTCCTTTTTCAAGGATCCCCTGCCCCCAACTAAGGATTGGCAGCCCTATCCTGCCACACAGCACTAAAGCTGGAGTCATCTTCTGTTTCTTGCTGTGAGAGGCATCTCAAGGAGCAGTGAAGTTCAGCTTTGTAATATGAGAACTTTGCTCTACAGCCATGAGACAATAGGAGATTGCCTCAGAGCTCCTGCAATTTTACAAGGACCTCTGGGATATTCTCCTATTTCATTTGGCAATGGATAGGCCCAAACATCCAAGGTTGGTGGATGATCATCTGTTGGCCTATGTACTTTACAGTTAGAGTTGCCGGCTCCGGAAAACTTGAAAATTTTGGGGATGGAGCCTAGAGACAATAAAGTTTGAGGAGGGGAGGGCTCTCAGCAGGGTATAATGCCATAGAGTCTACTCTCCAAAGCAGCCATTATCTCCAGGGGAACTGATTTCTGTAGCCTGGAGATCAGCTGTAATTCTGGAAGATCTCCAGCTACCACCTGGAGATTGGCAACCCTATTTAGAGGTATCCTTCAATGCTTGATACTGGTCCTTGTCCGTAGTCCTGTGACCCTTGTGGAGTATGAGTGAGAAACCTTGAAAACTGCTATGTGTGTATTATGCAACTCTTTGTTACTAACTTGGCTTCTATCAACCAATGTGTGTGTGCATGATGTGGGTTCTTACATGGGAGGTCTGAAACAATATTTCATTTTTTATACATGAGCAACTGTGGCTTTGAGATGGCAGCTTTCCAAGGCCACCTAAATGTCTGAGTTTATGCTGATGACCTTTGGTGAAAGTAAGGCCATGACACTTCCAAAGTATTTAAACAGCACATGAGAATGACACACATTCTGAGTGATGGGGAAGACTCACACTCTGCAACTAATTATGAATTTTTTGTCACCAGCCTACTTGAATCAACCATCATTTATTAACAAACATATTTGTTTGCTATATAAATATAGTTTTAATGGATGCTCCCGCTAGCAACTGATTAATTATCTGAGATATGTCTTAAAAGCATAAGGTTTCGATTAATGTAGTGAAATACATGAAAAATCTGAGACTTTATTACCACCAAACTATTTGTGTGTTTACAGTTTCCTTTCAAATCAAATCATGGCAAGGATCCTATTGAAATTTGAAGCAAGCCTTGATAGACAGGACATAGATGTTCAGCAATCTCCGTTCAGAATAGAAGCAGATTTATTTATGAAGGTCGTGCAAAGTCACCATTGTGTCCTGCAGGGATCATGTGTACATTGCAAGGAAATGTGTTCAAAAGCCACTTTTCACAGACAGATTTTACCAGCAAGCCTCTCCACTGTCCAGATAGAATGCAATGTGGAAAAATAACACCCCAGGTATTGACACTTATTTAAGAAAACAAGTTGAATGCTACTAAAATAAATCACTTGTTATCTTTAGGTGGGGAAAATGCACTTTTCATATTGCAGGGGAGCATTTCACAGAGCTTCCCTTATGCTCTCACCATGGCAAGACAGCAAAATCAACATGGACTCTGTAATAAAGCAAGCTAAAACAATAATCGCTTAAAACCTAGACCTTGCTGCTACCTAAGCCCTTTCTTTTCAGTATGGTGTAGTGGTTTGTGTTTCAGACTAGGATCTGAGAGATCCAGGTTCAAATCACTATTCTGCTGTGAAAGCTTGCTGGGTGACCTTGGGTCAGTCTCACACTCCCAATCTAGCCTACCTCAAGGTTATTTTGAGGATAAAATGGAAAAGAGAAGGAGGTAAGCAGCTTTAGGTCCCCATTGGGAAAAGTGGGGCATAATAAAGTAAATAAAGAATTGAGTCCAGCAGCACCTGAAAGTCCAATAAGCTTTTGAGTGTCAAAGCTCCCTCTGTCAGATAAAAGTAGGAAATGGAGGTCCCTGAGCCCTTGGATCCCAGTCAGAATGTGGGAGGGGTGTTGCAAAGAGGGAACCAAAATAAAAAGGTACACTGCAAAATGTAATCTGATTGATTAGAGTAGAGGAGAGATACTTAGGGTAAAGTTAGGTGGCTAAAGTTATACTTTGTAGTTTCCTGCGTATCTATAGCTCAATTTTGCCAGCCTTTTCTAAAAAGGGTATCTAGCTCTCATTTTTATTCTATTTATTTACTTATTTATTTGCAAGTGTATACTCCACCTTTCGACACCTTAAGGCAACTTCCAATCAATTAATGGCTACAGAAATATGTTTGGAAAATTGCAGGTGGTATCAGTATGGTGGGTGGAGCTTCTCTGCTCCACATGTCTAAATGCTCCTCCCTCAAAGTTTTCAGTCATGTTCTCCTAACTTACCTTGTAGTAATTTACCAATTTGGCTTGAGTCTCAGCAAGAAAGGTGGACTATGATGTAAGTCAATGAGTCAATAAATTTACTCATATCTGTTCTTTTATCACTGTATAAGTCATTTGCAAAAAAATAATAAAAAATGCCAACACCACAAATTGTGAGTTTGGAATAAATTAGATTCAGAGATACATGCAAACTAAGCTCATCTACACATACTGATTTGCATAATATGTTCGAAGGACAGACTTTTGAGCTAAGCGCTCTTAATAGAACATTTGGGTTTCTTTAACATAGAAATTCTCTATATTTCAATCCAAAAATATTTCAGTAAGCCTGACCCATGATTCTTCCAAATGGCATGTTTTACCTAAATAGGAATTCTTCCACCCTGTAATGTACATAATGTTGGCTGTTTTTGAAGACGCACACAAATGTTAGGAAAATGTGTGCAAAAGGAATATGACATATATTTGCTCTTTTTTTCACTTTAAATCTGAATGTTAGAACTATGTACAATACTGGCAGACAGCTATTTGCACAATAGACTCTGAATTTGTCTAAAATAAATCAATATATTTTCTGCTACAAGATATTACAGAATCATACAGTGTTAGGGAAACTGCTCTCAAAATAACTTGGGGGAATTAGACTGAGAGACAGCTAGCCCCAAAAAGGAATCTTTGTTATCAATTGTATACCAGGCTCAACCGTTCAGAGAGTCAATGCTCAATGAGAGACTCTAATTTAGTAAAAATCAATTGTAATTTATTTAGAATAATATTTCTTTCATACAAGGTAAAAATACAAAACACTCACACATTCACACAGGTCTAGGAAATATAGATAGATCAATAGGGGAACATATATGGGTAAACAGACAGGGTAATATTTACCATCGTAGTCTTCCAGGAAGGTTTCCAATGGCGACTTAAGAGGACAGGGGAAATGGACCCAACACTGTGGCCAGAATTGGGGATGGATCTAGACAGCGGGTAATAGGGGTTGCTGAATAGAAAGCACACATGAGTGGAGTTGGGTCACAGGTTAAATAGGCTTCCTCAGACCCTAAGGGACTGGGAGGTCTAGGGGAGGAGCAGGGGGAGGCTCTATGATGACCAAGGAGGCTGGACATTCCTTACTGACACCTAATTGGATGCCTGCTTTGGCCAATGAACTTCACCTTAGTCCAGTGAACCTGGAAATTTCCAAGCTGCAATGCTGCTTGTGTTGGCCCCAGGGTACTTAGACTGGAGTAAGAATGGGAATGGCTGGATACTTAAGTTTAAATGGGATTAACTAGGAGGGTGACAATAGGTAATCAAATGCTGGCCTAGGTACCACCCGGGTTAGACAAAAGACTTGATGAAGACAGGAGATGTCCTTCCTCTTTCTCATCTTCTGCTGGGCAAGATTTATTGTTCTGGTGTTGCTGAGCAATTAGGATCAACAGTGGAGCTATTAATTCATTCTTAAAACAGATGGGTTGCTTGCAGGCTCAGGGTGTGTACGTGTGACTTTCCCACTAAGAAGGAATGAGTTCAGCCTGGCAGGGTAAGCTTGGGTCAGGAAAGCAAGCTGGATTCTGCTGTTGTTAGCTCTAGGTCCATGGAGCCAGGCTGGAAACATGGTGGCTTCTTCCACTGCAGTGGCCAAGACTGGGCACACAAGGAGCAGCTGGAGCATGTCTGTATTTCTGGCTCACACCCTTCAGAGATGTAGAATGCAAAGCTGCCACATAAGCCTTAGAAAGTGTAAGCAAAGTCCACATCTTAGAGCAGATGTGTGAGAGTCAAATCTCCAGGCACCCTGGCAACCACACTGGCGATCACGATGTCCACATGCATGAAAAGTAGGGGGCTTTTCCTCACAGTTCCCCCCCTCAAGACCTACGTCACCATCTGGTGGCGAGGTCTTGCAATAACACAATGTCCATATCTGTAGTTGACAGGCGGCGAGTCCACGTAGCTTCAATTGTCTACCGGGGTGTACCGTCTATCTAAAAAGGTTGGAGCCACTATTTAAACTACTCAAAAATCAATTTGGAAAAATATTCCAATAGGCCAAAGGTTCCTTCCTTTGAATACTACGATGCAGGGATAACAGGCATTGGCAACGTTGTAGGGCATACAGTATTAAAACACAGGGTTACAATCATTGAAATAAAAGTTGAGTTCATAAAATCATTACTGCCATTTAAACCAGATAAATAACAAGAATTGATCTATAAATCACACACAATCATGACAATAATTGATTAGGAAAACACACAGGTACATTAGAGTTCATGGTTACAAGTGAATCCATATCTTAATCTTGAGTCTTCTTTTCTTCTTCTCCCCCCCTTGATAAGCTTCTTATACTGGGGTTTGAAGAGGATCTTCTTCCATGTACCTATTGGGTATGTGAAAGTCCTAGTGGAGGGTGAACTAAAGAGTCTTCCCACCCCCCCTAGCACCCAGCGAAATCTGTCTTTATTGTTGCTAAAAGGGAATTCTTCCTGTAACCCAGCATGTAATTGGCAATGGTGTTTTTATTCCTGTCTCACTGATGGTCCATAGAGCAACAGTGGGCTTTGAGGAAAGAACCAAAAAGGAACCAAAAACATTCACACATGACAACATGGAGATGATTCTGTACCATTGTAGGGAGCAGTGAAAGCAGATCAAAAATGCATACATTCAACCATGAAGAAAGGAGTTTTAAAAAGCTATTAGTGAAGTGTCCTCCTGTCCAAAGTATGGTGACCAGTGAGCTTTTACGTCACAAGCTTACATATGTCATGTTAGGGGCCTGCATTGGGCAGGTTTGCCTATTACACTAAGCATTCAGGACTTTTAGGAGGCTTTTTCCTTGTCAAGGAAGGAAAGTAACATACACAATTCAGAAAACACAACCAAAAATATTCTTTGTTGCAACATAAAACTTAAAATAAAACATTGTGCACAATCCAGGAAAATGACCATAGTTTGGGGCGTCCCCCATATGACGAAAATAGTTCCATAAAGAAGAGACAAAAGAAAACCTTTGCTATAGCTTTGGAATATAATGAATTGTCAAAACAATATAAAAACTTCAAAAACAAAAACTGAGGCCTCAATAGAACAATGCTAGCTAGCTTTATATGAGAGGGATCATACCTAAAATGACAGGTGAACTAGAGCAGAGAAATTAAAAACCTGGACATAAGTGAGGTGATCAGGTCCCACTAAATCCAGTTTTTCTCTAGGCTAGTTCAGCTGAAACGATCTTGGCATGGGGGTCTCACATGTGAGCATAGATTTCAACAAAAACTTAACAAAACCAGAACTCTGAAAAGCAACATAATGGTTACACATACATAAAACAATTCTTAACAGGACTATCAACAATTAGAACTACTGAGCATGCATTAGACTTGATTTGCAGGTCCAGATTCCCTGCACATCTATGTTGAAAGAAAAGATGAGCAAACTTAACAAAACAGTTACAAAATCCTAGAAATCAAATTATGGTTAATTCACCTTGACAAACAAATTAAGCAATTCATAAAAAGAGAAAAGATGGGGCAAGGCATCTGTGGTACCAAGAGAAAAATGCTGAGTTGTTGCAAGGACAAGTCAAAAGAAAGACTTGAAGCACGAAAGCATATCCCCTGAAGAAGAAGAAACCTTTTATGGAGTAAAAGGTAGAACTAGGATGATGGCACAATGCTCCAGGTTTAAGGCTTGTGCCAGAGAACGATTCTCCTCTGTGCATACACAGAGTGCAAAGAATGTGTTGCTGGAAGGCAACATGCTGTCAGAAATACCAAGTAGACCAAAATTTGAGCATAATACAACAAGACTTAATTTGGAAAACCTTGATAGGCTCAGCCAACTGGTTATAGATGCAAAAATAACACAAAAGGATATTTAGTAGCAAGAAGAAAATCATGATTAGAAATGAACCCTGAGGAATCTACATTAAGAATCTAACAGGTTATTACTCATTTCCTTGAGAACATGGAAAATAGAAAAGGGTTTTCACTCAGAGAAAGTCTAGCTCTAACAAGATATATATTATAGGTGGAGGCAGAACCATTCAGTGGTCATTATATTGCTTAAGACCAAACAAAGATACTGAGCCCACAAGGTGGGGGCCTCTTAAGAACATGTGGATACCTCTTTCCACAGGCAGACAGGATTAAATTAGAGTTAAAACTCAAGATTCACCAAATAGCTAAAAGGGAAGATTGATGATGCAAATGGCATTCAGAGAGAAAATGAAGATATCAATAGTTGAAGTACATTTGAGGAATCCAGATTTCTAATGGAAACCAAGAGCTTTCAGGAATTCTGCCAACAACCAGAGTATTAGTTCTTGAGGCTTAAGAGAGAAAAAGCACAGGGAGAGGGTAATTTTACCCCAAGGAAGTGTACAGATGTCCTATACTTCTTGTAGGAACCAAAATTGGTGAGATAAAATTTTCTGAGCTCCAATGTTTAGCAAAGGGCCTATAGATTGCAAAGCATTTTCCTTGTACTACAAAGCACTGGGGATGCCCAATAGACTTTGAGGAGCAATTTCCTAAAAGTGTTTCCCTTAAAATTAACGCTACAAAATCTAAGTATAGGGGAGATTGGTACCAGTCACTAGAAAAATATTTTAAGACTTAAAAGGTGCAGCAAAAATAAATAACAGAAAGAAAGCTTCCAGTCTAAGAGAACTCTTAGTATTAGGGCAGTTTACAGGCAGAGGATCTCCTCTAGCAGAAAAGGATTGGCTGTAAGTAGAACTTTGGGATGCCAGCTCCAGGCTGGAGGTTTCTAGAAATTTGGGTCAAATTTGAAAATCACAAGGCATGCAGTCCCTTCCCTTGGACACTTACTTCCTCCAGAGTCACTAGCCTCAATGTACTGGGGGAAAGGCTATGATTTTGGGAGAGACCTCCAGGTCCCACCTGGAGACAGGCAACCTTACAAAAAGCACAGTAGTATGCACATCTTCCATCCAGGTATTTCTCTGGCTGGGAAGAGGCTGTCTCTGTGAGAGACTGCAATATAAAAAAAAAGTTTTGTAATGAAAAACTTTTGAAATTATATCTTTTTAGACCCAAAATCAGGAGATGAGAATTCAAAATAGCACAAAAATACCTCAACTGTATTTCCACCCCCCCTAGATGAAGAAGGCGGGGAGGGTTTTAACAGACAAACCAAAAATTCCTTCCCTCTTGCATGAAGTTTAGCTTAACAAAAGGCTAAAACAGACACAATGGATCTGGCCAGTACTCTCTTATCTGACCCTGATAAGTTTTTACAAAGAAAGGTGGAGGAGGAAAATAATGAGCTTTCTGCCTGGGTGGGGCTCAAAATTGTAACTCTTTTCCAGTTTCTTTAACTCAAGCTGAATTTGGCTGAGTTTATTTCAAGAGGGTCTGCATGAGATTTGCCAATCAGTACTACATTAGTTGTTGCTGGAGGTTCTCCTTTCTGTACTTTCAAATTTAAATGACAGACTTGCCCATTTGAGGTTAGCTGTCTTGTGTTGCTGTGACCGTTGAGAAGGAGAGGCAACACTTCTTACAAGACAATGAGGCTCTCTCTCTCAAAGACACTGAGTTGCTTGTACCTTAAGGAGACCTGAGATAAACAAAAATTTAATTTCTCAGGGCAATGCATTTAAAATTCTATTCTTTTGCCTTAGTTACTTATCAAATCTTTACTGCTACAGATTTCCATTGAGCAAGAGGGAGAACAATTAGCATTTCTTCCTGATAGCAAGAGTGCTGAGCATTTGCAATACTTTAGCCAGCTCTATTCGGGCTAATCTGCAGGCACTCTGTACAAGCTCAGAGGCTATACCATTTAACATTCATAGAACTGAGGAAATAAATATTTTCTGACTTTATAAGCGAGAGAGAGAAAGATGAACTTGGGAGTTTCACAGATTTTCATTCAGCCAATTTGAAAGTTAAAACAGTTTCTTACATCTTGCTCTGAAAGCTTTGAATTAACAAAAACTAGTTCAGTCTCTTTCTCAGGTGCTTGATGCTGGCATCTTTAAAGGGTTAAACTAAATACATACTACATCAAGCTCCCATTACCCTGCAGAGAAAACTAACTCTGCAGGCTGGAACCCTTGCTGGGATTCCAGGAGATCTCCAGGCCTCACCTGGAGAAATGGCCTGGTCTAATTGTAGTCCAAGTCATTGCTTGTATGTTTTCTTATTTAGTCAAGGGAAAAGGTGCCCTTGTTACCTTTAAACCTAATAAGGCCAGATCTCTCTGTTTTAAGAGACATTCAAGTCTAGGAGTTAGATTTTCCTTTGGGTGGGGGGAGGTTCAGAGACAAAGGAACCTTGCCTGCCCATGTGGGATTACCATTCTCTGAGTTCCACAGAATTCTGGCTTTCAAATTCCCCAAATGGGATGAGCTAAAGACAGAAAATTTCTGGCGTAAAGGGCTGAGGCTTGCTCATGTAGGAGTGTCTGGAGCAAGTCCTTGCAAAAAGGAATACCTTGTGCCATAATTGTGGAACTCTGCATAGGCTCAGAGACCACATTTCCTTCATGATTCTGGGGTAAGAGAACTGAAATAGGGACTGTTTTCTCATTTTCATGGGGGAAAGAAGTCTGGGGCTGCATTGCTGGGTTTGCCCCGCCATATTTCCTTTTATCCTGCACTTCCAGAATTTCCAGTCTCCTCTCTGTGGCCCTGCAAGACTCCAGGACATGTTGCAGGAGACTGGCAGTTTCCTTTTCTTTACTAGCTTCTAACTTTTGCTGAAGTTCCTGATTTTTCTCAGCAAGCTTTTGGATTTCTAAATCTTTTTCCTGAGTAGGATTTGTAAGTTTCCCTACCCTTTCCTTATTAGGGAAATTTTCCAAAGCAGTAGCTTTGGAGAAGCTACCTCCATTTTCTGCAAACCCTGTGGCATTGGGAGCCATGTGCCCTGGTGGCTTCATGGCTTCTGAAAGTGCAGCAAGTAGCACATGTGTGGGCTGCTTATCAAATTGCTTCATGTCTGCTCCAGTGGCTCTAAGCTGGGACCAAGCTGCCATTCTGACTTTGTCTCGAGGGGTCCGCTGAGGCCAGGGTTGCCCAGAGGCTGACTGCGTCTGCCTAGGAGCATAAGCCTGCTTGTGAAGGGGAACCTTTGGGGCAAGCTGGGGATGGCAAGAAGAGCTGGAACCAAGGCCATTGTTTTGGAACTTCCAGTTCTGGCTCTCTTTTCCATGCCCACCCTGCTCTTGATTATATTGTGCCTGAGTGAGCTGTGTTTCTAAAACAGCAACTCTTTGTTCAGAGACTTGGGCATGCTTTAAAGCATTCTCCAGTCTCCATTTGACCTCATGGAGAGAGTGGGTTAAATTTGCTATCTCCTTCTCATGCGCACTTAATCTAGCTGTGTAGTCTTCATGAACTATTTCCCTTTTTGCATAGTCAGCTTTCATTCTACTCTCTCTTTCCATAAAATTGCCAACTCTGTCAAGATTAGCCTCTAGATCTTTCCAGGTGGTGTTTACCAGGGCTGTTATGCCATAGCACCTCAAGGTGGGTATATTGAGACCTCTGATCACATCGGATATGAAATTTTGATTCTCATAATCTGGTTCCCCATTGTCTTTGGGTGATACTACCTTAGCTGCTTCTGCTAGGAATTTCTTCCTTATTAGATAGCTCACTGGACGCTCATCATGACCTTGTAAGGTCTGATGGTAGAGATCTTTTATATCCTCTCCATCCCAGGTGGCAAATAGTACCTCAGCCATCCATTCTAAGATGGTGGCATTAGACAGGTTCAGGCGATACATTACATTTCTTACTTTGTCTAGTTCAGGGCCTGAGGCGCATAATCTCAGCACATGGTTTAATTCAGTTAAGGAGGCTTCTTTGTAGTGAATTCTAGCGCTGGCCATCCACAACACTGAGGTGTCTATGTTATAGGGGCCAAGGAAGCTGGCAGCCATTTTAATGTCCTCTGCTCCCCAAGATCTGGTTTCCTTCACTACTTTTACAGATTCAGCTCCATTCTGTTTTCTGGCTGTGGTCTTTTTAGTGACCACAGGACGGACTGGGGCTGAGCTGTTTTTATTTCCTTCTACCACCTGTACTGTCTCCTTGCCGTTCCCATGTCTGGTGGTGGTCTGTCGAGTGATTACCGGACATACCAGGGCGGGGGCAGTTCCACTAACTTTGGTTACCTCCTCATCCTCACTTTCCTCATCTGATGTGAAATCATAGAGGTCAGGGGCCGAAACAGTGGCTATGAAAGTTTTCTTAAGGTCTAATTTCTTTCGTAGGGCCGCTATCTCCCTTTTACATGCCTCATGGCTGGCTGCGTCTCTCGCCCTTCGGCTCTTTTCTGAGGCATATTCTATGGCATGTTGCAGTTTTTCATTTCGGGCTTTTGTTTGTTCCAGCTCTTTGTCCAATGCTTTTAACTGCACTTGGGCCTTTTTCAGAGCGGACATGGTGTCTTGATGCACTAAGTTTAAGGTGTGTTTCTCTGCCTTAATCTCCTCTATGGTTCGACTTGCATGTTGCCAGTCGAGGTCCAAGCAATTGTTTTCCGCCGCCAGTCTATTTATCTCTGTGGCATGTCTTCTACCTAATTCTGCTTTCTCTGCCTCATGGTTTTGCCGAATTGTATCTATCTCTGCTGCATGGGTCTGGAGTATGAGTTCCTTTTCCGCTGTATGCTTCTGGAACTCATCCTCCAGCACCTCTGCATGTCTCTTGAGGCTTGCCTCCAATTCTTGTTCCTTCTTCTCTGCCTGCACTTCATACTGCTTTATTTCCTGATCTCTCTGCGTAAGCTGCTTCCTGAGTTGTTTAATCAGGGCTGAGCTATCCCGCAGGGCTTCAAACAAGCCCCATGTGGCAAAAAGATCTCTCTTGCCGGTGCTAATTGTTTTATTGCTGCAACCCTCCTCAAAAATGTCTCTGAGAGATTGGAGGGGATCAGAGCCTTGGTTAAAGAGTCCCTTTTTCCAGGGATTATCTCCCTTCTTTACCAACCACTTTTCCAATTTGGGGATCTCTTCCTTCTGGGCAAGGATTTCCATATCTTACAATTTAGTTCTTTTCAAAGTTCTAACTTTACTTGCAGGGCTGGTTTTCCTGCACTATTAGGTGCCTAACCACAGGCCACCAAAATTAACTGATGCAGGAGCCTTCCCTGGCACTTTTCCTGCTTATTGGGGAGCAAAGAACTTGCAGGACACCTCTGTGTGTCTCACAAGTAAAGGAGAGAGTTGCAGGACCTTCCTTAGTTCTCTGCAACACTAACAAATGTTTGTGGCATGGGCTTATGGCCTTGCACACATTGTTGAGCTCCTCAGGAGGGGCTTTTCTCTAGCCTCTGCCTCCAAACAAATCAAAAGTTTTAAAAGTCTCAGAGCCTGAGCTTTTCCTCTGTTGGCCCTAAGCAAAAGGGAAATTTTTCGGCTGGGAAGATTGCCTATCTCCTCAGACCCGGGACAAATTTTTAACCCTAAAGGAGAGCTTCTTGCTCCTTCCACTAAATTCTCTTAAAGGCACAGCCAAGTGAAAGAACTAGCAGCATATTTCCAGATGCTTCCTGGCTCCTATGTGCTATTTTACACCTGGGCTGGCAACTTTACTTATGTTCCCTTTTTTTGTTTTGCCTACTGCCAATCTCTGATTGCGCTTCGGCTTGGGTTTAGGGGGCAGCGAGCCAATCCTATGATTGCGTCTCGGCCAGAAAAGGGAGCCACGAGCCGACCCAACGATCGCGTCTCGGGCACAGTTTTGGGCAGCGAGCCAATCCTACGATTGCGTCTCGGCCAGAAAAGGGAGCCACGAGCCGACCCAACGATCGCGTCTCGGGCGAAATTTTAGGCAACGAGCCGACCCAACGATCGCGTCTCGGCCAGAAAAGGGAGCCACGAGCCGACCCAACGATCGCGTCTCGGGCGAAAGGGAGCCACGAGCCGACCCAACGGTCGCGTCTTCGGGCAAAAGGGAGCCACGAGCCGACCCAACGATCGCGTCTCGGGCAAACAAAATAAAAAGTTGCCCAGCAGTCAGATTGCAGCGGTCCTACGACCCACCTGCCTTCTTGACTGTCGGGTGCCTTAGACTAGCCTTGGCCTAGACTCGTGTAAGGACTTGGGTGTGTGTGTGCAAGTGTCTGAGTGTGTATGTAGTGTGTGTGCACTACGCTCTAAAGAAAAGGGAGAAGGGAAGGGTGCTCTATCCAGATCTTAACAGCTCTGACCTATCCTGACATTCCCTCCCACGATAGACGCGTTTAGAAAGGCCTCGGGACGGCGGCCAGGCTTCATGGGACTTCCCCCTTGCGTTCTATCGGGCTCAGTCCTCTTTCGAGGGGTCTGGCCTCCTAGGGGCGGCTGAGAAGTCCAACGCTGAATGATAGAAATGGGAGTAGCCCAACCCACAATTATATAGAGATGCTCGCTAGAGCCGTTCACACAGAACTCATTCACTCAATCACTCACACAATAGCCTCCCTAGCAAGACTGTTTGAACGGTGCAACCCTACGTCTGTCTGTATGAAGACACGCGTGTCGACTCGCGTGTGTTCCCACAAACAGGATAATGCCCGCATTCTCCACCAATTTCTGTTAGGGAAACTGCTCTCAAAATAACTTGGGGGAATTAGACTGAGAGACAGCTAGCCCCCAAAAGGAATCTTTGTTATCAATTGTATACCAGGCTCAACCGTTCAGAGAGTCAATGCTCAATGAGAGACTCTAATTTAGTAAAAATCAATTGTAATTTATTTAGAATAATATTTCTTTCATACAAGGTAAAAATACAAAACACTCACACATTCACACAGGTCTAGGAAATATAGATAGATCAATAGGGGAACATATATGGGTAAACAGACAGGGTAATATTTACCATCGTAGTCTTCCAGGAAGGTTTCCAATGGCGACTTAAGAGGACAGGGGAAATGGACCCAACACTGTGGCCAGAATTGGGGATGGATCTAGACAGCGGGTAATAGGGGTTGCTGAATAGAAAGCACACATGAGTGGAGTTGGGTCACAGGTTAAATAGGCTTCCTCAGACCCTAAGGGACTGGGAGGTCTAGGGGAGGAGCAGGGGGAGGCTCTATGATGACCAAGGAGGCTGGACATTCCTTACTGACACCTAATTGGATGCCTGCTTTGGCCAATGAACTTCACCTTAGTCCAGTGAACCTGGAAATTTCCAAGCTGCAATGCTGCTTGTGTTGGCCCCAGGGTACTTAGACTGGAGTAAGAATGGGAATGGCTGGATACTTAAGTTTAAATGGGATTAACTAGGAGGGTGACAATAGGTAATCAAATGCTGGCCTAGGTACCACCCGGGTTAGACAAAAGACTTGATGAAGACAGGAGATGTCCTTCCTCTTTCTCATCTTCTGCTGGGCAAGATTTATTGTTCTGGTGTTGCTGAGCAATTAGGATCAACAGTGGAGCTATTAATCCATTCTTAAAACAGATGGGTTGCTTGCAGGCTCAGGGTGTGTACGTGTGACTTTCCCACTAAGAAGGAATGAGTTCAGCCTGGCAGGGTAAGCTTGGGTCAGGAAAGCAAGCTGGATTCTGCTGTTGTTAGCTCTAGGTCCATGGAGCCAGGCTGGAAACATGGTGGCTTCTTCCACTGCAGTGGCCAAGACTGGGCACACAAGGAGCAGCTGGAGCATGTCTGTATTTCTGGCTCACACCCTTCAGAGATGTAGAATGCAAAGCTGCCACATAAGCCTTAGAAAGTGTAAGCAAAGTCCACATCTTAGAGCAGATGTGTGAGAGTCAAATCTCCAGGCACCCTGGCAACCACACTGGCGATCACGATGTCCACATGCATGAAAAGTAGGGGGCTTTTCCTCACAACAGAATTAGGGAGAAAGAAGAGCTGCAACCAATACAACCTTGGATAAAATACACTGTCTATGGTCATGCTGACTTTTAAAAAAACACCTAGGGCATTTTCGCACTGACCTTCTAGTGGCGCGACCACCCTCTTCACACCGGAGGATCTGCCCGGATTTCGCACAAGAAGCGCCGGCGCACCCAAAAGAGCTGGCGACTTCCGTCGCGAAACCCGCTCAAACGGAAACCGCCAAGAAGCAGGAAAACGTTTGAGCGGGTTTCGCGACGGAAGTCGCCGGCTCTTTTGGGTGCGCCGGCGCTTCTTGTGCGAAATCCGGGCAGATCCTCCGGTGTGAAGAGGGTGGTCGCGCCACTAGAAGGTCAGTGCGAAAACGCCCCTAGAGTTTTTAAAATATTGTTCTTATATTATAGGAAAAATATTAGGATCTTAAAAATGTGAATGAATGCTGTTACAGGGGAAATTGTTTTCTTTGACTTTCCAAGATCACCACCAAAACAACAATATTCATTGTATCACTAGAATCTTAGTTCTTCAGTGCAATTCTAAACAGATTTAGACCCATCTGTATTTATTGTAGTCAATGGGCATGGAATGTGTAACTTTGTTTAGGATTTCATTGTAAGTCTTCCTTGTTCAGCAAGAAAAGGATGTCTTGTTGGTGGTACCTTGTTTGTGGAATTTCTTCTCCATGTCTGGTGCCTGGCTACAACCCTGTGTCTCACCCAGGAATTTTGCTGATAGGCCCGTAAACTGATTGATGATTTTTGCCACCATTCCATTTTGACAAGTTATGTTCTATTTCAGCAACAATTACTTGTTTCATGGCATTAGAAATATATTGTAAGTTACATTGAAAGCTTTTTTAGTAGCTAGGGGAGTACTATTTCAAATGAAAAAACATCCCTGAATGGAGTATCAAGTGATTGCCAGGGGAGGGACAGTGACTCAGTGGTGGAGCCTCTGCTTGGTAAGCAGAAGGTTCCAGGTTCAATCCCCAGCATCTCCAACTAAAAAGGTTCCAGGCAAATAGGTGTGAAAAACCTCAGCTTGAGACCTTGGAGAGCCGCTGCCAGTCTGGGTCTGATTTGGTATAAGGCAGCTTCATATGTTCATATGTCCCAATAAACTAACTCTGTTAAGGCAACTAAATTGACTGATCATCTGCCTTTTAACTGATTAATTGATTATCCACACAAACTTATACCCAGCCCATTAAATCAATGGACTTAGAAGGGTGTAACTGCTTAGGCAAACTGCATATCACTGAAATTGCAATATAGGTGCCTTTGGGTAATACTGAAGGAAATGCAACTACAGAACTGATAATCTTTTTTTTAGGACTTCCGGGGCAGGAAAATGCCGAGCTGAGCTGCTTCTCATAAAGGGAGCAGGCTGGAACTTCTGTTCTGGGTAGTGGAAGGCAAATTAATGCCTACTGCCTACTTTTCTCAGTCAGAGATTAGTCCAAAATATGCACAGAAAACTTTGAGGAGATTTACCTTGGCTAAAAGGGAGTCCCAGGGGGGGTGGGGGGGCTCCTTTGAGGCTTTGAGGAGAAAAGTTGCATTTTCATCATCTGCAGAAGTTTTCAGAGTCATTTATTTGACATAAACTCTGCAGAATCCTAACCTTCTTGGACATTACTAAACATCTAAAGCTACACAAGACCGGTGTGGATCTGGATAACTTGCAGAAAAGGTACAGATTACTATCTTTCATTCCGGGACTATTTTAAGCTAAACAGAATAAATTCAAAAGGTGGGAAATGGAAATCTAGAAAGCTTGGAAGAAGTAGGGATGAAGAGGTGAAATTTGGACTTTTTAAAATTAAAGGACAGTGCTAAAAAGTGAGAAGGAATTTATTGTTTGGTCTACTTGTGGTTTTGAAAAAAGAGCACCATCGTCACAGACCTGCAGCATACACAGTCAACACAGGAAGTACGTCAAGTATCGTGAGATCTCTCTACCAGTGAAAACGGGATTTGGTGGCAAGTAAAGCAGGAAGTATTAGATGAAAAGCCTATTCTAGGACTATAATACCATAGAAAAACATTAGCGGCCATTGCAAGGAGGTCAAAATTAAAATAATAATTTTAAGGTGTTCGGGACATTAATAATTGTTGGAAACAATTGAGATGGTGATGAAAAGATAAATACTATCAGACATCATTGTCAATATTGGACTTCAGAAGCTTTTTAATGAAATTTTTTTTAAAGAGAAGTAGAAAGTCGCGACCGCCATTTTGAAAGAAATAAAAATTTCAAAAAATAATATCACAGCCTAGGAGGCTCTGAGGACGGCGAAATTAGGCTTGTTGGAAAAAGCAAGCTCTAATCTTTTGAATTTGATAGTTGAATTTTAATTTGGTGAGAACAAAATTTTTGGTGTATTTAAATGTCAGAGCATAAGCAAACCCGTACAAGGGCTACCTCTCTGGAGAAAATGCAGGGACAATTGGAGGTAATGGAGGCTAGAATGATGAAAGGTATAAATGACATGATAACTGCCTCTAAGAAAGAAATTATAGAAGAGATTAAAAAAGATATTGAAGATCTCAGAAATGAGACTGAGGAAACATCTAAGAAAGTTCAGGAGGTAGAAGGGAGAATGAAAGTACACGATACCACCTTGTTGAAAATACAGGAAAAAGTGGCAATCCATGACTGCAAATTGATGGAAACTCAGATACGTCTGAGAGGAGTACCTGAAAAGGAAGAGAGTGACTTGAAAGAATATATAATAAAAATAATTGTAGAATTTTTGGAGGAAGATCCTGAAGAGTCTAAAAATATGTATGACTATATGTACAGAGTGAACTCATTCTATGCAAAAAAAAAAAAATCTACCAAGATATGTGGTCATAAGATATATGACAAAAGAAATGGCGGGAAAGATTATGAACAAAAATTTTGAAAAGACATTGATTGTGGCAGGTAGCAGAGTAAGAATCATGAAGGAATTACCAAGGCAAGTGATAAATGACAGAAGAACACACAAAAAACTCACAGAGAAATTACGGGACAATGAAATGAGGTATAGATGGATAATACCTGAAGGTTTGAGCTTTGAACTTCAGGGAAAAAGAACCACAATTACAAATGAACAGGAACTGCGTAGATTTTATGAAGAACATAAAGAATTTGCACCATGATGAATTACAAATTATTATTTTGGAATGTAAATGGACTAAATTCACCACAAAAAAGAAGGGCAACATTTCATTGGATTAAAAAGCAAAATTGTAATATAGTTTGTCTACAAGAAGTACATATAAAACAGAAGGATTATAAATTTTTATGGAATAAACAATTGGGATTAGAATTTTATTCCCTGGCTGAGCAGAAGAAAAGGGGAGTGATTTTTTATGTTAAACAGGGATTGGATCCAAAATTAATATTTAAAGATAAAAATGGAAGATTTGTAGCAGTAGAAATAAATTTAAATGGGAAAAAAGTTGTTATTGGGAGTGTTCACGCCAAATGGAGCGAAAGATGTATTTTTTAAGGATATTACGCAACAACTTGATGAATTGATGTATGATCAAGTTTTGATAATGGGGGACTTTAATGGAACAATTCAGAATGTATTGGATAGATCTGGACAAAAAATAATAAAGAAGGAAAATTGCCAAAATCTTTTTTTGAACTGGTTAAACAAGAAAAATCTGGAAGATATATGGAGGAAATTTAATCCTGAGGTACGGGAGTATACATTCTTTTCAGCAAGACATAACTCTTTTTCTAGAATTGACATGTTGTGGGGCACTAAGGATTTGGGCCTTATAACAAAGAAAATTGAGATTTTGCCTAAAATAGGAGCTGATCATAACCCAATAATGTGGATTACAAATTAATTGAAAAAATCAAGAAGATGGAGATTAAATGAAGATTTACTACAGAATAAAGAAATAGTGACATCTCTAGAAAATGAGACCAAAGCTTTCTTCCAAATAAAGAATAGAGAAGATATTGAATTCCAGACGGTGTGGGATGCCTATAAGGCAGTAATGAGAAGAATATTGATAACATTGAACAATAAAGATAAGAGGGCAAAAGATAAACAGATGTTGGATATTCAAAATGAAATAAAGAAAAAAGAAGGTGAATTAAAGAAAAGGCCAGGGGAAAAGAAAGTTATGAGGGAGACCACAATATTACAAACACAAATGAGACATTTGTTAAATAAAGAATTGGAATGGAATTTGAAAAAATTACAGCAAAAGTCTTTTGAAGGAGCAAATAAACCTGGAAAGTACCTGGCCTGGCAATTGAAAAAAAAGAGAGAAAGTAAAATTATTAGTAAGATTGTGGTGGAAGGAAGAGAGATGGTGGATCAAGAAGGAATAAAAGGAGAATTTTTAAAATATTATGCTAAATTATTTAAGGGTGTTAAAATAAAGAAAGAAAAGATGGAACTATATTTACAAAATATTAAGATAGCACCCTTAACAGAAAATATGAAAAAGGATTTGAATGCGCCAATTGAAAGGATAGAGATAGAAGCAGCAATTAATGCAATGAAAATTGGAAAAGCTCCTGGGCCAGATGGATACACAGCTAAATTTTTTAAAACATTTAAAGAGGAATTAATACCAAAGCTCCAAAAATTTATGAACATGATAAGATTAAAAGGTAAAATACCAAATACATGGAAAGAAGCAGTGATTTCGTTAATTCCAAAAGAAGATAGAGATGTCACGAATGTAAAAAATTATAGACCGATTTCATTATTGAATAATGACTATAAAATATGTACAAGAATACTGGCAGAACGACTTAAGCAATATTTGATAAACTTTATAAAAGAAGATCAAGCAGGATTTCTCCCCAAAAGACAGATAAGAGACAATATTAGAACTGTTGTAAATATTTTAGAATATTACGAAAGACATCCAGAAAAGGAAGTAGCATTATTCTTTGTGGATGCAGATAAAGCATTTGATAATCTAAACTGGGACTTTATGTTTGCAGTAATGGAGAAAATGGAGTTGGGAGAAGAATTTATAAGGATGATAAAAGCAATATATACTGAACAACGTGCAAGGCTATGTATAAATGCGGACCTTACAGAAGATATGATAGTTAGTAAAGGTACAAGACAAGGATGTCCGCTCTCTCCACTGTTGTTTATAATGATACTTGAAATGTTGCTGATGCAAATTCAAGAAGACAAAGAAATAGAAGGATTAAAAATAAAAGGTTTTACCTATAAATATAGAGCATTTGCAGATGATATAATGTTTATAAATGAAAATCCAACTCAAGTAAAACCTTTGCTGTTAGCTAAAATACAAGAATATGGAGAATTGGTGGGATTTTATATAAATAAAGAAAAATGAAAAATTTTATTTTATTCATGATTTCATGATTTATATCCCGCCCTTCCCACAAGTGGCTCAGGGCGGTATTTATTTAAGAATATGCAAGTAGTAAGCAAAAGGAGTTACAAAAGCTAACGGGTTGTGAAGTTACTTCGAAGGTAAAATATTTGGATGTGGAGATAACAATGAAGAATATTGATTTGTTTAAAAATAATTATGAGAAGCTATGGCGTAAATTGATGAAGACATGATAAAATGGAATAAACTTAATTTGCCATTGCTAAGAAGAATTGCTGCAATTAAAATGAACATTTTACCAAGAATAATGTATTTATTTCATACTATTCCAATTGTGAAGGACAGTAAGTTTAACAGATGGCAGAGGAAGATTTCAGAATTTGCGTGAGTGGGGAAGAAACCAAGGATCAAAATGAAAATTTTAACAGATGCAAAAGAGAGAGGAGGATTCCAATTACCGGATTTAAAACTATATCATGAAGCAGTCTGCTTAGTGTGGATAAAAGAATGGGTGATGCTACTAAACAGAAAACTTTTGGCGTGGGAAGGTCATGGAAATAAATTCGGCTGGCATGCTTATATGTACTATGGAAAAAAAAGAAGATGGATGGTTTTTTCTCTCACCATTATATAAGAAATAATCTGTTGAATACGTGGATGAAATATAAGAAATATGGTGGTGAAAGGAAACCGTTATGGATAGCGCCAGCAGAAGTGATAAAAATAACGGCTGAAGTGGGTGAAGAAAAGTGGTTGTCATATAATCAGCTATTAAAAATACAAGGCGGTAAAATAGAGCTGAAAACTGCGAAAGAGTTGAACAATAAATATGATTGGTTTCAAATGCAACAAATAAAGAGTTTGGTGGAAAAAGACATTAAAACTGAAGGAATAAGAAAAGAACAAACAAAAATGGAAATAGTTCTGCTTGGAGATAATGAAAAATTAATTTCAAAATTATATAAACTGCTTTTGAAATGGTCTACAGAAGATGAAGTAGTGAAATCTCAAATGATTAAGTGGGCAATTAATGTAAATAAAGATATACAGATAGAAATTTGGGAATATCTTTGGAAGAATTCTATAAAGCTTTCAACATGTCAAAGTATTAAAGAAAATTGTTTTAAAATGATCTACAGATGGTATATAACTCCTAAAAAGTTGGCAAAGATGAACAGTAAGATGCCAGATAGATGTTGGAAGTATATAAAAAAAAGGTTCTCTTTACCATATGTGGTGGACTTGTGAAAGAGCAAAAAAGTATTGGCAGCTGATTCAACAAGAAATATCTAGGATCTTGGGATATGAAATCAAGAAAGTTGCAGAGACTTTTCTGTTGGGATTATATATGGAAAAATTTCCAAAAGAAGATAGAACTATAATTTGGTACTTGCTCTCAGCTGCTAGGACATTGTATGCACAGCATACAATGAAAGAAAAAATGCCAGAGAAATGGGATTGGATTATAAAAGTTATAACATGGAGTGAAATGGACAAATTGACAAGAATTTTAAGAGACTATGATTTAGAAACTTTTAAATTGGAGTGGAAGAAGTTTAGAAGTTATATAGAAAAAGAGGGGAAAATAAAAGGACATTGGACAATTTTTGATAATGATTAAGTCTTAAAAGAAAGAAAAATAGAATTTTTTGTTTTATTAGTTAAGTGTACCTTTAAATATTAGAATTTTAAGTATATAACACCGGCGGGGGTCAAGAAATGGGGGGAGGAGGGGTTAGAAAAGTAATATATGGGATAGTTAAAAAGAAGTAATTAATAATGCAAGAATTGATTACTACCATATGTTACTGAAATAAAAAAATTGTTTTAAATAGAACTGATAATTTTTGCTGCCATTTGTCATTAGAAAGAATGGTTATTTGCAATATTTTCTTTTTCAACTCCCATGACAGTGATACACTGGAATCCACACAACCTCAGCAAATAAGTCGGAATCTTAGATCTCAGCTCCATTTATTTTCATTGAAATTAACCCTACTGATGAATAAAGTACAGCTTTAACTGAGGCAACTAAACTGCTGCTCATAGCTCTTACAAAAGATGCCATTCCTATCAAAGTTCTCCTCCACCTTGTGATTGAATATCCTATTTAAGGTGGTAAGATAAGCAAGCAGAATTCTTCTCCAACCTACAGATGCTCATTCAGTATATATTTTTACTTCTTTGTTTCTGTTTTATTAATTTTAGGGATGGGGGACATCTGAGATATATATTTTTCTCCTCAAACTGATTTTTTGGAGAGTAGATTGTGTGAGCTTTTCTACTGAAAGAGTCACCTTGTTTAAACATGGTTCTCATTGTCCAGGCTCGAAGAGACAGAAGTTAATTGTGAGATGCATTATTTATAGGCTAGCAGATAGGAGAACTGCAGGAGAGGGAAATGTGTGTGGAAGAGAGGACAGAGAACACAGTTCACTGCTCTGGTTTATTATTATTTTTTAAATCTGAACAATGGTGAGATTTGGTATGGGAACAGAGAAGCAGAGCAGGAATCAAGGAACAATACATATGATTTAGTTTGACTCTGAAGCGTTTCATAGCTAACCTGAAATACTGGAAAACAAAACAAGACAGAAGTCCAGTGGCACCTTAAAGACTAACAGAAATCTCAATTTACAGGGCTTTTTTTCTGGGGGAACACAGTGGAATGGAGTTCTAGAACCTCTTAATGGAAACAAAATTTTCAAAAATGTTTAAAAGTTTATGAGGGACACTTGTGTTTCTCCTTCATTTCCATCTTGAGAATTCCAGCACTTTTCCAGAAAAAAAGCCCTAGCAACTTATATATCTTCCAAGGAGACAATATTTTCCCAAAGAGCTATGGGGTTGAATGGAGAAGGTCACGACTTAGTGGTAGAGCATCTGCTTAGTAGGTTCCAGGTTAAGTTGCCAGAAGTCCAGTTAACATGATCAGGTAATAGGTGATGTGGAAGACCTCTATTCAAAACCCTGGAGAGCTGCTGCCAGTCTGAGTAGACAATACTGACCTTGGTGGACCAGTGTTCTGATTCACTCTAAGGCAGCTTCATGTGTGTTCATGCTTGTTCTATAGTGCATGCACAATTCATATGGAGTTCTGGCCATTCTAGGGTTGCCAGCCTCCAGGTGGGATCTGCAGACCTGCTACTTTTACAACTGATCTCCAGTGGCATAGATCAGCTTCCCTGGAGAAAATGGCTACTTTAAAGGGTGGGCTTTATGGCATTATACCATACTGAGGCCTCTCCCCTCCCCTCCCCAAACCCTGCCCTCTCCTGGATCTACCCTCAAAGTCTCCAGGTATTTTCCAACAGGAACCCTAGGCCGTGCTTGTGGTGGGTCGTTATTGCCCAGGGTTCATGATGAGCTTCCTCAGGCCTTAATCTGTGATCACACAAATTGAGGCTGCATGTTATAGGATGCCTAACACATTGCTATGGCTTAGGCTTGCCAATCCCCAGGTCCCAGCGGGGGTTCTCCTACTTTTCCAGGCTCCTTCCTGCCCCCAGTCAGCTGGCTGGCAGGAGGAAACCCCACCCCCACAGCCACCATGTGACTTTCCACCTCTGAAGGCTTCAGTCTCCGATTGGGAGGCTTCCTCTTGGGATGGTGTGTCTGTGTTACTTTGAAGAAGTTGGCAGCAACTCATGAGTAGAGATGCCAATCCCTCGCTTCAGAGTCGCCAGAAATGGGGGTGGGGGGGAGGGAAATGTCTGCTGGGCACTTCATTATTCCCTATGTGGAGATCAATTCTCATAGGGTAGTGGAAGTATTGGGGGCTCTGGGGGGGCTGTTTTTTGAGATAGTACCACCAAAATTTCAGTATAGCATCTAGTGCCTCTCCCCCAAATACCCCCCAAGTTTCAAAATGATTGGACCAGGGGGTCCAATTCTATAAGTCCCCAAAAGAAGGTGTCCCTATCCTTCATTATTTCCTATGAAAGGAAGGCATTTAAAAAGGTGTGCTGTCCCTTTAAATGTGATGGCCAGAACTCCCTTGGAGTTTAATTATGCTTGTCACACTCTTGCTCCTGGCTCTGCCCCCAGTGTCTCCTGGCTCCACCCTCAAAGTCTCCTGGCTCCACCCCCAAAGTTCCCAGATATTTCTTGAATTGGACTTGGCAACCCTACTATGGCTGCCCATTGCAGGGGAAGAAAACTGCTCATGGACTGGAGAGACACAGAATCCTGCTGTCTGCCTGTTGATGCCACCATGTGCTAACTGAGAACAGTAGCAGCAACCATAACCAGGTTGGAGGTTGGAGGAGGAAGGGCAGGAAACAGTTGGCAAAAGGGCAGGAGTAGGTGGTCTCAGGTCCCAAGCCAAGTCAAAGAACTCTGGTCATAATGTTCCCATTGGGTTGGAGGCAAGTATTACCTGCTAGGGTTCCTTTTCTGAGCTTAGGCAACACAAACACAAACTTGAACAAAGGGCAAGAGAAAATGAGGAAGTGTTTAGGCATGACCCTCTGCACATGGCAGTCAGCAGCTTATTCAGTATCTGCTCATCTGAATGAGAAAGATGTGCCATCACTGCCTAACTAACCGTGCAGACCTAAACAGAGATTTGCCTCTGTCCATTGAAGTCCATGGAAGTTGTTCTGTTTAGGACTGCACTGTCAGCCTTCTCCTTTGTAAGCACGTGCTGGTCTTTCTGTGATCCTGCTTGCTGGCAGGTTTTTGCATCCAGTCACAATTGTTATTGTTATTGTTTGCTTTCCATTTAATCTTTCCAGCTAGCCACGACCTGCTCAGCATGAAGAACTACCTCCCTGTTGTTTATACATGCTGACTCCAATGTATCTGGAGAATACAGTATAAGCAGCATTGCTGAAAAGCATCCAATTTTTCTTCCTGCTTGCAGAGCAATTACCAGGTATTCCAGTCATATAGCTGTGTGCCAGTCATGCATGCAATTACTTTGGCTTATTTTGCAATATATGGCAGTCTTATTTATCCATATGATTTTGCATTTTTACCATGTACATTTATGAAGAGCAGGGACATTGGTTTAACCAGGGACAGAAATGCTGAAACAAAGGGCACAGAGGTGCAGCTCACACTCATGCATCTTTACTTGCAGTTTAGTCCTGCTGCTTTGAATGCTGTTTTCTCCCTGGTAAGTGATGAGAAAGGATGTCAGGTTCAATCCTAGACAGATTGACACACACTTTTGTAAAGATACTGATTTTAGCAGGGTGTCAGTCTGTTTAGGATTGCTGTGGGTTTAATCACAGCATCAAATCAGAAACATGGTTCTGTGTTAGGGAATCCATAGGTAACTAAATACTGCACTTCTGTAATCATACACTCCTTACAATTTTCCCCAGGATATGGATATGTTAATTATATGAATTAACATCTAATCTTGGTGTGTGTGTTTGGTCTAAGCTGTTTCAGGGCCAATGGCTCTTACAGGGATCCAGACCATGAGTCCTCATGGATCCAAGGATTCATGGTTCCTGTAAGACCCATTGCTCCTGAAGCAGCTTAGACCAAATGCACAGCAAGAGCAAGGGTTGTGATAACACACACTAAATAATGCACTGTCAATCCACTTTCAATGCACTTTTCAACTGGCAAAATCCAGCTGAAAAATACATTGAAAGTGCTATGATTTCAGCCATGTTAATACAGTCTACCAGTTGCCTGGACTGTTGCTTGTGGCAGTTCAGAAGCTGTGGTAGATATAAGGGGAAACCATCCTCCACCTTGCAGTTAAACTGATACACAGCAACCACATGTTCTTAATCCATGGAGTGGGCTCTCCTCATATAAGGCTATATGTTGTAGGGTTGCCAATCCCCAGTTGGGGGCAAGGGATATCCAGTTTGGAGGCCCTCCCCTGCTTCAAGGTTATCAGAAAATGTGAAAGGGGGGGGTTTAAATGTCTACTGGGCACTCCATTATACCCTATGGAGACCAATTCCCATAGGGTATAATGAATTGATCCATGGGTATCTGGGGTAGGGATGTGCAAAAAAAAAAATAAATTCGGAATTACACGGATTCGGAAGTACACGGGGGGAAAAAATTCAGATTCCCCATGCACTACTGAATACCGTATTCGGAATAGCCGCATATACGGTAGATGCACGGCTATTACCGAATATACGGCCCTATTATACCCTATGGGCCATTGAAATCAATGGCAAATAGGGTATATTTGAAGCCGCCTGGAGGGGGGGGGGTTGAAAGAGAGACCCCAAATTTGCAGGGGACCTGCAGGGGACTCTCCCCTCCAACCCCCCCAAGTCCCAAAAAGATTGGGCCAGGGGATCCCATTCCAGGGGCACCTAAAGAGGGTGCCCCTATTCCATCATTATACCCTATGGGCCATTGAAATAATGGCAAATAGGGTATAATTGAAGCCGCCTGGAGGGGAGGGGGTTTGAGGGAGAGCCCCCAAATTTGCAGGAGACCTGCAGGGGACTCTCCCCTCCAACCCCCCCAAGTCCCAAAAAGATTGGGCCAGGGGATCCCATTCCAGGGGCACCCAAAGAGGGTGCCCCTATTCCATCATTATACCCTATGGGCCATTGAAATCAATGGCAAATAGGGTATAATTGAAGCCACCTGGAGGGGAGGGGGTTTGAGGGAGAGCCCCCAAATTTGCAGGGGACCTGCAGGGGACTCTCCCCTACAACCCCCCCCCCAAGTCCCAAAAAGATTGGGCCAGGGGGTCCCTGTCTTTGGGCTCCCCAAAAGGCCCATTGCCAACAATGATGGGGAAAGCCCAATTAGCCACTTCCTCCACTACAATTGCTGTGGGGAAAGTGGCTCTGGCCAGAGGGGGGTTTGAGGGAGAGGCCCCAAAACTGCAGGGCAGCTTCAGGGGACTCCCCAGCATGCAACCCCCCTGGCCCCAAAAGACAGCACCCATCTGTGGGCACCCTAAAAGGAACACTGCTCCCAATGGTGAGAAAAAACCAATTAGAGCCACTTCCTCACTGCAATTGTCGTGGGAAAAGTGGCTCTGGGGAGCAGGAGGTTTTGAGGAGAGCCCCCCAAACTGCTGTGCAGCTTCAGGGCACTGTCCCACACAAAACCCACAAGGCCAAAAAAAAATTGGACCAGGGGGTCCAATTCCTGGGGCACCCAAAGCCAAACCTAACATCACACCAGAGAATCTCTATAGGCCCCAAATGCACTACATCCCTCTATCTAATCTATGAACCCTGCAGGCCTGGCACCAATATAAACCCAGTTGCCAATGCCAACGTCACTGCCACACAAAACACAATCTGCTCAAGGTCTGCTCTGCAGACCTGGCTGCAGCAAACCCAGATGCCAGCTCTCCAGCCCTGCCCCAAACAACACGGGGAGAGCTGGCCAACCACAAAAAGCCTGCTGCCTCTGGGTATCTCACCCAACTGCCAGCTTCCCTGCCACAGAACACACAATCTACAGATGCCAGCTCTCCAGCCTTGCCCCAAACAACAAGGGGAGAGCTGGCCAACCACAAAAAGCCTGCTGGTTCTGGGTCTCTCACCCAGGTGCCAGGCCAGCTTCCCTGCCACAGAACACACAACCTACTCTATAAAAACAAGAAAGTTACCCAGCCCACACACACCCTCACCAACCCCCACACCAACCAGAGGCAATTTAAAAAAACCAAAACAAAACCAGCAGAATCACAAAAGGCCAAGTGTTAAAAAAGTGGCCTTTTCACCAACAAGAAAGCTCAGGCCAAATAAGTCAACAACACCCCCCCCCCCTTAAAACCAGAACCAGGAAAAAAGGGGACAAAAGTGGCCTTTTAAAAAATGGAAATTAGGCCAAACAGCACCCCCCTCAAGAACCCAAAGAAAAGAGTAACAGCAGCAACAAATCAAACACTGAATCCTTTTAAAACAGTAAAAAATTAACTTTTAACAATACAGGAACTTTGCCAACCCCCCCCCCCCCAAAAAAAAAAAAAAAAACCCTTCACCCTAACCCCAAGAAATCCAAGCCACCCAAATCAGGAGAAGTAAAAGGACACTGCACTTTTAAAAGTCCTCTCACTAAATTAAGAAATGGGCAAATTGGCAAAATCCCCCCTCCCCAAGTAGAAACCCCCAAATAAGCTACCCCACCACCACCACCACCACCCAAATCTGGATAAGTAAAGGGACTCTAAGTCTTTAAAAAAGTCCTTTTACCAACAATAAATAAAAACAAGAACCCAAAGAGTGTCTTACCTTGTCTTCTCTAGTCCAGGGAAGTCTCTGGTAAGGCTGAGTGAGAGAGCTGCAGCCCAGAAGCCAAGGGGGGCCCAGGCAGCCCTTTGCACAATCTGTCTCACACCCAGCAGCAGCAGCAATGAGGAGTCAGTCCAGCCAGGAAGGAAGAAGATTCCTTAAAAAGCCCTTCAAATTCAAATTCATTCGAGCCGAATGCACATCCCTACTCATCATGACCAGAGTTCGATTCCGGCGGAAGCTGAATTTAGGTAGCCAGCCCAAGGTTGACTCATCCTTCCGAGGTTGGCAAAATGAGTACCCAGCTTGCTGGGGGGAAAGTGTAAAAGACTGGGGAAGGCAATGGCAAACCACCCCGTAAAAAGCCTGCTGTGAAAGTGTTGTGAAAGCAACGTCACCCCAGAGTCAGGCTCCATCCCCAAAATCTCCAGGTATTTCCCAACCTGGAATTTGCAACCCTTTAGGGGCGATTGCTCCCCCCTCCCTCCCAGGATTGAGATTTTAAGATTAAATTAAGATCTTTATAACATACAAAGGACTGCACAAGTACCTTGTACAGAAGAGCCAATACACACAAGCGTCTGTACTGCATTTTTCAAAGCAATACTGTTTGTGGAACTTTTCTTATTGGGTGTGTGGTGTGGAAGTGAACATTTCTGAGTATTTTCGTCACAACTTTCTGGCCTGAATAAATGTATGGGATGCCCAATATTTACTTACACCATGCAGACGAATCTCTCTGAGCAGCGTTTGAAACGCCTAGCCAAGGCCACCCAACGTTATGAAGTCTTAAGTCATTCTCCTCCAACTTCAAGCCCGGAGCACCTTCCTCAACTGCAGCCCACTTTTCCATCTCCCACCATTTCTAAAAGGCGGCAGGCATTCCTGAGGCGAGGGAAGGAGGAAAAAAAAAAGCCTCTCATCTTGACCCTTGGAAAGTCCAGCGCCACATTTTTGGAGAAGGCCGGGTGTGATATGGCGCGTGCTGGCGCAGGAGCAGAGCACATGTGCTCGCAGGCTTCATCCCCGCCTCGCAGCCCTGCCAAGTGCTAAATGCAGAAAGGATAATTCCTGCGCCATTTAGGGGAAAAGATTAATTTGGTCAGTTAATCCCACACCTTCCCCTCCCCCTCCCTGGGAGAGCGGACGCGGGAACACACAAGAATAAAGTGGTGGCCGGCGGGAGGTGCATGCGCCTTCTGCAGGGTAGACGGGGGGGGGGGGAGAGGGAGAAAAAAAGAGGGACTCAGGTGCTTGGAGTGAGAAAGTTGTCCGGGCGCGGGAGATAGGGGGAAGAACAGGAGGGGCCGGCAGAAGGGAAGGAGGGAGCGCCCGCCAAGACTCTCAGAAGAAACCCGCTGCGCTGTCTTGCCAAGCCAAGGCGAGTGGGGCTGGTGCCTTCGGCTTGCGAGCCAGCCGCCAGGGGGATTATTATTGCTATGGGAATGACGAAGATGATGCCGGCTGCTGCTTCGCGACCTTCTTGTCACAGCGGGGAGAAGCGCGGGCGGAGGATGTGAAAAGTTTCGCCCGGGATGCCATGCCCGGCCCGACCGCTCTCCTCCTGAGCCGCTGGAGCTTTCGCCTCCTGAAGGGGAGCCCCGAAGGCTGCTTGGGCTTGGTTTCCAAGAGTTGCTTCGTTCCCGGGGAAGGCAGCCTGCCGGATGCGGCGGTGATTTTTTGGTGGCCATGGGACGCAGCCGGCTTGTGAGCTCGCCCTGAGTGGGGAGCGTGGGAGGAGGACCGACTCGCCACCTGCCGCCGGGCGGCTTTCCCGCCTGCATCGCTCCCCTTGACAGCTAACAGCCGCATACTTCCGAATGGCTATTTGGAAGTATGCGGTGAGCCGTATTCGGCTGCTGCATAATGGGCGGCAACGGCAGTCGGCTGCGGGCAATTCCGAATACAGCCAAATCAGCATTGATTTGGCTGTATATGCGGCTCGGCAGAGCCGAATGCACATCCCTAATCTGGGGCTCGGGTGGAGGCTGTTTTTTGAGTTAGAAGTACCAGATTTTCAGCATAGCATCCAGTGCCTCTCCTCAATACACATCTCCCAAGTTTCAAAAAGATTGGACCAGGGGGTCCAATTTTATGAGCCCCAAAAGAAGGGGGTCCAATTCTATGAGCCCCAAAAGAAGGTGTCCCTATCCTCCGTTATTTCCAATGAAGTAAAGGTCCCTTTAAATGTGATGGCCAGAACTCTCTTTGGAGTTCAATTGTCACACCCTTGCTCCTGGCTCTACCCTCAAAGTCTCCTGGTTCCACCCCCAAAGTTCCCAGATATTTCTTGAGTTGGAACTGGCAACCCTAATGTGTTGACTCCTTCCCAGTAGCAATGAGAAGATCCAAAAGACAGAGATATTACAGGGCCCTCCTTGCAATCTTCCAGTTGATCTACCTGTCACTTGCTACTGCCATTGCTGATCAATGGAAGTGGTTTTCTCACTCTCTCCTTCTGGAGTATGGCTAAATATAAAGCATTCATAAACATGTTGTGTAGACATGCCCCAAGTCTTTCCCCCCTTCATTTTGGCAGTTGTCTATGACAAAACAAGATGGGCAGGCTCAATGAAAAAGTTGTGAGGCAGGAACACCCCTCCACACACACACACTTAGAAAACAAGATAGAGATGACGTCTGAAAAACTGAACAGCTTTATAAGCAAGATTTCAAGGCCTGATCTAATAAGCTTTATTCCTCACTGCTAAAAGCAAATCAAGGACAACAATAATTGCAAGTTATTTGAACTTGACTGTTGTTCTTCAAGGTCAAACCAACTGAGCCATTTAATAAAGAAGCAACTGATTTAAAATTTAGAGCCTCATCATTGGTCAATGAGGAACTGAGAACTTTTAGGGACATAATTTTTTTTCTGTGAATCAGCTGACATTTGTTTAATTTTTTTTTCTCAGTCATGATCTGACATAATCCCCATCAAGTCTCTCAGGATGTACCAAGAGCAGATGGCATTCACTGGAGATTCCTGGATGAAAAATTAAGGGATGAAACAGCAGAGATCTTTACAAATACCTATGATTAAATTACTGAAAGTGCTGCACATCTTCAAAGATCAGAAAGAAGCCAGAAATGGTTAGGATGATTAGCTATCAAATTTTAAAAACACAACATCAAGGAATTCCTGTGTTCTAAAAATTATCTTTATTTAAAAAACACTTAAACTTTAATAAGGGGTCAAAGTGGCACATAATTGAAGAAGTAAGTTTTAATACAGAGAAAGGATTTGTTTTAATTAAGTCATCCATTTTCATTGTTAGGTACACTTAACATTATAGCTCATAGGCTTTCCTTCTTAAAGGCTGAAGGTGATACTGATGAAAATGAGAAATAAGGAACCAGAAAGTAGAACTTAAAGCAGGGGTGGCCAAACTTCCTTAAAGTCAGAGCCATGAAGAAGAAGGAGGAGGAAGAGGAGGAGATTGGATTTATACCCCACCCTTTACTACCCAAAGGTGTCTCGAGCAGTTTACAATATCCTTTTCCTTCCCCTCTCCACAACAAACACCCAGTGAGGTAGATGGAGCTGAGAGAACTGTTCTTGAGCAAAACAGCTCTGTGAGCGCTTGTGACTGACTCAAGGTCACATCAGCGGGTACATGTGGAGGAATGAGAAATCAACCCCAGTTAAGAACATAAGAGAAGCCATGTTGAATCAAGCCAATGGCCCATCCAGTCCAACACTCTGTGTCACACAGCGGCAACCCCCCCCACCCCAAAACCCAAGTGCCATCAGGAGGTTCACAAGTGGATCTAGAAGCCCTTCCACTTTGCCCCTCCCCAAGCACCAAAAATACAGAGCATCACTGTCCCAGACAGTTCAAATAATATACTGTGGCTAATAGCCACTGATGGACCTCTGCTCCATATTTTTTATCCAATCCCCTCTTGAAACTGGCTATGCTTGTAGCCACCACCACCTCCTGTGGCAGTGAATTCCACATGTTAATATGAGGGTACTCAAGAAGACCCCAAGATCTCTCTCTTGGTCAGTCTCTGCCAGTTCACACCCCATTAACTTGTCTTCTTGAGTACCCTCATATTAATATGTTAATGTGAGGGTACTCAAGAAGACTGAAATTACTGGAATGTATTATTATTAGCACTAAACTGTTTTTAAAATGTTTTAATTATTTTATTGTAAGGTTTCAATTAGTTATTCTTTAACCTATATGTGACTTTTGTTGACCTTACCAAAGCTTTTGATACCGTTAGCAGGAATGGCCTGTGGCAAATCTTGGAATGTTTAGGATGTCCCCCAAGGTTCCTCAGTATGGTCATCCAGCTACATGAAGACCAGCGAGGCCAAGTCAGACACTGCAATGATCTCTCGGAGCCCTTCCCAATAGGCACAGGTGTAAAGCAAGGCTGTGTTCTCGCGCCAACTCTCTTTACGATCTTCTTTAGCATGATGCTTCAAAGAGCCGCAGTAGATTTAGATGATGACGATGGTGTCTACATCTGCTATCGCACCGATGGCAGCCTGTTCAACCTGAGGCGACTAAAGGCCCACTCCAAGACAATGGAAAAACTTATCCGAGAGCTACTTTTTGCTGATGCTGCTGCACTTGTCTCCCACTCGGTATCAGCTCTGCAGCATATGATGTCCTGCTTTGCAGAGGCTGCCAAGCTATTTGGCCTAGAAGTTAGTCTGAAGAAGACAGAAGTTCTCCACCAGCCTGCACCCCAGGAAGATTATCACCCTCCTTGCATCACTGTGGGTGAATCAGTTTTGAAGACAGTCCAGCAGTTCAGCTACCTGGGGTGCATCATCTCCTCAGACGCCAAGATCGACAAGGAGATTGACAAAAGACTCGCAAAGGCAAACCGTGCATTTGGCCGACTGCATAAAAGAGTGTGGAGCAACAAGCATCTGAAAAAAGGCACAAAGATCAATGTTTACAAAGCGGTTGTGATGACAACCCTCATCTACGGCTCCGAATCATGGGTTTTATACTGTCATCACCTGCGACTCCTTGAGCGCTTTCATCAGCGCTGCCTTCGCACCATCCTCAACATCCACTGGAGTGACTTTGTGACCTACACTGAAGTCCTCAAGCGGGCGGAGGTTACAAGCATTGAGGCATTGTTGTTGAAGACGCAGCTGCGCAGCTGGGCATATTTCTAGGATGGAAAACCACCGCCTTCCCAAGATTGCCCTGTATGGCAAACTTTCCACTGGCCATCGAAATAGAGGGGCACCAAAGAAGAGATACAAGGACTCCTTGAAGAAATCCCTTGGTTCCTGTTGCATTAACCATCACCAGTGGTCTGACCTAGCCTCAGATCGCAAAGCATGGAGGGACACCATCCACCAGGCTGTCTCCTCCTTTGAGAACACATGCATAGCTGGTCTTGAGGACAAAAGGAGATTGAGGAAGAATCGTACTGCTACAGTACCAACCCCAAATCAGACTTTTCCCTGCAGCCACTGTAGCTGGGATTTTTGGCTCTAATGTGCATTGCTTTGCACTTGGCCACACTGAACCTCATCTGCCACATTGACGCCCACTCACCCAGCCTCAACAGATCCCTTTGGAGTGCCCCACAATCCTCTCTGGTTCTCACCACCCTGAACAATTTAGTGTCATCTGCAAACTTGGCCACTTCACTGCTTACTCCCAACTCCAAATCATTAATGAACAAAAAGAGCATGGGACCCAGTACTGCGCCCTGCGGCACCCCCTCCCCTGCTTACCATCCTCCACTGCGAAGACTGCCATTTATACTCACTCTCTGCTTCATATTAATTAGCCAGTTTTTGATCCACAAGAGGATCTGTCCTTTTACTTCATGACTCTCAAGCTTTCTAAGGAGCCCTTGATGAGGAATGTTATCAAAAGCTTTCTGGAAGTCAAGGTAAATAACATCTATTGGGTCTCCTTTGTCCACATGTTTGTCCACCTCCTCAAAGAACTGTAACAGGTTAGTGAGGCAAGATCTTCCCTTACACAACCCATGCTGAGTCTTCCTCAATAACTCGTGTTCATCAATGTGCCTACTCATTCTGTCCTTGATAATGCTTTCTACCAACTTTCCCGGTATTGAAGTCAGACTGACTGGCCTGTAATTTCCCGGATCTCCTCTGGAACCCTTTTTAAAGATGGGTGTGACATTTGCTACCTTCCAGTCCTCAGGAACGGAGGCAGATTTTTGTTAGAAGATCCACAAGTTCAACTTTGAGTTCTTTCGGAACTCTCGGATGTATGCCATCCGGACCCGGTGACTTATTAGTTTTTAATTTGTCTATCAGTTGTAGGACCTCCTCTTTTGTCACCTCAATCTGACTCAGGTCTTTCAAAACCCCTTCCAACATTAGTGGTTCTGGGGCGGACTTCTCATCTTCCACAGTGAAGACGGAGGCAAAAAATGCATTCAGCTTCTCAGCCATTTCCCTATCTTCCTTCAGTAATCCTTTTACCCCATGGTCATCCAAGGGCCCCACTGCTTCCCTGGCTGGTTTCCTGCTTCTAATATATTTGAAGACATTTTTTATTGTTGGTCTTTATGTTTTTTGCAATATGCTCCTCATAGTCCCTTTTTGCCTGCCTGATCACAGTCTTGCATTTGATTTGCCACAGCCTGTGTTCCCTTTTATTAATCTCACTTGGACTGGTTTTCCACTGCTTAAAGGAGTCCTTCTTACCTTTTACAGCTTCCATTACTTTGTTTGTTAACCATGCTGGCCTCTTCTTATACCTGTTTGTGCCTTTCCTAACTTGTGGTATGTAATTTATCTGAGTTTCTAGGATTATAGTTTTAAATAGTCTCCAAGCTTCCCCAAGGGTTTTGACTGTATTTACCTTTCCTTTCAGTTTCCTCCTCACATGCCTCCTCATCTGAGAGAATTTACCCCTTTTAAAGTTAAATGTGGTTGTGGCGGTCTTTTTGGGCAACTCCCTATTTATACAAATGGTGAAATCAATAACATTATGGTCACTACTCCCAAGCGGCACAATCACTTTTACATCTCTCAGCAAGTCTTGGGCATTACTTAGGACCAAATCCAGGATCGCCCCACCCCTGGTAGGTTCAGAGACCATCTGCTCCATAGCACCGTCATTGAGAGCATCCAGAAACTCAATCTCTTTCTCTCAACCAGAACACGTATTGACCCAATTAATGAGCGAGTAGTTAAAATCACCTATTGTGACATAGTTTTTACGTTTAGCCGCTATCTTGAATCCTTTCATCATATTATAATCATTCTCTATCTTTTGATTTGGTGGGCGATAACAAATTCCCATAGTTAAATTTCCTTTTGGGCCCTCTATTTCGACCCAAAGCATTTCTAGAAGGGAATCTAATTCTCTGACCTCAGTCTTACTGGACTGTATACCCTCTGTGACATACAGAGGCACCCCACCTCCAGCCTTTCCCTCCCTATCCTTCCGATATAACTTATATCCAAGAATCACCATGTCCTACTGATTCACCTCATTCCACCAAGTTTCTGAAATTCCCACAATGTCTATGTTTTTCCCCAACACTAAACATTTCAACTCACCAATTTTACTTTGAACACTTCTAGCATTTGTATACAAACATCTGTAATTTCCCAGGCAAGGTAGGCCCGCAACCTTCCTCCTGCTACCTTGAGACTTTGGCAGACAGTCCATACTGTTTGTCACCATCTCAGTGGACAACTCTGATCTATTACCTGGGAGAAAAGTAATAGCTAACCCTTCATCTCTTTGAGATGCGTCCTCCTGAACCAGAGACATTTCATCTCCTTTCGGTTTTCCCCCAAGATTTAGTCTGCTCTTTTTGATTTTAAGCACCAGCAGCCTGGTTCCATCTGGGGACAAATGGAGACCGTCTCTTTTGTACAGCTCCTGCTTGTTCCAGAAAGCATCCCAGTGCCTAACAAACTTAAACCCTTCCTCCCTACACCATCGTCTCATCCACACATTGAGACTTCTAATTTGTGCCTGTCTCTCCAGCCCTGCACGTGGAACAGGTAGCACTTCTGAGAAAGCTACCTTGGAGGTCCTGGCCTTAAGTCTCTCGCCTAGCAGCCTAAATTTTTCCTCCAGGACCTCACAACTACATTTCCCCACATCGTTGGTGCCAACATGCACCACGACCACTGGCTCCTCCCCAGCACTATCTATCAGCCTATCTACTACACGCGTAATGTCTGCTACCTTTGCACCAGGCAGGCAAGTCACCATATGGTCAGTACGTGGTTTTGCCATCCAGCTGTCTACTTGCCTAAGGATTGAATCACCAACCACCAAGACCCCCCCCCTCTCCCTGCCCAGGGATGGTTCCTTGGCGCGATAGGATACCTGCTCACCAACTGAAGAAGAGGTCCCTTCTGAGAGCGCATTCCCCTCATCCTCAGCATGGTGTCCTGTTCCCTCTCGACTCTCATGCTCCCTGGCTGCAACGGGGCTGCCATGTTCAGAGTGTGGCTCTTTTAATACCTCCCCGAGAGTCTTCTTCGAGTGCCTAACTGACTGTCTCTGCTTCTCCAGGTCAGTCACCTTGGCCTCAAGGGTACGAACTCATTCCCTGAGGACCAGGAGTTCCTTGAATCGAGCAAACACCCAAGATTTCTGTCCTGTGGGCAGATAGTCATACATGTGACACTCAGTGCAAAACACTGGCAAGCCCCCACCCCCCTGCTGGCATTCTACCTTTATGATAGTTTTTTTTTAAAATATATAGTCCCCTTTTAAATCCTATCTGTTTATGTGGCTCTCCTTCTGGAGGGTCTACTTACCTTATTGAGAACACAAGGAAAATAGGGATCTGGGTTCCTGGTCCTTACATAGTCCCCAGATCAAGAGCCACAGGCTAAGAACCCTTTAGCTTGCTCCAAAGGCTTGCACCTCTGGCAAGGTGCAGCTTAATAATGCAAAGAGGGTGGAGCCTCAGTCTGCCCCAGGAACACAGCCACTCCTAATCAGTCAGCAACAATCACCTTCAGCCCACTCAAACCAAACAAACAGCATTTCCCCAGCAACCACAAACCCAGAATTGTCAGCAATCACACAGTCATACAAACTCAGAAATTCTCAGCAACTTCCCCAGCTGTTGGAAAGCCAAACCTCACCCTTATAGCGGAAGGGAGGGAGGGAGGGAGGGAGGGAGGGAGGGAGGGAGGGAGGAAGGAAGGAAGGAAGGAAGGAGATAGATAGATAGATAGATAGATAGATAGATAGATGATAGATGATAGATAGATAGATAGATAGATAGATAGATAGATAGATAGATAGATAGATAGATAGATAGATAGATAGATAGATAGAAAGAGGGATGGGGGAGGGAGAGTTGGAAGGAAAACAATTTTAACTTAAAATGCATTCTCCAGGCTGCCAGCTGGCTTGACTTGGAGAAGTTATTTAAAGAGACAAATGCCTTCTCCATGCCAGCCAATGGAGCAGTAGGGGCTTTGACAGCCTCACAATATCTGTGAAAGAGCAACATTTGACTCCCAAGCTGCAGTTGGCCACCTCTGATCTAGAAAGTAAAGCCCATGGCCATGAATACTGGATGGGGGATGCACTTTTGGGAAGTAGTGTGTGCAAAAGAGATCTTGGGGTACTAGTGGACTGTAAACTAAATATGAGCAGTTAGTGTGATGTCATGGTAACAAAAGCAAATTCAGTCCTGGGTTGTATCAAAAGGGCTATTGCATCAAAATAATAGGAGGTCATAACTCCGCTGTATACTACCTTGGTCAGGCCACACCTGGAATTCTGTGTGCAGTTCTGGAGGCCTCACTTCAAAAAAGATGTGGACAAAATAGACCGAGTACAGAGAAGAGAAATGAAGATTATCAAGAATCCTATGAGGAAAGGCTGAGAGCCTTGGGAATGTTCAGTCTGGAGAAGAGGAGATTGAGGGGGGACATGATTGCTCTCTTTAAATATTTGAAAGGCTGTCATTTAGAGGAGGGCAAGGAGCTGTTCCACTTGGCAGCCGAGGATAGGACCCGAAGCAATGGGCTCAAATTACAAGAGGAAAGGTATCAGCTGGATATTAGGAAAAAATTTTTTACAGTCAGAGTAGCCCAGAGGTGGAACCAGCTGCCTAGGAAAGTGGTGAGCTCCCTTTCATTGGCAGTCTTCAAAATGCAACTGGATAATTATTTGTTGGAGGTGCTTTAGGCTGATCCTGCATGGAGCAGGGGTTGGACTAGATGGTCTGTATGGCCCCTTCCAATTCTTATGATTCTATGTATAGCAACTGAATCCCAATTTAAATAGGATGCTGAGCATGTAAGAAAAATCCATCTGTACAATTTTGCTTAAAATATGTTACCATTCCTCCATGTGCAATGCTAGGGCCAAAATAAATCATAGGGTTGCCAGCCACCATGTTTGGTCTGGAGATCTCCAGGAATTACAACTGATCTCCAGATTACAAAAGTCAGTTTCCTTGAAGAAAATGGAAGCTTTGAAGGGTGGACTCTACTTCCATAGAAGTAGACCCATAGTCAAACTCTCAGGCATGAGTGAGGAGCTGAGCCCTCAAGGTTGAGCATGAGCCCATGCATCAGCTACAAAGGATTTCCCCATAATTCCTTGCCTGGGGCATCAACAAACATACTTAGAAAATCTTTTTGGTCCTCATTTAGTTTTTAGTGTTTCCACTTATTTCTGGACTTTTTGATTACATTTACATTTTTTGCAATTTTATATTTGTGGCCTTTGCTACTTTTTATAAACATTTTTGTTATCACTTCTGTTTAAAGCTATAAATATTTTAATAAATAAAAATACACTATTTAGTTCATTTAGTTCAAGAATATCATTTAGTTCAAGAATATCATCACCACAGGATAATGATATGCATTTCCAAAATTAAAAGATAGTTAAAAGGAAAGGATCAGATTATTTCAGGATGCTTGAAAACTACATGTCTGCAATAACTGAAGCTCAAATAGAATGTATATAACCAAGACTAACATGGCATGGTTACTAAACAATGGATATTGTTATCCAAATGGCCTACACAATCCCTGGGGTGTCATCCTTTCTTGCTAAGAGCACACACATGTATCTGATAGAATTAAATTAGGGACCACAGGCTATGTATACCAAGGTCCAGAATTGTGGTACTAGTGCTTCACTATGGGGATGGGGAGGTTCCCAGCAATAAAGCAGGCAGAAAATAGAATCAGAGTCTAAATCTTTATTTAAGGAAAAAATAAATCAAGAATGGCAGGAGGTACTTGGGATCTCACAAACAGAGCAAATCTTAATCCTAGACAACCTAATACCTAAACAATAAAAGTGCACAATAAAGGAGGAAATAAAAACATACAAGCTTGTCCTGGAGGTCTGGGGTGGAAGAAAAACAAAGAAAGAGGAAACAGGGCAAAGAAAAAAATGAACCAAAAGTGCCATAGATAAATAAACAGAAATATGACAAAATATATCAGAAGCAGGAAAATGGACAGGGAGACAGTTGGACACCTGAGCCTGCTTCGGCAGGGAGGGCGGGGTATAAATTAAATATTATTATTATCATTAAGAACTACTAAAGGAAATTTTCAGAGAAACTGATGCATTTTTTGAATTTGTTTTTGTTATCTATCATGTATCCCAGAACCATTATTTTCAGGGAGACTGTCTTAAAGAACTGAGTCAAATATAGATAATTGGAGAGGAAATGCTAAGGTTAACTGACATTAAAAATGAACAAGTCACTAACTCCAGATGGCATTAAACCCAAGGGTTCTTAAAGAGCTCAGATGTGAAATGGTTGATCTCCTAATTATAATATGCATCTTGTCACTTAAATTGGGCTCTATACCAGGGAATGAAAAGAAGGAAACATACCACTGATTAAAAAAGGGAAATCTAAGGGGAACTTAGGGAGCAAGGGCATAATTAGATGAGAGAGGCAGAAGATCCATGATAAAATAACTTACTTTATTTTTAAAGTTAAACATCAGTTGGGGGAATAATTTCAATAGGGAAACTGATCAAACCCCATCCATAAACTGCTATTAGTCCCAGAAAGGGAAAAACAAGACTGGTACATTCTACGTTTAAGCTCTGGTTCAGGGGCTACCAAACTTGCTTAACATAAGAGTCACATAGAATAGATGTCAGATGTTTGAGAGCTGCAAGACATGGATAAACGTATCTTTATTAAAACTCTTAAACACAACCATGCTAGAAGGATGGTTTAAAAAAACAAAAGCTGGGAATAAAACCAGCACAGGGAAAAGTTAGGATTTTTTTTTTTTTTGGCACAATGGGAGAAGGAAACACACATGCACTATATAAATCACTGAGAGCCATTTGTATCATTATGCATTTATCTTTGCATTGACATCAAGGTTAGTAAATACAGCTCCTACAAGAGCTATGAAACTAAGGGGGAATCCTGCACCGCCCTCTTTAATTCTGTCCCTCATTCCAGTGGGTCCCTCGGCTCTTGCACTCTCTTTCCCCAGTCTAGATCTCCAGGTGACCTCTGTGGTGGAGGAGGAGAGCTTGCAAGCCTGCCTATTTCCCCCTCCATCCCAGCTTCACACATGGTGGAAATAGTCACCTACCTATGGATCAGCGCTCAGAGGCCCTGATGCTAGGCATGCTTGCATACCAGTAAACCTGCATTAAATTCCTCCTTGACCTCTGAGAGTTGCACAATATGTGTGAAAGAGCTGCATGTGGCTCCCAAGCCACAGTTTGGCCACTCTTGCTCTGGTGTGTTCTGCTTCATTCCTACCTGTGAATGTGGGCAGTGGATTGCAGTGGACATTTGAAAAATGGCCAATCGATGAAGGATAGGTATATCACTAGCTAAAAGGAATCTTCATGCAATATGCCTGCGGGTGTCAAATGCAAAAAGCAAATAAGGAAATGGGTTCTTCATTACTTCTTATCTTTCAGATCCATGTGTCTGGTTGGGAATGGATGAGGGGGGGGGGGCGGGGAGACAATGCTGGGCTAGGCTGTAGTTGCCTTCAGTCAGCCCAGGTGTATGACTACTGTGCACTGACTTAATCCTGCTGCAAAGTCATCATAATTCTTGACATCCCTTTTGATTCTAGTGTCTTTAACTTCATTATGTAGACTGGCTCTATATGGATGCAGAGACAATGAATTCTTGTAAAACAGTAATAATTTGAAGGGAGGGGGGTTGTGATTCCTCAGTATGCTTACTTCAAAATCTGAGCATCCAGGGTATATTTTAAATTAACAGCAAATCACTTTAATTGAGATCTCATAAACTCTCCAGCTTTGATAGGGTTTTTTTAAATAAAATTGTAAAGCACGTTTGCTTGTTAAGCAGAGTTTCTATTTCCTCTCAGCTCCTGTACTTATTGAGCCTGAACCCTCTTTAACCCCAAACCGATTAAACAGCTTTTTATTAGTCCAAGGGAGTTCTAAAACAAGCATAGCTCTGTCATTAGTAGAAGGAGAGTTGTTTTTGCAAAGAGAAGCATGGTCCACTTTGATACTGGCATATTGTTAAAGCGAGAAAGGATTTGGCAAGGATTTGACTAAAGCTGCAGAGGAATAAAAGCAGGAAGGGCCACATTTCCTCCATGCACTCCCACATCATTTTAACTCTAAATGGGATATTTTGAGACCGACAGTTCTTAAAGGGTGAGTTCAACCACTCACAGAGGCTCTTGACAGGAGGGGCAGAAGCCAGAGTTGCTCTGCAGGAAGGGAGGGCATGTGATGGTCCCTCTCCTGTTTCAGAGAAGAAGTGCATCCCATCTGCAATGAATATAGAGGTATATATGTTTCTATATAGCTTTAAGTGAGCCCTCACAAATTATGTTTGCCTCATCAAAGTCTGTATGGGAGGTCTTCACTTAAATCAAGTTGTGTGTGTGTATAATAATAATAATTTTTAATTTATATCCCACCCTCCCCATCTAAATAGGCTTACAGGGAGGCTTACATGGAATAAAATGCAGACATTACAATAATACAATAATAAAAATACACTAATTACATAGCAATTATATATTACTCAATTAAATGTACTGCTACATTAAAACCATATAAGTTGTGGTTCTGTGTGTGTGTGTGTGAAACAATGAAGTATCTTGTTGCTGAAGCTGCCAGAAGCTCCTGTGTGGCAACTGGATAGGTAAACTTAATCCTACACACCAGAACCCAGAGGATATGATACTATCCAACATGCTTTGCAAGCCAGTAGGGCATAATAGTTACTGGCTTCGATCCTATGGAAGAAGAAAATAAAAGGGCTGCTTCAGTCATAGGAAATAAAAAAATAAAGCCAAGGCCGGCGGTGCAAAATCAGGTTAAACTATATTTTATTACTCAGTTAAAATTTCCAAAAAGTCCCCTAAGCATTTCGGCAACATCTTGTAGTAATCATTCAAAAGGAGTACAAGATCAGTAGCCTGAAGAATGGAAGAATTACTGCAAGACAAATAGATTCCCCCGATGAAGCCTGTTGCTGAAATACATAAGGAATTTGGAAATTTTAACTGTGTAATTATATATATATATATAGCAATATAATATTATATATATATATATATACACACACACACACACACACACACACACACATATATATATATATATATATATATATATATATATATATATATATATATATATATATATACCACAAGCTGATAGATGGAACTCTCCTGTTTTCACACCAAAGAACTCCTTGCTTACACTCCTCTACATGCTATTTATATAACACTGAAGGCTCTTTTCTGCATTCTTTGAGACTGCCTGAGTCTGCCATGCCCTGGGTTTTGCTGACAGGTGGTTTACTAAATGCACCATGGCATCCTGCCTTTAAAAACCCACCTGAATTAATGAACACTCAACAATGTTCAATTTCACAGAACAACTGATAGCCGTAACTCAAACATATTGCAATATTTTTATTTGCATAGGAAATAATTGGAGAAGGGAGGTCAAGAGCAAGGAATGCTGTGCTGTATCTTTTTTTGTTTGCATGCATGAGCAATGGAGTCTAGACACATCCACTGCACATAAATGAAGTCGGGCCGGGGGGGGGGGGGAAGGGGAGGCCAAGCAGAGCATGACTCAGCAGATATGCAATTTCTCAGGTTTACAGTTCAGGTACTCTAGCATATCATAAAAAAGTATTGCCTGTGGAAGCCCATGCAGTAAAACTTGTCATGCATGTATGTGTGTCTGTGTGCGTGCGCACACACACAGTTATATTACTATTAAATCATGTTGTATCTATGATGATTCCCTGTTAAAGTTTTTTTTTATTAAGGGGTTTTAGTCACTGTTCATCCAAAGGGTATCACGGAAACTTGCACTATTAAACCATATAAATAAATTAAAACAACATAAAAACAGATAAATACAAAATATTAAAAATGTTAAATTATTAAAATATGTGGCAGGCATCACAGCACTAACAAAAACAACCCAGACATGTAAGAACATAAGAGAAGCCATGCTGGATCAGGCCAATGGCCCATCCAGTCCAACACTCTGTGTCACATGGTGGTAAAAAAAACCAGGCACCATCAGGAGGTCCATCAGTGGGGCCAGGTCCATCAGTGGGGCCACTAGAGGCCCTCCCACTGCGCCCCCCCCCAAGCACCAAGAATACAGAGCATCACTGTCCCAGATAGAGAGTTCCAACAATATGCTATGGCTAATAGCCACTGATGGACCTCTGCTCCATATGTTTATCCAATCCCCTCTTGAAGCTGTCTGTGTTTGTAGCCACTACCACCTCCTGTGGCATTGAATTCCATGTGAATTACACTTCAAAGGTCAACCTAAACTATTCAGCTTTTCATGCCCCGTGGAAACTAAAGAAGTCGAACTGAGCACAGGAGTCATCAGAGAATGCACTCTACACGATAGGGGCTACCATTGAGAAGGCCCTTCCCTGGCGACATAGACTACCTGGGCCCAGAGATCTTAATGGAAAATCCACTTTGCATTTTCCTTGCAGCTTTGCTTCCTGCTTCAACCTGCAAAGACAAGGAAGAAGGAGCTGGGAACTTTGGCAGCCTCAGAGCTTCAAAGGGGGGAGAAAATAGACCCATGGGCCTGATTAAAGCCTTGGGCAGGCCAGTTCTGGTCTTCAGGCCAGACATTTGACACCTCTGCCATAGCATTTATCTTCCAAAGCAGCCATTTTTTCCAGGGGAACTGATCTCTCTCATGGTCATGATTTCAAGGTCCCACCTGGAGATTGGCAACCCTGTCAGGAGGGCTATATGAGATGCTGAGAAATCACAAATTCTATTAAAACATCCTTAAGGCTTTTAAAAAGCCCTTGTGACATGGTCAGTTTATGAACGCTTGCTTTACAAGGCATTTACCACCAAGTAAATAATATAGCCGCTGGAAGGCAGAGAACTATTAGCAATGTATAATATGGATGTTCACAGAAATTTTATTGTTTTAATTTTCTCTTCATTTTAATTTTTAAAACATGGGTTTTTTCTTCTTTCTAATTCTTATTACCTCTATTTATTTTCTTCAATATTTATATTCATTATTTCTTCTCAGTAATTTTAAATGTGAAACCTAATTTTAGAGTAACTCTCTTCCCATATCCAATTGCATAACTATCTCTGGAATTGTACCCTGCCACCCAAGGGATCCTTCTGCCCGACAAAATTCAGACAGATCAGAGCAAGTGACAGGAACATTTACCAGTCAGCAAAGTTACATGCAGATCTTGCCTACCAAAAAGGATCTCTCAACATAGGCCTCTTTCCAAATTGCTGCTTACAACCAATCACATTACTGGTTTAGAGGCTTGAAGAGAGGCCTTGATTGCCTCCCCAGTCAGAATGAAGAGGCACACAGTATGTTGGGTATAAAACCGGGCTGCTTTATTGAGAGAAACTTATCAAACCTATAACTGGCAGGGATAAGGCCTAGAAGGACAAGCCCTGGGGTCACCCCCTGATCCCGCCTTGTCCTAGGAGGGCGAGCCACCCTGCCCCCAGCACAAGCCCACCGTATTTGGGCTGTTGCCGAGCGGCCAGGCCCCAAGCCATTCTCCACCTGGGCTAGCATCAATCCCCCATGGAAAGATTCGCCCAGGTGAGGATTTTTCGTGATCTGCATTCCCCACACTGAGCCGTACAGCCCATCTGCGGTTCATACAGACCACCCGCACACCTGGTGCTAAGCCATAGGTGCTCCCCTGAAAACACTGTGGCCAATACATCCTCCAGCCACCGCCAATGCCAAGCCTCTGCTTAGGCATTAGCGCCCCACCGGACGGCCCAGAGCCGACTGCAATCCCTGCCGAATCTCCTCTAAAAAGGCCCGGTTGCCCAACTCTGACAGATGGACCCCATCTGGCCGATACAGGTCCGCAACTTTGACCCGTATGGCTGGATGTGGGAGAAAAAAACCCTAGGCCATTCTCCATGGCCTTCTGCAAGGCCCTGTTGGCCTTACGCCTAGCGCGCTCTATCCCACCAGGTGAAAGGGCAAACCTCCAAACCCTGCGTGGCAATATTGCCAACCATACCAGGACCACACCTGGCCATCTCTGCTTAATTTCCCAAAGGTCAGCCAGCGCCTGCATCAATCCTAAGTCATTCCCACCCAGGTGAATGACCAGAATGTGAGGAGGAGGTGCCGTCCTCTCTCTAAACAATAATGGCATGATCCCTGGCCAGCGCAGGCCCCGGCGACCCAGCCACTCCACTATTGCTCACTTGCTGAGGCCCAGTTGGGTGCCCACTGGAGACCGCCTGGCTTGATGGGCTGCCCAGAACACCATACTGTGCCCGCAGATGAGGATATGACGCCTCTCACTAAGAGCCACAGCACCTGAAAAAACAGAAAATTGTCAACACCAAGGAATAGCCAACGGGCAATAAAACAGTCGCACTTCTATAGCAATTCCCTTGAGGACTTGGTAGATACCTGGCATGACAGGTTATCCAGGGCCATCAACGAAATTGCACCCCGGCGTCCTCTGCACCCTCAAAGTAGGCTGGCCCCTTGGTATACCTCGGAGCTACGCCAACTGAAACAGGGACTCAGACGACTAGAGAGGCGGTGGCAGCATACTCGTGACGAAGCGACGAGAACATCCTATAGAACGTTTATGAAGTCTTATGAGATGGCAGTCAAAGCCGCAAAGAAGGATTGAGAATTTGACCACTCTGCCCCAAGGCAGACCAAACATGAGAGAATTGGAAATAGGCTGTGAGGCTTTTGCGAAATTCTTTGTAGATAAAATCTCGTCGCTCCGCCAGGACTTTCCTGCCACATTGGATGCAGTAGATGAGCCCGGGGCTCCGTGCCTGTCTTCCGATGTTATCTTGGATCACTTCGACGCTCTTAGTCTTGGGGAAGTCGACGAAATCCTCTCAACTGTACGCCCTACAACTTGTGACCTTGACCCATGCCCCTCCTGGCTAATTAAATCTTGCCAGAGGGAGCTTAGATATCCTGTGCGGGATATCATAAATAGATCCCTCTTGGAAGGGCAATTTCCAACATCTTTGAAAGAGGCCATGGTCCGCCCTCTCCTAAAAAAGAGTACAGCAGATCCGGCCGAATTGGCAAATTATCGACCGGTCTTGAACCTACCATTTTTAGGTAAGGTTATAGAGAGGGCAGTGGCGTCACAGTTGCAGAGTTTTTTGGATGACACTTCCGCCTTAGACCCTCACCAGTCCGGCTTTCGTCCGGGTTATGGGATGGAGACAGTGCTGGTCGCCTTGGTGGATGACCTCCAGCGGCATCTGGACCGAGGCGGCGTGGCGGTGCTGATACTGTTGGATCTGTCGGCCGCATTTGATATGGTCGATCATCAGCTACTGGCCCGCTGGCTCGCCGACGCGGGGATTGGGGGATTGGCCTTACAGTGGCTTTCCTCCTTCCTCGATGGATAGGGACAAAGGGTGACCATTGGGGGAGAGCGGTCCCGGAGGCACCCACTAGTATGTGGGGTGCCACAAGGGGCAGTTCTCTCCCCGATGTTGTTTAACATCTACATGCGCCCCCTTGCCCAGATTGCCCGGAGGTTTGGGCTTGGGTGCCATCAATACGCTGATGACACCCAGCTCTATCTACTAATGGATGGCCGGCCTGACTCCGTCCCAGAAAGCCTGGACCTAGCATTGCAAGCCGTGGCAGGTTGGCTCAGACTGAATCCAACGAAGACAGAGGTCCTTTGCTTGGGTCGCGGTGCCCTGGGAAGGGAAATCCCCTTGCCGGTCCTTGATGGTGTGCAGCTGAAAGCGGCACATAAGGTCAGGAGCCTGGGGGTTCTTCTGGAGCCTCCATTATCAATGGAGGCACAGATAGCGGCCGCTGCCAAGTCCGCGTTCTTTCATCTTCAACGGGCGAAGCAGTTGGCCCCCTTCCTGGAGCGCCGTGACCTAGCAATGGTGATCCATGCTACGGTCACCTCGAGACTGGACTACTGCAATGCCCTCTATGTGGGGCTGCCCTTGTGCCGAACTCGGCGGCTGCAGCTGGTGCAGAATGCGGTGGCTAGGCTGTTGCTGGGGCTCCCAAGGTGGGAGCACATACAGCTGGGGCTGCGCGGACTGCACTGGCTGCCAGTGGCATACCGAGTTCTCTACAAAGTGCTGGTTATTACCTTTAAAGCCCTATATGGCCGAGGACCTATCTACCTGAGGGACCGTCTCTCCCTATATGAGCCCCAGAGAGCACTGAGGTCATCTGGGAAAAACCAGCTGAATGTCCCTGGGCCAAGGGAGGCCAGATTGAAGGCCACCCGGGATCGGGCCTTCTCTGTCGCAGCTCCACTACTGTGGAATCAACTCCCTGAGGAGGTGAGGGCCCTACGATGCTTAGATCAATTCCGTAGGGCCTGTAAGACTCACCTCTTCAAGATGGCCTTCAACTAGTGATAAAGCTAGGAATATTGCTGAAAATGCTTTTTATTTACTGAATCCCATTGAAAATTTAATGTTTATAATGCCATATTGTTAATGTTAATTTTAATAATTTATAATTTGTTTTAACCATGTTTTTATAAGTATAACTGATGTACTGTGCATTTTATGTTGTGAGCCGCCCTGAGCCTGCTCTGGCGGGGAGGGCGGGATAGAAATAAAAAATTATTATTATTATACAAACCCTCCTAAGTGACCAACGGGTGCACGCAGGATTTAAAAGTTGCCGACCGCCACCAGCCAATACGCTGTGTAGTGGAGGGGGTGTAACCCATCATAGCTGCTGTGGAAGCGGCCCCAATCCGGAATGAATGCGTTCCGAACTTGACGCCCTTTAAACCCAGCTCCGCCAGGGCCCGGCTTGTCATGGCCCCAAACTGATATTTGGTAAGTGGGGAGCCCTCACAATGCCTAAAAAAGGGACCCTCGTCCTCACCCCTAAGCCATGTATAATCTTCTGCTGCTTCCTCAGCGTGGCTAACCGAGTCACCTTGTTCTCAGGCAACCATGAAGCCTGCTGGTTGGTATCCAGCTCGATGCCTAAGAACGTAAGCACAGTACTGGGCCCCTCGGTCTTTTCATGTGCCAAAGGTACTCCGAGCTCAAGGACAAGCTCCTGAAATAACTGTAATAACCTGGCACATTGCCCCGAGCCTGCTGGACCGACAAAAAGGTGGTCGTCCAGGTAATGCGCCCAAAGCCAAAGCTGCTGGTTGATCTAGTCCCACGGCAGCCCTGGGTTAATGGCGGCCCTCATGCGAAAGGCCTCGTCGTATTGCAGCCAAGCTGCGCCGACGAAATCCGTGTAAGCCCGGTACATGATATCGCAATACTGAAAAAGCGTGGCCACGCGAGCCGGCTGCGCCCTTGCAATAACGCCTGCGTAGATAAGGAAGCCGGGCAGCCAATTAGCCCAGGTTCTGTCTACTTTCCTACATTTCAACTTCTCCTTATCGTCAAGTTCCTCCTTGTCCTTTTTCTCTAACTCTCTGACTCTCTAACTCTCTGAAAAGGAGGTTGAAAACATCTACATATTCACCTCGTAGTATCTTATCCTGCGTGGCCGCCGCTAGATGGTCCCCCAGCGGACACGCCGTGTTGCCATACGGGAGCATATGAAAAGGGATGTTTGCATAGGGATTCGGTGGGTAAAGCCACATACCCCTCTGAAAACTCGGCCATGCCCCCTGCATCTGCAAGTATTGCTGCCCGCCCCAGGGGGCCAGGAGGGGCCTGCGCTGTAATAACCGACTGTAATAACCGACTGTGGCACGGCCGGGGCAACTGGCTGGCCAGAGGTCTGTAGACCCGGGCTGCCAACCCCGAACCCTTGGGAGGCTGCGCCCTGATAGCCCCAAGCCCAAGATGGCCCCGCACCCCACTGATCGGCAGACGATCCAGTCTGCCCAAAAACCCATGGCATTCCCGCCGCTGTAGTGGGGGGGGGGGCGGTATTTGTGTAGGGCCCCAAGGCCACACCTGCAGCTGCTGAAAGGGGGGCTTACCAACATTCCCAGGGAACGCTACTGCAACCGCCAGAGGCTGCTGCACGACCTCTCCCGACGCACCGCTGACCGAAGGCTCTTCTGACGGACCCTCGCCCGGGTCTTCCTCCAGGTCCGGCTCTTGTTGTGGTTCAAGCCCTGGGGCTCCACCCTGCAAAGCAGACAGACGAGCCAGTACCTCCTTCTCAAAGGTCAAACGTACAGAGCGCCCCGTCGCACGGCGACGCCCATCCCATATGGGAGCACCCGTGGCTGCTCTCTGTTGCTCCAGAGCCTCCAATTGGTCCATAATGGCCAGTCTTACTTGGGCCACTTGCCCTGGGTCCTCAACGGGACCAGGTTGCTGACCCCGCCCCCGGGGGGGGGGTCGGGTGGGTTGCTTGCCCTTAGATTTGCCCTGCCCTTTTTTAGGCATAATAATGACGCACCCCTAGCACACCCAGGCACGCCCACAGCCAACACCCTTCAAATAATCCTTGCCAACAGACCCTAAAATACAGCTGCCACACTCTCACCACCAACGTGATGAGTGGGGGGGGGGGGCGGCTTAAGAAGGCTGAGGGAAATCAAGCAGAAGGCAAATGGGGGGGGTACCAGACAAAAGCCAGGCACCCACAGCCCCTAAACACCCAGCTGCAAACAGCCCTGCCCAGGTAATATAGCGGGTTGGGGGGAGCCGTTGAGGAGGGCTGGGTGGATGAAACGTTCTTTAACACCCCTCCCTTGACCCACTAAAGCTGTGGGGTAGGCCAAAGCACTCCTCAGAAAAACACCCGGCCTGGTGTGGGGGGGGGCTAACACCCACCCAAAATGCCCCGCACAAACCCCTTCCCACTGAAGGCTATCAACCCTCGCTTGATCCCTTCCCAAACCCCGGAAAACTGCCGACAATAGCTGCCGCTCGTGCCTCCAAGCCACTGCTTGCGCCTCCAAGCCGCCACTCGTGCCTCCAAGCCGCCACTCGTGCCTCCAAGCCGCCACTCGGGCCTCCAAGCCACTGCTCGTGCCAACGTCCCACCGCTCTGAGGCCTTCGCCGGCGCTATCCCACGCTTGCACGCAGTTCTCCCGCACTCAGAGAGCCTGAAACAAACTGCGCACTTCTGGGCGGGGTCGGGGCTTATATAGCCCCGACGCCGCGCCCAGAAGAAGCACCCGAATGCACTGGGGCTGTCACTCATCTGCTCCCTCCTTCCGAGCGGGCAAAGACGGCCCCCAGCATAAATGCCGGCGATGCCGGCTTGGCTGGGAAGGGGACGGACCTTCTCTGTAAGCATCAGTGGCTCCTGTTTCCTTGCTATCATGTTCTCTCTTGCCACAGGGTGATCTGTTTTCATATGCAGACATATACTGTTTTCATATGCAGACATATACTACCTTCAGGATGGAAGGTAGAAGAAGAAAAAATGTAGATTTTTATGCCCAGCTTTTCTGTCCTAAGGAGTTCAAAATGGTTTACAATTTTCTTCCCTTCCTGGCCCTGCAATAGGCACCTTGTGAGGTAGGTGGAGCTTAAAGAGTTCTGAGACACCTGTGACAGGCCCATGTGGAGGAGGGAGGAATTAAACCTGTTTCTCCAGATTAGGCTCCACCACTCTTAACCACTACACCACACTGATCATGTCATGTCTAGGGATGGGCACAAACTGGCTGATGAACTAAAGGTTGCCATGAATTTTGGCTGGTTTGTGGTTTGTGAAGGAATGTTCACAAACTGAAGAACCGCCACTTTCATGAATGTTGATGCAATTTGTGGCAGTTCCTGGTGAGCCACAAGAATGCAGATCTGTCTGTGGGTGAATCATGAACCAAACCACAAACTCAGTCAGCTCACATACAAACTGAACCATATTTGTGAGATTTGTGACAGAAACAGCTGAGCTGTAAGGAAAGCCTCACAGCAGCTTCAACAATTAGATCATTAGTTTCTTTTTCCTGCTAAAAGTCCATTAGGGGTTTTCACTCCACAATAAATGAACTAATTGTCTTTTCCCTAACCAATGCAGTAAGTTTAGCTGTTGCTGCAAGGTCCAACAGCTTTTCCAACCACTCTTCACAAAAACCAGCTCCCTGCTGCTCAGCTGCTTGGTTTAAATGTCTGAAAAGCTGTGGGGTGCAGAAAGCAGGGTTGGCTCCAAGCCTAGAGCTGGCTGGGGCTGGCTGCCCAAGAAAGCATATTTAAACAACTGAGCTGCATGGAGGAAACTGCTCCCATGGCTCAACTTTTTAAAGGGGCTTTCTTGGGCAACCAGTCTCTTGGGCTGACTGCCCAAAAAAGCCCATTTAAACAGTTGAACCATATGGAGCAAAAAGCCACCATGGCTCAGCTCTATAAAGGGGTTTTCTTGGCAGTTTGCTCTGTGTGGCTCAGCTCTTTAAAGGGGCTTCCAAGAAACTGAGCCATGGGAGCAGGCCACCCTCACAGCTCAGCTGTTTCAGGCACATATCTCACAAACCTGGTTCAGTTTGTATGCAAGCCGACTGGGTTGGTGGAGTTTGGTTTGGCTCATGGTTCACCAACAAACCACAAACATCCACATTTTTGTGTTTGTGTCCAATCCCCAGTCATGCCATGCCATTTTGATGTGTGATAGAAATGCAAGAATCAGATAGATTTGGGGCCAAACCCAAGGAGATCAGCAAAGATGGCCTGAGATAACGTGATATTTTAAATTTTCCTTAAAAGCATCTGTGGGTGACATCATTCCATATAGAAACCATCCTGATGCATCAGCCATTAGCTCTGGTAGAAACCTTATCCAAGCCTTGAAGCATTATTTCCCTGTGATGGCTGAATTATGGATTATGTGAGCACAAATTAGAAGTCTCAATGTATGGATGAGACGATGGTGTAAGGAGGAAGGGTTTAAGTTTGTTAGGCACTGGGATGCTTTCTGGAACAAGCGGGATCTGTACAAAAGAGACAGTCTCCACTTGTCTCCGGATGGAACCAGGCTGCTGGCGCTTAAAATCAAAAAGGTGGCAGAGCAGTTTTTAAACTAAATCTTGGGGGAAAGCCGACAGGAGATTAAATGTCTCTGGTTCGGGAGGATTCGTCTCAAAGAGATGAAGGGTTGGTTTCTATTTTTCTACCGGGTAACGGATCTGAGTTGTCCACTGTGATGGTGACAAACAGTATGGACTGTCTGCCAGATTCTCGAGGCGGCAGGAAGGAGGTGGCTGGCCTAGCTTGCCTGGGAAATTACAGATGTTTGTATGTAAATGCTAGAAGTGTCCGAAGTAAAATTGGTGAATTGGAATGTTTAGTGTTGGGAGAAAACATAGACATTGTGGGAATTTCAGAAACATGGCGGAATGAGGAGAATCAGTGGAACATGGTGATTCCTGGATATAAGTTATATCAGAAGGATAGGGAGGGAAGGGTTGGTGGTGGGGTGGCTCTGTATGTCAGAGAGGATATACGGTCCAGTAAGACTGAGGTCAGAGAATTAGATTTCCTTTTAGAAATGCTTTGGGTTGAAATAGAGGGCCCAAAAGGAAATTTAACTATGGGAGTTTGTTATCGCCCACCAAATCAAAAGAGAGAGGACGATTATAATATGATGGAAGGATTAAAGATAGCGGCTAAACGTAAAAACTGTGTCGTAATAGGTGATTTTAACTACCTGCAGATTGATTGGGTCAATATGTGTTCTGGTCGAGAGAAAGAGATTGAGTTTCTTGATGCTCTCAATGACTGTGTTATGGAGCAGATGGTCTCAGAACCTACCAGGGGTGGGGCGACCCTGGATTTGGTCCTAAGTAATGCCCAAGACTTGGTGAGAGATGTAAAAGTGATTGTGCCGCTTGGGAGCAGTGACCATAATGTTATTGATTTCATCATTTGTATAAATAGGGAGTTGCCCAAAAAGACCGCCACAACCACGTTTAACTTTAAAAGGGGTAAATTCTCTCAGATGAGGAGGCATGTGAGGAGGAAACTGAAAGGAAAGGTAAATACGGTCAAAACCCTTGGGGAAGCTTGGAGACTATTTAAAACTATAATCCTAGAAACTCAGATAAAATACATACCACAAGTTAGGAAAGGCACAAACAGGTATAAGAAGAGGCCAGCATGGTTAACAAACAAAGTAATGGAAGCTGTAAAAGGTAAGAAGGACTCCTTTAAGCAGTGGAAAACCAGTCCAAGTGAGATTAATAAAAGGGAACACAGGCAGTGGCAAATCAAATGCAAGACTGTGATCAGGCAGGCAAAAAGGGACTATGAGGAGCATATTGCAAAAAACATAAAGACCAACAATAAAAAATGTCTTCAAATATATTAGAAGCAGGAAACCAGCCAGGGAAGCAGTGGGGCCCTTGGATAACCATGGGGTAAAAGGATTACTGAAGGAAGATAGGGAAATGGCTGAGAAGCTGAATGCATTTTTTGCCTCCGTCTTCACTGTGGAAGATGAGAAGTCCGCCCCAGAACCACTAATGTTGGAAGGGGTGTTGAAAGACCTGAGTCAGATTGAGGTGACAAAAGAGGAGGTCCTACAACTGATAGACAAATTCAAAACTAATAAGTCACCGGGTCCAGATGGCATACATCCGAGAGTTCCGAAAGAACTCAAAGTTGAAGAACTCAAAGTTGAACTTGTGGATCTTCTAACAAAAATCTGCCTCCGTTCCTGAGGAATGGAAGGTAGCAAATGTCACCCCCATCTTTAAAAAGGGTTCCAGAGGAGATCCGGGAAATTACAGGACAGTCAGTCTGACTTCAATACCGGGAAAGTTGGTAGAAACCATTATCAAGGACAGAATGAGTAGGCACATTGATGAACACGGGTTATTGAGGAAGACTCAGCATGGGTTCTGTAGGGGAAGATCTTGCCTCACTAACCTGCTACATTTCTTTGAGGGGGTGAACAAACATGTGGACAAAGGAGACCCGATAGATGTTGTTTACCTTGACTTCCAGAAAGCTTTTGATAAAGTTCCTCATCAAGGGCTCCTTAGAAAGCTTGGGAGTCATGGAGTAAAAGGACAGATCCTCTTGTGGATCAAAAACTGGCTGAGTAATAGGAAGCAGAGAGTGTGTATAAATGGGCAGTCTTCGCAGTGGAGGACGGTAAGCAGTGGGGTGCTGCAGGGCTCGGTACTGGGTCCCATGCTCTTTAACTTGTTCATAAATGATTTAGAGTTGGGAGTGAGCAGTGAAGTGGCCAAATTTGCGGATGACACTGAATTGTTCACGGTGGTGAGAACAACAACAACAAATTTTATTTGAATCCTGCCCTCCCCGCTAAAGCAGGCTCAGGGCGGCTAACAGCACAATTCAAGCTTCAATCATACAGGAATAAATAAAATTACATTTAAACAGTTTAATTAAAATTCAGATTAAATTTTTAAAAGTTAACTAATAAAAGTGCTAATGCTATGTTTGCTTTTATGATGGCAGTTTTCTTAGCAATTTCCTTCTTCTTCAGCGAAAGCCAATCGGAAGAGGATGGTTTTGCAGGCCCTGCGGAACTGTTCAAGGTCCCGCAGGGCCCGCATTTCTTCTGGAAGTTGGTTCCATAGGCTCGGAGCTATAGAGGAGAAGGCCCGGTTACGGGTGCTTTGCAACTTCACCTCTCTCGGTCCGGGAATAGTCAACAAGTTTTTCCCGGCTGACCTCAGTGCTCTCTGGGGTTCATATAGGGAGAGACGGTACCTAAGGTAGACAGGTCCTCGACCATAGAGAACCAGAGAGGATTGTGAGGAACTCCAAAGGGATCTGTTGCGGCTGGGTGAGTGGGCGTCAACGTGGCAGATGCGGTTCAATGTGGCCAAGTGCAAAGTAATGCACATTGGGGCCAAGAATCCCAACTACAAATACAAGTTGATGGGGTTTGAACTGACAGAGACTGACCAAGAGAGAGATCTTGGGGTCATGGTAGATAACTCACTGAAAATGTCAAGACAGTGTGCATTTGCAATAAAAAAGGCCAACGCCATGCTGGGAATTATTAGGAAGGGAATTGAAAACATATCAGCCAGTATCATAATGCCCCTGTATAAATAGATGGTGCTCTCATTTGGAGTACTGTTGCAGTTCTGGTCGCCGCACCTCAAAAAGGGTATTATAGCATTGGAGGAAGTCCAGAAAAGGGCAACTAGAATGATTAAAGGGCTGGGACACTTTCCCTATGAAGAAAGGTTGAAACGCTTAGGGCTCTTTAGCTTGGAGAAACGTCGACTGCGGGGTGACATGATAGAGGTTTACAAGATAATGCATGGGATGGAGAAAGTAGAGAAAGAAGTACTTTTCTCCCTTTCTCACAATACAAGAACTCGTGGGCATTCGATGAAATTGCTGAGCAGACAGGTTAAAAGGGATAAAAGGAAGTACTTCTTCACCCAAAGGGTGATTAACATGTGGAATTCACTGCCACAGGAGGTGGTGGCGGCCACAAGCATAGCTACCTTCAAGAGGGGGTTAGATAAAAATATGGAGCAGAGGTCCATCAGTGGCTGTTAGCCACAGTGTGTGTGTGTGCATATATATATATATATATATATATATATATATATATATATATATATATATATTTGGCCGCTGTGTGACACAGAATGTTGGACTGGATGGGCCATTGGCCTGATCCAACATGGCTTCTCTTATGTTCTTATGTTCACATGCCCATAGTGCTTTAAATACCCCCAGTGCTTGCAGTTAAGAAGTTAACACTGCTTAGCAAACACAAAGAACCAAATACCTATGAATCACACCAAAGACTATGAAAGTGTCTCCCAGCAGAGCTCATTTGCAATCAACATGTGGATTGTGCTGATTACAGTGGAGCTACCTACTGCATGTGAATACTTGCCTTTAATGGAGCTGGAATGGAAAGTGCTTCCTAAACCACTGAGAGATTGAATGTGTGACGAGAAGCCAAATCACACAAAGAGCATAAATGCAACCAACCTGCCATTATAAATATTTAATTTCAAACAAATATGCTGCTGAAGCTCATGACCAAGGGCTGTTGATGAAAATGAAAGGTCAATGTGGGGAGAATGCATGGTGAGAGCAAGTGGTCTTACAGGTGTATAACATTTTTATGCCACCTTTCCTCCAAGGAGCTAATTTTTATTGAGAATGTTTTGAATAAATACACAAACTTACATTAAGCAGACAACAAAGAAGAAAGACAAAGGCAATAAACCAAAAAATTTAAAAGGCTTCCAATTTTCTCTACAACAAATATAAGTTTAATACATAATTTTTCCTAGCGCTATATATAGAATATGAAACTCTCCTTTTTCTTATATCCTAATTTTTTTTATCAAAAGCACATCAGATCATTATTTTATTTCTCCTGCTAAAAGTCCATTAGGGATTTCCACTCCACAATAAATGAACCAATTTTCTTTTCTCTAGCCAACTCATTAAGTTTAGCCATTGCTGCAAGATCCAACAGTTTCACCAACCACTGTTCAATTGTAGATATTGTTGGAGACTTCCATTTCTGTGCAGATAATATTCTTACTGCCATACTTCCCTGTTTTATTTCAACAACAACTCTTGGAAGTAGATTAGACTGAGACAGTGCAAGTGATCCAAGAACACAAACAGTGCAATCCCAAAGCAGAATTATTCCTTCTAAGACAATTGGAGTCAATGGACTGAGAAAAGTGTAACTCAGTTCAGGATGGCACTGCTAGTGGGCTTCATGTCAGAACTGAAATTTGAACTCCAGATTCCCGGATCCTAATATGAAGCTCTGCTGTTAATATGAAACTTTAACTACTAGGTTGTGAAGAACATTTATTTTTAAAATATTGTATTTAATTCATTTATATCCCTACATTTCTCCCCAGTTGGCACCTAAAGTGGCACATAAAATTCTCCTTTCCTACATTTTATTCTCACCACAATTCTGTGTGATAGCTTAAGCTGAGAGAGTGTGACTGGCCAAGGTCATCCAGTGAACACCCATGGTATGTGTGGGGACCTGAGTCTTCAAGATACTACTTATGTTTTCCTTTGGTAATAGGGTGTTCCTTTCAGTAAATTTGCTTTCCCTGGAGATCATTACCCACAGAACAGAATTCATAGGAGGGGGGGGGGATATTTGGACACACAACTCACTCATAACACCATGTTTACTCACTCACTCATTCAGTTCCATTTTAAAAGAATGTTCTAAAAGATTCGAATGTACACTCTAGAATATGAAAAAATAGAATGTTTCAGAAGATGTTTTAATAAAGAACATGGGACTGTAGCCTATACCACTATGTATAGTCTGTATTATCTGTTGCTATATGCCATTATCTTGTTCTCAATGTGTTATGATCATGCATATGTAACACTTTTTTCTACATGGTTTAACCTATCATGTTTAACTCATGCTTTGTTTGAGATTTCCACAATCTTACTCTAGTTCCATTGCTTACTTGGTATCTCATCCTCTTGATTGCAATGACTTTCAACATGCAATCTTTCTTGAGTCTCAGTGAGCAAAGTGAAAAATAAATAACGTTAATACAACAGTCATAAACAAATGTAAAAATGCTGGACACAATCACATTTTTAATTCTACTGTTCAAAAGTGCCATGATCTCAGAAGCCAATCAGGGTCAACTCTGGCAAGTACTTGGATGGGAGACATCAGAGGTCACCAGGACATCTAGGTTAGTGCACACACACTCATAGACACAATGCAAAAAAGTGACATGACTATTCTCAGATAATAATCCTATAATTTGTAGTCATCACAGCAGTTTGAAAAGGATTTTAGCAGCTACAAAAGGGATTTCCAACCTTTCCAAGCCTATGGCATCTTTGGAATTCTGCCATAGTGCAACCATTGCTGGGACTCCCAAAACGGGAGCACATACAGCCGGGGCTGCGTGAACTGCACTGGCTGCCGATTGTATACCGAGTCCAGTACAAAGTGTTGGTCGTTACCTTTAAAGCCTTATATGGCCGAGGACCTGCCTACCTGAGGGACCGTCTTTCCCCATACGAACCCCAGAGAGCACTGAGGTCAGTCGGGAAAAATCTAATGACCATCCCCGGGCCGAAGGAGATAAAATATCAGAGCACCAGAGCACGGGCATTCTCGATTGCGGCTCCTACTCTGTGGAACCGACTCCCCGAGGAGGTGCGGGCCCTGCGGAACCTTGAGCAGTTCCGCAGGGCCTGCAAGACCGTCCTTTTCAAATTTGCACACCCGGACTGTTAGGAAGATCAGAAATTAAGGGCCGCCAACGCGGTTGAAGAACTATACCGCAGAATAACTGTATTTATTGAACTGGTTTTTAATGTTATTAAGTTTATTGTTGATGTTTTATATTGTTAAACTTAAAGGTTTTATTATTATTATTGTATGTTTTTATAAAATGTTGTTAGCCGCCCTGAGCCTGCTGAGGTGGGGAGGGCGGGATAGAAATAAAATTTATTATTATTATTATTATTATTATTATTATTATTATTATTATTATTATTATTATTATTATTATTATTATTATTATTATTATTATTATTATTATTATTATTATTATTATTATTATTATCTTAAGTGCAACCACAAAATGGCTGCTGCAGGAGACAGAGTCAACCACAAAACATCAGGAAATAGGGTTCTGAATAACTTTAATAATAAACAAACCTGTTTAAAATGATGTCTTTTAAAATGAACACATTGTTTTAAAAGGGTTTTTTTGTGCTTACATACAGCTTAATTTCAGTCACACAGTGAAGATCCTTGTGCTGTGGTAGCCTTTTACAGACAACGAAGATCTTTGCGCACCCAGTCAGCTCTTTAATGGCCAATAAGAAGCCCTGATGTGCAAAACTTTCATCTGGCCCCACTCACTTTCTAAAACACTTGGTGGGTGTTAGGAAAGGTGTTGGTGGACACCGTGGTGCTGACAGGCACCTCATTAGGTCCCTGACCTACAAGTGCGGGAAAAGTTTAGTCTTCATGTTTTACAATGGCATAAATCTATACCAATGTCCCTTCTAAAATATTTAATTTCTAGAATATTAGGGTCGGGACTGAAAGTAAAACCTTTGGGATAACAAGTGAGCATACACTAACATTTATTTTAAAACATTAACCAAAACATTTATAAAAATACAAAATAGCGGCATTCATGTATAAGAACCAGGAGCCATAAGTGAGAGAATATTTTCTGTCAATAGAATGTCCCTTCACTGATTATTATGGCAGTGAGGGTCTTCATTGCTTTTGACCTGTCTCTTTCTGTTCTCTAGGTTGGAGCATTTAAAGGCAAGATAAATCAGAAGGCATTATATTAAGCTCTAGAAAGGGTAACATGAAGCCACATGTAAGTGCTGCTTCTCTATACTGACTTGGCAGGGGAGACAACTTAATCATAAGTGCTTCTTCCCTGTTACAAATCTATGTTTGTAATCAAAAGTGTAAATCATATCACTAAATGATAGGTTTACTACCTTCTTGATCTGAAAAAAATTGCTTGATCAATTATACTGGAGAAGACCAATTTTATTTTACCCCCCCCCCCCCCAAAAAGAAGCTTATTGCTGGTTTTGACATAGGAAGACATCCACAGGACCCCCCCCCTTCCCTCCCACTTAATTTGACCTTTGATTTTATGAACTGATGTGGGCTTGTACACCTGGGCAATGCCATTTGCATAGTCAGAATAGTCAGGGACATTACTGATTTTTATTTTAAAAAACCTCTCTTTCAGTAAGGAAGTCCATGTATCTTTTATTGTTTTTCCACACTAAAGATGAAACAGTGGTCATTCCCCACCACTCCTACAACAGTGTTAATGAAATTTGATACAAATATTGCCATTGGAATGTGTTCCTGTTTTTGCACTAGAAATTTATAAACAGTGTAAAAAGGGCTTGGTATGGTGTAAACATACTGAAATAAGTGCAGAAAAGAAATTTACTAAAGAAAAAGGTCAGGATGAAACGAATACTCCTAATAATAATAATAATAATACTTTTTATTTGTATCCCGCCCTCCCCGCACAAGCAGGCTCAGGGCGGCTCACAACATGCATGCATGCACATTTTAAAAATATGTAGAACAAACAAACAAAAACATACACCTGTACCTTGCAAATGGCAGCCGATTTTGAGCTCTGGTGTTTTTTCTTTTTCTCCAAATCTAAGAGTGTTGAGAACTTCATGATGAACATACCTGCCAGGTGAACATATTTTGTTTGAACTTGCTCAATTGCATGTGAGGTGACCTCCTGACTAGAATTCCTCAATGTTATCTGACAAGGTTTGTCTTGAGAACAATGCCATGGTGAACAGCTTTGCGGAGTAGCTGCTTGTTTATTGCAGCTTTCAGCTGCTTTTATCAAGTCCAAGAACTAAATCGAACCAGAGAAGAGCCATTAGGATCATTGCAATCAGGTCAATATATTCACTGGCTTGTATGAAACCGAATTGCTTGCCATTTGCTCCCTCTGCGCACCTGGCAAAGTCAGATGAACTTCTTATGTGCTTGACATCCGATAGACTGCATTTCCTTTGCAGCCAGTGACATCTATTTGAGAAATGATCACGAGATTATTATGGACAGTTACTGAAAGCATACAGAGACACCAAGTAGTAAGTCTCAACTCTAAAATCTTCAACATTTTCCCATGTTACTATACACTCTTTTAAGAGCCCCATGGTGCAGAGTGGTAAAGCTGCATTACTGCAGTCCTAAACTCTGCTCACGACCTGAGTCAATCCCGGCGGAAGCTGGGTTCAGATAACCGGCTCAAGGTTGACTCAGCCTTCCACCCTTCTGAGGTCAGTAAAATGAGTACCCAGCTTGCTGGGGGGAAAGTGTAGATGACTATGGAAAGCAATGGCAAACCACCCCATAAAAAGTCTGCCATGAAAACGTTGTGAAAGCAACGTCACCCCAGAGTCAGAAACGACTGCTGCTTGCACAGGGGACTACCTTTCCCTTTTACATTTTATATGCCCTTTTAGAAACAAAAGGCAGTGGCAGTGGTGGTTGAGTAGTATGTGTGGGGAGGGCAACCACAATGGTGAGAAAAATCTATTTTGTAAAAAACCCTAGTTTTAATTATGCAACCAGAAACATCTTAGTTCATTCATATGCATCTAAAAGACCCTTGCCAAACAGTTTGCTCCCTCTTTGCAACTGGTGAGTGAGACATGAGCTAAACAGCACGTGGACAAATTTGGATGGTCACATTTTATTATTTAAAATAATTATTAGCCAGCTTTCTTCTTTACAGAGATAAAGAGGGTTTACATTATTAATAAAATACATAAAATAGATTACATTAAAACATAAAACCAACATTTGTCCCACACATGGGTTCATTTTCATACAATTGTTTCATATATGTAACCCACATTGGGTCATGATCTAGAAGATGACCAGTGCTTTTTAGCAGAGTCAGTTCATACATCCAAGTTGTCATTCAAATAGTTGGCAATCGTGGCAAAAAAGCATATGCAAATCAGCTGAAATATTCCAGATTTGCCATTTACAACTTTCAACAAAAAGCATCGCTATATGGCACGATTGTTAGACAACAGTCTTTCAAATTAAGCACACAAACAGTAAAGCCACATGCAAAAATCCAAATAGAGAGCTAGTATAGTGTAATGGTTAGATTGTCAGTGGTGGTGGTGGCGGGGGGTCTCAAAGTTGATTGTTGTTGTTCAGTCGCACAGTCGAGTCTGACTCTTTGTGACCCCATGGACAAAGTCACGCCAGGCCCTCCTGTCTTCCACCATCCTCTGAAGTCTGCTCAAATTCATGTTAGTTACATCAGTAACGCTGTCCAGCCGCCTCATCTTTTGCCGTCTCCTTCTTCTTTTGCCTTCCGTCTTTCCCAGCATCAGAATCTTCTCCAGCGAGTGCTCCCTTCTCATTTGGTGGCCAAAATATTTGAGTTGGAGATGCAATTAAAACAAATCATTCCTTTTCTCCACCAGCAGAAATACCCTTGTACTGGTGGAAGATATTCATCAGATTCAGCCCTTCACCCAAGGAGCCCAAGGCAGCATACATGACTTTTTATCTTCACACCAACTTTTTATCCTCACACACTGATCCCAGCACTATTCCTAAGGCTCCAATCAACCCTCCATGCAGCAGTGCAAGCAGGGTGGTGGGCTAGAGGAAGAGGGAGCTTCACACCTGGGTTGTTGGTTCTCACCCACACTGAATACATATATGAATTTTATTTTTGTACAGTATCAAACTGCTGAGATTACAAAAACACTCAACGCGCCCCCTCCCCCAATCTTTGTTGCATCAGATAGTTTTACAACTACCAGACTGTATTTTCCAAGGGCTCCGTTTACCAGCATATTTCTGTGTCATGCAGATGCAACTGAGAAGTCTTTTCATGAATCAAAGAGGGAGGAAAAATTAAAAGTCTGATAATAACATTATCAAGCATTCTGGAGGTTTGAAAAGAATGACATCTTGCTGAAAGGGAAAAAAAATGATCAAATCAATAAGACTGCTTGTGGTGAACAAAGTAAGTGTAATTTCATTTCTGAACATACAATGATTTATCCAACTCTTATGCTCATGACAGAGGGGAAAAAAGGTTTGAATGAAAAAAAATGCTTTGGAGGGAAAATGGAAAGAGAGGGGTGGACATGTGATGAAGAGGCTAGAGAGATCACTAGCAGTTTCAACCTACATATTAAGTAAGAGCACAACAGAACTGCTGCAAGTACTTCATTTTATTAGGACCAAACTCATTGCAAGGAATTGGTTGCTGAAACCAAAAAAATAGGCTTGCCAGCTCAGAGTTGGGAAATACCTGGAGATTTTGGGGATGGAGCCTGGGGAGGGGAATGATTTCAGTGGTATAATGCCATAGAGTCTACTCTGCTCACAACCTGAGTTCAATCCCCGGTGGAAGCTGGGTTTTCAGGTAGCTGACTCGAGGTTGACTCAGCCTTCCATCCTTCCGAGGTCGGTAAAATGAGTACCAAGCTTGCTGGGGGGAAAGTGTAGATGACTGGGGAAGGCAAAGGCAAATCACCCTGTAAAAAGTCTGCGTCACCCCAGAGTCGGAAACGACTGGTGCTTGCACAGGGGACCTTTTCTTTCCTACCTTCCAAAGTGGTCATTTTCTCCAGGTGAACGAATTACTGTTGTTTGGAGATCAACTGAAATATCAGGAGATTTCCAGTCACCACATGTAGGTTGGCAGCCCTACAAGAAGAATGACCCACATCTTATTCTCTTGTCCCCCAGGAATAATCATGTGACATCATTGCACACAGAATTTCCTTATACTTTGCCTAATAAGCAGCAGAACAGGAAGGAGAATTTGGGGCATGATAATATCATGACACACATATCCTTTTACTAGATTTTTACATAATGTTGCCAACTTTGTCATGGGAAATTCCTGGAGGCCTGGGTTGATGCAAGCAGAGTTGAGAAGGGGAGCGCTCAGCAGGGGTGTGATGCTACAGAGTCTGTCTTCTGAAGCTGCCACAGAAGTGCTCTCTGGAGATCAGCTGTAGTTCTGTGAGAACTCCAAGCCCCAACTTGAGACTGGTAACGCTATTTATAGAGCATTTCTGTAGCCGTTTACTCTTTACAATTGTTGCCACTCACTGTTTTCACAGAAGAGTTCTGCACAACCTGCAAACAGATGTCTGTTCATATTTTGTTACACATTCTTTTACCTGGATCTTTTAGACAGATTGGTAAAATTGTAATTTTCTGATTAAATACTCAAGTATCTTATTTTTATTTAGCTGCCCTCATTACACTGCCCTTTATTGTTTGACCCAAACTCCCAAAAGAAGAAGTATTAATTGAAGTGACTCTTCCTCACCTTCCTCTTACCACAGCAGCCTCCTCTATGTGCTCTGAAAATTCATTGTAGGGAGGTTGTCTGGAACAAACTACCATGTGGCAGAGAGGGCTACAAGAAATTCCCCTGACACCTGAAACCAGAAGAAGAGGAGAAGATTGGATTTATATCTTGCCCTTCAGTATCTGAAGGAGTCTCAGAGTAGCTTACAATCTCCTTCCCTCCCCCCACCCCCCAACAGACTCCCTGTAACATAGATGGAATTGAGAGAGCTTTGACAAAAATTGCTCTTGAGAGGAACAGTTCTGTGAGAGCTTGTGACTGACTCAAGGTAACATCACAGGTGCACGTGGAGGAGTGGGGAATCAAACCTGGTTCTCCCAAATTAGAGTTTGTCCACTTAACCACTACACCAAACTGGCTCTTTTTTTTTTTTTGCTTGATATGTCTGGTGTTGTTGATAATGCCCTGTCTAATTTCTGTCTGATTTTAACCATAGTTAAAAAAATGCTGGATCTGCTTTTAAAAAAAGGCCCAGCAATAGCATATGAAGGGCTACCTACATATTGATGGGTAAACTACACATTTAATAAAAGTTGAGAAGCAAGCATATAGAAGTGTAGAACAAATAGCTTTTTCAGAACTGAAAATCAGGTTCAACATTGATTCTCTGTAGATTTAGCAAAGCTCCATGTCATTTTTGAAAAGCAAGTAAATGAAAACTTGTCAGAGGGGAAGCAGCATGAAAAAACAGCCAGTGTCATAAGAACATAAGAGAAGCCATGTTGGATCAGGCCAACGGCCCATCCAGTCCAACACTCTGTGTCACACAGTGGCAAAAAAATTTATATATACACACACACTGTGGCTAATAGCCACTGATGGACCTGTGCTCCATATTTTTATCTAAACCCCTGTTGAAGGTGGCTATGCTTGTCAAATCACTTACACTTCTCTCTGGACTGCTATAAATGCTAGAAGAAACACAGGGCTACTGTCATAAATGGTAGTCCTGTGTTGAGACTTTTTGCTCCCTCTCTGTAATGTGTAGTGAAACTAAGCTCATCTTTTGACATCATTATAATACAACATTTCTCTCTTCCCCAGCAACTCATGATGTCAAATGAGGTCATTGGGTAGGGTTGCCAAGTCCAATTAAAAAAAAATCTGGGGACTTTGGGGGTGGAGCCAGGAGACATTGGGGGTGGAGCCAAGAACAAGGATGTGACAAGCATAATTGAACTCCAAGGGAGTTCTGGCCATCACATTTAAAGGGACAGCACACCTTTTAAAATTCCTTTCTTCCATAGGAAATAATGAAGTATAGGGGCACCATCTTTTGGGGCTCATAGAATTGGACCCTCTGGTCCAATCATTTTGAAACTTGGGGGGTATTTTGGGGAGAGGCACTAGATGTTATACTAAAAATTTGGTGCCTCTACCTCAAAAATAGCCCCCCCCAGAGCCCCCAATACCAACAGATGAATTCCCTATTATTCCCTATGGGAATCATTCTCCATAGGGAATAATAGAATGCCCAGTAGACATTTCCCTCCCCCCCACGCTTTCTAAAAGGGGGGAGGGCCTCCAAACCAGGGAATCCCCTGCCCCCTCCCTCACACACACACACACACTTACCAGATCTTCTTCCGGAGAACTCTTGCTGTGAAAGTGAAAGCAAAAGAAAGGGCGGGGCTGTTCTCCCAAGCCCTTCCTGCTCCCTGCCCAGCCTTAAAGCGGCAGACATTTTACAAACGGCTCAGGAGCTCTATAATGAAGCCTACAGGTATGTTCTCCCCCCCTCCACCCCCCACCCCCCGCTTCTCACTTCTTGAAGACCGGGAGATGAGGCTGCAAACCCAGGGGACTCCCGCCAGAGCGGGAGGGTTGGGAAGGCTATCATTGGGTAATCATGGTACGTTATTGAGAAGCAGAGGAGAAAAAGAGATGGGACTGCCATTGGCAGTTTCATTTTATTTTTAATGAGTAGTTTCTGCTGGGAAGGGTACTAGTTCTGGTAGGTCCAGATCCTTCTTTGAGCTCACAAAGCTTTAATGCAACAGCTGCTTATACTGATTATGAACTGACCATGTGGCTGCATGTGGTTGCAAAATTACAAAGTTACACAGAGCCATGGTTTCTAGTTGGAACTAAACAATAACTACTTTATTACAGAAATACATGTCTGATAGTGCAGATTTAGAGAAGGAAAGAGATCCTTAGCCATTTGTCATTAAGGCTGGATCTGACATAAATGGGACTTTGTAGGGCCAGGCCATATGAGTCATAAAATTAAATGCCAGATAACCAGGCCTTGAATTCAGTAGGAGCACACAGGAGCGCAGCTCCTGAACTTTTCTGGTGGGTCCCCCTCCTCCTCCCCACCTACCTGCCTTGTCCATTGAATAGTAGGTGCAGCATAGCAATCTCTGGATTAGGAGAGTGGGCAGCTAGCCAGCCACCAGGTGACCAGGAGCTTTGCCACAACTCCAGCAGCCCTCATCTCTAGCCAGCCCAAGCAGGCCTCGTCCATCCGGGGCTTTCCTTTCTTATGTCAGGTTGCTTTTGGCTGGTGGTGGGGCAGCATATACTAATGAACTCCACCACCTACTTTTCTACAAAATGACCCCTGCAGATAACCAATACATAATCTTTATAAATGATACAGACAGACCCAATTATATATATAAAATACAAACATGCTTAAAACTCTTGCAATGTTTTGTTTAAAATGGAAAGGTGGGGGAATAGTGGGATTTGACAATGCAATGCATGCAATGAAATGCAATTTTTTAAATAAAACATCAAGACAAAGCACAAGGATCACAGCAGAAACTAAAAATATAAAATGTTCTGAGCCTAGGAAAACATGAAATGACTGGACATTGCAAATTCCTCCCCCTCCTCGGGTCTACTCAGATTGGCAATGGCTCTCCAGTGTAACCCTAACCTGGAAACCCTTTGGCTGTGGGTTCTCAGGTTAGAGGTCTTATAGGCACCAGTTCTCAGGTGCATACAGCAGAGACAAGCTGGCTCAAAGCATCAAGCCTTTATTTTCAGACACAACTCCATGAAGCAACATTTTCAGCTGGTCATAGGAATGCTGGAAAGTGAAACTGAGCTCCCCTCCATTGAAACACATTGCAGCAAAAAGTTGCAAGGAAAACATGGAATGGATTTTCTGTTTTTATTTATTTAGTATATTTCTATTCTGCCCATTCCCCATAGGGCTAAGGGCAGAGTACAACATATAATAAAAACAATTTTTGTTATTCAGTCACACAGTCGAGTCCGACTCTTTGCGACCCCATGGACAAAGTCACGCCAGCCCCTCCTGTCTTCCACCATCTTCGGAAGTCTGCTCTAATTCGTGTTTGTTACATCAGTAACGCTGTCCAGCCATTTCATCTTTTGCCATTCTCTTCTTCTTTTGCCTTCTGTCTTTCCCAGCATCAGGATCTTCTCCAGTGAGTGCTCCCTTCTCATTTGGTGGCCAAAGTATTTGAGCTTCAGCTTCAGCATCTGACCTTCCAGGGAACTGTCTGGGTTGATTTCCCTTAGGACTGACTGATTTGATCTTCTTGCAGTCCAAAGGACTCTGAAGATTCTTCTCCAGCACCACAGCTCAAAAACATCTATTCTTCTGCGCTTGGCCTTCCTTATGGTCCAGCTCTCACAGCCATACATTACTACAATAAAATACATTAAAAACATTTTATAAACAAACAACTCAACAGCACTCAGAAAATTTTCCATATCATTACAATATTTCTCAGCCTGGCCATCTCACATCATGACAAGATGTTATCCCATAGAGATGGCAGATATTATCCATTTTATAGCACAGATGACAGTGCTGACAGGGGAGGCCAATCAAATCAAGAATAGATCAAGAATAGATGCCTGCAGCCTCAACAAAAAGCCTTGCGGAACATCTCCGTTTTACAGGCCCTACAGAAGGCCAGGTAGGTCTCTGGGCCTAGATAGACTATCTATTTGAGTGCAGAGACGTTAATGGAAAATCCATTCCACATTTTCCTTGCAGCTCTGAAAGCCCAGAAGAGCTTCCTGCTGCTGCGGACAAAGACAAAGCAGCAGGAGCTGGGAACTTCAGCAGTCTTGGAGCTTCAAAGGGAGAGGACAGGAGTGGAAAGAGTGGGGAAGAAAAGAGTTGTGAGATTGATTAAAGCCCTGGATGGGCCAGTTCTGGCCTATGGGCTGGACTTTTGACACCCCTGTCCTAAGCTATCTCTCTGGCAGATGGGGACAGATGCAGAGAAGAACATCCTGCAGCCCTCATCTTGTGTGCATGGAAGTGAGGGGGAGGGAGAGAGGATGTTGCTTTTCCCTAGGAGTGCTCATTTGCAGTTCAAAGGGACACTGTGACAATAGAGATTAAACAGGAAGAAGCTTTGTGGGTGCCTGTCTGCCCTGCCTATTCTGTGGTCACTTTCTTCTGGAGGTTTGAGACACAGGGGCATCACACTAGGAATTTACAGCAGTTTCACTCTAGTTATGCACTGCATAATGAAGGAGAATCACAACTTGTTTAGAAAACTGGAGTGTTACACTATTATGATAAATATGGTTTTCTTGCTTATTTTTAAAAAGAGGCCATATTCTATCATGGTTCACCTCATTTCAACTGCATTCCTAATAGCACTTCCCAATCTGGAGCATTGGTTTGAGGCACACTGTTGTGAAGACAGAAGAAAATAAATAATCAGGGGATGTGCTTTGTGCCAGATGGTTTACCTAACCACATATATGCTGGGTACTAAAATAAATACATAAATAATCCAGGTGGAAAGAAATGTAACTTCAGTATCAGCACTTTGCATTCATTGAATATTTACCATTCTGTTCAAAGTTATGTGTATGATCTAACCCTATTTAAATCCTATTGATGGTAGTGGGAGAGATAAACTTGTTAGAATTTCAATTAACTCAAATCATTTTAATATAATTAGGGTTTGTAGAATCTTTCGGGCTCAAGTGCCGTGTTCTACTGGAGAAAGTTTTCCTCCCAGACGTTTCGTTCTCCGCAGCTGAGAACGAAACGTCTGGGAGGAAAACTTTCTCCAGTAGAACACGGCACTTGAGCCCGAAAGATTCTACAAACCCTAATGATGTTACCAGCCGTGAAAACCTGAAATCTTTCATTTTAATATAATTACTCTGCACAGCTGACATACCAGAATGGGTTGCTCCTATATGTATATAAATATATTTCCTGGGTTCTTGGATATGTACAAGTCATTTATCCTTAATAGCTCCAACCATGGTTTTGTAAAAAAGGTAAAGGTAGTCCTCTGTGCAAGCACCAGTCGTTTTTAACTCTGGGGTGATGTTGCTTTCACAACGTTTTCATGGCAGACTTTTTACAGGGTGGTTTGCCATTGCCTTCCCCAGTCATCTACGCTTTCCCCCCAGCAAGCTGGGTACTCATTTACCGACGTCAGAAGGATGGAAGGCTGAGTCAACCTGGAGCCGGTTACCTGAACCAGCTTTCGCTGGGATTGAACTCTGGTCGTGAGCAGAGAGCTCCGACTGCAGTACTGTAGCTTTACCACTCTGTGCCATGGGTTCTGTAGTGTTGTCTAAATTGAAACAAGCTCACAGTGAATATCAGTAAATAATGTTTCTCTGTAAGAAAGCCTTGTTTCTCTGATTCACTGTATCCAACAAACAATATATGATACAAGGAATAAAATGCTATGACCAAGAGGATACTCAAAGTGAATAATGGCGCAATTAAAGTACTTTCAGGATGGCAGCTCTGAAAATGCAGAAAATTCATGCCAAGTTTCAACATATATCTGACAACAGAAGGAAAATAGTATGAAACATCTGGTGGGTGATCCCTAAAGCAATTAAGGTGGAATATTCAAGATGGAGTTAATTTAGTGATTTGAAAATTAATGCAACTAATGGAAAGACACTGTGTATCACTTATTGGAGACTATAGCCCACGTTTTGTGTGCAGGCTGCAATGTTAACACACTGCTTCCTGAAAAGAAGCACCATTAATCTCAGAAGATTTACTTCCAAGTACAAAATGGTAACCCTGAACTGGGTCCAGACCAGCATTTTGAGCCAGCACATGGGCAGGGCACAGGCAGAGCAAAAAACTGCACACACCAAACGCACACATCTGCTGCTCATCCTGCTCCTGCCCCCAATCTGTTTGAGGGCCGTCCCAGTCACACCGCAAAACACTACCACTTCTGAAGTGGTAGCTTTTTGCAGTGCTACTGGGACAGCCCTCGGATGGGTTGGGAGTGGGACAGGAGACAGATGCATGCGTTTGGTTGTGCTTTTTTGCTCTGCCTGCATCCCGTCTGTGTGCTGGTTCAAAATGCCAGTCTGGACTCAGCCTTGGTGTATTTTCTAGTTAATGTAACTGATCTTCAATATACCAAAGCTTTTTTAGTAAGTTTGACTCTCCGATGCAATATATAGCAGTGGTTTCTTGTAGTCTCAAGAAGTGTTTGTGGACACATCACACATGTGCTACTATATTCTTAATCTGAAATTATTACTTTCAACTGTAAAAACTTGATTTAGCACTGTGTGCGTGTGTGAGAAATACTGATGCACCAAAACGAATTAAAAAAGAAAACCAAGGCTCCTTTAATACTTTCTCACTGGTAATCATTTAATATTAGATATTAAAAATAATCCTTATAATGATAAATAAATTGTATTAGAACTGCTATTTATAGGATTTGGTGTCACCCATGAGATACATAACACTTTGGTGGGCAGTTGGGAGGTGAAGATAAACCACAGCTGACTGAAGCTCCTGTGAAAAAATCCATTTTATGCCAGCAGTAGTGCCCATGGAGACCTCTGACTTGCCCAGCTGGCCAGCAGCAAGTAGATGGTGTGGGCATAGGATTGCCAAATCCAGATGGGGCTCAGAGATCTCCCAGAATTATTACTGGTCTTTAGGCTATTGGGATCAATTCCCCCTGAGAAAACGCCTGCTTTGAAGGGTGGTCTCTATGGCGTTATATTCTGGAGGTCTTTCTCCTACCCAAATCTCACTTTCCCAGGTTCCATGCCCAAGTATTCAGGAATTTCCCAGCTCATAATTGGCATGACTAGTGCCAAGATTGGCATGCTCAGTTAGCTGGCAGAACCACAGGGCTGGCAACAATCAGCTGGGACTGGGAAAATTAACATTGTATACTCTTGACCGAAGAATGGCACACTCCTTCCATCAGGGATCGTTGTCCTCCTCTACCGAGCGCGCAGCTTCAGGAGGGATGCACATGGAGCGGTGAGGGAGGTAGGGGACACCCGCCTAGCCAGCCAGATCAGCCGAATCAACCCTGGCAATCAATGGGGTGACAGATGTCGCAGCCAGATTACCCTCACATCCAACATAATAACATAAGAGAATATAAGAGAAGCCATGTTGGATCAGGCCAATGGCCCATCTAGTCCAACACTTTGTGTCACACAGTGGCCAAAAAAACCAGGCACCATCAGGAGGTCCATCAGTGGGGCCAGGATACTAAAAGCCCGCCCACTGTGTCCCCCCCCCCCCAAGCACCAAGAATACAGAGCATCACATGCCCCAGACAGAGAGTTCCAACAATATGCTGTGGCTAATAGCCATTGATGGACCTCTGCTCCATATGTTTACCCAATCTCCTCTTGAAAATATCTATGCTTGCAGCCGCCACTCCTGTGGCAGTGAATTCCATGTGTCAATCACCCTTTGGGTGAAGTACTTCCTTTTATCAGTTCTAACCCGATTGCTCAGCAATTTCATTGAAATGTCATGTGGACTTTAGGCTGGCTCCACATTATGATGATATGGTAAACTTCTCTGAGTGCTGTTGAGTTGTCTGTTTTTAAAATGTTTGTATTGCATTTTATTGTTTTATCATCTGTTGTACTCCACCTTGAGCCCTACAAGAAATGGGCAGAATAGAAATATATTAAAATAAATAAATAAAATAAATTAGTCTGTCCCCAGCTCTTGAAAACAATGTGTTGATCCTTTGTATAAGACTGTATACTGTGGCTCTGTGAAGAAGTTTTGGTAGCGAGAGAGAGAGAGTGGACGAAGGTTGTGAAACCACCATAAAGGTCTAGATTTGGCGAGTACTCTTGGTCTCTTCTGGAGTTCATTTTTATTTCCTGTGTAGCTATGGTTTCTTTCCTGCTGCTTTTGAGCCTTTGGTGAACGTTATTAAGGAAACTGGGGAAAAATTCAAAAACTACAAATGTGGAACAAACTTGGAAGTCCTTCTATTTAAAGAGACAGTACACCACAGGATTGCAGAAGCTAGATCTTTTACTGAATGTTTCCCCGTCTTGAACTGCCTTTTTGTTTTTGCTCCCCTTTCATCCCTAGCTGGGCATGTTTGCTTTGGTCTCTGCCTATGACCCTTGCAAGCATTCCTCTGGTTGGTTCCTAATCCTCTTTGTGTAGTTCCAGTGTTCCTTATAGAATTATTGTGCCAACCTCTGCTCAAGACACAAATCCCAGGGCCAAAATCCAATGTTGACTGGTGAGTCCTGGCCTCTTTTTTTGTCTGTAATCCCTGCCTCCCTTTCATAAGCAATGCATATTGCACAAATATATATATGAACATTTGGCATATTTGGATTTGATTGTAGGTATTTTAATATTTGTGCTATTTGCATGTTTATTATGATGTTCACTGTTTTACTGTAGTATAAATTACCTCTGTTCACTATATTTCATTTTCCCATGATATGTTCCAACTTGTGTAGGACCTCCATCACTTTGCCATTATACAAGAGTGGCAAACATACAGTCCATGGATTGGATCCAGCCCCTGCAGTGCTCAGGTCTGTCCCCTTGAGCAACTTCCTTCTCCTTTTTCTCTCCCCCCAAAGTCCCATCAGTGGTTCTTTGAGTCCTGATTCCTGCCTCTTGTCTCCCCAACCCTCTCACACACAGAGCTCTGTGGCTGCTTCCTGCTTTGGGAGATACACAAAGACAATTCTTTCTCTCTCTCTCTCTCTCTCTCTCTCTCTCTCTCTCTCACACACACACACACACACACACACAGAGGGAGGTTCTCCAGGGCTGCTGCTCCTCTTTTGGGGAGGAAGAAGAATTGCAGATTTATACCCCGCCCTTCTCTCTGAATCAGAGACTCAGAGTGGCTTACAATCTCCTATATCTTTTCCCCCCACAACAGACACCCTGAGAGGTGGGTGGAGCTGAGAGGGCTCTCACAGCAGCTGCCCTTTCAAGGACAACTCCTGGAATAGCTATGGCTAACCCAAGGCCATTCCAGCAGATGCAAATGGAGGAGTGGGGAATCAAACCTGGTTCTCCCAGATAAGAGTCCATGCACTTAACCACTACACCAAACTGGCTCTAGGGAAGGGAAGGGGAAGAAAGATAGAGTGAGAAATCAAAGCTGGAGTCTCATTGCAGCTGTAAGATCAAAAATGTTTTATTCCAGGTATATACACTTTTTTGGAGGGAGGGAGGGTGGCTGGCTGGCTGGATTCTTCTGACAAGCACAATTTATATTGAGGAAATTATTCTGAAAAAGTTTTTTAAAATTGATTTCTTTGTTTCTATCTGGATTTTAATTACTTTTTAAAAGATCCTGATTAGGAATTAGAACACCTGGATTGGTCCTTATATCTTGGAGAGTGGAATGATTTCAAATGACAAAAGGATAATAGCACACATTGGTAATGAAACTGGAAAGCTAGGTCTCAGTTCAGTCCCGGAGGATGAATTGTCTTGAGCTTCATTATCAATTGCAATTCAGCAGTCCCCTTTTCTAATCTCCCTTTGAAATTCCTTTGTACTCTTAGGTCAGCAACTGAATGCTGTGGCTTCTAATGTCAAACTTATGTCCATTTATTCTTTGCAGGCTGAGTAAATTGAAGCTGAATACAGCAAAGACAGAGATCTTTTGCCTGAGTTGGGGCAGTCTGGGGAGGGAAATCCCCCTTCCAGCATTTGTGTACACTGAAAATGGCACACAAGGTCAAGAGCTTGGGGGTGCTGCTGGAGCTTGCCCTGACAATGGAGGCTCAGATAGCAGCCACTGCTAAATCCTCTTTTTCCCCATCTTAGGCAGGTGAGGCAGTTGGTCCCCTTCCTGGAGCGTGATGACCTGGCAACAGTGATCCATGCAACGTTCACCTCGAGGTTGGACTACTGTAATGCCCTCTACATGGGACTGCCCCTGGGCCGAACCCGGAAACTACAGCTAGTGCAGAACACAGTGGCCAGGTTGTTATTGGGGCTCCCTAAGAGGGAGCACATACAGCCGGGGCTGCGGGAACTACACTGGCTGCCAATAGTGTACCGGATTCGCTGCAAGGTGCTGGTTATTACCTTTAAAGCCCTATATGGCCGAGGACCTGCCTATCTTAGGGACTGTCTCTCCCCATATATTCCCCAGAGGGTACTTCGATCTGGTTCTCAAAACCTATTGGTAATCCCCGGGTCAAAGGAGGTCAAACTGAAAATCACCAGGGAAAGGGCCTTTTTGATCGCTGCCCCCCACTGGTGGAATCAGCTGCCAGAGGAAGTGCGGGCCTTGTGGAATCTTGGCCAGTTCCGTAGTGCCTGCAAAACCATCCTTTTCCAGCTGGCCTTTAATTAACATGGAGCCTACATTGTAGATGGAATTCTGTCGCATTGTAAAATCGAATAAGATATAACATCTAGATCTGAGCACCAAATGAAATGTTGATTTTAATTATTGAATGTATAATTTTATAGAATGTACTATTTTATCATATGTATTGCTTTAATTATGCTGTGAGCAGCCCTGAGCCTGCTTCAGCGGGAAGGGCGGGATACAAATAAAGTAAATAAATAAATCAAATTTGCATCCTCTTGGACTGAAACCTCCTGGAAGAAACTGAGACCTACATTTCTTGTCTTATTACCATAGATGCATTGTCTTGAGCTTCACATATTATGTGAAATTGGGATCCATGTTGGAATTCAATCCAGGTTGGGAAGCAAACCCATTCACCCACACTAGCACAGCAGGCTTGCATCTAAGATTTTTTTTTCTTGGAATGCATGGGGCAGATGAGGGACAGGGGACAGATATAGCTGTGAGAAAGCAGAACAAAAATGTCCATGTACAAAATGCTTGCAATGCAACAATTTGGAGCATTTATAAAAGCAATGTTTTACATATTTGAGGGTCCTTATTGCAACGTGATCAAATTGCAATTCAAAATGACGGGTGTTTGTCCCATTAGTGAACACTGTAGGTTTTACTTTTGAGCACATTTGCTTAGAATTTCATGGCATGAAATTAAAATATAAATCCATATGGAGCAAAGTGTGTGATGCCTGTGTGTGTATTGGGGTGGGGGAGAATGGACCTCCCAAAGTCTTTATTCAGCTTTGCCCAGATGAAAAGATTTCTCACTACACCTTATTTGCTGTGCATGGAATCTAAATTGAACTTTGTGTCAAAGGTGTTTGAAAATCAGATTGGTAAGAAATTGAAACACTGTACAATTGGGAGAGGAGGGCAAAAGAAAAAGCTCTTAACTATGATGAGGTGATGGATTGAAACCTGCAGTGATTCTTCCAGCTGCTTTGATTAAAAAGAAGGGTTTTATTTTATTTGGATTTGGATTTTTCCCCCTTTCTTGAATGTTGCATGGTACTTGAGAGTCTGGGCTGGATTAAAGTGCAGAAGGGATCCTATCTCAAAACAAAGTCTGGCTTCTCATACTTCTGTCTATTTACTCCCTCCTCTGACCATACAGACACAGGCTTGCAAAGTCAGGGCCATTGCAGCACCCCAATAATTTAGCAGCTAAAACCTGCCATGATGCAGAAAACACACTCAGGGTGAGGTCAGACGTTCATAAAATCCCGCTACGAGCATGAGTGGAGTCCGGAAGCATGTCGTATTTTAAGCGGTTGTCCAAACGTCAGCGTCTGCAAATGGTGGTTAGCTCGTTTGAGTCCCGCTGGGGCGTGGACTAATTTGATACTGCTTTAAATCAGGAACAAAATCCTTCTGACGGTTCCTGAGTGGAGTTTCTCTGTTTGAACGCTCCATCGTTGGTGACTCGTCAGAAGTGCACCACCGCTTCCCTCCCAAAGCCCCTGCAAGTGATATCACTGCCCCAGTGAATGAGTGAGCAAATGTTGGCTCGATAAATCGTTTACCCGCCCTTATGTCCGGAAACAAAAATCACTTTTGAAAGTAGATGTGAACTAGATGTGAACTTATCTGAATTCCTGGGTTCTTTTCTGCACGCGTAGTGCTCGTGCTGGAAAAGTAGTGCCAACGGACTAGCAAAACTTTAGTGATCTGACCCATTTAAAAGCGACGCACTGCAGATAGCGGGCATCACTGCGCTTGCGCTAATGCAGATTGACGTCTCATGAAACGAGGTCCGGTAGAGCAATCTGATCAACCAGCGACGGGACCCACATGGGATAGAACGGGAGCCTGGCTGTTGTCTGATCGGAAAATTGGTTGTGCGGATTTTCCAGGTGCGTTGCAGATGGATTTAATACAGTTGCGTTGCAGATGGATTAAATGGTGAGTGTGACCGCACCCTCATTAAAGAAATAACCCAGCTGAATATCCCTGGGCCAAGGGAGGCCAGATTGAAGACTACTCAGGACCAGGCCTTCTCCATTGCAGCTCCACTACTGTGGAATCAACTCCCGAAGGAGGTGCGGGCCCTGCGATGTCTAGACCAATTCTGCAGGGCCTGCAAGACCTACCTCTTTAAAATAGCCTTCACTTAATACCGAACCAAGAAAGTTTCGCTGGATATGTTTTAGTCACTGAATTTTATAGAAGATCTGAGTCATAGCACCATAATGTTAATTTTAATTCAAGTTGATTTAATGATGGTTTTATATAATTGTAATTGTAATTATCGTGTATGGTTTTATTGTACATTGTATTTATGTGTTGTGAGCCGCCCTGAGCCTGCCTCGGTGGGGAGGGTGGGATATAAATAAAAAGTATTATTATTATTATAAATGAAAATGAAATTTATCATACCCCCACAAGTCCCCTTGTCAGGCTTTGGAAGCATTTCCAAGTATGGGTTTTTAAAGGGACAAGTGCACATACTCAGAAAGCAGTCAAAATGGAGTTAGCAAGCTCACACTTTTATGATCTCATGGGGGCAATTTACTCATGGGAGCTGCTGAATATAGCCATCTGCTATATTTCAACCAGCTTCTTCAGACAGGAGCACAAAGGAGAGCAGCCTAGGGGGTGGAGTTTTCCTCTATCCCATTATCAGGTTTTAGCAAACTCTTTCCTTTCCATTTTACTACAGAAATTATTTCTGAAAAGAATGCAAAACTCTGTTCTCACAGCTCTACACACTCATGGCTCTCCCTGCTCTCCCTGCTTCCCACTTTCTGCTGCTGAGATTTAAAGGCACACACATGTTCCAAAACACAAACAGTTGCAAGCATCTTCTAAGCCTGACAAGATTTAAAGGCACATGATGGCTGTTGGGGTAGGGCTTCCCCCCTTTGGCCAGCTGGCTGGCGGTGGGGAGTAACCTGCAAAACTGGAGGATCCCTTGCTGACAAGCCTACTAAGGTGCTACTGGACTTGAATTTTGTTCTGCTACAACAGACTAACACAGTTACCTACCTGAAACTATTTAAAAAATCTCATACGCAGAACATATTATGTTCAGCAGGCACAGAAAATCCTCAGACACATGAAGTTACCAGGCCAAGCCTGGCAACAGGCAGGAGAGTTAGAAACTTGGGGAAGCATGCAAAGAGTTTCTGGAGATTTCTAAAGCTGCCCTACATCACTTCTTGGTTTTCCCTGGAAGTGGCTGTGGCAGGGTTGTTGTTGTTGTTTAAATCTTCTCCCACCACTCAGGACTGCCAGCAGGAGACCTCCCACCAACAGCAGGAGGCCTGGCAGCCCTACAGACAGTAGAACTGCAGATGAGAAAACTTCAACTTTGATTTTCTTGAGAGTATCTGAATCTTCAGAGCTCTAGTCTGTGTAGCCCTTTCCCATACCTCTGGTGCTGTGACTTCCTTCCCTAGCCAGGCTCAAGTGTTTGGATGCTGGGATCCAGTTAGCCCACTTTGTGAATGCTACGTATACTGACCAATTTTATAGAAAGAGAGGAGATGAAACTGCAGCATTTCCTGCTGGTAAATGCAGACATGTCTGATCTCTTTATACTGCTGTTAATAAAATTGTAGTAACAGCATGCTTATGCTAGCATAATTTATTTATATTGGTTCACAGGGCTGGAAGTGCAGAAAGAAAGCATAAGAAGAAAATGTATTAATGCATCATCATAACTCTCATACAATGCCCCCAAAACACCAGAATGTCCACCAGTGGGACCAGGGCACTAGAAGCTCTCCCACTAGAAGCTCTCCCCCACCCCCAACACCAAGAATACAGACAGAGCATCCCTTGCAGATGGAAAAAGAAAGAAGGGGGGACAAAGGAGGAAAAAGCCTTCCTCGCCATTAGATGATCCCAGCCAGCAACAATTCTGCCCAGGGGTCATTTGGCAAAAAAAAAAAAAAAAGCTACTGGAATGCCCACTCCCCGCCCCTCCCTGCTGAAACACACACACACCCTTCTTTGCCGCCCATGCCTCCCAGGAAATCTCCCCAAAAGAACATACTGCAAGGCACATGAAAGCTCATACCTTGAAGAACATTCCATTACAGCCCAGTTTCTCATGTCCCATATTTGCTTTTTGACAGTCTTAGGCACTAAGTCAGACGAACTCTGATCCTGTTATCCTGACAGAAGGAAAGCAAGACATCTTCATTTACAATAATCAAATGCTGCAGTACTGACACCAGGATTAAACCCTGTTTCCAGTGAAGTCAATAATTTTTTTTCCACTCATTGATGTCAGTGCCACATTTCTGCTGCGTGATAAAAGGTGGTAAAATCAAATCAATAACTAGCAAAATTTAATCACCTGATAAACAAGCACATATTTGTGTGGGTAAATTCAGTGACCTCTAGGTAGGCTGCAAAATCATTGAGAGTCTGAAGAAATTTTAAGGAGGAAATCCCTCTCAGGCTGTATTTGTATTTATTTGATTCCTTTTTTTTTATCCTGTACTTACCCCATGGAGTAAATGTACAGTTCCCCCTTCCATCATTTTATCCTCCTAACAACAACAACCCTCTGAGATAGGTTAGGCTGATAGAGAGATGACTGACTCAAGGACTCCACGCAAACATTATGGCAAGGCAAGGATTTGAACTTAAGTCCCCCAGGCTAAACTTACACACTAGCCGCTATAGTATGCTGGCTTGTAAAATATCTCAGCATAACAGAGCTTGGAAGAAGAGATACCGTACATTATTCTGAAGTTCTGCCTTTGGTATGTCACTTGCTTTAGATAGAAATGGAAGCCTTGGTTTGGCAGCCTCAAAGCAGTATTTGTTATGATAATAAAGATGATGATTATCATTATCATCATATGACATTGTGTGTAGTATAGCCAGGAGATCTTAAGTTTGTCTGGTAGCCAGTAGTTCTAGCTCTTTTACCATTATGCACCACTAAGTGGAAGGTTAGACTTATGTTATTATGATTTTTTTTTCTCCTCCTGCTGCTGGAGGTGGCAGTGGGCTATAGGAGCAGGAGATCTCCCCCGTATCCTTGCCCACAACCATCCTGTTGGTACTGCCTTGCAGCCTATTTGCAGGACCTGCTTGAGCCCTTCTGACACCCTAGGCAGGGCAGCACAGCTCCGCCTCCACCCCTGAGTCCGTGGGCCTGCCACCTACTTGCGAGTAGCCCCATGCCTGCTGCCTACTCATGAGTAGGTGACAGGCGTGGGGCTACTCACGAGCAAGCAGCAGGTGTGGGGATACTCATGAGTAGGTGTCAGGTGCAGGGCTACTCGTGAGTAGGCAGCAGGTGCCCCCCTGCTTGCGCCCCCCCCCACTCGCCGCGAGGATGCCCAGCCATACTGGCTTCAAAGTCTGCGTGTGTTTTGAAGAGACCTCTGGAGGAAGTTTCTTCCCCCTCTTTTCTGGAAAGGAGGGGGGCAGGCGGGATCTGTGGCTGAGGTGGCAAGGCGAGCTTGGGGGAGCGGTGGGAGGGAGCTGGCTGCAGTGGCAGCAGGGCAGGTTTTGGGGGTGGGCGGCAGAACTTAATAAGAATCTGAAGACAAATTTTGAAGTCCTTACAGTGTATCATTATATTACAAATCAAATCATTACATAGAGGCAATAATTGTTGGAGATTTGGCTGAAAAAATTGCAAGGGAAGAGTCAATTTCTAAATTATAGGACTCTAATGAGTATATAAATATCCACAGTTAGATGGAGACTGCAGATGGAGGCCTAGACCCCTGCAAGTTGTAGGCTGAGATAGTGCATCTCACACAAAACAAGAATTACTCTCTTCTGGGATAACCTGATCTGATGGGTAATTTTTTTCATAGGAAGAATAGCCTCTACACTGGAAAACCCCTTGTGCTTCATGAGAGGCTTTCCTATTCAGCTTTGGGCTTGTGCAGCACGGTGGCTTGGAGTCAGTCATGAATCAGGAAGTCCCTAATTTGTATTATCCCTTTGCCAGGAGCTCATTAAGGAAGGACTTCAATTTCTCATCTATGCTGTTTTGAAAATCCCTGTTTCAATTTCACTTCTCTCTTCTGTGAACTGAATATGTGATTTGTTCTAGCTGGGTTTTTTTTTTTTAAAATCCAATTTCCTCAAACCAAATTTTCTTAATAAAATGTATATTTCAATACTGTTTGTACATCAGTAAATAAATATTATGCACAATATATATATTATATGTATACAGATTGTATGGTTGCCAGCCCTGTGGTGGCACTGCAGAATCCCCTGCCTGCCATTGGCATTTCCTGCCCCCACTTCAAGCTGCAGCAGGAGAAAAGTAAAATAAAATAAATGGCCATCAGCCAACACTGTGATGTCACTTCGCCTTAAACCCTGATGAATCCTCCCTCACAGGACAAAATGGCCTTGTCAAAAGGCCCTGTCCCCTTCCCCCCACCTTTTACTGACTCAAACCAAGACTAGAACCCTGGGGATATTGTTCTAGTTGCTTAACGATGGCTGCTGAGAGCATTTGTTTCTTAAAGCTACAGGTACTACTTTTTTGGGTGGGGAGGTTAACTCCCTACTTTATTTTATTTTTAGATTTCAGATTTTTTTCCTGCAAACCTGGGGCTTTTGTCAGGTGTTTAGAAATATCTATCTTGCATGGTTCTAGTCTCCATGTTTAAGTAACTGCTGATGGGACTACCCTGAGAATTTAATTAATTAATTAATTATTTGATTTATATCCCACCCTCCTTGCTGAAGGCAGGCTCAGGGCGGCTCATAAATTAACATCATACAGTCACAGTAGTGTGACCAAATAAAATAGAACAACAATAAGATCATAAACATAAAAACAATTTCTAAAATATCTACTTGTGCTAGTATCATAGTTTCAGACAGCGATCAAGTTCTAATGCTGGTTAGCCATTCTAAGAGGTCCTAGGATCACCATAGTGTGATGTTAGGTATGTTGATAATATTTATGACATATGTTGTACTTATAAATGTCATATACAATTCATACCACAACACAAATACAATACAAACAATGCTACAAAACTCTACAAACATATAGTGAAAAGCAGGAGACCCAAACAAGTTGACAAAACTCCAAACAATATGAAAAGAAAAGATATAGGGCACTGTTTCCCATTTGCAGAGTCGGGACCCGGTACCAGGCCACGGAAGCCTCACTACCGGGTCACAAGATAAGTCAAAGCTAGCCCCGCCCCCAGCAAAACATGATCTCTGCTCTGCTTCCTTCCTTCCACCATCTCTGTGTTGTGCAGAGAAAAGCTAGCCTTGAAGACTGACACAGGCTGCAAAGCCTGAGCTCCATTTGGCTTCCTTCCTTCTCCTGTCTCTGTGTTGTGCAGAGAAAAGCTAGCCTTGAAGACTGACACAGGCTGCAAAGCCGGAGCTCCATTTGGCTTCCTTCCTTCTCCTGTCTCTGTGTTGTGCAGAGAAAAGCTAGCCTTGAAGACTGATACAGGCTGCAAAGCCTGAGCTTTGTTTGGCTTCCTTCCTTCCTTCCCCCGTCTCTGTGTTATGCAGAGTGGAGCTGGGCTGCCTCTCCTTCCTTCTTCCCCTCTTCCCAGTGTTAGAGAGAAAAGTTGGCGACCACTGGCACTTTAGAAGTGTTCTTCAAGGTATGAGTTTTCATGTGCCTTGCAGTATGCTCTTTTGGGGAGATTTCCTGGGAGGCATGGGCGGAAAAGAAGGGGTGTGTGTTTTTTTCAGCTGGGAGGGGCGGGGAGTGGGCATTCCAGTAGCTATTTTTTTTTTTCAAACGACCCTGGGCAGAATTGTTGCTGGCTGGGGTAATCTGATGGTGAGTAAGCCTTTTTCCCCTCTTTGTCCCCCCTTCTTTCTTTTTCCATCTGCAAGAGATGCTCTGTCTGTACTCTTGGTGTTGGGGGTAGGGGGAAGCAACAATGGGAGGGCTTCTAGTGCTCTGGTCCCACTGGTGGACATTCTGGTGCTTTTGGGGCATTGTATGAGAGAATTTTGGACTGGATGGTCCACTGGTTTGATCTAACATGGCTCCTTTCCTTTCCTTTCCTTTCCTTTCCTTTCCTTTCCTTTCCTTTCCTTTCCTTTCCTTTCCTTTCCTTTCCGTCCATTTTTACTAGATGAAACTTTTCTGTTCATCATACTGTTGTTGCAGACATAGGAGCTCTGTCAATGAAAAATTGGCACCCATAGTTGTAGCCAGCTGGCCTTTCTATGAGATTTCTGTGTGAGTGAGTGAGAGCTAGAGATGTGGGGCAGAAAGAGATTATTGGAGATTACTGCTGCATATCTCAACAGCACTGGAAGTGATGGTACTATGAACTTGGCACCATTTTACTGGTCCTGCTTTTAACAGCTGTCTGACACCAAAATTAAACTCCCCCTGTAGATATTAAAAAGGATGAAAGAAGTTCACTGGCTAAATATCTGCACAACAGGTTGCTTTTAAAGGTATGGGAAACACGGCTAGTAAAAAGCTGGAAGCCCAATATCCTTTTTGGGATAACTGCAGAAATGCTTGTATGAACTTTATATAACTTGAAATTAATTCATTAATTGCAGTACAATTCTCTGCTACCTTTCACAGCAATTTCTCAGTGTTTCAGCCAAGGAAAAGTATGCAAAATAGCTGTCAAAAGATTTTCTTGAAACCAAGCAAGCTTGATTGTAGCTTGAGGCAGGGTTCCAGTAGTAGCAGCTGAAGGAAGGGCCTACTAAATGTGTCACCATATTTTGAGGTACAGCAGCTGCCAGGGGCCAGTGTGGGTGGTACACAGCACTGGTATTCCTGATGGCAATGGCAACAGCACTCCCAACTGCATACACTGGCCAGTGCTGTTGAGGAAGGGATGTGTAGGTGGTGCAGGTAATTGAACATGAGCATTAGGAGTGCTTGCAAGCTGCAGAAGAACACACAAACAGATAGGTGCATTCAGGTGGAAAGAGAGGGTGGAAAGAGAGGACCTTAGGAATGTATGAAAAAGTTGCAGACCACCCACTTTCCACCCCCATTTTGGCTCATCGTGAGTTTCAGAGAGATTTTTCTGAAAACGAAGTTACTTCAGAAGAAGAGGCAGGTTTGGGGGAGTGCCCTGGAAGTGACATCACAGGAAAAGGTAGAGTTTTGGTTTTGGTGGAGTTTTGGTTCAGTGTGACCTGGAAGTGACATCACTTGGCCCTTGACCTGGAAGCGACACCACAGGAAATTACATAATTCCTGTCTCTCGGCTCCACCCTCAAAGTCTCCTGGCTCCACCCCCGAATTTTAGTGGGCTACGAAGGAGAAGTGTAAAAATAACCCAGCCACAGGAAAGAAAAGTTTGGGAAGCCCTGATATAGGGAGTATTATCTTATGGTGGAATCCTATGCATGGACTTTTTAAAGTCCACGGACTGTACTACAGATGGTTTTAAATAAGACATTCTCTCTGAACTTCACAAGCATAATAATGCCTATTAGCTTTACTGGGCTATAAAGGATTACTATATAGTCATGCATGTGGTGCATTTTGAGCACCTTATAGCACTGTGTGAAGGCTGGGTCATATTATTTATTCCAAAATCTTAGGACTTCCATCTGTACAACTACAAAATGAAATAAATGCAAACCTGCATCTATGGTCTGACTTTTTATGTTTTTATTGGTATAGGCCCAACCATACCACAATTTTAAAAATGCTGTCATGAAAGAATTTGTGTCTTTGACATGCTCACCAATTTTGTAGGTTTCTTTGATCCTTTATAATAGTCACTCAGCATGTAGAATCAGTGAATTAGCCAGATATATATTGGTATTCCTGAGAAAATCACAGGATTAAATCATTCTAGCCTCTACCCTTATGCCCTCCTTATATAGCACCTCTCTTTTTAAAAAGTCTCAATTTGTCACTGGATTTTGCCCAAAGTGAATCTGAGAGTTTTCTTTGAAGCATTTCAAGAAGCTAGAAGAGACTGGATTACAGAAATTTCTTGGAGTTGCCTTAGGTTGCTATTGAAATTCCACTGAAAGTTAAAAATTGAAGTGAATTCTCATGTTCCTGTGCAAACAAAGTATTTGAGGAACTGAAAGAAAGCTTTAAAAGTTTCCAATAAGTTTAATAGCATTTCTCAGGGAGGTTTTGCACATCTCTTATAATTGATGGAGCATAGGACTTGGGCTCTAGATAGCTGGATTCAAATCCCACATTACAAGTGGAGTTACACAGTGGTATTTTAATCAACACTCCCACATCAGTAAAAGGGGGGTCCCAAATCTTTTTGAGCTTCTAGGAATCTTTGGAATTCTGAGACAGTGCGTACAACAACATGGCCACTGCAGGAGCCAACCACAACATGTCAGAGAGTGAGGTTATACATAGCTCTCATAATTAACTCTTCAACATTTATGGCAGAAGCTCTGTTTAACAGGTTGTCTTTTAATCTGCACAGCCAACCAGAAGTCCTGCTGGACACAAGCCCCACTTAGCCCTGCACAGTATCTAAAAGCTCTTAGAAGGCATGAGGAAATGTGGTGGATCCCTTTTGGGGTATTTCACAAAATGTGCAAATTAATCAGATAAGGAACAGATGTGATCTGTCACTTGTCCTGAGAGGTAAAATTGGCTTTACAGCTTAACTGTATGCTATTTTGTATACTCATGTAACTGAGCTGAAATTGACCTAGAACTAGGACTCAAGTTTCACATCATTAGGACTTACGTGGAAAACATGTACAGCCAGGGAACTGTATGTACCTTCAGAGTAGGGGAAAGAAATCACATATTAGCTGTTGCTATCCATTGTTGGCTCACAATCAAAATCTCAATGGATTCACATGTTGTACATTCATATTTTATCATCATACCCTCATGTAGGTGCCAATATCAATGAATGTAAAATGAAAAGCATGCACAATCTATATCTACACTGATTATATCACAACTGTTCTCTGAAAATCTTATAATACATGCTTCTATAGCAGGGGGGAGATAAATAAACATTTAAAGTATAGACATATGATATTTACCTCTGCAGTTTTAAAGTCTACAGATTACTAATCCATGATCAAATAGAAAATATTTCTCTTATTCTGAAAATGAAATAGTGTGGATTTGGATCTTTCCCAAGTACTCCTCGGTCTTGCTCTGGCATTCTAGGGACTCAAAAACATCCTAGCTGAGAGTCACTGAACATGGTGTGAATATTAATGTTCCGACTGTGTTAGCAGAACTGTGGTGTTGGGGAAATGCCAGATCTGAGCATCTGAAAGCTGAAACTGTTCCAAGAGAACAAGGACCAGTTCTAGTGCTACACTGAACATCTTTTTAAATAAGGGGAATTATCCCCAACATCAACAGCATTCCCATAGTGTGTCTGCCACAAAACATCTGTGATCTTATATGTATATTTTTGAATATCAAATAGTTTGCAGAATCCCTCCAGCCCCCCCAAAAGATAAATTTAAGTTGAAACCTGTTTTAGTTTTCCTTGAAACATCTCAGATTTTTCTCCAGAGCAAGAAACTCTAAATGTGTATCTGAATTTCAGTGTAGATGAAATTTTGTATACTATTTAGGCCCCGAATCTTATCAACATTGCTATTTATATAGAGATTCTTTAAGAACCTGTATTTCCAGCTAATATCCTGTGTCAGTGAGAGAAGGTTGGTTCTTGAATCATGAAGTGAAAGCCATTGATCAGTTCCATGAACAACACTTTTAACATAACTGCGTGTTATGAGCTTTTAAGTGATTTATGGCAATCTTATGAATTAATGACCTCCAGAATATCCTATCATAAACAGCCTGACTCAGGTCTTGCAAACTGAGAGCCATGGCTTCCTTGATTGAATCAATCCCTCTCATGTCGGATAATTTCTCCTAGTACTATTGTCTTTTCCAGTGAGTTTTGTCTTTTCATAATGTGACCAAATTATTTTATTAATTAATTAATTAATTAATTAATTAATTAATTAATTTATATCCCGCCCTTCCCAACAAGTGGCTCAGGGCGGCTCACAGCATAAGATTCCACATAATAACATTTAAACATAAAACAGTTAAAATTAATTAATACATTTAAAGTTATAAAATATTTAAAATTATAAGACATTTAAACCATTTAAAACATTAGGGACAGCAACCTCTAATATAGCTACACCTAGATTTCTTGTACCAGCTAGTCATAGGCCAGCCGGAAGAGGGTTGTCTTACAGGCCCTGTGGAACTGGGCAAGGTCCCGCAGGGCCCTCACCTCCTCCGGCAACTGGTTCCACCAGGAGGGGGCCGCCACAGAAAAGGCCCGGTCCCTGGTGGATTTTAAGTGGGCTTCTTTTGGCCCGGGGATAACTACGAGATTTCGAGTTCCCGATCTCAGTACTCTCTGGGGCACATGTGGGGAGAGACGGTCCTTCAGGTAGGCAGGTCCTAGGCCATATAGGGCTTTAAAGGTAATAACCAGCACCTTGTACCGGACTCGGTAAGCTATTGGCAGCCAGTGCAGATCCCGGAGCCCTGGCCGAATGTGCTCCCTTCTTGGGAGTCCTAACAACAGCCGGGCCGCGGCATTCTGCACTAGCTGTAGCTTTCGGGTTCGGCACAAAGGCAGCCCCATGTAGAGAGCATTGCAGTAGTCCAGCCTCGAGTTGACCGTGGCATGGATCACTGTTGCTAGATCGTATGATAGCCTCAGTTTAGTCCTTTGAGAGAGTTCAGGGTTGATTTGATCTAGAGCCCACTTATTTGTCTTGTTTGGACCATGATATTCATAAAACTCTCCTTAAATCCCCATTTCAAATGAATCAATTTTCTTCCTGTCAGCTTTCTTCATTGTCCAGCTTTAACACTTACACACCTTTGCATGCATGCATGCATAAAGTACTGTCACGTCACAGTTAACTTATGGCAACCCTATAGCAGAGGTGTCAAATGTCTGGCGCAAGGGCTAGAACCAGCCCATCCAGGGCTTTAGTCAGGCCCTCGGGGCTCTTTTCTCCCTCTTCTTCCCTCCTGTCAACACCATGTGAAGCTCTGAGGCTGACAAAGTTCTCTTCTCTTTCAGTTCCCTGCCTTTTCTGCCTTATCTTTGCAGGCCGCAGCACAGACAAAGCTGCAAGGAATATGTGGAACAGACTCTTCATCAAAGCTGCAGGGAGAATGTGGAGTGGATTTTCCATTGAGGTCTCTGTGCCCAGATAGATAGGACCCAGGCACCTTGATGGATCCATTCCATGTTTTCCTTGCAGCTTTGTCTGTGATGCAATGTGCTTCAATGGAGTGGAGATAGTTTAACTTTCAGCATTCCTATATAGACAGCGGAAGCTCATGCTTCCTGGAGTTGTGTCCTTGCCAATAAAAGGTTGATGCTTTGAGCCAGTTTGTCTCTGCTGAATAGACCTGCCCTAGTGAGAACACTAACCTGGGAACCTACAGCCAAAGGGGGATACTATATTGGCAAGCCATTGCCAATCTGAATAGGGTGAGGGGTGGGGGGGGGAAGCTTCCAATGCCATTTCATTGTTTTCCCAGGTTCAGAGCATTTTATGTTTTTAGTTTCTGCTGTGATTCTTGTGCTTTTCCTGATATTTTTTTTAAAAAAATTGCATCACCAAATCCCACTCTTCCCTCACCTTTCCATTTTAAACAAAATATTGCAAGAGTTTTAAGCATGTTTATATTTTGTTTTAAAAATTCTGGAATTGTGTTCGTCTGTATCCTTTAGAAAGTTTATATCTCTGCTACCTCACATTACACTTTATGCCACACATGGCCCAGCCCCACAAAGTCCCATTTGTATCAGATCTGGCCCTCCTAACAAATGAGTTTGGCACCCCCTGCCCTATAGGGTTTTCAAGGCAAGAGACAAATAGAGATGGTTTGTCATTGCTTGCCTCTGTGTAGAAACCCTGGACTTCTTTGATGGTCTCCCATCAAAGTTCCAACAATGGCCAACTTTGCTTAGCTTCTGAAAGTTGATCATATGGTGTTTGCTTGGGCCATTCATGTCAACCTATACATAATAATGGGGAATACTAGCATGAATGAACAAGGGATGACAGATTCTCATTAATCTGTCTATACAGTGCTTTCTTTGTAGAAAAAGCTCAGCAGGACCTCATTTGCATATTAGGCCACACACCCTGGTGCCAAGCCATCCGGAACTGCGTTCCTGCTCAAAAAAAGCCCTGTCTATATATTTGTTTCTCAGTTGTGGCTTCTAGCTACAGATATCTAAATGAACAATTTTTTCTAAAAACTTGGGGGACCCCTCAAATTTTCAGAAAAATTTGACACCTTAAAATACATAGAGGGATTTAAACTCTGCCCCCCCAACTATTGTCTTTATGCAAATACAGAGACCACACCTACCTGGGACACAGTTGCTGGTGGTAGCAGCAGTCTGGGAGTCATTCTGTCAATGGTGGAGTCTGGGAGCTGTGGTGGTGGAGCTGAGGAGCTACAGCAGGCTTTGTGTTGTTGGTAATCCAGGGCTCAGTGAGGACTTCTTGGGAGAAGAGGGCTTCTCAGGAAAAAAGGAGCCAGGTGTAGTCAGCTCTGAGTCAGCAGAAGCCAGCAAGCAGAAGGAGGAACTGCAGGCTGATCAGGATTCACAGTCCATAGCTGGTGCAGAACCATCAACAGTCTTCAGGCCTGAGCCTTCTGGTGATCATTCCCAGACCTCCAGTATCACCCACACCCTGTGAGTGCTGCAGACAAAGGCTGCAGGCAAAACTGCAAGACAGATGCCTGCTGCTTGAGTTGTTGCAGAATTATTTATTTGATTTGATTTGATTTATATCCCACCCTCCCTGCCGAATCAGGCTCAGGGCGGCTCATGAGCAGCTGGCTACAGATTGGACGCTTATGCACATGCCTTTAAAAACCAGCCAAAGGAGATTGTCAGGTGGGAAAGTAACAAGTTATTCTATGGCTGATTCTGTGACTGCTGCTTTGGATCCTGCCTTGCTTGTGTGACTTCTGAACCAGCTCCTAAACTTGACTCTTGGCTTTGTGAAGAAGAAGAAGAAGAAGAAGATATTGGATTTATATCCCGCCCTCCACTCCGAAGAGTCTCAGAGCGGCTTACAATCTCCTTTACCTTCCTCCCCCACAACAGACACCCTGTGAGGTGGGTGGGGCTGGAGAGGGCTCTCACAGCAGCTGCCCTTTCAAGGACAACCTCTGCCAGAGCTATGGCTGACCCAAGGCCATTCCAGCAGGTGCAAGTGGAGGAGTGAGGAATCAAACCCGGTTCTCCCAGATAAGAGTCCGCACACTTAACCACTACACCAAACTGGCTCTCCAGTTTGTGCAACTCCAGTTAGTATGACCCTTGGACTGTTTGACTATGCCTTGTGGACAACTCCTTGGTAATGACCATTTGGCTTCTGACTTCCAGACTGAACTCTTGACTCTGTTTCTTTGAAAATGCTTTAGTAATGACTCTGGCTTTTGACATGCAGACTGAACTCTTCTTAGAACTTCACTTCCTGTGAGCAATGCTCACTCCCCTGCACCTACCCTGTGATACTTGGAGAGAAAGAGATTTCCCTCCTTCTGTGAATCTAGCAGGCTCATACTTGTAGTCTTCTAAAAGCTAGGGGCAGGCCATCACAAAAGGTAATGGATTTAATCTGAAAAACTGAGGCATAACTTTCTCTAAGGTCCAGGCTTGCTAAATCATTTGACTATGGTAGGTTGATTAATAGTGATTAGTTCAGTTGAATGATAAACCTCATAATAATATGCAGACATTTTGAACATATTCAACATTGCTTAAAATCCAATTAATCATATGTATGCTTATACCACTTTCTCAGATGTGCCTCCTATCTGCTACTGATTCCGTTCCCACCTTCAGTGTGTCACATTCTTAAAGAAGACAAAACAGATTTACAGTGGTCTAAAATATAACATATCTTTATGTCCCTTTGAATGGGGATTTGGTATTCATTGATGCCAAAGGCAGGGTGCCTCCTATGTGTGGATGAATTCTTATGTAATCATTTTCATGCTGTTTTATGGGAATTGAAATTTTCCTTGACTCCACTGAACTCTTCCCTAAGTTTTCTGATAACAAAATAGGTGTTTCAGAGGTCTATGGTTTATGTTCTTATCCCATCAAATCCATTGTTTTTAATGGAAAAGTTGTTCAGATTGGGAGTATTTCGTGCATGCACATTTTTGCACTGCCTCATGGGAGTTGTGGTTATTCTGGAAGCAGCTATTGCAGAAGTACAAGGCTATGTAAGATGGCACTTGAGTCGAACTTTGAACAAAACCATTCTGATGATTTGGTAAGATGTTTGCTTCATGAACAAACTGTTCAATCACAGTAAGTTTGTTTCAACATTCTCAGCATTCTTGATAAAGTCTGGTGTATAAGCAGTTTCAGTATATCACTTATACCCATGCTTAAAACACTGACTGTGAACCTTTCTGTATATGTAGACCCTTTGAAGTAATTCATCTGAAGGCATCTGGACAATGTGAGTAGGGCTCAGGCACAGAGGAACTGTGCAAAGCATTTGGGTGGCTAAATCACACTAGTGCATATAATTCTTTATTTTTTTAATGTGGAGTTTTAATAGACATCTTTTAGTGTTTGATATATTTATTATGCCTTATTTTGGAAGGTGCCTTGGGCAAGTTCCCTGGAAAGAAAACTTCACTATTTCTAAATAAATAAGTTCTATATACAGTGGGAGAGTCCAACGTCACTATGACTCTCTTTATGCATTTCCTTCCTTCCTTCCTTTATTTATATCCTACTTTTCTCTGCAATGGGGATAAAAAATGGCTTGCATCATTCTCATCTTCTGCATTTATTACTGCAATGACCCAATGATGTAGATTAGGCTGAGACTATGTAACTGGCTCAAGGTCACCCAGCAAACTTCCATGGCAGAGTGTGGATTCAAACCCAGGTTTCTCAGTTCAGTCAAACCACTGCACTACTCATATTTGTTGGGCAATAACATCAAGACATTGAATCAGATGCTTTAACTGGAGTTTTGTGCAGCTCAGATTCACATGAGACTCATACATGGAAACAAGGCTGCATGGTGTAACAGAGCCAATGGCAGCTTCATGGGGTACTTTACAGAGGAGAAAACAGTTCAGAGGGGAAGACAGCTACTGCTTCTGCCTATGCACCCCCTCACACAAGTTTGGGAGGCACAAAGCTCATGGCGAGTATCTGATTAATAAGCACAAGGCTTTGTAGCATGTACATTCTTTATAAAATGTCTATCATGTTTTTATCCTGCCTTTCCTTCATGGAATTTGGGGCTACATACATGGTTTCCTGTTCTGTACATGCAGAACTATATGAAAACTGGGATTTGGAATTTAAAAAGCTGTTATCTAGAAATATAAACAGGATGGAAATCTACTATAGTGAAAAAAGGTGAGGAAAGCAAGGAACTGCCACCTGCAGGCATAAAAATCTTTTTCAAGAAGAATCCTTGAGGGATTTGTATTGCATAGCGCTGTTTTGAAAGTAACAATGGAAAGATGTCATAATTTTTAACAAGACCATGGGGAATATATGTATATATAATTTCCATTCTTACTTAGCAGGTCCTTGAGTCTCCCTTTATTTCTCTTTAATAAAAAGGCTAGTATGTTCTCTGCTAGGTTGCTTATGATAACATTCCTCACAGAGTTCATGGCTTCACAGAAGTGACTGACAGCCTGCCCAGAGTGTGCAAATAGCTCTTTTGACACATCATGAAACCATAAGTCAGTGTGGCTCAAGCAAAACAAGAGATGAAAAGGCAGAGGACAGCTAGTGGGACTGGTAAGGCTACTATCAAAGCAATATTTAAATAGGAGTATATAAATCATGACAGAAGCTGAAATGTTAACACTTTCAAGGGGGGGAGGTGGACAGCACTTGATATTTTATATATGGTGTGATAGCGGTGTATTTACATTTCTGGTTTGGCCCATAGCCATAGCATAGATAAGATAGTGTAATGTGTAGGATATACATAGCGACATCTCTTTATGTTCTTGCAGGACAAAGAAATAGTGCTCAGAAATGTCTACACAGAAGATAGAATGTTTGATTTTTCAGTGGTTCCCATTGTATTCTATGGGACAAGGTAAACACACTGCAGTTGTCAAGATTGTTAGGGCAAAAGGGCAGGAGGGCAAAAGCTAATCGTTCTTCCACCATCAAAAGAAAACCTTAAACCATCAGGAGCAAGACTGTCTTCCATCCAGTGATACCCCAGAGTGCCTTCCTTTATACTCCCTGATTCTCTCCTGTAAAATGAAGAATACTTTGTGACACTACTTTAGTAGGAGCAAAATGTGCCCCTAAGACTGGGGGCGTTTTCGCACTGACCTTAATCGGCAGCGACGTCCCTCTTCACCGCGCAGGATCTGTGCGGATTTCGCACCAATTGCTGCGGAGCACCCGGAAGAGCCGCAAAGTCCCGCGGCTTTTGCGGCGCAAATGGAAACTGGTTTTTGGCGGTTTCCATTTGCGCCGCAAAAGCCGCGGGACTTTGCGGCTCTTCCGGGTGCTCCACAGCAATTGGTGCGAAATCCGCGCAGATCCTGCGCGGTGAAGAGGGACGTCGCTGCCGATTAAGGTCAGTGCGAAAACGCCCTGAGTCTCTACTGAGGGCAAAACTAGATGCTACTGTCTCCATCTTCAACCCAAGGACACATCTCCATTTTCTAGTGGCATGGAAAGCTGTTTGTCATGGACCAACCAAGCTTAGTAGAGCAAAGATGCAGAAGACTCCTCTGAGGAAGAGGCAGCCAGCAGACCTGACCCCAACCAACAGCAAGTGGTAGAGGAGCTGCAGGAGGAGGCAGTCTCTGAAGAACCAGACATAGATCCTCAGCCAGGTACTAGAGCATGGCCCCACAGCCCTGAGCTGGCAACAGAGTCAGCTGCCAGTCAGTTCATTCCCCCCATTACCAGAGCCTCAGGAACTCCATAAGAGGAAGTTGAGGAGAGTCCTTTAAGCCAGAAGGTGAAGCACCCGTTGAGCAGCACAGCACCGACTCAGCACCAACAGTGAGAATTAGAGCTTTCAGGAGCAGGTCTGGTGCATGATTCAGTACAGGCTGCTGAGAATGGTGGTGCTTAAAAGCAGCAGAGAAGGCAGTGGCTGTGTGGAAGTAACTCATTTGTTAGCATTGTCTTCTTCATCTCTGACCCTGACCTGTACCTTGGTATCCTTGTTCTTGGATTTCCCTTTGGACTTAAAGCTGTGAGTGTTGCCAACTTGTGCCTAAACCTTGGAACTGTATTTTGATGTCTGGCCCTGGAGTTTTCATAAACCCTGATGTCTAGAAACTGCCTCTGTGTGTCTGTTGTGTGCCAGCAATCAGGACACTATTTCAGAACACCAAGGAATCCCAATTCTTGTCAGGAGTACCACTTCAATTTTTGGGGTGAAGAGGCTCCTGCTCCCCACCTCCAATGCTGTTTTCCAACCTGAACCAGAAGGGGGGTAAATTTGCCAACACATTTTGTGTCAGAAAAATGGTATGGGAGGAAGGCAGGAGCCCTTCCTACCCTATGCCACAGTGGTCCTAAACAGAATAAGAAAAAATCACAAAGTTTGTGTGAGAAAAAGCAAAGATATGTTCCACCCTTTCATTTTCTTCAAGGGACAAAGTTTCTGTGAGAAAAAGCAAAGGTATGGCCCACCCTTTGATTTTCTTCAAGGGACAATGAAAGTCCCTTGGACTTACTAAGAGGGAGACCTTCTGCTACAGTCCTGATCCCAGGATGTAGATAACAGCAATATCTGAATCTCATGGTTCTCTCCGCCCCCTTTACATGGCTGTATGATTGGCCAGCTGCACAACTGGAGGCAGAAAGTAATGTAATGTGAGATGACCCCTTCAGTTTGCTAGTCCTTCCACCCTAAATTACCCAGTAGTCAGGCTGGTTAGTTCATCCTGCCAATCAGCTGTGAGGCTGTCAGAACATTTGTCTACATTTCTCTCTTTACACTACGTAAGGACATACTGGCCTGCTTTATACATACCTGTGCATGTCTGCTCATTGGCTATGCATGACTAGCACATTCATATATCTCCAAGGAAGTATATCACTAGGGTTTGTAGAATTTTTTGGGCTCAAGTGCCGTGTTCTACTGGAGAAAGTTTTCCTACCAGACGTTTCGTTCTCAGCTGCGGAGAACATCCTCAGTGGCGTTGCAGCCGGAGCCACTGAGGATGTTCTCCGCAGCTGAGAATGAAACATCTGGAAGGAAAACTTTCTCCAGTAGAACACGGCACTTGAGCCCAAAAGATTCTACAAACCCTAATGATGTTACCAGCCGTGAAAACCTGAAATCTTTGATAAGCATATCACTCATTAGCTAGATCAAATAATCTTTAGTTAGCAAGCCTTTACTCTAGCAAATCAATTCATAGCAAGTTTAGGTCCTTCATGTCAGCATTAAATGTAGTTTAATAGCATTTTCTTCTTCCTTCGAAAATTCCATTTTTAAGAAGTGCAAAAGGGAAACAAACCCACACCCTTTCTTAAATCAAATCTATGGTTGCATCAAAGTTCTTTTTGGAATGGTATTTTAAGTTACGTGGACAATCCCTCCAAGTTCATAGGTGAGACACCACACAAAAAGAATACTGATATAACTGATCAATTATAACATCATGATTGCCTTGGGGGGGGGGTAGGTTTCTTAATGTGTCTATGCACATTAGTAATGGGGGGGGCACATATGAATGACACTGAACCTCATGGTGAAATGCACCTACACATACAACATTCAGAAACGGAAAAAAGGAACAAGGAGAGTTCCCAACACATCATTTCACTTGAAAAACTAGGCCTGGTTATCCAGAACTCTGAAATCCAAGACGATCTTTGACTCAGGAAGAATCTTTAGACCGCATAACCAATGGGATCTTTAAATACTCTGCAAACAGCTGAGCTTTTGTGATGAAGGGTAGGTATCTTAAATCCCATCTGAAAAGAACTGGTAGCTCACTCCATCAAATGCTCATGTTTTTGTCCGATTAACATTTGCTACAGTGTGTGAGCAACATTTTTTATTTCATTTCATCAGTTAAAATTAAATCTAAATGTAACATCACATTGATTTCTGCACTCTCCCTCCTCTCTACACACATTTATTATTAACTGTCTTCCTATTATGGCTGTTTCTGGATCCACACATTTTTGGATAATGCTATCTTTCCTTTCACTGACAGCTGGAGAGAGAAAGAGATATGGGCTGTTAAGAAACAGGAGCCGTATTTGTAAATGGTTTATACATTATAATTCTTGCTTTTGATATTTTAGTCATCTCTGTGGGCTCTACCTGTGTGATTTAGTACTAAACTGGAGCTGCTGGAAGAGGACCACAAAAGAGGACTATGAAGGGACAGAACTACATATACAAAGAATCTTGAAACTTGTAGTTTGGGATGTACAAATATTCCCAGTGTTTTGGTTAATTTTGTTTTCATATGCTGTTGGATCTTTTTCATTTTGCTAGTTTTCAGTGCTTGTGCTCCTAAACTCTGTATTTCTGTTATGCCTCCTTTACACCATTTATACTTTGAATACCATTTGTTCTTATGTTATATCCCCCTCCCTGTATGGGCTCCCCATATCCCTGCCCACAGCCCTTCCATGGCTTTCCAGGCAACAATTCTATCCCCCACCACATGGCATTCCAGCAACTGATGGTTTGGTTCATGTTGTTCAACCACTAGGGTGAGTCCCTCCCCAGCCCACCAGGCTGGTTGAGCTTAATGGACTATTTTGGAACAGATCCTCCGAGGTCTCAGGATGCTTGCCAATTAGCCCTACCTCTAATGTGGTAGGTTACAATACTCCTGTCAAAACTAGTTAATGACCTAATCAGTCAAAAGACCAGGTCTAATTAGAGAATACTACCACCACTTCCCACGATAGTATGGTGCAGGATGGGAAAAGTTTCTTTTGCAGCTAATTTGAAGGAGGCTCCCCAAATTCCTGCTACGCCCCACAAAAGATAACCAACTATTCCCATATCACTGACAGCAAAACCCTCTTTCAGAGATCAGGGCAGAGAACAACCACGTTTAACTTTAAAAGGGGTAAATTCTCTGAGATGAGGAGGCATATGAAGAGGAAACTGAAAGGAAAGGTAAATATAGTCAAAACCCTTGGGGAAGCTTGGAGGCTATTTAAAACTACAATTATGGAAGCTCAGATAAAATATATACCACAAGTTAGGAAAGGCACAAACAGGTATAAGAAAAGGCCTGCATGGTTAACAAACAAAGTAATGGAAGCTGTAAAAGGTAAGAAGGACTCCTTTCAGCGGTGGAAAGCTAGTCCAAGTGAGATTAATAAAAAGGAACACAGGCTGTGGCAAATCAAATGCAAGACTGTGATCAGACAGGCAAAAAGGGACTATGAGGCGTATATTGCAAAAAACATAAAGACCAACAATAAAAATTTCTTCAAATATATTAGAAGCAGGAAACCAACTAGGGAGACTGTGGGGCCCTTGGATGACCAAGGGGTAAAAGGATTACTGAAGGAGAATAGGGAAATGGCTGAGAAGCTGAATGCATTTTTTGCCTCCGTCTTCACTGTGTAAGATGAGAAGTGTTTGCCTGCTCCAGAACCACTTATTTTGGAAGGGGTGCTGAAAGACCTGAGTCAGATTGAGGTGACAAGAGAGGAGGTCCTACAACTGATAGACGAATTAAAAACTAATGTCACCAGGTCCGGATGGCATACATCAAAGAGTTCTGAAAGAACTCAAAGATGAACTTGTGGATCTTCTGACAAAAATATGTAATCTTTCATTGAAATCTTCCTCCGTTCCTGAGGATGAAGGTAGCAAATGTCACCCCCATCTTTAAAAAGGGTTCCAGAGGAGATCCAGGAAATTACAGGACAGTCAGTCTGACTTCAATACCGGGAAAGTTGGTAGAAACCATTATCAAGAACAGAATGAGTAGGCACATTGATGAACATAAGTTATTGAGGAAGACTCAGCATAGGTTCTGTATGGGAAGATCTTGCCTCGCTAACCTGTTACATTTCTTTGAGGGGGTGAACAAACATGAGAGCAAAGAGACCCAATAGATGTTGTTTACCTTGACTTCCAGAAAGCTTTTGATAAAGTTCCTCATCAAAGGCTCCTTATTAAGCTTGAGAGTCATGGAGTAAAAGGACGGGGCCTCTTGTGGATCAAAAACTGGCTAATTAATAGGAAGCAGAGAATGAGTATAAATGGGCAGTCTTCGTAGTGGAGGATGGTAAGCAGTGGGGTGCCGCAGGGCTCAGTACTGGGTCCCATGGTCTTTACCTTGTTCATTAATGATTTGGAGTTGGGAGTAAGCAGTGAAGTGGCCAAGTTTGCAGATGACACTAAATTGTTCAGGGCGGTGAAAACCAGAGAGGATTGTGAGGCACTCCAAAGCGATCTGTTGAGGCTGGGTGAGTGGGCGTCAACATGGCAGATGAGGTTCAATGTGGCCAAGTGCAAAGTAATGCACATTGGGGCCAAAAATCCCAGCTACAAATACCAGTTGATGGGGTGTGAACTGGCAGAGACTGACCAAGAGAGGGATCTTGGGGTCGTGGTAGATAACTCACTGAAAATGTCAAGACAGTGTGCGATTGCAATAAAAAATGCCATCACCATGCTGGGAATTATTAGGAAGGGAATTGAAAACAAATCAGCCAGTATCATAATGCCCCTGTATAGATCGATGATGCGGTCTCATTTGGAATACTGTGTCACCGCACCTCAAAAAGGATATTATAGCATTGAAGAAAGTGCAGTAATAATAAATAAAAGGGCAACTAGAATGATTAAAGGGTTGGAACACTTTCCCTATGAAGAAAGGTTAAAACGCTTGGGGCTCTTTAGCTTGGAGAAACGTCGACTGCGGGGTGACATGATAGAGATTTACAAGATTATGCATGGGATGGAGAAAGGAGAGAAAGAATGCGGCCCCTTCCCGCCCGCGCCACTGTATGGTGGCATAGGGCGGCGGCTGGGTTTGCCTCCCCAGATGGAGGCGAGGCAAACGGACCTCTGCCTATCCGGGGATGTTTGGAGGTTTAGACTTGGGCTTTATCAGGCCCAGCCACGCCTCCAGTGGTGCAGTTCGCTGGCGCTTTCGGCCCACCCTCCCACCCTGCAAAGTACAGGCTTCTCCAGTCGCCGTGTTTTGGGGCCAGGTAGGAATTTTTTCACCTCAACCGATTGGCTATGGTTTGGGTGTGTTTCGCCTACCTTGTACTGTTTTCATTGAGGTTGGGATTTTGGTAACTTTAAGTTGGCAGGAGTTTGATTTGGGCTATGTAGGTAACAGGTGAGCACCCTTCGTTTTCCCTGTTTCAGGGGAAGTAGCGGGATGGGACGGCAGCTGGGCTGTACAGCTCTCTGCTGTGATCCCCACTATAGGGTTCCCTCCTTTGGCAGGCTGCTCCTGGGTGTGCGGCATGGCCACTTGAGGGTATTCCTGGCCTTTGCCGGCCTGGCATTAGACAGTACAAACTGGTTACTGCCAGGGGCTGGGTGGCTCGCCCTGTCCGGACAGGGAAGGGTCAGGGGTTTCCCTTGGCCTGTCTGGTAGTTTAGGTTGCTCCATGCCGTGGTTGTTCAATAAAGTTGCCCTGTTTGTTTACCCAATACACGGTGTTGTTTCGTTCTTCCAACTGGGGGGGGCAAGTACTTTTCTCCCTTTCTCACAATACAAGAACTCATGGGCATTCGATGAAATTGCTGAGCAGTCGGGTTAAAATTGATAAAAGGAAGTACTTCTTCACCCAAAGGGTGATTAACATGTGGAATTCACTGCCACAGGAGGTGGTGGTGGATACAAGCATAGCCAGCTTCAAAAGGAGGTTAGATAAAAATATGGAGCAGAGGTCCATCAGTGGCTATTAGCCACAGTGTGTGTGTGTATATTTGGCCACTGTGTGACACTGAGTGTTGGACTGGATGGGCCATTGGCCTGATCCAACATGGCTACTCTTGTGTTCTTATGCTCTTAATAGGTTCTCTAACACCCTTCTGACTGGCCGTGCCACAAAAGGTAGCAAATAGCTCATCAAGACACAATTAGGGATGGGCATGAACCTAAATTTGTAACAAAAATTGCCTGTTGGTTCATGAGCCAAGGATTGTGCTATTGCACCTGCAATGAATTTCCCACAAACCTCCATGGTTTTTACAGAGCTTCATGTAGTTCATGTTGCAGTTTGTGTGGCAGACACGCTGACACCAAACAATCGTCAAAGCAGCGGGTGGATGGACTTCTGCAGCCCTGGAAACACCAATATGGTGCTCCAAAGCTCAACAGGAAGTGCGGGTTGTCAATAAAGGAGCTCCCATCCTGTTCTATGGGAACAGTGATATATACCCCCAGCTAACATGCAACCATTATTTTCCACCAGCAGCAGGTGTGCTACACTAATGTTAGACACAGAGACAGAAAGTGAAGGAAACCAACTGTGATTTCCCCAGAAAGCACTTTCCTGGTGGCACCTGTTTTGAGGGACTATAATTCAGCCCTCCTAAATCCAATCCCCACCAAACTTGGAGGGCAGGTAGAGGAGAGTCAGCTGGAGACTCGCTGCAAGTTTGGCATCTCTAGCCCACCAGGGGGCTGCTCTACAACTTCATGAACCTCACATAATGAGCCAGTTTGGTAAACTGGAAGGTCCATGAACGGTTGTGGTTCATGGTTGTTAGCCACCCTGAGCCCATCAGAGGAAGGCAGGATATAAATTTGATAAAAATAAAAATAAATAAAATGGTTCATATGGATCAATGAACGTGAAATGAACCTCAATTTTCCTATCCCTAGACACAATAGAATTCCTGCCTTATTTAATCTTTGGGCTGGCCAAAAGTGGTACTTGAACCTTATATGCAAGAACCTGAACTTCCTTTTCTGCTTGAAGCTTGGCTTGGAAGATCCCTCAGGTGAGGGAGCCATTGCTGAGAATTTAATCCCACTGGGTAGGGAAGTTATACTCAGAAATGTTTCCACTTGAAGCACATGAATTATAATTATTTCACAATCCAATATAAATGAATCTGATGCAAGTTTTTGAACAAACATATGGACCAAACATGACTTTTAAAAAACATACCTATAACACATTGAAGTTTAAAAACTGCTTGGAAATATACTTGAAAATATTACTGAAGAAGTGGCTTTTTTGGGTGGTGAAGTGGGCTATTAGATTAGGCTTTAATCTCCACATTTTGGCAGGAAAAAATAAACTAGAGAATGAAGAAATTGTCTAATACGTTTGGAGCCTGCAGCTGAGCTATAAGCCAATAAAAGCCGTTTGTAATTGAAGTGCTGACACACAAGTCTTAGGCATACCAGGGTGAGCACACTGCTGTAACACATGAATCAAAAGTCTGTTTCAGAGAGCAGTGAGGAGGTTGCCAAATGCAGATGACTTGGCTTAATGAACAGCTTCATTAATAAAAAAAAAAGAACCTACAGAGTTCATGTGGCTAAACAATAACTGACTGTTATTAATGTTTTAATTTTGTGGACAGAAGTGGGAAGCATAAAATTAAATCCAGTAAAAACACTCTAGAGATTTTTATTTATAAGGACGTTTGCTACATTTAAATGATCATCTGTTAGAGGACAGCTGCTGGGTCAGGGCTGCAAAACCCCAGGAAATAAAAAGTTCACTTTTTTTGGCACCCTACAAAGAAATGAATATTCTAGAATGTATCTGGATAAGGCACTTAAGAGAATCTTAAATTCATTCCATAAGCCTGGATAATGATATGACTATGATTAGCTTACTACTTGTTCAATATGTCATCTTTAATACTTATGTTTTGTTCAGAGTTCTGCTTTGTTTCAGATTCTGCAATCCCAGGCATATAATATTGCTTATTAGATGACTCACTCTATTGATTGCATTGATTTATCTTATGGAATCTGCCTTGAACCCCAGTGAGAAAGAGACTATAAACTAACCAACTAATATATGAGTGAACTATAGGCACAGGGATGGTCTTTGTTGTGGAATTCGAAAACCCAGATCTCAGTGTGGACTGAACAGTTCGAACTATGCTTTTTGACCTGCATTATACTTTTATAATGTGGCCTCCTGCATGTATTTCCCAAACTGCTTCCACATGGGACTGGGAGTGATTCCCCATTAAGGGCTGAACCACACTAGCCATTTGTAATCCTCCTACAGAGAGCTTGGTATCCTTACATCCTCTCCAAAAATCTCTGGAAAACACATTCCAATCAACATTGTGAGCAAACGTTTGCCCTAATGTTTCTTGAAATGTTGGATCAAAGCAGGTTTCAGAAGCTTTTGAGCAAAGGGTGGTGGTGGGGAATGACAGAAGATAACAGAAGGGGAATGAGAGGAAGATAACAGCACATGGCTGCTCCAAAAAATTCCACTGCTTTTTGTGAGCTGGGATGGATCAAATGATCTGTGTGGAACAGTTTGAAAGAGAGAAAAATAAAGAGTTAACATTACTAAGGCTGGATACAGATGGCAGCTTCACGTGTACCAGAGGCATCCCAAACTGTGCCACCCCAAACTGGAATGGTCAAATCCCGATTAGACACTCCCGTGCAGTACACCACAGGGGGTGCTTTGTCACATTCGCATGGTTGTTGCACTCCATTCCCTTAGAACAGTTTGGTTTTCTTTGTTCTCTTACATTTTTAGTAGCCATGCACTCATGCACACATACTTTCATGCACTCTGGACAGTTTTTTTTTTAAAGAATACTGGTGAACGCCTAGAGCAGATTGGCAGGTTCACACCACCAATCCATCTTGCTTTCATGCTCCTGAGTTCAGATGCCCAGAAAGATGGGTGGAGTGTAGCAGAAAAATTCTTGGAAAGTGGTAGCTATTTGATCCATCTCAGAGATGTCAGAGGATGGGGTGAGCACAAGAGCAGGATGGGCAGTAGCTGTGCCTTTCTGACCTTATTTTTTAAATCCGCCTGGGGGCCATGCCTATGTTGGCTCGAATTGGTCATCTGAATTCAGCCTAAGACTCCTTGCTTGTCTTTACGAGGCTTACCTTCTAAACCTCTTGTATTCTCCACTGAATGTTCTATAGCATCTTAATACCACAAAACCAAAACTGAAAATGAGAATTTAAATCAGTTATCATATCAATGCCAAATCGAGCTGCAGTCTGAACTTGTGTGGACTTGATGCTTGTGTTCATATAATTTCGAATGGTACCAGCTTGGAATGGCACCTTGCTGTCACCTTGAAGCATTCTGGATTGTAGCATCATATACTGACTATCCCAAAATAAAGATATTAGATGTCACTGTTGCTTCACATCTCAGCTGGAGTGAGATTTTTTTTTTTGCAGGCTTATTAGCTTCCTTCAAAATTCTTGCAGGCTTGTTTTTCCTGAGCAACATGTTTCACATTCACCTTGAATTTTCCTTTCTGCAAAATTTGATAGTGACTCTAATCTAATCTTGGTCTGCAAGATGAAAAGGTTCTGTATGGCTTAGTTCCTATTGAGATGGTCAACCTGTGTCTGGACTTTACTGTTTCAGAGATGAATAACTGATATGCAAAAAGAAAGATATACAATTGAATTCATGTGTAGATTGAGATTTTTCTTGCATACCAATGTGTGGAAATGTGGTCTGTTGTCATCTTCTCCTCAGCATTCCAGGTTTCAAGAGGTTTGTTTGTATGGACAAATAATGTCAAGGGAGCTGCCATCTGCAGTTTGAAGCCCTAAAGAAGAAATAAATGAAGCATGATTATGGAATAGCATTTGATAAAGCATCCCCCAGGTGCTTGGGGAATTGGGCATGCTCAGACTAGGCCTTATTTTCTGAAATTCATTTTATTGCAATAGCTTCAAAACCATAGCAAAAGACCAAAAAAGCAAAACAAACAAAACAAGACCATTACAATATCAAGTAAAAGCCATAAAATATCCATTAAAAGATTGAAAATACATAAGTACTATTTTCTTTGCCAGACAATTTGTCTAAGAAATTCTGATGCTCCAAAGCCATCCAGGGATCTTCATAGGTATATGGGTTTTCAAATCTGAATACTTCATGACTAAAGTCAGCACACTGTCCATTGGATCCCATTGGTTTTTTCTGCAAACTTTCCCCTCTCATTTATTTAAACCCCCCTTCCTCCAAAGAGCTCAGAGAAGCATACAGTGTGAACATCGTGCTTTTTTTTGTCCTCCTGTAAACCTTGTGACATAGGTTAAACTGAGATTGACTTACTCAAGGTTACACAATAAGGTTTATGACAGAATAGGGATGTGAAGCTAGGTCTGTCAGGATCTATAGGAACTATCTTATTGATCAATGTCCCTGAAAAAAACTTCAGGCAGTGGCCATATTTTGGGTTGGGAGAATTAGAGATGGGATATACATGGATACCCTCATTCTGACAACCAAATCCAAAATTTGAAAGCAATTGATGGCAATTTTTAGTACAGGAAGACACTGCCTTTTCCTGAGTCAGACTTTCAAGGTCAGTATTTTGTTTACTGTGACTGGCAGTGCCTCTCCAGATTCTCAGGCAAAGGTCTTTCACATCACCTCCTACCTGATCCTTTTTTTAACTGGAGATGCCAGGGATTGAGTCTGAGATCTTTCATGCAAAGCACATGTTCTACCACTGAGCCATAAGCCCACCACTAAAACTCCTGTGTGAAAGCAACCTGAAAGCCTAGCTATACTTATCAGGTGACATAAGGTGGGAACCCCCGGACATTTTCCACTGAAGAAAATGGCACAGGAGAGAAGTTAGAAGCCCCTCCCTTTTTATGCTACACTGAACAGCATCAAATGACAAAGTATATTTAAAAGTAAGTCCCCCACTGAATATGTGATTGTGAATCCGGTCCAGGGGCCTCCAACCTTACTGGTATTACATGTCCTGTGTAGCTGGACCCTTCATTGGGCATTTGTCCACCAAGATCCATATTACCAATTCTGTCTGAAAGCAATTCTCCAAGGATTCAGGAAAGGAAGGTCTCTTGCAACACCTTCTGCCTGAAATTTCTGCTTGCTTTGATGGAGAGGGCAGAATATAAATCCAATAAAATTAAATAAAAACTAGAGACACAGGGATCTGAATCTGCAATTTTCTACAGGCAAAGCAAAGTCTCTACTATTAAATCATGACCCCTGCCCAGATATTCCAGGTAACGTTTTATGATCAGTGCTGCAATATTTCTCCATTTCCATGACTTTACATGCAGGTATTAACAATACTCTTGAGATGTCACTATGAATAAAGGCATTTAGAAACCCTCTATTGCTTAAATATTTCCTATTAAGTCTTATCTGTGCTGTAAGCAGCCAGCTGGGAATTTGAGCCGAGCATCTGAAGTTGAGAGATGTTTCTCTGCAGAAATCAGTGCAACTTGCATTTGAGGGAAACAACAAATATTTACTTGTTGGAGAATGAATGAAAGCTGGCTGGGGATATGAAGGTGAAACAAGCTTGCGTGGGCAGAGCAAAGTCAGCTTCTCCCCATTCCTCTCCCTGTTTCTAAAACCAACCAATAATCTATCATCAGCCACAATATTTTTAATATTATTATTATTTTCAAATAATAAAAAATATATAAGGTATATAAAGGCAAAAATAAAGTCAGGGAGAGGGGGAGGATTATTTGTTTATAGCACATTGAGAACACTCAGGTGTTCTGTCTATCACGTTTTGTTCACTTTCTAAGATGAGATGTTCAAGTGTGTGTGTGTGGGGGGGGGGGAGATGACACTTTGCTTGCAGCATCCTCCTGTTTGCACTTGCTGCTTCATAACTTAGTTCTGAGCTATTTGGTGTGAATGGAATCTTCTTAGATGAAGGACCTGAGAACTTTTTGCTGTGAAACTGGACATTTCAGAGGGAAGGCAGCTAAGAATTTCATAGCTATCACAATAGACCTTAGCTATATCAAATGCAACCTCAATAGCGGTCACAATCTCTGTTTTATCTTTGTTTAGGTTTTTTTTAGTTTAGTTTATTTATGATTTATAGCCCGCCCTTCCCACCAAGGTGGCTCAGGGCGGCTCACAACACATGAAATCCGACATAACAATATTAAGTTTAGGCATTTACACAATTAAAAACATTTAAAATATAAAAACATTAAAACAAAGCAGAAGTCTAATAGAGCTACACTTAGTTTCCTATGCCGGTTAGTTATAGGCCAGCCGGAAGCGGGTTGTCTTACAGGCCCTGCGGAACTGAGCAAGGTTCAGTTCATAATCTTTGTGTTATGGATCTCTGTAGCTTGGCTCGTGAGCACTAGATTTAACCACTCAGGAGAGATTATGTAGAGAAGTGGCCCATTTCACTACTGCCTGTCTCTGTCTCTGTCTCATTTCACTACATGGTCTCCAACTGGAATCTCACTTCTGCCTGGAACTCGCTAGGTGTTCATATATACAATAAACGTATACATGTATTATTATTATTATTATTAATCATCATCATCATCATAATTCCATAGAAATTGTGGAGTGGCACTTTCCTGCTTTCCCTTGAGTCCCTTTAATTTTGCTTCTGGAGGTCAGTTGAAGGTTCCAAGGTCAGCCTGCAACAGCTTGGGGGAGGGAATCAAAGTGGGTGACTGCTGTCAGAGAGGGGAATTAGTGGAAATTCCACCGCTGCCTTTTGACAATAAAAGTGCCCTCAAGGATAATGCACAATGCAGCTGACCTTTTCTATGTTTTAAAGACTGCAGTGAGACCAATGCAAATACTGACTATTGTGATGCAATTGTGTTTCACTCAGAATGATGTGACTTTGCATTCAGATGATTGGTAGGGAGAAGCCTATATGGCCATTTTCATTTCTTTTTGATTCCTTATGTCATCATTACCATATCTATCGGCATGCCTCATTTTTTTGGTCATCATTGGTGATTCTTTTGTTTCTTTTTACAGCATTTTTATATTATATGTAAATGATGTACAAATAGTTTTGAAAACCATGTATTTGTATGGGGGAAATGGCAGGAAGAAACAGAAAATAATTGGGGTTTAAAGTTCATTATTTTAAAGGTGTCAAGCATTAGATCTCAAAGTAACCAGTCCTTGAATTTTGAAACAAAGTTTGGTTTATTGATAATCAATGTGGCTTAGCTGAGCTAGGTATTGGAACTGATACAGAGTAACAGTAAGATGCACACTTAAAGATGGCACATCAAAGGTTCTATAAACAATTCTACATTCACGTGTGAAACTTCTCACTGTAACTTCCTTATCTCTACTGCGGTCAGCACATCCTGGGTTCCAGCCTTGCTGGCATGGGAATTAGTCCCAGGAGGTTTTATCTTCAAAGAGCACATTCCTGCATTTGTTAGTAAAAGCGAAAGGAACAAAAAAGGGGGGTTCTCTACTTTGATGTGCATAAGCTCAATTCATGGTTAGTAACATTCCTATACTTTGGTAAATATAATAATAGAGAAATAGACAATGCTTGACATACTGCCCCCCCTAAGCTCTTGCTCGGGGTTTGTCTGGGTGCAGCAGGTAAAATCTTTTTAAGAGAAGAGGGGCTCGGAGATCGGATGATTTCACCCATTCTTCACAACTGGGGGGAAAATACTTCCAACAAACTAGATAATATAGCACCCCTCATTTTTCTTTAACATCCAGTATCTCCTGCACCTCATGGTGACTCTGACCCTTCACCTGAGGGTCACACTTTGGGCTCTGGTGGGTGGGGGTGCCAGCTCGTACCCCCCGGATCTCACCAAAGAAGGCTGCAATGGAAAACAGGGTGAATTTTACTAAACAATTTTGGTAACTCCAACTCCACTGTCACCTTGTTTATTACCCTTTTGATTTTGAATGGCCCCAGGTATTTATAGGCGAGTTTCCTGGAGGTTTGTGATAAGGGTAAGTTTTTGGTGGACAAGAACACAGTTTCTTCTGCTTTAAAGTCCCACTCTGAGGTATGTTTTTTGTCATACTGGGCTTTATAGTCCCGTTTGGCCGCTTCCAGGTTCTCCTGGATGATGGCCCACCCTTTCCCCAAAGTTTCCCACCACTGTTGACAAGAAGTAGGTGGATTGGTTCCTTTGCAACTGGGTAATAGGGGAAAAGGCTTTCCTTCATAGCCGTTCACGATCTTGAAGGGGGTTGCTTTAGTTGAGCTATGGAGGCTATTGTTGTACCCATATTCTGCAAACGGCAATAGCTCCACCCAGTTGGTCTGCTGTAGTTCACATAGCACCGCAAGTACTGCTCCAGAAGCGCATTCATGTGTTCCATTTGTCCATCCGTCTGCGGGTGATAGGCAGAGCTTAATCCTTGCTCCATGCCTGTTTGTTTACAAAACTCCCGCCAGAAGTTGGCAACGAACTGCTGGCCGCAGTCGCTATTTACCTTATCTGGGAAGGAATGGACTTTAACCATGTGTTGGAAAAACAAATAGGCTAGCTTTTTTTCTGTAGGTAATTTTTTACAAGGGATAAAATGCACCTGTTTTGAGAAAGTATCTACTACCACCAATATTATGGTTCGACCTTGGGAAACTGGCAACTCCACTATAAAATCCATAGAGACTACAGACCAAGGGCATTCTGCCATAGGGGTGGGCTGGAGAAGACCAGGGGGTTTCCCACCTTGTTTCTTTGCCATTATACACACTGGGCAAGTACACACAAACACAGAAATGTCATTTTTCATTTACAGCCACCAAAATTGTCTGTTGACTAGGTGCAGTGTTTTCATGTACCCTAAGTGTCCAGACAATTTATTACAGTGACAATGCTGCAACACTTCTTGCCTCAGGGTCTTGGGAACATATAATTTCTCATCATGGTACCAAAACCCCCTGGCCCCCTTTATCAGTCCTTCAGGTCTTTCTTCCCCCTCCCGTTTGGTTTCTTCAATCAGTCTGTTGCCCCCCCACGGTTCTGGCATTTCTTTTTTCCTCCCAAAGCGAGTGGTCACCGCGCCCGCTACGGCACTGGGAGGGATGATAGAATCCACTACCTCAACCTTTTGACTCTCGTGTTGGGGCAATCGAGATAGAGCATCGGCCAAGAAATTCTTTGACCCGGGGATGTGCCTCAGGGTGAACCCTGCCCACCGGATTTGCTTCTCTGTCAGTTTTCTATGCCCCCTCAGTGCCCCTAAATTTTTGTGGTCTGTCCAAATTTCAAATGGTACTCTCGCCCCCTCCAGCCAAGACCTCCATGTCTTTAATGCAAAAGTCACTGTAAACGCCTCTTTGTCCCACACCGACCAGTTGCACTGTTCCTAGGAAAACTTTTTGGAAATGTCAGCACATGGCCATAGCCTCCCTTCCAAGTCTCTCTGCATTAATATTGCTTTGACGGCTACATCGGCAGCATTGCACTGGACCATGAAAGCCTTAAGCTCATCTGGATGGGTTAACACCGGCTCGCTTGTGAATAACTGTTTGAGCTTCTCGAATGCCTTTTGACAAGTGGGAGTCCAAATTAGTTTCGCCCCCAGCTTTTTTGCTTTGGGACCCTTCCCCCTAGTCTTAAGTAAATCTGTCAGGGGTAACATCACCTGGGCGAACCCCTGAATGAAGTTTCTGTAGAAATTTGCGAATCCAAGGAAAGATTGTAGCTGTCTATGTGTCCTCGGGGGTTCCCAGTCTAGCACCGCTTGTATTTTGGCCGGGTCCATGGCTAGCCCCTTCCCGGACACTCTGAATCCCAAATAGTCCAACTCTGTTTGATGGAATTCACATTTAGACAGCTTGGTATACAACTTATGTTTGTACAGAGTAGTGAGCACCTTCCTCACTAATTGTACATGGGACGCCATGTCTTTTGAGTAAATAATGATGTCATCCAGGTACACCACCACCCCTTTGTACAAGTACTCTCTCAGGACTTTATTTATAAAGTTCATAAATACCCCCGGAGCCCCTTGTAATCCAAACGGCATCACCAGGTATTCAAACTGTCGCATTGGTGTGTTAAAGGCAGTTTTCCACTCGTCCCCCTCTTTAATTTGTACTCTAAAGTACGTGTCCCTCAGGTCCAACTTGGTAAAAATGGATCCTTCGGACACTGTACTTAACAGATCTTTGATCAGGGGGATGGGGTAGGCGTTGGACATGGAAATCCCATTTATCCCACAAAAGTCAGTGCAAAGCCTGAGACTCCCATCCTTTTTTTTCGAAAACAGTACCGGAGCCGCATGCAGGGCAGTGGCCAGTCTAATGAAGCCTCTCTTGAGGTTTTTGTCTATGAATTTTCTCAGTTTGGCTTTCTCGCCCCACCCCATGGAGTATAGTTTAGCTTTAGGCAGCTCCTGTCCGGGGATCAGCTCGATAGCGCAATCGGTGCTTCGATGCAGGGGAAGCTCATTCACCTCCTCCTCCCTGAACACCCCCCTTAAGTCTCTATATTCTCTTGGGATCGTTTGGACCTCCTCTACAGACACACACATCTTTTCGTTTCTGGGAGGAGGGTTTGGTCCCCATTCCTCTAACCAATGATGATGTTTGCACCTTTTGTTTTTAAAGTCTATAGTTTGATCCCCCCATTGTATGTCCGGTTGATGCTTGGCTAACCATCTGACTCCCAACACTATGTCAAAAAAGGAGGAGGGGGCGATCACGAACATCTCTATGTCTCAATGGTTCTCTATATCCACCGGTACTCCCTGAGCTTCCTCCACATACGGTTCCCCTCTCATTACTGACCCATCCATTTGCTCAAATTGGATCATGTGGGGAAGGGGTTTTCGCACTAGCCCCAGTGCATCCACTAATTTTGTGGTGATAATTTCCCACGTGCCCCCTGAGTCTATTAGGGCCAAGGCATGAATAAAGCATTTGAGCTTGTGGTTCAACAAAGTCAATGGTACAAAAAACAAAGATCCAGTTATTCTCACCCGCAACGGTGCTGTTAGATCCACGACCTGCCTCCCGGCACCTCTCAGTGCAGGTTGCTCTTGTTTCCTGCCGACTCCATCTCCCACGACTCTTCACTCAGGTCATCTAGAATTATAGTATCCTCGTCTAGCACCATCGAGGTTGTGGTGCTTCCCCGGACCAACTCCTTGGGTTTGGTTGAAGTCTTCTTGGGCCCCGTCCCGGTCGGCTTTGGAGTCAGGGGAGGGGCTTGAGGTTTCTCGGGGCAATTGGCCACCAGGTGATTTGGGTCACCACAGTGGAAGCATTTGCACACCGGAGGGGTCTTGGTGGTTCCCCCTGGGTCGCTCTCTTCTTCCCATCTGTTTTAGCCCCCGACCGAGTAGATGGCTCATGTGTACGTATGAGCATGTGCACACACACAGAGAGAGGTTTTAATGTAAAGTTCAATCAAGATAGGCTAAGTGAAAAGGGTTAAAATAGTAAGGAGGGCAAATAGTTTAAAATACTTCTAAATACCAACATTTTGTAAATTCTCAGTGTTGTAGCTACTCAGACTACTCAGCTATAGCTAATTTTAGCTCTATTCTAATTTTCTGGTCTAGTTCTAATTTTAGTTCTGTTGTAATTTTACTTCAGTCGTATCTGCTCAAACTGCAGAAGTAACCAGTGACTCATGAAAGCTCAAACCCTGCCACAGATTTTTGTTAGCCTTTAAGCTGCCAATGGACTCTTGCTCTTTTTCTAAAACTATTAAGGTATAGCTAATTTTCTAAACGGGCTCAGTAGTTTAGTACAAGGGTTGAAGAAAGGATCATACTAAGGACAAGGATTAAAAATGAGGTCATAGGGCTAGAGCAAGCTCTAATATCACTTTCAAACTGTATTACATCTATAAATTAAAGTACTAATACCAGAGGCTAGGAATAGTGAGTTCCCAGATAAGGCCAAACCTTTGGCAGGTTTTTGTAACAAAAAAGGAACAAAACAAAACAAACTACAGCTAGGGTTTAAAAGACAGGGTCCAATTTTAAACTAAATCTAAAATTTTAAGCTAATTCTCACATTCTTTAAGGAAGGGGAGGGATTCCTACAAGTAAACAAGGAATCAGATATTTCTAACTATTGAGGCTAAAATAGAGTCCCCTTTAATCCAAGGCTAGAAGGGCTAAATTAACATCTGAAATTAAATTAGCATTTGAAGCAAAAGGTAACCTGTAAAGGTGAGGAGTTCTTGTCTGAGCAGCTCTCTTCCAGCGATGCCTATTTTTGATCAACCAGAGGCTGAACCACCCATCCTTCTGTATTTGGTATAGAATCATAGAGCTGGAAGGGAACTCCAGGGTCATCTAGTCCAACTTCCTGCACAATGCAGGAACTTTAGAAATACCTCCTCCACACACATCCCCAGTGACCCCGCTCCATGCCCAGAAGATGGCAAAAACCTCCAGGATCCCTTGCCAAACTGGCCTGGAGAAAAATTGCTGACCCCAAAGTGTCAATCAGCATTTCCCTGGGTGTGTAAGAAAATGTCACAAGAACTAAACACTGATTCAACCCTTCCTGGCCTCCTTCTCATGATCTGCCTAATTCACAGAATCAGCATTGCTGTCAGATGGCCATCTAGCCTCTGTTTAAAAACCTCCAAGGAAGGATAGTGTCAGACTTGGAACTTCAAACAAGAACGAATCATTTTGTTTCAAAATTAATTCATTTATTTGAGAACAAGCGGTCTGGTATAGAAGCAGATTGAGTTTGATACTCTACAAGGCTAAGCCTCGGGTTTTTGTACATCACAGGGGAACATAACAATAAAACCATTCTCACACTCTTGGAGACAGTTGACGCTTCCCATACTCCCTTATCTCCTTCCCAGGGAAGAACCCTGCTGGTTACCTTGAAGCAGGCGCGCTTCAAAGGCTTCAGATGTTCTTTGTACCAAGTGAGAAATTCCTCCCCTTGTGGTTGGCAATTGCTTTGGTTTGAAATGCATGTTTCTGTTCTCAGGGTTAGTAGAGGGCAAGGGTTATAGTAGCCTACAAAATGGAGTTAGTCAGGTCAAGCAAGCACATCTATTGCTAGAGATATAAGGTTGAGTTACAATGTCTGACAGATAGCCTACCACCTCCTGAGGAAGCATGTTACACTGAGGAACCACTCTGTCAGGAAGTTCTTTGCATGCCCCTGTCATGGCACAAAGGAAAAAAAATGGCACCCCACCAGCATCTCCTCACTTATATCTAGTCCATAAGGGGCACACCCAATCAGAGGAGTACCACACCATCTCACAGTGCTTCTGCCCACCTGACCATGCCCAACCATGCCCAGGGAACCACAGTCCAAAAGATTCAACTACAACCACAGAAAAATTCAGCAACCATGGAATAAGAGGACATGTCCTCTTGTAGATTAAACAATGGTTAATTAACAAGAAGCAGAGCCAGTATAAGTGGGCAGTTTTAACAGTGAAAGGTGATAAGCAGTGGGGTACTGCAGGGCCTGGTACTAGGTCTGGTGCTTTTTAACTTGTTCAATAATAATTTGGAGTAGGGAGTAAGCAGTGAAGGAACTAAATTTGCAGATGATACTAAATTCAGGGCAATGCGAATGAGGAAGAACTGTGAGGCACTCCAGAGGGGTCTGTGGAGGCTGGGCAAATGGGTGTCATTGTGGCAAATAAGGTTCAACATGGGCAAGTGCAAACTAATGCACATTGAAACCAAAAATCCTAACTATAAATATATGTTGTTGGGATCTCAACTGGTGGTACCTGACCAGGAAAGAGATCTTGGAGTTGTGACCTGGAGAAATGCTGATTGGTGAGATGAGAGAAGTTTATAAAATTATGCATGGGAGATGGTAAATAAAGAAGTACTTTTCTTCCTTTCTCATAGTACAAGAACTTGTGGGCACTCAATTAAATTAATGAGCAATAAGCTTAGAACAGATAAAAGGAAGTAATTCTTCAACTCAAGAGTAATTAACACTTGGGATTCACAGCTGCAGGAAGTGGTGGCAACTGCAAGCATAAACAACATTAAGAGGGGACTGGATACACATATGAAGCAGAGGTTCATCAGTGGGTTTTAAACACATCATACAGATGTGTCTGGGGCTGTAATGCTCTATATTCTTGCTGCTTGAGGGGCAACAGGGGGAGGACTTCTGGAGTTCTGGCCCCGCTGGTGAACCTCCTGATGGCACCTGGGTTTTGGCCACTGTGTAACACGGAGTGTTGGACTACATGGTCCACTGACCTGATTCAACATGGCTTCTCTTATGTCTTTATGTAAAACTTTTATCCTGTTCTGAGGATTATTATTGGCAGGGCCATGGCTCACTGGTGTAGCATCTCTTTTGTTTGCAAAAAGTCTCAGGTTCAATCCCTGGTAACTCCAGTTAAAAGAATAAGGAATAAAGTGATGTGAAACTCCTCTATTTGAGTCCCTGGAAAGCTGCTGCCAGTTTGAGTGACAAGGTTGACCTTGATGGATGGCCTGATTCATTAGACGGCAACTTTGTGTGTACAGAGCAGAGTGTTATGTGCAGACCCTTTCCTATACATGATGAGTATATCAGGATATATCCAGGTAAAATTTCCAATCTCAGTTTCCAATTAGCAAAACAGCTTGAGAGCCTCTTTTTTATTTTCAGCCTAGTTCAGTACCATTGGCTGCTTGTTTCATTACATGGTAGTTTATTTTCCTTGTGGCATTGTGCAGCTATTAAGTTCTGGCAGGTTGGAGATGTGTTTGGTTAACACAGGGAAAACAATCAGTATGTTGGAGAACTTGTGCTTGAAAATGAGTTATCAGGAGTAGTTTTTTAACAGGATAAAAATAGTATTTTAAATAAATTGGGTTTTAAACTTAAATTTAGAATAAACAAGTGGGAACCCACAAGGACTTGTGGGAGGCATCTCACTTCTCCTCCCCCACTATTATTTCCTCTTTCCCTTTCCTGAAAGTCCTATAGTCTCACCACTTTTCCTGCTTCCTTCTCTTCTTCTAGGGCTGCCAACCTGGAGATCCCTTGGAATCACAATGACTCTCCCAAATTCAGAGATCACTTCCCCTGAGGGTTGCCTGCTTCAGGTTGGGAAATTCATGGAGATTTGAGTGTGGAGCCTTGCGAGGGCAAGGTTTTTGGACGGAAGCAACCTCAGCAAAGTATAATGCCATAGAGTCTACCATTCAAACCAACCATTTTCTCTAGGGGAACTGATCCCTGTCATCTGGATAGCAGTTGTGATTCCAGGTAATTTGGCAACACCAGTTCTCTTGGAAGAAATGGCTACTTTAGAGGGTGAGAGTCTATGGTATGATACCCCTGAGGTTCCTCCCTTCCTTAAACCCCAGCATCTCCAGCTTCCACCCCCAAATCTCTGGGAATTTTTAAACCAAGAGTTGGCAATGGCAATCCTATTTCTTACCCACCCAATGACCAACCTACCTTTACGTGCCAGCCTCTGGATCAGGTCAATTTGCATGGCAGAGAACCTGCAAGGACTTGTGGGAGAAATCTTGTTTCCCCTTTCCCAAATATAGCCTCTTTCCCTTTTCTGAAAACCCTTATATCCTTTTCTCATTTATTGCTTCCTTCTCACCTAACAGTCTATTTATATTCATCTGCCCCTTTGTGTCCAGGTTTCCCTCCCCTGCTTAGCAGTCTTTACCTAGGAAAATTATGGCCCAGTTATGTGGTGCTGACCACTGAACCAGATCTATTTGCGTAGTAGGGAACCTTGAAAGACTTGTGATGGCACCTCACTTTGCCCTGTATCCACCTCCCCACACTATTTCCTCTTCTCCTCCGTCAGCCCTCATATCTCCTCCCTTTTCCCTGCTGTATTTTCACCCTCTGAGCCACTTAACAAACTACCCCAATCTTCATCTATACTTATTTATTTATTTCATTTATAACCAAAGCAGCTTACATAATTCTTCTCTCCTCTTTGTCTTTTCCTTCACAAGAACCCTGTGAAGTAGGTTAGGCTGAAAGTATGTGACTGTTCCCAAACCACCCAGTGAGTTTACACAGGAAGATGGGGATTCACACCTACTCTCCCAGTCCCTGCTCTGAAGCTCTAGCTGCTACATCACACTTCTTTCATAGAGTGGCTGTAGTTGAAGAGTAGTCAGCAGTCAGGCCAAGTTGACCCATGCAAATCAAGTGGTATCAAGTCACTCAGTGGTTGCTGCCAGGACTAGAGTTGCTAGCCTCCAGGTGAGACTTGGAGATCTCCCAGAATGCCAACTGAATTCCAGATGACAGAGACTCTTCTCTTGGAGAAATGACTGCTTTAAATTCATGGCATTAAATTCATTTGAAGCTTTTTCCCTCCCCAAACCCTGCACTCCTCAGACTTCCTCACAAAATCTCCAGGAATTTCCCTGCCTGGAGCTGGCAACTCTACATTCAGGCTTGGCCCCTATAGAGTCCTCTGTCAAAGGTCAAAATAGGCCTGGAAAGGACCCTATTCTATCTCTCCACCTTCCCCCCCTCAAAAACCCAGTCTGGAATACTGTGGCTGCCCAGCAACAGTCATAGAGGAAATCTGTTTCTTAAAGGTACAGTCACTATTTTAATCATTTTTTGTTTTTTTAAAACACACACACACACACACACACACACACACACACACACACACACACACACACACACACACATATATATATATATATATATATATATATATATATATATATATATATATATATATATATATATATATATAACATTTTTCTGCAAACCTGGGGCCCTTTTCTGGTTTATAGAAAGTTCTGTCTTGTCCATTCACAGCTCCAATCACTGGATTTAAGTATCTTGGTTAACATCCCTATTAGAATATTAAATAATCCACATGACTACAATTTTGGCCTATTAATAGTTCTGCTGAATTTCTGCTGAACATTATTCTCTTTCACTGAACATTCATTTTCAAATATTTCATCCTTTTTTGTCTCATTCATTGTTGCACCCATTCATCTTCATTTCTATTTGTCCCTGCTAAGAACAACGGCTCCTACTCATCTTCATCCTCCTTCTCACTTGCCAGTCTCTTGGCACTTACTATGCTACAGTCTGGGGTAGCAGTTTGCAACTTTGTGGCTAGAAATTTTCTTCTCTATAGGACAATGTAGAAGATTTTTTTGATGTGTCCAGTGCTTTGTGTCTCAGTGCACCCCAGAAAATGAAATAATCTGAGAACCCTATGTGCTGTATTCCACAGGGTGTACTCAGAATCATCTTTTCCTCAAATGTACTGGAAAAAGAATCTGAGGAACCAGGGGAGGTGGGGAAAAGAGAGAGATTTCCCCCCACTTTCCTATTGGCTAGTTGGTAGCTCGACTTGGCAAAATAGTAACTGCAGGCAAGTGGACAAGTGTGTAGGGAGGAGGCAGAGGAGGAGGGCATGAGAGGCAGAAGAGAGAAGAGATAGAGTAACCCCAAAGGATAAACAAATGGCCGTTCCCTTTTTACCACTTAAATGAATAAAAGAAAGTGACGTTCTCATTCATTGAATGAACGAAGGTATATCACTGATTTTCAAATGGAGTACATGCAACGGATAGGTGGGTAGCCTGTGAACAGTGTTCCAAGCTGAAGGTGTAGGGGAAGATCAAGATCTTCTTACCCATAAGTATCAGGGGGTAGCACCAGAAGCATCCATCCCTCATCTGACAAGTATCCTGCAAGGGGTTTCCACATGGTTCTGTCTACAGAGCGTGCCAAGGTTTAATGAACCCTTAGGATTTTTTGATATTCACACACCCCTTCTTATTCTTCTTGCTGTCAAGTTGCAGCTAACTTAATGGCAACCCCAAAGGATTTTCAAAGCAAGAGACATGCAGAGGTGATGTGCCCTGGATGTTCTTTGTAGTCTCTTATCTATATATCCAAGGAGCCCTGTGGCACAGAGTAGTAAAGCAGCAGTACTGCAGTCCAAACTCTCCGCACCAAAGGATCCATCCCCATGCCCGAACCACTAAACTGTGACAAAAAAAGAGCAGAATAAAGTATACATCATAACCAAACCACATTACAAGGGAGGGAGGGTGAGTAAGCCAGCAAGCCAAAGATCAGAGGCCTAAGGCATGTGCAGGCTCACTTAAATAGCCCATTGGTCTCCTCCATCCATGCCCATGAAATGACATGCAACCAGATGTGGCAGATTGAAGGTGAACTGGCCAGCACCCCCCCTTCTGGAAGACACCAAGCAGCCAAGATATTCCTCTTTCCCACCTCCCCCCACCTCCCCCCCACCTCAGCAAATGTGAGTCTTGGCCATGCATGCTGTCCATACACAATGCTCGCTGACTTCCACACAGTTTCCAAGGCTTTTCTGGGCACAATGCACACCATTTTATTTCTAGTTACATTTCAAACTACTCAGTAATTTGAAGGGACTTCATTTAGCTCTCTTTCCAAAATAGCTCCCAAAATGACTCATAAAAAAGATATAAAATAAATCAACTGATACATTAAAATTAATCTGAAAGCAAAATGTTAGCATCAGCTAGGAACAGTTGCAATCTCATATCCCTAACTGCAAATCCTACTTTCCACATTCAGTTTGACCAGTCCCCTGAAAGTGAATGGGGAAATGAGTAGAAGTCTCAGGAAGAATTTGCAGAGTCCTGTGCCTACAATGACAATGCTGAGGCCTTGGTTGTCATCAGTTGCACCTTTAATATTGGCAGCAACCTCAGCAGTGATTCCTTGGATGGTCATAAGTCACAGGGAAATTTTCATTCAGCTTCCTAAATCTTAAATTTATTAGGGTTGTAATGATCAATTCCAGCAATCAAAATTGTCCTCAGAAACAAACTGGCAACTTGGGGGGTGCACTAAGGACCTGTGTAATCATATTTTAATAAATGCTTGGAGAAAACTTGAGTGGAATGGGGTTGGTAAACCTTGGGGACTCTTCCTGGATAATATAAGAAGGGTACCATGAGGTCATTAGCTCATCCAGTACAATCCTCTGTGTCACATTGTGACCAAAATCCAGTTGCCATCAAGAGGTCCACCAGCAGGGCCAGAACTCCAGAAGCCCTTCCACTGTTGCCCCCCAGGCACCAAGAATACAGAGCATCACTGTCCCAGATATAGTGTTCCATCTAGCAACTAATACCAAATGATGGACTTCTGCTTCATATGTTTATCCCATTGCCTCTTGAAGCTCTCTGCGCCTGTTAACTGCCACTACTTCCTGTGGATTCCATGTGTTAAGTACTCTTGCGGCTCATTGGTGAATCTTTTTCAGAAGGGAATTCTACAAAATGGGAGCCACTGATAAGAAGGCCCTGTTTCCAATGCCTGCTAACTTCTGCTCTGACAGCAGTAGCTGTGACACACCACTTAGATCGCTCCCCCAATATTTTTTCATGCCATTGATGCTTATGTTACACTACTTTGGACCCTTTTTATGGAAAAGTGCCATATAAGCTTCAAATGTAACAGCAGGCCTCACCAAGGACTGATGTTCTATGTTAAAATAAATCATATTTAACTGGTATGGGGGGTGTATCTGCTGACTTCTTGGCAACCTTAGGAGAAAACAAGATATTTTAAATATCTAATAAGATATTTTAAAAGGTGAAATATTGCTGGCAGGAGCTGTTACAGTGGCTTAACACTTTTTGTTTTTTGTTTTTTACAGCTGTTGCTTTTCATCTGTGTCCTGGAGAACATTAAACAAATCATCAGTGACATCCCACTGTAGTTTCTTCCTTATTCCAAACATGCTATCTGATTTCTACTTGGAACAAAAAGGAATGTACTTAGTTTCAACCATCATTCATGATCAATGGTAACCTGCATGTAAGTTTTGGGGCAGATTACCTTTTTTCACCACTGAATGTGGGAAGAAAATGGAGCACCATTACTGGAAGGTGCTAGGAGGCATGGATAAAATCAAAGAGGCTACTCCTGGTTAGAATGCCCAGAATAGGCCAGCAATGTGATTCTGTGATGGACACCACAAAATATGTAGCCACTGTGCACAGTGACAGCTCAGCATCTCAATAGCAGTTCTCACCTCCAGCGTACCAGATCTCACATTCAGTATTGCTCAGTGATAAAAGCTCCTAGTCTTCCAATGAATTGCCATTGGTGAAGACACAAGGGTGTAGGATATTTTGGACTTTGCAGCAGAGGAATGGGTGGTTGAAATTCCACGTGTGCTTACATCCAAGTCTTCCTTTAATTCTAATAGGCCAGAATGGTTGACATGTGGCATAGAACCAAAAGAGCTCCATCACACATTTTGGATGTGTCAAAATAGGAGCCTTGTTCAGGCATTTAACATTGTGTGCCTTGTACAGTAATAGGGAAAGCTGTGTTGTGCTGGGTCACACTTGCTGTTTATATATACACCTGAACATCTGCAGTGAGCTCTTACCTGGGAACAAGTGTGTATGTTTGGGCTTCACAGGATTGAGAGCTGCAAAACATTGGGTCCCCATTGGGCAGAGGCATCTATCTGTATATCATGAACACAAAGGGGCTTAAAGCAGACTCATACTTCTGTGTACACATATATCTAGGAAACATCCAGGGGCACACAGTGCATACATAGAGTCATAAAGTTGGAAGGCACTTCCAGGGCCATCTAGTCTTGGGGAGGGATGGTGGCTCAGTGGTAGAGCATCTGCTTGGTAAGCAGAAGGTCCCAGGTTCAATCCCTGGCATCTCCAACTGAAAAGGGTCCAGGCAAGTAGGCGTGAAAAACCTCAGCTTGAGACCCCGGAGAGCTGCTGCCAGTCTGAGTAGACAATACTGACTTTGATGGACCAAGGGTCTGATTCAGTATAAGGCAGCACAATGCAGAAAATTTACAAACACCTCTCCCTGCACACCCCATTGACACCTGCTCCATGCCCAGAAGATGCCAAAAACAAAACAAAACCCCTCCAGGATCCCTGGAAACCAGCCTGGAGAAAAATTGCTGCCTGACCCCAAAGTGGCATATCCCTGGCCATGTAAGAAAGGGCTATGAGAACTATAAGCACTGATGCAACCCTTTTTTCCCTCCTTCTCATAATCTGCCTAAGTTTGAAATGTTGTTCCTCAAGTTATTGCATGTAGGTGTGAATAAGGATACCAAATAAAGGAAATTGTTTCTGAACACAGATTCAAGTGAATAACTGTGGGTCTGAAGAAACAGAACAAAGTTTATGTCCAGTGGCATCTTTAAGACCAACAAAGACAAAAATTCTGGGTACAAGCTTTTATGCACATGGTATCTGAAGAAATGTGCATGCTCATAAAAGCTTACACCCAGAATTAAATTTTGTTGGTCTCAAAGGTGATACTGGACTTAAACTTTGTTATTTGTTTTCAGAATTGTTACAGCTAAACTGTATGGAGGTGGGTTGGAGGAGGAATAAAGAAAGTGATAAGAACATAAGAACATAAGAGAAGCCATGTTGGATCAGGCCAATGGCCCATCCAGTCCAACATTCTGTGTCACACAGTGGCCAAAAAAATAAAAATAAATAAATTAGCCACTGATGGACCTCTGCTCCATATTTTTGAAGCTGTCTATGCTTGTAGCCGCCACCACCTCCTGTGGCAGTGAATTCCACATGTTAATCACCCTTTGGGTGAAGAAGTACTTCCTTTTATCTGTTTTAACCTGACTGCTCAGCAATTTCATTGAATGCCCACGAGTTCTTGTATTGTGAGAAAGGGAGAAAAGTACTTCTTTCTCTGCTTTCTCCATCCCATGCATTATCTTGTAAACCTATATCATGTCACCCCACAGTCGACGTTTCTCCAAGCTAAAAAGCCCCAAGCGTTTTAAACTTTCTTCATAGGGAAAGTGTTCCAACTCTTTAATCATTCTAGTTGCCCTTTTCTGGACTTTTTCCAATGCTATAATATCCTTTTTGAGGTGCACTGACCAGAATAATCTTGATTTAGTAAACTAATGGGCCTATATGAACCTACTTCTTCCGGATCTTTCTGGGGCTTTAATATCAAAATTATTTCTGTTTCCTTCCATGAGTCCGGGGCTTTCTTTCCTTCCAAGACTTCGTTAAAAACTACCTGCAATTCAGGTGCTATAATTTCTACCATTTCTTTATAAAAGTCAGAAGTAAAGCCATCCAGCCCTGGTGATTTACCCTTTTTGAGCGCTTGTATTACTTCCTTTATCTCTTGGAGTGTAATCTCAGCACCCAGTGAGGCTTTTGCTTCCTCCTCTATGATTAGCTTAGGTGCGTCCCACACCTCCGTTATATTCTTTTTCATATATAAATTTTTATAGAAGTCTTCAAATGCCTTAGTGATTTCCTTAGAGTTTTGAGTTGTACTATTATTAATTTTAATAGTTCTAATTGATTGTTTTGCCTTTTTAACTTTCAAATAATTAGCTAATCTTTTTGCTGTATTAATGCTATTCCTCTGGAAGTCGTTCTTAACCATTATTTCCTTTTTCCACATTGTTGCCATATCTAGGGCCTCCAACTGTTTTTGAATCTCTTTAATTCTAATCTGTAAACTAGGATTACACTTTCCCACTATTTCTTTTTGTAACTCCTCCAATTCCTTAAGTTTTGTTTGCCTCTTTTTATGCCATTCACTTTTTATGTCTTTTTCCTTCCTAACCAAATGGCCCCTTATTACCGCTTTAGCAGCGTCCCACAATATATTAGTTGACACAGTTCCTCTATTTCCCTTAAAATATAATTTTAACTGTGTCATTAAGTATTCCCTATCCTCTTCTTTTGTCATTACCAAGTTGTTATACCTCCAAGGTCTATTTTTCGAGGGAAGATTTAATTCTAATTCAATACTTAGAGGGGCATGGTCAGAAATCAAAACTGGATGGGTCTTGATCTCTTTAACCACCATATTATTATTATTTTCCAAAATTATATAATCTAAGCGGGATGCTGTTTTATGTCTACAAGAAACATGTGTCAGGCTGGGTCTCGTATTGATGAACTCATGAGCGTCCTTCAAGCCCCAATCTCTTAGCTTAATACTATTGTTCTTGGTTATGTCCAAATTTAGATCGCCCACTACAATTAGTTCGCCCTCTGAAAACTGTTGTATCTTCTTAAAAACCAAGTTTAAGAATTTCCTTTGTCTTTTATTTGGTGCATAAACATTTACTATAGTGATTTTTATGGCTTCCAGCTTAAACTTAACTAAGAGGTATCTACCTTCCTTATCTACTAATTTTTCCATGTTTTCCACCTTAATATCCTTACGAATCAATGTAGCCACGCCTCTAGCTTTGGAAGACCCTTTTGCTTCTGCTAAAACCTGCCACCTCAGATCTTTTATCAATGGTTTTCTATCATTTATTTTTTTGTGAGTTTCCTGTAGGCACAACAAATCTATTCTTTGTTCTTTAGCCATTTTAATTACTCTGAATCTCTTAAGATTTGATGTTAGACCATTCGCATTCAGTGAAAGGACTCTTAAAGATCTATCCATTCTCTTTATATGTAACAGACTTGGGCCCTAATGGCTGAGGGTATTTTTCTATACTTCTTACTGAAACCCCCCCCCCCCATTCCCTTCCCCTGTGGCACAGACAACTTCCTGGATGAAACCATCATCCTGTCTTCCACCTTCCAGGGGGCACGCATCCCGCCCTCCCCTTCTAGCTTATAGCTAAATTTAGCTCAAAATATTTTATACTTCCCTTTAGTAGTCCGTTCTTGGCCTTTTCTCTTGTCTACTTGAGCTTCCTTCTCCCGGGTCCACACCGAGCTCCACTGTTTCTTCTTCTTCTTCTTCTTCCTCTCTCGGGTCTCTCAGGTCGTCTGTGGTGATGCCCAGGCGAGTGAGGAGATCTCTTGCTTCTTTAGGGTTGCGGGCCACCAGCCTTTTTTCGTCTTTAAAAATAATTATTGAGGAGGGGTACCCCCAAGAGAATTTAATCTTGTTGTCATATAATTTTTGCCCAAAGGGTCTCATTAGCCTTCTCTTTCTGATGGTTTCCTGGCAGAAGTCTTCTCTCACCCAAACTTTCCTTCCTCTAAAAGAAAGGTCTTTCCTTTTTTTCAAAGTCTTGAAAACTGTCTGCTGAGTCTTTTCCCTTGAAAATTTAATTATGACTTCACTTGGGGCACCCCCATCTTGTCTCCTTTGCAGTCTATGAGCTCTCTCAATATCCTGAGATTGCAGAGTGACTCCTTGCTCACCCATCCAGTCTATAAGGGTTCCTTCCAGGAGCTTATTATTTATTTCCTCTGAAATTCCACCCAGGATCAGATTCGCTCTTCTGTTACGATCAGAGAGCTCTGTAAGTTGCGAATTCAGCTGGAATATTTTTTGTTTATTAGATAAAGCCAGCTCATTAGCAGAGATTGCAATGTTCCGTGTGTCCTTGAGCTCTGCACTCAACTCTGTAAAAGCCTCCCTGAGTGGTTTAATTTCAGATCTCATCTGGTCCTGGGACGACATTATTAAAGTCTGGAAAGCTGATATCTGCTCAGATAATTCTTTAATTGTCTTAGCCATGATGATTATTTTCCGGAGTTACCCGTGACCGCTGAGTAATTAACCAGGGCGTTGCCTCGTTAATTTGATAGTAAAAGTTGTTGTCTTACCCTCTGGGACCCCAGAAAGGAATTCTTATGATCTTCAGACCTTCGTAAGTAAGCTCGTTCTTCAAATGGACTTGCCAAAGAGCTATTTACATTCTTTTGAGCTATTTAAAATTCCAGTTCAAAGGGGAGGACGAGCACACAGCCGGCTTAGTTAACGCATGCGTACAAACCCCCCACTGACCAGAATTGTACACAGTATTCCAAATGAGACCGCACCATCAATTTATACAGGGGCATTATGATACTGGTTGATTTGTTTTCAATTCCCTTCCTAATAATTCCCAGCATGGCATTGGCCTTTTTTATTGCAATCGCACACTGTCTTGACGTTTTCAGTGAGTTATCTACCACGACCCCAAGATCCCTCTCTTGGTCAGTCTCTGCCAGTTCACACTCCATCAACTTTTATTTGTAGCTGGGATTCTTGGCCCCAATGTGCATTACTTTGCACTTGGCCACATTGAACCTCATCTGCCACGTTGACGCCCACTCACCCAGCCTCAACAGATCCCTTTGGATCTCACAATCCTCTCTGGTTCTCACCACCCTGAACAATTTAGTGTCATCTGCAAACTTGGCCACTTCACTGCTCACTCCCAACTCCAAATCATTTATGAACAAGTTAAAGAGCATGGGACCCTGTACTGAGCCCTGTGGCACTCCACTGCTTACCATCCTCCACTGCGAAGACTGCCCATTTATACTCACTCTTTGCTTCCTATTAATTAGCCAGTTTTTGATCCACAAGAGGACCTGTCCTTTTACTCCATGACTCTCGAGCTTTCTAAGGAGCCTTTGATGAGGAACTTTATCAAAACCTTTCTGGAAGTCAAGGTAAACAACATCTATTGGGTCCCCTTTGTCCACAGGTTTGTTCCCCTCTCAAAGAAATGTAACAGTTTAGTGAGGCAAGATCTTCCCTTACAGAACCCATGCTGAGTCTTCCTCAATAACCCGTGTTCATCAATGTGCCTACTCATTCTGTCCTTGATAATGGTTTCTACGAACTTTCCCGGTATTGAAGTCAGACTGATGTGTTATCTTCACATTATACAAGGACATTTCTGTGTCTGTGGGGCCTAGCATGGCTGCTGCCTCACCAATGGAACAGAAACCCAGTTCACAAATTACAGAGAACAATCTGTGTACAGTGTATGTTGATTCCTGCCCCCCACAAATGCATTAATTGAATAATTCTTATGTTACATCCAGTGCATGTGCAGCTGCATGTGTGATGCAAACCCACATTTACTTATCCCTGTTTTAATTGCAAAATGAATCTGTGTTGACTTTTCATGAAATGCATGTACATGCAGAATGTCTGTGAGTTCACCATAATGTTAACAGAACAGCTCCTTAGTTTTATTTATCATTCCACATCATTTCTACAGTTATTCCACACCTGTATCTCTCCTTCTACTCCTTTACTCTCTAAAGTAGTGGCTCAACTCCCTTCAAGGCAGGGAACAGTGCTGGTCCTAGCACTTGCAGCTCTTTCTCTTTATTTATTTGTTATTCTTCAGGATTGGAGTCATTTAGTTGCTGCATTCATCCTTTCACACTCCCGTCCTCAGAGTTTTGTTTCTCTGGGTTTTATTTCACTCCATTCTTCTTCCTCCTTGGCCCTTTCCATCCCTGCTTCCCAGACCCATCAGCTTCATTCTTCTCTGAGGGGGAATAAAGAAAGTGATGTGTCATCTTCACATTATACTGACTGGCGTGATCCACACAGCTGACATCACTTTCAAGGGTTTAAGAGCCAAACCAGGAAGGTACTGCTGTGACACAAGGACTGTAATGGAAGTGAACAGCAAAGAGGCAAACCGACAGCTAGAATGGGGCAGAATAGTCTTGGGAACAAGAGCCCAGCATGATGTGCACTCTCAAATCACAATTACACATTGAATAATGAAAAATGATAGGTGATATTCCAACATCATGTGCAACAGTAACCGGGCAATACTTGCAGTGGAAATGATGCTCCCTACATGCACTTCGATTGATAAAGATATTTCAAACATGCAATGCTAATGTTCAGCTAGGCATCAGTATCTGCATAAACAGTAAGGGAGGTTCCACATATTTCTGATTCTCAACAATTTATTCTTGTCAAAATAAACCATAAAGCCCCCCCCTCCCCTTCATAGGGATGTTTTATTTCAAACGTTCAGCAAAATGGACGGAACAATGTCTTTCTCCTGCGTTTGTTGCCACTGAACTGAGAAGAGGGAAAATCTATCTCATAAATTATTTGAGATCAGTTAACAGGCCAGTCAGCTTCACCCAGAATGCATCGATCCGTTTGTTCAGAAAGATGTGTGCCGCTTCAATGCAAATACCGTAAAAAGATGTTTCAGTGCAAACTTTCAATTAAAAAGAAAAAACCTTTCTTGCCTTCATGCAATATGGCACTAATGCTAAATGTTAAACAATATTAAGAAACAAATAACTGATTGACTTCTTAGCAATAAAATGAGTGTTCATGGTACAATCAGTGCTCTGGACTGCTCTCCAGTGCCTAGGATTTAAATTTACAGGATTGTTTGTAAATCTATACTGAATTAGGATAACCTTGCTTCTTTTTTATCGGTTTGTCTGTTTGTTAGGAATATTTCTGGGGTGGGGGGTGGAGGTCAAACCCCACAAAATTATAATTCAACTTCCCAGGATATCATATTCAGAAAGCTTACAGTGAAATTGCAAGCAGCCACTCAAACCCAGCAAATTAGGAATCACACAGTAAATCGAAATAACATCTCCCACTGAAAGGGGGGAAAGGAGCCTTGAAAACAATCCAGCTAAACCAAATATACTGAAGCAGACCTAGTTTCACTAGAAGAAACAAATTCTGCTTTTGATTACTATTACCCTAATACGTGAAGGTCAATAAACTGTATTGTGCTATAGCTGTTAGCATAAGTGCTTGCATGTAGGAGAGAAAGAGGCAAACCAGAACACACAGAAAAGGGTCCAGAGTGGTTCACAAGGCTAGATGATTTGATCAGCAAGCTGGATTTTACAGCAAGCTTGGGAAGGGTGGGATCTGATGACAAGTGGGTGCCGAGTACTTGTATAATCTAGCCTTGACACATGCTGTTCCCCTTCAGTGTGGGCTCTGCCTGAATAGTTGAACTCCACCATTGATGACAACACGATATTTTAAAAAGTCAGATATGACCAGAATTCAAAATACCTCTGAAATCTGTCTATTTTCCCCCTCTGTATTTTGGAGTTCAAAATTGTGCCATCTTGTTTCTAAAACATTCTTGTGACTTTTTAAAACAATGAATATTGTTCACACTGCTGAGCATGGTCATTTGGTAGGAACATTCAGCTCTTTCTGTTTTACATTTTAAAAGTTTTATTAGTTTCAGAAAAGTGGGGGTAGGGAATAGAAAGAATAGAAAACAAAATACGTATTGATTTTATTCTGCATAAAAATACTTTCAAAGAATTCGGCCCTTTCCCAGCCGGGCGGTCCATTGACCGCTGAGGCTGGGGGCCGCCCATTGCCTCCCCGCGCGGATGAGAGGCAATGGTTCTTCTCAAAGGGGAGGGGGCAAGGAGCGGCCGCTCCCGCCCCCTCAAATGCAGTTGTTTTTCATGCTCGGCCAGGCGCACTCTGCAATACTTTCTTAAAATACGTAAGTTGTCACATGTTTTGACAATTCCAATAAAAGCAATCTTGTAATACAAAATACAGGGGAAAAGGAGATATAAGTTCACACCAGAGAATCTTAAGAGTATTGAGTATCTAGCCAGGCATAAAATTTCATCCAATATTTTCTTGCTTCTTCCTTAGATTTCCCAGTCAACAGCTCTGCCTGAATAGCTGAACTCCACCATTGATGGCAACACGGTATTTTAAAAACTCAGATATGACCAGAATTCAAAATGCCTCTGAAATCTGTCTATTTTTCCCCTCTGTATTTTGGAGTTCAAAATTATACCATCTTGTTTCTAAAACATTCTTGTGACTTTTTAAAACAATGAATATTGTTCACGCTGCTGAGCATGGTCATTTGGTAGGAACATTCAGCTCTTTCTGTTCCTTTATGTTTTTCCCTGCTTCTGCATGACTGATGCATATGTGTGCCTCAACGGATGTAAAATAGATAAATAAACAAAAATCTTGATAGAGTGGTCTCAAGGTTCCTTTCATCTGGTGTTTTATTGCTCATGTGTACAATCATATCAGATAGCTTTTTTGCAGTGTTATGTCACTGTGCACATGCTCTTGAATAAACTGAGTGCTACAAATATCTGAGCAAGTTTTCAGAACAAGAAAGAACAAGCAGCATCTTTACAACATACCATCACAAAATCTACTGGAGAACAGCTACCATTGCTCCATCCCACCAGTGAACAAGATTCTTACCACCACATATCATCAAAACAATGCCATAAAAAGATAACTTCACAAGGCTCCCCTCCTGATGGTTGCAGTGCCACACTGGATCTCTACATAGAATGTTTTCACAATGGAGTCCAAACCTATGTGATCAACAAACACCATCACATACAACAGAATCTCAACCACCCTGAAAGGAAGTCCATAGACAGCCTCAGGAACAATCCAGATATTATCATTAAAGAGGCAGACAAAGGTGGAGCTGTTGTCATCATGAATAAATCAGACTACATCCAGGAGGCTCAAAGACAACTCTCAAATATTGTTTTTTTTTTTAAACAAACAACTGGACTCAGGAATACAAAAAAGAACTGAACAAGATTATAAAGGAATTACTCCTGCACATTCAGGAACTAATACTTTCAGACATACCACAGGAACCTCAACCAGGTAACTTTTATCTTCTACCCAAAATACACAAACCTGGCAACCCAGTATGTTCCATTGTCTCAGGCATAGGCACTATCACCATGGGGTTATCTGGATATATAGACTCTGTTCTATGAACCTATGCCATCAGCACTCTTTGTTATGTGTGCGACACCACAGACTTTCTTAGGGAAATACAATCTTTAAACAACTTTCCAGAGAACATTATTTTAGCCACCATGGATGTGGAATCTCTGAATACCAACATTCTGCACAAAGATGGATTACAAAACATAAGGAATATGATTTCTGCCAACACCACAGCTAACTCTGCTATTTTGTTCTCACCCATAACCACTTAGATTTGGTGACAATTTGTTTCTTCAGATCAATGGTATGACCATGGGTACATGCATGGTGCCACAGTATGCTAACATCTTTATGGCCAACTTCCTAAACTCCCAGCCACTCCCACCTACCTGTGATAAAAAGGTAAAGGTAGTCCCCTGTGCAAGCACCAGTCGTTTTGGACTCTGGGGTGACGTTGCTTTCACAACATTTTCATGGCAGACTTTTTAAGGGGTGGTTTGCCATTGCCTTCCCCAGTCATCTACACTTTCCCCCCAGCAAGCTGGGTACTCATTTTACCGACCTCGGAAGGATGGAAGGCTGAGTCAACCTGAGCCGGCTACCTGAACCAGCTTCTGCTGGGATCGAACTCAGGTTGTGATGTGAGCAGAGGGCTCCAACTGCAGTACTGCAGCTTTACCACTCTGCGCCATGGATGATACACTGATAATATTTTTATTGTATGGACACATAGTAAAGAAGGCTTGGATATATTGCACCAGGCATTCAATGACTGACAATGAACCAATCTATGCAATAAATAAATTTTCTGGACACTACTGTAAAAATATACAATGGATGCGTAGACACCACCTTATACTGGGAACCTACCGACTGACAAACATACCTACATGTCTCCAACTACCATCCTAAACATACCAAATGATCCCTTGCATATGGCCAGGCTCCACGCTATAGCCACATCTGCTCCAGTCCTACAGATCTTTTTGGAACTAAAGTATTCCACTCATGAAGTCAAGAAACAGATCAACAAAGTCAGAATAGTGCCCAGAAATAACTTGTTGCAAGACAGACCCAAAAAGAGACAATAAGAGAACATCACTAGCAGTCACATAGAGCTCTCAACTCACAATAGTTCAGCACATCATCAGGGACTTACAGCCTCTACTGGATAATGACAGTTCTCTTTCACAAGTACTGGGGGGCAGACCTTTTCTTGCACACATAGTCCCCCCATTTTCTAACAATTCATGACCCACAATAATAATTTGGACATGGATACTGGTACCAAGAACTTGTAATAAACTCAAATGCCTACCTGTTGTTTATCTTCTAACTTTGGATATGCCAGTAAATGCCAACAATAACCTTCTATTCTCTACACAGGGCAAACAGGTCAAACCCTATGCCAAAGGGTAAATTGACACAAATATGATATCAAGAATGAGAAAATTGAGAAATCTATAGAAGAACATTTCAACCTCCCAGGGCACTCAATGTGGGACCTCAAAGTATTTGTTTTATAGAGAAGGAATTTCAGAACAGACTAGAACAAGAGATTGCTGAATTACAAGATATTATATATTTATACATTTATTCATATTTATATCCTTCTCTCCCTGTAAACAGGCTCAGGGCAGCTAGCAGCAATTATAGCAATCAAGACAATGGAACCCCCAGGTCTTAACAGAAATAACTAGCCCTTCTTAGCAACTCATGCTTGAAGACATCTTGTTTCACTGTATCTGAAGAAGTGTGCACACACACACAAGTTTATACATAGGATCATAGAGTTGTAAGGAACCTCAAGAATCTCAAGTCCAAACTCCTGCATAATGCAGGAAATTCACAAATACCTCCACACACACACCTAGTGACCCCTTCTGTAAGCTGAGAAGATGACAAAAAACCTCAAGATCCCTGGCCAAACTGAACAAAACTTTGTTGGTCTTAAAAAGGTGACACTGAACTCAAACTTTGTTCTGATACCAATACAATGTAACTCATATCAGCTCAATCCACATACTTCTTGTCGCTCAAAGGGCTCTTTTTGGGGGGGTGTACAAACCTCTTCCACTAGAGAAAGGCTCTGGAGCAGAGTAGAAGGGATGTTCCAGTCAAGGGATGAGCAGCTGGAAACATAATTATCAAAAAGAAAATAAAAGGAAAGGAAGGTATGATACATTAATCTCTTGTGGAATGAGTGATGGGGTGGGCAATGCACAATGACCATTTTTGCCATTGTTTTCAGCTCCTCCCACCATTAAAAAATGCATTTCCTTGGAGCAGAAATGTTCCCTCTTGGCTTATCCCTAATTACATTTAAAAGTGTTTGTTGTTTTTTTTTTTACAAATGTGTATCTAATATAGCACATCCTGTCAGATTTATTTGTTATTTCATGTTCTCTGTTGTGATAATACATTTCTGAGTTATGAATTATGTAATCCTCAATAGAGCTAGCACATGTGAATACACAGGTAAAAATTAGCAGTTCACAGCAGTGCCAGAGGGATAATTTGCCAGACATTGAGGCAGGGAGAGACCGGATCATTTCTTTTTCTTACTGATGTTGAGCTCAGTAAACACTGTCGATTCAAAAGTTAAAAAGTGAGTATTTTCTTGAACTTTTCCTTTGAACCTTCAAATCCACTTTCTTTCTTTCTTTCTTTCTTTCTTTCTTTCCTTTCTTTCTTTCTTTCTTTCTTTCTTTCTTTCTTTCTTTCTTTCTTTCTTTCTTTCTTTCTCTTTCTTTCTTCTTTCTTTCTTTCTTTCTTTCTTCTTCCTTCCTTCCTTCCTTCCTTCCTTCCTTCCTTCCTTCCTTCCTTTCTTTCTTTCTTTCTTTCTTTCTTTCTTTCTTTCTTTCTTTCTTTCTTTCTTTCTTTCTTTCTTTCTTTCTTTCTTTCTTTCTTTCTGAATAAACTGAAGGGAAATAAGTATTGGAGACTTTTACCACTTTCTTCTGATTGGATGTTAAGATTATATATTAATTAGTTACATTCTGAATGCACATTAGATCCCATGCAGTGCTCCAGGACAGCCAAAAATGATGATGATGATGACGATACTGGATTTATATCCTGCCCTCCACTCCAGATCTCAGAGCAGTTCACAGTCTTTATTTCTATTTATACCCCTCTCTCCCTGCAAAAAGTTCACAATCTCCTTTACCTTCTTCCCCCTCAACAGCACCCTGTGAGGTGGGTGGGACTGAGGCTGATTCTGCACTAACCTTGCTCCACGCCAGGCTTCCGTTTCTCTCTGGAGCAAGCTGGCAATTTTGCACCAGTTGCTCAGCGCTGCCATTTTGCATGGGGAAAACTTGTGATTTGCTGCGCTGCAGTGTAAACCTGAAAAAACAGGTTTACACTTCTGCACAGCAAATCATGAGTTTTCCCTGCACAAAATGATGGTGCGGAGCAACTGGTGTGAAATTGCAAGCTTGCTCTGGAGAGAAACAGAAGCCTGGCATGGAGCAAAGTTAGTGTGGAATCAACCTCAGGGAGCTCTCACTGAAGCTGCCCTTTCAAGAACAACTCCACAAGAGCTATAGCTGACTCAAGGCCATTCTAGCAGCTGCAAGTGGAGGAGTGGGGAATCAAACCCAGTTTTCCCAGATAAGAGTCTGCACACTTAACCACAACACCAAACTGTCTCTCACGGGATGAAAAACAAATCACCACAGGATGCCAAAGATTCCCTCTGCCTCCTTGACACACCACCCAGACTCATCTCACACATAATGTGAAAACAAATCACATGACTTGGCTATTAGGAACCGATATGTTAATAATTACATGTCATATTTTAACCATTCCACTCCTCTCATTTATATCCCATCCAAGCTGCTTGAAGTCCCTGCTCCCATTTTATTTTCACAGCAATACTGTGAGGTAAGCTGGGAGATAGTGACTGTGCCTAGATTACATTTCCCTCCTGCTAAGAAAAGGGACTGCAGAATTTACAGCCCCACAATAGCAGCTTTCCAGAGCCTCAGGGGTGATTAAGTCCTTCGACTATTGCCCCCTCTCCCCATTCACCTTGTCTTAGTTCCCCAAACACATTATCTGTGTTTTCTGTGTTTGTGCTGTCTGTAAGGCATGAAATCAGCATAAATTTGGGGGGATTTGATCTTGTCACTGGACAGTTTTTGCACTTAGCTATATAGGTACTGACAATTTAATGTAGTGGCTTTGAGCTCTAAAACCCTAGAGGACTTGGGTGTCACATATTAGGAGTCCTCTCCCTTCACTATAAGTCCCAAACTTGATCTTTGACATCGTGATTGCTTCTACACATTGCTGTTAACACCATAACAATCAATTGTACCCAGATTTTCCTATGTGGACAATAACTGAATTGTGTTCTAGCAGTCATTTGCAACTGGATTGTATTGTTCTTGTTCATTTTCTGGTGGTGAATTATTGCTACAGCACAACAACACTGCAATACTAAGGTTCTTTTGAGAAAGACAAGTACTGTTCCACTTCTTGATTTAGCAACACTCTGTGCATTGTCCTGAATTACTTACTTTATTAGCCTCTTGAGAGTTAATGAAAAGAATTAGTTCTGCTCTTTTCCATGGCTGAGTGAAACCAGGCCATTTTAGAGACAATAATAAGGTGGGGACCCACCCTGCCCACATACAGACAGCCCTTAGCAAAGCCTACTTTAGACTGAATGTTTCATATATCTTCCCCCACCTGTAGCATTAGAAACACAACATATTTAATGTCAGTTATTATTATAGCCGCCCTGAGCCTGCTTTGGCGGGGAGGGCGGGATAGAAATTAAAAGTTATTATTATTATTATTATTATTAGGGTTGCCAGGTCCTCGTGTCTCACCAGTGGGGGGTTAGAAGGAGCCTTCTGAGAGTGCGGGGGTGTGTGTGTGGAGTGACATTGCCACATGTGATGTCCCCGATGTAATGACATCACATAGAAGTGACGTCATCACACTGGGAACGTTGCATGACAATGCTTGGGTATTTGGGGCAAAACAGAGTTTTGAAAATCCAGCTGTTGGAGGCAGGGCTTCCCCCACCAACCAGTTGGCCAGTGGTGGGCAGGAACCTGTGAAATTGGGGGATCCCTCATTCCCACCTGGGAGCTGGAAACCCTAGTTATTATGTAATGGTGACAAAGCCTATACTGAGTAATTAGCAGTGCCATCTTTATCTGTTTGTGAATACATGCAGCACAAGCTGTAAGTAATGGATAAAGAAATGAAGAACCCATCCAGAATCATTATTTGTGAGTATTGTGTGCGCACACATGTGTGCATGCATGCCTGGAAGTCATTGTTGACTTCTGGACCCTTAGTGGGGCTTGGACATTGAGAGAGGTGGCTTGCTATTGCTTGCGTCTGCATCCCAGCCCTGGTATTCCTTGAAGGTCTTCCATCCACTTGCTAGGGTTAGCCGTGCTTAGCTTCCAAGATCTGATATGATCAGGCTTGCCTGGACCAGAAGAAGAAGACGACGACACTGGATTTATATTCTACCCTCCACTTAGAGTCTCAGAGTGGCTCACAATCTCCTTTATCTTCCTCCCCCACAACAGACACCCTGTGAGGTGGATGGGGCTGAGAGGACTCTCACAGCAGCTGTCCTTTCAAGGACAACCTCTGCCAGAGCTATGGCTGACCCAAGGCCATGCCAGCAGGTGCAAGTGGAGGAGTGGGGAATCAAACCTGGTTCTCCCAGATAAGAGTTCGCAAACTTAACCGCTACATCAAACTGGCTCTCAGTGATGAAATAATGAATTGCTTCACCATCTATACAGCCCTTTCATGTTAAACATGGCCTGGATTACACAAGCACCACACAACTAGAGCTTGCTTTCTCGTTACACAGCCTATATGGATGCTATACCATAGGTGATAGAGGAAATCCATGATGAGATCATCATTTTTTTTTTAAACTAAACTCAAATGCAACCACAACTAATTTGATTTGGAAAGCAGCACAGGGCCTGGGGAGATTAAACTCTTTTGACACATTGCTCATTTTGTCTGATTGAAATTGTTCATCTCCAGCTGTTTGTTCCATGGAGGAAAAAAATACAGATTTTTTTTCAACCCACATGCTTGTATCTTTTTTTCCCACACGGCAAACAGCCATTTTAGGGACCTAAATTTACAGTGCATTTCTAAGAAGGCACACCCTTCTAAGCCCACTGACTTCAATGCATTTAGAAGGGTCTAACTGTTTAGGATGGCACTGCCATACAGGCCATATGATAGGGGGTGGGGGCAGGATATACATTCTCAGCCTCATGTTAAATTCTCAGTCAAGCAACCAGCTTTCCTAGTGGCATGTCTTTTCCTTTTCAAAATAGTTCACTGCTAGGCCTTTGAGTAATCAAGTATCTGCAGCTAACCTGCAGACAGACTTCTCACTATCCCATTTGATCTGGTCTTTCTACCAAAGAGCTCAGAACAGCAGGTATAGTTCATCGCTTGCTATAAGATAGGTTCTAGGTCCTGACTCCAAACTTGCTTTCCAAAAATTCATCCCATCCCTAGTGAGGGATATCTTTAGGAAACCAATCTTGTTTCCTGCCTAGCCTTGTCTGCCAGCTATATATTGCAGTGAATCCTCTAGAACAGTGGTCCCCAACCTTTTTGGCACCAGGCACCGGCAGGGTGGGGTGACTGAATTTGGCCTCCCCCCCCCGCACCGCGCAGCTTCACCCCCCCTCCTCCTGCGTTGCCTCCTCCTCCCTCTGTTTATTATATTAAGCTGGGGAAAGAGTCTTCCTGGATCTTTAAAAGCTCATCTCCCCTCCACGCCCTGCAGCAGCAGCGGTGAGCAATCTGCTAAACAAGTGGTGCTGCCTTTGCCTCCAGAGACAAAGGCAGCGCGGCTTTTTCAGCGGTTGCTCGCCACTGTTGCCGGTTTCTCCCACAGATCAGCTGCTGCCACTGTGTGACACAGAGTGTTGGACTGGATGGGCCATTGGCCTGATCTAACATGGCATCTCTTATGTTCTTATGGACCGGTACTGGTCCGGGGCCTGGTGGTTGGGGACAGCTGCTCTAGAACTCTCTGGAAACATTCAGCACTCCAGCTAGCAATTTCTTATCTATGATTCATCCCTGCCAGAAGACTACGAAATGACACTCCCATAAGCCTGCTTCCTTTCTCTCAATATGCTAACTTATTTACAAAATAAAGCCACAGCATAAGATCTATTTCATACCTCCTCACAATAAGCATCTCCAAGCAATTCAATCAACTTGCTTTCATGCCCCTCACAAAAAAGGTCTTTGAAACAAACAAACAAGGTAAATAATTTGCTGCCACACAGAAGCTTTATTAATTTTTACCCCCATTGTCATGGGTGCTGTGGAGTGAGTTTAGCTGAAACTGGGAGGGAGGGAATTTTTCAGCTCTTTTATTTGCAATTAATTCACATTCAAAGCCAGATGCAGGCATGTTTTATTTTCCTGGGTTACAAGGCATCAAATGAGCTTTCCCTCCCCAACCTGAATTATTTACTGAGAATTCAGCACATCTCTGCTTCTAATCAGATTTTAACGGATGCTGCATTTGGATTCAGGCAGCGCCATCAGAAAGCAGCCATTTAGCATTTATTTATTTATCTGGGTTTCTTATTTTGCGCTAGCACATGTCATAGCTTGGCTTGAATTAATGGCAGTAGCATTTGGAATATTGATACGGGAAGTGTATGCAAATGACCAAATGGACTCATAAAAAGGGAGAGGAGAACAGCCACAGAGTTAAAAGGGGGCATTGCATTACAACTAAAAGACAACCTCTGATTAGAGTTTAGAAGTTGCCACTGAATCTCTGATGAGAGTGTAGAGGTTCTCACAGAATTTCTGATGAGAGTGGAACAGTTGCAAGAGGAAGGTGCTATTGTCTTTAAAAACCCATTGGGCTGAGTAGTTAACATGCCAGATGATTTGAGTGACATCTAGTTAAAACATGCTTATGTTACATGGGCATTGGTGCATAATTTGAGATTGTTTATCCCTGGCTATGTGTATTTCCCATTGCATTTTTTAATGATTTGACCAAAGCCAGTGTACAATATATAGAAATTACAAGTTAAACAATTGTTCAAATAAAACTCATCCAGTAAAACTTCTAACAATCCGTTTAAACAGCAACAGCAGCAGCAGCAGAATGTTAGTCTTCCTCAGGCATTCTCATGTTCATGAAGGAAAAGTAAGTTCCAACTAGCTCTCTGAAATAAAGATAGTGCATGGTGGAGCTTTCTCAGGAGAGCTTTCCGCTGCTGTGGTGCTGTGTTAGAAGAAACCCTTTTTCCAAGACTCCCTCCCTCTGTTTTTACATCATCAGACTGTTTTACATACTTATTTATCCATATAGTTTGTCTTCAATAACAATTCTGTATGCAGTGTTAGGTTTCTAATTCTCACACTCTGTTTTGGACAATTTCAGTGTTTCAACTTTTATGATGATTATGGTTAGATATGATACACAATGTAGCTGAAACTGGAAAACAAAAAAAAATCAAGAATATGGTTGCTATACGTTGAAAGTCCCAAGCAAAAGATGTAGAGTTTTTTCCCACTCCAAACAAGAGCAGGATGTAAATGACTGCATATAATTTTCAGCTTTCAGCCTTCCCCTTAATAAATGTTATTTAACATCTATATGTTTCCTCTTGCCCAGTTTGGATGCTTGGGCTGGGTGATCATCAGTACGCTGATGACACCCTAGCTATATCTGTTGATGGACAACTGCCAGATACTGCTCCAGAGATTCTGGCCAGGGCATGGGAGGCCAGGGCTGACTGGTTGGAGTAGAGTTGACTGAAATTAAATTCATCTAAGATGAAGGACCTAGGCCTGAACCATGGGGAAGTGGAATCAGGAATCTGGCTCTGCACTTCAATGGAGTGCTGTTAATGCGAGCGCCAATGGTGAGGAGTCTAGGTGTGACTCTGGATGCCTTTCAATGGATGCCTTTCAATCAGCCTTTTACCATCTTTGGCAGGTCAGGCAATTGGTTTCTTACCTCTCCCTTAGCAACACTGATCCACATGCTGGTCACCTCCAGACAGGATTACTGTAACTTGCTTTATGCAGGGCAACCCTTGAAACTGATCCAGAAACTCCAGCTGGTCCAAAATGCAGCTGTACATGTCCTTATAGAGACTTCAGTATGAGCACATATACAGCCTGTGTACTGTGTATTGGCTTTCAGTGGGGTCAAGGTTCAAAGTCTTGGTATTGACCATTAAAGCCTTGTGCGGTCTGGGACTATCATATCTACAGGATTGTCTCTCCTGCTATGTCTCTCAGAGAACTTTGCATTCTTCTTCAAATCAACATCTACTGGTGATCCCTGATCCAAAGGAAGTCCACTTAGCCTCATACAGAGCCAGAGCCTTTTCAGTTCTAGCTCCAGCCTAATGGAACCATCTCCCAATTGAGATCAGGACTCTGTAGGACTTACAACCATCCTGCAGGGCCTATAAAACAGAACTGTTCCACCAGACCTTTGGTTGAGGCAGCGGGCACCATATTAGATCACTCCCCTTACCCACCTGCCCTATCCATCTATTTACCTACTCTAGCCATTGTATTAGGTAGAGATATCTTTATGTATTGACTGGTGGAAATTTGACCATTTACTAACAACAAATTTTGTGATTTTTTTTTGTATAGAACTGAATTTTAATTTTTATAGTATTATGTATAAATCCTTTAAAACTATATATGCATGTGTTGTGAGCTGCCCTGAGCTTGCTTGCAGGGTAGGCTGGGATATAAATAAAATAAATAAATAGCTGTATTCTCCAGCAAAGAAGACGCTGAAGTCAGTGAACACACCCACACCTACACACAGGAGGGCAGTTCTCTCAGACATAAGGCTGTCTTATCCCATTGTATTTTAAACAACCCATCAGAATGAGGGACAGGCCTGGCACATGGGAGTAGGCAAACTAGGCAAATGCCTAGGGTGCCGGTTCCCAGCACAGTTGGGGCATGGCCACCCTCTCCTCACTTGTGCTATCCCTGAGCCTCGCTGCCCATCCACAGTGCCTGCCAAACGCAGCAAGCACTGCTGAGGCAAAGTGCTGACTGTTTTTTTCTTGGCTGGGGCAGGGGAGCTCCTTAAAGCCAAGAAAAAACAGTGCCTCTTTTCTGCAGCCTTAAAGCCCCTGAAAGCCAAGAAAAAACAGTGCCTATTGTCAGCAGCGCCTGCCAAACATGGCAAGCACTGCTGAGGGGATGCACTGAGTGTTGGCGTGATGATGTCACCTCTGGGTGATATCATCAGGTCATGTGCACATGCAAAAAATGAACTGGAGGAGGGCGCCAATTGGGGTTCTTCCTTGGGCAGCAGAACCCCATGCGCCGGGCCTGATGAGGGATGCTCAGACACCTCTGATTTCAGTTCAGGTCTTGTTTGCCAGCCAGAAACAGAGGGCTCATTGTCTGATGAGCTGTTTGACTATCCTCAAACCATTTGTGGGCATTCAGCAAATTGTTTGACTTTCTAACTATGTAGTAGTGCAATTGGCTTTTGGCCTGTACACACTGTTATGCATCCGGATTGACTTATTTTCCCTTGCCCCATCCTCACCGCATGACTAGTGTGCTAAGCAGGCAATTGTTTCAAGAGACAATTCAATCAGAGAACATTCATATAAATAAATGTTGTGTGTGATTCGGGTTTTTGTCTCTGTCTCTTCCAGTTTCTAGCTGAGTTTTTGTCTGCTTCCTGTGTGTCACAGTAATGACTGCTGATGGGTTTGAATTGACAGAGTCTTGAACATGTACAGTTTTTTTGGGGGGGGAAACCAGCAGCAAACCTGTTCTGCAGGCATTTAAGGCTGTTTGTCATGAACAGAACACGTGATCAGCTGATGTCTGATCAACACCTTCAGACAAGGAATGTTTGACTGCCAAACATATTCATGGAGATATTCCCAGCATGATCAAGAAATGACAGACAGCACACTTGACACAAACATTGCAATTTCCCCTCCCCAAATGCTCCTCTTTGATGGTATAGCTACGTAAAGTGCAAAGAATCTCATTTTCAATTACTACATTTCAAGCATTTGACTAGTGAACACTTCGTTTTCAGGTCTCCAAAGGATGAGATACCACCGCATAATCATTTTGTAACAGCTGTCAGTGATATTAGCACATGGAGAGATTTCTTTCATTATCATATCTCTTACATATAACAATTTCTCTAATGAGATGCAAGGTCCTAACCCTCTTTCCATTCCTTAATATAAACAAGGGATGCTGTGAAATACCTTGTAATAAAGTATATGGTTGTGATAAATCCTTTTAAAATGCTGTTATTTTTTGCTCAAATTCTTTAAATTCTCTGATGCAAAAATTAACTAAATAATCATGTGTCTAACCTGGAATAAATAAAGAGGGAACAATTTCTCTTGCATTGGGTGTAGGAGGGAAGAATAATTTATGTCATATAAATCATCACAGAATTAGTAAACCTTTGATTCCCCTGCGGGGAGATACATTCATGGATTTCCAGTGTCCTTTGCATTCATTAGGATAGTGATTATTCCAGCTGCCTTTAGATTTCTCTGATTTTGACCATGGTGAAAATGGTTTATGGACAGCCCAAAATGCCTCTTCCTTCCTGACTTTCTGAAGAGGAAAAGAAACAGGAGAACTTACCAGATTCCAAAACAGGGAGTGGCAACTCACACCTTTCAAGCTGAATTAGATATGCTGCCAAATTTTGGAATTGAGGGAGAGGAACCTTCAGAACCTAAGAGAGCAATCATAAGCAGACCTACTCAGGATACTACTTAGGTTTATTTAATGGGACTAACTTCCAGGAATATATTTTTAGGATTTTGCTATAACCAGGAATAAGGCCCGTTATGAAGAAAAATATAATGGGCTCTAGAAAGAGGCTCTGGACGAGTGTTCCCCCTTGCTGTCTTCCCACCCACCCAAGTGAAGGCATTCACTCACTTACCACCTCAAGGGGAGCTGATCTCTGCCATGAAGAGAGCAGTTGTAATTCTTAGTGATCTCTACCCCTCACCTGGAGATTGGCAACAGTGGTTCCCCAGGAGGAAATGGTATTTTACCTGTCTGAGGTCCCACCCCTTCTCAAACATTACCCTCTCCAAGCCCCACCCCTTTAATCTTCAGGAATTTCCTAATCTGGAGTTGGCAACCCTATCTCCTTCCCTTTATCTGCCCCTCTGTTTTCAGTTTTCCATTGCCTCTTCCCTCCCTGCAGCCTCTAGATAGGGAAAGGACAGTCTTTCTCTGCAGTGTGGGGGGACCAAAGCAACTTACATAATTCTCCTCTCACAACCCTGTGAGGTAGGTTAAGCTAGAGGTCTATGAGTGGTCTGAAATCACCCTGTCAGCTTCCACAGCAAGAACTTGTGTCTGGCAAACCCTACTCTGAAGCTGTTACTCCTATGCCCTCCTGAAACTCCATCACAAAACCTGGAACTGGCAGTTGTAGTCAGGACTGGCCCCAATGAGTTCTGCCTCAGAGGCCTGTAGTGATACCTTTCAGACCAACACTCTCTCTCTGACAACGTTGTTGGTCTTAAGCACAGGATTTCAATCTCTCTCTGTGTGTCTGTCTGTTGACACAGGACACCATTTTCCCCCCTGTAGTGTACGGCGTTCGCAGAACGCAGCCAGTTCATAATGGCCACGACAGCAGAATGACATCAGTCCACCCCAGCCGCGGAGGTAACTGAGAAACATCCAGGTGCCTCCGCGCTGGGCGCCACGATCCGCCAATCACAGCTTGTGGCAGGAAATACGGCTGGTCGGCATTGGACCGGCCAGCAGGAAGAATAGTCCGGCTACTGTATATATGCGGGATCCGTCCCGCGTGCTCTCTCTCTTCCATCTTGTACTGTACCAGGAATAAACTATGTTGCCCTACGCTCGTCTCCAAGTCTGGTACTTTACAGTGGCGACGAAGGTGGGATTCTAGCCACGTCGGCTACGACGGAGATCTTGGGCAACGAACGACCGGTCACGACCGCCGCCGCCACCATGGCCAACCAGGGCGGAATCACCGGCTACCTCGAGACCTTCGACCCTGCAAATCCAGAGGGCTGGGAGTCCTACTCGGAACGGGTCGAGTTCTACCTCCGGGCCAACAAGGTCACCGACGCCGGAGCAAAGAGGGATGTTCTCCTGAGCGTCTGCGGGCCAGCCACGTTCGAGATCGCTAAGGGTCTCTCGGCGCCCGCCCGCCTGGCGGAGAAATCCTACGAGGAGATCATCAGGCTCCTCACGGGCCACTTCTTGCCGCAGCCCTCACGGGTGGCTCGCAGATTCCTGTTCCACAAAAGGGACCAGACCGCTGGAGAATCAGCCGCGGACTACTTGGCGGCCCTCCGCAAACTCGCCGGGAACTGCAACTTTCCCCAGCTGGAGGAAACCCTGGCCGACCGATTCATGTGGGGCCTCCGCAACGAAAGGCTCCAGCAGAAGCTCTTCGCCAAAGAAGAGCTCACCCTCCAGGGCGCCTTCAGCGAGGCGGTAGCGTGGGAGAGGACCGCCAGGACGTTTCCCCGGGCCAAGACCGAGACCGCCCACCATGAGGAGCTGGACCCCGAGCACCAGGACGAGGGAGAAGCCTTCCAGACGCGCCGCGCCGCAGGACCCGCCGCCCAAGCTCCACAGCGCCCCCGAGCCCACGAACGGCCGAGTCAGCGCACCAGCGAAAGGGCTAAATGCGCCAGCTGCGGCGACCCCCACGATCGGTGGGACTGCCAGTACCGGACCTGGGACTGCAGGAGCTGCGGGAAGACCGGCCACATAGCGCGGGCTTGCCGAGCCAAGCCCAACTGCCCGCGACCGACCGCACACCACGAGGCCGCAGAGTCCCACTCCACGGCCTCCACCTCACTTCAGGTACTGAATTTGCCCCTGACCACCCCCAACAAGATAACGATGGCGGTCCTCATAGACGGGGCCCCCTGCACCATGGAAGTGGACTCAGGCTCCTCCATCTCCATAATTGCGGAGGAGACCCTGAGAAGGCTACGCCCCGGCCAGGGGCTGCAGCTGCGACCAGCAAATTTCATATTGCGGGACTTCCAGCAAAACCCGGTCCAAATAGCGGGGTGGGCACGGGTGCAGGTGGAGCGGGGGTCCTTCAGAGGCCCCCTAGACATCCTGGTGGTCAAGCGGCCGCTTACCACCCTGTTGGGTCTTGCATGGTTTGGCCCCTTGGGAATCCGAATAGAGGTGGCGCGCACGGCCACAGCAGGAGGGTTCGGGGAGGTATGCGGAGAGTTCCCCGACGTATTTGATGGGTCGCTGGGTAGTTACAAGGGCCCAGCCATCTCCCTACCGCTCGACCCGACGGTCAGACCGATCCGGCTCAAGGCAAGGAGGGTCCCCTTCGCCTTGAAGCCCAAGATCGAGGCAGAGTTGGACCGCCTAGTAGCCCAAGGGGTCCTGGAGCCAGTAGATTACGCCATGTGGGAGACCCCCATAGTGACCCCGGTCAAACCAAATGGGGACGTGCGGATATGTGCAGATTACAAGTGCATGATTAACAAAGCGCTCCAAGACAACCCATACCCGGTGCCAGTAGTCAGCCACGTCCTGGCAGCCCTGGCGGGGTCAAAGATTTTTGGGAAGCTGGACCTGGCACAAGCCTACCAGCAGCTCCCGGTGGACGCAAAAACAGCCGAGGCACAGACGATAGTTACCCACAGGGGGGCGTTCAGGGTTAACCGGTTGCAGTTTGGGGTCAGCGTGGCTCCGGGGATCTTCCAGAGTATAATGGATGCTCTCCTTAAAGGGATCCCCGGAGTCCAGCCGTTTTTCGACGATGTTTTAATCGCCGCCCCGGACCCTGAAGAATTCCGCAACCGCCTGCGAGAGGTGCTCCGCCGTTTTCAAGCCGCTGGACTAAAAGTTAAAAGGGAGAAGTGCATGCTGGGGGTGCCACGGGTGGAGTTCCTGGGATTCGCAGTAGACGTGGAGGGAATCCACCCGACCGAGGAAAAGACTCGGGCCATTGTTCAAGCCCCTGCCCCCACGTGTAAAGCGGAGCTACAGAGCTTCTTGGGGGTCCTCAATTTCTACCACACGTTCATACCCCACAAGGCGGCCCTTGCCGAACCCCTACACCGGTTACTGGACAAAAAAGCTCCATGGGTGTGGGGGAAGAAGCAAGCCGCCGCCTTCCAGGCAGTTAAGGACGTCCTGGTCTCCAACGCGGTGCTGCACCACTTCGACGAGCGCCTCCCGGTCATCCTGGCATGCGATGCATCGCCGTACGGGGTGGGCGCTGTCCTGGGACACCAGTTACCGGATGGCCGGGAGGTCCCGGTCGCATACTACTCACGCACCCTGATGTCGGCAGAACGGAACTATGCACAAATCGACAAGGAGGCCCTGGCCATAGTAGCGGGGGTCCATAAATTCAACGATTATCTGTACGGGCGCCGGTTCACAATAGCGACGGACCATAAGCCGCTTTTGGGTCTGTTGGCCCCTGACCGCCAAACTCCCCAAATCCTGTCCCAGAGGGTGTTGAGGTGGAATCAATTCCTCAACTCGTACACCTACACGCTGGTACACAGGGCGGGCAAGGCAATGGGTCACGCGGACGCTCTCAGCCGGTTGCCGCTCCCTGACACAGGCCCCGATCCAGCCCCAGCACACCAGGTTATGTCGATCGAGTCACTCCCGGAGCAGCCCCTCCACGCGGCAGAGGTGGCTAGAGCCACCGGAAAAAACAAAACCCTAGCAAGGGTGCTCGACTGGGTGGTGAGGGGGTGGCCAGAGGGGAACATGGGGGAAGAGTTCAAACCCTATAAAATGCGAAGGGAGGAACTCGCAGCCCACAAAGGGTGCCTACTATGGGGGAGCAGGGTAGTGGTCCCCCCCCCTCTACAGAAACGGGTCTTGGAATCACTCCACGAAACACACCCAGGCATAGTGAGAATGAAGGCCCTGGCCAGGAGCTACGTATGGTGGCCGGGGATGGACGGGGAGATAGAGAACTGGGTCCGGAGATGCAGCACATGCCAGGAGTCGCGGCCGGACCCACCCAGCGCCCCAGCTACACAGTGGGAGACCACAAGGAAACCGTGGTCCCGGCTCCACATTGATTTTGCCGGGCCGTTCCAGGGACAGATCTTCCTAATCATTGTAGATGCATACACAAAATGGTTAGAGGTCATCCCCGTAGGGTCTACCTCGTCAGCAGCAGCCATTAGAGCTTTACGCAGGGTCCTGTGCACCCACGGTATTCCGGACACCATAGTCTCGGACAACGGGGCAGCGTTCACATCGGGGGACTTCCAGGCGTTCCTCCAGAGGTACCTCATTAGACACATACGGTCAGCTCCCTTCCACCCGGCCACCAACGGCCAGGCCGAGCGGATGGTCCGAACAACAAAAGAGGCCCTGGGCAGAATAGTGCAAGGCGATTGGGACCACCGGCTAGCCGCGTTCCTCTTCGACAACCGGGTCATTCCAAACCCAGTCACCGGGGTCAGCCCAGCCGAGCTTCTCATGGGACGCAAGCTCACCACAAGGTTAGATCGGCTAAACCCCGACAGAGCCCCCGACGTGCGAGGGTCCCCGGAGGTCAGAGACGCGGCTAGGGGGTTCTTCGCGGGGTACCCAGTGTTCGCCCGGAACTACGCTTCAGACCCAGAGTGGGTAGCCGGGCGGGTACTACGGGTCGTGGGTTCCCGCCACTACGAGGTATCCACCGAGGGGGGCCAGATCCTACACCGGCACATTGACCAGCTACGCCGCCGGACTCTCCCAGAGATACCCACGGAAACGAGGGAGGCAGGGTCCGAGGGGGACCCAACGACACCGGCGCCGGCACCACAGCCACACACACCGGCAGAGGCGAACCAACCCTCGGACCCCGACCCACAACCCACCAACGCTCAACCCCCGGGGGAAAACCCAGATGCGGAAGTAGCCCCGGCACCACAAGCAACTCCTAGGCGTTCAACACGGGAGCGCCGACCTCCCGCCTACCTACAGGACTATGTCACTAACTAAGGGGGGAGGAGTGTAGTGTACGGCGTTCGCAGAACGCAGCCAGTTCATAATGGCCATGACAGCAGAATGACATCAGTCCACCCCAGCCGCGGAGGTAACTGAGAAACATCCAGGTGCCTCCGCGCTGGGCGCCACGATCCGCCAATCACAGCTTGTGGCGGGAAATACGGCTGGTCGGCATTGGACCGGCCAGCAGGAAGAATAGTCCGGCTACTGTATGTATGCGGGATCCGGCCCGCGTGCTCTCTCTCTTCCATCTTGTACTGTACCAGGAATAAACTATGTTGCCCTACGCTCGTCTCCAAGTCTGGTACTTTACACCCCCCTTCCCAGAGGAGGATAGGGAGGAGTCGTCAGCCAATCAAGGGAAGCCTTACTCTGGCTGTCTCCCTCCTCCTCCCTCTCTCAGCCAATTGAAGGAAGGTTTTCTTTCTCTCCTCTTTGAATCAGTACAACAGGCTGCTCAGCCAATGGGAGAGTAGGAAGAGCCAGTAATGGCCAGACTAAGGTTGTTTGCCTTTCACTGAAAGAACCAGTGGGTAGCAACAGCCACCTGGCCGGGAGAGAGAAGTGGACTCAACCAATGCCATGCAAGTACTCTTGATTGATAGTGTGATGGGCCAAAGGATTATGAAGGGCAGCCCCACCCAGTCCCAATCAATCAGGATGCTGTGTTTTGCCAAGATGAAACCAGTTTATGTATAAAAGATGTTGCCTAGAATGGAACTGTAAGAACTGTACTTTCTTTTGCTTCTCACTTCAGTTTGGGAGGCAGAGGATGCATTTTCACTTGCCATAAGAAGGCTCCTATGAAGGCTGAGTGCTGTCCTCCTGGATAAGCATATGGAACAGAGGTCCATCAGTGGCTATTAGCCACAGCGTATTGTTAGAACTCTCTGTCTGGGGCAGTGATGCTCTGTATTCTTGGTGCTTGGGGGGGGACACAGTGGAAGGGCTGCTAGACCCACTGGTGGACCTTCTGATGGCATTTGGGGTTTTTTTGGCCACTGTGTGATACAGAGTGTTGGACTGGATGGACCATCAGCCTGATCCAACATGGCTTCTCTTATGTTCCACACAAAACCTAGAACTGGCAGTCATAGTCAGGATGTGCAGTTGGGTGTATCTGAGTTGCAAAAATACAACCACTCCTCCATAAATGCTTTTTGGATATTTTTCTCAGCCAAATACAGATCAGAGAATCTTTTTGGCTTCCAGTATACCCAATACCCCACCCCCCTTCCAAACCCCTTTTTTCCTAGCTTTTTTTCTGAGAATATTCAGCTATACTGAATAGCTGGAGTTAAAGGGGTTTAAAGGGTTGCAGAGTTTGCTTCTAGCCCTTTCCCACCTTTTGCGCTGGTTTCCAGGGCAACAGGAGGAAGGGGGGAAGAGGCATCTCTACAGTCAGTGGTAAACACCTTATGGAGCTGTAGCCCTTTAGGACAAATCATTGCAGTTCAGATTTGCAAGATTTTGGATTTCAAATGTGAAGTCCATCAACCTTGTTTTCCCCACCCATACTAGGTTTCCCAGGGCACAGGAGGGAAGAAGAAAGGAAAAGTGGTGAACAGGATTGTACCTGCTTTCTACCCAGTCACAGAAGTTGGTTCTTCAGTGCATGGGCAAAGAGCATAAAAGCAGGGTCTGGCTGAGCTAGACTACATTTCAGAGAGAGGTTTGAAGCGTGTAAAGTGCTAGCTTGGGCCTCGGCTGCTGCTGCTCTGAGTCTGAACTCCCGCTGCTGCCTGCAAGACTGACTATGCTGTGGACTTCAGATCAACTAACAATAATAAGGAAGCAAGTCAGGATCTGAAGTCCACAGCATAGTCAGTCTTGCAGGCAGCAGCAGGAGTTCAGGCTCAGAGCAGCAGCAGCAGAACCCCAAGCTAGCACTCTACACTCTTTGGGCCTGGTGGGTGCTTGCTTTCTGTGCTTTTTCCCCTTTTCCTTTTTTTCGGGGTCTGGTGTTTGTATGTGTGGAGGGGCTTTTGGCTTAGGTTCCTACTTTCTCACTTTTTTTAAAAAAAAACCCTTTTCTTCCTGCCAGTGGTATACCGAGTTCGTTACAAGGTGCTGGTTATCACCTTTAAAGCCTTATATGGCCGAGGACCTGCCTACCTGAGGGACCGTCTCTCCCCATATGAGCCCCAGAGAGCACTGAGGTCAGCTGGAAAAAACCAGCTGAATATCCCTGGGCCAAGGAGGCCAGATTGAAGGCCACCCGAGACCGGGCCTTCTCTATTGCTGCTCCACTGCTGTGGAATCAACTCCCGGAGGAGGTGCGGGCCCTATGATGCTTAGATCAATTCCGTAGGGCCTGTAAGACCCACCTCTTCAAAATAGCCTTCAACCAATGATAAACCGGGAAGTGCCATTGAAAATGCTTTTAATTACTGAATTCTGCTGAAGATCTAACGCTTAGCACCATGTTGATATTGTTATTGTTAATTTTAATAATTTGTAAATTGTTTTAACTGTGATTTTATAAGTAAATTGATGTATAATGTATTTTATGTTGTGAGCCGCCCTGAGCCTGCCCCGGCGGGGAGGGCGGGATAGAAATAAAAAAAAAAGTTATTATTCCTATATTCCCCTGCCCCATATTTCTTCCCTTTAATTTCTAAAAATTTGGTTGCGGGTGGGTGGGTGTTGGAGGTTCACTGATCTCTGTTTAAAGTGTGTTTCTGGTTTAAAGGGTTATTGAATGTACTTGTTCTGGTAGTAGGTGTTAAACAGAGATTTTTAGTAATATGTGTCAGTTAGGAATTGTTTCACTTATAATTAAATTTTAGCATAGGACTTTAGTTCCTCCGCAACTAGGCCGGTACTAGGCTATTAAAAAAGGCAAATTTGTGTCTTCAGAATGATAGTATAATCAGTCTTATTTTTTAAAATCATCTTAGTGTGTTTCCTGAGCTTCATTTGTTGAAGGCAGGTGCTTTTAGACAAATTTCCCTTTAGGTTGTCCTGTAGTTTTTCACTTTTCAGAAGGGAGCTCCTGCATTTCCATAAAGGAAATCAGGTTTGCTTTGACAGAATTTGGTCAGAAAAAGTTTAATAACACACCTTAAACTTGTTAAAGGGTTTGCTAATTCCACCTCAAGTATAGTTTATTAGACTGTAGTCAGGTTTCAGAATAGGAAGTAACTAGTCCTATATAAATAAAAAAAAGAAAAAAACCCTGAAGGGCAGGTTAGGTTCTTTTGTAAAACAAAAACTTAGAGTTTTTGGTAGAGGGTTGATAAAACGGCGTCAGGTTCTGGTTACAGAGCAGGTAGTTAGGTACCTAACTTCCCTCGGGTACTAGTTAGAAAGAGTTTGGCAGGGAGGGAACACTGTTGGGCCCTGGGAGCAAGGCTAAGGCAAAAAATAGACAGATGGAGGGGAGGAGGAGGGCTGTGGCTTTCCTCCCACTTGTGTGGAGGTCAGCTCCACAGCCACCTTCCACCAATCCATCCTCTGGCTAGAGTGGTACAAAGATGCTGTGCAACACCCTCTTCATTGAGGCAGCTGCTGGAGTGCCACTTATAGTCCTGGCATTGGGTAGGGGTCTGATGCTCAGGTGGCCCCTCCTCTGGCTGTTGTTGCTGAGGCTCTGCAGCAGTAGCAGCAGGAGCTGCTTTAGCTATCTTTTGAGGGCGAGTTTTGGAGAAGAGAGTTTTCTGGCTCTGGAGCTCACCCCAAGGGTCCAGAGGCTGCTGGAGGAACTAGAGGCAAGGCTGGATGCCTCTGTTCTGGTTCCCTAAGAGAACAGTAGGAAAAGGAAGAGAGGCCAGAAGTAGCACAAGAGGAAGAGATGGAGATGTACCCCAGGGTGCTGGCATCTCAACACCTTCCCACTTTGGCATTTGCTCCTGTTCCCCCAAGACATGGTGTGTCTGACCTGAGCTCCTCACAGGAGGCAGCTCCAGGGGTGCCGACAGCTGCTAGTCAGTATGGGTGCTCTTACACCTCTGAAGTCTGGAAGTATTTCCAGCATGCAGAGGATCTTCACACAGTCCCAGTGGTATCAACCAATTTTATTTTATTATTAGATTTTTGAATTGCCTCTCCCTGCTATAGCAAAGCTCTGGGTAATGTACAATAAGGAGAAAAGCATCAAACATAAATAATTAAAGTAATGTTTATATTACAATCAGGGCCAGCTCACCCACTAGGCAAACTAGGCGGTTGCCTAGGGTACCGGGAGGTGTGGGGCACTGAATTGGGCTCCCCCCTTCCCGGTGCCCATGGCAAATGCCTAGTTTGCCTGCCCCCCCCACTGCCGCCCCCTCACTTCCCTTGCATTTCCCCCCCACCCCGCTCCTGCCTGCTGCTGCTGCCTGCCCTTCATGGTGCTGCAAGGCAGCGCCGTGCTCTATCGTTGCTGTCGCCACCGCCACTGCCACCGCCCCTCTTCTTCCTCCTCAGAGCAGCCGTGCCTGAACCTTACCACCTTCAATGTGACTGGCATGGCATCTACTCCTTTGAAGAGCCAGCGGGAGGAGACTTTGCTCCCCCTCACTTCCGGTTCCTGGAAGAAGGTGGGAGAAGCTGCCTTTCATGGGCTTTCCACAGGAGTAAATGGCACACCACCAGCCACATTGAAGGCAGTAAGGCCCTGGCGCAGAGCGCTTTGATGGGGGGGGGGGGTGATGGAGCACAGCACTGGAAAGGGCAGGCGGTGGCATTCTCTCCCTCCCCGTTTCTGCCCAGCATTGTGCTTCCTTCCCCACCTTCCCTTGGTCTTTCCCTCTCTCCTTGCATTCTCTCCCTCCCCATTTCCATCCAGCGCCATGCTTCCTTCCCCACCTTCCCCTCGTCTTTCACTCCTTCTTTACATTTGATCCCTCCCTGTTTCTGCCCAGCATCATGCTTCCTTCCCCACCTTTCCCTCATCTTTCCCTCCCTCCCCATTTCTGCCAAGCGCCATTTCTGCCCAGTGTCATGCTTCCTTTCCCTCGTAATTTCTGCCCAGTGTCATGCTTCCTTTCCCTCCCTCCTTGCATTTTCTCCCACCCTGTTTCTGGGCAGCATCATTTCTGCCCAGCATCATGCTTCCTTCCCCACCTTCCCCTTATCTTTCCCTCCCTCCTTACATTCTCTCCCTCCCCATTTCTTTCCAGTATCGTGCTTCCTTCCTAGTTTTTCCTTCCTTCTTTGCATTCTCTCCGTCCCCATTTTTGCCCAGCGTCATGCTTCCTTCCCCACCTTCCCCTTGTCTTCCCATTCTGTCCTTCCCCGTTCTGCCCAGCTTCGTGCCTCCTTCCCCACCTTCTTCTGGTCTTTCCCTCCCTCCTTGCATTTTCTCCCTCCCCCACCTTTCACTGTGCGGTTATGGGGGGGCGGGCACCAGAAGATACTTTTGCCTAGGGCATCAGACAGTATAGAGCCAGCCCTGATTACAATCTAAAATCACATGGCAAAGTCCTATTATTACAGTTGCAGTCTGTCAGCGGATGGGGGTGGGGGGTGGGAAGAGGGGCAAAAATAATGTGGAGAGTAAGAGAGGGTGCCAGCCAAGATGAATCAAAGTGGATGACACAATAAAAAACAATGGCATAAAACAATATAATACAACAAACAATGCAGCCCCCCACCTGGGTTACAAAATTAGAGAATATACTATAAAGCAATAAAATATGCACAATAAAGAGAGCCTGCTTTTGGTGGGGAGGGCGGGATAAAAATTGAATCAAATAAACAAACAAAGTTGGAGAATAACGCAACAAATTGACAACAAATAAGTCTTTGCCTGCTGGCAGAAGATGGCAAAAGAAGGGGACAGATGAGTCTCCTGGAGAAAGAGTTTCAAAATATTGGTGCCATGACTGAGAAGGCCCGCCCCTCTCCTTCATTGCCATTCACCTAGTCTTCGAGGGCAGGGGTTTCAGAGATGCCTGGAGTGGTCAGGTAGGTAATTGGCTTCTTCAAATCTGTAAATCTAATTTGCATTTGTAAATGCTTAGACTACAACTACTAATCTCACAATATGCAAGATAACATTATGGTTATATTAGACATGCTAATCTGAAAGAGGCTCCACTGTTACCACTATTTTCCCTTGGATGGTGAGAGATTTATGAGAATAGCAGATTGTAGCCATTGTCACCTGTTGTTGTGAGGGTAAAACTGTAAACCCTGGGCATAATTCTTCAAAGGAGAAATTAATGGCATCAGAGTATTATGATATTAGTGATGTAGGTTATGAACCCTGGTTGTGAACCCACTTCTGCCTTCTCAGGAGAGCTTTTCTGTAATGCTTGCATCTATAGAGGTCATAGGAAAGGAACCCAAAGAAATCTCATATTCTTGGATGGAATGTCTCTATGGGTGATACCAGACAGCCAGTTTGGGTCGTCTTCAAGCCGCCCCAAAGAAAGCCAGCCGGAAATGGAGCTTCCGGACAGCACACAGAAAAGGGGTGGGCCAGGGGTGCCCAGAGAGCGTTTGGAATGCTCTTGTGTCCCATCCGCAGCTCTTCAGGTGCTCTCTGGGCACCTCTCAGCTTTCCAGATGGCTGGGGAGGCACCTCAGAGGCGCTCCAGCAAAAAGGTACCACTTTGAAAGTGGTGCCTTTTCGAGCTGGCTCCTGGCAAGCCTGGGACAGGACCGGGGTGGGACAGGGATGACAGGCAGATGTGCGTGAATGGACATGCTTTTTTGGTCCGCCTGCCTCCCATCCCCCGGGCAGTTTTAAACTCCCATCTGGTATCACTCTATGGATCACACATTTTTCAGACAAATGATATCTATGGTGTTACAAAAAAAAAAAAAACACTCCAAAAGATATTGGAAGAGACCCCAAATACAATCACATTATGTTTGGAAGAAGCAGTCTATCTATCAGCTTTATTTGTTAGAGACTTTGTGTTGATGGCATGAAGGCAGTCAAGAGCAAGTGGAAACTTTGGTAAAGCTTTCAATTAGCCTCGTATTCTGGGTGATTGGGTGGTCAGCCATTGTATCAGCACAGCAGATGGTCCTTTGTGATATATTCTGCATCGCTCCAAGTATCTCAAACTACTTTAGAGCTTCTCTAATCTGAATTGCACTAAATAACAGACTGTTCAGCTACAGCTTGCAGGCATAAACACACAAATAAATTGTCAGGCAGCCCTCTTCTTATTCTTAGGTATTTACAGCAGAAGGAATGCCACAGAGAGCTTGAGGCCTCATCAAAGATATCATTAGTTTCTGAAAATGTGCTGCAATGTGCTTACAAAAAGAAATGAAAGGTATGGGGGCAAAAGAGTTTTTGCATGTGACTTGTAAACATAATGCTATAGTGCCTAACCAATAATCAGGATATAAGTGTCTGATGTAAACACTGTAACATTAAAGGAAAACTTTTTTTCAATTTACTTTTCCGATACATAGGAAATAACAAATGCCATGAAACTTTATTTTATCAACACCTATGAGTAAAAACCAAAGTTTAGCAAATGTGCTAGTGTTGAGCACAGAAACGGTGTCTGGCTTGCTTTCAATTTATTTATTTTTTTTTGGGGGGGGTGAGAACCTTTATCTTCATTGTCATTAAAACTCTATTAAAATCAACTGCTGGAAGCCATCGGTATATCAGTGTCAGTGCTGTCTACTCTAATTAGTAAAGGCTTTCCAGGGTCTCAAGCCTAGGTCCTTTGCATCACCTAGTCATCACATGTCTAATACCTCAGCCTTTTAGCTGAGGTAATAAACAGGGAATAAACCTGAGACCTTCAGCATTCAGATACAATTACACTAAGCCACAGCCCTTCCCTTTACATCGCTTGATTTAAAAACAACAACAACAACAACCAAAACTTTGGTTATAATCAATGTGAAACACATTCCCAGCTTGAATTTCCCCCCGTTTTATTGGGAGAAAAAAAAATCAAAAACCGAACCTATTGCCCAAAGAACCTTTCATGTCAAATTTGAAACAGGACCTGGTTTTGAAACAGGCAGTTAAAATTATCTCTTGCTAATAGGGCATAAGGAGATTTGTGACAACAGTGATGTGTAACCAATTTTCTCCATCATTTACCAAATTTTTCAAGTAGAGTATTGTGTGTGTGTGGGGGGCATATTTTAAAACCAGATACCCACAAGGCACTAAAAAACCATTTTTCTCCATGTATAGCTGACATGCTTTTAGCATCTGACTGAGACAGAGAAGCTTCAAACATAGGAGTAAGGCATATGGCAGAAGGAAAGGCTTTTTGTTGCTTTGTTTAAAAATGGAGCCACCATCCCCTGCTCTTTTCTTTCTTTCTTTTTTTTGCAGATGAATGAGGTTGTCTACCCTTTTCATAGCAGGTTTAAATGCAGTTTCTGTTTTTTTTGTCAAAAACTGACATTGCAATTTCTTTGAAAATCAAAGATATCAGGAATGTAGTGCTCATGGCTCTTAAAGGGAAAGACCGAGAATAAAAGTAAGAGAGTTTTGGATCTTTCCTTATCATAGATCACTTCATGTTTGTCTTGGTCCTGCTTTTCAGTAGGCAGGGGCAGTGATTTGCCACTATCCACCCCTAATCTTCTCTGCAGCACCTTCTCTCCCTGTCTTCCAGAAGGTACAAACAATAATTTTCTCTTTCTTGCTGCTTAAGGCATGCTATCTACTGTGAAAAGAGGCAATGTATCTGAATCCTCTCCATTCCATAGCAACTACCTTTAGAGACCAAAGACAATATTTTCCCCTTCACAGCAGGCAGGCACGGTGGCAGAGTAGATAATAATTGTACTTCTAAACATTTGGTGGCTCCAGTGCACTAGTGCTGTTCCTGAGGAGAAAACTAAGGGCTGGGGGGGGGGGGGGGGGGACTCTAGCAGCTGCTTGCACCAACTCAAACTGATATATCCCCATTTGTGTCTCCACACTAAATCTGCACTAAATCTGTTTATGTCTCTGCTTGCATATCACTGGATGCAAACCCTTGCTCTGTAAGTTTTCTTCGTTCTCTGATACAAGAAAGTCCCCAGTGCAATGATTGGAAGAAAGTGCAAATGATGTGCATAGAAACATCTATGGCAACATCTTCAGTAGGAATGTGTAGAGACCCTGAAGAGCCACTGCCAGTCAGAGCAGGCAATACTGACTTTTGATGGATCAGTTGTCTAATTCAATATGAAGCAGTTTCATGTGTTCATCATCTTCTAATTCTTCAGTGAATTGAGGCAGTTGCAGTTAAAAGTACAATCCCCATGCTACCATATTCTAAACATATTCAGAACCACCCAGAGCTTAAAGGGTTTCTAGCAAATCTCTGACCGCACTCTCCCTCCGCAAGGATATGTTTTTTGAGAAAGGAATAATTAGCAGTGCAGGCAGCAGTCTGGACTCCCCACCCTGCCCTTTCTTTTTAAGCTTTCTTAGAGAATTATCAGAAAGACTCCACATTTTCCATGATTTTTCTTGGAAAACAAAGAAAACATACTAGGTTAATTTTGCAGTGAACTGGAGAGATTCTACCCATAACTAAAAAACAATATGCATGCCTGAGGTCAGCTCTCTGAACTATAGTAGGACGCTTTGTTCATACCCAACTAAAATGGAAACAAAAAAGGCAATGCAATATAATTACTAAACAGCCAGAAAAATAGTATTATAGAACTATATTTCATAACCATAATAAAACCAAAATGATACAGTGCTCATGTACATTACATCTGCAATTATAGTTCCATATTTTATTACTTCAATAGGATTCCAGTTTAATGAATTTTTTTTTGTGAAGCCTTAATAGGCAACTTTTTGAGCAGATCTCAAACCTGAGAAAGAAAATTAGGTCACACCTGGAGAAGCAGATGAGGAAAGAGGGAATAGAGCCTAGGGATGGGCATGAACCAGGAAAATGTAGGCTCATTTTGGTTTGTGGTGCTGCATGAACCAAGAATCTGTGCTGGTGTGTCTGCTGCAGCTGACATTAATACACACCACTAAGAACTGCTCAAACCTACAGAAACCATATGGAAGACTGTGGGACGTTCGGCTCAGAAACATTGGCTCATGAACCAGGCAAATTTCATGATGAATTTTGGTTTGTGAGCTGGTTCATTCCCATCCCTAATAGAGAGTAGATGGTCCAAATGCAAAGCTCTAAGAGGTCTGCACACTGGGGACAATTGAATAAAAGAGCACCAGAACCCTAAGCCTAAATCCCCAGGGGAAAAAAAAACCCCTCACTAGACATCAAAACTCTTTCCATAAAAACCCTTGTTATAGCCTGACCTCAGTAGGATATAAAATATAAGAGAAACCCCCTTCCCACTATGGGCAGGGATAGTTCCTTGATGCAAAAGGATATCTGTTCACCAACTCTGGAAAGGGTCTCTTCTGAGGGATGTCCCCCTTTCCTCAGCCCTTTTTCTTCTTGACCTTCATGCTTCCAGAAGGAGCCCTAAATAAATAGCTTTGGCCAAAGACCACACTTCTCTGGAGCCAATCAGATCAGTTGGGATCTAACCAATACAGGAGGATAAGCTGGTCAACCTCCAGTTGATTAACAATAGGTATTGCTGAAAGGGAGCTGCTCAGACAAGAACTCCTCACCTTTTACTTCAAATGCTAATTTAATGCTAATTTATTTTCAAATGTTAATTTAGTCCTTCTAGGCTTGGATTAAAAGGAGCCGTGTGGCGCAGAGTGGTAAAGCTGCAGTACTGCAGTTCAAGCTCTCTGCTCATGACCTGAGTTTGATCCCAGTGGAAGCTGGATTCAGGTAGCTGGCTCAAGGTTGACTCAGCCTTCCATCCTTCTGAGGTCGGTAAACTGAGTACCCAGCTTGCTGCAGGTAAAGTGTAGATGACTGGGGAAGGCAATTTTATTTATTTTTATTTATTTATTTAGAATTTATATCCCGCCCTTCCCACGAATGGCTCAGGGCAGCTTCCAACAATAGATCCCACATAACAATAAGCAATATTTAAACATGTGAGGGAATAGACAATTAAAACAGATAAAACAGATAAAACTCTAAAAATTAATAAATATTCAAGTATATATAAAGGAAATCTGTCAAGTTGCATTAGGTTCTCAAGCTAGGTATGGGCTAGCCGGAAGAGGGTCGTCTTACAGGCCCTGCGGAACTGAACAAGGTCCCGCAGGGCCCTCACCTCCTCCGGCAGCTGATTCCACCATGTAGGGGCCATACCAGAGAAAGCCCTTTCTCTGGTGGATTTCAAGCGGGCTTCTTTCGGCCTAGGGACAGTAAGGAGATTTTGTGTTCCCGACCTCAGTACTCTCTGGGGAACATGCGGGGAAAGACGGTCCTTCAGGTAGACAGGTCCCAAGCCATTATAGGGCTTTAAAGGTGATAACCAGCACCTTGTACCGGACTCGGTATATCACTGGAAGCCAGTGCAGGGTCTGAAGACCCGGCTGAATGTGTCCCCACTTTGGGAGACCCAATAACAGCCGGGCCGCGGCGTTCTGCACCAGCTGCAATTTCCGAGTTCGGGACAGGGGCAGCCCCATGTAGAGGGCATTGCAGTAGTCTAACCTCGAGGTGACCGTAGCATGGATCACTGTTGCTAGGTCGTCGCGCTCCAGGAAGGGGGCCAACTGCCTTGCCCGCCTAAGATGAAAAAACGTGGACTTGGTAGCGGCTGCTATCTGAGCCTCCATCTTTAAGGAAGGCTCCAATAGCACCCCCAAGCTCCTGACCCTGTCCGCTGCTATCAGCGGCGCACCATCAAAGGCTGGCAGGGGGATTCCCCCTCCCGGGCCGCGGCGACTCAAGCAAAGGACCTCTGTCTTCGCAGGATTAAGCTTCAGCCCGCTCAGTCTGAGCCACTCAGCCACGGCATGTAATGCCCGATCTAGATTTTCCGGGGCGCAGGTCGGCTGGCTGTCCATCAGTAGATAGAGCTGGGTGTCATCAGCGTACTGGTGACACCCTAGCCCGTGCCTTCGGGCAATCTGGGCAAGAGGCCGCATATAGATGTTAAATAACATCGGGGAGAGAACCGCCCCTTGTGGTACACCACAGTCAAGTGTGCACCTCCGGGACAGCTCCCCCCCAACTGCGACCCTTTGTCCCCGACCTTCCAGGAAAGAGGAAAGCCACTGTAAGGCCAACCCCTGAATCCCAGCGTCGGCGAGGCGACCCTTCAGTAGCCGATGGTCGACCGTGTCGAATGCAGCCGACAGGTCTAACAGCTTCAGCACCGCCGAGCCGCTCCGATCCAGATGCCGTTGAAGGTCATCCACTAGAGCGACCAGCACCGTCTCCGTCCCATGTCCCGGGCGAAAGCCGGACTGAAATGGGTCAAGGACGGAAGCATCCTCCAGGAAAGTCTGTAGCTGCATCGCCACTGCCCTCTCAATAAGTTTGCCCAGGAAGGGCAGATTTGAGACCGGCCGATAGTGTGCCAATTGGGCCGGATCTAAAGATGGTTTCTTTAAGAGGGGACGGACCACTGCCTCTTTGAGCGGCGTTGGAAAGTACCCTTCCATCAGGGATCTATTTATGATATCCCGTATAGGATATCTAAGGTCACCCTGGCAAGATTTAATAAGCCAGGAAGGGCATGGGTCCAATTTACAAGTAGTTGGGCGAGCAGTTAAGAGAATCCTGTCAACTTCCTCCAGGCTGAGGGGGTCGAAGCCATCCAGCGTATAATCCGAAGACAGGCTCGGAGCCTCGATTTCGCTAACTGTCTCAAAATTGGCCGGGGGTTCGGGGCGGAGTGACGCGATTTTATCCACAAAAAATTTCGCAAAACCCTCACAGCCTATTTCCAATTCATTAAAATTTAGTCTGCCTTGCAGCAGCATTGTAAGTCCTCTAATTATGTCGAACAATTGTGCCGGGCGTGAAGTTGCGGACGCAATCTTAGCCGCAAAGAACGCTTTCTTTGTGGCTTTGATTGCCATCTCATAGGCCTTCAAATTCTTTCTATAAGATGTTCGGGTCACTTCGTCTCGAGTACGCCGCCATTGCCTCTCCAGTCGTCTGAGTCCCCGCTTTTGTTGCCGCAACTCCTGGTTGAACCAGGGTGACGGCTTCAAGCGGGGATGCAGAGGACGCTTGGGTGCGACCTCCTCAATGGCCCTGGAGAGCCCATCATTCCAGGACTCTACCAGATCATCCAGGGAGTCGCCAGTGGGCCAGGTGTCCCGAAGAGCCGTTAGGAACCGTTCCGGGTCCATCAGGCTCCGCGGGTGAGCTAAAATGCGCTCTTCGCCTAAACAGGTTTTGGGTGACACCCCCATACGAGCCTTAAGGGCAAAGTGATCTGACCATGGCACTGCTTCCATTGCAATATCAGTCACTGATATTCCAGCTGCGAAGACCAGGTCCAACATGTGTCCCGCCTGATGAGTGGGCGTTGTAATAACCTGGGAGAGTCCTAGTGTCGCCATGGATGACACCAGGTTCGTCGCCTGGCTGGAGGCCGCGACGTCAGCATGGACATTGAAGTCACCCAAGACCAAAAGCCTTGGGTGCTCCAACGCCCAGCCCGCCGCGACCCCATAAAAAGTCTGCTGTGAAAACGTCGTGATGTGACATCACCCAGAGTTGGAAATGTCTGGTGCTTGCACATGGTACTACCTAACCTTTTGGCTTGGATTAAAAGGGCCTCAGCAGTTACAGATTTATCTAATTGCTTGTTTTCTTGTAGGGAAAAAACCCTCTCTTCTTTAAAGAATGTGAGAATTTGTTTAAATTTTAAATTTAGTTTAAATTTAGACTCCCTGTTTTTAAGCCCTAGTTGTATTTAAACCCTTTTGTCATTTATTAGTCCTTTTTTATTTCAAAAACCTGTCTAAAGTTTATTGGTGAACTCACTATTACTAGCCTCTGGTATTAGTACTTTATAGCTATAATAAACTTTAAAAGTGATGTTTGTAAGCTAGCCCAGTAACCTCAGTTTTAATACTTGTCCTTTATTTATTTATTTATTTTATTTATATATCCCGCCCTTCCCACCGAAGTGGCTCAGGGCGGCCTTGTGTTTTACCCTTCCCATGCTGCAGTAAAACTAGCCAAGAACCTCTGAGCCTGTTTAGAACTAAAATTAGCTATACCTGCGTAGTCTGAGTAGCTACAACAGACTTAGGAAACTGCATTATACTGAATTATGGTATATTCCATGGCAACTTTGCTTTCATAGTATTTAAGATGACTAAATTCTTGTTCTTTCCTCTCTGATAACTGAATAGAATTGATTCCTTGCTTTTTAGAACATTGTAGTAGATCCTTTAGACAAATTGATCTTTTCTTAGAAATCTCTTCTGTCCACACATGGTCTTTTAACTTAGATCTTATTTTTCCATCATTTACTCATCTGCCCCGTGGCGCAGAGTGTTAAAGCTGCAGTACTGCAGTTCTAAGCTCTGCTCACGACCTGAGTTCGATTTCTGGTGGAAGCTGGGTTTTCAGGTAGCAGGCTCAAGGTTGACTCAGCCTTCCATCCTTCCAAGGTCGGTAAAATGAATACCCAGCTTGCTGGGGGGAAAGCGTAGATGATTGGGGAAGGCAATGACAAACCACCCCATAAAAAGTCTGTCATGAAAACGTTGTAAAAGCAACATTGGAAACTGTAAGCCAAAATGCCCTCAAAAGAGGTTGGGGAATTAAAAGGTGGGCAACTATGGCTCAAAAGGATCTAGAATCTATATATACAGGATTCGACTTCCAGAAACTATTACTAAATTTAAGGAGGACACTAATTAAGTAAAACAATTATGCTTTTATTTCAGAAAACTATACAACACACTTACAAGGTAATAGATACATACAACACACATACAGACCTAATAAAAATAGAGAGACATATACAGAGGTAACACAAGGATGGACAAACAGGGTGATAATTACCGATTGTATTCTTCAAGAAAAGCTCCAATGGCGATGAATGAGGGAGATGGGGGAAGGGACCCGCAACTGATCAGGTATCGGGGGCCTCTTGCTTCGCTGTCATGGAGTCTGGCACTGCAGCAAGATGGTCGCTGATGATGTTAGCCTACCAACATGGCTTTCATGGTCAAGGCTGGAAACCGCTTGTCCAGACAGTTCCTGGCAGCGCAACTTCTTCCACTGCAACTGCCGAGATGGTACACGCACGGAGTGGCTGGAACCCCATCTGTACTTCTGGCTAGCACTCTTCCAGAGATATAGAGTGCTGTTGTAATGCTGAGGCTGTTAGTACTCACATAAGTCTCTTATACTCTGGTAGATAAAACCCACGTTTCCTGGCAGATGTGTGTGAGTTGAATGTCTAGGTACCCTGGCAACCAAATCGGTGATTACGATGTCCATATATCACTAAAATTAGGGGTCTTTTGCTCACAAAACGACTGGTGCTTGCACAGGGTACCTTTTGTATTTCACTGATGAGTTAATACAGGAAGCTGCATTATACTGAATTAGATCCTTGGTCCATTAAAGTCAGTACTACCTACTCAGACTGGCAACAGCAGGTAGAGGTTTTTCACATCACTTACTACCTGATCCTTTTGCCTGGAGATGCCAGTGGTTGAACCCTGGGACCTTCTGTTCACCAAGCAGATGCTCTGCAATAATTGAGCCAGGACCCCTTAACATAACGTAAATGCAAGTTTAACAGGTATGCAAATTCAGCAGCAGAGTGAGGAAGCAAGGGCACTAGTTTTTCCATGGAAATATTTTTTAAAAATTGTTTCACTAACAGGGTCTCAAATTTTGAGGCTGCTGTAGGCACATTGTTGGGGATGCTTTGTTTCTTTCTGTGCTTTCTGTATGTGAATTTTATAGAGCTCCTGTGGAATTTTGATTTCATTATTCACATGGCTATCCTGCTGTAAAGGGTATAGGCCCTTGATTTGGTTTCTGCTGTGACAACATGGCGTTAAACTTCATACCATTTAACCTAAGTGACTCAGCTGAATGGTTGTTATACTGTGCTATAACATGTGTTGTGGCCAGACCAGGTACATGTTATGCCAAAGTCTCCTTTAATGAGTTTCAGAGAATGAAAGAACTATCTCTCTCTCTCTCTCTCTCTCTCACACACACACACATCTTCCTGCAGGTTGAGATCTCATGTTCATGATGCCTAAAGAAGCAGATTTACAGCTTCTGCACATCATTTCTGATGCATTGTTGTGTCTCACATATTATTATTAAACATGCATCTCATTATGCAGCTCTGAACCATTTTTATCTGCTACAGTGGCCTGGAACCAACACAAGGGTTGCTTGTGGAAGGGGTAAGGAGGAAGGATTTCACCTTCTCCCTTCTACAGCTTTCCAAACTGTATATGAGTCCCATAACTTTGAAAATAAACTTTCCCAGAGTTAGAATCATAGAGTTGGAAGGGACCTCTAGGGTCATCTACTCCAACCCCCTCTACAATGTAGTAAATTCACAAATATCTCCCCCCTCCCCCAATGATCCCTGCTCCAAGCCCAGAAAATGGCAAAAACAAAACAAAACCTCCAGGATCCCTAGCCAGACTGGTCTGGAGAGAATTGCTTCCTGACCCCAAAGTGGTGATCAGCATTTCTTTGGCCATGCAAGAAAGGGCCACGAGAACTAAACACTGAAGCATAATGAAACATATTAATGGCACTTGTACAGCTGGAAAGCATTGCTGGGTGTAGGAGAAAACCATTATCAGCATCTTCCTCAGATGGACTGAGGGATTTAACCCATTATTTAGAACACTTTTACTTCTTACTTCTTCAAGGAATGCAGGGCAATGTATGTCCACCCCCTCCCCCCACAACAATCCTGAGAGAAAAATTCTGGCTTAAGGCCACTCAATGAAGTAAGCATGGCTGAGTAGGAATTAATGTGAGCCTGTCTAATAACTTTATTATATTCCTTTTACAACATGGCCTCTTGAATTGACTATTATTATCTATAAATCACTTGACTGTGCATCATATTCCACACCCATCTGGTTTCTGCCCCTTTCCCCACCTCTTTTTTTACGTGTCAATCTGAAAATTATTTGCAACTCTGAATATTCTGTTTTCATGTCAAAAGTGGAAAAACCATGAATATTAATGGCACCTGTACAGGTTTCATATTAGAAATTAAGGCCAGGACTCAGAGGGGCTGTTTGAGACACACTCAAGAGTTTGCATTAGGAATGGATCTGAATTCCAAAAAGTGTCTGGTTCAGTTAAAATATCCCTGTTCAATTTCATTTCTCTCATATAAGAAATCACTCTATGAGACTTAATTTTTGTATAATCGCTTGCATTTTAATGGCTTGGGTTTTAATCACAAGCTGTCTCAAGCAGGGCTTCGAAGAGGTAGCATAGAAACAAACATTCTCTTTCCTCAGGCCAGTTTTCCCCATTAATATTAACATTATTTGACATTCTCCTGCCATCTGCAACTCATCCAGGTATACTTGGGTCCTCTATATGGGATCATTTTTCTCTTGATTCATGTTGTTTCCATGGAGTAGTATACATAGGACTTTGGGCATTATAAGGCATAAATAGGAATAGAGCAGGTTTCTTGATGAGCAATCTGAGGCATCATACAGTGAATGGCCATCCCAAGGCTTGCCAGGCATTGCCGGACAACTGGCAGGAGGGTTGGAAGGATGCAGTTTGTAGAAGAAAGTTTTTTGTTTTTAATGCAGCCCTGTACATTTACTAGACATTTTAACCAGAAGTGACAAACGGTAGCTATGATAAACTGTTGAGTTTCTGACAATTCCTAGAGCTATAATTCGTCACTTCTGGTTAAAACTTCTGATAAGTACATGAGGCTGCTTTTTTTTTTTTAAATCCCACTGTAATTCCAAGGGACAGTGGGCAATGGGACCCGGGGCAGAGGTTCCCCGACCCCACCAAGGGGCTTGTCAGCCCTAGTCATCCCTGTAACAGTCCATCAATTGTTGTATGGTAGGGTGGGCAACATTTCTGGCCACATTTGGGCTTGGCTAAATAACATTGAATGTGTTAATAAGCTTATGGCATTTAAATAAACTAGTGAAATCTACGTATGTTGTCTTGTGTCTTTATTCAGAGAGGTGCTTTGGAAAATATTCTTTTAGGATGCATTGTAAAAAAAAAAAAAGCCTACACATCAAAATCTCTTGATGGCAGCAAAATTTTTTGTTCCTAATAAATGGTGTAGGTCCATAGTTCCAGTTGTTAAAGAACATCTGTGTGAAATAGAAAATATTTTGCTGCATGTTCTGCATCTTAAATGTCTTTTGTTATTAAGGTAAAATGATCAATAGTTTGGTCTACCAGTGTGTACAGGACAGTTTTTAAAAAACATTTCCCTCTACTCACTCTCTCTCAACCATAAATCACAGTGGCTTAGAAAAAAAATTAGTATCCTTAATTTTATTTTGGAACAAACTGATATGATTAAGATAAATATAACAGTTCTTCCAAGCCTAGCTTTTAATTAATGTATTGAACCAGTAAAGACATTATATTCTGCATTAATTTTAGTTCTGCATTTGTCAAAATTCTCAAAAAATAAAACATTGAAAGGGAATAAATTATGGAAATGTATGCAAAATTTATTCTGAGCACAACATTTGGTTTCCTGTGGTGCAGAATAAGACTTTCCTTATAATGGTTACATAATCATAACACTTGTTACTATTTTCCTGGGTATCTACTTGTCCTTGCAGATTTCTTTGTGAGCATTTAGCTTGCCAATTAAAGTATAACTTCAAGACAAAAACTGAATAAAGTTGTTTTGGAAGCAAAGGTTTGCTTCAAGATTTAAAACCTGGAAGGGTAAAAAGACATTTTGCTTTTCCTCCACTTTCTGCTTTTTCAATTTCTTTTGTCATTAAATTAAAGTGACTAATACTTGGGTTTGTTATGTAAACAGGCTTTTCTGTCAAAGACAAAAACCAATCACCAACAGGGCACTGAACAGCTGCTTTGAAGTAAAATCAAAATGGACAGAATCAAAAAAAGAAGTTCCCTAGTCGTGGATAGGCATCTGAAGAATTTTCAGGTTTTAATGAGCTATGCCCCCATTCTTGCAAGCAAAATATACAAACAAGATCATACTTAAATGTGACCAACAGAATCAATGTATCTACATGAGACAATGTGGAAAGATTCTGACATGGCTGAAAAAAGAGAAAGAATTTGAGCAGGGTGCAAGGGACAAAACATGATGTAGGGAAGAATCCCTCCAGGAAAAGTGGATATTGCCTTATAATGAGTCAATAAAGGCATTGAATGTACAACCCATACTTAGCCAAGATTTAAAGTTACATCTGCTGCCATGGCAACACTGCAAAAAGGGACTACATTAATAATTTTTTTTTAATAAACTAATATGTTCCATATGTAAGGGGATGCAAACTTGTGCTAGTTGGGCCTGAGAGTTCAGAGCCTTGAGGGGATGACAGTTGGAAGGAAAAATAGGTTCATTGGAAGAGGGTCTGAGGAAAACAAGGGAAAAGTCTTTCTCTTTATTGTTATTTAACTGTTATTTTTTTCTAAAAATATATTTATTACAAAGGTTACACATCTGCAAATGTACCCAGCTCACAATACTTAATTGTATTACAGCATGAGATCCCTTGCCCCTGATAATAGTCTTCCTTTAATTAAATTAAATTGAGAACATTATGAGTAGGTTTTTAAAGCTTGACTTTAAAATTGGACAAGAGTGGGAGTAGACTGGAAAAAAAAATACAAACAAAATGCATAGATTTTCTGTTGACATGACAATGGCTTGTTTAAAAAATTAAATTATGCAAGAGTGCTAGAACTCTCCTGTAACAGGCAGAAATAGTTTTAAAAGAATAAAAAATAAATCCTCTATTTTTTGTTTGTTAGGGGATTTTTTGCCAGAGTGGAAGTAAGTTGAAAAAGAATCATCATTATTCCTAAACATAGATTAAAATATATTCCACTTTTGCTTCAACCAGGATTCCCTAAACACAGAGTGTAATTACAGAACAAAGTCTGAATCTAGTGTAAAGCTGCCAAGCTCCCACTGGGGACAGGGGATTCCTTGGTTTGGGGCCCCCAACCTGCTAGCATGGATCAGGCCACCAGGGGGATCCCCACCCCCAAAGGCCCCTGTCATCGTGTGACATGCCCCGCCATAGAGTTTTAGCAGCGGATCCCAGAGCATCCCCAGTGCAACATGCCTGGCTTGGTGATGTCACTTTCAGGTGACATCATCATGCTACGCACACTTAGCATGTGCAAGGAGAGCCCCCGCCACAGCAGCAGAGGAACTTGGCAACTCTAGTCTAGTGGCACTTCTGTGACCAACAAGTTTAATTCTGGGTATAAACTTTCATGTGTACTCACACTTCTTCAGATACTTTGTTGGTCTTAAAGGTGCCACTGGACTCAAACTTTGTTCAGTGTAATTATGTCATCATCACAAAAAAATCCAGAATTCAGAAACATTAACTCATTTTAGAAGTTGTTAAAATCCAGTAGGATTAAATAAAGGTCATATTCAGCAAATTAAGATCTGGAATTCAACTGGGAGTCATCTTTAGAACTGGTTTATATATGTATGCTGTCTGGGATTTTTAAAGAGACTAAAGCCAACTTCACAACTTCCTATAGTTGGACAGCAAAAAAGCCCACTCGCCCTGGGTGTGATCAGCAAGTATACTGCTTGGCTGCTGGCCAACTCAGCAAGGGAAACCGCAGCCAGGGAGTTGGTCATGGTGGGGCCAGAAGCTGCTTGGGCTGAATACAGCCTGCCAGATATTGGCATCATCCAAGAAAGCCTGGGATTGCTTTGCTACTGTGATGTCCAACTATGGGACCAATAATGTAGGTTAGTCAAAGGAACTGGTGGGTACAATGTTCTGGCATACAGTAGAAGACTAGACTAGGTAACGGGGTGGAAATTAGCCTGCTCATTTTATAGCATTCCAGAAGAACTGGTTCCATTTGAACTTTCTTCCTGTTGAATGGGATGGCATTCCCCCCCTGATTTTGATTTAGAAACATTAGTGACATTAATTCTGCAGGAGGCATTCAATAGGTTATTAAACTGCTGTGGGTTTTTAGCATCTACAAAGTCTTTTTCAAAGAAAAATGAAAGAAATCGAGGTTTTCTTTCTGATTGACTTTCCCTGTACATGCTAGAACTGAAAGGAACTGAAATTCTCCCCCCCCCCCTTTCCAATTCCTTTTTGTTAAATAGCTGGTATGCTTATTACAATTAAAAGAGAGAAAAATATAAATTAGCTGGCTTTACCACAGTAGAAAGCTTCACATTTTAAAAAGAATTTCATTTATAATGTCTTTTTAAAAAAGTTCTCTTTCTGTATATCAAAGCGGGAGATATTCTGGTATGACTTAGCTATGATCTCAGTTTCCAAGATCTGACATTTCCTGGCATGATGAATTCCAGGAATATTATTACTCATTTTTAAATAAGGCAATTCTTAAATAATGTTTTGGAATTAGTTTTATAATCTTAATATCAGCACAAAAATGATCATCCTACTTCTGCCTGCATCTTTTAGACCTGCATGTCACAAAGGTGTCTCCTCAGATCAGACACTCACCAATGACAATATTGCTAGTAATGGTATAAAGAAGAGAAATCTCTAAGGCAGGGGTGGGGAACTTCTGATGGGGTATGGTAGGGGTGGGGAGACCCCTTGGGCTGGCCCCCAGTGGCCTCCTTGGGCCCAGCTGGCCCGCGGGGATCTCCGGGCCGTGCTGTGCGCTGACCTCCCGGGCCCAGCTGGCTGGCAGCGATCGTGGGGCTGTGCACCAGCCTCCCCATTCCCAGCTGGCTGGCAGCTATCTCTGGCTGGCAGCCTCCCCAGGGCAGTTTGCTGGCAGGGTAGTGGTGGTCATGTTTTAGTTTCCCTTTCATGTTTTTGTTCCCTCTTTCTGTTTCCTTTTCTTCTTCCCCTTTCTTTATTTTCTTTTCTCTGCCCCCCCCCCAATTCTTTATTTCCCTTTATTTCTATTTCTCCCCCCCCTTTCTTCATTTCCTTTAATTCCTTTCTTCCCTCTCATTCCTTTATCTCCCTTTAATTCTCTCTCTCTCTTTGTCTCTGGAGCCTGAGTGGTGGGTATTGTGAAGGATGGTTGGTGGGGTATTTGGGTGCCTTGGGAGCAGCTGCAGTTTCTGCATGAAGGGAGAGAAGGAGGGGTGGCAGGGGTTGAGGGTTGGAGCCAGCTTCCACCAATTCAACTTCCACTTGATTATCCCAGATGCTGGGGCTGAATATGCTAATATCAGGGGGTGTGGCCTAATATGCTAATGAGTTCCTGCTGGCCCGCGAATGACGTTATATGTTTCTAAGTGGCCCTTGGCAGAAAAAAGGTTCCCCACTCCTGCTCTATAGTGTCTCAACCCTGTCAGGTCTGCAAAGGACTTGGCCAAATCGTGAAGATAACTGACTGCATTGAGAGCAATTGCAAGGACCTAATTCTTTGGGAAGGAGGTGTCCAAATATCATTTGCTCAAGATACCCAGCCAAAAATTAAAGCTTTTACAATCTGAGGCATTCATTTCAAATGAGAGGTCATACAATGCATCTTTCAGGAATCAAGTGTTCATCATCCAGTTGGCTCCCTACTTAACCAGCTAGGGTTGCCAGTCTCCATGTGGGGCCTGGAGATCTCCCGGTTTTACAACAGATCTCCAGCTGGAAGAGTTCAGCTCCCCTGGAGAAAATAATAAATACAACTGGAACCGGTGTGAAGATAAACAATATAAGATAACCACCGGAAGCAATGAAACTTTTACGCAAAGCATGTAAATATGTGTATTTAGTGAGATTAAACAAAAACAGAACTAAGGAACACTGAACATTCTGTTTGAGGTGGTGTAGTTCCTGTTGGAGTTGGCTTGGTTCACAGATGCGTGATGCACGGTGAATGAGGGTTTTTACAACTGTACGTTTTTGGCGAGGATGATGATTGGAATTCTTATTTAGATAGCGATCGGTGTGTGTGGGTTTCCTGAATACAGTGTGGCCGAGTTTTCCGTCATCTTTCCTGGTAATAGGAACGTCAAGAAAGGCAAGTTGACCATTGTTTTCTTTCTCCACGGTGAACTGGATACTCCAATTCCAACAGGAACTACACCACCTCAAACAATCACTGCAGGCCAATGGATACTCCCAACAAGAAATTAGTAGAGCCCTCCATCCCAGGAGACCATCCACACCAAATCCCGAGCCACACACAAATGTGGGTACAGCCTTCCTGCCCTACATAAAATCTGTCACCGACTGCATTGGCAAAATTCTCAAACGCCATAATATTGACACAGTCTTCAAGCCCACACAACAGATCCGCCACATGCTGCGCTCAGCCAAAGATATGAGAGATCCACTTTCAACCCCTGGAGTCTACAAAATACCCTGCTCCTGTGGTGCAGTCTACATTGGCACTACCCAACGCAGTATCAACACTTGTTTCAGCCAGAAAAATCAGCTGTAGCTGAACATACACTTCAAGAAGGAGACCATGTCATCCACTTTGAAAGAACTGAAGTCCTTTCTACGGTCTCACATTATCATACTCGCCTGAACAGAGAAGCTATTGAGATTTACAAACACCAGCACAATTTTAACAGAAAGGAAGAAGGCATTTTCATCCACCAATCTTGGTACCCAGCTCTGCAAAACACCCTACAGACTATAAATTGCAGAAAGTCTCAGAACAACCAGCAAATTCCACAGAACAATCAGCACAGTCAACAACCATCTTCCTTATCTTCAAACCCCTTCCAACCTTCCCAGCAATTAACACAGAACAATGGTCACATTCAACAGCCAGTTTCCTTATCACTACCCTTCCAGGAAGCACCACCAAACAATGGGCACATCCACAAAACAATTGCCCTTTCATCACACCCCCTCCAGCCTACAAATAGCAGCTCTCCAGCAGCCCTGGCCCCACTCAATGCACAGCAGCCAAGAAGGTCTGAGCGCCTGCTCCGGCTGCAACGCCACTGAGGATGTTCTCCACAGCTGAGAACGAAACGTCTGGAAGGAAAACTTTCTCCAGTAGAACACGGCACTTGATCCCGAAAGATTCTACAAACCCTAATGATGTTACCAGCCATGAAAAACTGAATTCTTTGATAACAGTTACCACTGCCGGTATAAAATAAGTCAATCAAAAACATAAATATTCCATCCACAAATGAGAAAAGAGTTAAATACAGAGAATGCAGTGCTCCTAGCTGCCATTAGCTTCAAGACTGGCTCTCAAGCAGGGATTCAAGATTTCAATCTGAAATCCCATCACCCATCCTATTAGAAGAATAAAGGGGACATGCCATTCAGTCAAGTGTTATTTTATCCCAATATATAGTCTTACTCACTAGCAGAATTTGTTCAGGGCTTTTAGTGAGCTAAAAGAACCATAAGAGGTTCAGATCCCTATAATCATAGAGAAGACACACAGAAAACGGTACAGGAAATTCACCTTGAGGACAGTTACTGCTGGTCTTCTATAGAGGGAGAACTTATTTATTTATTTAGTAGGCTTATATTCCACCCTTTTCCATAACAGGCTCAGGGCAGATCACAACATAAACTGAACAACAATAAAAACCTGCAATTTAAATTTAAAAACAATACAATAAAATTAACAAACAAAGAATCATAGAACAATGAAATGAAATAAGGTGCATCAGAGGTGGGGAGGGGACATTTTACAGAATAAAGCAATTTTTGGCCCAAGAGATGGTGATAATAAATAAGATAGCACAATACTGAAACATGATGTCACAACAAGGCTGTAAAGCATGATGTCACAACAAGGGAGGCCAACTGATGGAATAGTTGCTGGAATAGGACGCCTGCTGCCTCAACCAAAAACCCAATGGAATAGCTCCATTTTTCAGGCCCTATGAAATGGTAATAACTCAGGTAGGGCCCAGATCTTCATAGGGAGCTGATTCCACCAGGCAGGGGACAGAGCCAAGAAAGCCCTGGCCCTGGTTGAGGCCAGATGGATGTCCTTTGGGCTAGGGGTGGTCGGGAGATGTTGTGTAGCAGACCGCAATGACCTCCAGGGGATTTATGAGAAGAGGCGGTCCCTCAAGTATGTCGGTCCCAGGCTGCGTAAGGTTTTAAGGCTCAGATGGTGGTGATTGAGGTGGTGTCATCACAATGCCTTCTTTGGCTACTTCAGGGGCAGCTATCACAGCATGGATATGGTCCTGTAGAGGCCTCCAATCTAGAATTAGGCATCACCATTTTATTATGCTGGTTTGTTCTGAAACCCATACTCAGGGCTTTTGTAAGCCAAAATGCCCTCAAAACGAGGTTGGGGAATTGTCAGGTGGGCACCTGGCTCACTCAGGATCTTTTTTACCTATGTATACAGGATTCCACATCCAGAAAAGTAATGCTTAAAATATTAGGGACTCTAATTAAGTAAAACAATTATAATTTATTAAGAAAAATATAGGCTTCCATACAAGATAAAATACTCATAAAAACACACATTCAGTCCTAGAAAACATAGATAGATAGAAAGGGGGACACATGGGTAGACAAACAGGGTGATATTTACCCATCGTAGTCTTCAAGGAAGGCTCCAATGGTGACAAGTGAGGAAGTGGGAGAGGGGACCCGAAACTGATCAGGAATCGGGGATGGATCTATGCAGCGGAAGTTGGGATACTGATAGAAGCACACCTGTGGGTGGCTAGACCACAGATTATAAGGACTCTCTTGAGCCCTTAGGGGATGGGAGGTATGAGGGAGGAGAAAGGTGGTCAGCTGGTGCATGACCTCATGAAAAGGGGAGGTTTCGCAGTGACCATAAGAGCTGGACTACTGTGACAACCAATAGAAAGTTCATTGGTGGCACCTAATTGAGTGCTTGCTCTTGACCAATGGACTGACCTGGATCCTGGATACCTGAGTGAACTTTTAGGTTGAAATGGACCAGGGGGGGGCTCTAAAATGACAGTTGGGAAGAAGAATAGAGAGATTACTTGGGTGGGGAGATGCTAAATGCTAATGGACTTATCTAAAAGGGTGACAATAGAGAGTCATATCATGGCCTAGGTAACACCCAGTTTGTACAAAGAAACTTGGCTCTGGCTGAAGATGGTCTTCCTCTTCTTCTCGGCACCAGTCTTTGTCTTGAGTTCCATCAAACAAAGAAGGTGGTGGTTGGACGATTAACCACTCCTGGGGTGGGTAGGTTGCTTGCAGGCATAGGTGACATCTGGTGTACGTGAGCCATCCGCTTCACTGGAATGGAGTCAATCCTGGTAGGAAGATGGCTGCGTGTGGTGTTAGCCCTCCACGGTGGATTCCATGGTCAGAACTCCCTTACAATGGAGGCTCAGGTGGCAGCCACTGTTAGATCTGCCTTTTTCCATCTTCGGCAAGCACGGCAGCTGGCCCCTTACCTGGACCGCAGCGACCTAGCGACGGTAATCCATGCTATGGTCACCTCAGGAATAGATCACTGTGATGCTCTCTACATGGGGCTACCCCTGACGCTAACCCGGAGACTACAACTAGTGCAGAACGCTGTGGCACGGCTGTTAATAGGGCTACCACGACGGGAGCACATTCGGCCAGTGCTGAGAGAGCTGCACTGGTTGCCTGTTGTGTTCCGAGTTCGCTTCAAGGTGTTGGTATTAACCTTTAAAGTCCTTTATGGTCAGGGACCTGCCTATCTACGGGACCACCTTTCCCCATATATCCCCCAGAGAGCACTGCGATTAGGGACAAAAAATCTGCTGTCTGCCCCTGGCCCAAAAGAAGCCAGGCTATGCGCAACAAGATCTAGGGCCTTCTCAGTGGCAGCACCAGAACTCTGGAACACCCTCCCAGAAGCTATAAGGGCCCTGCGGGATTTGTCGGCGTTCCGCAGGGCCTGTAAGACTGAACTGTTTAGACAGGCTTTTCTGGTTGACTGAAAATGGGCTGCCACCGGACATCCTACAGAAGCTGGTGGTCATAATCAGAACCCAATACCGCCAGACTGGATTGAGATAGCGTAATAGTTTTAAACTGATAAATGTATTATGGTTTTATATGTTTTATGGAACTGATTGTTTTTATGATACTGTAAGCCGCCCTGAGTCCGCTTGCAGAGAGGGCGGGATATAAATGTAAAGTAATAAATAAATAATAAATAAATAAACTTCATAACTGTTCGCCTGGATAGCTCCTGGCGGCGCAGTCTCTTTCGCTCCATGGCTGAGATGGACGTCATACGGAATGACGGGAAACCATCCATTCTCCTGGCGGACACTCTTATACCGGTTTAGAGTGCCTTTGTAGCGTTGTAGCTACTCGTACTGCATAAGTCCCTTTTGCCCCTGGATAGGTGTATCCACACTCTATTGCTAGACATGTGCGAGTCACTTCTCCAGGTGCTCTGACAACCAAGCTGGTAATCACGATGTCCTGAAAGAGGGTTTTTCCTCACATTTTTTTGGTAGAAAAAGCCCAGCAGGAATTCATTTGCATATTAGGCCACACCCTCTGACATCACCATTGTTACACATAGGGCTTTTTGCAGAAAAAGCCCAGCAGGAAGTAATTTGCATATCAGGCCACACCCCCTGACACCAAGCCAGCCGGAACTGCGTTCCTGTACATTCCTGCTCAAAAAAAGCCCTGCCCATACCAATAGAAGAATCTAGGTACTTAAGTTCTTCAGCAATCAAAGCAGCTTCTCCCTGCTCTGGCCAATGTCCCCCCAAAGGGGTCTGGAAACTGCTGACATTTCCTATTCCTTGTGGGCCCTCTGCTACCAGCTTGATCACATACAATTACTACTGGAAACTTCCTCCATCTCTGTGCCAGGGCCCTCAGCCTTCTGGTCTTTCAGATTCTCCTCAGTGAAATGCCATACTTTCTTTCCACATTACTCTCCCATGTTGGTGCTTTAGGCTACTCCTTTAGCTGTGCAGTTTATACACACTATATGCATACTATATATTATCTCTGTTTTGTTTCAGCCAGAATGGAAGGCTATCAATAACTAAAATAAACAAATGAATTAAAAATTAGCAGAGTTTTCAAGGAAGAAAGAATGTTCATTAGACATTAAGCCTGTAGTACAGAAGGCCCACCCAATCCAACACAAATACTTCTCATCAGAAACAATGTCTCTTAAAGGGTGGAGGGTTATGGTGTTTTATCTTTTCAGGAATAGGCCTCAACAGTGGCTAGCATTTAGTTTTGTCATCAGGTTTCTCTCAAATACACTATTGGAATAAATTTATCGTCATGAACTATAGACTTTATTCTGCATATGCAAGAAAAAAAATCTTTCATTCAAGCTTCAGAATCAGCAGGAGCTCACAGGAGCACAGCTCCTGAACCTTTCTGACAGTTCCTTCTCTTTCTCCCCACCTACCTTGTCCATTGAATAGTAGGTGCTGTTGCATAACAATCCCTGGATTAGGAGAGCAAGTGGCCAGCCAGTCAGCCACCAGGGGTTTTGCCATGCCCCCAATAGCCCTCATTAACTCCTGGAGAAGCCTGTACCACCCTTTCTCCACTTCTTATGTGATTTTGGAAGGTGGGTAGCTTGCTGGCCTTTTGACTGGGGGGCAGCCCAGAGAGCCCCAGGAGAGTGAGGCCTGCTTGGGCTGGCTGGATCTCTAGCCAGCCCAAGCAGGCCTCACTTGCCCAGGGCTCTCCTTTCTTGCATTGGGTTGCTTTAGGCTGGGGGGGGCATATGCTAATGAGTTATGCTAATGAGCTCTGTCACCTATTTTTCTGCAAAATGATCCTTGGCCACACATCCTTGATGTAGCCAATCCTCGTTCCTGCTACAAAAAAAAAAAAAGCCCTGCAAACACAACATTACAATTTTCCTTAAACAAAGTATAGAATATACAAAGTGAAGTACAAATTATAAAAGAATAGTTACAAGCAGGGGTGGAATTCCAGCAGGAGCTCCCTTGCATATTAGGCCACATTCCCCTGATGTAGCCAGTCCTCCAAGAGCGTCCAAAAAAGAGCTTTGGAAGCTCTTGGAGGATTGACTACATCAGGGGTGTGTGGCCTAATATGCAAAGGAGCTTCTGCTGAAATTCCATCCCTGGTTACAAGTTTTCAGCAAACACCACTAGAACTTTCCAACAATTGCATTGTTACAAAAATTGCAATTAGCACTAGCATTGCATTAGTAAAGAACTAGCGTTGGAATCAATACTATATTAAATTTAGGTTTAAAGCCAATATTATATTAAATTTACATTAAGTTATTTTAGGGTTGTGCTGTATATGAATTTCTCCTTGGATGTGGGCAACAGTGTTACCAGAAATATTTACTGGAGTAGAACTCATAATATTTCTATCATCTGCTCAGATGCCATGAGGACTTCATTTCCAATATGCAAGTTAGGGGCTGCCAAACCAGTATTTGACTTGCCTAGCTGGAAGAGATGAGAGAGAAGAGGGGGAAGGAGGGAGGGATCAATAAGACTCACTTTCTTCTTCCAGCTTGCCAGTTGGCCAGTCTACCCACTACTCACACACACAAGACAGCCTTTATTGGCATATATAAAAATATAAAATAGAGGGTCAGCCAGGTTACAGATTAAAAGAGTACAAAATCCATGCACAATAAAGTTAGGATTACAAGATAAAAACAAAGTGGTAACATAGTAAAACCTGATACATAATACTACTTGTCAGGACGAGTAACCAAAACTCTATAAAAAAAAACTTTTGCTGCTAATTCAATTATTTCCGGATCAGAATTATCAAGCAATAAGAGCACCTTAAAATCATCAGAGGTCTCTAAAATTTGGACCAATATGGGGTATAAAAGAGGACACTGGAGAAGAACATGGGCGACAGTCTCAACACAATCCATCTTACAGGGACAGCACCTATGGGATAGGGAGTCCCTTGGAATCTGCCAAATGCAGTCTACCTACTGCTGCTGCTGCCTCAGGAAAGCTCATCAGATTAGTGGGGTTAGGAGGCTTTGAGGACCTGAGCACATGATCTGGGCTCAGGATAGAAATAGCTTTTTGACAGTTTAATGGCAAACATCTCCGTTTATCCATCCTCAGTTCTGAGAGTCACTGAGAGTGACCACACATGAAGCTGCCTTATACTGAATCAGACCATTGGTCCATCACAGTCAGTATTGTCTACTCAGACTGACAGGAGCTCTCCAGGGTCTCAGGCAGAGTGTCTTTCACATCATCTACCAGTTGGACCTGTAACTGGAGATGCCTGGGATTGAATCTGAGGCCTTCTGCATACAAAGCAGAGGCTCTTTCACTGAGCCACCCTCCCACTGGATGATATTTTGAGCTCCAGATAGACTGAACAACTAGACTAATAAATTTCTCAAAGGTCTCCAAGATTTTTTGAAGATCATCTGATATTACAGATTCCTGCAACTGGATTTTCCAGATGTTTTCCTTATGGGTTTCCCTGCACAGAGAGAAGCTTGCTACTGTGAAAAATTACTTTTGAGTCAAATGTACGACTTTGTCTCAGACACACAGAACTGAAACATGTTCAGAAGGAAGATGGATGTTTTGAAGTTTGCCCTGTCTTGTGGGTTACATTTTCCTAAACAGAGTTGTATCCTTCTAAGGGCATTGACTCTGATGAATTTTTAAGGGTATAGCTCAGTTTAGGAGTGTACTGTTAGTGTGATAATCAGTTGTACCCTTTCTACTGCCAGTCCCCACCCTCAGGCCAATCAGGTCACTCCACCACACTCCTTGATAAGCCGGACGTGCACCACAATCTAAAAAAAAAAGGTAAAGGTAGTCCCCCGTGCAAGCACCGGACATTTCTGACTCTGGGGTGACGTCACATCACGTTTTCACGGAAAACTTTTTACGGGGTGGTTTGCCATTGCCTTCCCCAGTCATCTACATTTCCCCCCAGCAAGCTGGGTACTCATTTTACCAACCTCAGAAGGATGGAAAGCTGAGTCAACCTTGAGCTGGCTACCTGAACCCAGCTTCCACCAGGATTGAACTCAGGTCATGAGCAGAGAGCTCAGACTGCAGTACTGCAGTTTACCACTCTGCTCCACAGGGCTCCCAAAACAGTTACACCTTTCTAATTCCATTGTGTAGAAGAGAACAACTTTGATGCAAAGATACATGCAGGAAAACTCTTCTATCATTTCTGCAGCCTACTGTCCCCATCACCAGGTTAATGTAATAGAGCCCACTCCAAATCAAGCAGCAATGCAACCAATATAACCCACTTGCTGAGCCCACTCCAAATCAAGCAGAGATGCAACCATCAATCTCCTCTGCAAGCAGATTAACTTGATATATCTCCTATAATCTGATGCATGGAGAGATAATCTCCCTCAACAGAAGCTATGTGGAATGAAGAGAAGTCAAAGACACTGTCTGTAGTTCACTCAGAGGCCGAGTAGTTTATGGTCATGGGAGTTTTCACTTTTTTTAACTGAACATTTTCTCATGTTGCATGAACAGTTTTCTCACATTCTGCTGATGTTACCCAGGACAGTTTTACAACTACAGCACAGAACTTGCACACAAGCCCATTGTAACATACATCTTTTTTAGCTTAAAAATTAGACTGTTTTATCAGGCAGGATGTAATTAACATCAACTGCTTCTGATGTATAATCCATTCAAAGTGATACAGTTGAAATATGCCAACTGATGATTCCATGTGACTATTTATTTAGATGATATACGTTTTAATTTGCTCAAGGGAATGCAATCCATTCAGGATTCTTGAAAGGCATTTCTTTTCTGTGCTGTTGTTGCCACCTTGTTGTTAACAAGATATTTCAGTGTGAATCTCAGTGTTGCTCTTTAGTACCATTAATATTTTATGAGAACACATCAGATCTTTAAAGGGTGCTTGAAACATTTCCTTGCAACATAAACAAAAACTTCTATAGGGTATGATCAACATCAAAAGTTGTCTGTTAATGAGCTGTCATTTGGAATACACATATTCATTAATGTTAGAGCAAACATGGAGCAGCAAGATAAACCTTGCAAACTTTCAACATATCTACCCAAGCTGATCTGTATGAAAGTGAATCAAGTCCTTTCTACCTGAGTGTATACTTCCCTGAACCAATGTGACATATTGGTTGCACAAAGATCTGGAGAACTGAAGTTCAAACCCCTGCTTCTTGTGAAACTCCTTAGGTGATCTTGGGCTGTTCACCCTCTCTCTCAGTTTCAGCTTCCTCACAGTGCTGCTGTGAAGATAAAATAGGAGTGTGGAGAACAATGTGTGCTGCCTTGAGTTGCTTGTGTCTGCATGCAAAGTGCCATCTAGTCACAAGTAATGGTGACTCCAGTAAGGGCCTTTCAAGGCAAATGAAAAGCATATGTGGTTTGCCATCATCTTCCCTTGCAGAGTCTTCCTTGGTGGTCTCTCTTCCAAGTACTGACTTTGCTTAACTTCTCAGATCTGATTGGACTGGGCTATACCCAGGGCCGGCTCACCCACTAGGCAAACTAGGCAGTTGCCTGCAGCACTGGGAGGGGGGGCACTGAATTGGGTTTCCTCCCCTCCTGGTACCCAAGACAACCGCCTAAATTTGCCTCTCTCTCCCCACCACTGCCACCATTGCTGCTGCTGCCACTGCCAGCCCCCTCCCTTCCCTTCTACCACACTCTGTCCACCCCCCCCCCCTCAGAGAAGCTTGCTGCAACGAAGTTGAGCCCTACTGGCTTTGAGGCAGCCAACATCATCATGTTTTTCGAAAAGAGTGCTGGAGGAGGCTTCACTCCCCCCCACACTTCTGGTTTTGGAAAGGAGTGGGGAGAAGCCACCTCCAACGGTCTCTTCGAAAAACGCACAGATGCCGGCTGCCTCAAAACCAGTAGGGCCCAGTCTCATTGCGCTTCTCTGAGGGAGAGAGGGGGCGCTGCGGAGGGATCGTGGGAGGTGGCAGTGGCGGGAGTGGGGGTGGGGTGGTGGGCAGGGAGCCTGCCTGGTGCGCCATGCACCCTAGGGCCAGGACTGGCTATACCATGACACCTTCTGTCCTCCTGAGCTCCTTAAGCAGGATTTTAAAAGTATTAAAATAATAAATAGGGTAATTTAGGTAAGGATCTTAGAAATTCTCCTCACCCAAATATCTCCAAAGATTTTGGGGGTTTTAAATTAACTTTTGTTGTTTCCAAACTGGAATCAATACATGAGCAATTCTTCATTGTTCCATTTTCTAGATCCATATTTTGTGCAGAGCTGTGTGCCTTGCAGGTGCTTCAGTTCATTTTTATCTTTGTCCCCATCTATGGTACCCTTTCACTTGTGTATCTTAATCATACACTGCAATGAGCAATCTTGATTTAACTGTGTGTACAGTTGAATCAAATTCCTTTTTTGGTGTGTGTGCATTTTGGTGCATTACCAGTTTGCAAGAGCACACAAGCACATAAGTGAAAAACCACTTCAAAACAATCTAAATTTAATCATTTAATAGTATGACTTTTTGTGCCCTGTAACAGACAAGGCATACAACACCAATCTTATAGCAATTTAAAACTGAAATTAAATCTCCTGGTATGTCAAAAATTGCACAGGATTGATACAAACTATTCTAGCTATATGAGGAGTTGCAGAAACTTCAGGAATCATATTGAGAAATAAATCACTTACAATACAAAGATGTTTTACAGTTAACAACACATTGCATTATAACTACTCAGAGTGAATATACTGTGAGTGCTCTAAAAGGCAACATGGAATGCATTTTACAGCCCTGTAATACAATAACTATCCTGGTCCTGTATGAAGCTAACTGGTAGAACTGAAAAATGGACCCAATTATTCCAGTCTATCCTATAATCTTTATCTTGGCAGGGATATTCTTTACTTCAGCCTTGACTCAGGCTGGATACTTTATGTTTCAGATGCCCTTAAAATCACAACCAACAAGACATGGAGTGACCTCAATCACAGTACCTACTTCAATTGCTAGAGGAGGAATACATAAACGACCTTGCATGGACGGGCTGTTGAGCTCCATTTATGAGCTAGCCAATTCATATTCGTTTGGGAGGAAGCCAAAAAGGTTGCATTGCTGCTGTTACCTTTGTGTGTGTGGGGGGGGGGGATCTTGAGAATGATTTAGAGTTAGCTTTTCTGCTCGCCAGTTATGCTTTCTGTAAAAAAAAAAAAAAGGAGTCAAATATTGGTGTGTGTTTGTGCATGTGATATTATCAGATTAGCAGGTTCATATTGGAAAACTTTACTGCAAGTTTTCCTATATATTTTTTTGAAATTTAATAAAAATAAAACAATCTGATTGGAAGGGGAACAACCAGCCTCTGGCTCCTCTGAGTGGTATGTTTCTTGTTTCCCTTCCATTTATGCCCCAGTATATCTAACAAACTTGAAATAATTAAAATAGAACACACAGAATGAAGTGCAATTTTACCTATAGTAATTTGAAACCCATAATACTTTTAAGACAAAAAATGTTGACAGGTGAGACTTAATTATTCCTAAAATATTGTACAATGCTCCATCCAAAGGGAAAGAAATGGAAGCCCCTTGGATTTTGATGGGGGTATTTCGCAGGTGACATGGGTTGGACAGTGGAAACTGAATTCCATTTTAAATGTGCTTCATTAAATTGGGGAAGGGAGAAAATTCCACCCCCATTCCAGTGTATGTATTCTGCCTTTAGAGTGCCATTTGCTTAATCATTCGAGTGCACAAAGTTAAAAAAGTCTTATAGTACAACCCTAGTCATAAACCCAGCAAAAAAGAAGATGATGTCAATGAATTTAGTAGTATTATAAAATAATTGATTCTGCATAGGAATGCTAGAATGTTTCAGAGTTCAGATGACTTACTAATAACCTAGTAATTGCCAGTGTTAGAAATAAATTCTAGGAGTGTCAGGATAGTTAGATGTCATAGTTCTACTGTACACTGCATTGGTCAAGTGCCACCTGACTAAGTACGGTGTGCAGTTCTGGAGGCCTCACTTCAAAAAGGATGTGGATAGAATGGACCAGGTGCAGAGGTGGGTGTCAAAGGTGATCAGGAGCCTGGAAACCAAGGTTTATGAAGAAAGGCTGAAGGTCTTGGGAATGTTCAGTCCAGAGAAAGAGGAGGTTGAGAGGGAACATGATTGCTCTCTTTATTTGAGGGGCTGACACTTAGAGGAGGGCAGGGAACTGTCCCTTTTGACAGCAGGGGATAGGACTTTCAAGTATAGGTTTTAATTATGGGCAGAAAGGTACAGGCTGGATATTTGGATTTTTCCCCCCAGTAAGAGTAGTCTAGCAGTAGAATTGGCCACAAGGGAGGTGGTGAGCTCCCCCTCACTGGCAGTCTTTAAGCAGTGTCTGAACAAATACTTGTCAGGGATGATTTATGCTGATCCTGCCTTGAGCAGGGGACTGGCCTGTACGGCTCCTTCTTGTTCTATGATTCTATGGTTCTATTCTATGAATCAAAGAAAAGGTGATCAGGCTTTCCTTCTTAATCCTCAACAATTTTAGCACAGGTTTAGCTACAGGTTTACTAAAAGAGAACAAAGCCAGAGACTCAGTTTTCAAGAGAACAAAGCTACTAGCTTTACTCATTACAAAAATTACCCTAGCATGCATGCACATGTTCTCTCTAAGCCTGAGTTACTGATACTGATTGGTCATGAGAGAAGATATCTTTGAGGATGTCCACTGCCCCACTGGAGAGCCAGTTTGGTGTAGTGGTTAAGTGTGTGGACTCTTATCTGGGAGAACCGGGTTTGATTCCCCACTCCTCCACTTGCACCTGCTGGAATGGCCTTGGGTCAGCCATAGCTCTGGCAGAGGTTGTCCTTGAAAGGGCAGCTGCTGTGAGAGCCCTCTCCAGCCCCACCCACCTCACAGGGTGTCTGTTGTGGGGGAGGAAGGTAAAGGAGATTGTGAGCCGCTCTGAGACTCTTCGGAGTGGAGGGCGGGATACAAATCCAATATCACTTCAAGTGTCTTGAGATTATATAGTACATTCTTCCTTCCCTCTCCCTTCAGCTTCCTGTCAGGGGAGGCTGGCCATCTTGGCATCATCATTTCACCCATTTGCCTGCTGGAACAACATGTATTTACATGTTTACATTTATGGAAAACTAAAAACTGTAAATGATCAAATTACCAAATAAACTTGAAGTTTTCACTCAAAAAAAAAAAAATCAGGTCCTATGGTCTTCTGATGGTGGTCTTGACTCACAAACCTTCTGGAGCTTTTTGCTGATGTGTGTTTTCTCATTGCTCAGTCACTTTGTCCTCAATAGGGAGCTGACAATGGCACTTTCCTGTCACTGGAGCAGATGTAATCCAGGGACTTTCCAGTTGGTGGTCTTCTCCACTATTGTCTTTTAGCATTGGCTTTCAGCTTACTCATACTCTCTGTCAGGTCCTGGGTCCACTGGGTGCAGGCTAGGTGAAGCAGAGCCCTCCAAGGCATGACTTTTTTAGTCTAACAAGCTTGGCAATGGACTCAGATGATGTAGGAGGAAGGGGGTTGACAGATACCAGGGTTCCTCTCTCCTAGGTTCCCTGTTGCTCTCTCTAATCCTTTGGGTCTCTCCTGCATTCTTCCTCCCTGGCCAACCTTGAGCTCTCTGCTTGTCTTCCCCTTTTGGGTGAGGCTCAACCAAGCCATCCAATCCTTTTCCGCCCTAAAAAGGGCTTGTCTGACTGCCAAACTTTACTCTCAATGGGCACTCTTGCTCTCTCTACTTGAGCCCATGCTTTAGCCTTATCCTCAGCATCAGGAGAGGCTGACATACCTGTTTTCCATCCCCCTTTGCCGCCTAAGCTCTCATCTCCCATTTCCATGTCCCTGCCATCTGTCTCTCTCTCTCTCCTCTCCATGGGGAAAGTCCCTCCTGTGCTCCCTGAAGTCCCTCCTGTGTTCCTGCTTCAAGCCTGGAAGGTTTTCAATTTGTGGTATGATGTTGTCCACTGCTTTTGACCACTGTCTGTTTCCCCTCAAGGCTTGTGAATGTGGGGGTGGGTCTGGGATCTTCACCTCTGGACACTCTCATTCATTCTTCTTTCTTTTCTCTTGGCCCTAAACTTTAACATTTGTTGTTGTTGTTGTTGTTGTTGTTGTTGTTGTTGTTGTTATTATTATTATTATTATTATTATTATTATTATTATTATTATTATTATTATTATTTATTACTTTACATTTCTATCCCGCCCTCTCCACAAGCAGACTCAGGGTTAGCTAAAGGCAATAAAACCGCATGCATCTAAATTTGTATATCTAACATTAGTTGCAAATATATCACTGATTTATCAATGATCAGATTGACTAATCACTGAGCCATTCTTCAGAGTTTGCTGGGTGACTACGCAGCAAGCATACATGCCTAGCTTTCATGCATATGCAGCCTGATGGTAAAATAATTCTTTTCTCTGCAACCAAATTTAAATCTATCATGAATGCATTCCACAATAAATTACTTTAGAGGTAGAGCCTACCTTTGGCTGTTTCCACTAATGATTTTTTTTTTTTTTATTATGCATTTCTCCATATGGACTGAATATGACCAATGATTTGACATGTTTTTTATGAATGGTCTTCTTTATAATATTATGAGTGCTGTGCATAATTTGCCTGTGTGATAACATATTCTTGTGTAAATTATGGGATTTGACATTCTTTGTATGGAATATTTTGTATGTTGTTTCTGCTGTGATATAGTTTGTGGTGTTTGTGTCTTTTAGCATGTTGCATTAGAAATATGTTACTTTACCTTTAAGAGGTTTGTGTAATGGCAGCTGTAAATGAGATGTTTGCCTTTTTAAACATGTTAGTTGCACCATTAGGGTGCGCAAGAAGCCACATACTGAGCTGTAGCCGATGTGAAATTGCTGCAGGAGATGCTCTGCATCCCTCTTTTTTGAAAATTGTGTCAAGAATCTATATAATTGAATCAACATGTAAGCATGATATATTTTTTCACTGGAAGAGGATTGGTGGTGTCTGAATGTCCTTCTGATATTTTTGTATAATATTTTCTTTTGTTAGTGATCCCAGGTCTGATGAAGACTGAAAAGAAACAAGTACTTAATCGATTGGCTTGTCACCACACTACTTTGGGACAAGTAGACATTTGGACTGATTTCTATATACTTCTTAGTAGACTGATCACTAGCTTACATTTTTTGTTGTGTTATCCATTATTGTGACCTTTCTCGGATTGTATTCTAATGTGTATAGCTTGGCATGGATTTTTGTGTTCATGGATTTGCAAAAGACCACTGGAATTATAGTTTCCCATAAAACAAAAAATGGGTCAAGACAAACATATCCATGCAAGAAGGAAAAGGTTGCAATTCTTGTTTTTGACATTCTTACATCTTATATCTTGACAGTCTTACATCTGAGCAGATTTTCTTAAAGGTGGACTGGGAGGCAAACACAAATCTGGTAGGTCCCAGCTTCCCTCCTGTTATATTATTTCTGAAACTAAGCTTGCTTCTGCCCTCCAGGATCCTAAGGCCATTGCCATGATTGGCCATTCAGGTTGATCCGGCCAATCAGGGTCCCAGGCATTTAACTACTTTATGCAAAACATAGGATCCTGGAGAGACCAATAAAATTATTTCCCGCTGACTACATGGGCATGCTGTGGGCATGTTTATGTGTGTTCCCACTGTATATATTCCCTGCCTGTCTGTATGTTCCCCAGTCTGATTCAGAATAAAGTAGAGTTGTATCTTACCCAAAGCTGAACTCACTATTTACCACCTCCCCTGTCATGTTCCCTGATAGAGGAAGTTTGGCAGTGGTCAAGTTGTGGTGGTCCTTGTAAGACTCATCTGGGCCTTGCAGCAGCCACTGCTCTTCTTCTAAACCTGCCCTCCTACTAAAGATGAGGTCAACCAACAAGTTGCCAAGTCTTCAGACTTGTGCATCAAGCACCCCATCACCACTTACTGCTTTGGCCAAAAATTGTACTGTGCTTTGCCAGCGCTTTAAAGGAGTTTAAGCTGTTTACAATTACAACAAACTAATCCTATGACTGGATCGCCATATTTTTAGCTTCAGTTTCTGGGTCTCATCCTTTCCATTCATCAATTCTGGCTTGATATCTACCAAATCTACATTGATTAAGGATGCATGCACCTCTCTCTTTTAAGCATCTATTTCATTTTCATATGTTGTTGGAAGGCTTATCAGTTTGACCATTTTTGTTGTTGGTATTCCCAATTAATTAAGTTCTTTTTGTAGCATTTTTATGCATTTTTTTTAAAAAACCCTGTATACTAGGTAGACATAATTGACACAAAACAGGTTTTAATTTTATTGGTAAGTATATCAAACTGTGTGAGAATAGGCGGCGGGGGGAAGGACTGTAGTTTTATCCTGAGGGTGGCGCTTTCCATTTTCCTTTCAGAAAATGGGGCTTTGAAATTGTATGGTCTAGAAATATGGTAAAATCATCAGTGCTAATTCTTCATTTCTTCAACTTTTGTATGTATTAAAGTACATATGATCTACCATCAGTGTTTCTAGAGTCCTGTGGCACTAAGTAGGGATTGTGTTCCTTAAAATGTATCTCAAGGAACTAAGGAATCTCAGGTTTCTTCTTTCTTCTTTTGCTGGAGTTGGAAGAGCTCTGGAAGATGGAATGGGTACAAAGTGCAGCAGGTTACAGTCTGAATCCTGCCTAAAATGTCCATGTTCACAATACAGCGGTATTATGATCTCTGTCATCTTGTAGGGCAAGACTAGCTGATGCCTTGCCCTCCATTTTACTTTTGCTGCTACCACCTCAGATAAACCCTCACCCAAGGCCTAAGGCCCATTCCGCAGGGATGTATCATTGTAACATGCCAAGGAGCCAAAGTAGGTGGGTAAGGACTTGTGTTGACCTGTCAATTAAACATCATTGTTCCTACAAGGGACAAACTCAGGGTATTTCAAGAAAGGATCTAGGTCCACTAAGTGAAATATACATAAGGACAGTAACTAATTTGATACTTACAATCCCCGGTATATCTAGTCTTCATTAGTTGCACTGATGCTTCCGTTACTGATACATCTGCAATTCTCTGTAGTATCCTTCCCCTCTGTCATCCCTCATGGCAAAACACACCAGAGAGACAGCTCCCCTAACACATTTCAAAACAAACTTCCAACAACCATACAGGGAACAGCTCCCTTTTACAGACCCCACCCCATGTGTGCTCCAGGGCTCATAGCCAATCTGGATGCCAGGTCCTGGAGGCTCAAGCCCGCCAGACCTGGACCCTCCAGTCAAGAGGTGTTAATACTTCAAAGGGCTACTGTGTTTTGCTCTCTGTTGGGAAGGATTCTCTTTATCCACCAAAGAGCACCTTCCTCCCCTCTCACAGCATCTCTTCCCCCTCCCCCGCCTCTCATTCATTACAAGAGGGATGATTTTCCTTGATTCTCCCACCCAATGCTGCCCAACCAAGCAGTTTCTACAGGCCCCCTGCCTCAACAGGAACAGCATTTCAGGGGGCATTCTGGGCTACAGTGAGAGTGCTTCCCTGGATGGAAATTGTTCTGTATTGTGAAAATTTTGGGTAGGGGTCAACCCCAATAAAATTTTCTTTTTGCTTTTCAAAGACAATGCAATTATTGGAGTGAGGCTAACAGGGCACTGCCCTCACTCTGAAAAATTCCATTTGCCTCAGTTTGAAATTAAATCATTCAGCACTGTAAATAGCAGTCGATTGATGGGGAAAGGTTACACTTTTGAGAGTCTTTTAGGAAATATTTTGGGCTCCCTAAAGGCCCCCTTTTCTTGCTGAAAATGCTTGCCCCGAACCTTAGGCTCAGTAATATTGAAAACACTCCATGAATAATTGCACTGTAAAATCCATGTTCACATATTAAACACCGCAATGTTTCAGCATATGAACACCTACGTCTAGCTAATTATAGATGTGTTAAACTATAGCTCTACTGTGCACATTTGAATAATTGCGAGCAACATGCTCTCATCAGACTCTTCAGTGGATTCAGCACTGTCCCATGGAGCTCTTAGGTGCCTAAAAATTCTGACTTGCTCATATATTAACTCAGCATGAGCAGGTGTGCGGGGGGGGGGGAGTCCATAAATTAAAATATAAGAAAATCCAGATGCTGGATGAGAATGGGTATCTACTTTTTAAAACATGCAATGGCAGCCCATCTCTCAGGAATTTATGCATCCCCAAAGAATACTTAGTCTTAAGAAGAATAACTGCATGAATCTTCCAGTAGCTGCTTTTCAGCAGTCAATGGCCTGCTGGTTTAATTAATATTTTCACTACCCCCAAGACAGTCTGCCGGCACAACAATGGATTAGAACAGCAGCAAAGCCCAGCTTCAGAATAATGAGATATACCCAGGCAGCAGGGAATGGAAAGGTAATAAATGTTAAAACTTCTTAATCCTTAAAAAAAAAGATAATAATTTTTTGAATATTCAGGCAGAGTAATTAATTGCTAGGATCATATAAAAAATCTTGGTTGTGTTGGCATTTTAATTTTTTTTTTGTTTTTATTTTTAAATAAAGGCTGTGGACATTTGATGAACGATGAACGATGTATTGGATCCATCCTTATTTCTCTTTAATCTTGAAAAGAAAGGGGCAAGGGAAAAGTGTCTGCTGAAGTCCCTAAAAAGTTGGGCTGTTTGGAAACCATCTCATCTATCAGAAGCCTCACTCTGCCTTCCCCCACCATCAAAGGTCTTCTCTATCGTAGCCTTTTTCCTGGGGAATAATTATTCATCTAGTGCTAAATCTGATGACTTTTTTGCTTTAAGTTAAAATATTCTGTCATTTTTTTTTTTGTTTCTTACCCCATACCAAAACTGGGTTGTTTTAACTGCAAGTTTCCCCTGGGTTGTTTTAACTGCAAGTTTTATTTGTTTTCTCTTGTTTTCTCTTTATTTTTTTTTAATGCTGTGGTTAATGATTACACTGCTGGCTTGAGGCTTTTTGATATTCACAGCACTTTTTAAAAAAAAAACATTCTGCTCCTTATTACTGCTAAATTTTATGGTGTTTTATTGTTTCAATCTGCTCACTATTAATTTTGCCAAATATATACAAGGAAATTGGGCGGGGGGTTCTCTGAGTTGATTGGAATACTAGGATCCAGTGGGACGGAGTAGTGTGAGAATAATTTGGATTGCAGCCCTGACAGTGACAGTGGTTAATATAGCAGCTGCCATATTAACCAGTTTGGTGCCAGTTTGGTGTAGTGGTTAAGTGTGCGGACTCTTATCTGGGAGAACCGGGTTTGATTCCCCACTCCTCCACTTGCACCTGCTAGCATGGCCTTGGGTCAGCCATAGCTCTGGCAGAGCTGTCCTTAAAAGGGCAGCTGCTGTGAGAGCCCTCTCCAGCCCCACCCACCTCACAGGGTGTCTGTTGTGGGGGAGGAAGGTAAAGGAGATTGTGAGCCGCTCTGAGACTCTTCGGAGTGGAGGGCGGGATATAAATCCAATATCTTCTTCTTCTTCACCGAGGAATGGCCGGCCCAGGGATTCCAGTGCTCCTGGGGAGGGGAAGGTATGGCGGTGGGAGAAGATGTTATAAGGGAAGAGGACAGAGAAAGGACAGTGCTCGGTCCTCTTCCAATCTGCGTCCCATCCCAAGGGTGACAGGTAGTAGGGCCAGGCTGAATAACCCGCCTCCGTCATTGGTGTTATGCAACGCCAGGTCCATTAATAATAAGACCTCAATCCTTCGAGAGTTCCTGCTCAAACAGAACATGGACCTGGCTTGCGTGACTGAGACCTGGATCTGGGAGGGTGATACAGTAGCCCTCTCGCAAACAGCTCCCCCGGGTTACTCAGTCTTCCACCAATCGTGGACTAGCGGGCGGGGGGGAGGGGTGGCATTATTTGTACGGGAGGCTTACTCCTTCAGGGCGCTCCCGGCCCCAAAGATTGAGGGTATTGAATGTGCCGGTCTGGCGTGGGAGGCTGGAGAGGGGTTGGCGATCTGGCTGGTGTACCGTACGCCTAACGCACCAGCCAGTGCCTTACCGTCCCTGCTCGAGGCAGCGACGGGCTGGGCGCTGGAGCACCCAAGGCTGATAATCCTGGGTGACTTCAACGTCCATGCTGATGACCCGTCCTCCAGTCAGGCGACGGACCTAGTGTCTTCCATGGCGACACTGGGACTCTCTCAATTTGTTGTAACCCCCACTCACCAGGCTGGACACATGTTGGACTTGATCTTTGCGGCCGGGGTTGCAGTGAGCGATATAACCGCAGAGGCGGTGCCATGGTCGGATCACTTCGCCCTCAAGGCCCGTGTAGATATGCCCCCCAAACCTGTTTAGGCGAGGAGCCTATTATGGCTCGCCCGCGGAGCCAAATGGACCCGGAACGGTTCCAAATGGCCCTGCGGGATCCCTGGCCCTCTGGCGATTCTCTTGATGGCCTGATTGAGACCTGGAATAGCCGGCTCTCTAGGGCCATCGAAGAGATCGCACCTCGACGCCCTCTGCGACCTCGGACTAGGCTGGTGCCGTGGTATACCCCGGAATTACGCCAGCTAAAACAAGGTCTCAGACGGCTAGAGAGGCAATGGCGGCGTACCCGCGATGAAGCGACTAGAACATCTTACAGGAAGTTTATGAAGTCCTATGAGATGGCAATCAAGACCGCAAAGAAAACGTACTTTGCGGCTAAGATTGCATCTGCAAATTCGCGCCTGGCTCAACTATTTAGAATAATTCGGAATCTTACTGCATTGCCACAGGGCAATTTAAAGGCTAAGGAATTGGAGATAGGCTGTGAGGCTTTTGTGAAATTTTTTGCAGATAAGGTCCAATCGCTCCGCCGCGACTGCCCTGCCAACTTAGATGCAGTAAGTGAACTCGAGGCCCAATGCGTGTCTTCTGATTTAACCCTGGATTGCTTTGACCCGCTCAGCTTGGAGGAATTCGACAGAATTCTTGGCACTGCACGTTCCACAACTTGCGACCTGGACCCTTGCCCCTCCTGGCTAATCAAGGCCTGCCAGGAGGAACTAAGATGTCCTATACGGGACATCATAATCGATCCCTTTCAGAGGGTATTTTTCCAACACCCCTGAAAGAGGCAGTGGTCCGCCCTCTCCTGAAAAAAGCTACATCAGACCCGGCCGAATTGGCACAATACCGACCGGTCTCAAACTTGCCCTTTTTGGGCAAAATTATCGAGAGGGCTGTGGCATTGCAGTTACAGGAATTTTTGGAGGATGCTTCCGTCCTGGACCCATGCCAGTCTGGCTTTCGCCTGGGCCATGGGACAGAGACAGTCTTGGTCGCCCTCATGGATGATCACCGGCGGCAACTGGACCGAGGCGGTTCGGCAGTATTGCTGCTGCTAGACCTATCAGCTGCATTCAATATGGTTGATCATTGGCTGCTGTCCCGCCGCCTCGCCGACGCAGGAATTCAGGGGCTAGCCTTACAGTGGCTCTCCTCCTTCCTGGAAGGTCGGGGACAAAGGGTGGCTATTGGGGGGGAGCTGTCTCAGAGACACCCACTTCATTGTGGGGTGCCCCAAGGGGCAGTTCTCTCCCCGATGTTGTTCAACATCTTTATGAGCCCCCTTGCCCAGATTGCACGGAGATACGGGCTTGGCTGTCATCAGTATGCTGATGATACCCAGCTCTATCTATTGATGGACGGCCGGACTGGTGATGTCCCTATAAATCTGGACCAGGTGTTACAAGCCGTGGCTGACTGGCTCAGGCTGAGTGGGCTGAAGTTGAATCCGGCGAAGGCTGAGGTCCTTTTGCGTGGGCCGCGGCGGACCAGGAGGGGAGATCACCCTACCGGCTTTTGACGATGCGCCACTGATGCCAGTGCGCAGGGTCAAGAGCCTGGGAGTGCTACTGGAATCCTCTTTATCAATGGAGGCCCAGATAGCTGCCACTGCTAGAGCCACCTTCTTCCATCTCAAGAGGGTGAGGCAGTTGGCTCCCTACTTGGAACACAGCGACCTAGGAACTGTGATCCACGCAACGGTCACCTCGAGACTAGACTACTGCAATGCCCTCTACATGGGGCTGCCCTTATACCGAACACAGAAATTGCTGAGAGATGGCATACAAATCTAATAAAATAATCCAGCAGAGTCCAAGGCACACACACTGAACTATCTCATATAGCATAGGCAGAGGGAGGTAAAAAATACCATTGTTCTCTCCTCTCCAATCCAAACTATAGTTAGTTAAACAGTTTATTGCTCATCTAGCCCTGAACCACATCTTAGAACTATAGGGTAGGGGTCACACATGGAGCTGGCTTATACTGAATCAGAACATTAGTCCATCAAGGTCAATATTTATTTTTTATTAATTTATTTATTTTAGTCAATTTATATTCTGCCCTTTCCCGGAAATGGGCTCAGGGCAGATAACAACATAATAAAACAACAACCAAAAACTTACTATTAAAATCAGAACAGAATATTGTCTACTTTGACTGGCAGCAGCTCTCTAGGGTCTTAGGCAGGGATCTTTCTTATCATCACCTGACGAAGCTATTAATGTATTGCAGAGTTCAGCAGTCAACCTCACATTATTGCAGAACATGGAGGGAAATGCTAGTTGTTCCTCTTTTCCACAATTTCTTGCAGACTTCATCTAATAGCAAAGCTGGTGGCTTTTTGACAAATAGTATAGGAGTTATATTATGTTGCTGTGCCTTAAAAAAAGAGAAGGGAAATGGATGTTTGTGCGAGCCAACACCCTGCCAGAAGAGAGAGAGAAAACAAGCCTTTGTGTTGCTAGTTGGTCATTGTGTGAGAACAAGTGGTCAACCATTTATAGCCTTTTATCCTAGAGACTAATGAGACATGAATTGAATCAAGGATGCATATCTTTTGGCATGCAACCTGTCTCAGATCCTTTAAGTTAACAAAGAGGCTGACTGCTTTAAAATTAAATAGTTCTTTAGGAGGTCAATACAGAACCTACATATAGACTACTCTGTAGTTGAAAGGATTGAGGGAAAATATTTTCTATAATTTATGGTGATGTCTCTCTCTATAGCAATCTGAGAATTCATTACCTTTCCTTTCTCTATGTCTGATGAACTTGGCATTAATCCATGAAAGTTTTGCCATACTAAATCCATTTATTGTAAGACACCATGAGATTTTGTTGTTGTTTGCATGGTGAAGAGTTCTGTTGAGCACAGCAATTTGAATATTCTTTTAGGAACTACACTCCCACATTTTTGCACAGTTACTTATGAACTCTGTATCTTCAACACTGAGATGGCCAAGTATACCCTTTGTTAGATTTCTTTTGTTTTTGTATAGTGTCATTTGTTTGATTCACCCTTTTTTATTACTGATATTGAAGTTTTTACACACAGTGTATGCTATTCACACACACAGGGCCACCTTGCCCACTAGGCAAATTAGGCATTCTGGAGAGGGGAGAAGCCTCACGTCCTGCACTCTCTTAAGATTTCTGTAAAATGTTCTCTTAAGAGAGAGTGTGGTGCGATGAGCTTCACTCAGGAGTGAAGCCTCATCACATTGCACATTCTCTTAAGAGAACGAATTATGGAAACACACGGGTCAAAGCGGCCCGGATAAGGGGAGGCTGGCATGCTCCTGTGAGAGCACGGGGGTGGGGCTGGGGACTAGAGTGTGGCACTGCATTGGGGTGCCACAAATAAAACAACAAGGGAGGGAGGGGCAGAGAGGCATAGCGTGGGTAGGCGGGCAGAAGGGAGGGCTGGTGGGGCTTGGCGCCGCAGGGCGGTTCTGCAGAAGGGGGACCATGGGGCAACTTTGCCTGGGGTGTGAGGCATCTTAGGGTCGGCCCTGCATACACATAATATGATATGTAATGCTGATATATTGACGCATGAATATAGATTTTAAGGGGGAAATTCAGTGCAAGGAGACACAAAAACATGTGAATTATTATTTATTTATTTGCTATCTTTCTCACTTCAAGTGGATTATACAGTATAAATCAAAGAGACATCTAACAAGCACAGTATAGCTTAATACAATCAGTATCAGGAGACATCTAACAAGCAATGCACTAGGACTGTGTGTCATGTGCTGTCAAGTTACTTCCAACTTATGGCAACCCTATGAATCAATGACCTCTAAAACATCCTATTGTTAGTATTCTTGCTCAGGTCTTACAAACTGAGGACTGTGGCATCCCTGATTGAGTCAATCTATTTCATGTTGGGTCTTCCTCTTTTCCTGACACCTTCAACTTTTCCTAGCAATATTATCTTTTCCAGGGACTCTTGTCTTTTCATAATGTGACCAAAGCATAATAGTCTCAGTTTCACCATTTTATTTAGGGAGAGTTCAGGCTTTTTTTTATCTAGAACCCACATATTTGTCTTTTTGGTGGTCCACAGTATCCATAAAACTCTCCTCCAACACCACATTTCAAATGAGCACTAGTCCTAGGATTACTGAAATCCCAATGAGCATAGCATATTAGACATGGTTCAGAGTGAAGATGGAATGAAGCAAATTGGTATTACATCAGTAGAAAACAATGAAATGACAACAGGACAATCAAAATGGGGGGATTTGAATCAAAGAAGCAAGCTTGAAAAATCCACAGTCTACTGCTGAAAGCCATTGCCATGCTAACAGTGTGATCTTAAACAGTTATGTCCTTCGAAGCCTATTGACTTTACTATGAAGAATGAAACTCTTAGGGCTGCACTGTCACACACTGATCCAACAAAAATATTATCTTATGGTTGTGTATTGGTTGTTTTGACTGCTGTTTTTGTTATATCTGTTGGTTGACCTTGAAGCATAATTCATGCCCTCCAGGACCCTGATGCCTACATTCCAATTGGCTGTTCTTTTAGAACCAGCCAATTGGGACAGGAGGCATTTCTCTCAGGAAATGCAAATGAAGGATCCTGGAGAGACGAATAGGGTAGATTGCTGCCCACATATGGGGACGCGTTTAACTCAGGCCAAATGGACATAAGGAGTGGGGTGGTCTGTTTGTTCTCAGTTCTGCTCTGTTCAATAAATGTCCTTGCTTACCTCAAGCTGACTGAACTCAGTATATAATACTTATTAAATCTTAATTTCTAATCCTCTGAAACCAACACACAAGAACTATTTATGGGGCAGGAGCAAGTAACAACTTTTTTCCTTGTCCTCTTTCATTGTGCTGTGAGTCACATTAAGTTATTGAGAGGCAATGACATTATTCTCACAATTGTGCTAGACCACCATCTGTTCAGTTTTACAGCCTTTGAAGAAAATTAAGTGGTATATCTGATCAGAATGGATTGCAGTGGGTATTTACTAGGGAGGGATTCAAGGAAATATGTAATTTCTGAGTTAATAAAAGTAGCATGGTTTTTTTAACACTGAAGAGTCAGATTCTGCTTTGCTTTTTATCATGCAAAACACATTCTTTTTAATAACTTTTTTAAATAACACGTGCATGAATAGATACAATCAGCACTGACCTTCTATTGAAATCTGTGTATGGTGAACTTGCATCTCTTTTACAGAGAAGCATGTTTTAAATTTCCCAAGAACAGCCATAAAAATCTTTCTATTTTGAATTTTAGGAAATTATCAAACATCAGGCCTTTTGTTTGACACTTAAGTCCCTGTTACTGTCTTTAATGCAGTTTTATATTAATGCAGAGCAAAATGCCCACTGTGCTTTATGCCTCATGTTGAACAGGTTACAGCATGTCATCACATTTTTTTAGGCAATAAGGTAAGTGGTATGTTGGACTAGGGTTCATTTATTTTTTATTTAGATATTTATTCCCCTGCTTTTACTGTTTTTAAAGAGGAAACAGAAATTTTGCATAAAAATCAAAATCTAATTTTACTGCTTTAACAACATAAAATCTGTCATTTGTAACCTACTTAGTATATAAAATTGCATTATTTGACATATTTGTGGAATTTAAAAGTTATAAATGACAGCTTTCAACAAGCAAAATTGCAAATATTCCCTACACTTGAGAGAAAACTGCAAGATGGTGTACTCTAAGCTACCTTAGATGTTTACCTCAATTTTTTGGCTATCTAAAAAGTAATACAAAAGAAGTTAAATGAAAACACAAGCTGTGTGGTACATAACATAAAATATATTCTCAAATTCCAGGGATGAAACTATAAGTACAATTTTATATTGAAATTACAATAAATTGAAACTCTTAGCTGTCATGGGTGCTGGGGACCCTTCAGAGGAAGTTGAGTCTGATGCGGAAACTGTGCCCCTGCCACCTGCACCAGTGCCCCTGCCTCCTGCTGGAGAAGATCCCAGCCCCCCTGCCTCGCCCTCTCGGGTGGCTCGTGTGCGTGACCGCCTCCGGCAGGACCTCAGGGATCGGAGGAGGGCGGCACGCTCACAAGCACGCCTCCCTGAGCCAGCAATTAGCCCAAACAGGCAACAGCCAGCAGAGGGCTATATAGCGGTGGGCTTTGGGAGGAGGCTTTGTGGAAGCAACTAGTCATCTCCCTGACATTCTAGCATCCACTCTGGCTTGACTTTGGTTCCTGACTCCCTGACTTTGGCTTTGGACTTCTGGACTCCCTGACCTCGGCTTCTGGACCTCAGACCTGCGATACTTCTACAGTGATTCGGATTTGGCGCCTCGGACCCTCCTGCTTACTGGCTACAGACCTCGGACTGCCTCTGGACTTTGCCTGACCCGGCCCCAGCCGTGATAGATTGCTTCCACCTGACAAACACCCACTCCACAGGATGGATGCTGAAGCAAGTGAAACCACAGAACTACTGGCTGCGCTCCAAGCCCAGGTACAGCAGCTAACACAGGCAGTAGTGCACTTGCAGCAACAACCTGCGACCAGCGCTCCAGCCAAGTGCCCAGTTCCCCCACCTGACAGATTTGGGGGTGCCGTGGAAGAATTTCCTGCCTTCCTAGCGCAGTGTCGGCTGTACTTTGAACTTAGAGCACGGGACTTCCTCAATGACAAGACAAAGGTGTGTTTCATCATCAGTCTGTTAAAGGGGCAGGCGGCCAAATGGGCCACACCCTTGCTGGTCGCGTCCTCTCCCCTACTAACTAATTACCAGGGGTTTGAGGCCCACCTGTCTGCTGCTTTCTCTAGCCCAGTCCAAGCAGCCACAGCCAACCGGAAGATCAGGGCACTGAAACAAGGCAACTCCTCGGTGGCTCAATATGCCACAGAATTCAAGCTCCTGACCCAGGACTTGGCATGGAAAGAGGCTGCCCAGATGGACCAGTTTACTGAGGGGTTGGCAGAGGAGGTCCTGGATGAACTGGCCAGGGTGGAGCAACCACCCACGCTCCAACAACTTATCACCCTCTGCCTCCGCATCGATGGCCGCCTGGAAAGTCGCCGCCAAGCCAAGACCAGAGGGCGCCAGCTCCCTGCGCCGTGCCACTTGGCTCCTCGCCCATCCTCAGCTAGTACCAGCGCCGAGGATGAGCCTATGCGGCTTGGAGCTGCTCGACCTCGCCTGACCCCAGAGGAAAAGGCCAGACGCCGCATGCAGAATCTGTGCCTCTACTGCGGCACGGCAGGCCACTATGCCTCTGGCTGCCCTGCTAAGCATTGGATACCCGGGCCTTCGCCGCCACCACCGCCAAAAGGGCAGCCCCAGGCGTAAGTGGACCCCCCAGCCTGGGGCGACTAGCTGGTTCCTCCGAACAGCGGGCTGATACCCCGGGCCCGTTCCTGCTACCAGTCAAACTCCGTCTGCCTGACGAACGCTGGCTGTTCGTGTATGCCATGCTGGACTCGGGAGCAGCCCACTGTTTTATAGATGCCGCCTTTGTAAAACAGCACCAGATCCCGGTGCAGACAAAAGAGACTCCGTCGCTGGTGGAGGCTATTGACGGGCGCCTCCTCCATTCTGGGCCCGTCACCCAGGAGACCTGTCCCATCACCTTCCACGTCCAGCAGCACCAAGAACAGCTGCAGTTTAATGTCGCCTGCATGCCTCGCTTCCCACTGATTCTGGGCCTTTCCTGGCTGAAGCTGCACAACCCCATCGTGGACTGGGCCCAGCAGGAACTACATTTCCAAGACCCATGCCCCCATCTGACTCCTCCCACCACTCTGGCAGCTGGCATCCTGAGTGGTGGTTCTCAGCTCCCTCAGAAGTATGCGGATTTCACCAATGTCTTCGAAGAGACAGGAGCGGATCAGCTTCCCCCTCACCGGCCCTATGACTGTGCCATTGACTTGGTACCTGGGGCACCACTCCCGGTGGGGCGTCTGTACCCAATGTCGGAGCCTGAGTTGGCTGCTCTGCGAGACTTCCTAGATAAGAACCTGAAACGCGGCTTCATCCGACCCTCAACCTCTCCCCTGTCTGCTCCAGTCCTCTTCGTGAAGAAGAAAAGTGGGGAGCTCCGGCTGTGCAATGATTACCGGGCCCTGAACAAGATCACCATCCGCGACCGGTACCCTCTACCACTGATCCCTGAACTCTTGTATCGCTTAAAGGGGGCCCAAATCTATACCAAGCTGGACCTCCGTGGGGCATACAATTTGGTGCGCATACGGCCCGGAGACGAATGGAAGACCGCATTTGGGACCCGGTACGGGCAGTACGAGCACCTGGTGATGCCCTTTGGATTGACCAACGCCCCTGCTGTCTTCCAGAGGTTCATGAACGACATATTCCGGGATTTGCTCGACCGCTTCGCAATCATATACCTGGATGACATCCTAATTTACTCCCGCAATCCTGCCCAGCACGCCGAGCACGTCCGCCAGGTCCTGCAGCGCCTGCGAACCCATGGCCTCTACGCCAAGCTGGAGAAGTGCGACTTCGACCTGCGCTCTGTCGAGTTTCTCGGTCACATTGTGTCCCCGCAAGGGATCCTCATGGACCCGAAAAAAGTAGAAGCGGTCCTGACCTGGCAGGCTCCTCAGAATCGCAAAGACCTGCAGCGATTCCTTGGTTTTGCCAACTACTATCGGCAATTCATCCCGGCCTATGCCTCCCTGACAACACCCCTGACTCGACTACTCCGCCCCAAAGAACCCTTCTGCTGGTCCCCAGAGGCCGATAACGCCTTCTCCACCCTGAAGACCCGTTTTGCCACCGGCCCACTCCTGAGATACCCTGACCCCCAGCTTCCCTTTACGGTGGAAGCTGATGCCTCCAACGTGGCCCTGGGAGCAGTGCTGTCCCAGCGCGAGGAGCCGTCTCAGCCACTCCAGCCCTGCGCCTATTACTCGCGCCAGCTCACGGCTGCGGAAAGGAACTATACCATCTGGGAGAGGGAGTTGCTCGCGATCAAGGCGGCTTTTGAGGTTTGGAGGCATTACCTCGAAGGGGCTCGCCACCCTGTTCAAGTGCTCACTGACCACCAGAACTTAGAGCACCTCCAGACCACCCGCCGTCTCAACCAGCGCCAGATCCGGTGGTCCCTATTCTTCTCTCGCTTTGACTTCCGGATCTCCTACATCCCCCATACCCAGAACCGAAAAGCAGATGCGCTCTCCCGGAAACCGGAATACGCCCCTGCTTCAACTGAGGCCGCGCCCGCTGCTCCCATCCTGCCGCCCTCAGTATTTGCAGCCACCTCCACTTCACCCACACTCGTGGAGGACATTCGTGCTAGCCAGGCCAACGATCCCTGGGTCCAGCAACACCTCCAGGCACTCCAAGACAACTCGGCAGGCGAGTTCACAACTCGAGGCGGTCTCTTGCTACACCGCGAACGCCTCTATGTGCCGCCCGGGCCCTTGCGGGCAGAAGTGCTACGCCTGACCCACGACTCGTTACCCGCCGGGCACTTTGGACAGCATAAGACCACCCACTTGCTGACGCGAGAATTCTGGTGGCCACGAGTTCGCTCCGATGTTGCCCGTTATGTCAGCTCCTGTGACGTCTGTCGGCGGGCCAAGGACGTCCCGGCCAAACCCTCGGGGTTGTTACAGCCCTTGCCCACACCCTCAGGACCCTGGGACACCATCTCGATGGACTTCATTACAGAACTCCCACGATCCAAAGGTCAGACTTGCATCTTGGTGGTCGTCGACCTATTTACCAAGATGGCCCACTTCATCCCGTGCCCGAAACTTCCCACAGCTCAGGAGACAGCCCAGCTCTATCTTCAACACATCTTTTGTCTGCACGGACTCCTAGCCCACCTGATCTCAGACCGGGGCCCCCAGTTCTCCTCTCGGTTCTGGCAAGCCCTCCATTCCAGCCTGGGTACTCGAGTGCACCTGTCCTCAGCCTACCACCCACAGACAGATGGTCAGACAGAGCGCACTAATGCCACGCTAGAGCAATATCTCCGCTGCTACACCTGCCACCAGCAGGACGACTGGACCACTCTGTTGCCTCTAGCGGAGTTTGCATACAACAACGCGGTCCACTCGTCCACCCAAATGACCCCGTTTGCTGCAACCTACGGGTACCACCCTCGGTTCTTCCCGGCGATCCTGCCACCCACGAATGTCCCCGCCGTCGAGGCCTACCTGCAAGAACTCCGCGCCAGCCAAGAATTGCTCCGGGAGCAGCTACAGCGGGCCAAGGAAGCCTACAAACTGGCTGCGGACCGGAAGAGGCAGGAGGGCCCCCCAATCCAGCCAGGGGATCAGGTGTGGCTCTCAACTCGCTACCTGCGCCGGCCTGGTCGGTCTCACAAGCTGGATGCGCGGTTCATTGGCCCCTACCCCGTCACGGACCAAATAAACTCCGTGGCTTTCAGGCTCCAGTTGCCACCCCATCTCCGCATTCACCCGGTGTTCCTTCGCTCCCTCCTTGTTCCAGCTGCACCCCCTGACCCAGCTCGGCCTCCTTGCCCACCGCCGCCACCACCGGTGTTGGTGGATGATGAAGAAGAATACGAGGTGCGCCAGATCCTGGACTCCCGGTACCATCGTGGAGGCCTCCAGTACCTGGTGTACTGGGAGGGATACGGCCCAGAAGACCGGTCTTGGGAGCCCGAGGACAATCTTCATGCCCCGGACTTGGTGCACCGGTTCCACAACGATCACCCCGACCTTCCAGGTCCCTCGACGGAGGGGGGCCCTGGGGGGGGGATAGTGTCATGGGTGCTGGGGACCCTTCAGAGGAAGTTGAGTCTGATGCGGAAACTGTGCCCCTGCCACCTGCACCAGTGCCCCTGCCTCCTGCTGGAGAAGATCCCAGCCCCCCTGCCTCGCCCTCTCGGGTGGCTCGTGTGCGTGACCGCCTCCGGCAGGACCTCAGGGATCGGAGGAGGGCGGCACGCTCACAAGCAAGACGCTCCCTGAGCCCTGAGTTCTGAGAGGATTCTGGCCCTTCTAAGATCAAGGATGCTTGAGTGGTAACAGGATCCTGGCTGCCTCCCTGAGCCAGCAATTAGCCCAAACAGGCAACAGCCAGCAGAGGGCTATATAGCGGTGGGCTTTGGGAGGAGGCTTTGTGGAAGCAACTAGTCATCTCCCTGACATTCTAGCATCCACTCCGGCTTGACTTTGGTTCCTGACTCCCTGACTTTGGCTTTGGACTTCTGGACTCCCTGACCTCGGCTTCTGGACCTCAGACCTGCGATACTTCTACAGTGATTCGGATTTGGCGCCTCGGACCCTCCTGCTTACTGGCTACAGACCTCGGACTGCCTCTGGACTTTGCCTGACCCGGCCCCAGCCGTGACATTAGCTTTCAATAATAATATCTGCACACAGAGATGTAGGTCCAGATAGATTTATTATTTATTTATTATTATTTATTTATCACTTTACATTTATATCCCGCCTTCTCCGCAAGCGGACTCAGGGCGGCTCACAACATCATAAAACAATCAATTCAATAAAACATATAAAACCATAATTTACTTATCAATTTAAAAACTATTAGCGCTGTCTCAGTCCAATCTAGGCGGTATTGACTTCTGACTATGCTCGCCAGCATTCTGTGGGATGTCCGGTGGCAGCTCATTTTCAATCAACCACAAAAGCCTGTTTGAAATAGATGTTTGAACATCTGTTTGAAATAGATGATGTTTTCTTCCTTCTGTGGCTGCTGGTTGGAGAGAGAGATCAGTTTTAAATTTGTAAAACTTTCCTTTGAGACTTTGGTGCAGTTTCTGCCCTGCCTCTTTCTGATCTTTCTCCCCTTTCCAGGAAGGTAGGGTAATAAGCTACTTGATACCAATCTGTGGGTATATGTCATAGCAGTTTTAGGGAGAAGTGAAAAGGTCAACCACAAGGGAAGAATCAGGTCAAAAGAATGAAAAAAGGTGAGAAGCAATGAAAGCTCTGGATACTCCCCTCATGAAGATTTGGTATCTTTCAAGGTGCAGAAATCCATCTCGGATTTGAGAGCTTTATATGTCTATAGCAGGGGTGGCCAATGGTAGCTCTCCAGATGTTTTTTGCCTACAACTCCCATCAGCCTCAGCCAGCATGGCCAATAGCTGGGGCTGATGGGAGTTGTAGGCAAAAAACATCTGGTGAGCTACCGTTGGCCACCCCTGGTCTATAGCATGCTCACCTTGTCTTATTCTAAAAAAGAATCTCTACCCACTCCAACCACTACACTATGCTGATTCATAAGAGACACGTTCAGATTCTCACTCTGCTCTGAAATTCACCAGGTAACATGAGGCTAGGCACTTTCTACCTCTGAATCTCCAAGCCAGGAGGCAACATCAGGGGAAAGTCTCAGCCTCTATCCCCTGTTACTGGCCTTCCAGAGGAACTGGTTAGTCATTGTTTGAGACAGGATTCTGGAATAGATGGTCTCTTAGTCTGATTCAGCAGAGCTATTATTATGTTTTTATATATTTATTTATTTATTTATTTGGGATTTATATCCCGCCCTTCCCACAAGTGGCTCAGGGCGGCTTCCAGTGATAGATCCAACAAAATTACAGTATTTAAACATATAAAGGGATCAGCATTTAAAACAGATAAAAACAGATAAAACCATGGTTATCAATAAATATTATGCATTGATAGGAGGATAAACTGCAGGAGATAAAGTGGATGGATAGAGGAAGGACCAGATAAAAATGTAAACATACTTAGTACATTGACTGTTCAAACATTTCAACACATTGTCTAAGTATAACACAGTTTTTCTCATATCCTGATGCCATGTGTTTTCAAAAACAAGTTACATTTTTCTTCCAGTAGTTACCCCTAGAAACCATTTGCTTCTCTAAGTGGAATCACTTACTAGTATACAATTAAATTATTACTTCATTATGACAGTGAACATATTCACATTGGTCTGTGCCATCTCTCTCTCTCTCTCTCGGCTTGGCTTTGCGAACGAAGATTTAAGAAGGGTACAATAGTCCACGTTTGCTGCAGGCTTGCTGGTGGCTGACAAGACCAATGTGGGACAGGCAGGTCCGGCCACAGCGGCTGCAGGGAAAAGTCTGATTTAGGGTTGGTCCTGTAGCAGTGCGATTCTTCCTCAATCTCCTTTTGTCCTCAAGACCAGCTATGCCATCACTACCTTAAGAAAGTATGGTGTGGTCTATTTTTTCTTGCACAGAAAACACTGAGAAGGAGCAGGTCAGTAAATAACCCTACATAAATTGGGTTGGATCCTGCAGAAAATTAACTTGCATGGAAAGGACAGGCAATTTATGCAAATCCTCCCTCCTGCAGCAAATCTTCATCTCTTCTGTAGGAACAATTTGTTATCCAGTAAATGCTTTCTGAAAAAGAACATCCTTACATGCCTTCCTAAATGTGGTGAGAGAAGGTGTCTCTCTCACCAGCAAATTATTCTAGCAAGGCCCAGGGCCATCCTCAGGGCATCTGGCACCTGAGGCAAGGTGCCACCCTGCCATCCCCACCTCTTCACCTGCACCCTTCCTCCCTCGCCCTCAGTGAGGGAGAGGGCCATGGTGCTGTGGTGGCGCTTGCATCTCAGAGCACATGTGCTGCCCGGCCACTGTCACTCAGCCCAGCTGCCATCGCTTCCAGAAGCTTCCGGAAGTGATGGTGGCTGGGCTGAAGTAACGGTGGTCAGGCAGCACACATACTCTGAGGTGCAGGCATCGTGCCTCCACACTCGCTGATTTCCCTCACCAACGAGTTGAGGGTGGGGGAGGAGGGCCCAATCAACACCCCCTGGGCTGCGTCCTAGGCTGGCCTTGACAAGGCTCCCCACAGAAAAGGCCCATAAGCTCAGTGTGGCTGTATGGGCAGTTCTAAGGAAGGGCACCTTAAGTAGAAAACAGCATTTTGGTGCACAGGGAATATACTGTGGGATCTAAGCCATCTTGTGGGGCAAGGCAACAAAGTGCATGACACAGCACTATTATGCAATATGAATGCAGATAAATGTTTTGAGTGGCTCATCAAAAAGATCTTTAACACATTCTTCCATGCCAAGCTAAGCACCCTAGTCAATCTGCAGAAACTGAAGGAGAATCTGGATGGTAATTTTTATTTTACCTCCAGCAGATGAGTTCTGATTTATACAGATATTTACAAAAAAAAAAAAGTATTGGAAGGGAATAGATGCACTCCATCAATTCTATGGCTCATCCAACAGCGGGAATCACATTCAGTAACATGCTCTGATTCATGTGTATTGTTAACCTGTGTACAGGGAGAACAAAGAAGAGCCCAATTTAGGAATACAATGAAGGAGAGGATCCTTGAGGGAAGGATACACTAATATCCACAGCAGATCTATTTGAAAGAGTAACAAATACTGTGGCTGAAACCTTCTGTTGCTGTTCTGATGCATTTCTATGGTGTAGCTCATGTTTCTAACTTGTTGCGTTAAGCCACAAGTTTAGCAATGAAGTCTAACTGTGATCAGGAGGCAGATGACCCATCTTCTACTATAGTGCCTTTGGTTATGTTGCTCATAAACAGGAGTGGTGCTCATTTGGCACAAACACAAGCATGCATTTTTAATTGCCTTCCCACCATGCACAAAAGCATTGCCTACAGCTTATACTTAAGCTTCCCAGGAGTTGTTGGTGGTTGGAGGTCTAACCGCTTCTGGTAAATTTTGCTGCCAAGAAATTTGCTGGCTGCTTTGTTGCAGAAACTAATGGAATCCAAATGAAAGAATTCCTTGAGCTTTGGGGCATTTCTGTGTTTGGAAGAAAATCTGTTTACAGTTACAGAAATCAACAGCATCTAGACACAATTTCTTTGGCCTGAAACAATTGCAACTGAGTTGCTCTGTCCAGACCTGAGCTTAGGGTTGCCAGGTCCAATTTAGGAAATATCTGAGGACTTTAGGGGTGGAGCTGGGAGACTTTGGGGTGAAGCTAGGAAACTTTCCCATTCCAAATAAATAAATAAATAAAATTACTGCAGTGCAGTTCCCCGGAATACAATTTTCATTTCCTCTTTTTTGCCTTTTTTGTTCCTCAGCAGTTGCTAAATGAAAGTGAACACTCAACTCACTCGTTCACTCACTCACTCACTCACTCACTCACTCACTCAGCAGCCAAAAAAGTTTGCACGCCCAAATTTTTGTGAACTCCCTGGGGCAATGAAGTAGATAGCTTTACTCACTGGAGATGCTGAATGTTATAAACTGCTGTATTTCAATCAACTTAAGAAGAGAGAGGTTCAGGGGTGAAGTTTTCCTCTATCCCATAATCAGGTTCTAGTTAATTCTTTACTATCTCTCTTTCTCTCTCTTTTTTTACTCTTTTTACTATCCCAAATAGCTTCTGAAAGAATGTAAGGGACTAGGTTCTCTTGCTTCCTCTCTCACACACCTGGCTCTGCCTTCTTGCCCTGCCCCCTGTAGTTTCAGTTTTGCTGAAATTTAAAGACATACACACACCTTCCAAAACAGAAGCAGTTTGCAAGCTTCTAACCCTGCCTGAGATCTAAAGACACATTGTGGCTGTGGGGCAAGCCAGCTGGCGAGGAAGTGCCTGTAAAATGGGGGGATTCACCCTTTGGACCTGGAGACTAGGAAGCCTACCTGAGCTGCAACTTTCATAGACTAACAAGCCAGATCAGAATTATTTGCTTAATAGAATCAAACGGGCTCCCAACTGGCTGCCTTCTGTTATGTGATTCCTTGTGAGTTGGTAGCTGTAATGCCATCCTCTAGCTATGTGTTGTGGTGGCATTGCACGGGGTAGGCCTCAATGCAGGTCTCAGCTACATTAAAGTGTTGTGATGCAGGCAGTAAAACACCTGCTTATAAAGCTTCAGACCCATAATACTCAACAATAAGGAGGTGCAAGAATTTTTAAAATAAATTATTTTTGCCATCAAATCACAGTCAACTTATGGCAACCTCTAGAGTTCCCAAGCCAACTCAGAGGTGATTTGCCATTAGAGTTGCCAATTCCCAGTTGGAGGCAGGGGACCCCCTAGCTTGGAGCCCCTCCCCCCACTTCAGGGCTATCAGAAAGTGCGGGAAAGGGAACAGGCACTGGGTGCTCCATTATACCCTATACAGACCAGTCTCCATAGGGTATAATGGAAAATTGATCTGGGGCTCTGGGAGGCTGCTTTTTGAGGTAGATACACCAAATTTTCCGCATAGCATCTGGTGCCTCTCCCAAACCCACCCAGCCCAAGTTTCAAAAAGATTGGACAAAGGGGTCCAATTCTATGAGCCCCAAAAGAAGGTGCACCTATCCTCCATTATATACAGTGGAGGAAAGGTTTTTAAAAGGAGTGCAGTCCCTTTAAATGTGATGGTCAGAATTGAGTTTGTCATATTCTATTGTGTTTATCACAAACTTGCTGCTGGCTCCACCCCCAAAGTCCCCAGATATTTCCTGAGTTGGACCTGGCAACCCGATTTGCTATTTGGAAATGGTTTGCCTACCTCTGCAGAGACCCTGGAGTTCCTTAGTGCTCTCTCATCCAAATACTAACCAGGGCTGATCCTGCTAAGCTCCTGAGATATGATTAGACCAGTCTAGCCTGGACTGTTCCAAACTATCAAATAAACTCTCTGTGTTACAAAAATATTTTGTGTATTGTGTATTTCACAATTTGACATGCTTAAACACCTTAGTAACTTTAAACAACAGTTTTTGTGATATCACCAGTGTTACAATCACTTAACACTCATTACAGACAATTTTTCTCTGAAAGAGCTGTGACAATGCTAGATGAGCACATAAACATAGTTTTGTTGCAGTGCTTATAAATGTTCTTCAGATATTGACCCCTGGCAGTTTTAATATCTATACAGTCTGTTTTGTTCCTTTTTCAAAGGGATATAAATTTATGCTGTGCTTCTTTATAATAATAATAATAATAAATAATAATAAAATTTTATTTATACCCCGCCCTCCCCGCCGACGCAGGCTCAGGGCGGCTTACAGAATGTGGCAAGAGCCATGTTAAACAATAAAACAGTTATACATTTCTATAACATTTAAAATTTACCATTAAATTTACATAATATAAAAGTCTAAAATCAATCTAAAATAATCTCATCATATTGCTATCTCGATTACTGATGTTAGTGATGGCATGGTGTTTATTTCAGGTTCCATCTTGGAAGAGGGCGGTTTTGCACGCCCTACGGAATTGGCTAATGTCCCGTAGGGCTCACACCTCTTCCGGCAGTTGGTTCCACCATTGGGGTGCTTTTATAGAGAAGGCCTGTTCTCTAGTTATTTTTAGTTTGGCCTCCTTTGGCCCAGGTACTTCCAGAAGGTTTTGTGAGCTGGATCGCAGTGCTCTTTGGGGAACATATGGAGAGAGGCGGTCCCTAAGGTAAACAGGTCCTCGGCCATATAGGGCTTTAAAGGTAATAACCAGCACCTTGTAACGAACTCGGTAAATAACTGGCAGCCAATGCAGCTCCCGCAGCCCAGCCTGCACATGTTCCCACCGAGGTAGGCCCAATAGCAGTCTAGCTGCTGCATTCTGCACTAGCTGCAGCTTCCAGGTTCGGCACAGGGGCAGCCCCATGTAGAGGGCATTACAGTAGTCTAGCCTCGAGGTGACCATTGCATGGATCACTGTTGCCAGGTCATTGCACTCCAGGAAGGGAGCCAACTGCCTCGCCCGCCTAAGGTGGAAAAAGGCGGATTTGGCAGTGGCTGCTATCTGGGCCTCCATTGTCAAGAAAGACTCCAGTAACACTCGCAAGCTCCTGACCCTGCGCACTGGTACCAGTGACGCACCGTTAAAAGCTGGAAGGGAGATCCCTCCCTCTGGACCACCACGCCCTAGACAAAGGACCTCTGTCTTCGCTGGATTCCGTTTCAGCCCACTTGACCTGATCCAGTCTGCCACGGCTTGCAGCGCCTGGTCCAAGTTTATAGGAACATCGGCGGCCCGGCCGTCCATCAATAGATAGAGCTGGGTGTCATCCGCATACTGGTGACAACCCAGCCCATATCTCCGGGCAATCTGGGCAAGGGGGCGCATGTAGATATTAAATAACATCGGGGAGAGAACTGCTCCCTGAGGAACCCCACAGTTAAGTGAGTGTCTCTGGGACAGCTCCCCCCCAATTGCCACCCTTTGTCCCTGACCCTCCAGGAAAGAGGAAAGCCATTGCAAGGCTAACCCCTGAATCCCTGCGTCGGTGAGGCGGCGGGCCAGCAGCCGGTGGTCGACCATATCGAACGCGACCGAAAGGTCTAACAACAGCAATGCTGCCACACCGCCTCGGTCCAGGTGTCACCGGAGATCATCCATGAGGGTGATCAGAACCGTCTCTGTCCCATGGCCCGGGCAGAAGCCGGACTGGAATGGATCTAAAGTGGAAGCGTCATCCAGGAAGCTCTGTAGCTGCAACGCCACAGCCCTCTCTATAAGCTTGCCCCAAAAGGGCAAGTTTGAGACTGGCCGGTAATGAGCCAATTTGGCCGGGTCTGATGTAGCTTTTTTCAGGAGGGGGCGGACCACTGCCTCCTTCAGAGGGGTTGGAAAAGAACCCTCTGAAAGAGATCTATTTATGATGTCCCGTATAGGGGAATCTGGTGAGAATCTGGTGTCTTTATTGGCATCTTCTGTTTTGCCTCATCATATCTCGTTGCCCTATCCTACTGAATTGATCATGCTCCACTAATCCATTTATACACCATAGTTCAAATGATCTGCCCAATTTTTTGCTAAACACAATGGCGTTCTGGTCACTCAGTCCTTAATTGCATATAAGCTGTAATTAAAGATATATGTATTGGATATATGTAAGGATATATGTAAAGCTACTTTTTATCACAACACTGTTATACATGAGAAGATCCACCTATTGAATTTTTGCCTGTCAGAGTATTTTTTTTGGGGGGGGGGGTATGTCAATAACCTTAGTTCAGTATGACCTCTGAGCACCATTGTGACCAGGTGTTAGTGTGATGTTTCTGAATTTCTAAGTGGATTTGCACTTTTGGTGGGGGAGCGGAGGGAGGAGAGTCCTGCATGGAACTTCTTCCATAAATCAACTGTAAGAATCCACTTATAAACCACAGACCTGACTGACTTCGCACTTTTGTCCAAACCATTGATTCTTGAAAAGCTTTAAGGATAATTTGCTTAAATCAAGGCACCCTTAATTATGGGCTGTTGATTAATTGCCACATTTCTCTTGCTTCCTTGAAACATATTAATCCTAATAGAGGTGCCCCAGTCTCTAAACCCTGACAAATATCCACCATTGGGTATGTAGCAAATATCTTATGTCTCTGGCAATGTAACATTCTGAGATGCATTGTTTCCATCCTCTCTTACTGCCTCATTTTGTGTAATTGCTCCTGACTGGGCTAACAGTATCTGTGACAAATGAAATGTAATGCATACAAATACTCAGGGATAAATAGTGCATGGCTTGCAGAAATGGAGAACATAAATGCAAAATGAGCAAGAGGGAGACCTGAGGTTGGAACTTAAAGGAATAATGCAGACCTGCTTTCCATGTTGTTGAAAAGCAATTGGAAAGTAAATAAAATGCTGGAAATCCGTGTCTCATATGGTAGGTTTCTTTCTTTGTATTGGCACCACTGCATTTCAGACCAAGGCAGTCAGTTTCTTGGGGAAAAGACCAGTGTAGCAATGTTTTTCTAAATATTTAGGGGCTGTGTTCTCCCTCACCCAAATCTCCTGTCTAATCTAACATTTAGTCATGGGCCTTGGGTGATATCTGTGAATCCACAGGAGGTAAGTAGACTGTCACAGAGTGGCAGCAAATGGAAGACCATTTGCCATCTGCAGCCCAGCAATTTCAGTTATGGCCAGTGATGAATGTTTCAGAAAGCTCACCAAACAGGAGAACAAAACCATCTTTGGGCAACTGTTTTCAATGACATCCGAAGTAGAAGTGGAAGACTGCTCCAAGTGGCTGCAAGAAGTTTTGTAGCTCCTTATGAACAGAACTGCATCCATCATCTATTCTATCTGTCTGTCTACATATTTTAGACTACACCTGATTGGGGTGGCTACAACTAATAAAAGAAAACCAATCTGAACAATAAAAAAACAAAAACAAATCATGCCAATACAAAAAAGTCAACAAAAGAAGCCAAATTTGAACTATAAAGGGAAAGGGAAAGGCTGGGAATTCAGAGATTTTAGTGCTAGATCATTATAACATTTGTGTGTACTTTGCATAGGATTTTTTAAGGCCTCAAAATGTCCTCCAGTGGCAAAGCGGGGAAAATATCTGCAGGAAAAAGCAATTGTACTAAATTGTATTGTTAGGAAGGAATAAAGTGCTTAAATCCAAGAAACAGCAATAAATGGGGTGACAAGCAATTGAAATGATCCTTATTGGAAAATCAGATTCTAGTTAGCAACAGGTGAACAGGACATGGGCCATACCTGCAATGGCAGGCTTATGCAGTTGTTTACAGATTATGGAAGTTCACCTACTTTGTCATTTAAATGATCTTATGTATATGAGAGCAGCTTACAATAAATCAGAGTTCTTCACATTGTGATGTGTGCAGATGTTAAGAAATATACTAATTCCCTTTTTCTCTGTCACTATACATCCCTATCTATCTATATTCTCAGGAAGCAAAATGCTTGTTGTGGGCAATGTGCATTGGGAAGTAGGGATGAAGGAACTAATGCTCATCATGCTGAAAATAATATTTTCAATGACTAATAGTAAATTTAACTCCTAAACATTATAATTATCCAACTTATTTTGTTCTCACATCCCTGACTATGTGATCCAGCAGTCAGCTGCAATAAGCAAACTGGAATCTGTGATAAGCCAACTGGAGTAGAAGTTTTCTGCTTCACTGTACACAAGCAAAGGAATAAATTGCAAAACAAAAAAAAATCTGTGTTCTGGTTTGTTTCATTCCAATAACTGCCTGCATAAGGGCATGACATATACCACATGGATGACTGCTGGAAGAATCAATATGAAGCTCATAGAGGGCCCAGTGGTAAAGTATCTGTAAATAGTCCCAGGTTCAATCCCGGCATCTCCAGTTAGAAGGATCCGGTAGTGGGGGATGTGAAAAACCATAGCCTGAGGCACTGGAGACCTGCAGTCAATCTGAGCAGAAAAAGTTGAAAAGGCACTCTCTTGTGTACAAAGAAGAAGAGAAGACCCCGAATGGGGCAGCAAGAAGACAATTAGGATAGTGGGGATAGCACCTTTTTCTCCTGTTAAGTGTCATTCCTTGTCTGTTAGGGCAATTTTCCCCTTCTTCTTGGAAATGCCACACTCAGTCTTACTCTCTCTCTCTCAGCTAGAGATGTAATTAGGAACCTATCTCTGTCTCTCCTCTTTCCTATCATGTATATTAGTTCCTAAATAAACCTTTATCTACTCTTTAATCAGGTTGGGCACTGTTGCTGTGTTAATTACTCTGCCAACAGAAGAAGAAGTAGACTGTAGATTTATTTTCTCTTTGAATCAGAGTCTCAAAGTGGCTTACAATCGCCTTTACCTTCCCCCACAACAGACACCTTGTGAAGTGGGTGGGGCTGAGAGAACTCTCACAGAAGCTGCCCTTTCAAGGACAACATCTGTGAGAGATATGGTTGACTCAAGGCCATCCAAGCAGCTGCAAGTGGAAGAATGGGGAATCAAACCTGATTCTCCCAAATAAGAGTCTGCACACTTAACCATTACACCAAACTGACCTTGATGATCCAATGGTCTGATTCAGAATAAGACAGCTTTATATGTTCATGTGAGGTGCACATATAAATTTCATGCATAAGGTTGCCAAGACCTACCTTGGCTTTGGCGGGGGATTTTTCTTGTGCATGTGGCACAATGACATCACCCAGAAGTGAAACTATTGTGCTGGGCATATCATGCCAGGGAAGCTCTAGGATTCTGGTAAAAACTCTATGGTACCATTTTGTTGTTGTTCAGTCGCACAGTCAATTTTGACTCTTGGCAACCCCATGGACCAAGTCACGCCAGGCCCTTCCACCATCCTCCAAAGTCTGCTCAAATTTGTGTTAGTTACATCAGTAATGCTATCCAGCTATCTCATCTTTTGCTGTCCCCTTCTTCATTTGCCGTCTGTCTTTCCCAGCATCAGGATGTTCTCCAGTGAGCGCCCCCCTCTCATTTGGTGGCCAAAGTATTTGAGCTTCAGCATCTGACCTTCCAGGGAATAGTCAGGGTTGATTTCCCTTAGGACTGGCTGATTTGATCTTCTCGCAGTCCATTTTACTCAAATGCTAGAGTAACCCTGCAATGACATCATTTCTTGGTGATATCATCATGCGAGGCACATTGCACAGTGACAGAGCTCTTTGGGCACAAAAGTCCTCTTGGCAGCCTGCTCCATGATGGCGGGTTGGGTGTCACCAAACCAGGGGAAACTCTGCCCCCAGTGGGAGCTTGGACCCTATTTATGCACACATGTTATCAGTCTAACTTTCATACTAGAGAGACTCTTTTGGTGTCCCTGTTTGAATAGTAGTGTATGGATCTTCATGCTCTAGATAAGAAACACCAATAGTAAGGCTAGACATGCATGGAATCTACAGGATGAATCTGAGTTTTAAAATTCCCAGTCTATTGATACAGTCTGTAGATACAGGTCCCAAAAACATAGCTATGTTTCCATAGAAATTCTTTCCGGCCTTTCGAATGTCTGATGGTTCTGCTGTTTTTCCAGTGACATATTCATTACTTTCATCCACAGACTTCAAAAAAAGGCCCAGATGCTTCTGGGTTTCTGTGTTCTGCTCATACTTGCTCTGCATCCTGAGTTTAGTAGTCTTAAGTTAAAATATTCATGATCTCTTTTACATCAATCTTTGAACCATGATCACGCTGCTCAGAGCACCTTATTTTGTGAGGATTAGAAAAGGTAGGATGCAGGCCATGAATCAATGCTTACTAAACTTACAGTTTACAGATCACACAATAAACCTCCTGTTAATGCATGATGTAGCAAACTTTTCAAAACCATGGTGCAGTCACATTTTCAGTAATTTGTCAACCTCTTATTTCACTTTGAATTCCAAGAGTTATGAGTTTTAGCAGAGTCTAATAAGGCTGTGAGCTCTCCTTTCTTCTTTGAACACTCTTCCTCATTTCCCATTTGTTCTCAGTTTTGCTGTCACGTAAATTTCCTAAGCAATTTCCATTCATTTACTTAGCACATTTTACCTTGCTTTTCCTCCAAGGAATTCAGAGTAGCATATGTGCTTCTCTGCTTCCTTCTGTTTTATCTTCACAATAATTCCATGAGATCTGTTAGACTGAAAGAGTGATTGGCCCAAGGTCACACAACAAGTTTCACAGAGGGCGTTTTCGCACTCACCTTCAAGTGGCACGACCACCCTCCTCACGCCGGAGGATCTGCAGGGATTTCGCATAAGAAGCGCCGGAGCAGCCAAAAGAGCCGGCGACTTCCGTCGCAAAAGCCGCTCAAACGTTTTCCTGCTTCTTGGCGGTTTACGTTTGAGCGGGTTTCGCGACGGAACTTTCCGGCTCTTTTGGCTGCTCCGGCGCTTCTTATGCGAAATCCCTGCAGATCCTCCGGCGTGAGGAGGGTGGTCGCGCCACTTGAAGGTGAGTGCGAAAATGCCCAGAGAGATTTGAACCAGACCTCCCACATCCTACTCTAACACTTTAACTTTAGGTTGGACTTCAGGAAAGCAAATTTTGACCAACTTAGAGTGATGTTGGGTAAAGTCCCATGATCAGAAATACTTAAGAAGAACGGAGTTGAAGAGGGGTGGGAATTTCTTAAAAGCAAAATATTGAAAGCACAATCACAAATGATTCCTATGAGAAGGAAAAATTGGAGGAGCCCAAAGAACCCAAGGTGGCTTCATAAACAGCTCTCTAAAGACTCATTTAGGAAATGGAAGGAGGATCTTATAATGAAGGATGAATATAAACAAATAATCAGTGCTTGTAGAGAAAGAGTTAGGAAAGCTAAAGCTCAGTGTGAGCTTAGGCTAGTGAGAGATGCTAAAACAACACAAAAGAGTTCTTTTCTTATGTACAAAAAGAGCAAGGCCATGGTATGCCCATTTCAAAGACAGAAAAGTGAAATTGTAACAGGTGATGAAGAAAAGGCGGAATTGCTCAATTCTTACTTTTCCTTAATCTTCTCTTGTGAGGAAAACAGTGCTCAACGTGGCAAAAACAGAACATATGATGAGGGAAGGGAGTTGCAGCCTAGAATCAGCATGGAGTAGTACATAAATACTAAGTTTCTTTAAATGAAACTAAGTCCTCAGGGCCAGATGAACTGAATCCAAGGGTACTAAAAAAATTTTCAGACATAATTTCTGAGCCTCTGTCCATTATTTTTGAGACTTCTTGGAGAACAGGGGAGGTGCCAGAAGACTGGAGATGGGCAAATATTGTCCCCATCTTCAAGAAGGGGAAAAAGGAGGATACAGGTAACTACATACCCATCAGCTTGACGTCTATACCTGGAAAAACTTTAGAGCAAATAATCAGTCAGCATGGGTTTCTCACAAACAAGTCATATCCGACTAGCCTGATCTCCTTTTTTGAGAAAGTGACTTCCTTGCTGGAACAGGGAAATGCTGTAGATATAATTTATCTATGTCTATCAAAATATTTACGTTTATCTATGTTTATGTTATCTATCAAAAGCCATAAAGCCATAAGGCTTTTGATAAGGTTCCACATACTATTCTTGCTGACAAGTTGGTAAAATGTGGTTTGGATCTTGTTACTGTTAGATGGATCTGTAACTGGTTGACAAATTGCACCCAAAGAGTGCTTGTGAATGGTTCTTCATCCTCTTGGAGAGGAGTGACAAATGGAGTCCTGGAACCTTAGCTCATTTGCCAGCAGATTAAACAAGCTATAAAATATTTTCAGATTTATATAGGGCTGCCAGCCTCCAGGTAGGGCCTGGCAATCTTTTGCTTTTAGAATGGATCTCCAAGTGACAAGTGATCTGTTTCCCTATATCAAATAGCTGCTTTGTAGGGTAGACCCTACAGCACTGTACCCTGTTGATGTTCCTCTCCTCCCCTAACCCAGCCCTTCCCAGGATCACCCCCCTAATTTTGGGTGGCCCTCCAATTTCCCAGTCCAGAGCTGGCAACTGTAATTCAGAATGTAACAGGAAAAATGCAAAATCTTTTCCAATGGATATCTTTACCTTTTCCCAATTGATATTGTACATTTAGATCATTATTTTGAAAAAAAAAAAAACAGACACAGTTTTTCTAACGCACTTTTGCAAATTATGTATACATTTTTATTTGTAGTTGGTTCTACAGTCTAAATCACAGGCAGATATAGTGTATAATGCAGAGCTGAACCACTGACTCGCACTGTGCATGGGATTTATTAAGTTGCACATACAGGCCAGGTCCATAGCTAGAAATTTTTAAATTGAGGGGTATTTAAATCCTTCGGGGAGGGGCACATGCTAATTTAATTAAAGTTAATTGCATTTAATTAACTCTTTTACTTAACTGCTGCTTGAACTCTGCCTCCAGCATTGTGAACATCCTCAGTGAGTCCAGTTATGCATGGGGGGGGGGGACCCAAAGGAGGCTGTGGCCAAACTTCCATACTCAATATGATGCATACAGAAAGGAAAGGGGGGGGTTAAAAGGGGTGGGGAAAGCAACAAGGGAGGGAAAGGGAGTAGGCAAAAATAAAAGAGAAAAAAGAAGAGCTTTTCTTCCCCTTCCTCCACTTTAAGGTCTTTCTCTCCAGTTCGTATCAGTGAAGAGATGCAGAGAAAAAGTCCACCCTCCTTTTCTTCCTGGTTTCCCTGGCCAGCATACAACGGGCACATTCTCTTACCCATGGCAGGAACAGAGCCACAGAGACACTCCAACACTTTGGAAGAACTGGGAGCAACCAGAGCCTGGCTGCGAATGGAGCTGTCCGAGGAACTGTTGCTCGGGCTGGGGGAAGAGATGGGGGGGGGGGGAGCATAACATGTGGAAGGCTTTTCCCAGCTCTGGTGCCCATGGACTTGTGGGCATGCTCCGCATGAGCAATGGGAGTCAGAGGGGCTTTGGTTTGAAATAGGCAGGCTCCCCTCCCCAGCAAAAAAAGCAGCCACTTTGGCCATATTGCCTGCATACTTCTTGGAGGAGGTGGCTCTTCGAGAGTGGAAAGGAGGGGCTGCAGGCCATGGTTAGTGAGAGGTGTGGTGGCAGCAGCAGCCACAGAAGCTGTGGGGCCAAGCTGGGGAGTGTGAGAGAGAACAGAGAAGGCTCAAGCTTTGCATGGAAATGGGAGATGGTGGAGGAGCAGCTCGATGTGCCGCTGTGGTGGCAGTAGCTGCAGCAGCCATGGGCAAGTAAAAGAAGGTTCAGGGAGGCCAGCAGTGTGAGGCACAGTGGCACGAGTCTCGGCAGTGGCAATAATTTCCATTGAGAAGTCAGGGGGCAAGTCGGGAGCAAGTTGGGGGATGGAAGTTGGGGGGCCTCACACATAAGTTGGGGCGGGCTCCAGGAGGCCCCCCCTGTGGTCATGGGTCTGATTCAGGCACTGTTTCCAGTCATGAATGCATCTAATTACAATGGTGTTTTTTTTTTTTACCATGAAACCCATTTGGAACACCTCTCTATCACAGTGGCTCCTCATGGTCCCTTAAAACTGTTTCAGTTTTGTAACTATTAAATATGTATAAGATTTTTGTTTTGCTTCTAACTTCTAAATCAGCCTAATGTGCTGCTTTTCCAGGGGGCTGCTATGCAGCTACTGTCACAAAAGATGACTCTTTCTTGAATCGCATTCAGAAATGCCAGTTCTCATTATAAATGCAAAGAAGTACATGCAGTGATGTATTTGTATTGACAAAGGGTGCTTGGCTGTTGAACTTTAAAGGTGACAGATCAGATTAAGTAGGAGGAGCTAGGGTGTTTTTTTTATTATTATTTGTTTGCAGTTCCTTGACCTAGAAGTTTGATGGGCTGAGATGATTAAAAAATGGCCTCAAACTATACTTTTGTTACTTTTTTTGTGTAGAGGCAGGCTAAAAAGAACCCCATAAATAATAAAAAAATCAAACTGATTGTAATGTACTGAGTTACGAGACTTGTAGAAGGCAACATGCTTTATTGGCGAGTACATCACAAAGGGAAGATGGCGGGGCTGGGTCCCCGATTATATACAACTCCCGGAACAACCCTCTACCTGGCCAGGTCCAATCCTGGCCAGTTAAACTTCCCGCCACAGATCTTCATAGGCGGAGTGTAATTACGTCCTTACATCTGGTGACCTGCAGTCTCCCACTGGTCACCTCCGTGCGCGCACACACACTATGTTGTGAATTCCAGGATCGTATTTCAAGACACAACACTCCTCCCCCTTTAGTTCAAGAAACATGAATTCTCCTAGCGGCCGCCAAGAATTTGGCACAATTAGATGTAAATTGGGGGTTAGAATCTGATAACAGCATATTTCTGATTTTATAATCAGAGAACCCCAGGCAACCCTCAAACAAAGAACAGATGTACCTGGCGCGTATGCCTAGGTAAAGGGGTCTTGAAACTGTCTGTTTTTTAAATAATTTTTGAATATTCCCAAGCTTGTATTTTGCTTTACCTTAATCCCTGAGTTTTTTGTATACTACCATAAATGCTATTGAAACTGAAACAAATGTTAATCAGTGTATTTTAGTTAATATTTTACTGGAGCGGTATAATCTTTTAATTGTTTATCTGTATTTTTTATATCATATGTTTTTCCTTTTTAGGTCCCTCTAGATTTTTACAATTTTTCTGGGGGTGTTGTTGGTCTGCATTGTACTGTGTATTTGGTCATGGACCGTAATAAAGCAAATTGAATTGAATTGAATTGGACCTCCTCTGCTTTATCTGGGGAACTGGGGCAGCTGCTGTGGCTGCGGGGCCTGCTGGTTCCTCATTGTTGGGTGGAGCCTGAGGAGTGCCGTCCAGTGCCTGCAGCTGCTTCGGGGCCTCTCCTTGCACCCCCACAGGGGAGGGGTTGCTCCAGCCGCTGCTAGGCTCCTCCGCCCACAGAGCCAGCATGACTGGCACTGACTGGATGGCTTCTGGTGGCGCTACCCCTATTACCCCGCTACCAGCTTCTCCTGTCTCTGCCTGTTCTTCCAGCAAGGTGCGGCGGCACAGCTGATTGATGTGCCTCCTCAGGATCTGGCCCCCCTTTGACGAGACCTAGTAAGAGTGGAACCTGGTGAACCACAGCACCTGAGCTGGTAACCACTCCCGCCCGCTTGCAAAGTTCTTCACGTAGACCGGATCCCCTGGGAAGTACCCCCTCATGGCTTCTCTTGTCTCGGGGGAGCTGCGGAGGTCCGGGGCCCGATCTGGGTGAAACCTATCTAGCCTAGTGGTCAACTTTCTCCCCATGAGCAGCTCTGCCAGACTTAAACCGGCGACTAGGTTGGGGGTTATTCGGTACCCAAATAAGAGGGCTGCCAGGTGATGGTCCCAATCCCCCTGTATTATGTGACCCAGAACCTCCTTGTTGATGTGCACCATGCACTCTGCTTGGCTGTTGGTGGCTGGGTGGAAGGGAGTGGACCATATGTGCCGGATGAGGTACCGATTCAGGAACTCCTGGAAGTCCCTGGAGCTAAAAGCAATCCCGTTGTCTGTGACTAAGGTCTCGGGGATCCCATGGGTGCAAAAGACCCTTCGTAGGGCTCTGACTGCAGCCACAGTGGAGGTTGAAGCTATGGGAATCACCCCCAACCACTTTGTGTAGGCGTCCACCAGGATCAAGAATATTTGGCCCTGGTATGGCCCCGTGAAGTCTATGTGTAGCTGGGATCACGGCACACGATTTGACTCCCAGTGGTGGACAGGGGCACTGGGTGGATCTGGCCGGGACTCTTGGCAGGGTAGGCACCTTCTAACCCACCCCTCTATCTCTTCGTCCATTCCTGGCCACCATACATAGCTACGTGCCAGGGCCTTCATACGCACTATCCCCGGGTGTGTCTCGTGCAAGGCTTCAAGCACTTGCTTCTGAAGTGGGAGGGGGAACCACCACCCTGCTACCCCAGAGAATGCACCCCTTGTGTATGGACAGTTCTTCCCGGCAGGATGCAAATGCCCTGAAATCAACGTCCAGCTTACCCGTGGGCCACCTCCTTCCCACCCAGTTGAAAACTCATGTGAGGATGTGGTCTCTACCCGTGGCCCGAGCTACCTCAGCAGCGTGGAGAGGCCTATCTGGTAGAGTCTCCAGCAGCAGGGGCAGGGGCCAGGTTGGTGTCCATCGAGGGCAGAGGAAGGTGGCTGAGGGCGTCTGCGTGTCCCATTGCTTTCCCAGGGCGGTGGACTAGCTTATATGTATATGAGCTGAGGAACGGGTTCCACCTCAGGAGGCACTGTGACAGGATTTGCGGTGTCTGGTGGTCCGGGGTGAGCAGACCTAGCAGCGGCTTGTGGTCTGTGGCAATTGTAAAACGCCTGCCGTAGAGGTAGTTGTTGAATTTGTGCACTCCCGCCACGATTGCCAATGCCTCCTTGTCTATTTGGGCATAATTTCACTCTGCGGGGGTCAGGGTCCGAGAGTAATAAGCCACGGGGACTTCCCTCCTGTCTGGAAGTTGGTGTCCCAGGATGGCACCCACCCCATATGGGGAAGTGTCGCACGCTAGAATTACTGGGAGAGACTCATCAAAATGGTGGAGCACCGCTTTGGAAACCAGGATGTCCTTGACCACCTGAAAAGCGGCAGCCTGCTTTTCCCCCCAGACCCACGGGGCGTGTTTATGTAGGGGTTCTGCGAGGGCCGCTTTTTGGGGCAAGAAAGAATGATAAAAGTTCAAAAGCCCCATGAAACTTTGCAGCTCCGCTTTGCACGTGGGGGCCTGGGCGTGGACTATCGCCCTGGTCTTGTCTGCTGTCGGGTGTGTTCCCGTGGCGTCCACTGCAAACCCCAAGAACTCTACCCTCGGCACCCCGAGAGAGCACTTCTCATGCTTCACCTTAAGTCCCACCGTCTGAAAACAGCGGAGTACCTCTCGCAGCCAGCAGCTGAACTCCTCGACGTCCGGGGCGGCGATCAAAACGTCATCAAAGAAAGGTTGTACCCCAGGAATCCCTTTAAGGAGTGAGTCCATTATGCTCTGAAAGATTCCCGGAGCCACACTAACCCCAAACTGCAATCGGCGCACCCTGAAAGCTCCCCTGTGCGTCACTATTGTTTGAGCCACAGTAGTCTCGGCATCTACTGGGAGCTGCTGGTATGCTTGGGCCAGGTCCAACTTCCCAAAAACCTTAGAACCGGCTAAGGATGCGAGGATGTGGCTGACCACTGGGACGAGGTATGGGTTGTCCTGGAGTGCTTTGTTTATTGTGCATTTATAGTCTGTGCATATATGCACGTCCCGATTTTGCGTCACTGGAGTGACTATGTGGGTCTCCCATGCCACGTATGATACCGGCTCTAGCACTCCCTGGGCCACAAGGTGGTCCAGCTCTGCTTATATTTTTGGTTTTAAAGTGAACAGAACTCGCCTGGCCTTCAGCCTTATGGGTCTCACATGGGGGTCGAGGTGTAAGGTGATGGGAGGTCTTTTGTAGGGACCCATCAAATACCTCTGGAACTCCCGGCACACATTTTCAAAATTGTGCGTTTGTATCTGCTGCACCCCGACTATTTGTATGCACAGAGGTCTAAACCAGGCCAGCCCCAATAATGTGGTGAGCTGACGCTTGACCACGAGTATGTCCAGTGCCCCCTTAAAGTTCTTGAACTCTACCCTCACAGTGGCCCATCCCAATATCTGTATGGGGTTTTTCTGGAAGTCACGCAGTATGAAATCCGCAGGCCACAACCGGGGCCGGCTGTGGGGACAGAGTTTTCTTAGGGACTCCTCTGAGATTATGGAGATGGAGGATCCCAAGTCCAGCTTCATTAGGCAGGGAGCCCCCTCAATTTGGATTGACACCTTGATCTTATCCGGGGTGGCTAGGGGCAAATTCATTACCTGGATGCTTGTCGATGTGGTCATGTGAGCATCAACTGAGTCGTGGTGAGTGGACTGGCACCTGTGATTGGTCTTGGCCCTGCAAGTGCGCACGATGTGGCCCACTTTCCTGCAGTTCCTACAGTCAACGTTGCGATAGGAGTAGTCCCATCGCTCGTGTGGGTCTCCACAGCTGGCACACTTTGTGCTGGCGGGCCTCTCTGTAGCTCGCGGCCAGAGAAACTGGAGCAAGAAAACTGGTGGAGGCTATTGAATGGCTGCCGGCAGTTGCCCACCTCCCATTCCCTCGGATGAAATCAAAAAGGTGGGGGAGAGCCTAATCGAGCTCAGCGTGGGAGAGCTGACCAATCAGGGAGGGGTGGGCCAGCTGGAGCTGGCTGCTGCTGCCATCCCTGATCATTCTGGTCCAGCACAAGCTCCCCACCTGCCCACCCTCTTGTTAAGACCATGTGGGATTAGCTAGTCGCCAGTTATGGGGCTGAGCAGGAATTTTTGAGCCTCAGTTAAATTGACTGTGAGGAGGCCTTTTTTCGCCTACTCTGCATGGTCAGAGAGGGTGAGGCATAAATAGGCCTGGTATCACTGGTTAGGCCCTAACTGGAATGGCGGGGAAAGCATGGGTTGAAGGGATTTCAAGCTGGCAAGCACCTTGAGATAACAGTGATGGGGGGGGGGTCCACAATTGGGCTACCTAGAGGCTTTACAGTCCGGGTGGCCTGGTTGGGGGCCTCTTCAGGGTCAGAGGAGCATATGACCGGCCTTAAGGCTTCGCAGTCATGGGTTGGGGTATGCTCTCCCATCCCCTCTATGCACTAACTTGCGGGCAGTGATGGGTAGGGTCTGGAAGCTTCCGGACCCTGCCCTGAGCTGGGGTGGATTTGCCCTGTTAGGAAGCTTGCTTTGCAAGCTCAATGCAACCCGTGCTTTAAGATGTATGTAATGGTGCAGATCAGTTTATGTGTAAATAAAATTCCCAGTTTAACCCATAATTTGTGTAGTGTTTTATTTGAGGGGTAGGTGGGCAAGTGGAAACCAATTCCTCAGCAAGAAGGTACAGCTGGTAAAAGTGATCCCTCCACACTTCCCCTCTTTGCTTCATGTCTCCTGTAGTCCATCCATCCTACCTGATAGAAAAAAAATTTACAAGAGATGTGCTTTCTTTTGTTGTCTCAATCCTGCTTATTGAGGAAGAGCCACACGGTTTATCTCTAATATACCAGCCTAGTCAATTTTGCTTTCCTGATTCCTAAAGCTGAGTGTTTTAATATCAATTAAGTGTTCAAAATTGGACCTCAAATAGTTTCTGTGTTCTCCTTATGCCACCTAAGAACTGTAATGGAAGTCAATATGTTCTGAGCATTTATGAATATGATGACTGTTTCTGACAAAAAAGTAGCACATTCCCATTAAATATAGCCAATTTTAGATAATGTGTGACCTAATCATGATGACCTTGAGGTTTGCATAATCCAAGCAAGATTTGAAAACATGAGCATATGGCAATAGCCACTATCTGGCTATGAGGAATGCCACCAACTTCATAGATTAGAAAGAAAAACAACTCAAAATATATTTTTTCCAATCTGAAGTATGAACAAATCATCAGTGTGACTGTGGTGATTGACAAGAAATAGTAGGATAAATTATATCTTCAAATGTTTTCATTCTAAACATTGGATTGTGTCTTTGAAGCAAACTTCAAGAAAGATTTTTCTCCTGATTTCTCCTTGACATGGAAAATGAGGTCTTTTCTCAATGAATTTGGAGGACCAGGCTATTAATAAGTACTAACTTAAAATAATCTATTATTTTAAACCATAGGATCCCCAATATATTAGTAAAGTGATTCAGAATAAGTAAAGAAAACAAGTTGTTGTGGGGGATAAAACAAACACTGCTTGGTGGCGGGGGGGGGACTCTAATTCATAACAAACACCAGAGAAAAATGCTCACCCTATCATGCATTTTTAAAACTGCCTTAGCAGGAAAAGTTCTGAGGTAAAACTCAGTGAGCCATTCAAGAAGCAGGAGATGTTGATCTAAGTAAGATGGCGTATTGAGGCTAATGGACCTCATTTGAACTTTGCTTTATTTCCTCATTAACACAGTTCCCCATGAGGCTGTGAAACTGACCAGTACAGAGAGGAAAGTATCTTCTGAAGTGGGAAAATGTGTTCTTTCTTGACACTCACACAAAAAAAGGAATTGTAGAAGTGCTTGTAACTCAAATCAGCTTTCAGTTACTGCTTTAGATAACCACTCTCAAATAATGACATACGCAGGTCAGTGTGTTTAGCACAGAGATTCCAGCACACTAAAATAGAATATCTGAGGGACCGCCTCTCCCCATATCTGCCCCAAAGGACTTTACGATCAGTTAATCATCATCTGCTGGTTGTCCATGGCCTGAAGGATGTCCATCTTGCCTTGACTAGAGCCAGGGCTTTTTCTGCCCTGGCTCTGGCCTGGTGGAACATGCTTCCATTGGAAATTAGGGCTTTACCTAATTGACCTAATTACTGATTTACTACCTTTTTATAGGTCCTGTAAAATGGAGTTGTTCTGCCAGGCCTTCAAATGAGGCATTCCATTGTCTATTGGACCTATTGGATCATCATTGGTTCCAGCTCTGTTTGCATTATGGCCTGATTAGTTGTCTTCCACCTGAAATGGAGTAATTTTATTGTTTTAATTGTTTAATTGTTTATTTACTTCTAATTTTATTGTCTATTGTTATTATCTAACTCTGTTGTGATCTGCCCTGAGACCACTTGTGGGATAGAGCAGACTAGAAATTAACATAAATAAATAAAGATATGGTTATTAATTTAGGTTAGGACAGTATTATGCTTTACAAAGCAAGCTTGTTTACCACAGGTAGTCAGTAAGAGAGTCCAAATTCAAAAATTACTAAGAATTAGGAATACTTCCGAAAACTTTTCTCATCTGAATTTTTCTCAGTGCCAAATTAGCATGTCTAGATACTAAAGTGGAATTTAAGCATAAGGGACCTTCCATTGTTCTGCTTTGCTTCTCAAATTTTGTTCAAAGCACTGTGCATTTGGATTTTGCCACAGCTTTCAATTCCTTCACTTGATTTGCATCTCCTCACCTCCAAGCATGGTCCTCAGTACTATACAAAAATAATCTTGATTCAGCCACAGTATAATTACATCAAGATTACTTTTCTTAGGGGGGGTATTTTAATAACGTGCATTTGCACATCTAGCAGGGAGAAAAGACGGAACCAATTGAAAGCTGCAGCAACTCAGGAACTGAATTATTATTATTATTATTATTATTTGGTTGATTTATATTCCGCCCTTTCCCATGCGGGCTCAAGGCGGATCACAGTTGTAATGAAACAGTTAATTTTAGATTTTCTTCTAGTTTAGTAATCCAAGCACAGCACTTACAGCACACACTAGGGTTGCCAGCTCTGGGCTGGGAAATGCCTGGAGATTTTGGGGTGGAGGCTGGGGAGGGCAGGGTTTGGGAAGAGGAAGGATACAATGCCACATTCCAAAGCAGCTGTTTTCTCCAGGGGAGATCAGTTGTAATAGTGGGAGATCTCCAGGCCCCATCTGAAGGTTGACTATCCTAGTGCACACTGATATGCTCTCCCCTAAGGTTGCCAGGTCCGACTCAAGAAATATCTGGGAATTTTGAGGGTGGAGCCAGGAAACTTTAGGGGTGAAGCTACGAGCAAGGGTGTGACAAACATGATTGAACTCTGAAGGGCGTTCTGGCCATCACATTTAAAGGGACCACACGCCTTCCCTCCATTTGGAAATAATGAAGGATAGGGGCACCTTTTGGGGGGGGCTCATAGAATTGGACCCCCCAGTCCAATCTTTTTGAAAAAAATTTTTTTAGGAGAAGCAACAGATTCTATGCTGAAAAATTTGGTGCCTCTACCTCAAAAACCAGCCACCCCACCCCCCCAGTCACAGGTACACATTGATCAATTTTTCATTATACTCTATGGGGATCGGTTTTTATAGGGAATAATGGAATGCCCAGCAGACATTTTCCCCCCACACTTTCTGATGACCCTGAAGCGGGGAGAGGGCCTCCAAAATGAAGGATCCCCTGACCCCACCTGGGGATTGGCAACCCTACTCTCCACCCAAATACCAGAGAGGCTATGGCTCAGTGGTAGAGCATCTGCTTGGCATGCAGAAGGTTCCAGATTCAATCCCCAGCATCTCCAGTTAGAATGACTAGGCAGTAGGTGAAGTGAAAAATCTCTGCCTGAGACCCTGGAGAGCCACTGCCAGTCTGAGTAGATAATATTGACCTTGATGGAATAATGGTCTGCTTCAGTATAAGGCAGATTCATGTGTGACCCTCTTGCATGAATCCTCAAGCTCTCTCTCCCCACCCCCAAGTCCCTGTTCCCAAATTTTGCAAATCTTTCAAAAAAAGAAAAGAAGCAATAGCTTGGTTGACGTTATTGGCAACATTTGGACATATGTTCAAAATGCTTGCTTTTTCCCAGGTCAGGCCCCTGTTTTGATTGCATTGTGGGTTTGCTTGCATTCCAATTCAGTAGTATTACATTTATTTTCGCATCTGTGCAGCTTTCAGAGTGACATTTGATTGGATAGCTGTTGATAGTCTGATTATTATGCTCTGGCTTATTATTTCTCTTTTAATTTAGGTTGCATGCGCTGCTTTTGCACTTGCACAAATGGCCACATTCACCAATGGATGGCATTCTTCCCCTTCCTTGCTGTCTATATCCAGGATCCCTTCTCTTAATTTAGGGGGAGGGGTTCCTGAAGGTAACCCCTCTAAGAAAATGTTAGTTTCATTTCAAGTTCTAGTTTATCAGCTGGGCTGTCCCAAAATATTGAGAATAGAATTAAGACGGAATATTGAGAATGGAACTGACTAGGTCTGAAAAGAGGTACACCTTCAGGATTTTTGAAAAAGGTTCCTCATGGTGGAGAGCCCATCCCTAATCAAGGGATTAACTATTTTGTAAATTAATGTTCAGGGCTTTTTTTGAGTAGGAACACAGTTCTAGCTGGCTTGGTGTCAGGGGTGTGACCTAAAATGCAAATAAATTCCTGCTGAGTTTTTTTTTACAAAAAAGCCCTGTGTGAAACAATGACAATGTCAGGGTGTGTGGCCTAATATGCAAATAAGTTCCTTCTGGGCTTTTTTTTACCTAAAAAAACCCTGTTAATGTCTCTATTTACTTCTAATAAAAAATGGGGTTTCTGCAGAAATTTCTCTTTTTTATGAATATGGAGGTAGTGGAGAATAGGATAGCTACGGCAAAGCACTGTGAGAGCATGCATAATCAAAGTATTTAAAATCCAATTCCATGAATTTTCAAACTGCTTCCACCCCCCACCCCGCCTTATTTTTTTCACTGTTCAAGATCTGATTGGGTTGGTGCTTTGGCTACTGGCAAACTGCAATTCCTATGAAGCTGTGTGATGATATATATATCTGAACTGCTCGGTGAAGTTGCCAGGAGGACACACAAAGGTGGCCGCCCAACCAATAAGCATGACATTCAAGGTTGGTTTGTTTTTTTTAATGTGATTCTTCATTTCAACAATCTGATGTTCAACTGGAGGGGAATGCCAAGACTCCAGGGTGTATTTTTAATTAGGATTCTCAGGTCCCTCTTGGCAACTGGCAGGCAAAGTAGGGAGACTTACCAGGAACAAGAGGAAGGTCCAGGAAATGTTGCTGGTGATGTGGCCACATAACTTCTGGTGCATACAGGAAGTAATGCAATCATGTCATGATGATTCTCTGGTATTTGGACTTCTATCAAAGAGTTTTTGCCCAAATACCAGAGCTTCACCTGGAAGTTGTCAATGTGATGACATCATTTCCTGTGTGCACCAGAAATGATATCACCATGTCACCAGGGAACTAGCAAGGGCCTTCCTCTCTTGGTAAGAACCCCCACTGGACAGCTGATCAGCACCAGGAGTCAGTGCCTGATGATGGGGGACTTCCACCTCCACTGGGGCTGACAGGCAATCCTAGTATATACAGGTGATGTTATTCATGATGGGCATGTTTGAGATGTTTGGACAGGGAGATTTTAATAAAGGAAGGGTAGAGAAGGAGAAAAATATACTTCCCCCAGGGCCAATTTGGGGCTACATGGGAAAATTCCTTCTCAGATCCAATTCAGGCAACTAGCTCTAAGTCTCCATTGCCTACTTAAGGTGTTGGGCCTAAGTAAATGGGAAGCTGTTTCTAGGCCAGGGGACCAACCTGGATAGGGTGTGACATGCAGATAAATCCTGAGTTTACAATAAAGACAAGGCAGAGAAGGCGAAAAATCTGCTTCCACTAGGACGAATTTGTGGCTACAGGGAAAAATTCATTCTCTGCTCCAAATCAGGAAGCCAGCTCTTCCTCTGCATTGTATGATTAAAGTGGTGGGTGGTGGGCCTAACTACACTGGACACTGTTTTCAGTACAGATGGACAACCTTGAGAGAGCGTGGCATGTAGAGAATTCCTGAGATTATAATAAAGGCAGGGCATAGAAGGCAAAACAAACAAACAAACCCTGTTTCCACCAGGGCAAATAGGAGCTGAAGAAAAAATTCCTTCTCAGCACCAATTCAGGCAACCAGATCTAAGACTGCACTGTCTGCTTAAGGTGGTGGGTGGTGGGCATAAAGACATGAGACTGTTTTCCAAGCCAGGTGGCCAGCCTGGGGAGAATGTGGCATGTAAATAAGTGCCGTGAATACCATTAACACAGGGCAGTGAAGGCAAAAAACCTACTTTCACCAAACTTAGGGCTGCAGGGAAAAATTCCTTGTCAGCTCGAATTCAGGCAAGCAGCTCTAAGACTGCTTCCTCAGAGCCAATTTGGGACTAGGACTGTAGGGCACTTTTGGATGGCAGGCCTGAGTAACTGTTTCTAGGTCAGGGGGCCAACCTGGACAGAGTATGACATGTAGATAAATCCTGAGATTACAATTAAGGCATGGCAGAAAGGTGAAAAATCTGCTTTCACCAGGGCCAATTTGGAGCTTCAGGGAAAAATTTCTTCTCAGCTCCAATTCAGGCAACCAGCTCTAAGATTGCATTGTCCACTTAAGGTGATGGGTGGTGAGCTTAATTAAATGGGATGCTGTTTCCTTGCCAAGGGGTCAACCTGAAGAGGGTGTGGCATATAGATAAATCCTGAGTTTACAATAAAGACAGGGCAGAGAATGGGAAAAACCTGCTTCCACCAGAGCAAATCTGGGACTGCAGGGTAAAATTCCTCCTTAACTCTAATTAGGTTTTCCAGTCCCCAGGCTCCTGCAGGGGATCCCCTCATTGTGCAGGGTCCTCCCCACCATCAGCCAGCTGGCTCACAGGGGAAGCGCTCCCCAATACCCACCATGTGCCTTTAAATCTAGGCAGGTTTAGAAGCAGGTTGGAGATTTCATGTGTTTTGGAAGGTTTGTGTGCCTTTAATCTCAGTAAGAGGAAATTTGGATGGGTGGGGCGAACAGGCAGAGCCACATGGCTTTTTCTGGTGAATGTGTGATGCTGATCTCTGTCACCTGGAGATCAGTTGTAAAACCAGGAGATCTCCTTTCATTTTCCTGTTAGTCTGTAGAAGTTGCCTGAAATACAGGAGATGATTACATTCAGCAACTCCTGTGAGCAGGGCTTTTTTTCTGGGGGAATGTGGTGAAATGGAGTTCCGGAATCTATTTATATAAACAAAATTCTCAAAACCTGTTAAAAGTTCATGGGGACACTTGTGTGTTTCTCCTTCATTAACCGTTTGAGAGTTCCAGCACCTCTTTTTCCAAGAAAAAAAAAAAGCTCCGGTTAAGACCACGTTTTCTAATGATTCTATACAATGAGTGACTATTATTATAAATAGGAGTGTAGCATAAGCCATGTTTACAGGACCTTTCTTCTGCATTTCAGAGTACTTCTTCCTTCCATGATTATTTAAAACATGTTCAGGAAGCATTTTTCTTACTCCAGATATACTTTGCTTGCACTTGGTTATTCCTGATTGACTATCATCATTAATACCAGCTTTGTTTTCTTTCAATGACATTAGCATGCAATTAAATCTGATAGTCTTTGTTGTGTTGTGGTATCATCACATGGTCAGAAACAGGATGCTGGACTAGATGGATCTTTGAGTTGATCCAGCAGGGTCTTCTTATGTTATGACTTAAATTTCTTGATGCATTAGGCAGTGGTGGCTTCTCCCCAGATGTTCTCTCTGTCTTCTCCTTTTCCATCTATGTAGCATACTTCAGGATGTGCTCAACAAAATTAGTGAGGGGGTGATAACCCGTCTGGAGAGAGAAGGAGTAGAAGCAGCCTTGAATGACTTGAGCCCTCTTGCTTCAGGAGCCTGAAAAGTCTTATTTTTGTAGCCTAGAATGCAAGGTGGCAACCCAGTACTTTACTGTCATTACAATACACATTACCACAACAGTTACAATTACTGTGATTGCATTTACTAGGTAAACCTATATCTGAGTCTTAAGTGAGGAAACGGGAACATTTTAAGATGCTTTTTTATCGGTAACAGTAATCACAGGAGAGAGTCTAAAAATTTACTGACCTGCTCCTTCAGATGTAAAAGTTTAATCAACTTGCTAAGGTCTGAATTCCCAAATGCACAATAAAATGGCAAACTGTGGGGAATAGATCCTGGGAAGTCTAAACAGAAACAGCATTTGGGAGTTAAGCTTTTAGAAAGAGTCTTGTCAGAAACTTCCAGCTGTTACCTCATGGTAAATAATTTAAGCAGATGCTCTCAGCTAAAAGTGCATAGTGACAGATTAGGAGGAAAAAAATGAATTTTTAACAATGTCACTAAACTATACAACAACCAACTGGAGAGTCATCCAGCTTTCCAACAGGAAATGCACATAACATACCATCTAAAAATATTAGTTGGAGACAGAAAACATGAATTAATTAAGACACATCTTCTATTTCCCAGTGCTCAGATGGTTCATAGACTGAGTCACTAGAAAGGGAACAAACAGTCTCCATTTATTATTAGATCTTCCTTATTGTCTGTAATTTTGAGAGTTTGGAATTGGTCCTACTTCTGAAAGAGGAAATTTGAATAAAAGTATATCAATTAGGACATTTTTCCTTCTTATTTCTACAGATATAAAAATCAGCACTAAGAAATATTACCCATCTTATTAGCAGACTAGGCTACCCACAAAATTCTTCAGATGTTTTTCTCAAGCAGGAACCTCTAAATTAGGTATACTCAAATCCATTCAGGTTTGGATTGCATCATAATCACCAGTTGCAAATGGATGTCTGATTTATCAATTACTGGATCAAGTATTCACTGAGCCATTCATTGGGTGGCTGCACATCTAGCACAACATACATAAAAATGTATGGTTGTTTAACACATGCTTGGTTTACCAGGCTCAGTGACCCTCTAATTTCCATAGCCACGGTGCCCTAGTGCTCCACTCCACATACTTTCCTTCCTGGATTTGGAATTAGTTGATCCTTTAGGACACTTGGTATGTCTATTAATGCCAAGAGATCAACCATCTAGTACAGGGGTAGCCAACGGTAGCACTCCAGAAGTTTTTTGCCTACAATTCCCATCAGCTCCAGCCCTTGGCCATGCTGGCTGGGGCTGATGGGAGTTGTAGGCAAAAAACATCTGGAGAGCTACCATTGGCCACCCCTGATCTAGTACATCTAGTAGAAAAAAACTACTGCATGGCTACCAATTAGCTCATAAGGAATTTGGGACATTTGTCACACTAATGAAATAATCCATGATTGGCTCACCAGAATGGCTACCATTGAATGTGGTAAATTCCTCTGGTAAACTCATTAATTGTGAAGATTGCAGCACCCTTATACCACTCAATTTTTTTATTTTCAAAAAATCTGGTAGAAACTTCAGTCACTTCCAAAATGTATTTTTCCATGGCCTTAATAGAATGGAGGTTTGAGCATGGGTTTCTGCATCCAAGCACAGCTATCTGCTTACACTCATAAACTACTTGTCCATCCAAATAGCAAATGGATTAAAATATAAGTAATTTCTCATAAATAACCACAATATAACCTGAAAATAGCAGACACAGCCAGATTTTGCCTGTTTCATTCTATCTAATCTTGTTGTGAAACAGATTCAGAATCATTATTGTATTCAGACAACATTCCCATTGGATTCAAAGTGAAACATATTTGGGATATTCTCAGAGATTGTGATCTCATCCAAGTTATCCTCTCTTTTAGCTTTCAGAAAGATGGATGAAAAACCTTCCCATTCTGAAGTCAATCAAGCTTTTAGCATGACTAGTCTTTTCTCCCTTTTTGATGTGGGACAGTCTTCTTTATGCTATTCTCAGCAGGCCAAGTGAACAAATTTCTGCCCATGGGAAAGGCAGGAGAGTTGACAGAGTGAGCAGAATCAAGCCTACTCTCACTTAGAGAAGAAAATGGTTGTTCCAGCTCAGTTTCTCCCTGTACTTGGACATCAGACTATTAATCAAACACTTTCAGCTGGTAAACTGGTGTACTTTTAGTCAAAAAAGTATCCTACTAGATCACCATTCCACTAAAGAAACAAATATACCCATTTTACAATTTTCCACAAGCAGGTAACACTGTCCTGATAATGTAAATTGGACCGTTTGAATTGCATACCAAAGTTCAACACAGTAACTAAAACTGACCCCAGACTCCTTCCCACCAGGCTACCACCCTTCTGTTTCCTTATCTGGAATATTCCAAGGGCCCTGGTCCATCCAACACCTTCTGATCAGCAGATCAGGTAACATGCCATCTTGCCATTCTGTTCTTTCTGAACCTGAAGACAAAGTTATCTACTGGTTTTGACTCCAGGCTCTTGCCCTATAACTAAGGCTAGGATCTATCCTCAAAATTAGTTTTTGCCTCCCCTGCTGGGATTGCCTCTGTCTTGTGCCCTGTGGAATATCCAGTCTGACATGTCACAAATTTTTACACCATGTACAGATTCTCAGTATTCCTATCCTTAAACTGGGTGTAAAAGGAAGATTTCTTTTTGATGCTCATGACTTTATGTGTGGATTTAGGCCAAGTTAGAAAGTGGGATAGTGTCACAATGACACATATTTAGGGTGTGTATGTTTTCCTGGCTACATATGGTAACAGAGGAGCATGATATATTTTTCTAAGAGGGGTTTGCCCCCCTGCTCCTGTAGCTAGACTTGCTCTGTCCCCTCAGTTCCTGGGAAATTAAAAGTAGATTGAGTGGATGGACACAGAATGCAGCTGCAAACATTGCAGCAATGCAAAAAATAAGGTTAGGGTGTGACCTAATCAGTTGGAGGTAATTTAATTCAGATTAGTTACCCTTCTGGGGTTAATCAGTAGGGCATGCTTGGATCAGATTTTTATTAGTTACATTCTGAATGTCATTCCTTAAATTATGATCAGGATACATCTGTTGGAGGAGGAAGGACAGAATTGCTGCTAGTTAGATTTGTGCTGGTGGATCTCAGAGACACCAACACCATGTCCAACATATCACAATGGTTTAAAGGCATTGCATTACACCAACATCTTGAATTATGATTTCTGCACATGCCTCACATTTGTGCACCTGCATAAGCAGAAACTGCACTCCCTTAATTTATTTATTATTTATTTATTACATTCAATTTCTATCCTGCCCTCTTCACAAGTGGGCTCAGGGCGGCTAACAATCGATACCATAATACAATTTAAAACCAATGAAATACAGTTTAAAACATTTTGTGGTACTATACAACTTTGGTATGGCGGGATCTTTCTTTTTTCTGTTAGTGATCATATAATGTTCATAACTCCTCAGCAATGTGAGGTGGCAGTTCTTCCTGGTTAGGTGTTGAAGGCCTGTTGGAACAATTTGGTTTTGCAGGCCCTGCAGAATTGAGAAAGGTCCTGCAGGGCCTTTATGGCCTCCGGGAGGGCATTCCACATTTCTGGAGCTGCCACCAAGAAGGACCTGGCCCATGTGGAACACAGCCTGGCTTCCTTTGGTATAGGGATGGACAATAGATGTTGTAACCCTGAACGCAGTGCTCTCTGGGCAGCATGCTTTAATAGAGTATCCCACAGAGGGAGTGCTGGATAGGTATCAATTGTGCAGGAAGTGATAATCTGTTAACAAAAGGGATCTCAGATGCAAATATGTGGCTACAATTCACTGGAAGAGGCAATGGGGACCAGGGTCTCTACTGCAGCAAGTGATACTGTTGGCCCAAACTCTATAATCCCTTATTTTATTTAATTAAACTTCTATACAGCCTTCTCTGCAAAGTGGGCTCAGGGCAGTGAACATCAAATTTGTATAAAAGATACATTAAAGCAATCTAAAGATATCAAGTCGTAAATCCTATCATCTACATGGCACCATAGTACAGAATTTTTTTTTTTTTAATGTAGGCTGAGCAACATCATTTATGAGGAATTGGAATCATCATATGGACCACTGTCGGATAAAAGTAATTGTGAACTAAATTGCCCGTTGAAGAAGATTGTGATCATGCCTACTTAAATTTTCTGAGTAGCACCACAGTATTATTTTAACTGATTTTAATATTGTTATGGTTTCTTGTTTTTAACACTGTAATTTAATATTTTTTTTCTGATTGATTGTTAGCTGCCCTGAGTCAGTTTGTGGATATAAATCCAAAGTAAATAAATAAATAAAAATAAATACTGCCACAAAAAAGCCTGTCTTTAGATAATTTTGAATGATCTATTTTACAAAAACCAGAAACCCCAAACATTGTTTTGAATGTTCATGAATGTTGCCCACAATCTGCAATCAAATTACAATCCAAACAGAGGAGTGATTGCTCATCACTGCTTAGTGGGTATGTTTTGGATCCAGAATATGGCACAGTGGGAAAGGAGTAGACAGCCCCTCCCCTAGCACCACTGAAACATCCTAACACTTCTTCTGTAAGGAGGGGTTGTCATCTCGTGGTAACTACCCAGAGATGATAGCCTGTGAAACAAGCTGTAAATAACCACATCAGCATCACCCTCATTCACCTAAGTTTAAGGGAAAAGGTTTCTAGAACTGTAGCTTTGACTTGGGGCAGCCTTGACCCCCCCACAACCTTTCATTTTATAAAGCATGTCATAAGAAGCAAGGCTAGAAAGAAAAAATAACAATAATGGCAACAAAAGCGAAATTCCAGTTTCCTTGAAAGCCAGACAATCCTGTGGAAAGCAACAAGGTTAATAGGGTACAAGAGAAAGCTGCCCATGACTGATGTTTTATTCACTGTCTTCTGCCTTGTTTTAGTGAACAAAGACCTCATCTGAAAATTGTGCAGCGAGGCTGAATGATTTGGTTTTAAAGGGAGCCTTTACTTCTACTGCTGCAGTTTATGTGCCCATTCCCCTCTTCTAACCTTTGTAATAACTGGCACCACGGTCTCCACTGCTATCCCTGTTTAAGCATCATTGACTACTGCCGCTGCTGTCCTTACCCGCAGAGCCTCTTAACAAGTGGAGGCTGTTAGCTGAACTAATGAGCCTGTGAAGGCTCAATGAAATCTATAGTTCACTAAAAACTTCTGCTGCGATTCCAAGTCCGTTCAGTTCTCTGCAGGGAGACATGCAACAAACAGCAACCTTGAAAATTGAGCAAACAGTGGGCTCTTGCTCTTGAAAGAGCTTTCATTTCATAAAGCTTCCATTTCATAAAGCTCCCACAACTTCCTAATGCAATAGGGAAGGGGCTTCTGAATTCCAAAAAGTCAGGATTGAAAGTTGACACAACCACACCTCCTCTGTGCTCAGGTCCCAATTTTGGTGATCCACATGCAAAAGTGGGAAAGTTATTTTCTCTCAGGTCTCAGCATTGCACAACTTCTTCCCCCAGCTGCCCATTACTTCCATGTCACTGGCCTCATCATGCTGTCTTATAATGAATCAAACCATTGATCTTAGGGTTGCCTGGTCCCCCCTGGCCAACAACAGGGATGGGAGGATACAGTCACCAGATCCAGGTTGGGAAACTCCTAAAGATTTTGGGATGGAGCCTGGGGAGAACAGGGACTTTGGTGGGGTACAATGCCATTAAGTCCACCCTCCAAAGCATCCATTTTTTCCAGGGGCACCGATCTCTATAGTCTGGAGATGAACTGTAATTCCAAGGGCTCCCTGGGTCCTACTTGGAGGCTGGTATCCCTAATTAATATATCAAGTTCAGTATTGTCTGTTCTGACTGGCAGCAACTCTCCAGGTTCTCAGGTGAAAGTCTTTCCCTACTTGATCTTCTTAACTGGAGGTGCCAGGGATTGAACCTGGGACCTTCTGCACAGATGAGTTGAGGCCCCCTTCCCACTGTGCCATGGGCCCCTCCCAAAGGCAACAATGGTGTCTTTGGGCGTTTTGTTCATCTTTCCCATTTGTTAAAAGATGGAACTACACATGGCTGAATATGAAAACCGTAGTCACATGTGGGTGGGGAAAAACAAAGTTCAACAATGTCATGTCATATATTTTACTATATATGGAGTACATTCACACACACTAAATAACGTGCTTTGTAACTGATTTTTACTGTGTAAGAATAGCAAAATCCACCTGCAAACAGTCTACATATGAAAGCACCCATTGATGGGAAGAGGGGAAAATGGAGAAGTCTATTGTTTTCATGGGTAGCCACGTAATTTATACACATATCTACTTTTGCAGGGGGGCAGGGAGAGGCTAAATTGCTTGCCTATGAAGAGCCACCTGAATTAGATATTGAAAGTGGAGAGATGTTACTGTCTGGGAAGACTGTAATATGCGAGGCAGATCTGGTGAATGTATTGAAATGCAGTATAATTCAAACAGGAAAGAAGCCATGAGAAGGGGAGGTTAAAAATCCGTTATCTCTTTGTAATCTTCATAGTATTTTATAATACTATCAAGAGCTTGAAAATCAACACCTCAAACAACACAGAGAACACTGCAGCTTTGTTCTCAGAATATCCTACCCTTACAGTGTCTCTGAGGTTGTCTAGCACCTTTGCTAATAATAAGTTTAAAAGAGACTTCCCAGTGAGAAGATGTTAGAGGGTTTCCTATAGAGTTGACATATTACAAGACCCTCCACATACTTTATGAGCTACTAAACCAATACATGGGGAAATGAACAAGAGTTTCAGCATTAATTCTGCATCACCCTAGACAGTTTAAAGAACACACAGTTTTCTGATGGGATTCCATTTAACTTTTTTATGAAATCTTTGCTAATTAAAATTACCTGCAAATCAAACGTTGCCTTGAAGTGAGAATTTTCACTGCACTTACACCACCAGTACCTTGAACATGTATTATTTCTTGCCCCCCATTCACTTGATGGGGATTTAACTCCTAATAACCACAAACTTTAAAAATGGTGGCGAGAAGCACCATAAAATATGTCCCCTCTTTACGCAAATAGAAAAGAGATCTGAATTTATGATTGTTTTTTACAAGCGTAAGCATGTCTAATGTTTAGCTAAACATGCTATCCACCACCTGTGGCCTAAATTGGTGCAGTCTGACACGAGCTGTACCACATGCTGTTCCTGAACATGCAGTTCAGCTCTTAGCAGATGAGTTAGAATCGGAACTCTGGGTTCTTAGGAACTGCATTTTAACGATGCTGCTGAGTGTTTTGAAGCCACCTTTTTCAAAAAAGTTTTTTTTTTAATTAAGAAAAATATATCACCTTATCTGCAACTTATAGACTCAAATAATTTACACTCTCACTGAATTTATTCTAATATTCCCCTTCTACAAACAAAAATTAAAAACTTGGAGGGTATATGGATATTATCTGATAGTAGTGGGAAATGTAGGAGTAATGTACTTCATCTAGCCTGCCTAGAAAAGTATCACGCAGAGGATAGGATAAGCTTTCGGAGTGCGTGTATGTATGCATATGTGCACCCACACACACACATGGATAAATAAAAATAAAACATATGCTGTCCAAAACAACACTCAGTAGAACTCGCATACAACAATGCAATAAAACTCCTAACTATGATAATGGAATTTCAGTGATAATGGTAATAGCATTATTATAATTGTAGCATTCAATAGGATTATTATGATAATAGCATATATACAGAGATTTTCAGCTGTTCAAAATTCTTCCTATTCACTATCTCATCAATCCTTAGAGCTGACCTATAAAGCTGTTCAGTTATTATAGTTGTAGTGATGGAGGGTGGGGGGTGGGGGGGGGGGTTTGAGTGTGGGAGAGGAAGGACTTAACCAAAGCTCCCTGATGAATTCAGGCTGGTGAGGGCCAGAAATTGTGCCTGAGTTAGAATGTGTTTATGTGTTTATGTTTAGAGACCATCTCTGAGAATGTATCTCTACCACTGCCATTTTGTTAAGACTCCTCACTTAAATGGAACAGACAGTGCTGCTACCAGTAAACACAGCACTGTAGGGTTTAGTAGGGCTTATTCCCACATTGTCTAGGAGAGAAATAGTTTGTTGTTGCATATCTGAGATTTCATTTAGTTTTGCTTGGCTTTGATGGAAAAACAGTAAATTGCTTATATTAGATATATTCAAAAAGTCTGCATAGCAGTCACAATTAAACCCAAATGTGTCCTCTTATTTACTTTTCATTTTAATCTTGCTACATCAAAGAGCATGTTCTGGGATAAAGGCTTAAAAGGTGTGCTAACATGTCTGCTTTAAAATTAGGTGCAGCATATTAGCTTTCATCCACCCGGCCAAACAAATGCACACATTCACCCCTAGATTTGTCTGCAAATTCATGCAGTTTCCTGTATTTCATGGTGCTAACATAGTTGTCTGTTCTTGATACAAACAGGGAAGGGTTCTGTGGAATTCATTGTGTCTGCCTTGAAGAGGATTTGCCTGGAGATCTGTGCACTTAACTGGAGATCTGTGCACTTATAAATGGCCTTCCTGTAACAAAACACTGCCATTGGTTTAGGGTTGCCAGGTCCCTCTTGGCAACCCGCAAGGTATGTGGGAAACTTGCCAGGAATGGGAGGGAGGCCCAGGATATGTTGCTGGTGATATGAAAACATTTCTGGCATGTACAGGAAGTGATGTCACTTGGGATGCCCTGGCAATGCTTTGGCATTTGGGCAAAAACTCTATTGTAAAAACGGCTTGTATCATAGAGTTTTTGCCCAATTACCAGAGCATCCTTTGGACATCACCAATGGTGATGTCACTTCCAGTTCTCACCAGAAGTGATCTTGCTATGTTGCCAGCAATGTTGCCTGGGTTCCCCTCCTGCTCCTTGTTAGGTCCCCTACTGGCCAGCAGATTGGTGAGGAGGGGTCTGGGGGCAGGAGATCTTCCACCTCTAGTACGGGGCTGGCAACCCTACCTTGGCTCAGCTTGTGACATGGAATGAAAGTTTTATTTTTAATGTATTTATTTAATTGGATTTATATCCCACCCTCCCTGTCGAAGCAGGCTCAGGGTGACTCACAATGCATGGCATACAATAAAGCATTTACATTAAAAGCATTCAAAACAGTTTAAGAACAATTTGGTGCTAGTTTCAGTACAGATTAAGGTGGCGTTCAATGATCTTAAGCATCCAGTAGATCTAACATCTCGGTAATGGAAGTCACTGCTAACTGAAACAGTGTCGTCTTACAGCCCTTGCAGAACTGGCAAGGTCCCACAAAGCTCAGACCTCCTCAGGCAGTTGGTTCCGCCAGTTAGGGGCGGCAATTGAGAAGGCTCTTTCTCACATTGTTTTCAGTCTTGCCTCTCTTGGCCCAGGGATCAATTACAAGTTCTGTGTTCCTGAACTAAGTATCCTCTGGGAAACATGTGGAGAGAGATGGTCCCTAAGGTAAGCAGGGCCATATAGGGCTTTAAAGGTAATAAGTCGGCCCCTCCCAGCCGGGCTGGCAATGGCAGCTAGAGGCTGGGGGCTGCTGTTGCCGACCTGGAAGGATGGGAGGCTGGCCCGCCATCCTGGGCATCCATGGAACTGCTGGGGGGCGTGGAGCCAGGGCTATAAGAGCCCTGGCCCCGCCCAGCACCACACAGTTCTTTTTGGCTCTCGGAGAAGAGAGCTGCATTCGGGCGAGTCCCCTGTGGTGGGGCCAGAGCCTGGGCGCACGCACGCAGCGAGGGAAGGCGCAGGCGAGCAGCATACCCCAGGCAGGCTCGTGAGCTGGCGCTCACAAGCGGCGCGGCGAGGAACATTCAGTTGCACGCGGCGGCAGGAAGCAGCCCACAGCGGAGGCCGGCTGTTGGGGAAGTGCGGAGTTTGGGGAAGCGGGGCTGGCTATTGCGGCAGCAAGGAGCACAGGGAAGGAGACTGCTGGATGTGGGGTTAGACTGGATGGCTCCCCCCCCGTTTTTTTTGTCCAGGGTAGGCGGCTTGGAGAGCATTGGGTTCCTCCCCCCCTCAATAGGGAGGTGTATGGTTTTGTTGCTATGGCTGCCATTCCCCCCCACACCTTTTCTTCTCTTTTAGGGCGGTTAGCCCACAAGTTGGGCAGGTTAGGTTAGCCTCTGGGCCTTTGAAGGGGGCTGCCACGTAATTGAGGATATGGCACCCAAGAAGGGTCAGGGCCCCTCGAAAGGGAAGCAGCCCACTCTGCTCGCAAGGAAGTGGGGCCAGCAACCTAGTCCCCCGGGCGACTTGGGTGTGGAGGCCCAGTTAAGGCAGGCCATTATTGGTCAATTAGAGGTTTTGGAGCAACAGAGGGGTGCTGCAGGGGCTTTTAGATGGGATGGGTGCCACAGGGCGACTGGCTGGTCAGCCAGGTTAACTTTTGAGAAGGAGGTTCTGGCTCACTTTTCTATGTTACAGGGTGGGGCTGTTGGTGCAGACAGGAGGCATGAACCGGACCAGGAGGATGGCGCTGATAGAGGAGAGGTGCCTGGCGGGGAGCCCATGGCCCATGGATCAGTGAGGGAAGTTGTGCAGCCGGCCCCGGTTGTGGCAGTGGTGGTCACTCCCTCAGGGGAAGTGGGGAAGTCCGCATTGCAACTCCAGCCTCAGACTTAGCCTTGGGGTCCTTGGGCCACTCTCAATCGATGGTGCCCCTAAGTACATCAGGTTTGGCAGCGCCAACGCCAGGTCATTTGGGGCCTTTGGGACAACAGGGTCAGGCTGGGCCATCATGGGCTTGGGGTGCGCCTTTTGCATTGCTGCAAGGCCAGAGTTTTGTAGGTTCCGCAACATAGGACTCTTTGCAATCAGCTGCTGTGGCATCTTCGCAAGGCACCTCTGCTTCATAGTCAGCACCCAGCGTGCTGCAGTGGGGGGGGGGGCAACAACAGTTGCCACAGCAAGGGGCATGGCCAGGTTATCAGTGGGGGATGTGGAGCTATCCCTCAAATCCTTATGGGTCCATACCTTTCCAATCCCTTCCATATTGCGACACTGCATTGCCCTTGGGTGATCACCTTTCACTGGCGACCCGGGATAAGATTTTGAGGGGTGAATAAGTGGATGTCTTTAGCCTCCTCTTTAGAGAGTTTGAAAAGAAGGATAAGGAGGACCTAGATGATAAGGAAAAGGCAAAGCTGAAATGTAGAAAGGGAGACAGGACCTGGGCCAATTGGCTGCCAGGTTTCTTGATCTATGCTGGGGTAATAGCCTTTTTGGGCTGCAGTGCTTTTCCAGTATTGTGACATAGTGCACTGCGCATATACGGATTTCGTCGGTGCGGCGTCGGTGCAGTGCGGCGTGGTTGCAATATGACAAGGCCTTCAGTATGAGGGCCACAGTCAACTCAGGGCTTCCTTGGGATCAGATTAATCAACAGCTCTGGCTGCAGTTGATGTCCTCGGTGAAGCCCAATATGGGCAATAGAGCCGGCAGTGGTCATCTGGTACACAAACAACAGAATAGTGTAGGTGCCCACAGTGCGGTGGGCCAGTCGGTTCAACCCCGGGTGCTCTGTTGGGAATTTACATCCAAGGGCGTGTGTTCCAGAAAGGCCTGTAAATTTAAGCATGAATGCTCGCTATGCGGGGGTCACATGCTTTTTCAGCCTGCAGTAAAGCTAAACCTAAGGCAGGTGCCAGACACCCCCGGGGGGGGGGAGGAGTAACCAGCAACCACCTGGAAAAGGGACCCAGTCCCATACAACTGAAGGTACTTAGGCGGTTGCTGGGCGCTTATCCCTTGGTGGCTAATAGGGCTTATTTACTAGAGGGCTTTACTTATGAATTATGCATTCCGTACATGGGACCTAGGGTACCTCGTTTGGCCTCCAACCTCCATTCAGTAGTAGGGATGGAACATGTAGTGAGGGCAAAAATAGCCAAGGAATGCATGGAAGGGCAGGTCCTTGGCCCCTTTGAGGCTCCACCAGTACCCACTTTACAGGTGTCCCCCTTAGGGGTGGTGCCAAAAAAGGTGCCAGGGGAATATGGTTTGATACACTACCTTTCCTACCCTGGGGTGGATCAGTGAATGATTCCATTCTGGACGTTCTCTGTTCTGTCAGGTACACTTCATTTGATCAGGTGGTCAAGATAGTGCGGGGTTGTGGTGTGGGGGCCGAAATGACAAAATGCTACATCAAGTCGGCATTTCGCCTTTTGCCAGTACACCCAGAGGATTTTGATCTGCTGGGATTTGCCTTTGAAGGGAAGTATTATATGGACAGGGCCCTGCCGATGGGATGTTCAGTTTCCTGTGCAGCTTTTGAGCGGTTTAGTTCCTTTGTGGAATGGGTGCTATGGGCCAGATCGGAATTAAGTGATACTGTTCACTACCTAGATGACTACCTTTTTGTGGCCCCCGTGGGGTCTGGGCAATGTGCCAGGCTATTGCAGTCATTTGAGGGCCTGGCATGGGAACTTGGGGAGCCACTGGTACATGAAAAGACGGAGGGCCCCAGCTCGGTGCTTACGTTTTTAGACATTGAGCTGGACACCATGCAGCAAGCTTCATGGCTGCCTGCAGATAAGGCGATGGGTCTTAGAATTCAATTAGCTGCTCTCAAGAGGCAGCACAAAGTGTCACTGCTTGAGCTCCAGCAGTTAGTGGGGCATCTCAATTTTGCTTGCAAAGTTGTGGCCCCTGGGAGGGCCTTCTTGAGGTGGCTATGTGACGCCATGGTGCCCCTGCGTCTCCCTCACCATAGAGTGTGAATGACCGCATGCATGCAAAGGGACCTGGAGGTGTGGGAGGAATTTTTTGAATCCTTCAATGGGATTTCATTTTGGCGTGAGGACTTAAAGATCGAAGCAGAGCTCCAGATATCTTCGGATGCGGCGGCAGCCACTGGATTTGGAGTATATTTTCAGGGACACTGGTGTGCGGAGCAGTGGCCCACAGAGTGGTTGGCAAGTGGGCTCTGTCATGACCTCACATTTTTGGAGTTCTTTCCCATTGTGGTAGTCGTTTGGCTATGGGGGGTGCAGTTGGCCAACCACGCTGTACATTTTTGGTGTGATAACATGGCTGTTGTACATGTTATCAACTCCCTATCCTCTAAATCAGCATTGGTGATGAATCTGGTGAGAGCATTTACACTCCGATGCCTCCAGTTGAACATTCTGTTTCTTGCAAAGCATGTGCCTGGAGTATGCAATGGGGTGGCAGATGCTCTATCTCGCCAACAGATTGAATGTTTTCACCAGCTTGCTCCGGAAGCGGACCCACAGACAGTGCGAATGCCACGGGAACTCTGGCAGCTTGGATGGCTGAAGCTGGTAGGACAATCCGACTAGCTTTGGCGCCAAGTACTTGCAAAACATATGAAAGAGCGGACCTGCAGTTTCAGGTTTTTAGAAGTTCTGCTGGGCTGCCTGACAGTTGACCAGCCCTGTTACCCACCTCATTCAGTTTTGCATTTACCAGAAAGACAGAAGGTTAGGGCTTAAGTCAATTAGGGGACAATTGGCAGGAATTGCCTTCATTAGTAAAGCATAGGGCCTTTCTGAAGGCACTGGGGATTTTAGAATTAGAAAGATGCTGGGCACAGGAGCAGGGGCTGCGAGCCAATGCCCGGCAACCCATATCTCTATCAGTGCTTAAGGGGCTATTCTGAGTTTTGCCTGAAATATGTTCATCTGCTTTTGAGGCCACTCTTTTTCGCGCAGCCTCATTGGTTGCCTTTTTTGGAGCACTTAGGATCAGTGAGTTGGTGGTTCAGTCAAAAAAGGACAAATCTGAGCGGGCACTGTGTGCCAGTGACATTAAATTCGTAGGTAGGCAAGTCAGCTTAACAGTCCGACTATCTAAAACGGACCAAAACCAGAGGGGTGCAATTGTTACGATTGGCCCATGCGAGTTGCCAGAGCTGTGCCCAGTCAAGGCCCTGGAGCAGTACATACCGCTCAGGGGGGAGGGTGATGGCCCCTTGTTTCGCCATAGTGACGGTTTTCCCCTTACAAAATATCAATTTTGGGTAGTGATCAGCAGAAAACTGGCTGAATTGGGATTAGGGGGTGCCAAATTCAGCACACATTCTTTTCGAATAGGAGCTGCATCCACAGCGGCAGCGATGGGATACACCCCCGCCCGCAATACAGCAGATGGGTCGGTGGCGATCAGTGGCCTACAAATCATATGTACGGCCGTTGGTCTTCCAGTGATGTGCTTGGGTGCAAGTTTGCAGAGGGGTTGTCCGTTGGTGCATTTTTTGTTCCGGGTTGTGACTGTTTTCTGTTTTTTAGGTGCTGTGGCTCATAAGGAGAGGCGTCGGATCCTCATCTGCAGGCACAGTATGGTGCTCTGGGCTGCCCACCATGCCAGGAGATCGCCAGTTGGCACCCAGCTGGTTCTCAGCAAGTGAGCGACCGTGGAGTGACTGGGTCGCTGTGACCTGCGTTGGCCTGCGATCATGCCAGTGCTGTTCCGTGGGAGGATTGCGCCTCCTCCACACATCCTGGTCATCCTCCTTGGTGGGAATGACCTTGGATTGATGAAAGGGAAGGCCCTTTTGGTGCAGGCGCAGGTGGATCTCCAGGCCATTAAGAACAGGTGGCCTGGGGTTATCTTGCTTTGGTTGGCAATTTTATCACGCAGAGTCTGGGGGCCGCCCTATACCCTGCTGGGATAGAGCGCGCCAGACGCAAGGCTAACCGGGCCCTGCAGAAGGCCATGGAGGGGGGTTTAGGCATATTCCTTCCCCATCCGACCATACGTGTAGAGAATGCTGACCTGTATAGGCCGGACGGGGTTCATTTATTGGAGTTGGGTAACTGGGCGTTTTTGGATGATCTGCGGCAAGGGCTGCGGTTGGCTCTGGGCCGTCCGGTGGGTGCTAATGCCTAAGCAGAGGCTTGGCATTGGCGGTAGCAGGATGAGGTATGGGCTACAGTGTTTTTCAGGGGAGCACCTATGGCTTGGTACCATTTGGTGCAGGTGGCCAATATGAACAGCAGCTAGGCTTCATGGCTCAATGCTGAGAATGCAGATCACAACAAGGTCTCACCGGGGTGGATCTTTCCAGAGGGATTGATGCTGGCCTAGGTGGAGGTGGAGTTTTGGACCTGGCTAGCTCAGCACCAGCCATAATATCTTGGGCTCATGCTGGGGGCAGGGTGGCTCACCCTCCCAGGACAAGGTGGGGTCAAGGGGCTGACCCCAGGGCTTGTCCTGTTAGGCCTATAGCCCTTGCCATTCTATTTCGTTCAGTTATGTTCAATAAAGCGGCCCAGTTTTTACCCAACACACTGTGTCAGCCTCTTTATTCCGACTGGGGGGGCAACCAGCACCTTGTTGTGGATCTGGTATACTACTGGCAGCCAGTGCAGCGTCCGCATCCCAGGCTGAATGTGTTGGTTATATAACTCACCTTCACCTTAGAGGAACAGATGTGTTCCCCCAAAGACCCTTCTGATTAGGGATGCCTCTGAAGTTCTCCCCACCTGCATTTTTCCCCAGATTCCAGAGCTTCAAATGAAACAGTCTTGTTTCTGAAATCGAACTGAAGCATTAGAAATCCTCCACCGTTCTGTCTTATTTCCAGTAATTGTGAATTTTTAGTCTGCTGCAGCTTTTAGTTCCATGGGTCTTTTTTATTTTTCACTCTGGTACCAATATTAATGGCCTGTACAAAAGAAAACACTGCAAAGAGGCAGTCAAGGTGTATGTAAGAGAAAGAGCTGCAGCCCAGGTAGGGCTCGTGGGTATCCTGACACATATGGAGTACTAACTTAAGCCATCTAAAAATTAGTTATAAAATTAGTTATAAATTGTGCTGTTACAGTATGAATTTAAAGAATGAGGGCTTTTTAAAATTGGGAACATTTATGATTAAAAAGGAAGACTAGATAGGTTGGTACCCTTCAGAAATGATAGCAATCTGAGTTCCATCTACCTAACTTTCTTGCCTCTACCCATGCAACATTTGTGCAGGACCTTTCTGCCACTTTCATGTTTCATGAAATTTCATGAAAACTATTTATTTATTTATCCTAAGAAGAGTTATGCCCTTCTTAGCCTATTGACTCCAATGATATTAGGCTGTAATGGTGTTAGGATTGCACTGTAATTTATCTTGAGAAAAATCCTCCCTTTAGCTATGACTGTGTGCACGGGAAGGAGGTAAGGTAATTGTTACTTAAGGATTGTGCTAATTGTAAGCAAGTAAAGAATGGGAGCATAACAAGATATGTTTTTAATTTAAAATATTTTTCTTTTAGTATAGTTTAATACATAATTTCAAAACAGGACTAGCAAACAGTGAACAATAAAATAAATTAAATAACTATAGAAATTACAACAAGGAACATGCTAGAAACATACTACAATGAACATAATAGAAACAACTGGGAAAAAAAAGAAAATCTAACAGGCCAGAAGCCATACAAAATCCTCAAATTATAATTTAATTTTAAATTTAGAAAGTCAGGTAATTTGGGGGTGGGGGGGCAGAAGAAGACAGGAAGGTCACAAGGATGGTTCTAGTGTGAAATGGACTGACGCTAAAGATGCATGATGACAGCTCCAGTTCATGGGGGAATAACAGAGCCCCAGCCTCTCTAACCGTGAAACTCACCTAATGACATAGTGCTCACTGTTAGCGCATGGTGTACATTGTAAGCATGTAAAGACTGGGAACATAAAAATATTGTTGATATTCACCTAACAATATATAGATCCTGAGCTGCACATTAACAAACTTCCTTGACAACCAGATTACAAACAATTATTTTAGTTATGAGAATGACCCTTGAATTTCTGTTTTTAAAGGCATCAAGGGGTATGGACTGATGTTATGTCTCTTGAATAAAGCCTCCATGCCAATCTTCAAGTCTGTTTTATTATCTCCACGTCAGTCAATACACACAACATAAAACCATGTCCTACAGCTGCAAGGTCCACTCCCTACTTCCTACTTAACTTATATATAACCCTCTTAAAGGGTCATACACCACAACTGGGGAAAAATGGCAACAAATTGGAATCAGATTTTGATGAAGGCACTGATACTGTAGTTCCAATTTTTCAAGATTATTGGTACCAGTTTCAATTTATTTTCAGATTTCCAGATCTGTGGGTCCATTGTTTCCTATGAAGGAATAGGAAATCTTTATGGAGGTCTGTGTGGGTGTGTTTATAGCCTATGAAACCAAATTTGCAGGGATCCAAGTCCACCCTTTCCCCTAAAAATCCCCCAAGTTGAAAGGGATTGGACAAAGGGATTCAAGTTTATGACACCTGGCCATGATGTCCCAAGCCATCCTACTCTCCATTGTCTCTGCTCTCCATTTTGTCTGATTGAGGAAGTCTGGGGAAGTCTGAGAAAGTGTGCTTCTGCATGAAAGCTCACACCCTGAATAAAACTTTGTTGGTTTTAAATAGGGTTGCCAGGTCTGTTTTGGAAAATACCTGGAGTCTTTGGGGAGAAATCTGGGAGAGGGCAGGATTTGGGGAGGGGAGGAGCCTAAGCATAGCACAATGCCATAGAGTCCATACTGGCCTTAGGTCAGCCATAGCTCTGGCAGAGGTTGTCCTTGAAAGGGCAGCTGCCGTGAGAGTCCTCTCAGCCCCACCCAGCTCACAGGGTGTCTGTTGTGGGGGAGGAAGATAAAGGAGATTGTGAGCTGCTCTGAGACGCTGAGATTCATGGTGGAGAGTGTAATATAAATCCAATGTCTTCTCTGCCAGCTAGAGATCAGTTGTAAAAGTGGGAGATCTCCTGGAGCCTGGCAACCTTAGCAAAGGTGCTATCGGACTCTAGCATTGTTCTTCTGCTCTCTGCTGCTCTGTATATCATGCTTCCTCCAGAGTGAAGATGGAGTTTTGTCATTTTTAAAATAATTCCTGAAAATTCCATAATTCCATTCTTTCATTCCATAAATACACAGAATAATCCCAAATGGCATATTTGGTTATATTTTCAGTTCAGGCATTTTGTAGCAACCTCAGCAAACAAAGAAGACTAGCTATGGCCCAGACATGACTGTACAAGGTTTTTGTACATTTTGTATATAAAGAAGAACACAAAGTTGCACAAACTGATAGCAAATCATAAAAAGCCATCTTTATATGATACAATAGTGACACTGATTCTTTAAATGCTTTTTTAACCAAGCATGCAGTCATTGATAAGACACACAAACATAATATCAGTGCAATCGCAGTACAAGCACATAGCTTTTTTTGCAATGTTTTATCAATGTGCCCATGCACATTAGAAACAGGGAAAAAGGGGGAAATGTAAACAAGCTGGAGCTTAAACAAACTCTGTATGCTCTAGTTCAAGAATTAATTTTAGAAATTCAGAACAAATGGAAAGCAAGGTGGAACAAACCTATGACGCAATAATGAAATTGGGGGAATCTGCTGTTTCCCCGAGTTGCATATGCAGAAGGCAATAAGAGGAGTATAGTATGCAGAACAACAATTTACTTTATTAAACATGAACTGAAGTGTGCTGCAATGCTGCCTATGGGAAATTCAGGAAAAGTTGCAATACTCAAGATTTGAAGGACAAACCTTTGGGACTGTTTATAGTCCATTATATTAGAATAGTCGACATGTGCTTTTCAGTTTCCATCAGATTAATATTAATTGATTTTTTGATTAACCACTTAATACTTCCTGCACATAAATATGTGATGTCCCCTTGATTGATTCTGCCTGCCTAATGTATAAGAGCATCTTCAATTGTCAAATTATCTGAATGCTCAACACCCCAGCACCCACAATTTATGATGGAGTTCAAGGCGGACTTTCTGGCAGTACTTCCCTCATTATTTCCATGAAATTTATAATAAGAAATGGCTTTAAAAAGCAAGCCTATTCCACCTTCAATGTTTAATTTACTCCCCCCCCCCACACCAATTATGTAGAACACTTATTCGTACTCTATTTTTCTTCCCCCTCTTTTTATATCTGGTGATGGTTTATTTGGCTTTAAACGGTGGCTGGACAAGTCCTTGGAGGAGACTTCCATCAGTGGATATTAGCAACAAAACCAAAATGAAACCTCCATGTCTGAGGCCAGTGTTGGGAGTGTGGGCAACAACTAAGAGTAGCCTTGATTTCTATTCCCTGCTTGTGTGTTTTCCAGCATCATCTGTTTGGTCTTCTTGGGTTAGTCATCTGATCCAGAGTCTTGACAGTCTGGCTTCAGGTCAGGCTATGGGTCAGCACTGTTAGCTTTAGTTGATGACTTTCATCTGAGTGTAGACAAAGACTGTGTCTCTGCATCACTCTTTCTGGATTGATTCGCAGCCTTTGGTGCCATAGATCAGGCTATCTTGTTGAGGTGTTTGGAGGCAGAAATAAGTATCAGGGATGTGTCTTGAACTGGTTCAAATCATTCCTCATGGATTGGACTCAGAAGGCTGCTATTGGAAATGAGTATGTCATCAGTGTGGACTTGACCTATGAGGTCCCACAATGCTATCCCCCATGCTTTTTTATTTTTATATAAAGTCCTTAAGACAAATAATTTCTAGTTTGGGGGTTAATTGTCATCAATATGCTGACAATACTCAGTGCTATATATCCTTATCTAAATCTTCTGGTAATGCAGTAGAGGTCCTACCTGCTGTGGTTAACTGGCTAAGTGTAAAAAAATTGAAACAAAGCCCTTAAAAGACAGAGGTAATGTTAGTTGCTGACTCAGTTAAAAGCTTTGAATTATACTAGATACAACATTATCGCTAGAGAAGCAAGGTAATGCAGCTGCAAAAATGCTCTCCCCCCCCCCAACTCAGCCTAGCCCATAAGATGTCCTCTTATTTTGATACAATTGATCTGGCCGATTGGATCTATGCCATACTAGATCAAGACTAGACTACTGTAATGCACTGTACATTGGTCCCCCAGCAAAATCAACTTGGAAACTCCAGCTGGTGCAGAATGCCACAGCTCGGCTATTATCATACCAAAACTTTAATGGCATAACAGTTGCAAATAAAAATACACAGAATATAAAAATTTAAACATTGGAGATAAAATCAAAATGAAACCGAGCTTACAGATGCATTCATACGTGCTCAGATTTACATTTAAGGATGTCGCCAAAAATTTTGCCACAGCCCCGCTAACCTCCCCCTCAGTATCATTCAATAAATAATAACAGGGTGGCAGAATAGACAAATCTGGGGAGAAAGAAAGCTTACAAAATAAATCTTTACGGAGATTATGATAAAAGGAACAATCAAGTAATATATGCTGAATTGAGTCGGGAATATTCGCTCCACAGGAACAGAGTCTGTTGCCTAAAGGTACTCGATTATATCTCCCTTGTAAAACTTTGGAGGGAAATGCATTTAGTTTAGCCAACATAAATGTCCTGCGATGACTTGGAATGGTTAAGACTGATAGATAATTGGGCATTTTGCCGCAGAAAGCATAAAGACCTAAGGAAGCTGGGGAGCAAATATAAAGGTCTGTTGGCCATAGTTTCGTTTCCTCCAACTCCCACAGTCTCAGTTTAATACATCTGAAGATATATGACTCATCAGAAGTAAAAAAAAAAAAAAAATCAACCTCTATCCCCACCTGGTTAAGTTTGGACATAAGCACTGCTGTCCAGGATGAAATATATGGGTCTCTTTTCATACAATCAAGAAGGCTGTTAGGATCTGTTCTAAAGTGAATTTTGAGCCAGAATTTAAACACTACAATCCAGGCTTTTGTCTCCACCAAAGACTGACCCACTTCAGAGCAGAGAGCAAAGTAGGACACACATTTTGGCATACCAAGAATTTGTCTAAAGAATGAGGCCTGAATGCCCTCCACCTTCCTGGTAAATGCTGAGATCCATATAGGGATACCATAGAGAATTTGGGCTAGTGTTTTGGCTTTGAACACTTTAATTGCTGCTGGAACTAAGATTTCCGTGGAGCTATTATCAACAGCTAGACAGAGCATGCATATTACTCCCATTCTGCAGACATTCCATTGGCTGCCTATTTTTTACCCAGATCAATTTAAGGTACTGGTGATCTCATATGAAACACTTCATGGCCTTAGACCCTCCTACCTGCAAGACCACCTCTTCCCCTAAGCTCTGCCATTACAGCTTCGCTAATTTGAGCAGGGTCTTCTGCAAGTGCCAAGCTGCAAATTGGCAAAATCAGCAACTGCCCATACATATGCATTCCCTTTTGTGGCCTCCCACCTTATAGAATGGCCTGCCTGAGGAGGTCAGGAATGCTATCACTCTCCTGACTTTTCACAAACTATGCAAGACTGAATTATTCAGGAAGGCTTTTCTACAGAGGTAATAGGGTTACACTGCACAAAATGATAACTCCAAGTGGGTAGTCGTGTTCATCTGAAGCAGTAGAACAAAGTGCCACTGGACTCAAATGGTTCACAAAGTTACTTGAATAAATTATTAGGGACTGTGGTCTGTAGTACTATGTATAGCTTGCTGCATGTAGGATCCTACTATGTAAGTTCTGCATCATTTAATGTGTCAATGCTTAAGCTTTGCTTCAGTTTTCTTTTTTAGATTTCTGGTTGATTCCAGGCTTCTACAATCCTAATCCTAGGAATTGGTTATTGAATGAATTGGTTATTGAATTTGTCTAAAATGGTTCAATTCTCTCTCCCCCCTCTTTGTGCCTCAGCATAACTAAAATGTGCAAGACATCCACTGTACTTAAGAGGCTGCTAAGCAAGGTAGGAGAGGCTACCTGTTCTTGCCCAATTTACTTGTAGTGCTTTCCAGGAAGAGAGGGAAACCATCTAAGCCACCCTTACAGGAAAGGAAGGAAAAAGTGTAGTAGATAGTGACTGGATGGGAATTAGGTTACAGGGGCAGATGTTAGGTCACACTGTGAATATGCTTTAAACCCAGTTTCCTTATGAAGGACCCTTTTTGTTATCAGAGGGGCTTTTTTTTGACAGCAGAAGGAAAACTGGAACTCCATTATGTAGGGGAAGAAAAGAACAAAGAATTCTTTAGATACTTTTAGTCCTCTTCCATTATCTGCACTCCCTAAAGAATTATTAGTGGGTGTCTACTTGTTTTCCTCTGTTGCTGACAGGCAACCTGCCAACATGTACTATGGAAGTAAATCTGGAGTAACCAGATGCATTGTTACAACGCCCACTCATCAGGCGGGACACATGTTAGACCTGGTCTTCGCGGCCGGAATATCAGTGAACGATATTGCAATGGAAGCAGTGCCATGGTCGGATCACTTTGCCCTCAAGGCTCGCAAGGATGTGTCACCCAAAACCCGTTTAGGCGGTGAGCGTATTTTAGCTCACCCGTGGAGCTTGATGGACCCGGAACGGTTCCTAATGGCCCTGCGGGATACCTGGCCCACTGGCGATTCCCTGGATGACCTGGTAGAGTCCTGGAATGATGGACTCTCCAGAGCCATCGAGGTGATCGCACCCAGGCACCCTCTGCGCCCCCCCTCGAAGCCGTCGCCCTGGTTTAACCAGGAGCTGTGGCAATTAAAGCGGGGACTCAGACGACTGCAGAGGCAATGGCGGCGTACTCGAGACGAAGTGACCCGAACATCTTATAGAGAGAGTTTGAAGGCCTATGAGATGGCAATCAAATCCGCAAAGAAAGCATTCTTTGTAGCCAAGATTGCGTCTGAAACTTCGCGCCCGGCACAATTGTTCGATATAATTCGAGGATTTACAACACTGCCGCAAGGCAGACCAAATTCTATTGAATTGGAAATAGGCTGTGAGGCTTTTGCGAAATTTTTTGCGGATAAAATCGCATCACTCCGCCTCGACCTCCCTGCCAGTTTTGAGACAGTTAGTGAAACCGAGGCCCTGAGCCTGTCTTCGGATTTTACTCTGGATGGTTTTAGCCCCCTCAGCCTGGAGGAAGTTGACAGGATTCTCTTATCTGCTCGCCCAACAACTTGTAAATTGGACCCATGCCCTCCTGGCTTATTAAATCCTGCCAGAGGGACCTTAGATATCCTATACGGGATATCATAAATAGATCCCTGACGGAAGGGCACTTTCCATCACCGCTCAAAGAGGCAGTGGTCCGTCCCCTCCTAAAAAAAAATCTTTAGACCCGGCCCAATTGGCACACTACTGGCTGGTCTCAAATTTGCCCTTTTTGGGCAAACTTATTGAGAGGGCAGTGGCGATGCAGTTACAGACTTTCCTGGAGGACGCTTCCATCCTTGATCCATTTCAGTCTGGCTTTCGCCTGGGTCACGGGACGGAGACGGTGTTGGTTGCCCTGGTAGATGACCTTCAACGGCATCTGGATCGGGGTGGCTCAGCGGTGCTGATGTTGTTAGACCTGTCGGCTGCGTTTGATACGGTCGACCATCGGCTACTGACGTGCCGCCTTGCCGACGCGGGGATTCAGGGGTTGGCTTTACAGTGGCTTTCCTCTTTCCTTGAAGGTCGGGGACAAAGGGTCGCAATTGGGGGGGAGCTATCCCGGAGGTGCGCACTCGATTGTGGTGTACCCCAAGGGGCGGTTCTCTCCCCGATGTTATTCAACATCTATATGCGACCCCTTGCCCAGATTGCCCGAAGGTATGGGCTGGGGTGTCACCAGTACGCTGATGACACCCAGCTCTATCTGCTTATGGACGACCAACCGGCCTGCGCCCCAGAAAATCTAGACCAAGCATTACAGGCCGTGGCTGAGTGGCTCAGACTGAGTGGACTGAGACTAAATCCGGTGAAGACAGAGGTCCTTTGCTTGGGTCGTCGGGGACTGGGGGGGGAGGAATCCCCCTGCCAGTTTTTGACGGTGCGCCACTGATGGCGGCAGACAGGGTCAAGAGCTTGGGGGTACTATTGGAGCCTTCCTTAAAGATGGAGGCTCAGATAGCAGCCACTGCCAAGTCCGTGTTTTTTCATCTCAGGCAGGCAAGGCAGTTGGCCCCCTTCCTGGATCGCGACGACCTAGCAACAGTGATCCATGCTATGGTCACCTCGAGGTTGGACTACTGCAATGCCCTCTACATGGGGCTGCCCCTGTCCCGAACTCGGAAATTGCAGCTGGTGCAGAATGCTGCAGCCCGGCTGTTATTGGGCCTCCCAAGATGGGGACACATTCGGCCAGGTCTTTGGACTCTGCACTGGTTTCCAGTGATATACCGAGTTCGGTACAAGGTGCTGGTTATTACCTTTAAAGCCCTATATGGCCTGGGACCTGCCTACCTGAAGGACCGTCTCTCCCCACACGTTCCCCAGAGAGTACTGAGATCGGGAACCCAAAATCTTCTCGCTATCCTTGGGCCAAAAGAAGCCCGCCTAAAATCCACCAGGGATAGGGCCTTCTCTGTTATGGCCCCTAGATGGTGGAATCAGCTGCCGGAGGAGGTGAGGGCCCTGCGGGACCTTGTTCAGTTACGCAGGGCCTGTAAGACAACCCTCTTCCGGCTAGCCTACACCTAGCTGAGATGTGAAACTAAATGTAGCTTGCCAGACTTGTTATACATATTTCTGTAATGTTCAATGGTTTTAAGTTTTTAACAGTTTTATATGTTTTAATTGCTTATATATTTAAATATCTGTTTAATTTTTGTTAAACTAACTGTTGGGAGCCGCCCTGAGCCACTTGTGGGAAGGGCGGGATACAAATAATAAATAAATAAATAAATAAATAAATAAATAAATAAATAAATAAATAAATAAATAAATTTCCTGGAGGTCTCTTGGAAGATTTCAGCATGCCGTTAAGAGGTCTGATGAAGAACCAAAACTGGATGTGTTAGGTTTTGATCTGAAATGGATGGCATAAGAGGTGGGGTGAATGACCAGCTCCTGTGACATTTCACAGTTTGATGCCATCACTACTTGGTGTCATGGGTTGTGCACAGATGGTAGATTTCTCAAAAATCTGAAGGCAACACACAATTATTGCACACAGTTCTCTGTTAACAATTGAATTTTCATGGCTTTTTGGGGGGGGATTTCAAGTTCTGTGGTTCTAAATCTGTAAGCTCTTATACCTCATGATGTATGGCAAGTTCTGCTGCATTTGATGTGTGTATAATTGTTGTGGCCAGTTATTGACAGTGGTCATGACATCATTGCTATGATACAGCTCCTATCATCCATGCCTGGGCTAGTTATTAAAGTTTAAGTATGGTAAGGAATGAATGTTGTAACTCACACAGATTGGATACTTCAGCTATAAATGCACAATAGGCTCCAAGATTACTGATCTCAGTCGTCAAAAGCAGAGCTCCCCCCCCACACACAAAAAAAGAAGTGTCGGAACTCTCAAGAGGGAAATGAAGGAAAAACATGTTTAAACTTTTTTTTTGAGAATTTTGTTTCCACAAAGAGGTTCTAGAATTCCATTCCACCACATTTCCCCAGCAAAAAATGATGCAAAAGAGGTCCCATGTTGGGGTTTATCTAATATACCTGGTATGAATAAACCTTTCTAGGTTAGCCCCATGGTTCCCCCTGCAGCTACTTTGTGGACCTGAGAGCTTCAGGGTTGGATCAATATGGTTGTTTGTGGGTTCCGAGAACAGAATTAGGAATGCACAAATGTTCCCTCTTTACAACGCAGTCCTAGGCAGAGTAATTGCATGTCAATAAATTGGCATTTCTCTAGCACTTTTTTGGGTTTTCAAAACTTTGGTTCAGGTTTTTGGGCCTAGTAAACCCATAGTTTCCTCTCTGAGAACGAATAGTTTGGAATTTCAAGAGAGATATAGAATGGGGTAGAGTCAGACACAGGCACGGATGAGATTATGGGGCCTTGGAGCTTCAAGGCCAGAAACCAGTAGGGAGTTTTGCCCTTGCATTCTATCTCATTAGCACAAGGAACCCGGGGGAGGGATAAGGTGCTTGACTTTGAGCATATACTAGTTGCAGAAGTAAGTGACCATGTGTCTTGACAATAAACCTGAGTGGTCAATCAGAATCAGGCCAGCCGCTACCAGCCTGCCATAATGGATGACCCTTCATTCTAGTTTTTATCTTTTGGTCAGATCCTTCTGGACACTCATTCTTTGGCTCATCCTTTGTCTGGGTTTAGCCTTGCATGGCCAGAATAGCTGCTCTTGGACTTGGGAACTTTTCCTGGACTCTGTAGTTCAGTCTAGTCAGGAAAAGTCTGGGGCAGAGAACCAAAACGCACGTCTAAGTATTTTAGGTTAGCTATTTAGAATTATTATTTTCTTTCTTGCTTTGTATTGCTCTTATATCTTTACACTTTTTGCACATTCCTTTTAATAAATCGTATTAATTATACTCCTGTGGTACTTAGGCTTGCCAATCCCCAGGTCCCAGTGGGAGTTCTTCCACTTTCCCAGGCTCCTTCCCGCCCCAAGTCAGCTGGCTGGCAGGGGGAAGCCCCACTCCCAGAGGACCATGTGACTTTCCCCCTCTGGAGGCTCCAGTCTCTGATTGAAAGGTTTCTTCTTGGGATGGAGTGTCTGTGTTACTTGGAAGAAGTCGGCTGCAGCTCGTGAGTAGAGAGGCCAATCCCTTGCTTCAGAGTCACCAGAAATGGGGTGGGGGGGAGGGAAACGTTGGCAGAGCACTTCATTATTCCCTAGGTGGAGATCGATTCTCATAGGGTATAATGGGGAACTGATCTGGAGGTTTCAGGGGCTCTGGGGGAGCTGTTTTTGAGGTAGAGGCACCAAATTTTCAGTATAGTATTTAGTGCCTCTCCCCAAAGTACCCCCCAATTTTCAAAAAGATTGGACCAGGGGGTCCAATTCTATGAGCCCCAAAAGAAGATGCCCCTATCCTTCGTTATTTCCTATGGAAGGAAGACATTTAAAAAGGTGTGCTGTCCCTTTAAATGTGATGGCCAGAACTCCCTTGGAGTTCAATTATGCTTGTCACACCCTTGTTCCTGGCTCCGCCCCCAATGTCTCCTGGCTCCACCCCCAAAGTCTCCTGGCTTCACCCCCAAAGTCCCCAGATATTTCTTGAATTGGACTTGGCAACCCTAGTGGTACTATTTGGATTTAGGGCTTCAATCCAAATGCAGTATATCGGCCAAACTTGGCTAAAGCTACCAAAGTTATTGTTTTTGAAACTCAGTTTGCAAGTTTCCTACCGTGCAGAGCTGATTTCTTGATTCCTACCCAGTAGGGCTAGTGACTTGGTTCCTCATTTTCTCATCTGAGAGTCAGGGGGATTGGTTGTGGCTTCTAGGGGTGTGAATTTGGTTTAAGGAAATGGGGAAAATACAGAATAGCTACCTTATCAGTATTTATTCAGTATTTCCTAAGCCAAATGCAAATCTGGGAAGCTATTCAGCTGCTGAATAGAAGACTCCAATTAAAAGACTCCAAGAGAATCAGCTGGGGTGATAGCTCTACAGACTTGGTTGGAGCTGGTGCTTCTTCTTGCAGCTCAGTTAAAATATAGACCAGAATAGCTTCATAGATTGTCCTTCATAGGATGGTCCTAGACCAGAACAGCTTTATAGGATTGGCTTGTCTGTTTCTCTTATTTGCTAATTATGTTTGTCTGAAGTTAGAATTCTCTGGTTTTCATCACTGGGTTTGTAGATTTACAAACCTGTATGTAAGTGCATGATTTATATGCATGTTTTGATACTCTGTTGGAATAAACAGTTAATATATATAATTTATATCATATGTAGAATATGAATTTATTGATGCACAAATAATGTGAGCAGTGAATATGTTTTATGAGTGACGTACAATATTTTCACACATGGGAGAAGTAAAATTGAAAGAAGGATTTTGAGACCTGAGAAAGTGTGGATGAGAAATTCAAAATCATCCCTCCATCCAGTGTGTGGATGCAGCATGTCAGTATCCTCACTTGAAGACCAAAGGAGGCCTGCTCTGTGCCTTCCTGCAATGTACTGGAAGTATATTTTGTACTTATTTTCTGTCTTAAAAACTATGCAAAACCTTGCATTTAGAATGCAAGCATCTCCATAACATTATATTTGCTATCCATCTTATTGCCAAATTTCCCACTGCAGTTCTGTTACCCACAGCATTACAAAACTGACCTGTTCTCCCATCATTTTAAGTCAAATGTTCCAAAATCCTATTGGGCAACCCAGAACCTTTCAGACATGCTTATTTTATGTGTATTGTTTCTTGTTGTTTGTTTTTATTCCTCTTTTATCTGACCAACTCTCTGTGTGTGTTCCTTTCTCACCCAGCTGCTGGGTTATTTTGCAAGTGTTTTCGTCTCCTGACAGTTTAACTGATCAGTGCGACCAAAAAAAAAAAATCATTTTCAGTTTAGCCACTGATTCTTACAAACGCTAAAGGGTGAAAGTAATAAAAAAGTGCCTTGATTTCAATAGTACTCTGTGCAAACCAAGATTAAAAACAATCAAAGAATAAAAATGCTCTCTGACTGGAGGGTATTTTGGAACACAGGGATATAAACAGTTCATATAAACTGCACTAGACATGCAGTTTATTTACTGTGGAGAAACTCAATATAAAGGAAGTAAAACACACACACAGGATGAAAAGGAAATTTTATGCCTGTGAAATTTGTGTCCCAGAAAATTATGTGTCCCTTAAAAACATTATTATACTTCACCCCTGCCACAGCTTCATGTTAGTGAAGGCTCCAAAGGCCTTTTTATCAGGATTGTACAGGATGTATTGATTGACATAGAGGGAGATAATATGGCAATGGTAGAATTTTTTATTTTGGGGAGAGAATTCATAAGGACTATAACCAAAATGAAGGACAGCTGGGGCACAATAACACAGTGACCATGAGGAGAGGAAATTCTGGGCAAGGGACACATGATTGTTGTAATGTTATGCTACCTCTCAGCTATGCATCTTCTCCAGAAGCAATAGAAGTCAAAGGATTTGAGGCTGTGAAGCATACAGGTATTTAATTTGGGCAAAATTCTTGTCCTCTAAATTTTCAACTTTCATAAAGATGATGATGATATTGGATTTATATCCCGCCCTCCACTCCGAAGAGTCTCAGAGCGGCTCACAATCTCCTTTACCTTCCTCCCCCACAACAGACACCCTGTGAGGTGGGTGAGACTGGAGAGGGCTCTCACGGCAGCTGCCCTTTCAAGGACAACCTCTGCCACAGCTATGGCTGACCCAAGGCCATGCTAGCAGGTGCAAGTGGAGGAGTGGGGAATCAAACCCAGTTCTCCCAGATAAGAGTCTGCACACTTAACCACTACACCTTTCCAGTTTGGAGAGGAAAAATCTCCTCAGTAGTTGCAGGAGTTGGAACAAATTGAGAGTGTTTGAAAACTTCAGTTGGTAGGGTACAGAATGCTGCAGCCTGGATGTTGACTAGAGTGGGCTTTAGGGACCATATCACTCCAGTCTTTGCCCATAAACAGTTTGGGACCAACATACCTGAAGGACTGCCTACTCTCTTATGAACCTGACTGACTGCTATTGTCATCTTCTTCAGGTGCATCCACCTTCTGAAATTAGGTGGGTAAACCCTGGGAGAGGGCCTTCTTGGTCATGGTACCATTATTTTATATTCTAACTTCTGGATTTCCCTTCCACAATTTCTAGAAGGATAATTTCTTTTTAAAAAAAAATTCTAACCCTGTCCTATGGACAGCTGCTCAACTCATGCTGCTTAAAATAGAGAAAAGTTTGTGGAGAGCTAGGCAGTTGACTTTGTGTGGAAAAGGAACTTTCTTTTTTCTCCCTCATGGGTAATTTCCCCCTTCACACACAGTCTCAGGACCAGAAAGAGTTAAGACCCTAATAATGACAGTTCTACTCAATATCAGAGGATTCCATGGTACTGTGTAGCATTCATAGAATCACAGAATCATAGAGTTGGAAAGGACCTCCAAGATCATCTAGTCCAACCCCCTGCACAATTCAGGAAAGTCACAAATACCTCCCTCTAAATTCACAGGATCTTCATTGCTGTCAGATGGCCATCCAGCCTCTGTTTAAAAACCTCCAAGGAAGGAGAGCCCACCACCTCCTGAGGAAGCCTGTTCCACTGAGGAACCGCTCTAACAGGAAGTTCTTCTTAATGTTGAGTGGGAAACTCTTTTGATTTAATTTCAACCCATTGGTTCTGGTCCTACCTTATGGGGCCACAATATCCTCTATATCAGTGTTTCCCAATTGCAGGGTCATGACCCGGTACTGGGCCAAAGAAGCCTCACTACCGGGTCACAAGAATAACCAAAGCTAGCCCCACCCCCAGCATAGCTAGCCCTGCCCCATCTCTGTGTTGTGCAGAGAGGAGCTGGGCTGCCTCTCCTTCCTTCTCCCCCACTCCCAGTGTTTGTGAGAAAAGCTGGCATCCACTGGCACTTTAGACTCATGAAGTGTTCTTCAAGGTATGAGCTTTCATGTGCCTTGCAGTATGTTCTTTTGGGGAGATTTCCCCAGGAGGCCTGGGTGGCAAAGAAGGGGGGGGGGGTTAGCTGGGAGGGGCAAGGAGTGGGCATTCTAGTAGCTATTTTTTTTAACCAAATGACCCCTGGGCAGAATTGTTGCTGGCTGGGGTAATCTGATGGTGAGGAAGGCTTTTTTTTTTTTGCCCCCTCCCTTCTTTCTTTCTTTCCCTGCAAGTGATGCTCTGTCTGTATTCTTGGTGCTGGGAGAGGGGAGAAGCAATAGTGGGAGGGCTTCTAGTGCCCTGGCCCCACTGGAGGACATTCTGGTGCTTTTGGGGCATTGCATGTGGGAATTTTGGAATGGATAGTCCACTGGCCTGATCCAGCATGGCTTCTCTTATGTTTACGTTCTTTCTTTCTATGTCTTTCTTTTCCTTTCATTTCCTTCCATTTCATTCTTTCCCTTTCTCTTTCTTTCTTTCCTTCCATTTTTACTGGATGAAACTTTTCTGTTCATCATACTGTTGTTGCAGACATAAGAGCTCTGCCAATGAAAAGTTGGCACCCCCAGTTGTAGCCAGCTGGCCTTTTATGAGATTTCTGTGTGAGTGAGTGAGAGTGAGAGGTGTGAAGCAGAAAGAGATTATTGGAGAGTACTGTGGTATATCTCAACACCACTGGAAGTGATGGTACTATGAACTTGGGAACATTTTACTGGTCCTGCTTTTAACAGCTGTCTGACACTAAAATTAAACTCCTCCTGTGGATATTTAAAAGGATGAAAGAAGTTTACTGGCTAAGTATCTGCACAACAGGTTGCTTTTAAAGGTATGGGAAACACAGCCAGTAAAATGCAAGTCCCTCATAAATATCCTTTTGGGGATAACTACAGAAAAGCTTGTATGAACATATAACTTGAAATTAATTCATTAATTGCAGTACAATTCTCTGCTACCTTTCACAGCAATTTCCCAGTATTTCAACCAAAGAAAAGAAAGAAAAATAGCTGTTGAAAGATTTTCTTGAAACCAAGCAAGCTTGATTGTAGCTTGAGGCAGGGTTCCAGTAGTAGCAGCTGAAGGAAGGGCCTACTAAATGTGTCACCATATTTTGAGGTAGAGCAGCTGCCAGGGCCCTGTGTGGGTGGTACACAGTGCTGGCAATCCTGATGGCAGCAGCACTCCCAACTGCATACACTGGCCAGTGCTGTTGGGGAAGGGATGTGTAGATGGTGCAGGAAATTGAACATCTGCATTAGGAGTGCTTGCAAGCTGGAGAAGAACACACAAACAGATAGCTGCATGCAGGTGTGGGGGTGGAAAGAGAGGACTGCCCACTTTCCACCCTCATTTTGGCTCAGCATGAGTTTCAGAGAGATTTTTCTGAAAATGAATTTACTTCAGAAGAAGAGGCAGGTTTGGGGGAGTGCCCTGGAAATGACATCACAGGAAAAGGTGGAGTTTTGGTTCAGTGTGCCCCAGAAGTGACATCACTTGGCCCTTGACACCACAGGAAATGACATAATTCCTGTCTCCCGGCTCCACCTCCAAAGTCTCCTGGCTCCACCCCCAAATTTTAGTGAGCCACAAAGGAGAAGTGTAAAAATAATCCAGCCATGGGAAAGAAAAATTTGGGAAACCCTGCTCTATATGACAGCTCTTCAAGTACTTGAAGATGGTGATCATATCACCTCTCAGCTGCCTCTTCTCCAGGCTAAACATCCCCAGCTCCTTCAACCTCTTTTCATAGGACTTGGTCTCCAGACCCCTCACCAACATCGTCACCCTTCTCTGGACCCGTTCCAGCTTATCTATATCCTTCTTAAAATGTGGTGCTCAAAACTGAACACAATACTCCAGATGAGGTCATTCATAAGGCTTTGCCAGACCCATTAAACATATGTAGCCCACAGTGGATCCCATGCTTTGATACAAAGAGAACTATACATAACAAGAGTGAGCTGCCTAAAGGAAGATCAGTATTTTTTTTTAAATGAAAGAAATAACTATAGCTTGGAATTAGAATTTTCATTGACCAGAGATAAACAATCCCAACAGAGTAATTTGACCTTTGGGCCAACTGCCATATCTTTTTCAAGTACAAGCTAGCAGAATTTTTCACAAAACACATAATTAACTTCTAGATATCACTGCCAGAGGTGCATTAATGGCTGCAAGCTTAAGGCTGCTGAAATGGGACTAAGTCAGATTAATGGGTCTATCAAAGATTGCCAGCTATGCTAGCAAAATGAAACCTCTGTGCACAGTGAGACAGTGTTCCTGTGAGCATCAGCTGCTGGAGAGTAGCAGCAACAGTGGAAGCTAACGTTTGTAGGCTCCTGGGGGACATTTGCGACTTTGAGAAAGATGATGCTGATTAGATGGGCCTTTGATCTGATCCAGCAGGGCTCTCATTATATTGAATTATGTACCCTCTATCCGTGCACTGCATAGGGATGGGCACAAACCAGAAAAATTCAGTTAGTGGCATGCCCAGTTTGTGGACCATGGACCATCACAAACTTTTTGGGGTTGAATGAACCAATGAAGTTCATGATGCAGTAGAACAGTTCCCCAGTGTGCTAGAGACACTAAACTCACAGGGGGTCCTTCAACTGATTCTCCTCTACCTGCCCTCCAAGTTTGCGGAGGATTAGATTTACAGGATCCATGTTACAGCCCCCCCCCCCCCGAAGGCGTCCCCATTTCTGGGGAAATGATAGGCTCAGGTTCAGGAGTGTATAAACCCTGTACTAGCTAGAGGTATAAAAGTCACAAGGGATCTTGACTGACTCTCCTCTACATGTCCTCCAAGTTACATGCAGATTGAAATTTGGGGGTCCGCATTATAGTCTCCTAAAGAAGATGACCCAAGAAAAATGTCAGGTGGAGTTTCAAAAATGTACAGAATGGAGCCCCGGCAAGCTATACACATGAAATGTAGAGGGAACCTTACTCTGCTGCCTGCTCCTCCACAATCTCTCCAAGCTGATCCTAGTTATAGATCCCCCCCCCCCCAAAAAAAAAGATCTCCTCAGTGCTGTCTATGGAAAAGACAGTTACAGGAGGTTATGTAACAGCTCAGGAACAAGCTAGTGATATGAAACTCACAGGGAAACTTCACCTGGGCAGATCCCTCCCCCAACAGACAGTGGAAGCAAGGCAACCATTCCCCCTACACTTGCAGCCCCACCCACCAAATCTCCAAAGGCAGGTTTTGAAGGAGAGAAAGGCAGATACTCCCAAAGTAACCCCACAGCAGCTTGGCAGGAACCCCAGCCACACCAGACAAGCAAGGAAAACATGCCCACAACTCTCATAGTCCCCGCCACCCCCAGGATTGAGGCATGCAGGTCCAGATCACACCCAGCATCCAGTTCTGAATGATGGAGACATACCTGGAGTTTCTACAGGGGCTACCCAAAGTAACACCACAACAGATTGGCAGGCATCCCTGGCAATGACTGGAACTCAGTGAGGCATGCTCATAAAGCCCCTCAGGCCCAAACCAAACACATAGATACTCTGGTTACAGCCCACCCCTAGGTAAAATTTCTGGCTTTTTATCACACTGAATAGAACACATTCTACAGATAAGAGATCACATGTTGTGAATTGTACAAATGCAATGGAAATGGGTAGAGATATTCACAATCTGAAGGGTATGGGTCTCACATTTGTATATAATACAACAACCACAACAGATTCCAACATTAAAATATTTTAACGAGCACAGTTTAAAACCAGCCATATCACCAAGAATATTTCAACACAAATGCCAGCAAAAAGAATAAACTCTGGCAGCTGTTATCCAGTAAAAAAAGCTTTTCAGAAGAGCCACAGCCTACCTAGCTAGGTATTGGGAACTCAACAACAAAAATTCCAACCAAACGTCAACTAGCAAAGAATTCTAGAATGTAGGTACCATTGTGGAGCAAGTGTTACCTGCACCCTCAGAGGTTATAGATCTCAGAACAATGGCTTCCCGATAAGTTTTTAAACATTTGTATCCTGCCCTTCTTCCAAGGAGCTCTCAGTAGCATGCATGGTGCTTCCCCCTTCATATTATTCTTACAGTGAACCTATAAAGTAACATAAGATGAGAGAGAATGTCTAGCCCAAAGTCATACAGTGAGTCTGATAGCAAGCTGGAATTTAAACCTGGATCTTCCTAACTTAGTCCAACACTGTAATCACTACTCTGCACTGGGACTCTGGGGTGAAAATGGAAGGAGGCACTTCCTAAGTTACAGAAGTATCTCTCAGAAAATTGCCAGGGAGTCATAAATCTGAATTATTAAACCAACAGCAAAATTGCTCCACCTATACAGTTTTAGAAATGTGTGCTTTAATAATATCTTTGATAGGGATAATGCCAATCTGATGGTCATTAAAAGCATTCGTCCTGATCCACTGTTTTCTTCCCTGATGCACACAAGAACTCCCCTGTCACATCACTGGCCTCCATTCATTTCAGTGGATGAATTGGACAGATCTGCATTAGAATCTGACATTTTGGAAACAGGGAAATAAGGTAGTCATAAAACTCAGTAAAGCGCAGAGCTATAATATGAGTTTAATCATGTGTAGGAAAAGTAAGGAGAATGGCGAGAAAATTCTACCCTTAAATAACAAGCATTGTGACCCTCTGAATGATGTCAGAGCCTCTGTAGGTTTGGACCTGACTAGGGATGCCACTGGAGGGCTCAAAAAGCAAGGTCTTCTAATCCAAAGATGCCAATTGCAAGAGGATTCTTGGCTATAGTTAGGGATGTGCATTCTGGTTTATCTGAGCTGAAAAAAATGGCCAGAAAATATCTTATTGGTGTTTATGGGTTATTCTTTCAGCAGGATATAGAAAAGGGGGTGTATTTTTGGCTATTGAGCATAGCCGAGCCTGGACAATCTCAAAAAAGTTCAGGATTATCTGAGAAAACAGGATAGCTGCAGTTAAATGGCACTTTAAAAGAGTATACTCCCTTTTAAATGCTATTCCGGGTGAAGCTGCAGCTTCACAAATGCATTTAAAGTGACTGCCACACCTTTAAATACCTTTGGCTCCATTATAGTCTATGACGATTATTACTATCAATGATCACCATAGGCTATAATGGGGAATCTATCTGGGGATATGTGGAGGCCTGGGGACTGTTTTTGAGGTAGAGGCACCAAATTTTTAACATAGCTTCTGTTGCCTCTACTCAAAAGTCCCCTCAAGTTTCAAACGGATTTGACCAGGATGCCCCCAAAGAAGGTGCCCCCATCCTCCATTATTGTAAGTGGAAGGAACAAAACAGAAAGATTCCTGCTTAATCTCTCCTCTTACCCTCTCACATTAGCTTTTTTATTTATTTGGGAAGTTTGAAGCAAACAAGTATTTTAGACCTAAAGTCTTACTGTTTGCACAAAGTAACAGTCATAAACAGGCCTCAGTTTGAGAAGGTGTGCACCAGAGCACCACCACATTTTCTTCGAGCCAGTGATGGGCCTTTTGGCAGTGGAGGGGGCTGCCTAGGAGAGCCCAGGAAGAGAAGCCTCCACTCATACAGTGGGGAGAGTCCTCTCCGCTGCACACAGATCCTGGGCCCTGCTTGTCTTCCTGGGCAGCCAAAATGACCTGGCAAGAGAAGCCAATAAGCAGGCTTTCCGTGTAGCGAGGAAAGACCTCCCTGCTGCATGGAGATCCTGGCCCCAGCTTCTCTTGCAAGACAATTCCTTCCTTCCTTCCTTCCTTCCTTCCTTCCTTCCTTCCTTCCTTCCTTCCTTCCTTCCTTCCTTCCTTCCTTCCTTCCTTCCTTCCTTCCTTCCTTCCTTCCTTCCTTCCTTCCTTCCCTCCCTCTCTCTCTTTTTGCTTTCTTTGTTTCTTTCTCTGTTTCCCCTCCTGCCCTTCCCTTCCTCTCTTCCATCCTTCGTTCCTTCCTTCTCCTCCTCCTTCCCCCATCTATTTGCTTTCTATCTGATTCTCTTATTATCATAACTCATAACTTTCTCTCTCTCTCTCTGATTCTCTCGTTAGCATAACTCATTTGCAAATGCAAATGAGCTCCTGCTCCTCTTTTTCTACAAAATGACCCCGGTCATAAAACAATATTGAGCAAAATTATTTTATTGTTTATTCCAGGAGAAGCTTCCATGAGTCAGAGCTCACTGTGATGAAGTGAGTGCTGACTCACAGAAGCTTCAGTTGGAAGGAATGTTGGTATCCAAGTTGCCACTCTGACCTGGCTAGCCTGACCTTGTCTGATCTTGGAAGCTAAGCAGGGTCAATTGTGGCTAGTATTTGGATGGGAGACCTCTAAAGAATACCAGGGTCATGACACAGAGGCAAGCAATAGTAAACTACTTCTAAACATTTTTTTTTTTGCCTTGAAAACCCTACAGGGTTGCCATAAGTCAACTGTGACTTGATGGCACTTTCTACCACCAAGGTGCCACTAGACTCCTGCTTTATTTTGCTGCTACACACTGACCTGGTTACTCAACCTGGAATTGCTATAATGAAACAATATAATCTATGAAGGAGCAGCAAAAGATGCACTTTCATGCTTCCAAAGTAAGGTGGCCAGGCTCCAGGTAGGGCCTGAAGTTCTGGAATTACAACTGATCTCCAGATGACAGTTCTCCTAAAGAAAATGGCTGTTTCAGAGGGTGGGCTCTGTCCACTGAGGTCCTTTCCCTCACCAAGCTCCACCCTCCTCGGGCTCCACCCCTAAATCTTGAAGAATGTCCTAGTCCAGAGTTGACAAGTTAATAGCCTGTAGTGGTCCTTGCAAGACAGCAGCCTTTTCATTGCATTCTGAGCCAAGAGTGATTTCCAAACTTCATATTTTTCATCAGTAGTCTCCACTGCAGTAATCTAATCTACATGTGGACAAATGTATCTAGATCCTGCTGAAAATTGTATCAAACAGATGTGATATCTAGGCAGAAATTGGCTGGGTTGGGCAGACCCTCAAAATCTTGGTGAAAGTTCCAAAAAATTCTTCTCAGGCCCCAAGCTGATACCAGTATACAACATCATATAGTTTTTATTCCTGCATTTTCTTGAGCCTAACACAGAAACAGCATTCCAAAGAACTATTAGAGACCTTATATGGGGAACTGTAATTCACCAGCATTTATTTTAAATGGCATGCTATAGTAGCTAATATGTGCAATACGTATTGCTCTTTAAATGGCGAGTGCTTGAGTAAAACAAAAATGCGTAGGTCTTTATTCGAAATGCCTTGTCATTTTTATTTTTAGTAAACTTCTTTGCAGCAACAGTTTGCTTTCCAGTTTTTTTTAAAAAAAATAAAAAACCTTTTGACCAAGCAAATATGATAGCAATGAGCTCTCCCCAAAGAGAGTAGTTTAGTTGCTATTTGGATAAAGTTGATTGGTAGAAAGTGAACAATTGTCTGGTATATGGGGATCTTTATACTGTTTTTATCCCCCTGACTTGGTTTGAATGGTTTTTAAAAATTATTGCTCTGCTGATAATTTGTGATAAGCAGGCAGTTCTGCAGAAGTGAAGGAACAGTGTGTTTGACACCCCCATTCCTGTGGGTGGATCTGGATGGATTCCTGGTGACCCTGGAAAGTTTCATGCTAGCAAGACTGGAATTCCAGTTGAAGTCTTTGGGATTCAATGATAGCTTAGCCAAGTGATGAGATTGTTCTTAATGCCCCCTTCCACCTAGTAGACCCTGTTGTGCTCTTTGTTTTACCCAGGAGCTAGGGGCAGGGTGCAGATTGACAGATGGCTTGAGCATAAGTAGGGGGAAATTGGAGCAAGTGCAACCCAACAACAAAAAGGTGTTACTTCTCTGCTACTTTTTTGTATGCACTAAACCATGCATTTCATGCATGCATGAAAAGAATTAATTATTCAAACTGTTTTCTTTCCTGTAAAATAAAGATGGCTTTTTTTTTGTCATTTTCTTCAGTATCTGAAAAGGTTACTTGTGCTGTGGTTTGAGAAATATGTCCTTTAATAAATTTAATTGATTAATTAGTCCGTGTGTTAAATAGGCAATGAATGCTATGATAAGAACACAAAAAGTGCTCTACTGGAACAGAATGTGGGTCCTTCTAATCTAACATTTGGTATCCAGCATTTCTTTCAGCAATTGGAGTTGGTACTGGGAGGTACTGTTTTGCAATACTTGCAGGCAGGTTTCAGAGGGTGGTGCTGGAGAACTGCTGCTTGAGTTGTAGGCCAATGGAATCCCACATTCTCTTTTAGATCTACATGAAACTACTGAATGAGGAATGCAGATGACACTCAGCTCTACCCCACAGTTTCAACTGATCAGAGGAAGGCCGTAGAAACCTTGAACCAATGTCTGGAGGATGGAGTGGATGCAGGCTACCCCGTTGTTCTAAAGATACTTTAACCAATAAGGCGGGTCTTAGATTAATTGAATTCTGCATAGCGCACAATGTTATAATATTTAATGGTCTCTCCAAATTTCCAGCTGCAAATGACTTTACTTTTTTTTCCACAAGGGGTTGCAGTGTGATAGATTTTTGTGTGGGCTCATCCAACCTTCTGTCATCTATCGATAACTTTTACATCGATCCGCGCACAGAAAGTGACCACCTGCCCCTAACTCTATCCCTACGATTGGATCTGGAGGTTAATATGGTATCACCTTCCCAATCCATGAAGGCCCCTGAGAATGTTCTAAAAAAAATCAAGTGGTCCCCGGCCCTAGAAAGGGAGTTTTCTTCCCTCTTTGGCTCTGAAGCGCTATGCAGATTAAGGGATTCAATCATTAATTCCAATTCAGATGATTCAATCCTTTCAGGATTTTCATTATTAATTGATTATTGTAGTGCCAAAGCTAAACCGGTGATCTTGTCTAGGTCTAGTTTCTCCAGCTGGTTCGATACAGATTGTTTAGCTTGGAAACAAGAACTGAGAGCTCATTTTAAAGAGGCTTGTCACTCCAAAGACCAATCAAAAATTAAGGCCTACATTGCTTACAAGACAGCCTACCTGGAGCTTACTACATCCAAAAAGAAAGCTTTCTTTCAGAATAAATGGGACCAACTTTACCACTCGATAAAATCTAACGATAATAAGGCCTTCTGGAGAATCATTTCAGGTAATCTAAAAAACAATTCTGTTACTGACCCAAATATCTCTGAGCAAACATGGGTTGATTACTTCTCTAACATTTTTGCTGCCCCATGTGTATCCCCTCCCATCTTAGCAAACCCCTCAGTTACTGATATGCCGGTCTGGCCTCCAGTAACTCTAGAGGAAATCAGTGAGTTATTGAAGGATTTAAAAGCGGGTAAAGCACCTGGCCCTGATGGCCTTCCCGCTGAGGTATTCACAAAGTTTGCCGATTGGTGGCTCTTGCCCCTTGCAAAATTGTTCTCTTTTATCGATCTGCATGGCTCCATCCCTGACTCTTGGCTTGACTCTATAATTATCCCAATATACAAAAAGGGGGGGTTGGAGTTACCAGAAAACTTCCGCCCCATTAGTTTATTATCTATAGTGGGCAAATTGTATGCAAAACATTTAGAACTCCGATTAACTGACTGGATGCGCCTAGGCAACATCATAGGTCCTGAACAGATTGGCTTCTCCAAAGGCAAATCTGCTATGGATCACTGCTGCACTCTGGCCTTCCTTGCTGAAAAATATATGCATACCGGATCAAAAAAATTATATGCTGCCTTCATCGATTTGAAGGGTGCTTTTGATTCAATAGATAGAGCCCAACTATGGATCAAGCTAGGTTACCTGGGAATGGACCCTCGTTTGCTGTTTCTCTTGAGGAAACTTCATTCTAATACCTTTTGCCAAGTGAAATTTTCTTCTAGCGGTGACTTGACTAGTAAAATCCCAGTGTTAAAGGGGGTAAAACAAGGTTGTGTGCTGGCCCCACATCTTTTTAATTTATTTTTAACTGACCTGGCACAATTTTTGACCCCTATCAATGGTCATCCGCCTAAACTTGCAGGCCGAGCGGTCCCCTTATTACTTTATGCCGATGACACTACCATCCTCTCTTGTACAAGAGTGGGCCTGCAAAGGTATTTGAACGCCTTTTATGACTACTGTAATTGTAATTCACTCTCTATCAATTATGCCAAATCTAAAGTAGTTGTCTTTTCAAATTGCTGGGGCCCACAGAGATGGTTTATTGGCAATTCAACAATCGAGCAAACAAAAAATTTTAAATACTTGGGGATCACTTTTAACCACAAGTTAAGCTGGGTTTCACATCGTAACAACACCATCAACTTGGCTAAGTGTTCAGCTGCTCAAATTAAACAGTTTTTCTTTGCAAGGGGCAACCAATTAGTTCCAGCAGCTATTAAAGTATTCAAAGCCAAAACGCTTGCCCAGATCCTCTATGGTATCCCTATATGGATCTCAGCTTTTACCAGGAAAGTGGAGGGCATTCAAGCCTCATTCTTTAGACAAATTCTTGGTTTGCCAAAATGTGTGTCCTACTTTGCTCTCTGCTCTGAAGTGGGTCAGTCTTTGGTGGAGACAAAAGCCTGGATTGCAGTGTTTAAATTCTGGCTCAAAATTCATTTTAGAACAGATCCCAACAGCCTTCTTGATTGTATGAAAAGAGACCCATATATTTCGTCCTGGACAGCACTGCTTCTGTCTAAACTCAATCAATTGGGGTTAGAGGTAGATGATTTTTCTACCTCTGAAGAGTCATATATCTTCAGATGTATTAAACTGAGACTGTGGGAATTGGAGGAAACGAAATTACGGCCAACTCTCCCTTATACTTGCTCTCCAGCTTCCTTAGGTCTTTATGCTTTTTGTGGCAAAATGCCCAATTATCTATCAGACCTAACCACTCCAAGTCATCGCAGGGCATTTATGTTGGCCAGACTAAATGCGTTTCCCTCCAAAGTTTTACAAGGGAGATATCAGCGAGTCCCTTTAGCCGACAGACTTTGCTCCTGTGGAGTGAATACCCCGACTCAATCCAGCATATATTGCTTGATTGTTCTTTTTACCATAACCTCCGTAAAGATTTATTTGGCAAGCTTTCTTTTTCTCCAGATTTGTCTATTCTGCCACCCTGTTATTATTTATTGAGTGATACTGAGGGGGTGGTTAGTGAGGCTGTGGCAAAATTTCTGGCTGACATCCTTAAATTTAATTCTGACCATGTTTGAATGTATCTGTAAGCTCGGTTTTATTTTGATTTTATCTCCAATGTTTAAATTTTTATATTCTGTGTATTTTTATCTGAATCTATTATGCCATTAAAGGTTTGGTATGGTATGGTATGGGATGCAGGCTAACAAGATGATGCTTAATCCCGACAGGGTGAAAGTGCTACTGGTAAATTGTAGGGGTGACCTGGGATTTCAGGTGTTTCTGTTTCTGGATGAGGTTGCCCTCATCTTAAAAGAACAACTGTAGCTTGGAGGTGCTTCTGGACCAGGGCCTACTGCTCAATAAGCAGATGGTAGCCATGACAGGAGTGCTTTTAATAAACGTCAATTGGTTAGTCAGCTGTGGCTCTACTACAGTGAACTCTACACAGGACTGTCCTTGAAAAGTATTTGGAAGCTTAAATTGATAGAGAATGCTGCAACCAAGATGCTGACTGGAGTGGGTTTTGGGGACCATATCAACAGGCTTGGCCCATCTGTATGGGCTCCCAGATTTTTTTCCCTAGGCTCAATTCAAGGTGCTGATGTTGACCTTTAAAGCCCTATTCCATTTGAGACTGCCTACTAGGCTTGCCAGCTGTAAATGACAACCCAGCAAGTATTGGGGGGGGGGGGATGGACAAAAAATGAGATAGTAAGTAAACTGTAGTCTGCATTTTCTGTCTAAATGCAGACAATATTTCACGTAGAGAGCTAGTGTGATGTAGTGTCATACCAGGAAGACCCAAGTCTGAATTTCTGCTCTGCCGTGGAAGCTCCCTAGATGACTTTGGTCAGCCTCTTTATCTAATCCTAAACCTGCCTCCAGGTTTGTGATGAGGATAAAATGGAGAAGCGGGAAATGTCGTATTAATAAATTGTACCTTTTATCATTGTCACTTTCTTTCAGATCACACCAGGATGGGGGAAAGATAGAATATTTTCTTCCTTATTTTACTTTTTGAGAATTTCAGAAATGATAAAACCTCAGAAGGGGAAAGAAAAAGCTACCCTCTCCCCATTTGCATTTTAAACATCAACATGAGAAGTGAAAGGAGTGCCAGCAGGACAGTAATAAAGCCTGTAGCCTTTGTTTGTTTTCAATGTGGATGAGAAAAAAATATACTTTAAAAGTCAGCTACAGGACAGTAAAATTGATTTCTGGTTTATCTTGTATAGTTTTGAGTCCCTTGCCAAACTGGGAAATAATCGATTGCTTGAAGCCTTAAAGCAAGTGGTTAAAAATTGATAAATGCTAAAACAGGCTCAGTGCTTTATGGGTGCTCCAGAGTGGTAGGGCCCACATATTTCTTTCTCATCGCTAGTTTGAGATCATGAGGCAGAATTTAAAAGGTGCTTCATCTTAATCTTTGCAAATTACATTCAGCAACTCCAACTGTACTCTACATAGCTGCAGGCATCAGAGGACCTTTTAAGTCAGATAGTAACTGATTAGTAATTTACAAGTTGGGGACATCTGTTTAAGATTTAGTATATTGTTTGCATTTTATTAGCTACTCTAATTAAAACACAAAAGGTGGCTCTGTAACCATAATATTATTTATTTTTGCATTAAACTGTTGACAAGCTATTTGTCTATGGTGTTTAAAACATAACCTTGCAAATTCCTGTAACAAGCATGTCTATAAGTGTAGGATTTCATGCTGTATGACCTTCTGAAATGCTGCCTTGTATTTGCCTGAGAACACTTATGCTCAGATCAGAACACTGACAAATAAGGAGGAACTCATAACCCTTTGCTTGCCTGAAAGTTCTTTCCTACCAATGGCCCTTTGGATATTTTTAGCTGTCTCTGGTCAACCAGATAGTGAGACCAGAAGTAAATTCAGATAAGAGAGGAGAGGATGTTCACAGAAAACTCACAGATGCCAAAAAGATTTCCCATGATTCTCATGTACAAATGCCCCTACACATTCATGTCAACTTGCTAAACATAGTATGCCAATAAAATAGAGAGGGCATCTGCTATTGATGCAGATAGTCACAGGTTTGGTCCCCTGCATCTCAGATCTGAGATTCAGATAGCAGGTGATGTGAAAGATCTCTGCCTGAGACCCCAAAGAGCTTCTGCCAGTCAGAGGGAAAAAATTCGGCCCCTTCCCGCCCGCGTCAACGCTCAGCAGCATAGGGTGGGAACTGCGTTTGCCGCCCCAGATGGAGTCGAGGCAATATGGACCTCTTCCATCTGGCGTTTGAGTGGGGGAGTGGTTAAGGGGCTTTATAGCCCCAGCCACGCCTCTGGTGGCACAATTCCCTTTGCGCTTTCGGCTGGAGAGGAGCTCTGTCGCAGCTCCTGGGTGTTTTCGGCTGGCGGTTGGGGATGTTTGTGGCGGTTTTCTGGCCAGTCAGGCTGTTGTGGAGGACAGGGACTGGATTTGTGAGGGTGTTGTGGGGAGCGTTTGCCTCCCCCCCCTTTCTCCGCTTGCTTTGGGGCTTTGGCTGCCTGGCTTGACCCGCTCTGCACAGGCAGAGTTATTTGTTTTGGACAGGGCCCGGGTTCGTGCGGGTGGTGCAGGGAGCATTGGCCTTCCCCCCCCTTCCCTTCCTCTTGGGTGGCTTGGCTGGCTGACTGGCTCCCACACTAGCAGCGAGTGGTAGCTGCAACGTTTGTCCAGGCTTCCGCTTGAGTTGGACGTCTTCAGTGGGAGGGTCTGAATTCTGGGCTGGGAACTGTGGGGCTGTTGTTGTCTGCCCCCCCAACAACTTTCTTTTCATTGTTGAAGAGGGTGGGTTTCAGGCTCCCACCCCCCCTCACTTTGAGGCATACACACTCACATACACCCCTCCTTCTCGAACAGTTGGGGGTTTTTAGGATCGGGTAATAGTGCTATGGCTCTCAAAAAGGGCCAGGGGGTGTCAAAGGGCAAGCAGCTCCTTAGGGGCGTGGCTAAGAAGCACACTGCTATGCCACGCCCAGGTGAGGAAGAAGAGGCATATACCAGGATGACCATAATCGAGCAGCTCGGGTCACTGGAGCGTCAACAGGGTTTGGACCCTGGGTCAACGGGTCTCGTTAAGGGCTGTAAGGCAGCAAGGACATCTACAAGGGCTTTTGAGCAGGAGGTGCTGGCTCGTCTTTCTTCATTACAGGGCATGGCTGCACAGGTGGGCACTTCTGGAGGTCCAAGCCGGGAACCGATGGACCACAATTCCGAGTCTGATGGAGAGGGCAACACTCCAGATGGGGCAAGTCACTTAGGGCGAGTCAGGATTCTGGCACCAGTGGTGGTGGTGGTGAATGTTGAGGATCCAGATGGTAAGCACAGCAGTCCAGGTACCAGCAGCGGGTGGCCCTGGGGGGTCTATGTTTGGGCCTGGTAGTGTTGGGGGGTCATCTAATCTGTCTGGTGTGTCGGGGGCCTGGGTTCCTGATGGTCAAGGGCAGATTTTCCCTTGGGGGCCTTCTGCACAACCTGCTTTGCCGGGGGCTCAGTTGCAGCAGTTATCGGCTGGGTCATTGCCTTGGGGTCAGCACCTTTATAGTCAATGGCCTGCTGGTTGGCCAGCTGCACAATGGGGGGGATGGGGTTTGGCCCCGACCCCCTATGGGGTGGTCCCCTTTCAGTGTCGACCATTTGGTGACCCCGCCATGCCCCTGGGTGACCATTTGAAGAAGAAGGATAAGGATGAATTAGAGGACAAGGAGAAACTAAAGCGGAGAAAGATTGAGAGGAATTGGGCTAACTGGCTGCCACGGTTTTTGATTTATGCAGGTGTAACAGCGTGTGCACAGCCTTTATGGGCGGCACCGTTATTTCAATATTGCGATATCATAGACAAGGCCTATACAGACTTCATGGGTGCTGCGTGGTTGCAGTATGATGAGGAGTTCCATATGAGGACTGCATTGAACCCTGCAATCCCCTGGGATCAGATTAACCAGCAGCTGTGGCTGCAGTTTATGTCTCCTGCTAAGCCTAACAGTGGTGATAGGTCGGATAGGGGTCACCTGGTGAGTAAGCAGGTGAGTGTCAGTGGTCCCCACACAGCTGCAGGGCAGTCGGTTCAACCCCAGCTGCTGTGTTGGGAACACGTCACAAGGAGTGTGCAACAGGAAAACTTATAAGTACAAGCATGAGTGCCCACTGGGTGGAGGTTCCCATGCCTTGTCATTGTGTAACAAGTCTAAACCCAGGCCGGGGGGTAAGCGGCCTGGTGGCAGCGGAAACACCCACACAGCGAGCAAATGGGCCCAGTCCCTTCAGGCTGAGGGTACTTAAGGACCTTTTGGTGGAGTATCCCAGGGCCGATGACGGAAAGTATTTGTGGGAGGGCTTTTTGGGGGGGTTTCATATTCCATTTCAGGGTTCCAGGGGACCCTTTATGGCTTGGAATTTGCATTCAGTTCAAGGATGGAGCAAGTGATGAGGGACAAGATAAGGAAGGAGTGTGCTGAGGGACGGGTTTTAGGCCCTTTTGACACTCCCCCTGTCCCGAATTTGTGGGTATCCCCGCTGGGGGTTGTACCGAAGAAAGTGGCAGGGGAGTTCTGGCTCATTAACCACTTGTCTTATCCCAAAGGGGGGTCTGTGAATGATTCCATTCCTGATCACCTATGTTTGGTTTGGTATACCTCCTTTGACCAGGCGGTCAAAGTGGTACGGAGCTGTGGGGTGGGGGCGGAGATGGTGAAATGCTACATCAACTCTGGGTTTTGCCTTCTCCCTGTGCACCCCGATGATTTTGAGTTGCTGGGTTTTATGTTTGAAGGCAAGTATTATATGGATAGGGCTCTACCCATGGGTTGCTCCATATCCTATGTGGCCTTTGAGCGTTTTAGCACCTTTTTGGAATGGGCCCTGCTTAAAAGGTCTGGCTCAGCTAACTCATTTCATTATTTAGATGATTTCTTGTTTGTGGTCTCGGGTGGGGGGGAGTTGGGTCAGTGCGCCCGGTTGCTCCAATCCTTTTTACAGCTATCTGATGACCTTGGGGTCCCGCTGGCCCATGAAAAGACAGAGTGCCTCTCTCAGGTGTTAACCTTCTTGGCTATAGAATTGGACACAGTACAGCAGGCTTTGCAGTTGCCAGCTGAAAAAGTACGGCGCCTGTGGCTGAAATTGGCGGCCTTGAAGGGCCAGTGGAAGATTTCGCTACTGGAACTCCAGCAGATCGTGGGCCATCTTAACTTCGCATGCAAAGTGGTGGCCCCAGGTAGGGCCTTTTTAAGGTGGCTCTGCGATGCAATGGGGAGGGCACGACTGCCTCACCACCGTATTAGGATTAGCGGCGGGATGCGGCAAGATTTCAAGGTAAGGGAGCAGTTTCTGTCTTCATTTAACGGCGTCACATTTTGGCACGATGATATGAGGATTGAGGCTGATCTACAGATTACTTTGGATGCGTCCGGATCTATTGGTTTTGGGGTATACTTTCGCAGACAGTGGTGTGCTGAAAGTTGGCCTAGTGAATGGTTGAACAGTGAGCTATGCCATAATTTGACATTTCTGGAGTTTTTTTCTGATAGTGGTGGCCATTCAGCTGTGGAAGGCGGAATTTGCCAATCATGTTGTGCATTTCTGGTGCGACAACTTGTCGGTAGTTAATGTCATCAACACTCTTACTTCCAAATCTATTCCGGCAATGAGCCTGGTTCAGGCATTCACTTTGCGTTGTGTTTGAATGTGTTATTTCTCACCAAGCGTGTGCCAGGAGTTTGCAACGGTGTGGCGGACACTCTGTCTCATTGGCAGATGGAGCGATTTCGCCAGCTTGCACCAGAAGCCGACCTTTGGCCGGCATGAATGCCCCTGGAGATGTGGAAGCTTGGAGAGTTGAGGCTGACTGGGCTATGCAGTTAGCCTTGGCGCCCAGTACCAGGAAGGCCTATAATCGCTCTGTCAAGCAGTTTCAAGCATTTAGGGAACAGGTAGGGTTGCGTACACTTTGGCCCATTCCAGCATCGCATCTTATGCAGTTCAACGTCCATTTGAAAGGTAAGGGACTCATGGTTAAGTTCATTAGGGCGCATTAGGGTGCACTTGGCGGCCTTAGCCTTTAACAGTAACAGGGGATTTTCTGATGCCATGCGTGATTTTAGGCTGCGCAAAATGTTGGAGGGATGGGCCAGGGAGCAAGGTCCTAGGCATGACACCAGGCAACCCTTTTCTCTGGCAGTTTTAAAGGGTTTGTGGGCTGTGTGGTCCGGAGTGTGTATTTCCAAGTTCGAGGCGTTGTTGTTTCAGGCAGTGGCACTGACGGCTTTTTTCGGGGCCTTCAGGGTTAGCGAGCTAGTGGTCGGCTCGCGCCATGACTGTTCTGGTCGTGCCCTTCATTCGGGTGATATAAAATTGGAGGGGGACCTAGTGTCTATCAAGGTACGGAGGTCAAAAACTGACCAGAAGCAGAAGGGTGTTGTGATCACCTTGGGTCCATGCAGTGAGTGGGAAATTTGCCCAGTGCTTGCATTAAAAAGGTATATCACTGCACGGGGCGAGAATGAGGGTCCTTTATTTTGCTATGAGGATCGATCACCGTTGACCAAGTTTCAGTTTTGGGCGGTCACCACTAGGGCCTTAGAGAGGATGGGGCTCAGTGGGGTCAGATTTGGAACCCAATCATTTCGTATAGGGGCTGCGTCTACGGCTGCTGCCATGGGGTATCCGGGACCGGCCATACAGCGGGTGGGCCATTGGCGGTCTGCTGCTTACAAGGGTTATGTTCGCCCATTGGCCACCCAATAGGGTCCGTTTATTTGTTATGTGGTTCCCGTCATTGGGGTTGTTCACTTGTTTTTTCTATCTTTCAGGTGCTGTGGTGTGGCGTGAGAGGTGAAGGATTTTGATTGCTGGCCACAGCATGGTGTTTTGGGCGGCCCACCAGGCTCAGTGGATGCCAATTTGATCTCAGTCGGGACTCAACGAGTGGGCCGTGGTGGAGTGGCAAGGACACTGGGGCCTTTGTTGGGCAGGGTGATTAAGAAGGCGCTGTGTGGAGGCTTGGGCATTTACATGCCACACCCTTCTATAAGGTCGGAGTTGGCGGACCCATATCGACAGGACAGGGTCCACCTGTCCGTGAAGTGAAACAGGGCCTGTTTGCATGACCTATGGCTGGGACTTCGGTTGGCTCTGGGCCAACCGGTGGGTGCAATGGCCTAAGTGGAGGCTTGGCATTGTGGTGGCAGGAGTGTGAGCACCCTCCGTTTTTCCCTGTTTCAGGGGAAGTGGCAGGATGGAACAGCAGCTGGCTGTACGGCTCTCTGCTGTGATGCCCGTTATAGGGTTCCCTCCTCTGTCGGGCTGCTCTGGAGTGTGGGGCCTGGGCAGAGGAGGGTATACCCGACCTTCATTGGCCTGGCACTGTTTGTTTATCCAACACTTTGCGTGTGCCTCGTTATTCCGACTGGGGAAGCAATTTGGCCCCTTCCCACCCGCGCCGATGCTCGGCGGCATAGGGCGGGGGCCGCGTTTGCTGCCCCAGATGGAGTTGAGGCAATACGGACCTCTTCCATCTGGGGTTTGAGTAGGGGTGTGGTTAAGGGGCTTTTTAGCCCCAGCCATGCCTCCGGTGGCACAGTTCCCTTTGTGCTTTCGGCCCACCCTCCCGCCCAGCAATAGTACAGGCTTTACCAGTCACCATGTTTCGGGGCCAGGTTGGAATTTTTTCATCTCCACCGATTGGCTCTGGTTGGGATGTTTTGCCTACCTTGTACTGTTTGCTTGAGGTTTGGGTTTTTGGTAATGTTAGGTTGGCAAGAGTGTTGTTAGGGCTATGTAGTCACTGGTGAGCACCCTTGGTTTTCCCCTGTTTTAGGGGAAGTGGCAGGATGGAACGGCAGTTGGGCTGTACGGCTCTCTGCTGTGATGCCTGTTATAGGGTTCCCTCCCCGGCTGCTCTGGGGTGTGGGGCCTGGGCAGAGGAGGGTATACCTGGCCTTTGCCAGCCTGGCACTAGCTGGTACTAACTGGCTACTGCTGGGGGCTGGGTGGCTCACCATCACCGGACAGGGAAGGGTCGGGGGTTTCCCTTGGCCTGTCCGGTAGTTTAGGTTGCCCCATGCCATGGTTGTTCAATAAAGTTGCCCTGTTTGTTTATCCAACACTTTGTGTGTGCCTCGTTATTCTAACTGGGGAGGCAAATACTGGCCTTCGTAGGCCAGTAGTTTGACTCATTATAAGTCACATGATGTGAAGAACAGAGGAGGGGACAACAAATGAATAACTTTACAAATGTTTGCCTATCTCTCTCTTTACCCCTCCCCCACCATTCCAGAAGCTGTTTCTGCACAAAGTGGAACTCTACCACTCAACTCAACCTCTTGTTGGGAGTCTCTTCTGCTGGAGGCTCTGTATTTAGCAGAGTAGTACAATCCAATTCCTTCTTAGCTAATCAGGCCTGGTCATGCTCTTCTTTCTGGCCAGATTTCCTCAGCTAATCTTGTCTCAGGAAGGATGTCTGGTTTTTCCTTCTCAAGGCTTTGCACTGTTCCTGCTTTTCTCTTTATACTATACCTTCTCAACAACCACTCATACACTTATATCCTCTTTCACTTTAGTCTTTTGACTTAAAGTTGATTATCATCTTCATCAGGAATCCTCTCCGTTCACAACTTGGCTTGGTAGCATTTCTCTGTCACATATATATGTTTCTCTTCTTTAGCCAGTTACCAGTAAACTATCTCAGTTGTGTAAGTCAGTGGCAGGTCTCCTGATGTTCTCTTCTGAACACTGCACATTGGAGTGGAATTAGAGACACACATTTGCCGGAGGAAACAGGATGAACATTCAAACAATTCACACAGCTTTTCCCTCTAAGCATTTTTTATTAGCCATGTTGGATTCTGATCATTGTTATATACTTGTGGTAACTTATTTCCTTGATGGTTTCAAGCACCATCATCTATTGTAACAACAGCATTCATATCAGTATTCATTCCCACTCTTTTCTCATTTCAATTATGTTTGCTAATGGCACATGCATGGGTCTTTGCCATACCTTAAAGCACAAGCTTTTTCTTTCCCGTCAATAAAATTGCAAACATCCCAAACTTCTCATAACTTTGTCTCCCAGGACAGCAAGATAAATAGGGTAGCTTTACATACACGTATTCTCCCTAATCTTAGACAAAACAACCATGCATGCTGAGGGTCTTTTAAAAGGATTGAGACTGCACAAACTGATTAATCACTGTTTGAAGAAAATCAAACTCCAAAACTTCAAACAGCCTCTTTAACATTCAGCTTCAAAGTAAGATTATCCACCAAAGGTATTTCCAGTTGAACAATTAAGGCCCACAAGAGGTCTAGGTAATGGAATGTTTGTGCTCACCAGTCTAGCAGTTTTCTAACTATGTTCCAATGGAAGCTCCGTGTTCCTGAGACTCATACCAGTGGTTCTTCACTGAGAAGTCTGGCAATGACAAGGAAGCTACCTGGAAGTAAGTCAGCTTGCCTGCCACTACTGGACTTAAGACATAGAGTTGACCGTCCTGTTTTTGGAACGAATTAAACCGGTTACAACGGAAAGGTCCCTATTGTCCTAAGAATTTTATTAGCCCTAAAGAGTGGGAGATCCACTTTAGTATGCTATATAATGCCGGGCTAGACTCCAAAGTTTCCCCTCCACTACAGCTAGAGTTAACAGACTGCCCTAAGTGGGAACCGGTTACCTGTTTAGAAATTGAACTGCTGATAAAGCAGATTAGAAGTGGGAAAGCCCCAGGGTCGGATGGTGTCCGGATAGAACTGATAAAATCATACCAGGACTGGTGGACGCCGGTTCTGGCTTTCCTATTTACCTTTATAGACGAAACAGGTAAATTGCCAGAGGAATGGAGCAAGGCCATAGTGTCTCCTATATATAAGAAAGGCGGGAGAGAGAAGCCAGAAAATTATAGGCCAATCAGCCTTTTAAATATTATGGGAAAACTATATGCCTTGCACCTACGGGAGAAATTAACAACTTGGATGGAAGAAAATCATATCCTGGCAAATGTACAAGCAGCCTTTAGAAGTAATCGTTCTCACTTGAACAACGTGCTAATACTGAAATTCCTAGTCGATAAGCAGGCTGCAGTAAAGGGTTCTCGTTTATATGCAGCGTTTATAGATTTTAAAGCAGCCTTTGATTCTGTTCCAAGGGACAAGCTGTGGCGCCAACTGTACAGTACATCAATTGACCGTAGACTTTTATTCCTCATGATGAAACTGTACGAAAATTCTAGCATGCAGGTAAAATGCACACCTCAAGGTCATCTGACACATCCAATTCAAACAAGTAAAGGTGTCAAACAAGGTTGTATACTAGCCCCGCAACTTTTTAATTTATATATTAATAGCATTGTAGGGTATTTTACTGACCCCGGTCTGCATCCCCCTAAGATCGGGAAGATTGCTGTGCCCATCTTGATGTATGCAGACGACGTGTTACTACTGTCAAGAACCCAAGTTGGTTTACGCAGGTCGCTTAAGATGCTTTCCCTCTTTTGTCTGGACACAGATCTAGTCGTTAACAGGGACAAGTCTAAAATTATAGTCTTCACCAAAAGATTTAGAGAAATGAATTGACGTTTTAATGATGAAAAACTGAAACAAGTTAAAACATACAAATATCTGGGGGTTGTTTTTCATCACACAGGATCTTACCAAAGGCACATTGAAAACGTACACTGTAACGCCCAACGCACGGCGCTTGCTCTGCAGGAGTTTTACACCTCCAAGGGCGCTTATAACCCCTTAGCGGCGATTAAGGTTTATAACGCTAAGGTTATACCCCAATTAATGTACGGAGCTGAGATTTTCCTGTATAATAAAATAACCAAATTGGAGATGGTTCAATCGAAGTTTGTACGATGTATCCTTCAGGTGCCAAAATATGCCTCATCTATTGCAAACAGGCTGGAAACGGGGCTTCCAAGCCTCTCCACAGTAATGTGGAATAGAGGTTTGAGTCTCCTTTTAAGAGTGCTGGCCAATCCGGATGACATTGTACACCAAATCTTCTACGACTCATTTGTCAGCAATTGGTTGAGGAAATTAAATTCCAAATTAGAGGAATGTGATCTGAATATTGATTCCCTAGCCCTCATGTTCAAGAACGGGGCAAAAGAAATTATCAGAGACCGTTTACTGGAATTGGAGTTAAAACAATCTCTGGCCAAAGTTGGGGGGATGTATATCCCAACCTTTTTTACAAGTGACCTTAAATGTGCCAGGTATCTAGAAAAGATACAGCCAATTAAGATCAGGCGGATGCTGTCCTTGGCACGCCTGAACATTCTGGACACAGCAGTACTGAGGGGCCGTTTCCACAAGATCCCGTTAGAAGACAGGATCTGTCCGTGCGGCCTGGAGGAGGTCGATACGGTTTCCCACCTTATTCTGAACTGTCTTTTCCATACAGAGGCAAGGTACAGACTTTTGCGGAACCATCTAATGCTAGCTGAATCTTTAAATCAGGCCCAAACCATTTACTTCCTCTTAGGGGATGGGAGTGATCAACTTTCTTTGGATCTTGCTAAGTTTCTATATGTTACCGACCTTGACAGGAAGAAATTTAATGCTGTCTGTATTTGAAAGAAGATGCTTTTAGTTAAGTGTTGCCTATGTCAGCTAATTTTAATAACACTTTGATGGATGTACAAGTTTTATATTGTTATGTTATATTTCAACTTGGTGTTGTGTTGTACTGTTATTGATGAGTTGTGTTGTTGCTGTCGATTGGCCTAGAGCCGCAATAAACTGACTGACTGACTGACATAGAGTTGGAAGAGGCTACCTATCCTGGTTTTCAAATGGTGTAATAATGGGGGGGGGGGGGGGTTTCGTCAGAAATTTAATCTTTAATGATAAGTAGCGGCTGATGAGCTTCCCTAAAAAACTGCTTGCTCATCAGGGTTGCCATCTTCCACATGTGGCCTGGTGATTTCCTGGAATTACAACTGATCTACAAAGATCAATTTTCCTGGAGAGGTTGGATTCTATGGCATTATAACCAGCTGAGGTCCCTCTCCTCCACAGACGCTGCTGTCCTCAGGCTTCACACCAAAGACTGCAGGAATTTCCCAACCTGGCAATTTTGTTCTCTCATAGGTAGACACTCTTGATAAAATGCTTATTTGTTACAATGAAGCTCTATGGATTGTAAAGCCAGCTGCTTTGCAAATGCATCCATTGGAGCTCTGCAGAATTTCTATAACAAGTTGTTTTTATTGACTGATATGAAGTTTACAGCGAGATCGCCCAGTAAGAAGTTTTTTTCTTTGGTGAATATCTTCATCATCTTCCTGCAAATATTTTAATTATTCCCTGAAAATATTTGCATTATAATTTTTAAAAATCCTGTCTTTCTTCAATAAATCAGAGTGACCCAGTTTTCCTCTTACACATGCTGTGGAGTACGTGTAAAAAGGTCAAAGTAGTCCCCTGTGCAAGCACCAGTCATTTTCGACTCTGGGGTGACATTCCTTTCACAACGTTTTCACGACAGACTTTTTACCAGGTAGTTTGCCATTGCCTTCCCCAGTCTTCTACACTTTCCCCCCAGCAAGCTGGGTACTCATTTTACCGACCTTGGAAGGATGGAAGGCTGAGTCAACCTGGAGCTGGCTACCTGAACCAGCTTCCTCTGGGATCAAACTCAGATCGTGAGCAGAGGGCTCTGACTGCAGCACTGCAGCTTTACCACTCTGCACCACAGGGCTCTTTGATGGAGTAAGTGTAGCACAGAAGAAATCAAACTTGTATCCCCAAAGGATATACAATAATGTACATGCATGGGGCCCCATCAGAGTGAAAAAAGCAACATTATAAATCAGAAGAAAGTACAGGTGAACCTATGGGTACTTAAATCCAGACAATGCAGCCATGGACAGACGAGACAAATCTTTCTGAGAAAAGCTCCAGGTCTGTAGAAAAATCTGAAATCAAGAAAGAAACAAAGAAAGAAAGAAAGAAAGAAAGAAAGAAAGAAAGAAAGAAAGAAAGAAAGAAAGAAAGAAAGAAAGAAAGAAAGAAAGAAAGAAAGAAAGAAAGAAAGAAAGAGTGTGTGTGTACTTGGGGGGGGGTTAAATTCCCCAAAATAATACAATCAGGGACTGTAGCTATAAGAAACAAAGATCCTTTGTGACCTTTGCTAGGCAACCACAACAGTATTGCCAGTGGAATTCTTGGTTTCTGTCAGGAAAAGGGAAGGAGACAGGGTCCCTTCTAGGGCTGTTTTTGTTTTTGAGGGAGGAATCAACAGAGCCAAGTGATGACAACCATCATTGGTCAATTTGTTACTATACAACTTGCATGACTTAGCCACCCCCAACTGCTTGCTACTGTTCTGCTGTGCCCAACCCATGAAAGCTAGTAAAGTGTCATCTCCTCCTGGGTCTGTGTGCATAAACCCAGGGAGGAGAAAGTGACAGCGTCCCAGAGGCATTTGAGCCACCCCCCTTTTTTCCTTTGGGTCTGTGCACAGACCTGGGGGGGGAGGGGGCAGAAGACTGGGACTGTTTTGTGGGGATGGAGGTGCCTTGCCTGGGGTGTCAGGCACACCCCCCACCAGTTTTTGAGTGGGGGGGGGGTGCTATTTTTTAGTTTTGCCTCCCCTCAAAAAATGGGTAGATCTGGCCTTGCATTGCAGCAGTAATTCCAAGCATGAAGAAATGGAGTGGGGCTACTAAAGACCCCTAGTACTTTATCATACATGCTTTCACTTGTTACAGCTATTCTATAAAGCAGTGGAAAGCTTAGCAACTAAACTGGCTCATTATGACGGTAGTTAAGAAAAGATAATTAACTTGTTGAAGTTGAGGGAAAAGAAAGATATTTAGCATATAGATTTGCAAATAGAGAACTAGTATGTTTCGGATTTCTCAGATAAACTTAGTTTAAATGCTCAAAAGCTAATCCTCAAAAGTGGAAAACTGACAAAAAGAAATATGTCATAGTCATGGCTACAAGTATATGAGGACTTTAAAGTGTCAAAACTATTATTTCTTTATTTTAAATTTCTGCAGCCTAGAAATTTTGTCTGATATGGCACACCTCAGATATTAGCTTCACTTCAATAACCCTAATGAAGTTTAAGTTAATGAAGTAATAAATTCAGGAATGTGTTTCTGCATGCATTTGTTTCATGGATTTATTATCAGCAAATCTACTGATAAAATGCATTGGGATGAAAAGCCGAGACCCAGGAATGATCCTAAGTATTGGAGCGTGCACTATATTCAGCATTACCAATAATTTACAGAAAGGCAGAAAATTTATGCTAATGAGAATTTAAGACACAGACTAATGGTTGTAAAACCTGTCAACAGGATTAGAGTCATTTGGAAAGGGAAAAGCAGAATTCAAGTCCAGTAGCACCTTAAGCACCAGCAAGATTTCCAGGATATAAACTTTCATGAGTCAAAAACCCCTTTGTTAGATATGAGGAAAGGGAAGACATACATAAAGGCCAAATATGGAGTTGGGGCATGGCCACAGCTACTAATGCCTGCAGGAATAGCCCATCCAGACAAGTCTGGGGATCAGGGGCAGCAGGTGCTAGCCAAAAAAATCTGTTTCCTCTTGAGATAGATTATAAAGAGGAAAAGAAGAGAATGGATGTATACCCCACCCTTCACTCAGGCTGATAACAGATGGCCATTTTGGGGGCAGTTTATAGCCGCCCCGAAGAAAGCTGGCTGAAAGAAGAGCGCCCCGGTGCTTCCAGATGATGCCAGAAAAAGGGGCAGGCCTTGGGCATCCGGGGAGCACGTGGAACGCTCATGCGTCTCGCTCGCGGCTCCCCGGGCGCTTGTTAGGTGCTCTTCCGGCTTCCAGACGGCTGGCCGCCTCAGAGCCGCCCCAGCAAAAAGGGACCACTTTCCAAGTGGTCCTTTTTTGAGGCGGTTGGAGTGTCTCTCAGGACAGGGTAAGTGTAGGACATTGCCGTGTGGCCAGTTGCAGATGTTGCCATGTTGCTGTCACAGATGTTGCTGTGTGGCCGGTTTTTTTGGGTCAACTTCAGAGGCATCTCTGAATCGACCCAAAGTGCCAGTCTGTAATCAGCCTCAGAGTGTCAAAGCATTTTACAATTTCCTTTCCCTCCCCACAACAGACATCCTGTGAGGTAGGTGGGGCTGAGAGAGCACCCCCAAGACCTGACTTGAGCAGAACAGCTGAGAGAGATATGACTCACCCAAGGTCACTCCAGCAATCAAATGTGGAGGAGGGGGGGAATCAAACCCAGTTCTCCCATATAAGAGTCTGCACATTTAACCACTATACCAAACTGGTTCTCCAGATTGCCTGATGGCCTCCTGTTTAGCTTTGTTCTACTGACAATAATAGTGCTTGGGAATCATGGGCATAAAATCTATAAGAATAGACAGAAGAAGATCCATGCTGGGTTAGACCAAAAGTCCATCTAGTCCAGTTTCTGGACAACCTGGTACCTCTAGGAAGTCTGCAGACAGGAAGATTGCATCAGCATTATCCTAATTGTGGAGCCTAGCAACTGATTTAAAGAAGCATACTAGCACTGGTACTCAGGGCCAGATCTGCCTATTTTTGGAGGGGGGGAGTTAAAAAATGGCACCCCCATTACCCCCACCACCACAAAGATCTACCTATTTTTGGAGGGGAAATGAGTGCTGGTGGCACCCCCTTGCTCTGGTGCCTGGGGCAGCTGCCCCCTCTGCCCCCCCCCTAGATCCAGCCCTACTGGTACTGGAGGGGGAACATAACCATCATGATTAGTAAATCCTCCATTAATTTGTCTACTCCCCTTTTAAAGCCTTCCAAGTTGGCAGCCATGACCACATCCTGTAGCAGAAAGTTCCACAAATTAATTATATGCTGTGTGAAGACATACTTCCTTTTGTTTGTCCTGAATCTCCCACCCTTCAGCTTCAGTGGATAACCCTGATTTTAGTATTATGGGAGAGATAGAAAGGTTTTCCCCTGTCCATTCTCTCCATGTCATGTATAATTTTATAAATTTTTATCATGTTTTCCTTTACTTGCCTCTTTATAGACTAGACAGAGCTAAGTGTTTTAAACAACCCTCATAGGGCAGCTGCTCCAGTCCTCTGATATTTTGATTGCTCTTGTCTGCATCTTTCCAAGTCCTACAATATCCTTTCTTAGGTATAGTGACCAGAACTGTATATAATATTCCATGTGTGGCCTCACCATAAATTTGTGTAAGCACAGTATGATAAAAGCAGTTTTATTCTCAATTCCTGTTCTAATTATGACCAGCACGTGATTTGCCTTTTCTACAGCAGCTGCACACCAAGTCAACATTTTCATCAAGTTACCCATTCCAACCCAAGGTCTCTTTCTTGGTCTGTTGCTGCCAGCTCAGATTCCCATCAGTGTATATGTGAAGTTAGGATTATTTGCTGCAATATGCACTATTTTATACCTTTATTGAATTTCATTTGCATTTTAACGTCCATTTCCCCAGTTTGAAGAGATCCTTTAGGAGCTCTTTACAAACCATTTTTGTTTTAACCACTATAAATAATTTAATGTTATCTGGAAACTTAGCCACCTCACTACTCACCCCTAACCCCATGTCATTTATTTAATTTCTAGACTGCTCTCCTCTGGAAGGCTCAGGGTGGTGTACATCACACTTAAAACATATACAATTAAAAATCAAACAATCAATAATTAATCAGAATAAAACCACTAACGTAACTATATTTAATGGTGTTCAGCATGTAGTTTCTCCCTCCATGGGGCCAGAGCACCAGTCCCAATACAGATCTCTGATGGACCTATGTCAAGTCTGCTTCAACTCTGGTCAAGTCTGTATTCCATCTTTGGTTCAGGGGGAAGCATTCTGGGTAAAAGCCACACTGTACACCAATGCTGCTAGCTCTCACTCTCCCGTCCCCCCTCCCTTCCTTTGTTATGTAGCTTTGCTTTGAAATGGGAATATGTGAAAGAGATTATGGTGCCTTCTCAGGCTGAGTACCGGGGGAGTATTCGCTCCAAGGCCACGATGGGCCTGAGAACGAATTTGTAACATCAATGTGTGAATGTGCCCTGCATAGTGCCCCTCCCTAAAGAATCCCTTTGAAGTATACCTTATATGATTAACCTTTACTGTATGGTTTTCAGTCTTCCAATCTCTCTGAGTAGTCGAGAACAATATCAATAAACTAGAAACTTTTTATCAAAAAGGTCTCGTTATTGAATCAGCCGACTTGACAACCTATCCCTCCCTTGTGAGAACTGACCATTTATTCCTCCTCTCTTCTTCCTATGCTAAACAAAGCAGGAGTGTGCATGCACACAAAAGCTTACATTCTGAATAAAAGTTTGTTGGTCTTAAAGGTGACAGAGTGTTGGGCTGGATGGGCCATTGGCCTGATCCAACATGGCTTTTCTTATGTTCTTAATAAATTCAAATTGAAAAAAAATTATAATAGGAACATTTTGAAAAAATGAAAAAAAATTATAAAAAATGAAAAAAAATTATAATAGGAACTTTTTGAAATAATCAGATTGGCTATTATTCCAGCTCTTGTTTCTCTGTCTAAAAGTTTAAAGAGGACAAATGAAGGGGGACAGGGAGTAGACAATGGGTTTACAGATCTGTCACTGACAAATATGTTCTTTAGTCAGCAGAACTATACAAAAGAGAACTGCACTAAAGTCCACTGAAGAGAACTGCACTGATTAAGAACATAAGAGAAGCCATGTTGGATCAGGCCAACGGCCCATCAAGTCCAACACTCTGTGTCACACAGTGGCAAAAAATGTTATATACACACATACACTGTGGCTAATAGCCACTGATGGACCTGTGCTCCATATTTTTATCTAAACCCCTCTTGAAGGTGGCTATACTTGTGGCCGCCACCACCTCCTGTGGCAGTGAATTCCACATGTTAATCACCCTTTGGGTGAAGAAGTACTTCCTTTTATCCGTTTTAACCTGTCTGCTCAGCAATTTCATCGAATGCCCACGAGTTCTTGTATTGTGAGAAAGGAAGAAAAGTACTTCTTTCTCTACTTTCTCCATTCCATGCATTATCTTGTAAACCTCTATCATGTCACCCCGCAGTCGACGTTTCTCCAAGCTAAAGAGTCCCAAGCGTTTCAACCTTTCTTCATAGGGAAAGTGCTCCAGCCCTTTAATCATTCTAGTTGCCCTTCTCTGCACCTTCTCTAAAGCTATAATATCCTTTTTGAGGTGCGGCGACCAGAACTGCACACAGTACTCCAAATGAGACCGCACCATCGATTTATACAGGGGCATTATGATACTGGCTGATTTGTTTTCAATTCCCTTCCTAATAATTCCCAGCATGGCATTGGCCTTTTTTATTGCAAATGCACACTGTCTTGACACTTTCAGTGAGTTATCTATCATGACCCCAAGATCTCTCTCTTGATCAGTCTCTGCCAGTTCACACCCCATCAACTTGTATTTGTAGCTGGGATTCTTAGCCCCAATGTGCATTACTTTGCACTTGGCCACATTGAACCGCATCTGCCACGTTGACGCCCACTCACCCAGCCTCAACAGATCCCTTTGGAGTTCCTCACAATCCTCTCTGGTTCTCACCACCCTGAACAATTTAGTGTCATCCGCAAACTTGGCCACTTCACTGCTCACTCCCAACTCTAAATCATTTATGAACAAGTTAAAGAGCATGGGACCCAGTACCGAGCCCTGTGGCACCCCACTGCTTACCGTCCTCCACTGCGAAGACTGCCCATTTATACTCACTCTCTGCTTCCTATTACTCAGCCAGTTTTTGACCTGTCCTTTTACTCCATGATTCTCAAGCTTTCTAAGGAGCCTTTGATGAGGAACTTTATCAAAAGCTTTCTGGAAGTCAAGGTAAACAACATCTATCGGGTCTCCTTTGTCCACATGTTTGTTCACCCCCTCAAAGAAATGCAACAGGTTAGTGAGGCAAGATCTTCCCTTGCAGAACCCATGCTGAGTCTTCCTCAATAACCCGTGTTCATCAATGTGCCTACTCATTCTGTCCTTGATAATGGTTTCTACCAACTTTCCCGGTATTGAAGTCAGACTGACTGCCCTGTAATTTCCCGGATCTCCTCTGGAACCTTTTTTAAAGATGGGGGTGACATTTGCTACCTTCCAGTCCTCAGGAACGGAGGCAGATTTCAATGAAAGATTACAGATTTTTGTTAGAAGATCCACAAGTTCAACTTTGAGTTCCTTCAGAACTCTCGGATGTATGCCATCCGGACCCGGTGACTTATTAGTTTTTAATTTGTCTATCAGTTGTAGGACCTCCTCATTTGTCACCTCAATCTGACTCAGGTCTTTCAACACCCCTTCCAAAATTAGTGGTTCTGGGGCGGGCAAAAAGTTCTCGTCTTCTACAGTGAAGACGGAGGCAAAAAATTCATTTAGCTTCTCAGCCATTTCCCTATCCTCCTTCAGTAATCCTTTTACCCCATGGTCATCCAAGGGCCCCACTGCCTCCCTGGCTGGTTTCCTACTTCTAATATATTTGAAGAAAGTTTTATTGTTGGTCTTTATGTTTTTTGCAATATGCTCCTCATAGTCCCTTTTTGCCTGCCTGATCACAGTCTTGCATTTGATTTGCCACAGCCTGTGTTCCCTTTTACTAATCTCACTTGGACTGGTTTTCCACCGCTTAAAGGAGTCCTTCTTACCTTTTACAGCTTCCATTACTTTGTTTGTTAACCACGCAGGCCTTTTCTTATGCCTGTTTGTGCCTTTCCTAACTTGTGGTATGTATTTTATCTGAGCTTCTAGGATTATAGTTTTAAATAGCGTCCAAGCTTCCCCAAGGGTTTTGACCGTATGTACCTTTACTTTCAGTTTCTTCCTCACATGCCTCCTCATCTCAGTGTATTTACCCCTTTTAAAGTTAAACGTGGTTGTGGTGGTCTTTTTGGACAACTCCCTATTTATACAAACGGTGAAATCAATAACATTATGGTCACTGCTCCCAAGCGGCGCAATCACATTTACATCTCTCACCAAGTCTTGGGCATTACTTAGGACCAAATCCAGGATCGCCCCACCCCTGGTAGGTTCTGAGACCATCTGCTCCATAGCACAGTCATTGAGAGCATCAAGAAACTCAATCTCTTTCTCTCGACCAGAACACATATTGACCCAATCAATCTGCGGGTAGTTAAAATCACCTATTACAACACAGTTTTTACGTTTAGCCGCTATCTTTAAGCCTTCCATCATATTATAATCGTCCTCTCTCTTTTGATTTGGTGGGCGATAACAAACTCCCATAGTTAAATTTCCTTTTGGGCCCTCTATTTCAACCCAAAGCATTTCTAAAAGTGAATCTAATTCTCTGATCTCAGTCTTACTGGACCGTATATCCTCTCTGACATACAGAGCCACCCCACCTCCAACCCTTCCCTCCCTATCCTTCCGATATAGCTTATATCCAGGAATCCCCGTGTCCCACTGATTCTCCTCATTCCACCAAGTTTCTGAAATTCCCACAATGTCTATGTTTTCTCCCAACACTAAACATTCCAATTCACCAATTTTACTTTGAACACTTCTAGCATTTGCATACAAACATCTATAATTTCCCAGGCGAGCTAGGCCCGCCACCTTCCTCCTGCCGCCTCGAGACACTGGCAGACAGTCCATATTGTTTGTCACCTTCACAGTGGACAACTCCGGTCCGTTACCCGGTAGAAAAATAGCAGCTAACCCTTCATCTCTTTGAGACGAGTCCTCCCGAACCAGAGACATTTCATCTCCTGTCGGCTTTCCCCCAAGATTTAGTTTAAAAACTGCTCTGCCACCTTTTTGATTTTAAGCGCCAGCAGCCTGGTTCCATCCGGGGACAAGTGGAGACCGTCTCTTTTGTACAGCTCCCGCTTGTTCCAGAAAGCATCCCAGTGCCTAACAAACTTAAACCCTTCCTCCTTACACCATCGTCTCATCCACACATTGAGACTTCTAATTTGTGCCTGTCTCTCCTGCCCTGCACGTGGAACAGGTAGCACTTCCGAGAAGGCTACCTTGGAGGTCCTGGCCTTAAGTCTCCTGCCTAGCAGCCTAAATTTTTCCTCCAGGACCTCATGACTGCATTTCCCCACATCATTGGTGCCAACATGCACCACGACCACAGGCTCCTCCCCAGCACTGTCTATCAGTCTATCTACTACACGCGTAATGTCCGCTACCTTCGCACCAGGCAGGCAAGTCACCATACGGTCAGTACGCGGTTTCGCCACCCGGCTGTCTACTTGCCTAATGATCGAATCACCAACTACCAATACCCCCCCTCTCCCCCTGCTCAGGGATGGTTCCTTGGCGCGAAAGGATTCCCACTCACCAACCGAAGAAGAGGTGCTTCTGAGGGCGCATTCCCCTTATCCTCAGCACGGTGCCCTGTTCCCTCTCGACCCTCACGCTCTCTGGCAGCAACGGGGCTGCTACGTTCAGAGCGGGGCTCATCTAATACGCCCCCGAGAGTCTTCCCCAAGTGCCTAACTGACCGTCTCTGCTTCTCCAGGGCAGTCACCTCGGCCTCAAGGGTACGAACTCGTTCCCTGAGGACCAGGAGCTCCTTGCATCGAGCATACACCCAAGACTTCTGTCCTTTGGGCAGATAGTCATACATGTGACACTCAGTGCAAAACACTGGAAAGCCCCCAACCCCCTGCTGGCATTCTATCTTCATTGTATATATATATACAATATATATACCCTTAGGCCAGTCAACCAAACAAAGAGCAGTCAACCAAACAAAGAGCAGTTCCCCAGCTATCACACCTTAGAATTTTAGGCAGCCCCACAAACCTTAGAATGAAGTCCTTCAAAACTCAGAAATTCTCAGCAATTTCTCCAGCTGTCTCAGCTATCAGAGCTGCTCTGCTCCTCTCAGACCTCTGTGAGATGTGCTCAGCCTTTGGCAAGGCGCAGCTTAAAATGCAGATTAGTCTGTCTTTCAGAAGTATTAGCACCAATCATATTATAGTTTCATTGGCTTGACAAAAGCTAGGACTCTTTTTAAGTAATAACTCCTATTTACATCCTCGTCTGCTTTCTACTCTTGTGTTATACCTGCTAGAAACAAGGGTAAGCAGTTTGCTTACACATTTTTACATGCTGAAAATGTTAAACAGTGTGGAAAGCAAAGAAATAAATGCTGTCTTCCACCCTTTGGTGCTGGCAGTGGAGCTGTTGGGGTAAACAGAGGCAGGGGTCTGACTTGCACCTCTATGACTAGAATTGCACTACAGCTTGGGGTGGAAAGGAAAATGCTACAAACACTGAATGCTGGGCAACATTCTCTTCTCTCAATAGGTACAGATCACAATCACAGAGTATAGAACTCCAAAAAGATGTGGCTCAATGCTGTAAACCCCCTCCCACCATTTTAAAAGTGAAAAGAGGGGGAAAACAATGTCAAGGATGATGTGGTGGCCCTGCAAGCTGACCCTTCAGCTGATACTACTTGTTGCTTGTCTGGATCACAAGCAATTCTCTTCTGTGCTCAATGTGGTGCCTTCCCAAAGGGAGTATATATATATACATACCCTCTCTGCAAGGGAGTATTTTAATTGCCTATAAAAATGAGGATGTTGTCTCTTTTGTGTCCAAAACCTGACAGGGAGGATCCCTGATTTAAATAGTACAAGCCCCCAGGATTAGATTATAAAACTGAAATGGAAAATAAATTAAAATGGCCTATGGAAAGAATAAGTAAGTCAGATGTGTCCAGAGGTGCCCAGGGTCTTAGTCTCTGGAATGGAGACAGCCTTGCACCTGGGGAGCTCACCTAAAGTCAGAGCACAGCAGCAGCTTCCTCCAAATTAGGAGAACTGGGTGGGGATGAACAACTCTTGGGAGGTGGAGGCCTTGGAGGAAGAGCTAGGAATGAGAGAAGTGGAAAGAAATAGGTTTTGGCTCAAGGGGATTGGATGGGGAAAAGCAAGAAGGGGTGAAACTTGGATTGGAGAGGGGATAAAAGGAGACCCTGTGAAGCTGGCTGGGGAGGAGAAGGCTAAGGTTCAGCTGGTGGAAGATACTGGCAGGCAGTGAGGGAACCCTGAATGTTCAACTTTGGATGCTTCTGCCTTGCTGAAGGGAGCAAAGAGGGTTGGAGTCAGAGAAGAAGCTTACAGAGTACCATGAGGGCAGCCACAGATAACTTTAAATAGCACTGAATTTAGTTAAATCAAGCCAAGTCTTTTTGAAAATAAAATACGGTAATTATTTTTTACATGTATGTTTTCACTGTAGTCTGAAAACATAGGAAAACTCAAAGAAAAACTAGGAGACAATGACCAGCAAATGACACTACATATACAAAAGGGGGTAAAACAATTTAGCTAAGAAGTCAACCTGAAGCTAAAAACAGGTGTGGAGATGCCTACAGTGGCTCCATGACATATGTGCAGAAACAGACAAGGTTCTATAGGAACACTTTGAAAAACTTTGAAAAAATACTGCTCCTTACCTCTGCTTTAGAACTTCTTTAGAACTTCTTTAGAACTTTAGAACTTTTGGGGCTGTGTACAGAGGTGGACTGGCCATTTAACTTAACAGGGAAATTTCCTGGTAGATCATTGCCAGATCCTCAGGAGCTGCATGACTCAGATCCATTGGCAATGGTAATTGGTGTCAGTTCAACAGTTGTCTTTTCCCACACTACCTGCAGCTTTCAGGAGAAATGGGTAAGCTAATACTCATTGATTGTACTGCTGAGCTGAGTGACCCTGCAGCTCTGGCTTGTAGCACCACAGGAACCTCTCAGCTTGCTTTAGGGACATTTTTGCTTCCCAGGCCACTCTAGGCTGCATATTTTAAATTAACACCTCCCAACCTGAGTCTGCTGCTCTTCTCACATTCTGTTGGTATCTAAGACCTCCAAACAAACATGCATGAATCTAAATGGCAACAGTGCATATCTGTCCTGGCTAGCGTTACCAATTCTGGGTTGGAAAATGCCTGGAGATTTGGGGAGTGGAGCCTGAGGGGGGACTTGAATGGGGTGCAATATCATAGAGTCCATCTTCCAAAGCAGCCATTTTCTCTGGGTGAACTGGTCTCTGTCACCTAGAGATCAGTTGTGATAGTGGGAGATCTCTAGCCACCACCTGGAGACTGGCAACCCTTACATGGCTTAGTTTAGCTATTTAAACCAGAAAACAAAAGATCTGGTTCTGGAAAACTGGAAACTGATTCATTGGAGATGGAGATGGTAGTATCTGCTAGTATCTTTTTGCTGGTAATTTCCCAGAAGGTAAAAAAAGAGGACTATATATTCCAGTCTTTTCAGAAACATAAACACAGAGATATGGAGATGGAAGAGCAAATCAGAACCCATGGTCACAGAGGAGAAGAGCAATAAGATGGTGTAGATGAACAATAAAGAGATGAACAAAGCCTGATCAAGAAATCTGGAAGCATTAACATTATACTGTCTACCTCTTAAATTGCCATCACAAAGGGATAAGGTTTATACCTGGGGAGAAAGGATCACATTTATTTCGCATTTTATTTTTCTGTTGTTGAGGAATTGATATCAATCACTGCTATATGTTCTTCTCTTTTTGTAACCTATGACTGCATGTCCAAATAAAAGTATGTTTTTCTTTTTCTGCTGTTGGTATTTCAGTAGTCTCTGCACCCCCATACAACGTAATTCAGTTCACAACTGCCCAAGCTACAAAATGAAGGCAGGGAGATGCCTGCTTAACTCTGAACTACACTGAACTTCCCAAGATTTCTTCCTCCATGTGTGGTGGTGTGGATCATCAGTGTGATTCCTGAGTTGGAGTTTTTAAGGTAGGAATAGATACTGTGGAGTCTAGGTCATCAGGAAAATGCAGACCCACTTCTAACTCATGAGCTGGTAGATGGAGTACAAATGAATCATGGTTGTACTAGATAAGGTGGAGGGACGGTGGCTCAGTGGTAGAACATCTGCTTGGTAAGCAGAAGGTCCCAGGTCCAATCCCCGGCATTACCAACTAAAAAGGGTCCAGGCAAATAGGTGTGAAAAACCTCAGCTTGAGACCATGGAGAGCCGCTGCCAGTCTGAGTAGACAATACTGACTTTGATGGACCGAGGGTCTGATTCAGTATAAGGCAGCTTCATATGTTCATATGTGGATGGAAACTGGAGAAGTGAGCTCCACAATATTAATAAAAACATTTGCATCCTGTCTTTCCTTCTGGCTCAAGATGGCTTAAAAACCACAGTTTAAAAGGAAGGGAAAGATCCCTTGAGCTATATCCTGTTAAAATTCCTGGGAAATGAAATGTCTTAGTAGTAGTAATAGTAGTAGTAATAGTAATAATACTGTGCCTCCCTTTGTCTCCTCAGGAAGTCTATTCCACAAAGTGGAACATCTCTGATTGATCCCAGGTGGATTGTGGGCTGCCTAAAGTAGGGAAATAGCCAGTAGGTGGCCGGTTGGAGATTGCAGTTGACTTGCCACATGGGATGGATATATGAGAATAGACAGGTGTGTATGTGCTTATATAGGTATCTGTGTGTGTGTGTGTTATAGGTCCTAGGCTATATGATAAAGGTTATGACTTGCATCCTGAATGGGAACTTGGAAGTGTTGCAGTTCAGTGGCATGGGACCTGGGCAGCTGAGTAAATGCCACATTCCCTATGATAGCATGAGGTATCTGCAGGGCCAGCCCTGCCACTAGGCAAACTAGGTGATTGCCTAGGGCACTGGTCTTCTAGGCATGCCAAATTGGGTGCCCCCATGTGACTCAGTGACATTATCAGTGCAGGATGAGGGCTCCAGAAGTTAGCCTTGCCTAGGGTGTCAGACAATCTAGGGCCAGTCCTGGGTATCTGCAGGGCTCGCTTTACCAAATGTGTGTGGATAAGTATGCCTGCACATTCACAGAAATGGAAACAACAAAAAAGGGAATATTCAAGTTTTCACATGTACACATAAATCAGGTTTCTTTTCCAACAAACTTCTTGCTCTCTCACACGCACAGCAGAAAAAAAAAATGAAGGCAATTGCATTCTGAAGGGGATGGTTTTAGTCTGAATGCTAAGTTATGGGTTTACTATCGCGGTAATAGCTCCCCTGCCTCCTCATCTTGGAGTACTTTGAATTCCGATGGCAGCTCAGTGGGATGATTTACAGCTGTGTTTCGGGCTCATTGTTCACTGCAAGCCCACGGGGAGGAGACACGTTAAGTCCGGCATTTTGTTGCAGACGCTGCTTGTATGACTTTCTAGCGAATGGTCTGATTTAGCTATACACTGAAATCTCTAACATCAACTGCTGCTGAGCCAGGGGAAAAAAAAACAGAAGAAAAGAAACAAAGAGAATACAGCCGTCCCTCACTAAGGATCTAATCGGGCTGCCTTGTCTATTATAGATTGTAAAGTCTTCAGGGAGCGATGATGTCGCTATTATATACGTATGTGTGCCCTGCCTCACCAAACGGGATTCTGTTTGCCAAAGGGAGTCCCTAGGCATTCCTATAACAGCCACAGTTATAATATAGTGGGTTTTGTGCATGGCAGAGTCTCAGAGTCAGTGATAACAAGCTCTTTAATAGGAGTGACATAGTATAAGGTCACATTACACATGGCATAGGGGCCCACAGGCCAAACTTATATACATCTCTGGGTTCCTGCGCAAGCATGTTATTGGGTCATTCAAACCAGTGGGGGCTTGTGATTGGTCCTGGGCTACAGGGATTTGAATCCTGCAGCCCTTTGTTCCCAAGCTCAGTCCGTATGGCTCCAATGAGCCAGGCGGAAACATCCAAAGTCTTCCCTTGAGTCCACATACATAACAACAGTCAATTGGAATGACACTGTTGGGAACTGAAAAGACAGAAAGAAAACAAACAAACAGTAAGGCAGTTTTGTTTGCCACGATCCTCATCAAATAAATATAGCTCTTTTATTCTGGAAAACAGGAACGGGGAGGGGGGGGGAAGAGAACCTATGAAATGAAAAAGCCGCCCTCAGGAATTCCCAAAGCAAATTGTGAAGTACACTGCGAAGACTCATAAACTTTAGCAAATGTTCTTATTTGCGCCCTCCAAGTGCCATTCACCCTCATGCTCATCTGCTTCTTCACACAGATTTGTGTTGTTTCAAAGGGTAGCCCTGTTGGCCTGAAGAAGTATGAATGCATACAAAAGCTAACATTCTGAATAAAACTTTATTGGTCCTAAAGGTGCTACTGGACTCCTACTTTGCAATTAGACAGTTAGACTTGATTCCAGCAGCACTTTAGAGACCAACAAGATGTTCAGGATGTGAGCTGTTGAGAGTCAAAAGTGGTCTTTGATGTTTTGCTGTGGCCATTTCTTTTACTGCTTTGACTGACTTTTTACTGATATTATATACGATGGTTGTTTTTATTTGGTTTTTATTTTACTTCATTCATATCTCCCCCCGCTCCCCAGTGGGACGCCAGAGCAGCTTATATTATTCTCCTCTTCATTGTATCCTCACAACAACCCTGTGAAGTAGGTTAGGCTGAGAAAGTGTGACTGGCCCAAGGAAGCTTCTGTGGCAGGGATTCAAATCTTGGTCTCCCAGATCCCATTACTCCACACTGGCTGCTTAGCACCTTTTATAAAGTATTCCAATGTGTCGTGTTAGTTGCTAGTCACTTCAAGGATTAACAGGTAAGGATTAACAGGTAACTGTTACTTGAAACAAATGAATACAAATAATAGGCTACTCACAGGCTTCATTCATGTGCCTTCTTCTCTCCCCTCCTCCTCCTTCTATTGTTCAGGCATAGACACACTAAACACACTCATTATTACTATCTTTTTTCTTCTCGGCATCTGTTTCTACCGACAACCCCACATTTCTAGCTGCTGTAGTACCTGATGGTCCACCCGAATACAAATGACATTTGTGTTTGTACCAGGATCCTAGATCTGCTTACTTTGGTGTGGTGTCAACTGGAAGATATTCCTCAGCCACACTTCTGAGTTGATTATAAATTTACAAGTGGGGAAACCCATGAGGAATATGCGGGGAAGGAGAAAGTCACATCCCAGACTGGTCCTGCTTTCTCTCTGTTCATCCAGTCTCCTCCTGCCCCTGCTTGCATATCTTACAATCTCCTCTCCTGCCATCTGTTGGAAGTCCAACTCTGCTAAAAATGAAAAGTCAAATAGATTCCTGATTTGTCTTGCTGACAACTTCCTTTTCCAGAAAGTGAAGAAGGGAACAAGGGGATCAGCTATCTTGGATTTGATTCTCACCAACAAGGAAGAATTGATTGAAGAAGTGGAAATAGTGGGCACCCTGGGCAGTAGTGACCATGTGATTTTGGAATTTACAGTCTTAGGGAAGGGAAAAGCGATACGTAGTCAGACTTATAGGTTGGACTTCAGAAAGGCAAACTTCAATAAACTTAGAACTCAGCTGGGTAAAATCCCATGGTCAGAAATACTTAGGAGGAAGGGGGTTCAGGAGGGGTGGGAGTTTGCCCCCCAAGGACGGAATAATGAGTCAGACACAAAGGGTTGGAATAAAATTGGGCCACTTTATTAAATAATTTCATAAACAGCAAGGGTACCCCACCAGTGGCCTGGCCAGGGCTAGGGGTCACAGTGACCGCTCCCCTGCCATAACGGGTGAGAGACCCAGCCCCCCAGCCAGAGCTGAGTGACTCAGCTCTCTCCAGGCAGGCCCAGCAGGGCCCAAACTCAGATGCACGTCTCACCAGAAAGCACCCTCTAGCCGAGTCTCCTGGCAGTCTGCATTCTTCACCCGGGTCTTCAAACCCCAAGGTTGATCATGCCAGACCCCAAACTCCCCAAAAGGGGGATGCTTCACAGTCCTCCCCTGGCCACATAGTGCCCTAAACCCCCCAAAACCTGCCACTACTAAGGCCAAGTCTCTACTTAGGACTTAGCACCCACCGGGAGGCCCAAAGCCACCCGCAACCCTTGCTGCAAATCTCTCAGGAAAAGCTCATTACCCTTTTCCAAGAGATGGACCCCATCCCCTCTGTAGAGGTCAAGACATGTCAACAAAATATTCTGATGGGGCAAATAGTGGCCCAACCCCCTTTTGAGTACCTTTCTAAGCTCCTTGTTAGCCTTCTACCTGGCCCTTTCTATCGCTGCGGGGTCCAAAGCACAACACCACACCAGGCGGGGCAGCATGGCTGACCACACTAAGATGGTCCCCGGCCATTGCTCCCAAATGTGCATAAAATCATCACGGGCCTGCCAAACTAAGGCCTTGCCCTTCAGTAACCCCAGATCATTACCTCCCAGGTGAACTATTAAGACCTGAGGAGGAGGACCCACTCTATCACAAAACAGCAAAGGCAGCAAGCCCGGCCACTGAAGGCCCCGGCACCCCTGCCATTCAATAACAACATGCTGGCTGAGTCCCAGCTGAGAGCCAACTGCAATTCTCCATGCTTGCTCCATGTGGCTATGGCTGCAGGTGAGAACTCGGCTCCGGCTCCTCTGGCCAGGAACAACAGCATCTAAAAAGAAAAAAACAGTTAAACACGAACAGAACAAAAACATTCCCACAACCCAAATCATTCACGGCCTAAGAAAAGGTCGCACATAGGCCTTATAGTCCGATGAACGCCAACGACCCAACCTCTGGATAGAGGTGGAAGGATACCCCATTGCCGCAGCAGTTGAGGCTGCCCCAATTCTAAAGGAGTGGGTCCCAAACCGCACCCCTGACAGCCCCAACTCATCCAAAGCCCGGGACGTCACCGCCCAAAATTGGTGTTTTGTCAATGGGTTACCTTCCAAATGAATAAACAAAAACCCGTCCTGGCTACCCCGAACTGCCAAATAAGCAGCCAAAGCTGTAACTGGACACAGATCAGGCTCTGAGCAACTACCAAGCTCGAGCACTGTACCCCGCTGCAACTGATCCGTCTTAGAACGACGGACGGTAATGAGTGCCTTACTGCCAGACAGAGCCCCAAAGAAGGCTAACAAGGATGCAGCATGAAACAAACATGCCTCAAACGATGAAGCACACACCCCGTCCCATACCCTCTTCAAACCACGCAGAATCGACAGAGACACTGGATTCCGCGTATCAAGCCTAGGACCGGCTTTTCAAGACCACCCCTACACCATCTTCCGAATACAAAAGTCTGCTGTATCCTCCCTATAACCTAGCGCCTTACTGGCAAAAGCCAATGTAGACAGGCGCTCCCTAATGGATCGCACAGCCAACCCCTTACCTTGCAGTGACACACAGTAATGGAGCAATTCCTCCACTGGGAGGGGCCAAACTCTGCGATACCCTTCCTCAGCCCTAAAGTCTTCAAACTGCCGCACAGCCCGTTCGTAAGACTTTTGAGTGCTAGGCGCAATGGCTAGACCTATCACTCTGCAGGCTTCGGCTCTCCAATCAGCCATAGCTCCTGGGGCATTGCCATCGGCTCTCTGTCGGCCTCCAGGGCTAGCTGACGAAACCTCTCCATCTGTTTACTTGGTAGAGCATCAGCCACCCCGTTACTCACCCCAGGGACATGCTTGACTAAAAACAAAATGTTAAGCTGCAAACAGCGCAGAGTGAAGGCCCTCACCAGTTTCATAACCCGCCCCAATTTGGATGAAAGGGAATTAATGACGTGGACCACTGCCATATTATCACACCAAAAATGCACGGTGTGATTGGCCATATCCTTCCCCAACAGCCAAACTGCAACTAAAATAGGAAAGAACTCGAGAAATGTAAGATCTCGGTTCACACCTAACTGTACCCAGGAGTGGGGCCAACTATCCACGCACCAATGTCCGTGAAAATAGACTCCAAAACCTAAGGATCCAGCAGCATCAGACATGACCTGGAGCTCAGCTTCATGCCTCAAGTCGTCCCTCCAAAAAGAGACTTCATTAAAAGACTCTAAAAATTCTTGCCAAACCCTCAAATCATCCCTCATGCTGCACGTAACCCTAGTTCTATGCTGAGGCAATCGTAATCCTACCATAGCATCACAAAGCCTCCTAAGAAAAGCCCTTCTGCTGCAATTCCAACAAAGTAACCTTCTTCTTAAGCAGAAAGGCAGAAATCCTAGCCCTCAACTCCACTATTTTCTGAAGGGGCACCCTAGACAACTGCACAATAGTGTCGATCTCAATCCCCCAAAAGGTCAACCTCTGGGGTTGGACCTTCCATTTTCTCAGCCGCTAAAGGGACCCCAAGCTCTGCCGCTAGCTCAATAAAGCCAGACAGCAGCTGTCCACAACACCCCGATCCTTCGGGACCCACAAAAAGGTAGTCATCCAGATAATGAACGACTTCCTGCAAACCCACTTTCTCCTGCACAGCCCATTCTAAAAATGTGCTGAAATGCTCGAAAGCCAAACATGACACAGAACAGCCCATCGGCAATGCCCTGTCCATGTAAAATTGCCCCTCAAAAGAAAATCCCAAAAGCTCAAAATCATCAGGGTGGACAGGTAGAAGGCGAAAAGCAGACTTAATGTCACATTTTGCCAATTCTGCCCCCACCCCACAACGCCTCACTACAGCAATAGCCTGATGGAAGCTGGTATATCTAACTGAGCATAAATGCTCGGGGATCCCATCATTCACCGACTTGCCCTTAGGAAAAGACAAATGGTGAATCAAACAAAATTCACCAGGCGTCTTTTTAGGCACTACCCCCAAAGGTGAGACTCTAAGAGTACTCACTGGAGGATGTGAAAAAGGACCCAATATCCTTCCCTCAACCAGCTCTTTAGCAATTTTATCCCTAACTACCTGTTCCAAATCCTGAACAGACTTAAGGTTTCCTGACATGGACGGAACTCTAGGCCCCTGAAAAGGGATCCTAAAACCAAACTTAAAACCTTCTAACAAATGCAAACTATCAACCCTTTTAGGGTACCTTGCCTGCCACTGTTCAAGAGGTCCCACCCTTGTCGGGCTGGGCCCCCTTTTTAGCTGGAAAAGCTCCTCCGCCCCCCCCCCCACCCCAGGCTTTTTTGGGTTCTTACGCCCCCGTGCTCTAGGGCAGTTGTCAAATGAGTGTGGACCACCACACAAGGGGCATTCGTGCCTAAACTGGCATGCATTTTTATTGCACACCCCAAGGGATCCAAACTCCCAGCAGAGCATGCGGGGTTGAACCTCCTGCCCCACAGTGCTGCGGGGAGAGCCTGACGAAGCAGAAACCGATGAGGAAGACCTATTTACCAAATGGCCGCTATCCGAGCGATCGCCCAAATTAGGCCTAGCAGGGGACATAACCTGCAGCCAAAGCTGCTGGTGGATCTGGTCCCACTGAAGAGACGGATACAGGGCGGCCCTCATCCGGAACTCTTCATCATACTGTAGCCACGCTGGGCCACTAAAAGCCATGTATCCCTTGTATATTATATCCAATACTGAAAAGGGGCCACAGCCTGCCAAGGCTGGGCCCGAGCAATCACCCCCGCATAAATGCAAAAACTTTGAAGCCAATTGGCCCAGGTTCTGTCCACCTTCCACTTTTTTAACTTTTCTTTCTCTTTTTTGTCCAATTCCTCCTTATCTTTCTTTTCCAACTCCCTGAAGAGTAAGGAAAAATATCCACATACTCCCCTTTTAATATTTTCTTGCGGGTAGCTGGGAGAAGGTGGTCACCTAATGGTAAGGCGACATCCCCAAAGGGCAAAGAAGCAATTGGCCCAGGTTCTGTCCACCTTCCGCTTTTTAAACTTTTCTTTCTCTTTTTTGTCCAATTCCTCCTTATCTTTCTTTTCCAACTCCCTGAAGAGTAAAGAAAAATATCCACATACTCCCCTTTTAATGACTAGGCACTCCTTTACCCAGCTCAGAAGGATGGAAGGATGAGTCAACCTAGGGTGGGCTACCTGAACCCAGCATGCGCTGGGATTGAACTCAGGTCATGAGCAGAGCCTGGGACCACAGCACCACAGCTGTACAACTCAGCACCACAAAGAAGGTCCCAACAGGCTCCAAGCAGGAATCGCCAGTATATGTGGGATCGCTGCTAAAGGCTCCCAGGGCAAGAGAACAAGCTCCCACAGCCGCACCGTCAAAACCACCCTCCTGGGAAGCGTCAAACGAGCCTCCGACCACTCTGAGCACCCAGAACCTAAGCCTGACAGGCCCCTCATATGCCCAAACAACTCAGCCACAATCAAAGACGATCCAGCACACGTCCGCAGCCACCGCGGCAACCACCACCGTGCTGCCACGCCTTCAAAGGAGCCCTCAACAGGGAGGCCCCCAGATGACCGTGCCGATCGTCTTCCACCCGACGCAGACTGAGGAGAGCACGGATCTGGCCGTTACTCAGCCAGACCACGCCTCCCAGTCTGTGTGCCCAAACGGGCGCCCCCTGACTCTTCCCGTCCAGGGAAGCAAACTCATGCTTTTGCAGCCTAGCAGCTATGCTGCAGGCTGCAAGCACATGATTCTTAAAAGTGAAATACTGAAAGCGCAATCACAGACAATTCCTATGAGAAGAAAAAATGGAAAAAGCCTAAAGAAGACGAAGTGGCTCCATGGACAGCTCTTTAAAGACTTGAGAAATAAAAAAAGACTCCTTTAGGAATTGGAAGGAGGGCCTTATAACCAAAGATGAATATAAACAAATCACCAGTGCTTGTAGAGAAAAAGTTAGGAAAGCTAAAGCTCAGTATCAGCTTAGGCTGGCCAAAGATGCTAAAAACAACAAAAAAGGGTTGTTTTCTTATGTTCAGAATAAGAAAAAGAGCAAGGACATAGTAGGCCCATTGTGAGGGCAAGAAAGTGAAATTGTAACAGGTAATGAAGCGAGAGTTGAACTGCTCAATTCCTACTTTTCCTCAGTCTTCTCTTCTGAGGGAAACAGTGCTCAACATGGCAAAAACAGAACATATAAGGAGGGTATGAAGTTCCAACCTAGGATCAGCATAGGGGTAGTACATAAACACCTAGTTTTTTTAAATGAAACTTAGTCCTCAGGGCCAGATGAATTGCATCTAAGGGTTCTAAAAGAGCTTGTGGATGTAATTTCTGAGCCTCTGGCTATTATTTTTGAGAATTCTTGGAGAACAGGAGAGGTGCCAGAAGACTGGAGGCAGGCGAATGTTGTCCCCATCTTCAAGAAGGGGAAAAAAGAGGATCCGGGTAACTACCGACCCATCATTTTGACATCTATACTTGGAAAAGTTTTAGAACAAATAATCAAACAGTCGGTCCTGGATCATTTAGAAAGAATGAATGTGATTACTAAGAGCCAGCATGGTTTTCTTGAGAACAAGTCATGTCAGACTAACCTGATCTCTTTTTTTGAGAAAGTGACTACCTTGCTGGATCAGAGGAATGCTGTAGACATCGTTTATCTTGATTTCAGTAAGGCTTTTGACAAAGTTCCACATACTATCCTTGTTGACAAGTCGATAAAATGTTGTTTGGATCCTATTACCTTTAGGTGGATCTGTAACTGGTTGACAGATCGCACCCAAAGAGTGCTTGTGAATGGTTCCTCATCCTCTTGGAGAGGAGTGACAAATGGAGTGCCTCAAGGATCTGTCCTGGGACCTGTTTTGTTCAACATCTTTATCAATGATTTGGATGAAGTAATAGAGGGAATGCTTAGTAAATTTGCAGATGATACTAAATTGGGAGGGGTTGCAAACACAGGAGAAGATAGAAACAAGATACAGGATGACCTTGACAGGCTGGAAAACTGGGCTAAAATCAATAAAATGAATTTTAATGGGGATAAATGTAAAGTTCTGCATTTAGGTAGGAAAAATCCAATGCATGGTTATAGGCTGGGAGAGACTTGTCTTAGCAGTAGTATGTGCAAAAAGGAAGCACTGGAAGCATCTGGCATTCCTTGGGTGGGTGGGCGGATCCCTAGCCCCCCCCCCCATCGGGGACTGTTGCATCACTCCCCCATAGGAAAACATACAGCATTCATTTTTGTGCGCGCAGCGTGTGTGGGAGAGGCAGCTGTCACTTTGGAATGCGGCTTGATGATAATGAGGCTCCCCTAGCTACTACTAATAGTGTGATGTGGTGGCTAAAAAGGCAAATGCAATTTTGGGCTTTATCAACAGAAGTATAGTGTCCAGATCACATGATGTGATGGTATCGCTTTACTCTGCTCTGATAAGACCTCACCTGGAGTATTATTCAGTTTTGGGCATCATATTTTAAGAAGGATATAGACAAGCTGGAATGGGGCCATAGGATGGTGACGAAAATGTTGAGGGGTCTGGAGACCAAGTCCTATGAGGAAAGGTTGAAGGAGCTGGGCATGTTTAGCCTGGAGAGGAGGTGGCTGAGAGGTGATATGATCACCATCTTCAAGTACTTGAAGGGCTGTCATATAGAGGATGATATGGAATTGTTTTCTGTGGCCTCAGAAGGTAGGACCAGAACCAATGGGTTGAAATTAAATCAAAAGAGTTTCCAGCTCAACATTAGGAAGAACTTCCTGGCCATTAGAGCAATTACTCATTGGAACAGGCTTCCTCGGGAGGTGGTGGGCTCTCCTTCCTTGGAGATTTTTAAACAGAGGCTAGATGGCCATCTGACAGCAATGAAGATCCTGTGAATTTAGGGGGAAGTGTTTGTGAGTTTCCTGCATTGTGCAGGGGGTTGGACTAGCTGACCCTAGAGTTCCCGTCCAACTCTATGATTCTATGATTGCTGCTGCCTCCTCCCTCTTGTATCCTCAGCACCCCCACAACACTTTCCTGCTCCTTTCCCCTTTAGTCTCCTCCTTCTTCCCCCATCTAAGTTACCTCCTCTAGTCCACCTTACCTCCACATCCCTCCAGTGATTCTTCTTCCTTCTCTCACTTGATGCCACTTTCTCCCCCTTCCCTTAGATGGTATTTGCTTAAAAAATGTGATGGAGTTGCTAGGCAACCCCACAGTACTGAGTGTGATCTTGCAATATTTATGTAATATGGAAAAGATTTTCCCTCCATTTTGAGGGGGTTTAAAACCTCTTTTCTACTTTTTGGAATTTCCTGCAAACACAGGTGTTTCTCAAGAGTGTTGAAACACCTTCCTTTTCTATTCTTGGCCCTACAGTGTGGACTTTTTGATCTGCATTCTGTTTCCAAGTTCAAAATTAAATACTTGATTGTGATTTCAGCCAAAACAGCCTCTTACAATGACTCATGTGAATAAACAAAAATAAATTTCAGTGCAAATGTTCCTCATGGACAAGGTTTTTATGTTTAGCTGGATCAAGGCACAATGGAGGAATGCCTGGCTGCTTCCTGTCTTCACTCTGATGGCTCAATTGATGACAGTCAGAACCCGAAAATGTGAAGATTTTAGATGGAACTGGATCCATGCATGATACAATGGTGGCCATCTGCTTCCAGCCTTCTGACTTTTCCTGTCCCCACTCAATGGAGTAGAGTGTGGTTTGAGAAACTTAGCAGACTCTAATCTGGAGAACCTGGTTTGATTCCCCACTCCTCCACATGCAGCCAGCTGGGTGACCTTGGGCCAGTTCTCTCAGAGCTGTTCTTTCAAGAGCAGTTCTCTCAGAGCTCTCTCAGCCCCACCTACCTCATAGAGTGTCTGCTGTGGGGAGAGGAAGGGAAGGAGATTGTAACCTGCTCTGAGATTCCAAGTGAAGGCGGGGTAGAAAACCAACTCTCTCCTCCTCCTCACACTGCAAAATTTGTCTGAATATGCATTAAGAAGGGAAAGGAGGGGCTATGAATTTCTGCACAAATCATGCATGCCTCTTAAACTGACTTCTAGTTCTGGCCTTACAAACAAGCAGGAGGGAGCATCAGAAAAAGGTAGAAGAAAGAAGAAGAAGGAAAAAGAGAAGTAGGATTGAATTCACTTTGACAACACTCAAGTAAGCTCTGCTCACTGTTTCCAAGATGAACTAAGTCATTCTAGAAAACTTTCCTCACCACTACAACAAAGTCTTTTGTTTTTCTTCAATTAAAAGTAGCAGAATCCCACAATGAAAACTTTCCTTTTGGTTCCATCGATTTGACTGTCACTCAGGTGATATTTTGAAATGAAATTTTCAAGACAGAAAGCATAAAAATGCTTTAAAAATTCAAAGTTGTCATTTCAAAGTCAGTTTTTGTCAGCAAGATGCAACTGAATTTATTTTTTTTCACTGTGGCAAAATGGTTGTCTTAAAGATAAAGTAAGATAAAAACTGGCATTTAGAGGTAGCAAGAAGCAGAAAAGAAATAATTAAATTCAGTCTGTATATTGACAAAGCTTCCATCTTGATTGCTTTGTTGTAGTGAGAATTTATTGATGGTGCTTAAAATAAAGATTCATTGGAAAAGACAATAATGGCAGGAAAAGAGGAAGATCCAACATGAGATGAATTGACTCAATCACAGAAGACATAGCCCCCAGTTTTCAAGACCTGAGCAAAGCTATTAATAATAGTTGAACAAAGCTGGAGTCAAGTTACACCTTTATAACCAACCAAGTTTTATTGAGAACGTAAGCTTTTGTGTGCTCTCTAAGCACACTTCATCAGATGAGGGGATCAGGTATTGTGGGCTGAAATACATGCAGTTTGTTGTTTAAGAGTGCAAACTGGCTGTGGTCACATGATACAACAGTGTGGCTTGGCCATTTGGTCTGGATAGCCATAATTGGTAATAAAGTTCCTTGCCAATTGGTGCTTTTGTGAATCACAAAAGGACATGTATTTCCTAGTTGTAGGCTACCTAATTTGCTTATCAGCATCAATCAATACATTATAAACATAATTCTAGTCTGCCATTAGAAAACAAGAATACATAAAATGAAAATGGGTTAGGTATATGTAATGAGATGAATAGCCAATACCCTTTATTTGAGTATGTCAATATAAAACATTATTCTGATACACTATTATAAAAAAGAAATACATTGGAATACTGTGGATGTGTAGCTATACTCACTGAGAGTGGGTTTAACACATATAATGATATAAAAAAACCAATATCCTGTTCAGTCCTGGGAAGGTGTTTGTTTCAAGTTTCATAATAATTTGTAATTCAGCAATTTCTCTCTCCATTCTGTTCTTGAAGTTCCTTTGCAGTAAAACAGCTACCTTGAGGTCACCCATTGAATGCTTTGGAAGGTTAAAGTGTTCTCCCACAGGTTTCTCAGTTATGTAATTCCTGATGTCAGATTTGTGTCCATTTATCCTTTGGCGCAGGGTTTGTCCTGTTTGCCTTACGTAGAGAACTTAAGGGCATTGTTGGCATTTAATGGTATATACAATGTTGGAAGATGAACCAGTGAATGAGCCTGAGATGATGTAGTTCATGCTGTTAGGTCCAGTGATTATGTTGTCTGGGTGCATGTGGCAGCAAAGTTGGCACTTCGGTTTATTGCAAGCTCTGGTACTGGTATCCATGCTCAGATGAGATGCTGTATTATTGTGGGTGAGGAGTTGTTTGAGACTGGGGGGCTGTCTGTGTGCAAGAAAAGGTTTCCCCCCCCCCCAGTACTTTTGAAAGAGAGCTGTCACTGTCCAATAGAGGATGTAAGTTGTTGATGATATGTTGAACTGTTTTAAGTTGAGAGTTGTGTGTGACCATTAGTGGTGTTCTGTTATTATCTCTTTGGGGTTTGTCTTGTAACAGGTTTTCTCTGGGTATCATTCTGGCTTCGTTAATCTGTGTCCTGACTTCATCAGGTGGGTACTTTAGTTCCAGAAAGATTTGTTGTAGATCCCTCAGGTGAGAATCTCTGTCAGCAGGATTAGAGCAAATGTGGCTGTAGCCTAGAGCCTGGCTGTATACAATGGATTGTTTGGTATGTTTGGGATGGTAGCTGGAGGCATGCAGGTATGTTTGTCCGTCAGGTATGTTTCCGGTATAAGGTGGTGTCAATGCATCCATTGTTTATTTTTACAGTGGTGTCCAGAAAATGTATTTCTTGCATAGACTGGTTCATTGTCAGGTTGATGGTAGGGTGAAAGTCATTGAAATCCTGGTGGAATGTGTCCAGGGCTTCTTTACCATGTGTCCAGACCATAAAGATGTCGTCAATGAAACACAGGTATAAGGTAGGTGAATGGGTGGGAGTCTAGGAAGCTCTGCTCCAAGTCAGCCATAAAGATGTTAGCATATTGTGGGGCCATGCGGGTGCCCATGGCTGTACCATAATAATAATAATATAATAATAGGAAATTTTGGGGTCATTATTTCATAGGGTTGCCATAAATAGGAAGAAAATTGACAGCACTTCACACACACATATACACAAGGTACAGTGGCTCAGTGGTAGAGCATCTGCTTGGTAAGGAGAAAGTCCCAGGTTCAATCCCCCGTCATCTCCAAGTAAAAAGGGTCCAGGCAAGTAGGCGTGAAAAACCTCAGCTTGAGACCCTGGAGAGCCATTGCCAGTTTGAGTAGACAATACTGACTTTGATGGACCGAGGGTCTGATTCAGTATAAGGCAGCTTCATATGTTCATATGTAAGGTACAGCTGTAAGAAAGTAGGAATTGGTGGGATTGGATGAGGATTCACATTTCCACATGCCCCAAATTGATTGAATGTGGTTTGGATGACCATCACAGATTAGGTGGGTGCAGTACTATTAAGCATACATGGGGATCTGTTTCTGAACATAGATCTCTATTGACAAATTGAGCCAAGTGCTTATGAAATTAAGAGTCTTATGGTCTAACTTTGCACAATCAGAACTGCAAGTATTGCATGATATGAGATCTCTTACCTTAATATTTGCATATATATGCATTGCTTTTTAAGGCCATGATATATCAAGTTTTGGAAATCATGTTGTTGTTGCTTTTTTGGTCTGATGTTCTGCTTCTCTCTGTTTCAGACATCATAGTCAACACAACTGGAAAAATAGGTCAGACTAGCCTGAGAAGTACTGGTTTGAACTAGGAAAGTTCTAGCTTTGCGCTAATTTGGGTGATAAATAAGTTCAATAATTGACCACATAGAGGGATAATTCATTGACTGAAACCAAGTGGAGTTATGTTATAGTATAAAGGGGGCAGGGGTCACACCATTTTCCAGATAAGGAGATTGGGTATTGTGGTACTAGATGAAAGAAAAATTTCAGCTAGTGAAAGTATTGCTGCTCATGAATTTGTAGGTGGATAAAGGGAGTGATCTAGAATATTCTGGAAAGTATTACTATCCATCCCAATAGGGAAGCATTTCTTAGTTGTCTAAATTTTGCTCTGTAGTAAGAACTGAGGACATTTGTTATTTTACTCTTGGAAGCTGGTTACACTGTTACATTTTTAGTCATGTATTATGCAAGGTTAACATTGTAGTAAGGTTTATTAATGTTACAGGGTTTCTTTTCCCCTTTGTCAGACTGAGTGGTTCAATGACAGACAAATTATTGAATAAGCCTTGATGTCTGCAGTCTTTATGCATTACACAGGATCTGTTAATCATTTTATGCATCTTAATAAAGTAGTTAAGCTGTTAAGAACACCTAGCAGTTGTGTCTGATTTTTTTTCCAAGAGGGTTTTCTGTCTCACCGCAACAACTGAAAGATTCCCTGGAGTTCATCTAAGTCTATGAGCTGGGGGTAAAAAAAAATATTGTTAATACAAGCATCACAAGAATGCTCCCAGTGTTGAACCCAAGTCCTCCTAACCTCAGCATCAACACACCCAATAATTTTTGGTACTGTTGTGCACTTTCAGCACCCTGCGCAGGAAATACTGTATTTCTGGCTGAGGTCAGGAGTGAATAGTGGATAGGATCTCTGCCCATTTGTGTGTGTGCTTATCTAACAGCTGAAGAGCCTAAGTAAAACTGCATTGGACATAATTGAAACTAAGGGATAGGATTCAGATGTTCTCCTTATGAACTATAATCTGCATTATTCCTGTGGAAAATGTTATAATATTTTGATTTATTTAAATATGCATATTTTTAAAAAACCATTTTCAAGTAAGGTAATACTACTACTACTAATAATAATAATAATAATAAGTTTTTATTTATATCCCGCCCTCCCCGCCAAGGCAGGCTCAGGGCGGCTTACAAAACATGATATGGTATCATGATATAACAATACAGGTAAAATCAATTCGCAATATAAATACAAATATAAGTTAATGTTAAAAAGCTAAAAAACAATACGGTGGTGCTACAGTCTCTATTTATCCAGGCAGCGTAATATTCAGTCTGGTTACTGACTGAATAGTTCTTAGGAGCTTTGCCTCCAGGATTGTCATGCTCCTAAGGTAGTGGCTCCTAAGGTAGTGGCCATACTCCAGGAACATAATCCAAATATACAATTCATTTAACTTCTTTATAACAGAAAAACTGTGTCAACAATGTATACCTTATGAAACCATATTGATCTACTTCTTGTGAGACAGTAAATGCTAGAACCGCATTAGAGTTGTCACAAATGATTGCCTAAAGTGAAATTTCAAGATGAATGTGGCAGTTCCTCTCAAGTGAAATTAAATGCAGCCAGGACTTACCTGAATTGGCCAAGACTGCTGCACAGTTGACGGGGAGGTCTGTAGGGGGCTTTCCCATCTTTGGCCAGTCAGATGGCAAGGGCAGGAACCTCAAGCCACCACACTTGCTGGCCCCATGTCACCAAGGGGCTTACCTTGGAGTGCATGCAAAGTTTTGGCAGTCTCTGCATAATGTTTGCATAGAGCCTCACCAGTTCTATTTAAACTGTGCTGCTCAGTGGGTTCAGCAACCCAGTTTTTTGGATCCCCACCCTCACCCATTTTTCTGAGGTTTGTGCATGTGTATTTTAATTGTCACAACTTGGGTGGTTTTGCGCATTGGCGCATAAACTTTTGGGGCAGACGAGGCTGCATGCCCATCTCCCTCATTTAGGGGACACCCTTAACGGGTTTGGGGAGCTTGAACCACTATGTGGTATGCCTAGCTCAAGGGCTGTTTGCAGGCTTACTCCAGGTGACAACAGTGGCAACTGCCCTTATGTTACCACTCAATATTTGTCACTCCATAGTTTTCCCCAGCTGGTGGTCTGTGGGATGTCTTATCAATCCCTGGATCTGCCCCCATTCTTCACAAATGTTTCTTGTTTTGTAATCAATAAAAGCTGTGGCCTGTTTCATTCCATATAACTGATGTGTATTTTGTTTCTCTCCTGAAGATCTCTCCATTTTAAGCCCAGGGTCTGCAATTTTCTACCTCAGAAAAGAAGGCAAAAAGGTAAGCATATTACCAAATTCTAAGCATCTGAAACCCTTCAATGTTATTTTTCTTCTGAAACTGTGCCTCATTTTTCTACCTCAGCCTTGTTACAGCTAAATATAAGCTGAGGCCCTGTGAGGAAAAGTTTAGAAAATCCCACTCCTCAAAATCTTTGCCTCCAGGATTGTCATGCTCCTAAGGACTTGAACCGGCTAGCTTCTCTTCTTCCTAGATGCTTTCCTCATTTAACTGACAACAGCTGCTCTGGGGGTAATCTGGCTAGTTTTTGGAAGCTTTTTCTTTGTGTTACCAAATAAAGCCACATTATGTTTCTGTATACCTAGGGAGTTTCCTGGAGATCTCTGATTTGCCTGTGGATGGCCTGGTTTTGCTGCTTTCAACATTTGCAGGGGGAAAACCAGTTTAATATTTGTTATCATGATACTTCCAGAAACTGAATATATTCATTTGATTTAAAGCCCTGCTAAAGACTGCCTCATATTTCCTCAAAATATTTCTCTAAATAAAAAGTGCCTAATGTGGCCTGCAATAAATCAATGAATAAAGCATCAGAATAAATTATTTTGAAAAATCCATACAATTAAAAATGATCTTAAAACAGCAGCATCAAATAGCAATTAACAATGTCATCTTAAGCAGAGCTACACTCTTCTGAATTCATTGAAGTCAATGGGCATAGACAAATGTAAATCTGCTTAGGATGGCATTGCAAGAACTATAGCGTAATAGTCATCTTGCACTTTCAGCTGATCACAGGAAGGCTGTACAAACCCCTGCTCCATGAGCATGATATAAAGAAAAAACCCTCCAAGATCTCTGGCCAAACTGGCCTGGAGAGAATTGCTTCCTGACCCCAAAGTGGTGATCAGGATTTCTTTGGGCATGTAAGAAAGGGTCACAAGAACTAAGCATTGCTGCAACCCTTCCTGCCCTCCCTCTCTTGATCTCCCTAAGTACACAGGATCAGCATTGCTGTCAGATGGCCATCTAGTCTGTGTTTGGAAACCTCCAAAGAAGGAGAGCCCACCACCTCTTGAGGAAGCCTATTCCACTTAGGAACTGCTCTGCCAGAAAGCTTATTTATTTATTAAAGTATTAGATTTCTATCCTGCTCTTCCCACTAGGCAGGTTCAGGGCAGGTTCCATCACAGTTTCAACATTAAAATAAAAATAAAAATTTACAGTTTAAAAACATCTGAAATGCTCAGACAGTAAATCAATGCCTCCACTAGACTTGCCAGCCCCCAGGTCCCAGCAGGGGATCCCCCGATTTTGCAGACTCCTCCCTGCTGCCAGCCAGATGGCTGGTGGGAGGAAGCCCCACCCCAACAGCCACCATGTGCCTTTAAATCTGTGCAGGTTTAAAAGAAGCCTGTAAACTGCCTGTGCTTTGGGCTGTGTGTGTGCCTTTAAATCAAACAAGAGGAAAGCTGAATGCGTGGGCTATTTTAGGCTGTGTCAACAGCAGTATAATGTCCAGATAGTGAAAGTATTTCTTTATTCTGATCTGGTAGACCTCACTTAGAGTATTATGTTATATAGACATGTTGGAATGTGTCCAGAGGAGGGCAACAAAGATGGTGAGGGGTCTGGAGACCAAGTCCTATGAGGAAAGGTTGAAGGGGCTGGGTATGTTTAGAACATAAGAAAAGCCATGTTGGATCAGGTCAATGGCCCATCCAGTCCAACACTCTGTGTCACACAGTGGCCAAAAAACCCACATATACACACACATATATATACACACTTTGGCTAATAGCCACTGATGGACCTCTGCTCCATATTTTTATCTAACCCCCTCTTGAAGTTGGCTATGCCTGTAGCCGCCACCACCTTCTGTGGCAGTGAATTCCACATGTTAATCACCCTTTGGGTGAAGAAGTACTTCCTTTTATCCGTTTTAACCCCACTGCTCAGCAATTTCATTGAATGCCCATGAGTTCTTGTACTGAACTTGTATTTAGCCTGGAGAGGAGATGACTGAGAGGTGATATGATGATCACCATCTTCTAGTACTTGAAAGACTGTTATATAGAGGATGGTGCAGTGTTGTTTTCTATTCTCCTAGAAGGTTGGACCAGAACCTAAGGGTTGAAATTAAATCAAAAGTTTCTGGCTCAAAATTAGGAAGAAATTCTTAACAGTTAAAGCAGTTCCTCAGTGAAACAAGCTTCCTCAGGAGGTGGTGAGCTTTCTTTCCTTGGAGGTTTTTAAGCAGAGGCTAGATGGCCATCTGAGAGCAATGCTGATTCTGTGAATTAGGCAGATCATGAGAAGGAGGTCAGGAAAGGTTGCATCAGTGTCTAGTTCTTGTGGCCCCTTTTTACACACCCAGGAAAATGCTGATTGCCACTTTGGGGTCAGTCAGCAATTTTTCTCCAGGCCAGAATGGAAAGGGATCCTGGAGCTTTCCACCATCTTCTGAGCATGGAGCAAGGGTCACTGGGGATGTATGTGTGTCGAGGAGGTATTTGTGATTTTCCTGCATTGTGCAGAGGGATGGACTAGATGATCCTAGATGACCTTCCAGTTCTATGATTCTATGTGTAACTTTAGGTTTAAAATTCCATTGGCAGAAAGATAATCCTAACTGCATGACTGGCAGAATGTTGTTACCGAGGAATAATGACCGAACCCCCCTCTCTCTCTCTCTCGGCTTGGCTTCGCGAACGAAGATTTAAGAAGGGTGCAATAGTCCACGTTTGCTGCAGGCTCGCTGGTGGCTGACAAGACCAATGCGGGACAGGCAGGTCCGGCCACAGTGGCTGCAGGGAAAAGTCTGATTTGGGGTTGGTGCTGTAGCAGTGCGATTCTTCCTCAATCTCCTTTTGTCCTCAAGACCAGCTATGCGTGCGTTCTCAAAGGAAGAGACAGCCTGGTGGATGGTGTGCCTCCATGCTTTGCGATCTGAGGCTAGGTCAGACCACTGGTGATGGTTGATGTGACAGGTGCTAAGGGATTTCTTCAAGGAGTCCTTGTACCTCTTCTTTGGTGCCCCTCTATTTCGATGGCCGGTGGAGAGTTCGCCATACAGGGCAATCTTGGGAAGGCGGTGGTTTTCCATCCTAGAAATATGCCCTGCCCAGCGCAGCTGCGTCTTCAACAGCAGTGCCTCGATGCTGGTAACCTCTGCCCGCTTGAGGACTTCAGTGTTGGTCACAAAGTCACTCCAGTGGATGTTGAGGATGGTGCGAAGGCAGCGCTGATGAAAGCGCTCAAGGAGTCGCAGGTGATGACGGTATAAAACCCACGATTCGGAGCCATAGATGAGGGTTGTCATCACAACCGCTTTGTAAACATTGATCTTTGTGCCTTTTTTCAGATGCTTGTTGCTCCACACTCTTTTGTGCAATCGGCCAAATGCACGGTTTGCCTTTGCCAGACCGAACCCCCAAGAATTGTTAAAATGTATGCATAAAAACATCAAAAGGATCTTGTTATGCTCCCCTTTTCCCACTACTGATGACCCAAAACAAAACTTCTTTAGATACTTCAACTTCATGATCACTCATATTTTCTGCTGACAGTCTGACGTAATATTCATAAAGCTCTCACAATTCACTGGTGTGTCCCTACCTGACCATTTGGGGATTGCTTCATTATAGATCGCTTTGGCACCATGCATATTTTGGAAAGCATTCCTTATCTTCTGGCCAGCTGGAACCATCCTCCACTGCCATTCCATTTCCAGGCATAACTCGGTCTGCATTCTTAGTCATTTGTAATGTCTTCTTTCTACCGCTTTCATTTTTATATCCCCCCCTCCTGATTTCCATGTAATTCTGTATCAGTTTGATGCTTAGTAGTAGGCAGGCTGCTTGATCTAGTTTAATTTAGCATTTAGTCTCCTCATTTCCTCATCTTTGTTCTTCTCACCTGCTCCAATTTCCCAGTGTGCTTTTTACTCAGCGGTGTGCATTTTCTCTTTCAACACCTGTATACCTGAGAGGGGGGAAAGTATCTTCTTTGTCCTTCTGTCACTAGGACACTTCATATTCATCTGCAGAAATAGAAATGTACATAAACACACAGCTTTGCAATTTAATTTAGGGTTTTTTAGGGACAGCAAATACAGGTAGAAAAATATTCTTGAAAAGAAAACCACAGCTCGCATTGGATTATGCAAACAATGAGTCTTATTTCAGCCCTACTCCTGTATCTTTCTTCTTTGCAGAGTTAGTGGCAGCTCACACTCTGTGCAGGATATCAGCATTCATGGGGATTTCATGTGCAGAGAACACACACACACAACAGTGGTACATCTAGTTTAGCATCCTGTCTCCCAAAGTGGCCAATACGGTTGCCAGATGAGGCTAACAAGCTGGCAGGGATTTACCAGGATGCTCTGGGAGAGGAGATGGAGGCTCTATGAGAGGGGCAGGAAGAAGCATGATTGAACTCCCAAGCGAGTTCCAGCTGCCACATTTAAAGGGATCACACTCCTTTTAAATGCCTTCCCTCCACTGGAAATAATAGAGATTTGGACATTTTCTAATGGAGTGCCCAGTGGCCATCCCCTCTCTGCTTTCTGATAGTCCTGAGGTAGATGGAGGGGTTTCAAACCAGGGGATCTCCTGCCCCCAACTGGGGATTGACAACCCTTGAACCAGTTCCTATGGTTTCTTCTGAATAAGACAAAGTTTGATTCACCAGTATTAACATACAGAGCAGTTGCTATCTTTCCGTTTTCCGTTATAAACTAAACATTTGATTGTTTCTGGAGCCTTAGAATCCTAACTCAAATAATTTCTCAAATCTGAAGAAGTTGGCATGTACACAAAAGCTTATACCCTGATTAAAACATTGTTGGTCTTAAAAGTGCCACTAGATTCAAGCTTTGTTCTGCTGTTTCAGAACCACATGGCTACCCACCTGAATCAAATTTATTTTAGAATTCATGCATATGCAGTTGCCTGCAGCTTTTGATTTCTTCAATTTACTTACTTCTCCCCATCCTATTCATTACTGATATATACATATGCCTTGATAAGACATTGGAAAAATCAGTGTTGATGTGATCACATGCATGACTGCATCAAGATTCTTTGTTTGTGTTGTTTTACTGATGTGCATATATACTCTAGTGCATTGCTGAAACACCAGAAAAAAAAAAAGAATGCTTATAAACATTCATACCAAACTTTGTTTCTGACAATGTTTTATCAACGGCTGGGTGCACGTTAGTAACATAGAAGGAAAACAACATCATTTCCAGTTTTGAAGCAAGTCCTTGATACAAAAAGTGCTTCAAAATCTAGACAGGAATGGATGAGGAGAATGTCAGAAGCATCTCTAGATTCGGATGTAGAACACATATGTCTATGTTATTTCAGGCCAGATTTTGATTTAGAGCGCAATCAGATATTTACACAGAATCTATGTATTGTTGCCACTTGTATATTTATTTCAGTTACTTGCCAAGGGCTGATTCACATGATACAAAGTCATTGTGGCTGCCATGAGAAGTAAATTAGGGTTTCCACTCTCACCAGTAACTCTTGTTGTGTGCTGCTGCTAAGGGCAGCAGGGGAGAAAATTTTAAAAAAGAAATGTTGATGGTGCATGCAATATGAAAACCAAGAATGGACATCATGTAACTCTAGGAATCACTGTAAACTTTATGGTTTTACCAAAGAGTTTCCAGCAATTCCTAGAGTGACATGACTTCACTTCCTGTTTTCACTGGAAATGATGTCACAGTGCAAACAATGCAATGCCCCCATGTCCCTGCTTTCCTAGCCTCCACTGGTTACCACTGTAGAAAAAAGGGGGGATTCTGATTTATTCTATTGCAGACTGTTTGGATTTATTCAACTGCAGACTATTTGAAAAAAGAGGTTATATTAAAGTGCCTGGGTGCACTCTTGTGTATTCTACTGCAGTCTGTTAAAAAGCAGAGGCTTTGGAATGTTAAATTGCCTGTGTGCACTTTTGTATTTCTTATTACAGGCGGTTTAGAAGCAAAGACTACAGATTTTTTTTCTTATCACCCCATTATTATTGTCTATGCTTTGATAGAATAGTGTTAATAATAAGATAATTTACTATAGATTTTCCCAGCCTTTTGCAACTAAACTCTGAGGCCTGAAGAGCAGCCCAAACAGAGAAGTTCTACAATGTTTACACAAGTGCTTAGGTACTGACTTCACAAGTTTCTTGTGGGGAGGAGTTCTATATTTGGGGAGCAGGGCAGACACCTAGATGTTATCATTAAAAGGGTGCTCTCAACAGAAAGTATGATTTCCTTGCCGGGTCTGGCCTAGCCACCAACAGGAGATTGAGTAGAGTGGCAATATGAGCAGCCATCTGTAAAACCAGAGTCTTTGGTGATCCTGAGAGAATTCTGGGTTTTCCCTGGAAGTGACATTACTCATGTCTAGAAAACATTGAAAACTCTGGATATCCCTAGAGTGATATGACATCACCTCAGTTTTCCTCGAAGTGGCATTAGACTGTCACTGATAGCAATTCGTTGTGGTCCAACAATTCACTGGAACACTAAAGCAAGATGGTTAACAATATGTTGAAGCATAAGATATGAAGATTCAGAAATTGATTTCTAGAGATGCCGTTTGGAATGAGCAAAAGGCTTTGACTTGCTGCTAAGCATCGTAATGACTTCCGTTGTCATGGCTCAGCTAGGCGCTCAGCTATAGTGAGGACTCCTCAGAAGAGAAGCCCCATGTAGCCAGCCTTGAGTTAACAGAAACTGGCCAGCAGGAAAATGAGCTGGGGCTATAAATACCAGCCAAGATAAGTTATTTGGTAGATAGGTGTTAGGCTACCAACTCTGCCGCAGCTGACTTCTGGAGCCTTGACCTTGGACTGAACAACTCTGCCTTGTCTGACTTCTGGAGGCCTGACCCTGGAATGAATGACCTTACCTTGCCTGACTTCTGGCACCTGATACTTAGAACCTGCAAGCCAGTACATCCATGTTTTTGAACTGACATCATTATGAATGTTCTGTTGGAGAACTGATTCAAAATGGCTGCAATATATGTACGCAACTCTTCTGTTGATGTTGAAGTCCTCAAGTAATGCATGTGGTATACAATCACACCCTGAATCCCAGGACTGTCTAAAATTAAACCAATTGCATCTGGCAGTCTGTGTTCCTCTTGCTTCCAGTGTTGTGAGCGCATCAAAGAAACAAAAGAGAAACTGCTTAACAGGTGTTCTGGATTGTATTTTTCTGTGTACATTTACCAAAAATTATGTTATGTTTCCATTATGATACATTTGAGAAAAGGTAAAGCACATTTTTCTCTATTAATCTCTAAAGTCTTTTTCTGTAGTATTATGAGACACCACATTGCCAATGCAATCATTTATATTTAATTGGCTTTTTGTACCTACACCTGTGTAAGGCCACTAACATCAATGGTACTCCTTGACTTTAACAGAATGGAATCAAAGACTGTAATCCAGCAATGCTCTGCTTAACTTCAAAGATGTAAAGAGAGTGATTAAATTGTTCAAAAAACCTTAATAGTGGAGCACATTGTACATAATTGCTGGTTTAAATATCAGCAAAAGTTCTTAAAATGAAAAGGGGGGGGGAATCAACTGTTTGGGTGAAGAAGTACTTGTCAAGCAAGCGGATCTCAAAGTAACCAGTCCTTGAGTTGAAACAAAGTATAGATTTATTGATAATCCATGTGCTTCTATTGAGCCAAGAATTGGAACTGATACAGAATAATAATAATAATAATAATAATAATAATAATAATAATAATAATAATAATAATAATAATAATAATAATAATAATAATAATAAATTTATTCTTATATCCCGCCCTCCCCCGCCGAAGCGGGCTCAGGGCGGCTCACATGACATGGTTTACACCATGATTACACTAAAATCCATCAATACATTAAAACAATTAAAATAGTTAGATACAATTCAGATTAAGTTAATTAACAATTAAAATTTATCAAATATAAATTAAATTAAAGTGCCACAGTTCAGAATGTGTATAGGATGGCTAGGTATCATCTCCGGGTGCCATCTTAAATGCGCGTTGACAGAGGGTGGTTTTGCAAGCCCTGCGAAATTGATTTAGGTCTCACAGGGCTCGCACCTCCTCTGGTAGTTGGTTCCACCATTTGGGGGCCATTGTGGGGAAGGCCTGCTCCCTAGTTGCCTTCAATCTGGCCTCTCTTGGTCCAGGGATTCGTAGTAGGTTTTGAGAACTAGATCTCAGTTCTCTCTGGGGAACATGTGGGGAGAGGCGGTCCCTGAGGTAGGCAGGTCCTCGGCCATATACGGCTTTAAAGGTGATAACCAGCACCTTATAACGAACTCGGTATACAATCGGCAGCCAGTGCAGCTCCCGCAGCCTAGGCTGTACGTGTTCCCACCGTGGTAGTCCCACTAACAGCCTGGCCGCTGCATTCTGCACTAGCTGCAGCTTCCGCATTCAGTACAAGGGCAGCCCCATGTAGAGGGCATTACAGTAGTCCAGCCTCGAGGTGACCGTTGCATGGATCACAGTTGTCAGGGCGCTACGTTCCAGGAAGGGGGCCAACTGCCTCGCCCTCCTAAGATGGAAGAAGGCGGATTTGGCAGTGGCAGCTATCTGGGCCTCCATTGTCAGAGAAGGCTCCAGTAGCACTCCCAGGCTCCTGACCCTGTGCACTGGTATCAGTGACTCACCGTCAAAATTTGGTAGGGAGATCTCCCTTCCTGGCCCGCCGCGACCCACGCAAAGGACCTCTGTCTTCGCTGGATTCAGCTTTAGCCCATTCAGCCTGAGCCAGCCCGCCACGGCTTGCAACGCCCGGTCCAGGTTTATAGGGACATCGTCAGTCCGGCCGTCCATCAATAGATAGAGCTGGGTGTCATCAGCATACTGGTGACAACCTAGCCCATACCTCCGGGCAATCTGGGCAAGGGGGCGCATGTAAATGTTAAACAACATTGGGGAGAGAACTGCCCCCGGAGGCACCCCACAGTTAAGTAGGTGTCTCTGGGACAGCTCTCCTCCACTCGCCACCCTTTGTCCCCAGCCTACAAGGAAGGAGGAGAGCCACTGTAAGGCTAGCCCCCAAATTCCTGCGTTGGCGAGGCGGTGGGTCAGCAGCCGATGGTCGACCATATCGAACACGGTCGATAGGTCTAGCAGCAGCAATACCGCCAAGCCGCCTCGGTCTAGACGTCGCCGGAGGTCATCCATGAGGGGCGACCAAAACTGTCTCCGTCCCGTGGCCCGGGCGGAAGCCGGACTGGCATGGATCTAAGGTGGAAGCGTCATCCAGAAAGGCCTGTAACTGCAACGCCACAGCCCTCTCTATAATTTTGCCCCAAAAGGGCAAATTTGAGACCGGCCGGTAATTAGCCAATTCGGCCGGATCTGATGTAGCCTTTAACAGGAGAGGGCGGACCAATGCCTCCTAATAGCAGAAGGCATACTTAAAGATGGCACATCAAAGGTTCTATCAACAAAGCTACAATTACTAAACAGTCCTGTATTCACGTGTGAAAATTCACACAGTACTTTATCTTCCTGCGGTTATTCTTCCTGGGCCCAGGTCTGGCCTGGGAATATGTCCCTGGAGGCTTTATCTTCAAAGAACAAATTTCTGCATTTGTTAGTAAAAGCGAAAGAGGCGCAGGGAGAAGGCGCCGGCTAACTCTCTACTTTGATGTGCCTCAGCTTTGTTTTAGGGTTAGTAATGCTTACAGCATGGCAGTTATATTCTGATACACATAGACAGTCATAGTAAAATAAAACATTGCTTGACAGTACTTCCTTTTATCCGTTTTAACCTGTCTGCTCAGCATCACCATTACCTGACATCACCATTGTTTAGCATAGGGAGTTTTTGTAGAAAAAAAAATCAGAAGAAGCTCATTTGCATATTAGGCCACACCCTCTGATGCCAAGTCAGCCAGAACTGCGTTCCTGTGAGTTCCTGCTCAAAAAAAGCCCTGGTTAGAACCAATGACTTGGGGGTGGGGAGCTTGCTTGCCTGCCGAGTCTCACCACATACCAAGTCACCAATAATATTCCTAGTTCTAGATCAGAGGCTTTCTGGACACACACTTCAATAATTTGGTATAGGGTCAACTGAGTCTTACCATAGAGGTAAAAGTAGGATCTTCCATCAGAGCAGTCACAGCTAGACAATGCTTCACTGCTGGTGCCCCCTCCATTTTCCTAGCCATCCATCACTCTAAAAGGGACACTCTGCTCCTTTAGTATGCCTGGACATCTGATTATTCATTCCAGTAATTAAGCTTGCATTATTTTAGCATCAGAACAACCCCCATTGATAACAGGTGCAATAATGAACACAGATAGAAAAAATACACTTATGTGTTGAAGGGGTTTTTTTTGCAACCCCCCTTGCAACTTCTTACCAAAATTAGTGCCACATTTTTTTTCTTTTTTTTTTTTTTACCATTTGGAATGCTTTATTGAGTTAAGAAGTGCGATACAGATATAACAAACGAAAACCATGAGTATGCATCAAATATCAAAACATGACACCATGAAACATTACAGAGTGCAGTTACGAAAGTAATTGACAGGACATCAATATAGCGTGGTATGAGGCATTGGGGATTCTATTATCAGCATAAACTTTATCAATGAAGGGTCGCCATTTTTCTATAAAATTCGAGGAAGCAGTTTGTTGGGAACGATGAGGGCCTAAGTCATAAGTGAGCTTATCCAGTGCAAAATAATCCCACAATTTTAACCACCAAGTTTGTCGTGAGGGGGGAGAGTGTTGTTTCCAAACTAGAGCTATTGCAAATTTAGCAGCCACAAACATGAGTGAGATCAATTCCTCTGCAAATTCGGGGATATTTGAGTTATCTAGAAGATTTAAAAGGGCAAATTCGGGCGTAAATGGAGGAGAGTATGATGTGAGTTCTTGTACTTCTTGATAGATTTGTCTCCAAAAGCTATTTATGATTGGGCAATGCCACCAGGAGTGGAGAAAAGTACCCCTCTGTCCACAGTTCTTGAAACAGAGGGGTGAGATGGAAGACGAGTGCGCTAGCTGCACTGGGGTCCGGTACCATCGTGTGAGGACTTTAAGAGCTTGAAGTTGGACATTCATTGCTTTCGTTTTATATATGGAAGAACCCCAGATGGCTCGCCATTGCTCCTCAGTTAGTTCTATCTGCAAATCTCGAGCCCAGGCACCTTGATAGGAGTGTGGCTTTGCATTAAGGGGGCTGAGTAGCAATTGATATATTTTTGAGATCAGTCCTTTGATTGGGATTGAATCACCGAATAGGATCTTTTCAAAGCCAGCAAGGTGGACGCGCAGAGGGGGACTGAAGGAATGTGTATCTAATAAATGTTTAAGTTGAAGGTATTCAAACCAGGGTAGTCGGAGGTCAGAGTCAGCCTCCAGAGTCATTTTATCTTTCAGTACCCCCTTAAGAAGAACATCAGCAAATCGGGTCAGTCCTAGACGTTTCCATTGCATAAACGAGTCTTTACTCAGCGCCGGAGCGAACCAGGGCTGTCTAACAAAAGTGGTTAAGGAGGAGGTCGGGGGAGCTAACTTATTACGGTGTTTACACCAAACCTGCAGCATGGAGGCCAAAAAAGGGTTCGGAGAAGAAGAAGTTTTGACGCGCTTAGACACACACCAGAGTTCCTCCTGGAAAGAGGGGGCCCTGAGATAAAAATCCTCGATCGACTTCCAGTCCGCCACGTAGGAGGACCTATAATATTTCACCAAATTAGTGAGGATAATAGCATCATGGTAGTTTGAAATATCTGGGACAGCTAGTCCACCCAGCGAAATAGGCCGTCTACTTGAGGCAAAATTGAGCCTTGGCTTCCGATGCTGCCACACAAATTCATTTATTTGGGATTGCCATTTATGCAGCAGAGAGGCTGGAACACACAGAGGGACCGCCCGTAAGTAGAACACAATCTTAGGTAGAATTAATGATTTAATTAGATAGATGTGCTCCAAAAGGGTGAAAAATTTTTTCCCCGAGTGGGATAGGAGAGAATTGATAGATTTGGAAATTTCTGTCTGGTTAATGGTTGGGAGAGTAGTGAAGTCTAACGGGATGTGAACACCAAGGTGTTTCCAAGATTTTTTAACCCATTTGTATCGGTAGTGCTTGCTGATAAAAGAAATAGAGGTAGAAGATAGAGTAATGGGGTGCAAGAGAGATTTATCAAAGTTTATGGTGAGGCCTGAGGCGATAGCGAAGTCCGAAAGATGAGAGTGAGTTGCTGGAAGTGACGAGGAAGGGTTGGTAAGATACAAGGTTATATCATCTGCGAAGAGACTAACTTTAAAAGCTTCGGTCCCCACGAGAATACCATGGATGCGAGCATCGTTCCTGATTTTGATGGCCAACGGCTCAATTGCAAGAGCGAATAGTAGGGGCGAGAGAGGGCAGCCTTGCCGTGTGCCTCTAGACAGACTGAAAATAGCTGAGTTTAAGTTGTTAATCCGAAGTAGTGCTGAAGGAGAGAGATAGAGGGAGTCAATAAGAGTACGAAATTTGGGACCAAAATTCATTCTTTCTAGTAAGGAGTGCAGGTAGAGAGGTTCGACCGAGTCAAAGGCCTTCTCTATGTCTATAGATAGGATACAGGCATCCTGAATAGCTTTGGTTTTGCAATGATGAATCAAATTCAGTGTTTTTTGGGTGACATCAGTTAAGTCACGACCAGGGATAAAACCCGACTGATCAGAGGCAATATAATTTGCCATAAAACTATTCAGTCACCTTGTTAAGATGCTAGTAAAAAGTTTGTAGTCGGTGTTTAAAAGAGATATCGGTCGGTAAGACTTGGGGTCTAATTCATCTCTCTCTTTTTTGTGTAAAACAATAATTTTGGCAAGACTCCAAGACTGAGGGACTGAGCCAGAATCGAGAATATAGTTAAAAAGAGATAGTAAGTAGGAAGATAATGTAGAAGTATAAGCTTTATAAAATTCAGAAGTGAAGCCATCCAGACCCAGCGATTTGTTTGTGCGCAATGATTTGATGGCTTCAGCAAGTTCCAGCTCATCAATGGGGCGGTCAAGACACTTTCTGTGGGCTTCTAGCAAAGTGGGGAGTGTAGTAACGGATTGAAAAAACTCAGAGATCGCTTCAGGTGGTGGGTTCTTGGATTGGTATAGAGAAGAGTAGAATTGACTAAAAATATCTAAAATAGACTTTGAAGAAGTGCATACAATGCCTTCGCGATTTCTGAGACCCTTCACATTCAGGTTGGTGGCTTGCTGTTTGGCTTTCCACGCTAGAAGCCTATGAAATTTTGGGCCCCGATAACAAAAGGCTTGTTTGGTAAATAGCAGATTACGTTTGATTTTTTGAGTATCCAGGGCCTCTAACCTTTTCCTTTCTTCTTGCAAGTGCTGAAATGTTTTTTTGTTGCAAGTGCGTTTATGTTGGAGTTCAAGATCTTTGATTTTCGCAGTCAAGAGGTTAATAAGATGTTGTTTTTTCTTTTTTGGGGTGGCAGCCAATGCAATAATTTTGCCTCTTAGGAAGGCTTTGCACGCATCCCAGACTGTTTGGGGAGGGATGTCGTCAGAAAGATTGTGGCTAAAAAATTCCTTAATTTCCTGTTCGATTAGGTTGAAAAGTTCTTTATCTAATAATAAATAATTGTCAAGTCTCCAGGAAAAGCTACGGTCATATTGTACAGTTTTCTTAATAGAGCAGGTAACTGGCGCGTGATCAGACCAGAGTTTTGGTTCAATTGAGGCATCTACAAGAGCATTACAAAGAGAATCAGAAATAAAGATATAATCAATGCGCGTGTGAGTTTGATGCTGCGAAGAAAAGTAGGTAAAGTCCCGCTCATTTTGATGGAGAAACCTCCAGGAGTCTGTAAGCCCCATTTCTGACATTATTTTATGCAAGCCTGAGGGGGAAAAGCCTCGTCTGGGTGGGGAGTGGAGAGGTGAATGTTCCGATTTTCTGTCTAGCCGAGTGTCCATAAGGAAATTAAAGTCAGCTCCGATAATTAAAGGGCCTTCCTGAAAAGCTTTTAATTTGTTCATAATCTCCCGGATAAATTCTAGTTGTCCCGAATTAGGCGCATAAATGGCAGCTAGGGTTGTGATTTCGTCATTGAGTCTACCCTTAACAAAAAGAAATCTACCACGTTCATCTATCTCAGAGGCCAAGCAAGAAAATTGAACTGAACGTGAGAGTAAAATGGCAACCCCCCCTGGCATGAGAGGAACCAGAGGCTGTGAAAGACACAGGAAAATGGGCAGAGCGGAATAGGGGATTAATGTCATTTCATAAGTGTGTCTCTTGTAGAAAGATAATGTCTAGAGCACGTTTCTTTAACCCTGTGAGGATGCGTCTAGATTTGATTTTGCTATTAAGCCCTCGACAGTTCAGCGAAAAGATTTTTAGGTCTGGGGCCATTTAGGTCAAAATATATGGATTATAAATTAGGTCTCCCGTCGGGGACAAAGGACGGAGACGATAGACAATTACAATGTAAGATCCATAGCAGGGAAATGCAGTATGAGACCTCATGACTATGAAAAAGGATGGTTTGTATGTGAGTGAATGTAGGACAATGTCCCAATCTATGATTACTGCGGGAATATAATGGGATATTGGAAAGGTACTAATTGCTATAGCAGGGCTAAATAGTAATATTAGTTTAAGCCAACTTGGTGGGCCTTTGAGAAAGAAAAATGACGAGCACAGGCAAAAAAGGGCCACTGATCCAAAAAGCAAGCCCATAAAACATGAAGGCATATACATTTTGTTCCTAGGACAAATGAACTGCATCAGTGTCAAGTCAAACAAACAAGAACTAGAAAAAAGGCAAAGAAACCTGTACAGAACTAATAGACAATCATGTGGTATCCCTAGTTGAACAGCAGATGGCGTACTAGAGTAGCAACATAAGTGGTAACCAGCATATCTAACACTATAATACAAGTAACAGCAATAAGTGTACCGCATCCCCACCCCCTCCCCCCTTCCCCTTTCTCTGTCCCCTCTGTATATAAATGATGGTCAAAGATAGATTGGAAAGATGTCTGCAGGGGGACAGAACTCCCATCGGATACATTAAATAACAGAACCAGTAACCAGCACATGGGGAAAACCCGTGGGTCCCAGGAAACCACCCAAGACCGGGGTCCTTGTACCCTTCCACTACACATTCCCCTCATTCTTGAGAGCTGGAGAGCCAAGCCCCACTCTACCCTCACCCCCCCACCCTCCCTCAGATGTTAATTATCATATAAGACAAAGCTTTAAAGTAAGATAACATAAGATAATAACGCAGGTTTATGATGAGTTTACTGATTGCAGTGACTGTATAGAGTCCGGAGCCTGGGCTGGTTCATGCGAACGGGCTGAGATTTTACGATCCTTAGGCGGTGACACGAAGGTCCATTTTCGCTTTTGTGACTTACGATCCAGCTCCATCGGAACATCTATGTTGAGCGACTGAAGTAGATACAAACCAGCTTCAGGGTCTTCAATAGTCCAGCTTTTCCCTTGGTGATGTACGACAAGTCTGCCTGAGGGCGACCATCTATAGCGGATGCTTGCTGCAGCCAGCTTTTGAGCAATAGGTTTGAGGAAATGCCTATTCTGCAGGGTTTCTGCTGATAGATCTGGGAAAGCAAGTATTTTCTTATCCTTATAGGGAAGACCATTAAGGTTTCTGGCAGTGTCTAAGATCTTTTTCTTAACTCGTATGTCAGCCAGTTCAATGATGACATCTCGGGAGCTGTGGGAGCGGGAGGAGAAGGTTGAACCCAGTCGATAAGCACGAACAATGTATGGAGCGATGCCGTCCTCCAGCTGAAGGGCTGTAGAAAACCACGATGCTAGGAAGCTGGCCAGGTCTGAGGTTCCTTCCTCGTGTTCTTCAAAGCCTCTCAGCTTAACATGTCGTTCCCGCCCTTTGTTATCTAGTGCCAGAATTTTGTCTGTGGCCCAGCGTTCTTGCCTCTGAAGATGTCGGATTTCCTCTTGATTAGTAAGGCCTGTTTCTAACGCTGAGTTAGCTGTGGCTGTGGCTTCTTGTAAAGTGATTTGTAAGGAGCTGATCTGATCTGTAATTGGCTTGAGTATAGCCACCATGTTGTCTAGCATTTCTGACTGAAATGAGCTCAGGGTATTATGGAATTCTTTCACTGTGAGGAGATCTGCTGAGGGAAGCAGACTAGCAGCGCCATCTGCCATATTTGACGTTTTGTGCGGCCTTGACAGGGAGCGATCAGATTGTGAGCTGGAGTCCAGAAAGGATTTAAGAAGCCGAGCGCTAGCTAAAGATGAGTTATTCTTTTTATGGGACGATTTTCCCAAAGTCTGATAAGAAATAGGATATAAAAACCTGCGTCGATGAGGGAGGGTGAGGAGATCAGGTCGGGAGCTAAAGCCTCACGCGTCTGTCGCCATTCACGCCGACGCCACGCCCCAGTGCCACATTTCAAAATGGGGCATATTGAGACCGATTCCTCACAAGCAATTGCTCTGCTCCTGAACTTCTGTTATCTCCAGGTCAAACAATCAATTCCCCACCAGTTGATCCGTGTCTCCCTTCAATGTCCTTCCAGCTTCTTGCTCCTGTTTTTTTTTTTTTTTTACAGTTCTGGAAGCTGCAAGGGATATTGGAGGAAGCCATGGATCAAAATGTGCCTGTGCAGCAACTGGTGGGGAATTTATTTGCCCCCACCCCAGTCAGAAGAATGAGACAAACAAAGTATATGGGTAAACAAACAGGGCAACTTTATTGAACATAACACGGCATGGGAAAACCTAAAGAGCTGGACAGGCCAAGGGAAACCCCTGACCCTTCCCTGTCCGGTGGGGCGAGCCACCCAGCCCCTGGCAGTAGCCGATTAATACCGGCTAAAGCTAGGCCGGCAAAGGCCAGGTATCCCCTCCACCGGCCAGGCACCGTATTCCAGAGCAGCCTGCCAGAGAAGGGAACCCTATAGCGAGCATCCCAGCAAAGAGCCGTACAGCCCATTTGCTGTTCGATCCCACCACATTCCCTGAAACAGGGAATAAACCAAGGGTGCTCACCAGTTACCTAATTAGCCAATAAAACTCCTGCCCAAAAGTTACCAACTAAAACAAAAAGATCACAACCACTGCAAACAGTACAAGGTAGGCAAAACACATCCCAACCAGTGCCAATCATTGAGATGAAAAAATTCCTACCTGGCCCCGTACAAAACGGTGGCCGTAGAAGCCTGTACTATTGCTGGGAGGGAGGGTGGGCCGACAAACTGCGCCACAGGAGGTGTGTCCGGGCTTATAAAGCCTTGATCCATGCCCCCCATACATCCCCAGATGAGGGAGGCCTGTTTGCCTTTACTCCATCCGGGGAGGCAAAAACAGCCCTCGCCTTAAGCTGCCGTAAAGCGGCACGGGCGGGAAGGGGCCGCATTGCCCCCCCCCCAGTTGGAAGAATGAGACAAACAAAGTATATGGGTAAACAAACAGGGCAACTTTATTGAACATAACACGGCATGGGGCAACCTAAATAGCCGGACAGGCCATGGGAAACCCCTGACCCTTCCCTGTCCGGCGGGGCGAGCCACCCAGCCCCCGGCAGTAGCCGATTAATACCGGCTAATGCCAGGCTGGCAAAGGCCAGGTATACCCTCCACCGGCCAGGTGCCGTATTCCAGAGCAGCCTGCCAGAGAAGGGAACCCTATAGTGGGCATCCCAGCAAAGAGCCGTACAGCCCCTTTGCTGTTCCATCCCGCCACATTCCCTGAAACAGGGAATAAACCGAGGGTGCTCACTGGTTACCTAACTAGCTAATAAAACTCCTGCCACCACAATGCCAAGCCTCAGCTTAGGCAATTGCGCCCACCGGTTGTCCTAAAGCCAACCGAAGCCCCAGGTGCAGTTCATGCAAAAAGGCCCTGTTACCCTTCACGGACAGGTGAACACCGTCCTGCCGATACAGGTCCGCCAACTCAGCCCTTATTGCAGAGTGCGGCAAATAAATGCCCAAGCCTTGACAAAGCACCTTCTTAATCACCCTGTTAGCCTTGCGCCTGGCCCTTTCGATCCCAGCTGGATCCCATGACGCCCTCCAGACCCTGCGAGGAAAAATGGTGGACCACACAATCAGTACCTTGGGTCACCTGCTCCGTATGACCTGCAGGTCCTCAATGGACTGCAGTGGAAGGGCCCTCCCCTTCAGCAAACCAAGGTCATTACCACCGAGGTGGATAACCAAAATATGTGGTGGAGGACTGTTCCTCCCCTGGAATAAGAGTGGCAGGAGCCCGGCCCACCGCAGGCCACGCCGACCCTGCTACTCAACCACGGCCCACTCGCTGAGCCCCAACTGAGATCCAATTGGCGAATGTCGAGCCTGGTGGGCCGCTCAAAACACCATGCTGTGGCCAGCGATCAAAATCCTGCGCCATTCAGGCCACACCACAGCACCTAAGAAACAGAAAACTACCAATTGAACGAAACAATGGTAACAAGATCGCCCATATCAGACCCAATCAGGCTTCCAATAGGCAAACATAACTTTTATAAGTTGTGGACCTCCAACGGCCCACCCGCTGAATAATTGGTCCTGGATACCCCATAGCAGCAGCAGTAGAAGCTGCTCCAATCCAAAAAGAATGGGTATCGAATCTGACCCCTCCCAACCCCAGTTTCTCCAAGGCCCTGGAGGTGATCGTCCAAAACTGAAACTTGGCCAACGGTGACCTGTCCACATGACAAAAAAGGGGGCCCAACTCATCACCCCGCACGGCCACGTACTATTTTAATGCGAGCACCAGGCAAATGCCCTGCTCATGGCACTGGCCCAGGGTGATCACAATACCTTTCTGCTTTTGATCAGTCTTGGACCTCCGTACCCTGATGGATACCTGGTCACCCTCAAATTTTACATCCCACAACTGAAGGGCTCGACCAGAGGAATCATGACGTGAGCTAAGCACTAGCTCGCTGACTCTGAGCACCCCAAAGAAGGCCGTTAGAGCTGCGGCATGAAACAGTAAAGCCTCAAACGTAGACTTACCTTCCAAACCGCATGCAAGCCCCTTAAAACTGAAGGAGAGAAGGGGCGCCTAGTATCCAGCTGGGGGCCTTGCTCACGAGCCCAACCCTCTAACATCTTGCGCAGCCAAAAATCGCCCGTGGTATCAAGAAAACCTTTAATCTTGCTGTCAAATGACAACGCTGCCAACTTTGCCGTTATGGATTTAACCACAAGCCCCTTACCTTTTAAATGAATGCAGAACTGCATGAGGTGCTGAGCTGGAATGGGCCACTGCGAGCTCAACCCTACCTGCTCCCTAAAAACTTGAAACTGCTTGATGGCCCAAGTATAAGCCCTCCTGGTACTGTGAGCCAGAGTTAACTGCATTGCCTGGTTGGCCTCAACTCTCCAAGCTGTCACATTTCTGGTGGCATCCGTGCCGGGGGGTGGTCAGCTTCTGGTGCAAGCTGTCAAAACCGCTCCATCTGCCGGCAAGACAGAGCGTCTGCCACTCCGTTGCAAACACCTGGCACATGCTTAGCAAGAAATAAAATGTTCAGTCGCAGACAACGTAACGTGAAAGCCCTAACAAGGCCCATAACACAAACAGATTTGGAAGTCAGAGTGTTGATGACGTGAACCACAGCCATGTTGTCGCACCAAAAATGCACCACATGATTGGCCAACTCGGCCCCCCATAGCTGAACCGCAACCACTACTGGGAAAAACTTTAAAAATGTAAGATTGCGGCAAAGTTCACTCCTCAACCACTCGCTAGGCCAACTTTCCGTGCACCAATGGCTGTGGAAGTAAACCCCAAACCCCATGGAACTGGCTGCATCAGAAGTAATTTGAAGATCGGCCTCAATCCTCATATCTTCACACCAAAATGAAACGCCGTTAAATGAGGACAAAAACTGCTCCCAGACCTCCAAATCTTGACGCATGCCTCGGCTAATCCTAATACGGTGATGGGGCAAACATAACCTGCCCATGGCGTCACAAAGTCACCGTAAAAATGCCCTGCCAGGAGCCACAATTTTGCATGCAAAGTTAAGATGGCCCGCAATCTGCTGAAGCTCCAGCAACGAAATCTTGCGCTTACCCCTCAAAGCCGCCAGTTTCAACCACAGGCCCTGGACCTTCTCTGAAGAAAGCCATGAAGCTTGCCTCATGGTGTCCAACTCGATACCTAAGAAGGTCAAAACTCACGAAGGGCCTTCAGTCTTCTCGTGAGCCAGCGGGACCCCCAGGTCCTCTGCCAGCTGCAGAAAAGAATGGAGCATATGGGCACACTGGCCAGTGTGCCCATATGCTCCATTCTTTTGCTCTGTTTGCTCACCAGATGACCGCTGTCTGACCTATCCCCACTATTGGGCTTAGCCAGGGACATCAGCTGTAGCCACAGCTGTTGGTTAATCTGGTCCCAAAGAATTGTAGGATTCAACGCCGCCCTCATACAAAACTCCTCATCATACTGCAGACACGCAGTGCCCGAAAAGTCTTTATAAGCCTTGTAAATGATATCACAGTATTGAAACAGCGGAGCAGCCTGTAAAGGCTGCGCCCGCGCTATTACCCCTGCATATATCAGAAATCTGGGCAACCAGTTGGCCCAGTTCCTATCAACCTTCCTCCGTTTGAGTTTCTCCTTGTCTTTCTCATCCAACTCGTCCTTATCCTTCTTCTCAAGCTCCCTATAAAGAAGGCTAAAGACATCAACATACTCTTCATGCAAAATCTTTTCCCTGGTGGCAACCGTCAAATGATCACCCGGCGGCATGGCAGTGTCCCCAAAAGGTCAGGACTGAAAGGGTACTGAGCCGTAAAGTGTCGGGGCCAGGCCCCACCTGCCCCATTGTGCAGCAGGCCATCCAACAGGCCAATGACTATAATGCTGCTGACCCCACGGCAACGTCCCACCTGATGACTGCTGCGTCGAAACCCCCTGTGAAATAGATGGTACGGCAGCCGATGAAGAGACCTGAGTGGGGCCCCAATGATAAGGCTGCCCATGAGGCACCGCCACCCAAGTCCCAGGACTGCCAGAGAGGCCAGAGGACCCGCCTATGCCACCAGGACCAAACATAGCCATGGAGCCAGTCAGACCTGGAATGCAGGGGGAGCCTCAACCCCCCCCCCCCAGGGCCAACCGCCACTGTTACCTTGACTTCCCCGCTTACCCTCAGGGTCCTCAACATTGACCACTAACACCACTAAAGCTGGCACCCCACCAGGCCTAGAGGGGCCTACCCCATCTGGAGAATCACCCTCTGCTTCCGACTCAGAGTTGTTGTCTACTGGCTCCCGGCTCGGCCCTCCAGCAGAATCAGTCCGAGCGGCCATGTCCTGTAAGGAAGAAAGACGAGCCAAAACCTACTGCTCAAAAGCCCTGGTGGAGGTCCTTGCTGCCTTATGGCCCTTCGCTAAACCAGACAAAACAGGGTCCAAGCCATGCTGCCTTTCCAACACTCCCAAGTGCTCAATTATGGCACACCTAGTACGTGCCTCCTCCTCCTCCCCAGGGCGTGGCACTGGCGTGCGCCTTCTAACACCCTTAAGGGTCTGTTTGCCCTAGGAACCCCCCTGTCCCTTTTTGGGACCCATAACTACCCCCTTGAAAGCAACCCTTCCTCAAGGGGGGGTGGGTGGGTCTCACCAAGCCAGAATGGAGAGTTAAGCATCCAAGACTCCAAATAGAAGGGAAAAATGTTAACGAGGGCTGATCCTGCTTAGCTTCTGAACAAATTATGGCTTCCTGAGACCCAGTTCAAAACAAAAGGAGACTCCGTGTCTCGCTGTCTGCCCAAGCTACTCAGCAGGGAGCTAATCACAGGCGCGAGATCAGGCCAGCCTAGGCCAGGGTCAAAGCATGGGAGTTTCGACCTGCTCCCCTTCAACAAGGGCTGGTTCACCCCATCCTGAACAAATCCCGTCCCTCTCCACCCCTCCGAGAGAGGTAGGAAGAACAATGCTGCGACCCCGCAGGTCAGAAGACCAACGGAGGCAAAGAGGGAGGGTGGGGAGGAATAAAGACCACCGCCCCCCAAAAGCCGAGGACCCAGGCAGCAAACCGACGTGACCACCAATGAGCCAGGCCCTCTCCAAGCAGCGCGGACGAAGGAGCAACGCTCAGAGCACCGACAAAAGCCTGGACAAACTTATAAAGCCCCGATCCATGCCTCCCGTACATCCCCAGATGAGGGAGGCCTGTTTGCCTCTACTCCATCCGGGGAGGCAAAAACGGCCCCCGCCCTAAGCTGCCATAAAGCAGTGCGGGCGGGAAGGGACCGCATTCTTGAGCCAGGGGAAGCAGAAGCCTGGGGGTGGAGCAACTGCTAGTGAAGAATTGGTCTCAGTTTCTTTAAAGGAACTATGAAAAGCAAAAGTATCTTCCTTTCCGTATACATTTTAAACAAATGATTAAAAACACTTGTAAATAATTAATGTATAAAGCATGCTTGCAGTTCATACTACACTGAAGTATGAAGACATCTTATTTGAACAGGCCCTAAGATTTGAAAGCTTTTGGATGGCCAGTGGCCAAATTCTTATCCTTAAAATGACATGTCTTATAGGTTGGTCTTTCCTGAGAGAGAGAGAGAGAGCATGGCAACATGTTCTCATACAAGTCTTATATACTACATCACACAATGTACAATATTATTACGGTTATCATTTGTCATCCAGCACAGCAGTATTCCTCATTGAGGCTTATATTAAGTCTTTTGAAAGCAAAAAGCCTAGCAGACATGCCAAGAACCACCATGACAACTTGCTAGCAGAAAGAGCAATTGATCCATTTATGCTGCACTGTAGCACTGACAGAGCCAGTGGTCAGGGAGTGGCATTACAGCTATCACCTCCATGGAGGTCAGGTGACAATTACAATTCTGTTGGATCCTGTAATACTGCTAATTCTGTCCCGTCTAGGCATACAGGGAGTTGTTCCAGTGGTACCCCCCCCCCATGCTTCCAAACAAGGGGACATACTGAGTTGAATTGAAAAATGCCATTCAAGCAGTGCAATGGGAACATTGCTGTTGGCATAGCATGATTTTTGCTGGTTCTTCTTACTCAAATCCTCAGTCTCCCCTCACAATATTACTGATGGTCTTTCAGTCTACCCAGGAGCAGAAGGGGGTGGGGAGCTGCAGGAGGAGGTGCTTCTCTGCCAGCTTCATTCTGCTAGTGGTGCTTTGCATCCAATTCATTGCCTTGCAGTTAAAACACAAGGCTTCCTTGATGCAAGCTCAGTCTCTGCATCTGTTTATGCCAGGGACACGGTTGAATGAGAAGCCCTGATGATAAGAACAATTGCTATAGAATGGTAATTTCCTTTACAAGGAGGTAATATATGCAGGGCATACAGTATTGATTGCTTAATGTAGGGACCAGCATTTAAGTATGCAAAACCCCTTATTTCATCCAGTGCTAATCACTGCTTAATAGGAATATTTTGCATTTCTGTAAATTACCTAGAGTGTGTGTGTTTTCCCTGTAAGTTACTGAAGCAGCTCATTAGCATTTTTCATGAAACAATACTGATGAGAGAGAATAGAAAATTCAGCTTCTTTTATTTTTTAAAAAAGAAACTTTCCTTCTTTTTTTTTTTTTGCATCTTCTTACACAAGAATAAGAATTCTGTGAAATACGCACAGAAGAGAAAATAGGGAAATAGGAGCCCCTAGACAACACTACATCAACAATGCTGGTGCCAGCTGCCTGTTAGCTTTAGAGATACTCTTTTTCTCCCACTGATAAGAACACTGAAATCTGTCTTGTGTTCCATTACCCCCTTTTAATTAAAGATAACAAAAATGGCATTTTACGTTACTCATTCTGAAACTGAGCCTTATTAGTGCAGATAGGTTAGGGCTGGGGAATGAGAAACAGAAAAAGAGACTCCACACTCTGAGCACCATAACAGAGTTTTTGTTATGGCTTCATATGGCTTAGTTAACTTAATTTTTTCCCCTCTTGGATTTGCTTGAACCTGCAGGGGCTAAAACAAAAGCTGAAATGTGTTCCAGGAGAGGGGGGGGGGAAACAACCATGGTGGAATAAATTGTTATTGACTCACTTCCAGCATCTAATATGAGAGTCGGTTCAGTGTATTGGTTATGGAGTATTGGACCTGGTTGACCTCACCTTCCCCAAAGCCAATATCAACTTTTTCTCACAGCAATATACCTAAGTAAGCTTTGATAAAAATTTGTATAGGTTATTCTAAGCACATTTGGATAGTAATACAATTTTGTATTTTAGGAATGTTTTGCTTAAGTAGTTATTGTTGATTGTTTCCATGTATGTAGTTTAGCCAGGAGATCCTCAAATTGTCTGGCAGCCAGAAGTTTTAGCTTTTAGTGTTATCCAGGGTGCACCATGAGGAGACAAGCTAGAATTGTACTCCATTTAGGGGAATTGCTTAATCGGTCTGCATGCCCATTGTATTAACTTGACTACGAATGTACTTTCATTCATTCACATTTTATTTATATCCCGCCCTCCCCGCCCGAAGCAGGCTCAGGGCGGCTAACAACAAAAATTCAATACATACATTGAGTTATAACTAACAATATAAACCTACAGATAATTAAAAACTATTAAAATTCAAAAAACAATAAATTAATTAATAGGTTGGTGCTATTCAGATGGTGAATTTACTTAGCAGTTTAATCAGGGAAGGCCATTCGAAAGAGGACGGTCTTGCAGGCCCTGCGGAACTGTTCAAAGTCCCGCAGGGCCTGCATTTCTTCTGGAAGCTGATTCCACAGCTGTGGAGCCATAACGGAGAAAGCCCGAGTACGGGTACTCTGGAGTTTTACGTCTTTTGGCCCGGGAATACTCAGCAGGTTCTTCCCTGCTGACCTGAGTGCTCTCTGGGGTTCATACGGGGAGAGATGGTCCCTACGGTAGGCAGGTCCTCGGCCATATAGGGCTTTAAAGGTAATGACCTTTGTAATGAATCTGGTATATAACTGGCAGCCAGTGCAGTTCATGCAGCCTCAGCTGTATGTGCTCCCACATTGGGAGCCCCAACAGCAGTCTGGCAGCCGCTTTCTGCACTAGCTGCAGCTTCCGGGTTCGGCACAGAGGCAGCCCCATGTAGAGGGCATTACAGTAATCTAGTCTCGAGGTGACCATTGCGTGGATCACTGTTGCCAGGTCCTGACGCTCTAGGAAGGGAGCCAACTGCCTTGCCCACCTCAGATGAAAAAAGGCAGACTTGGCAGTGGCTGCTATCTGGGCCTCCATTGATAATGAAGGCTCCAGTAGGACTCCGAGGCTTCTGACTCGGTGCGCTGCTTTCAATGGCGCCCCGTCAAAGACCGGGAGAGATATTTCCGCCCCTAGAGCACCCCGATCCAAGCAAAGGACCTCTGTCTTCACTGGATTCAGTTTCAGCCCACTCAGCCTTAACCAAGTTGCCATGGCCTGCAGTGCCAGGTCCAGATTCTCTGGGACGCAGCCAGGCCGGCCGTCCATTAGCAGTTAGAGCTGGGTGTCATCTGCGTACTGGTGACACCCAAGCCCATACCTCCTGGCAATCTGGGCAAGGGGGCGCATATAGATGTTAAATAGCATCGGCGAGAGGACTGCTCCCTAAGGCACCCCACAATGTAGTGTGCGTCTCTGGGAGAGTACACCCCCGATTGCCACCCTTTGTCCCCGATCCTCGAGGAAGGAGGAAAGCCATTGTAGGGCCGCCCCCCTAACCCCAACATCGGCGAGGTGGCGGGTCAGCGGGTCAGTAGCCGATGGTCGACCGTGTCAAACGTGGCCGACAGGTCTAACAACATCAGCACCGCCACACCACCTCAATCCAGATGTATATTATTATATGCTTCCTGTGTGTAACTCTGCCATACAATAAATAATTGTAGTTATTGTTAATATTGCATCTTACTGTATTTTACAGTGGCAGTGTTTTACGGCAGAATGTTTAGGCTAGCATTACAGAGTTTAAGCAGTTTTACCACCCTTGGATTAAATTAATATACACCCTTCTTTAAGGAAGTAGTCAACTGCTATCATCATTCTCAGGGCTGCTGGAATTAGCGATCCTGAAATGACAAGATAAAATAATATCTTTATATATGTTTACTGTTGGGGTTTGGCTGTGAAGGCAGCGCTCACAAGTCTTCCTCTTTTGGTTTCTGTTCTTCCCTTTACCTCATTCCATGACAAAAGATATCTTTAAAAACAAACCTTAACCCACAGCACAGTGGAAGGAGGATACTTTCTTTTAAAATGTGTTTATTTTGATAACTTTATCTGTAAATTAAGGTGGGTATTAAGACTTTGCTCATTCACTTCCTGACTCTATCCACCACCTGTGCAGTCTTGCATTGAGGAAACTAGCCAGAGCAGCAATCAGTGTGGGCTAGGGGTGATCCTTGGGTCATTTTAAGTGTGGGGATTGTTCATACCATAAATTTATATGTAATATCAAAGTATTTATAAATCCAATTGATGGAAAGCAGTATGAATTAAGAAATTTTATAAAACATAACTCTAAATGAATGGTATATGTGATTAGATGCCCATGCAATAAACTGTATGTAGGAAAAGCTTAATGGTGCTTAAATGCACATATTTGTGGACTTAAGAGCAACATCTCTCTTGGAAAAACAGGAGTACTTCTGGTTTCTATTTTATTTTTTAATTGTATAATTAATTTTTATAAAATGTTATGTTATAATTTTCTATATTCATTTTATTTTTAAATTTAATAATTATTTTTAAAATATTGAACAGAATTATATCACCACAGACTCTGTCTTTTGGTGTAGACTAGGCTAGAATGATAAGCTATTAATGAGAAGGAAGGGCGAATGGATACTCATACTAAGAGCTTTAGCCTCCTATGGAAAGAATGAGAGCTTGGATCTTCTGCACTTATCTGATCATAGTGACTAAGCATTTTTGAGATTATCAGTCCTTTAAAGGATAAAGAATGTATTGCATCCTGCCTGGTTATAAAATATAGTGAGGCTACCCTACTGAACTAGTTGTTCAAAGTGGGAGCCAGAGTTTTTATACAATGTCTGTTTTTCTGCATTTCTGTTAATGGACCTTGCAAAAGACCAGGGCTTTTTTGAGCAGGAACGCAGTTCCAGCTGGCTTGGCATCAAACGGTATAGCCTAATAGGCAAATGAGTTCCTGCTGGGCATTTTCACAAAAAAGAAAGCCCTGTGATACAATGGTGACATCAGGGGTGTGTGGCCTTATATGCAAATGAGTTCCTGCTGGGCTTTTTCTAAACAAAAAAGCCCCACAAAAGACTATTTTTTTTTTTAAAAAAAATTCTTTTTCAATATAAAAGGTGGGTTTTTTGGTTACAAACTATATAATTTTGTTATCTCACTAGAAATTATGTAAGATTACCTTACAACATGTTCAGACCGTGTATTGGTGCATTTTATAAGTAATTTAAATGTTAATTGAATTGTAATTTTTAATATGTAATGGATCCCTTAATGAAGCATTTAGCAATACAATGTAAGGATCTAGAAGATCTTTTAAAACTCTCCACCTTCCACCATGTTGCTTTCCCTCCCACCCCTCCTACTCACTGGTGCAACCTTATCTTTTTCCTGTGGGCTAGGGGTGTGCAATCAGATATTGCTGACCTGATACTGCACAGTATTTCTGGGATCAGATCAGGTCAGCAACATCCACTAGCATGAAATCTACCCTGAATATTCCAGATTCAGATATTTTCATTCCTGATAGCATTGGGATGAAGAATCATGTTGAGGAGGCAGCAGGAGCAGCTAGGACAAGGGTGTTTCCCCAGCTGGGCTGCAGTAATCATTGGTCCTTTAAGGCAGTAGTTCCCAACCTTTTTGGCCCCAGGGTCGGCAAGGTGGGGGCACCAAATTCAGCCCCCCACTGTGCCTCCTCCTCCCCACCCCCTGCAATGCCTCCTTCTCCCTGCCCCCCCCCCCAATGGTGCCTCTTCTGCCCTCCATTTGTACAAGTTTAAGGCCAGGGAAGGTGGCAGTGAAGCACCTCCCCAGCTCTTTAAAGGCTGACCTCTCCCCCCAGCCAATCAGCCGGTTGCTCGCGCTGCTGCTGCGGTTTCCCCACGAATCACCTGATTGGTAGAGGGAGGGGTTGACCTTTAAAGTGCCGGGGAGGTGCTTCACCACCACCTTCCCTGGCCTTAAACTTGTACAAACAGAGAGAGGAGAAGGCGCTGCGGGGGCAGGTAGGGTGGTGAGGCTGCAGCCCAGTTGCCAACACACCACGGACTGGTACCGGTCTGCAGACCTGGGGTTGGGGACCCCTGCTTTAAGATTTAAAAGGATGATGTGTTGCAGCCCAGCTGGAGCATGCTGGAAAAAAATAGGCAGTAGACCTGGTCTCTGAATCCAGAGGCCAGGTCTAACCCCCATTGAAAACAATAGCTGCTTAAAGGTCTATGCACCACTTGAAAAGCATTCTGTCCCCCTCCCTCCTTCCTTACCACTCCTGCTGCCCCTGAGAGTGTCAGCTGGCCCAACTACATTGGCCCTTTCAATTGTAGAAAATGCCATCATGTTGCAGCTGATTTATTGCATCCCTGCAGGGTTTTCAAGGCAAGAGAAGTTTGTTATTGCCTGCCTCTGTGTAGCAATCCTAGACTTCCTTGGTGATCTCCCATCCAAGTACCAGCCAGGGTCAGCCTTGCTTAGTTTCCAAGATCTGTCAAGATCAGGCTAGCATGTACCATTTTGGGTGAGAGCTTGCCCCTTTAAATACCCTTGAAACTTTAAAGGACCAATATTTCCAATTGGTGGTAAACTTGGAATCCAGAGGCCAGATCTACTACCCAATATCACAATGGCACATTTAATGTGCCAATGCACTGCAAACCAGTTGGAGGCCAGGGCATGCTTAGTCTGCCCCCCCCCCCCCCACCGAGCCTACTACCTTGGGGTGGGGAGGCACTTCAAAAAGCATTGCTCTAATTTCCTTTTGTAAGTTCAAAAATGGCATGATTATTGTTTTCACTAAACCAGTATTGTTCCAGCATTTATTAAAACAGATTTTTTTCCCTGTCCAGATTTTCTGAAACAATAACAATACTTCTGATAATTTAATGAAAGTAATCAAGCTCTTCCTCACTTTCCAAATTTCTGAATTAAAATTATCATTTTATAGTTCACACCCTGAGCATGGCCTGGGAGTAACAAATAACCAACGCTTAGAATCTCATTTGCATTTGATGCTTTGGTGGTGGAGTAGGCCTTGGACTGCCAAGTTTCCAGGTATAAATCAAGTTCAATTGTTTGGCTTCTTTTGCAGGTTGTTTCAAGGAGCTACATCTCAAGGTGAGGAGAAGAAGAAATTGGATTTATATTCCGCCCTCCACTCAAGAGTCTCAGAGCAGCTCACAATCTCCTTTATCTCCCTCCCCCACAACAGACACCCTGTGAGGTGGGTGGGGCTGAGAGGGCTCTCACAGCAGCTGCCCTTTCAAGGACAACCTCTGCCAGAGCTATGGCTGACCCAAGGCCATGCCAGCAGGTGCAAGTGGAGGAGTGGGGAATCAAACCTGGTTCTCCCAGATAAGAGTCCACACACTTAACCACTACACCAAACTGGCTCTCTGTACCAGGAGCCAGAGAACAGAGAACAGTTAGGAAAGGCACAAACAGGCATAAGAAAAGGCCTGCGTGGTTAACAAATAAAGTAATGGAAGCTGTAAAAGGTAAGAAGGACTCCTTTAAGCGGTGGAAAACCAGTCCAAGTGAGATTAGTAAAAGGGAACACAGGCTGTGGCAAATCAAATGCAAGACTGTGATCAGGCAGGCAAAAAGTGACTATGAGGAGCATATTGCAAAAAACATAAAGACCAACAATAAAACTTTCTTCAAATATATTAGAAGTAGGAAACCAGCCAGGGAGGCAGTGGGGCCCTTGGATGACCATGGGGTAAAAGGATTACTGAAGGAGGATAGGGAAATGGCTGAAAAGCTAAATGAATTTTTTGCCTCCGTCTCCACTGTAGAAGACGAGAACTTTTTGCCCGCCCCAGAACCACTAATTTTGGAAGGGGTGTTGAAAGACCTGAGTCAGATTGAGGTGACAAATGAGGAGGTCCTACAACTGATAGACAAATTAAAAACTAATAAGTCACCGGGTCCGGATGGCATACATCCGAGAGTTCTGAAGGAACTCAAAGTTGAACTTGTGGATCTTCTAACAAAAATCTGTAATCTTTCATTGAAATCTGCCTCCATTCCTGAGGACTGGAAGGTAGCAAATGTCACCCCCATCTTTAAAAAAGGTTCCAGAGGAGATCCGGGAAACTACAGGCCAGTCAGTCTGACTTCAATACCGGGAAAGTTGGTAGAAACCATTATCAAGGACAGAATGAGTAGGCACATTGATGAACACGGGTTATTGAGGAAGACTCAGCATGGGTTCTGCAAGGGAAGATCTTGCCTCACTAACCTGTTGCATTTCTTTGAGGGGGTGAACAAACATGTGGACAAAGGAGACCCGATAGATGTTGTTTACCTTGACTTCCAGAAAGCTTTTGATAAAGTTCCTCATCAAAGGCTCCTTAGAAAGCTTGAGAATCATGGAGTAAAAGGACAGGTCCTCTTGTGGATCAAAAACTGGCTGAGTAATAGGAAGCAGAGAGTGAGTATAAATGGGCAGTCTTCGCAGTGGAGGACGGTAAGCAGTGGGGTGCCGCAGGGCTCGGTACTGGGTCCCATGCTTTTTAACTTGTTCATAAATGATTTAGAGTTCGGAGTGAGCAGTGAAGTGGCCAAGTTTGCGGATGACACTAAATTGTTCAGGGTGGTGAGAACCAGAGAGGATTGTGAGGAACTCCAAAGGGATCTGTTGAGGCTGGGTGAGTGGGCGTCAACGTGGCAGATGCGGTTCAATGTGGCCAAGTGCAAAGTAATGCACATTGGGGCTAAGAATCCCAGCTACAAATACAAGTTGATGGGGTGTGAACTGGCAGAGACTGATCAAGAGAGAGATCTTGGGGTCATGATAGATAACTCACTGAAAGTGTCAAGACAGTGTGCGTTTGCAATAAAAAAGGCCAATGCCATGCTGGGAATTATTAGGAAGGGAATTGAAAACAAATCAGCCAGTATCATAATGCCCCTGTATAAATCGATGGTGCGGTCTCATTTGGAGTACTGTGTGCAGTTCTGGTCGCCGCACCTCAAAAAGGATATTATAGCTTTAGAGAAGGTGCAGAGAAGGGCAACTAGAATGATTAAAGGGCTGGAGCACTTTCCCTATGAAGAAAGGTTGAAACGCTTGGGACTCTTTAGCTTGGAGAAACGTCGACTGCGGGGTGACATGATAGAGGTTTACAAGATAATGCATGGAATGGAGAAAGTAGAGAAAGAAGTACTTTTCTCCCTTTCTCACAATACAAGAACTCGTGGGCATTCGATGAAATTGCTGAGCAGACAGGTTAAGACGGATAAAAGGAAGTACTTCTTCAACCAAAGGGTGATTAACATGTGGAATTCACTGCCACAGGAGGTGGTGGCGGCCACAAGTATAGCCACCTTCAAGAGGGGTTTAGATAAAAATATGGAGCACAGGTCCATCAGTGGCTATTAGCCACAGTGTATGGAGCACAGGTCCACCAGTGGCTATTAGCCACAGTGTATGTGTGTATATAACATTTTTTGCCACTGTGTGACACAGAGTGTTGGACTTGATGGGCCGTTGGCCTGATCCAACATGGCTTCTCTTATGTTCTTATGTTCTTATGTTAACAGAGCTTCACAATGAACATGTTCAGCACATAAACACATACAGCTTACATCGAGGAAGGTGGGATAGAAGTATAATAAATACATACATTTTTGACAGCTGTGATCACTTGTGAGCCAGGTTGTGGATTCTCCTCACTTTACCACAGTCTGAATCATGCAGTTTTGAGCATGGACAGTTTTGCAGCTGTGCAGGATCTAGGCTAATGGAATTTCATTTCCTTTTACCTCATGGCTGCTTTTCCATCTGTGCAATAATCAATTCTTCCTCAGGATCATGGAAATTAAATGAAGTAAGGGAGGGAGACTATGACTCCTATACAAATGTACCTGCACAAAATAGCATCAATAACACTGACTTAAATAAATACCAAGCAGTGAACTTTTTTTTTAAATCCAGTTTATTTACAATCAATGACTAGTTTCATCACTGGTTGGTTAAACATTTGGCTACCAAGTGCCGTGCAATGATGACAGGGTGGGGAAACAGGACTTTCATTAGCTGTACGTGAAAATGCATGTGTGTGCTAATTGCATTCCTCTGTACTGTTTGAATACAGAGAAGATAACCTGGCTAAACCCACATTTATTTAGATTGCATATTTCCTGGCTAAACCCTTTAATTTATCCATTCTGCCCTTTGACCCGTCAGCTCTGTTCCTGGGCACATGAGCTCTTCCACGTAACTCCATAGAGCACTTTGACTTCACTAATCCCACCCCTGTGTTGGTGGACCCTGGAGCAAGCCTCATACCGGGGTGGTACCAGATCTGTGCCTTCCAAGAGTTTATCATTCCAGTTTCAAAAGTCTGCCATCTGTTACTGCAGGTCATGTCCTTGAGTTCTTGTGTTCTGCTCTCTGAGTCACAGCATCAGGCAACTTCCATGAATTCAGGTAGAATACAAATTGAGAGCAAAACACTGGCCATTTTTAAAGAGGAGGACGAGGAGAAGGATTTTGCCCCACTTTTCTCTGCCTTAAGGAGTTTCACAATGGCTTACAATTGCCTTTTCCTTCCTCTCTCCCTAACAGGCACTTTGTGAAGTAGGTGGGGCTGAGGGATTTCTTAGAGAACTGTGACTGGCCCAAGATCACCCAGAAAACTTCATGTGGGGCAGTGGGGAATCAAACTTGGTTCTCCAGTCTAGAGTCCACTGCTCTTAACCACTACACCACACTGGCTTTTTAGTGGCAATACTAGTAAGAACATAAGAGAAGCCATGATAGATTAAGTCAGTGGCCCATCCAGTCCAATACCCTATGTCACGAAGTGGCCAAAACCCAGGGGTCATCAGGAGGTCCACAAGTGGGGCCAGAAGCCCTCCCATTGTTGCCCCCCAAGCACCAAGAGTACAGAGCATCACTGCCCCAGACAGAGTGCTCTATCTATATGTTGTGGCTAATAGCCATTCATGGACCTCTACTCCATAGGTTTATCAAGTACCATCTTGAAGCTGTCTATGCTTGTAGCCACCACCATTCCTTGTGGCAGTGAATTCCATTCTTTGGGTAAAGAAATACTTTTTATCTGTTCTAAGCCTACTGCTCATTCATTTCATTGAGTGCCCACAAGTTCTTGTACTGTGAGAAAGGAAGAGAAGTACTTCTTTCTCTACCCTCTATATCCCATGCATAATTTTGTAAACCTCTATCATGTCATCCCTCAATTTTCATTTCTCTAAGCTAAAGAGCCCTAACCTCTTTAACCTTTCTTCATTTGGAAGGTATTTCACTCCCTTAATCATTTTAGATACCCTCTTCTGCACATCATCCAATGCTATCATATCTTTTTTGAGGTACGGTAACCAGAGGTGAGGTATAGTGCACACAGTATTCCAAATGAGGCTGCATCATAGATTTATAAAAAAGGTAAAGGTAGTCCCCTGTGCAAGCACCAGTCATTTTCGACTCTGGGGTGATGTAGCATCACGTTTTCATGGCAGACTTTTTTATGGGGTGGTTTGCCATTGCCTTCTCCAGTCATCTACACTTCCCCCCTCCCTCCAGCAAGCTGCGTACTCATTTTACCAACCTCGGAAGGATGGAGCCAGCTACCTGAACCCAGCTTCCATCAGGATCAAACTCAGGTTGTGAGTAGAGCTTAGGACTGCAGTACTGCAGCTTTACCACTCTGCGCCATTATGATGCTGGCTGATTTGTTTCAAATCCCAATAATCCCCAGGATAGCATTTGCCTTTTTTTTATTGCAGTCACACACTGCAATATTATCTACCAAGATTTCTCTCCTGGACAGTTATCGCCAGTTTGGACCACATTAATGTATATTTATAATGATTTTTTCCCCTCCAATGTGCTTTTCTTAGCACCTGCATGGGTCCACATAAAACATCATTTGCCATGTTGATGCCCACTTAGCCTTGGTAGATCCCTCTGGAGCCCTTCAAGGCCTCCTGGTTCTCACTGCCCTGAACAACTTTATGACATCCACAAATTTAGCCATGTCATTGTTTACTCCCAACTCCAAATCATTAGATTAAAAAGCACTAAACCAAACAAATTAAAAATCATGATACCTGCAGGGGTACCAAGAGGCAGGGGGCACCATATTGGGCTCCCCCTCTCTGGTGCCCAATGCAACTGGCTAGTTTGCCCCCCACTCCCCCCCTGCTGCCATGGCCACCATGCGCCACTCACCCCCTCACTACCACCATGCTCTGCTTCTCCCCCACACTCACCGCAACTACAGCCCCTCCCCGGCTCTCTGTGACTAAAACAGCCCTACAGGCTTCTCGCAGCCTGCGCCTGTGCATTTGGTTAAATGCACAGGTGTGGGCTGTGAGAAGCCTGTAGGGCTGTTTTAGTCACAGCGAGCTGTGTGTGGAGGGTGTGTGAGTGGAGGGCGGCGGAGGGCGGTGGCGGGCCAGAGGAGGCTGGCGGCCATGGCAATGGGGGTGGGGGGGTGAGCACAGCATGGTGGTGGCAGTGGGCCGGAGGAGACTGGTGGCGGCTGCAGCAGCAGAGGGTGAGAGGAGCACAGCTGGGGGGGGGGTGAGGGGAGAATGGCGGTGGGCCAGAGGAGGCTGGCAGTGGCCACAGCAGCAGGGCAAGCGAAGCATGCAGGGGGGCACGCAGAGTGTGCCCGGGGGGGGGGCGCCTGCCTAGGATGCCATTTGCCCATGAGCCTGCACTGAGACCTAGTACTGAACCCTGTAGTACCCCATGGTTCACCTCCTCAAAAAATTCTAACAGGTTAATGAGACAAGTTCTTCCCTTACACTTACAGAATCTATATGATTCTTCCTCAAAAGATTTTGTTCACCAATGTGTCCACTGATTCTATCTTTAATAACGGATTTCACCAGTTTACTGGGTATCGACATTAGACTGACCAGCCTGTAATTCCCACACTGAAATTAACGTAGTGATCACAATGAAGTTAATATATAGCATGTTATTTTTATGTAGGATTAATTTATTTGATCTTTACTCTGTTGCTTTATATAGGGGCTGTCAGCCACTCTGAAACTTTGGGGGTAGAGTTAGGGTTAAAAATCTTCAATAACAAATAAGTATCCAGGCACAGCATTCTGGCATCTTAACATAAAGGAAAGAAACATGTGCTGAGTATTATGAGTGATTATCTCTGCTGTGCGAGTAATTACCTTTCAGAAAAGCACAGTCACTGAATGAATCAAGTCTGGCTTACAGAAAGGATTCACAGAGCGTAATCAAATTAGGAAGCTGTATAAAGCAGGTCATGAGCTGGATATATAAGGGAGGAGAAGGGGTTAAAGATGCCACACAATAAGCAAAGCCAGTAATTCAGTATTGACCTCAAGGTGTTCCTCAGGAGTCACATGAAAAGGAAAAGATAATTAGTAATAAACATAATTAGCAATTATGAGTGCAACTAAGCAGATGTTTATCTTCACAGATTGCTCCCACTGAACGCCTTGTGGGCCCGACATCATTGGTGACTCTATTTTCATTGTGTGTTTTAGCAAGAACTCTCTTAGCCTGTGTTATTCAAGTGTCACAGCCATTAAGCTGCAGTGACTAATGGCTTTATCATTTTTGCCTTCATAAAACTAGCAACCAGAATGACTGCCAAGTTTGAGGAGGGTTTGTTAAGAGTAGTCCTTATTGACTGGTGAACTAGAGAGGATTTTTTTAAAAAAAAGCTAAAATGGCAGCATAAATGCTATTCAGCCTGCCTTGACATCAGAGACCTGTCTTCAGAAGCACATTGGCAGACTAGATAGACCAGGGGTGACAAATACATTTCTTATGAGGGCTGAATCTGACATAAATGAGACCTTGTCAGGCCGAGCCATGTCGGGTTGGGCCAGGCCATGTGTGTACCTACTTATGATTAGTTAGCAGAGATATAAACTTTATAATAATAATAATCTTTTTAAATTTATATCCTGCCCTCCCCGCCGAAGCAGGCTCAGGGCAGCTTACATAGCATAAAATACAAACATTACAATAGTACAATAATAAAACCCCCAAATTACAAACAGTTGTGTTCCTCAATTAAATATACATCAATTAAAATCATCAATTAGACTAACAATTTAAAACCACAGTTTAAACCACAATTAATTTGGTGCTATGACTTAATATAACAGTTATTCATGACGATGGTACAGTAATGCCACATTAAAAAGCCAGCTGGAAGAGGATGGTCTTGCAGGCCTGGCAGAACTGGTCAAGGTTCCGCAAGGCCCGTATCTGTTCTGGTAACTGGTTCCACCAGTGGGGAGTTGTAATCGAGAAGGCCCTCTCCCTCGTAACTTTCAACTTGGCCTCCTTCGGCCCAGGGGTGGTCAGCAGATTTTGCGAGCTAGATCTCAGTACTCTCTGGGGAACATATGGGGAGAGACGGTCCCTAAGGTAGGCAGGTCCTCGGCCATATAGGGCTTTAAAGGTAATAACCAGCACCTTGTAACGAATCCAGTACACAATTGGCAGCCAGTGCAGTTCCCGTAGCCTAGGCTGTATATGCTTCCACTTAGGGAGTCCCATTAACAGTCTGGCTGCCAAGTTCTGCACTAGCTGTAGTTTCCGGGTTTGGCGCAGGGGCAGCCACATGTAGAGGGCATTACAGTAGTGTAGTCTCGAGGTGACCATTGCATGGATCACTGTTGCCAGGTCATCATGCTCCAGGAAGGGAGCCAACTGCCTCGCCCGCCTAAAATAAAAAAAAGCAGACAAGCACAAAGATTTTTAAAAAACCCTTAAACAGCCTTAAAATATTAGCACTCAGTCTTAAAGGTGCTTTCTTTGTATCTCTCCTGTCGGATCAAGGAAACTGGGCAAAGGAAGCTGTATATATATATATATATATATATACACACACACACACACACTGTGGCTAATAGCCACTGATGGACCTCTGCTCCATATTTTTATCTAAACCTCTCTTGAAGGTGGCTATGCTTGTGGCCGCCACCACCTCCTGTGGCAGTGAATTCCACATGTTAATCACCCTTTGGGTGAAGAAGTACTTCCGTTTATCCATTTTAATCTGTCTGCTCAGCAATTTCATCGAATGCCCACGAGTTCTTGTATTGTGAGAAAGGGAGAAAAGTACTTGTTTCTCTACTTTCTCCATCCCATGCATTATCTTGTAAACCTCTATCATGTCATCCTGCAGTCAATGTTTCTCCAAGCTAAAGAGTCCCAAGCGTTTCAACCTTTCTTCATAGGGAAAGTGTTCCAGCCCTTTAATCATTCCAATTGCCCCTTTCTGGACTTTCTCCAATGCTATGATATTCTTTTTGAGGTGCGGCGACCAGAACTGCACACAGTATTTCAAATGAGACCGCACCATCGATTTATACAGGGGCATTATGATACTGGCTGATTTGTTTTCAGTTCCCTTCCTAATAATTCCCAGCATGGCGTTGGCCTTTTTTTTTTTTATTGCAAACGCACACTGTCTTGACATTTTCAGTGAGTTATCTACCACGACCCCAAGATCTCTCTCTTGGTCAGTCTCTGCCAGTTCACACTCCATCAACTTGTATTTGTAGCTGGGATTCTTGGCCCCAATGTGCATTACTTTGCACTTGGCCACATTGAACCGCATCTGCCACGTTGACGCCCACTCACCCAGCCTCAACAGATCCCTTTGGAGTTCCTCACAATCCTCTCTGGTTCTCACCACCCTGAACAATTTAGTGTCATCCGCAAACTTGGCCACTTCACTGCTCACTCCCAACTCTAAATCATTTATGAACAAGTTAAAGAGCATGGGACCCAGTACCGAGCCCTGCGGCACCCCACTGCTTACCGTCCTCCACTGGAAAATTGCCCATTTATACTCACTCTCTGCTTCCTATTACTCAGCCAGTTTTTGATCCACAAGAGGACCTGTCCTTTTACTCCATGACTCTCAAGCTTTCTAAGGAGCCTTTGATGAGGAACTTTATCAAAAGCTTTCTGGAAGTCAAGGTAAACAACATCTATTGGGTCTCCTTTGTCCAAATGTTTGTTCACCCCCTCAAAGAAATGCAACAGGTTAGTGAGGCAAGATCTTCCCTTACAGAACCCATGCTGAGTCTTCCTCAATAACCCGTGTTCATCAATGTGCCTACTCATTCTGTCCTTGATAATGCTTTCTGTTGATGCGCTCAGCCTCCAACGTTCAGCCACTGCTGGTCTCACCTCTAAGACAGCCTCTGGAGCACCTCAGCGTCCTTCTTCACCACAGAGCTTACAGGCGCAGCGGAAGCGTGCTGGGCCCATAACCCTGTTGATGCGCCCGTGCTTAGGAGGGTGGTCTTTAGTGACGCAAAGACTGAAGGCTTGCACACAGTAGTGTTAAAACCACCATATACATTTTATTTATACCTCTCACTCTCCGATCCGACAATCTCTTTCTCTCGACCAGAACAAATCAAAAGACAGAGGATGACTATAATATGATGGAAGGCTTAAAGATGGTGGCTAGATGAAAAAACTGTTTCGTCTTAGGTGATTTTAACTACCCGCAGATTGATTGGGTCAATTTGTGTTCTGGTCAAGAGAAAGAGACTGAGTTTCTAGATGCTCTCAATGACTGTGCTATGGAGCAGATGGTCACAGAACCTACCAGGGGTGGGGCGATCCTGGATTTGGTCCTAAGTAATGCCCAAGACCTGGTGAGAGATGTAAAAGTGATCGCACCGCTTGGGAGCAGTAACCATAACATTATTGATTTCACTATTTGTATAAATACGGAGTTACCCCAAAAGACCTGCACGACCACGTTTAACTTTAAAAGGGGTAAATTCTCTGAGATGCAGAGGCATGTGAAGAAGAAACTGAAAGAAAAGGTAAATACGGTCAAAACCCTTGGGGAAGCTTGGAGGCTATTTAAAACTACAATCCTAGAAACATAGATAAAATATATACCACAAGTTAGGAAAGGTACAAACAGGTATAAGAGAAGGCCTGCATGGTTAACAAAGAAAGTAATGGAAGCTGTAAAAGGTAAGAAGGACTCCTTTAAGTGGTGGAAAGCTAGTCCAAGTGAGATTAATAAAAGGCAACACATGCAATGGCAAATCAAATGTAAGACTGTGATCAGGCAGGCAAAAAGAGACTATGAGGAGCATATTGCAAAAAGCATAAAGACCAACAATAAAAATTTCTTCAAATGTATTAGAAGCAGGAAACCAGCCATGGAGGCAGTGGGGCCCTTGGATGACCAAGGGGTCAAAGGATTACTGAAGGAGGATAGGGAAATGGCTGAGAAGCTAAATGAATGTCAACTGCGGAATGACATGATAGAGATTTACAAGATTATGCATGGGATGGAGAAGGTAGAGAAAGAAGTACTTTTCTCCATTTCTCACAATACAAGAACTCGTGGGCATTCAATGAAATTGCTGAGCAGTCGGGTTAGAATGGATAAAAGGAGGTACTTCTTCACCCAAAGGGTGATTACCATGTGGAATTCACTGCCACAGGAGGTGGTGGCGGATACAAGCATAGCCAGCTTCAAGAGGGGGTTAGATAAAAATATGGAGCAGAGGTCCATCAGTGGCTATTAGCCACAGTGTGTGTGTGTGTGTGTGTATATAAATTATTGGCGACTGTGTGATACAGAGTGTTGGACTGGATGGGCCGTTGGCCTGATCCAACATGGTTTCTCTTATGTTCTTAAGTGGGGAAGCATCTGAACTCCAAGCAGCCAATTCACCACTTGGAGTGCAGATGTGTGCAGCCTCCACTTTTGGGGTGGTGGTGGTATTATATCTAGAACCAAATCTGTCACTTGTGAGCTTCAGAATTAGAGAGAATGATGATGATGGTAAGAGATAGATAGATAGATAGATGATAGATAGATAGATAGATAGATAGATAGATAGATAGATAGATAGATAGATAGATAGATAGATAGATAGATAGATAGATAGATAGATGATGGATGGATGGATCAATATCAAACCATAAGTTTTTAAAACTTAGGCCCCATGGGGGTGCTTTCTCTTTAAAATTCATCATCAACTGATGGCATCCTGAGTGGTGAGTGAGGGTAAGGAACACGACAAGGGTTGCCGACCTCCACACACCTAATCTTTCACAATTATATTTGCTCTCCAGATGGATTCTATGGAGAAAATGGCTGCTTTAGAGGGTGGTCTCTACGGCATTACATCCTGATGAGACCCTCCCCAGGCTCCACCCCCCATATCTTCAGGAATTTCCCAACCCTGTGTTTTCAATGTTAATAGTACCCAATATCTATGCAAAAGGAACAAGATCATGCTCCTGGTTTTAAGTCCAGCCTCTTCCATAGTCTCATTGTGCATCTTAGGTGAGTTATTGCATCAGTTCACCATCTGTAAAATGGAGTTAATAGTGAAAACAGACACACTTACTACTGTTGGAAAGTACACCGTAAAAATGCTATATAAATGAATAGCAATAGTCATTAGTGTGAATGTAAGGACATTTATTTCAAAGAACATTTCCAGGACAAACTCTTGGAATGTTAATTGTACTTGAAGTATATCAAAGAAAGAAAGAAAGAAAGAAAGAAAGAAAGAAAGAAAGAAAGAAAGAAAGAAAGAAAGAAAGAAAGAAAGAAAGAAAGAAAGAAAGAAAGTGAGTGATAGAGCAGGGTTATTTTAATGCAGCTGTTCATTAAATGCCCCCATTCCCAATTACTAAATATAGAAGAACCAATTAAATAAAGCCTGTTTCATCATATAATTACACAGGTGCCAGATGTTTTAACAAGGAAGGTCTATAGGCCACATTTGCTTAGTTGCATGGCTGCACACCCAGATCAACACACCAGGATATCATTCTGCACCTCTCAAATGCATATATGAGAATAACGAAGTGAATTGTGTGGCTGATGTATACCTGAGAAGACAGTTGTTTGTTTGATCCCTTGAGCAGTGTCAAGCCTTTTGTGTGTGTGTGTGTGTGTGTGTGTGTGTGTGTGTGAGATAAAGGCTGGTGTTTTCCTCCATTTCCATGTTTCTGTTGTTTTTAGAAGTTCACTGCACATTGCATTCAGCTCTTCCTTAATTTCAGTAACTAGCAAAAACTCTCTAAAATTAATTTCCATTATTTAATCTTCCTCTTTAATGGTCATTCATAGGACTGTATTAAGATTTTTGCAATTGCATTGAGTTTGCCTTATTGGCTCATTTTATAAATGCATACATGCACACCGCTGTGGAAGGAAAATGATATGAAGAAACTTGAGAAACTGAAAACTGATACAATGTATATTCACCTTGCTTATTACTAGATTTGGAAATAGAAAAACTAAACAATGGAGGATTCCTGATGCACTTTTTAAACAAAACCCAGTAATTTGGAACTCCAAGATGTGGGGTGTGGGAATTGTATGTAGTACATTTTGGAAGTACCTTAGTTAACATCAGGGGTCGTTTTGTAGAAAAATAGGTGGTGGAGCTCATCCAGGGATTGCTACACACCTACTATTCAATGGACAAGGTAGGTAGGTGGGGAGGAGGAGGGGGGCACCAGAAAGGTTCAGGAGCTGTGCTCCAGGTAGCTCCTGCTGAATTTAAGGCCTGGTTAACATGAAACTCAAACTCATTACTAGCACAAGAAATATCAGCTGAGAATTATACCAATCTTTGTTTTGCTAATGTTTTAAAATTGTATTAACAATAGTTACATTACAGGAAAATACTGATCCTAAGTTTTGCCTCTGAATGTTCGACCCGCCTCTGATGACAAATTTGTGGTTTAAGGAAAAGTCAGATAAAGACATCATCCAATTTCTACTTATGGATCAGTCCTTCTGCTTTGCAAATCCAGCTATCTGTTTGACTTAAGCAGAGGCTAGATGGCCTTCTGACAGCAATGCTGATTCTGTAAATTTAGGCAGTTCATGAGAGGGAGAGCAGGAAGGGTTGCATCAGTGTTTAGTTCTCGTGGCCCTTTCTTACATGACCAGGGAAATGCTGATTGACACTTTGGGGTTATGCAACAATTTTCTCTAAGCCAATTTGGCCAGGGATCCTGGAGTGTCTTTCCCCCCCCCCCGCCCCAATCTTCTGGGCATAGAGCAAGGTGACTGGGTGTGAGGGAGGAGGTATTTGTGAATTTTCTGAATTGTGCAGGGGGTTGGACTACATGACCCTGGAGGTTCATTCCAACTCTGTGATTCTATGATTCTAAAAAGGAGTGGGAATGGAGCATAATTTAGGCTTGCTCCTATAACAGTAAATATTCTCCTTTCCTGCTCTGTTTGAACTCATGCAGCCAACTTATATTGAATTGGACCACTGGTCTGTCAAGGTCAATGTTGTCTATGCTGTTGGGCACTGGCTTTCCAGGGTCTCACCTGGAAGACTCACTTCATCTGCTATCTGATCATTTTACCTGGAGATGCCAAGAATTGAACCTGGACCTTCTGCATACAAAACTGTTCTACCACTGAGCCCTTGATTTACTCAGCTGGCCTAGGTTTCAAGCTATTAGGCTACAATAATAATTTGATTTCCCCCAGTTTACCCATTCATTCCCTTAAATCAAGTAGGATTTTCTCTTTGCTGCCACCAGTCATCAAATAATGGAATAGCATTCTGCTAGCCAACCCTCAGAGTCTTTCCAAGAAATCAAAATCCCCTCCTCAATTCAGCTGCCATTCACATAGAGGCCTTGGAAAACTTTTGTTAGAAATATCACCAGCTAAGCAGGTGCTCCCAGCTTCTGTCTTATACTTTGATAAGCCTGAGCCAAGCCTGAGGCTTTTATGTAGCTGAAAGAGCTAAATAGCTCCAATTTTAGAAAAAGAAAAATTTATCTTAAAGAATACATACAAACAATGGATACACAAGCAAATACAATTGAACAACAAAAGACTACAGCATCTAAACAAAGAAAAACCAAATAGTGTAAATGAATAAACTACTTTAGCAAAATTATTTCTGTGTTATTAAAGAGACAGCCAGACATTTCTTACTCGTTCATGGTTTTCTGATTATTACAGAATTATCTTTTTCTCCATCTGGTTAATCTCTTCTCTAAAGCATGTCTCGTCTCATGTATGTCTTCCTCCTGAATGCTTCTCAAAGAATGATCTCTTTTCCTCTGGAGAAAGGAGAGCTTGAGGCCATTTGACTAGGCCTCCCAACCCTCCCGCCCTGGCGGGGGACCCCAGGATTTCCAGCCTCTTCCCCCACTCCCCAAAAAAACGGAAGCGGGGGGAGGGGGGGAAACGGTGCCAAGGAGCATGGTGAGCCGCCCCATATCGGAGCGGCCGACGCCGCTGTGCTGTTGCCGCCTCTTCTCCACTCACCGCAGCTGCTCCTCCGAGATGGGCTCAGGCTGAGCCCATCTCGGAGGAGCAGCTAAGATGAAGCGGACTCGGGGAAGAGGAGCCAGTCAGCTCTCCGACTGCAGAGCCGCTGCTTCTTTTTCCCAGCCAGCCACTGGTCTCTCGTCTTTAGCGCCGCTATTTCTCTGCTCCCTCCCCTGCCCGTCCCTCACCTGCTCCCTGCAGCCTTCGAGCGGCCCCCTCCCTCTGGCCAAGCAGCACCTCTTGCCCAATTTGCTGCAAGCCGCCAGTTGCAAAGGCTGGCCGGGAATGCAGGATTTGGGGGCCTCTCTAGAAGGAAGCACAGCCTTTAACCTCCTCCCGCTTCTCCTGGAAAAGTCATCAATAACCGACTGAGGGCTCTTGGGTTGCACCCTAACAATTCGTATCCTCTGGCTGCAGGGAAACATTCAGAAGGAGGATGGCAGCACTGGGCCGGAAAAGCTGAACCAGCAGGATTTTGCCAAAGGAGGAAGGGCAGGAAATTCACTCTCCTCACCTTTCCAAAGTGGAACACAGTAGGAGTGAAGTAGTACCTTTAAGACCAGCAAAGTTTTATTCAGAATGGCAGCTTTCCTATGCACACTTCTTGAGATGAGGGGATAGGGAGAGTACAATGGGCTGAAATACATGTAGCTGGTGGGTTAAGAGTGTAAACTGATACAGTTAGGATCAAAGCAGGAGTCAAGTTTCACCTTTAAGACTAGGGTTGCGAATCCCTAGGTGGGGGCAGGGGATCCCCCGGTTTGGAGGCCCTCCCCCCACTTCAGGGTCATCAGAAAGCGGGGGGAGGGGAGGGAAATGTCTGCTGGGAACTCTGTTATCTCTATGGAGATTTATTCCCATAGAAAATAATGGAGAATTGATCCACAGATATTTGGGGCTCTGGGGGGGCTGTTTTTTGATGTAGAGACACCAAATTTTCAGTACAGCATCTACTACCTCTCCCCAAAATATCTCCCAAGTTTCAAAACGATTGGACTAGGGGGTCCAATTCTATGAGCCCCAAAAGAAGGTGCCCCTATCCTTCATTATTTCCTATGGAAGGAAGGCATTGAAAAGGTGTGCCGTCCCTTTAAATGTGATGGCCAGAACTCCCCTTGGAGTTCAATTATGCTTGTTACAGCCTTGATCTTGGCTCCACCCCAATGTCTCCTGGCTCCACCCCCAAAGTCTCCTCGCTCCACCCCCAAAGTCCCCAGATATTTCTTAAATTGGATTTGGCAATCCTACATTTGACCATCACTGCTTTTGTGTCCAGGCTAGTATCCTGTCTCTAGATTGTCATCTTGGGTTGTATTCCTTATGCTAATAGATTTACAGCCACCAAATTCTGCAGCTTGTAATGTAGAAGGAAATGAGATTTTTTTGGCTGGACTACCTGTGAACTTACCCCTGAACACTGATGGTGTGTAAATCCAGCTTTCACAAAATAGAAAATTTTCACACAGATACTTGGGTGATTTCATTGCAAGGGAAACTAATTCTACTACATGGATGGAAAGGTGAGATTTTTAATGTTAAATTCACTATTCCTAGTCTCCCTTTTCTCTCTATCCTCTCAAAGGTAAAGAAGTACAGCTCATAAAAGTGCTCTACTCATCCAAGGTATAATAAGCAAAAACAAAAACTATGATGTGTAAATCAGTGTAGAAATTTATAATCAATATTTAATAATATTTGATAAATAAGTATGCTAAATTTGAACATTCATATGTTAATTATCTATCCAATTTAGGAATAAGGCCTGTTGTGAGGAAGAATACAAGTCCTCCCATTCACTCCTCGCCAACCTTGGTGTCTTCCTACCCCCAACTTCCCAATGCCACCCCCTGTCCTAATACCACCCACTCCAACCAACTCTTCCACTTAACTACTCCTGCTCCCTTGGCATGCCACTGTCCCCCACCAGTGACATTGACTCACCCATACCCTTGCAGTCTTCCCACCCACCCCACAACTGAAAGAGATGCTGACTTTCCCCCAAATGTATGCATTTGTGTCCCTGTGTCTTGGTGACTCAAAGCCCTGAAAGAGGCCCAGAATGGAGAGAAGGAAGAATAATTATGGGGTGTGGGGGCATAACAATAGTCACACAGACACTGAAGCTCAGCATTTCTTTTGTTTTCAGTGCATTGGTGCTGCCTTTTCCTATCATATTCAGCCTTGTGGCATTTAGCATCAGCGTGAGCTTGTGGCTTGATCTGGTTTTCTTTTTTCTTTCTTTCTTTTGTTAATGGAAATTACCTCAGCAGAGTTCACTCTGCAAAGCAGTCATTTTCCCCAGGGGGAGTGATCTCTGGAGAGCAGTTGTAATTCTGAGTGATCTCCAGCTGTCACCTGGAGATTGGCAACAAGAGTTCTCCAGGAGAAAATAGCTTGTTTGGCAGGTAGAGTCTATGACATTGTACCCTTCTGAGGTCCCACCTCTACTCAAACTTCACCCTTTTCAGTCTCCGCCCCTCAAATCTCCAGGAATTTCCCACCCTGCAGTTGGCAACCTGATCTCCTTCCCTTTATTTTATTTGTCCCTTTGACTTCAGCATTCCATCTCCTCTTCCCTCCCTGCAGCCTCTAACTAGGAAAAAGACACCAGATGTCCTGTTGCTGGTGGGGGATAGTGACATGATTTGGATGAAGGAATAGAGGGAATGCTTATTCAATTTGCAGATTATACTAGATTGGGAGGAGTCACAAATACAGTAGAAGACAGAGTCAGGATACAGGATGATCTTGACAGACTGGAAAACTGGGCCAAAATAAATAAAATGAATTTTAACAGGGATAAATGTAAAATTCTGCATTTAGGTAGGAAAAATCCAATGCATAATTATAGAGTGGGGGAGACTGAACAAGAGAGAGATCTTGGGGTCATGGCAGATAACTCACTGAAAATGTCAAGATAGTGTGTGATTGCAATAAAAAAGGCCAACGCCATGTTGGGAATTATTAGGAAGGGAACTGAAAACAAATCAGCCAGTATCATAATGCCCCTGTATAAATCGATGGTGCGGTCTCATTTGGAATACTGTGTACAATTCTGGTCACTGCACCTCAAAAAGGATATTATAGCCTTGGAAAAAGTCCAGATTAAAGGTTTGGAACACTTTCTCTATGAAGAAAGGTTAAAATGTTTGGGGCTCTTTAGCTTGGAGAAACGTCAACTGTGGGGTGAACTTGTGGGCATTCAATGAAATTGCTGAGCAGTCGGGTTAGAACAGATGAAAGGAAGAACTTCTTCATCCAAAGGGTGATTAACATGGAATTCACTGCCACATGCGGTGGCTACAAGCATAGCCAGCTTCAAGAGGGGATTGGATAAAAATATGGAGCAGAGGTCCATCAGCGGCTATTAGCCACAGCATTTAATTGGAACTGTCTGGGGCAGTGATGCTCTGTATTCTTGGTGCTTGGGGGCGGGGCACAAAGTGAAAGGGCTTCTAGCCCCACTTGTGAACTTCCTGATGGCACTTGGGGTTTTTTTTGGCTACTGTGTGACACAGAGTGTTGGACTGGATGGGCCATTGGCCTGATCAAACATGGCTTCTCTTATGTTCTTATGTTCTTACTTGTCTTGGCAGTAGTATGTGAAAAGGATCTTTACTTTTACTTTACTTTTACTTTACTTTATTTGATTTATATCCCGCCCTACCCCACCGAGGTGGGCTCAGGGCGGCTTACAACAATAAAAGCTAACAGAGGTCGATTTAAATACAATTAAAATTATACAATAAAATACATAAAAACCTAAAAATACATAAAACTCACATCGATATACACTATGCTACTATTCCTTAAATCAGTCCTTCAAATTTCCAATATTCAGTAATCTGATGTTTAAGATTTAATATTCAGGCATTCTGCTCACAGTTAATTATATGCCAACCAGAAGAGGGTTGTTTTACAGGCCCTGCGGAACTGTTCAAGGTTCCGCAGGGCCCTCACCTCCTCCGGGAGCTGATTCCACCAACAGGGAGCTGCAATCGAGAAGGCCCTGTCCCTGGTCGCTTTCAGACGGGCCTCCTTTGGCCCAGGGATTGTAAGGAGGTTCTGAGACCCCGACCTCAGCACTCTCTGGGGGACATGTGGGGAGAGACGGTCCCTAAGGTAGGCAGGTCCCAGACCATAAAGGGTCTTAGTTGACCATACATTGAACATGAGTCATCTAAGCTTTACAGCTACTCCATGTGCTTGCACTTTCCCTACTACTGTGCAATACATCCATGCATGCTGTCCAACCCATCACTTCAGATCCTCTTCCCAAGTCATGCTCTCTGGCAACAAAAGACATGGCTTTTTCAATGGTGGCACCTCTGGAATTTCCTCATTTGAAGTTTGCTTCTTGTCAGTTTTACTGTCCTTCATGCAGTAAGCCAAAGTATTACTCTTTGCCCAGGTTTCTAAGTAAAGTTTCATTTTTATAACTGGTTTTTATGGTCTGCTCCTTGCCTGAGGTCTGTTTTGTGGAGATAGTTTAACATTATTTTAATGCTATTTTTATGCCCCTGCTAGGCTCTTGGCTTCCTTTTGTGCTAGTATGCAGATAACAGCTATTCTGTGATTATAGCTGAGATGAATAAACCACTGGAAGTTCCCAGTCAGAGCTCTTTCAGAGTTGAACCAGGGATTTCCCAGTTTACAGTTCCTTTTGAGCCAGCATCAGCTATTAGACCAGTCATTCTCTTTCTCAGCCTCACAGGTTTCTTGTAAGAGTACAATGAAGGAGAACACAGCCATGTGCATCACCGGGAATAAGATAGAATGAATTCATGATTTTTTAAAACAAATAAATAAAACAAGTAGTACATGACAGTAAGCTGTCAGCCAAATGGAATCCCTATTCTCACAGTGTTATAAGCATGTAGCAGAGAAGTAGAAATAAGCTTGAACCTCAAGAACAGAGTGTACTGATGCTTCTAAAGTGATAAACAAATAATTCAAGCATATGTTGCCAAACCATAGATTACACATCAAGGCAGATATATAATATTCAGATGTGCAGCACATTTATATAGTCAAGCCCTTGGAAGGCATTCTAGAAAGCATTTATTCATTTTCTGGCTGAGAATCTCTAGTCCAAAGGGTAATCAGTGGCAAAGAATTCCAGATTGACGCAAATCAGATGACTCAAGGAAGTAAGCCAAACAACAGACCAAATCAAGTAAATGTATGCATACTCTCCCCTTCAATAGATCAGGTGCAAATGTGCTTCCTTTAAATCCCCTAATGTTGTACTCATTTCAGCAAATGCCTGCTTGTATTTCTCTTATTCTTCCTGACACTTTACCTATTATGTTTCCCAGAAAGACTTCTTATCTATTTGCCAAGGAACTCTGTGACAAAACTGATGATGAGGTGTTGGGATCCCTCTGTTTGTCTTTTTTTGCATTCTTCATGGAAAATGAAAAGTGCTGCAGAGACAAAGCACCCATTCAAAGCTGTCTGCCAAGAGGCACTGTGTATTATAGATGTTGCAAAAATAGGATTTAGTGATGTTCGTAAAACTCCTCTGTGGAATAAAAACTAAGTATAGAACCCTTTGGAATTATAAATGGAACAAATCAGGGCTATAAATTATAAACCTCTTAGCACAATCTGAAGCATTATTCAGAGACATCTCAGCCAATTTAAAAATTTAGCACCATTCACGTTGCTGAGGCTTTCATTCCCTCATCTTTTTCTTCCCTCCTAAGAAATCTACAAAGAGATCTGAATGTGAAACAGTCAGGAAGCCTCTTTAGCAATGAAAGGATTGGCACCACACAATTTGTGAGGAAGTCCAACAATAATTATCAGAGAGAAAATCCTGAATCTAAAGCACAAGGACCATGTTACTTGGTCTCCCAAGTAACTCGGCCTCCGAAGATCTTCTGATAGTCCCCGGCCCAAGAGATGCCCATCTTGCCTCTACCAGGCCAGGACTTTCTCGGTTCTGGCCCCAACCTGGTGAAATCAGCTCCCTATGGAGATCCGGGCCCTACCTGGCTTGCTGGCCTTTTGTAGGCCAGGCGAAACGGAGCTGTTCCACCAGGTCTTTGGATGAGGCAGTGGGCATCTATTTATCGATCAGTTAGCCTCTCCCCTACTGCTCTGCTGCTCTACTGCACTACTGTACTGTGATGCTGTATTGCAGTACTATTTTGTGCTATACCACGTTGCTGTCATGTCATCTTGCTGAATCATCTTGCTGCACTTTGATGAATGTTGTAATTGGTTTTATTATGATTTTATTGTGATTTTATTTCAATTTGCTGTACTCCGCTCTGAGCCCCCAATGGGGGAATCGGCAGAATATTATTATTATTATCATTAATAATAGTAATAATAATAATAACCTGGAAAAGCAGATGGCAGCTATCCTGTGGTTGTGGTTGAGATGAATAAGCCACTGGGACTTCCCAGACAGAGTTCTTTCAAAGATGAACCAGGATTCCGCAGTCTATGGTTCCTTTTGAGACAGCATCAACTATGAAGCTTACTGATCTCCAGATGTTGGCAGCTCTGGAGGGTGAATTCTATGGAATTATACCCTACCAAGGTCTGTCCCCTCTCCTAACTCCCCCCAAAAAATCTCCAAGAATTTTCCAACCCAGAGTTGGCAAACCTATGTGGGTAACTGCATGCCAGTCACTCTTTTTCTCAGCCTCATCAAGTTTCTTGTAAGGATACAATGTATTAGGAGATAGCCATGCACACCATGTTCCTGAGGGAGCAATCCTAAGCAGGTCTATTCAGAAGTAAATCACATTTTATTCAATAGGACTTACTCCCAGAAAAGTGATCTTAGGATCAGGGCCTTAGTTCATTATGTGCTAATCTGGGAACGTATTGGAGATGTCAGTTCACATGACACTGTTCCTACTTTTCAGAACTATGTATTTCCACAAGACTCAGATACAACAGGAGTTGTTATCACAAAGTGATGACAGCATTTCTTAGTTTTCCATTGTAACCATTCTTTTGACCTAGCAATTTTGTCACAATATGGAGCAGGCATATGTGATGGAAGGGTCACTAGAGAGCCCCCAGGGACTCAATGCATATCAGGTCACTCCACATCTGGCATAATAGGATGGTCCCTCCTTTCATGGTTGCTTTCAAGTGCAGGGCTTTACTTTTCCCCAGAAGAATGAATGACAGTCATCCACTTACCTTCAGAGATAGAAATGTATATGTCATGTCCAGTACACAGACAAATCCTTGGGGTACTATCATTGTTCCTTCCTGCTGATGACCTTACCAGTCACATTCCACATCTCTATAGTACTCTGTAGAAACTGCACTATTCAAAAGAAGATGTGGCCCAATCTGTGTTCAGATGTTTGTGAGAAATATGGATGTTTCAGTCTGGAAGAATCTTAGAGCCAGTTTGGTGTAGTGGTTAAGTGCGTGGACTCTTTTCTGGGAGAACCGGGTTTGATTCCCCACTCCTCCACTTGCACCTGCTGGAATGGCCTTGGTAGTTAGCCATAGTTGAAAGGGTAGCTGCTGTGAGAGCCCTCTCAGCCCCACTCACCTCACAGGGTGTCTGTTGTGGAGGGAGAAGATATAGGAGATTGTAAGCCACTCTGACTCTCTGATTCAGAGAGAAGGGCAGGGTATAAATCTGCAATTCTTCTTCTTCATATCAGACACAGATATCCAATCTACTTAGTGACTTCTCTACTCACCCAACTATTTAGCATATTGTTATCTCTGCTTCAGGTTCTGTGGTGTGGTAACATCTTCACCATATGCCAAGGAGGCTAGAGCCCTCCACGTCTAATGTACTACGTGTGAAACTGTATCCATTTTGTCATCTGTCCCAACTTTGTACAACTAACTGGAGCCACTAAGGGTTTATTTTGTGCCAGGAGAGACACAGGTACTAAAGAGATCCTTGGAATTCCTGGGTGGTTGGCTGAGCATCATGCTTCCATGATATCTAGCCCTCCTTGGTTAACTACTGAAGAGACCCTGCAGCCTTGCCTGTGTGAACTGAGCTCTCTCTCCAACCCCTGTATAATTTTGAATTGGATTGGGAAAGTTTGGGTGACTGTAATGGTTAACAAAGATTACTGTATGTATCTGGTATATTTTTACCTGACCCTTCATTCAATAGCTCAAGGGGTCTACATGATTTCCACTTCCTCACAACAACCCTGCAAGATAGGATAGGTTGAGAGAGAATGACTAGCCCACTGAATGAGCTTCATTGCACAGCAGGGATTTGAATCTGGGCTTCTCAGACACTAACCTAACATTCACTAACCTAACATTCTGACCTCTACACTAGACTACACTTCATTGATTTCTGGAGACAATTTCTTAAATGTAACCTGCTCTTGGCAGATCTGAGATTTGATGAATTATGTAAAAGATATGGTTGCACATGAAGCTTTCCTACATTGAATGAAACAATTGGACAATCACAGTCGGTATTGTCTATTTTGACTGGCAGCAGATCTCCAGGCTCTCAGGTAGGTAGAGATCTTTCACTTCACCTATTATCAAGTTCTGTCTATGCTGTGGAGTCTTGTGAGCAAAAATTCTACTTTGTAAGCTACTGGCATTAAAGTTATGAGCTACTAGTATTAAAGTTGTGAGTTACTGCATAAATTACTTTGCTCTAGGGCCATTTTTCCTGAGCTAAGACAAAAATGTGTGAGCTGGAAGCTAAAAAATTGTGAGCTAGATCACACTAACTCAGCTTAGAGGGAACACTGCCTAATATCTGTTGCTTTTAACTGGACATGGATGCCAGAGATTTGAACTGGGACCTTCACCATGCAAAGCAGATAGTCTGCTGCTGATCCATAGCCTCTCTGGTACCTAATATATGTAGACCCATGCCATTTAGACCTTTATAGCTTGCAGTCTAAACAATGAATTGGGCCTGAAAGCCACTGGGAACCCAATATTCTTCTCATGACCCATGGTTTCAGGCAGCCAACAAGCATGTGCTGCAACAGCTGCCACTTTAAAGTGCATTCTTTAGTATACAGTAATATGCCCTTACAGTTTGATTTTTTTTATGGCCCAGTGAGTACAAATAAGCTATGGCCCAGTGAGTACAAATAAGCTAAACTGCATGCAAAGTACTTCCTCATCTTAATCCTCATAAATGAAGCAGTATTATTTTTATGATCATCACACAAGGGATTTTCTTCCCATGTTAAAATGCAGCATGCCAGCCATTAAGTCTATACAATATCCAGCTTTTTAAAGCAATGGGATTGGCCTTTGTGGATCTCTCTCAAAGAATGGCCTACAGTTTGCTGCTTCAGGACTGTGTATCTTTGTGGGGTGAGTAGAACAAACATGCAGCAGCAGCCAGCATATTCTGGAACCCTAGGAGACAGTTCTATGGAGGCAGCTGGAAGAGGCATCCAGTGCTGCTTGACTGACCCACAGATTTCCAGGTTTGGCAGGCAAGTAGCTGCAATAGCAGCTATTCCAACCCCATCCCCAATAAACAGAGAATGGACCCAGTGAATACATCCATAGGATGTACTACAGAGCACTGAGGATTTCTTTGTGGCCTGAGATTAACTGCACTGCAACTGACTGTGATCTCCAGCATGTGTAATATTTGTGTCTACAGGGGGTGGTGATGGGTGGGGGGAGGTTTAAAGAGTTGATGTATTCCTTATAAGGAAAAAAAGGAGCAATCTTCTTTGAGAGATTGGAGGGCCTGAAGCTGCAGGTAAAAGCACTCTTACCTCAGAATCAATCCTTTCTATAAAACTATATATTAATATTCTGGATATGAGAATTTCTTATACTGATTACTAGAAGGGGAGATTGTGTTTATATTAATTAAGATCTGTCCTAGGACCTGTTTTGTTCAACATCTTTATAAATGATTTGGATGAAGGAATACAGGCAATGCTTATTAAATTTGCAGAAGATACTGAATTGGGTCGCATATACAGTAAAAGACAGAGACAGGATACAGGATGATCTTGACAGGCTGGAGAACTGGCCTAAAACAAATAAAAATAATTATAACAGGGATAAATGTAAAGATCTGCATCATTATAGGATGGGGGGGGGGAATTGTCTTGGCAGTAGTTTGTGCAAAAAGGATCTAGGGATCTTATTGGACCATACACTGAACATGAATCAGCAGTGTGATGTGGTGAATAAAAAGGCCAATTCAATTTTGGACTGTATCAACAGAAGTATATTATCCAGATCATGTGAAGTGATGGCATCACTTTACTCTGCTCTGGTTAGAACTCAACAGTATTGTGTTCGGTTTTGGGCAGCACATCTTAAGAAGGAAATAGACAAGCTGGAAGATGTCCAGAGGAGGGCACTGAAAATGGTGAGGGGTCTGGAGACCAGATCCTATGAGGAAAGGTTGAAGAAGCTGTGTATGTTTCACCTGGAGAGGAGACAACTGAAGGTGATATGATCACCATCTTCAACTACTTGAAAGGTTGTCATCTAGAGAATGGTGTAGGATTGTTTTCTGTTGCCTCAGATGGTCAGATCAGACCCAACGGATTGAATTTAAATCAAGAGTTTCCAGCTAAACATTAGAAAGAACTTTCTGACAGAGTGGTTCCTCAGTGGAAAAGGCTTCCTCAGGAGGTGGTGGGCTCTGGAGATTTTTAAGCAGAGGCTAGATGGTCATCTAACAGCAATACTGATTCTGTGAATTATGTGAAACCAGAGAGCTCATGGGTATGAGTAAGGTATATAGGAGAACACTCCGTGAGAGCTTTAACTAATATATATTGAAAACAATATTTTAAACAACATTTTAAATCACAATATTTCCACATTAATTTGAAATTATTTCACAGTCCATAACCTATTTTCATTTTATGTTTTCTTATTTTCTAATGGCAGACTAAAATGACGTTTGTAATATATAGATTGATGTTGATAAGTAGATTGGGTGGACTACAACTGTGATATACATGTCCTTTTGTGATTCACCTAGATTTGCAGAAACACCATTTGACAGGGAATTGTATTACCTTTTATGGCTATCCAGACCAAATGGCCAAGCCACACTGTTTTATGTGACCATGGTCGTTTTCGCACTCACCTCCAGCCGGCGCGACCCCCCTCTTCACCGCGCAGGATCTGCGCGGATTTCGCACTAAATGCCGTGGAGCAGCCTTTTGCGCCGGAAACTCCCGTCGCAAAAGCCGCGCAAACGCCAAACTGCTTTTTGGCGATTTACGTTTGAGCGGCTTTTGCGACGGGAGTTTCCGGCGCAAAAGGCTGCTTCGCGGCATTTAGTGCGAAATTCGCGCAGATCCTGCGCGGTGAAGAGGGGGGTCGCGCCCGCTGGAGGTGAGTGCGAAAACGACCCATATGATCAGTTAGTTTGTTCTCTTAATCAACAAACTGCTTGTATTTCAGCTCACAATACCTGATCCCCTCGTCTGATGAAGTGTGCTTAAGAGAGCACATGAAAACTTGCATTCTGAATAAAAATTGGTTGGTCTTAAAGGTACAATTTGACTCCTGCTTTGTTCTATTGCAATACACAAGGTTTTTATTCGTTTGTAGGACTTCCTGAAGTCCAATTCACCAATGCAAGTGTGATTGTAGTTCCCAAACTGGTGTGGCTGCAACTGGACTGCTGCTTCTGTCCACTTTCAGAGAATCCTTCTTCAGGCAGCTCACCAAGGGATACAGTTTCAATTTGACTATGCTCTGCTTATTTCCAGGGATCAAGTATGGCTCCACATTTCTCTGTCCTTAGCTTTTTGGCTTCCAGGTGCTCCGGAGCAATTAGTGCGAAAACCGTGCAGACGCTGCGCGGTGAAGAGGGACGTCGCTCCGGCCTAAGGTAAGTGCGAAAACGCCCTACATGTTAATATTATAGGAATACCAGAAACTCCAGTAAATAACAGACAACACCCCAACTCAGAGTAGAGCTGCAAGCTGATACATGTTTAAGGGATTGGCTAGACAGAAATCAGGAAAATTGAGACCCTGTCTGCTCAAATACAACAAACCTGAATTGTTACATTGTTATAGTATATGTTCAATTATTGTTCCAGGAACTATGTCTTTTGTAGTTTGTTCATTGTTATTTTCATAAATGCAAGTGTCACAAACTGGGATTCTTAAATGCAAGTGTCACAATGTGGGATCACACTATTATAGATGTGAATTCTCTCAGTTCTTCAATAATTTTTTTACATATTAATTTGATATTGCACTTTGAATTTAATAGAAGTTATAGTAAGTTACATTTGGTTGTAAGGATTTAAAGGGAACATGTAGTGCTGACTCAGCTTTAGGGTTGCTAGCTCTGGAATGGGAAATTCCTGGAGAGTTTGGAAGTATAGGCTAGGAGGGCAGGGTTTGGAAGAGGAGGGATCTTAACAAGATATAGTGCCATAGACTCCACCCTCCAAAGCAGCCATATTCTCTAGGGGAACTGATCTCTGTCATGTGGGGATCAGTTGTAATTCCAGCTTTCTGAAATGAACCTGGCCAAACCTTAAGGCCTACAAAGGAGGCCATTGTCCAGGTTGCTCTACCTGGGTCTGTGTTGGAAAAAACAAGGGGTTTTTTTGGGGGGGGGGATCAGGGAGACAGTGGGGTTTTTGGAGGATAGGGACCTCAGCATGTTACAATGCCATAGAATCAACCCTTCAAAGCAGCCATTTTCTTGAGAGCAGCTGATCTCTGCCAGCTGGAGATCAGTTGTAAAAGCAGAAGATCTCCAGGCCTCACCTGGAGACTGACAACGCTAACTGCCCTGCAGATACCTTGCTTCCAAGGTGAAGCACCACCATTATCTGGGTAACCATAGCCTTTTCAGGGCTCCAAAATGCAAGGCCAAAAAATCATGGGACTCAGGACATGATTTCCCCCTACCCAAGGCATGGCTCTGTCTGTATATTACACATATAAAGGACATGCATTGTGTATATAAATACTGTAAATGTTGCATCTAAAGTGCAAATGAATCTACAACCCCAACGGTGAAAAGATGGAGAAACAAAACTCTTGAAAAAATATCTAAACAAATACAAAATGCAACAAAGCAAGGAATGTTGGCTCATCCCTCATTGTTTGCCCCCAGCATTCACAATTCAGACGTTCTGGTCTGGAATAAAACCTTCTCTTGAAAATAATGCCAGAGCAATCTAAAACAGTTAATTCAAACCTTGTTGGAACTGGAAGGGAGCGCAATTACAACAGACCAGCTTTTGTACCCCAGTTGTGAGACAAATATAGCCCTGGGCAGTAAATGATAAAAATGCAGTCTATTTTGATGCCAATAAACTGAGTACTTGGCTGATTCTCTACAAATCTGTTTGTCAAGGACATTTTAGAGTGGATGAGAGTCAAACTGGCCAATTACAGTAGGAGCCTGATGATCATATACTAAGGGAACCAGGTCATTCTGCTTTTTGTCCTCCCCACCCCTGGTAAAAATTAATTAAATAAATCTGCATTTGATTTTCCAACTCTATGTTCTTCCCCTTTTTACTTCCCTCTTGCCAGTCTGAAAAATAACAGCCCTGGCTCCAACACAGGATTAAAAAGATCAAATAATTAACCCGCTGCTTGGCCAACAGGAACACAACCCAGAAGTGCCAGATGTTATGTAAGCTGAAAGACTAAATGGGCCAACAAGCACTATTTGAGGGTAATTTGAGAGAGCTGCTAAATGATGAGAAATGAAATCCCTCCTGCTCTTCTTGAACAGGAAGAAAGCACATTAAAGCACCTTTCTCGCAATTTGGGAGCCATTTCTTAGTTTTGCCCATATGTATCCACAGGGCCATTAAGCCCCTAGTACGTAGAGCGTGCAAATGGAGGCAGGGTACAGCCTACAGTTTGGATTTTTACTGATGGTCGGTTTAGCATCTGGGGTTTTTTCATTGCAAACACATCACAGTATTAATCTTGTACCAGTTCTTGAGTTCTTAATTATGTGACAGAGGCCAGGCTACAATTAGAAGCTTCATTCCCTTCAGGATACTTAACAATTCTATACCAGCCTGAACTAGAACAATTTTAGCTTGTACTGCCATAATCTGTATCTTGTGTGTGTTTTTAGAAGTTTTCTTAATAGGATATATGGGTCTTACAATTTCACTATTCAGTCTGATTTCTACAGACCAGATTACATAAATCAGAGCTCTTTTAGCCATGCAGCCATTTTCCTGCCAAAATTTGTTACCTAATTCAAATGACACTCTTATGGAATCGAGAAACCCTCTTTCTCAATAAGCAGACTGTCTGGTGGAACTCATTTCTGCTGATTTGAGACTTGCTTATCATTTATCATCAGTTTTTATGCCACACAAACCAGTTTGAAGAGAGGCTGAGAGGCAAGTAGTGATCATTTGAGGTGACCCAGTATGAACAAGAGATTTGAAATGCAATAATCAAGAGGTAGAATAAATCCATCCACATTGCTAATAGATTCTCCTTCCCATGAATTAAAAACGTGTTGTTCCTTGCCCATCCAGAATTAACTGGTTTCTCCTCTCATGACCCTTGAAACATTGAAAGGAAGTATAATCAGTTTCCAAAGGTATCACTTATCATATCTTTGATTGCCTGGCACTCAAGTAATGCTGTATGCTTCCTTCCTTCTAGCCAAAATTTTCTGTGAGTCTGTCATTGTTCCTGACAATTCAGAGGTATTTACAGGGACAACTGGATCTCCACATAGTGGTTTCCCCCATGCCTTGTTTAATTCAGGGTTCTGTGTCCACCATTCCCCCCTTCTTGCACCACTGGAGAAGATTTTTTGTCCTTCCACCACAAAATGACAGATTCTAAACTATAGAGATATCTTAATTACATTTGGCAACTGACAATTTATGTCCCTTAAACTGGTAATTGACATATCACTGTGGTTTATTATTACAGCAATTTGTCAAGTACTGATTTTTAAGAAAAAGTTCTCCATCAACATGCATGTTTAAGGGCGAAAAGGATGGTTGTGGGATCTAAATCAAAGAAAGTCAAGGAAAAACTGTTGCATGGATACTCTGACACCATTAAAAATGATCTACATGGGTGACAGATCCATTAACTGATCCATCCTTACAGACTTACATATTTAGCTGGATTCCAGAAACCTCTTGATCAGGGGCAGGAAGGGCTTACCTACTAACTAGTGGTTTTCTTCTTTCTCGTCTTCTTTGACTGCTGGGATCAGGAAGATAAACTGTCCTTAGAACTTGACAGGATTGCTTTTAAGAGTCCTCTTACTCAGCCTTGAGGTCACACTTCCTTTTAGTTCTTGAAGGGGTTGCATTCCATGTAGCTGCTAAGGGGAGAACATGAGTGCAATACCAATCCAGCAGACATGGACTTCATCTAGGGTTGCCAGCTCCAGGTTGGTAAGTATGTGGAGATTTTGGAAGCAGAGCCTGAGGAGGGCAGGGTTTGGGGCATAATGCCATACAGTCCAGTTTCCACAGGTGAACTGAAATCTTATTGCCTGGAGATCTGTTGAAATAGCTGATTTCCAGCCACCATCTGGAGATTGGCAACCCTAACTTCAACTCATTTGAAAATCTATATTGTGTTGACAGTGCATACTTCTGTGTCTTTTTGCCATTTAGAAGGACTGTTATGAGTGGTCCAGGAACTGCTGTATCTTAACCTCAGAGAGATTCTCATAAACACTTCTTAGCTCCTAGTGACCTCCTAGTGACCACTTCCTGGATTAAATTGCTGATATTTGATTAGCTCTTGGTGCACTTGGGTGGAGAGAGTCCCAGTGTCCACTTTGGCAGGGAGAGAATGCAAATATGCTTTGTTTGAAGCAACATTCAAATTAGAGACATTTTGGTGCAGCCCTGCTGGAAACCTTTGACAGATATAGCAAGGTGGAAGCTGTCAGCTCTGACAAAACTAGAATTCTAACATGTTTCTTTTTATTAAAAAAAGAGACAAGGAATGTTTGCTTAGTCTTTCCAATGACACAATAAACCCTGTACATGCCAGTGACCTGCCAGAAGCACCAGGTAACCTTGCTACAAAAAATAATTGGAGGAGATTGTCACAGAATTGCAACAATGCCTTTCCTTTCAGTGACTGCTGAAATATTTCATTTAAATAAACAATCTCTGGAAGCGGCTGAAACCATCACTTAGAATATTACTGTTTTAAAGACTCTATCAACATGCTCTGAGTGTGAGATGGATTTAAATAATGCATTGCGTGTGAATGTCTAGCCTCTGAAAGTAGAGCAAATCAAAGGGGGAGGGAGTTGCTTTTGAAGGTTGACTTAACATATAGCATAGCTGCTGAGTTAGCAGTATTTTTTAAAAAATAAAAACAAACCTGAAGCATTAATGCTCCTTGGAGCTGAATGCTGATAACAAACTACTAAGTAAGTAACTGAAATTGATTTCAAAGTTTAGTGAGGCAGATCCTGTCAGGTCAGAAAAGTCCTAAAATCTTATGAGCTAGTCATACCAACAAGCACAATTTCTTACAAAAAAGAATATTGGTGTAATATGCTATATGTTAAGTCAACCTTCAAAAGCAACTCCCTCCCCTTTTGAAATCTCTGGGCCAAAAGAAACCAAATTAAAAACTACCAGAGAACAGGCATTCTCTACAAAGGCCCCCCAATGGTGGAATCAACTGCCGGAAGAGGTGCGGGCCCTACAGGATCTTAACTAGTTCCATAGGGCCTGCAAAACTGCCCTCCTCCAGCTAGCTTTTTAAGATGGAACTCCTGATAATATCAATAACACCGAGCCATCATATACATAATTTGATCGTACCATAATGTCATACTGTTTTATTGGTTTTACTGTTTAAATTATTAATTATATTATATACTGTTTTATTGTATCATGGTTTTACCATGTCTTGTTAGCCGCCCTGAGCCTGCCTAGGCGGGGAGGGTGGGGTATAAATAAAAGTTTATTATTATTATTAATATTGTTTTGAGGTTGTGTATTTTAGGTCTATCCTGGAAACTCTGTGGAGAATGTTAGGCAAGTCCTTGTCAAAATGGGATGCTCAGTGCCCAAAGAACATTGGGAAGTATCCATGGTACAGTGTACATGCACTTCTCTCCCACCTCATGTTTTACAGAAGAGTTTGCCAATTTTGTTTCCCTTTGATGGAAAGTGAATCAGATGGAAGTGACACTTGGAAGATTTGAAACAGTTTTCATGACAGCTGTGTCAGAAATGGAACCTGGTGAATTACTTCAGTATCCCCGCTACAGCCCTCAGGTTCCAGGTTAGAAGTTCCATCCAAGCACACGGAGTTATAAGCAGTTACTCGATAAGCCTGTGATCAGAGTAAAGCAGGTTGGGTTTGTGGGTTCTGGCTACATGGAATTGGGGCTAGATGGGAAATATTAGAATCCAAAGAGTGGGTTTCACAGATCTACTGCTTTTCCTCATAATGCTTAAAGATTGTTTCTTCCTTGTGTTTGAGATCATTGACCATGCATAATGAAGCCTGTTCATTGTTGAGGAAGTCAAGAGAGTGGGTGTTGGAGTGAGGGTCTTCTCTGCGTTGGCAGCAGTGATACTGATGGATGAAATCTTGAGCAGAGACAGGTGCTCTCGGAGGCTCATTGTCAACACTCAGATGATATTACAATGGAAGAGAGGACAGGCTTCCTTCTTGGCTGTCATGGCGGCAGCAGAGGGAAAGCTGAATGCTGCTTTCAACAGGTGCACATGAAGGAATCAGTGGCCTCTATGGTAGTAACATCAAATGGCTAATCACGCACACTAAATTATCCACTTTCAATTCATTTTCAGTGCACTTTCCAACTGGATTTTCCCAGTTCACACAGTAAAATCCAGTTGGAAAGTGCATTGAAAGTGGATTGAAAGTACATTATTTAGTGTGTGTGATTGCAGTCCAAGTGTCTTTGTTGATAGCTCCTCATCATGGTACTTTAGGTCACTGCCATATGTTCAAATGCAATCAAGTTGGAGTTATTGTCATTCTTCAGGCCTTCAGTATCTTTATACATATATTTCTGCTGCAAGGCAATAGCAGAATTCAAGGAAATGAACAAATGAATTTCAGATCCATTTAAACTGAGAGAACAGAAATGTTTAGGATAAAATTATTTGACTTCTTTAAAGAAGAAAGGGAGACCTGTGATCACTGGATGGTTGAATTTAAATCCAAATCTACATTCAATCAGTTGTCTATGGCTGTGGTCATACAAGCAGTTTCCTTCTGGATTTAAAGTGCATTATCAGACAGTCACATCTGTCTCCTGTTCCCCAGTCCCTGTCACCCTGTTCTGATTTGCCTTCAAAGCAGAGTTATTAGGCACTAGGTCCGATCTTTACAGATGTCTGCAATTTCACCCCACATTTCTGGCTGTCTGAACTCCCCTGTTGCAAACTCAAGCCAGATGGGAAGTGTGAACCTTCTCTTCCACTTTTGCTTCCTTTTTAAAAAACCAGGTAGCGATGTGTGCATAGGTGGATAATCACTCCTGGCATTGTCAATTACTGCTTGTATGTCTTAGTGGCCACATAGTCATTCTGGGTTGCAAGCCCCCGGGGGAGTTGTTTTTGAGTGACAAAACAACATCTCTCCTTTTACTGCATCAGAATTGCTGTGTGAGAGCATCCCATTGCTGACACAAGATAAAATGTACTGGCATCAATGGGACTACTCTCATGTAAATCTGTACCTTACCCACCCATATATTCCAAGGAAGAGAGGAAAAGAAAAGAGGCCGAGGGGGACCAGAATTCTTGGCAGAGAGATTGTAAAGCTGTCAAAAAGGAGATGGAGCTTCAGGTACACACTTATGTGCATGGGGGAAAGGGGGAAAAAGGATTCCACAACAATTTGACTGATCAACTATGAGGCAAGACTGTGGTGAAGATGGTGATCAGAAGATGATGAGCAGGTTCAGCGTGAGATGTCTGATCAGAACTTCCTATTACAACAAAATAAAACAGTGTAATTAGAGGCACAGCCAGATCATGCCAAGCCTATAATGTTACCATAGCCAAAAAATCCTGGAATTCAGCTCTTTGAAGACTATTTTTATGCATCATCTGCATCTTCATTTGAGTAGAGGCAGCACTATTCATACCATGTATTTTTGTTACAAAGAATTAATGGGAGAATTTTCAAACTGGAAAGCTCCAAGACTTCAAGTTGCTATTATTCAGAAGATCTTGTAAGCTAATATAATGTTAAGTAATTGCTATATCAGAACTCAGTTGCTGAAACCTGATCCTAAGCATCTTTCTGGGACATCCTTTGAGTTTGGGCTGCCATTTTGGTGGTTAAATTTGAGCATTTACAAATTCTTATATATTCTGAACCATATCCAATCACAACTCAGAAGACAAAGGCAATGGCAGATCACCCCTGTTTCTCACTGACTTTGAAAACCCCTTTCTGGGGTCACTGTAATTTGATTGTCAGTTGACTGCACTAATGCATGTGCCCAACCACATTGTAAAGACTTAGCAACAAATTCAAATCATAAAGCAATAAGCAGCAATCAATAACAGTGTTGCAGGTGTCATGCAAGCTAGGTTTTCCTTGTGCACAATGGGAAATGCATATATGCGTGAAAAAGGCAGGGAGAATGATTCCCGAAGAGGTGACAAGCAATATGAAAGTTCAAACTGTGGCCATTCAGCTATGTACATTTGATGGAAATAGCAGAATAACCTGCATGATCCAAGAAGTGTTGAGCAAGCCCTGGAGGAAAATGACACAGCATGTACTAGGCACTATGTGCCAGGACATCCTCAATGATAATCCAGTGCGTGTAACAGACGACTTGACTGACTCACCAATTAGTAGATGTTTGACATGAAGTAGTACCCAATATTGGAATGTGGCTTGGTAAATATTAATCAGCTGAGGTTACACATCCTTCTTATGCATAAATGGGCTTGGAGAATGGAAAGCTTCAGGAAGAAAACAAATAGTGTCCTGATGCTTTAAATACCCCAGTGTGGAGCATTTTCACATGGGGAGCTCTGATGCAATAGAACAAAGAGAAATTGCAGTGAAGGAAAAGGATAGCAGAGGGGAAAGGTCAGAGCTGGTGAAGAGGGCATGTGAAGCAAAGCCTAAACTTTTGATAGACATGGCCTGAGCTCAGAACTGACCTCAAATACAGAAATTTGCACTTTAACCACTCCATTTGAGCAGTATTGCCTTCATGAGCATAAATAATGAAAATGAGTTTAAAATATTAAGTTAAAAATGGAAGTGTCAAGCACTGATTCTGGCTAGTTGGGGGTGGAAGAAAGGTGAGGACAGCGAAATGCTATCAATGGGTCTGGAGAAAAAATGTTCTATCCTTTTAACAGAGGTTTAATGAGTGGAAATGGACAGCTGAAGCTTATCATGGCATTGAGGTTAGCAACTTATCATTAAGCCTCTATTAAAGAGATGGGACATTCTTCTCCAGGCCTCTTGGCAACCTGCAAGTCACCCTGGTTGCTTATACTGATGCAACAGCTTTGACAGGAGAGAGGGTGTAACAGATGACCCACTCTGTCCAATTTCAGTGGCTTTTTTTTTACTGTTTGCCAGAATGCTTTAGGGCTGTGCAGTTGGAAATTTGTTAACCACAACATAATCACATAACTGGGAGAGAATGCAAAATGGTACAGCCTGATCTCATCAGATCTCAGAAGAGATCGTCCATCTTGTCAGATCTTGAAAGCTAACAAGGGTTGCTACTTGGATGGAGGACCACTAAGGAAGCTTCTTCAGAGGAAGGCAATGGCAAACCACCATGTTAATCAGAGAGGCTCAGTCCCACTCTTTATGACTGTACCCATTGCAAAAATGTTTTAAAAAAAAACACCCTCATGCACTAGAATTAAAAAGAGCTGCAACATTTTGCTCAGCTGAGTTGTATTCATGTCTGATGTGGAATTTGCAAAGAGAATGCTGTCTGCCTGGGGCAAGGCCATGGTTGCATAATCTGGTTGATCAGTTTTGTTTGGTAGAAGAGGCTGTGGTGTTAATAGAAGCTCCTCAAGTGCAGGCTGAAAGGCATTGCATGATCAGGATGCCACTCCAGAATGATATGACATTTGAATATATACAAATGCCTACTGGGCCTTACCATGTGACTCATGCAAGTGAGAGGGAGCTTTATTTTTGCAGTGGGAAACCACAGAATCTGTGCTTATTTATTAACTTTCTATAACTATGCAAGATAGGGGGGGGGAAACCCTACTTCTGCAACTTTCTCCCATAAACAGCATTTTAACTCCAGTTTTGCTTATTGGTTTGGGAAATCAACACAAGAAGGTTTGTAAATTCCAGTGAATAGATTGCAGAAGTTGTGGCCAACTGCAACCCAACCCAATGAGCGTGTACCTCAGCTTGCTTCATTTCTTTAATTTAAAAAAAGAAAATGAAGAGATTTCAAGTGACATTGCATGGTTTGAGGTTTGGGTTGTCACTCCCCCCTCTTGTCCAGCTTCTGTGCCTTTAATAGCAGCCCGATGTGAAGAAATTAAGAAAAGCTGCCCCCCCCCCAATCTTTTCATCTCCCTGCTAAGAAAAAAAAATTACTTGCTTAATTTCTTTGCACTAAAGACATTCAAAAAGACTGGTAAAGTCATCCTACTGACTAGGCAGGTGAAAGAGTTTCCAACCAAAAAGAGCTCTCCCCTTCCCCATCTGGCTCTTCTTTTGATTTTTGAGACACCTGGCTGAATTGTTGTGTGAAAGAACAGATTTGGGGGGATTTGAGAGGTTTTTGAGTAAGAATCAGCATCTTCCTTCTCACTAAGATTGCATATTTCGACTCAATAATCCAGAATGAGAGACTGCAAAATGCTTGTGTGTACTTGTTCTCTGTAATTTCCCCCACACACACCAGATCTACGGGTGTGTGGAGGATAGGGGTTGGAGAGCAATACAGCAGCTTGGCAAGAATTGCCCTGATGCTCAGCCACTTCCACCTTTACTTCTTTCACCCTACAAACACAGCTGCAGTTCCAATTGTGTTAGGAAAGGGGATTTCACACTTTCCCCTAGCACCATTTTTTTGATATCAAGCCTGTCCCTGAAATTTCTGTTTGGTTCAAAGGGGGCTTTATCTATATTTCTCCCAATGGGCAAGTGGCACCTCCAATGAGATTTAGAGATCAGGACAATGGTGCTGGGGATAAAGTTAAACTAATAGTTGTGAATTAACAATAAAAACACACTGGAAGTCCATTTATGAATCTTTCAGAGACTGACATTATTTATCCCTATAAGCACCATACAGGCACTGTTCAGTTCAGACAGGTCTGAAAGAGGCTAGGTGCTACTTTGTGAACTACTTATAGTGACCCATACATGAGGGTCTTGGTCCAATGCCTATGGATGTTGGTTGATTTTGAGCAAAGCTGTTGGCTTCACTGGTTAAGGAGATTAGTCCTTTTCAATTTGGGAATAACACTATAGAGAAGTGCTCTATGTTTTTATTTCAAAGTGGGTTTTTGACCCTTTGGGGTTTTATGGTGGACTGAGCATGTATTCTGCCTGCAGAAAGAGTGAATTGGGCTTGCTAAAATGTATGGAACATAAACATGAATCTTTTTAAAACTCCCTCATCTGTGCTAGCTGTCCATGTGGAAGTTAGAAATCCTCTGGCCCTTGAGATGACCTTAGTCTCCTGGCTAACCCTCCCTCACCTAATCAAAACAAGATTTTAAGGTCTAAAGCTCTGTGTTAACTGTTGCGTGTGTGTGTGTTTTAAAAAACTATTCACTTTCAAGGCCTGCCCTTCCAAACTCCCTGCTAGAAGAGAAAGTTGAAGCAAACTTTGTTTTTTTTTTAATTAAAGCCACATGAAATATTCATCTGAAAACATTAGAGGGATGAAAAGTGTGGTTTTGTGTGTGGGAAGTTCTGAAAAGGTTTCTCCTGAAGTGATCCCAGCCAGTCAGGGATCAATAATTGACTTAAGGACATAGCCAGTCTGATTAGGCTGTGTGATGACATTGTGAAGAATGAACAAAATAGTTTGGAGAGAGGGGTGATTCCTATATTGCCCTCTTGGAATGATTGTTAGGAGCCTGCCTTGTGGTGCATTAGGAAGAGAAGAATAAACCAGCTCTAGGCAATACTACTACACTGTGAACACTTTGCTGTTCTATCTGTTCTGTCTCACAGTTTGTAAATGTGAACTAGTTCTGCAAAAAACTAGTTCCCTGCCTCACCCCCCAAAAAAGCAGGCTTGTGTGTATCTCCTGACTTGGCCATCTTTGGTAAGAATTTTCCCCCAGTGAAGCTTAACAGAACTTGCCTTTTAACCACAAATTTACTTTAGAAACACATCTCTTCCCAACTGAGTGCATATATAAATTTCTGGACACTAGGAAACTTCTATCATGTTTGCTGCATGTTGTAAAAATCCATAATTTATGAAGAATGTTGTGGGACTTCATACTTTATGGAGAACTTGAAATATGCACCTGTGGCCTCAGACACATAAGTTCTGTGGAGTGTTGAAAATGCAGATGTACATAGGATGGTAATGGATCATGATGAGCATCATCTCTTGTTTCTGAATATATGTAATGTACAAATAATGTTGAACAATGGCAACATTTTACAAGAGGGAAGTGGTGTGAGGAAACTGAAATCAGCAAATGAAAATAAAGAATGATAGGTTGGGCATGCATGAGGTAGAAGTGAAACCAAAATGTTGATTTGGGGGTCCAAACAGCAAGGAGGAATCTGAACTCATCCCTACTGTGCACTATAGGTGGAGTCTCACACAATGAAATGGAATGTTCTCTATTCGAAACAAAGCAACCTATCACCCTGCATGCAGAAAATGGACTGTTTAGGAGGAGGCTAACACGGCAATCCTAAAGAGAGTTACACCAGTCTAAGCCTATTCATTTGAATGCACTTAGACTGGAGTAAGTCTTTTTAGGATTGTACTGTAAGTGTCTGTCTTTCTCTATAGCATCTAGTTTTCATGTAGATGGATTTAAAAAAAAAATAGGGGAGCATTCATCAATGAGAGTCTCCACCTACTAACCGAGGTGGTATACAAGCACAGCTCCAACTAGACTGAGAGGTTTTGATGAACAAGTTTTGGATTGTGAATTAAATGTTATTTAAAATACCTCTGGTCTCAGTCTAAATGCTTCACTCCTTCACAATTCACAAAGAATTTGAAAAGGGCTTCAGCAATAAAAAATGCACTATTAACTAACTCTGTAAAGGTGCCAGCTAATTTTTTGGCCATTTATATGCCATACCAAGACACAAACAGAATTATAAAACTGTTACAAACCAATGACAACTAATCTATATGGAACTCATAAAATCAGCAACAATCTTGAAAATAGTAAACAGCAGCTTTAAAAGATGTTTAAAATAGCTCAACTAAGCAGCAATGTTAGTGGCAATAACAACAGCAGTTAAGAAACAGTAAAATCATAAAGTCAGGAAAACTAAAATCTACTTGGCAGTAGTAAAATCAGCATTAAAATGAGGAAAGAATTAATTATATGCACATAAAAGACAATTAACTACTAAATTATTTTAACTTGGCTTTTAAAACTTGACAAAGAAAGTTCAATGTCGAATTTCTGTTTATTTAAACATTATTTCTCTTCCCAATGGGAATCTAAAACTGTTGCAACAGTGTTCTCCCCGCCTCCATTTTATTGTCATAAGAGCCCCATGAGGTAGGCTAGGGCAAGACAGTGTGAGCGGCCTAAGGTAATCGACAGCATCTTTCCATTGCAGAATAGGGATAGTACCTAGGCCCCCCAAATCTTAGTCTGACAGTTTTATCCTACAGTTTGATCATTCAGTGGAAAAAGGCATCCTCCCAAAAGGACGTTATCATAAAGAAGTCTCTGTTCCTCAGGGCCAACAACCTCATCTCTGAAAGTGGAATGCGCATTAAAATGTTTTGATTTGGGTTTTAAAATATGTGCAATTCCATCTGCACCTCAAAGTTATACTAAATTTGATTGGACATGTGATTTACTGAGAATCTGCCTATTAGTCCCAATTCGGATCCACAAGTTGTTACATTCAACCAGAATGGGAATGTACATTCAGATGTATTTGAGCAGAAACAATACCCAGAAAATACCTTATCGGTATTTTGGACCATACCATACCATACCAAACCTTTAATGGCATAATAGATTCAGATAAAAATACACAGAATATAAAAATTTAAACATTGGAGATAAAATCAAAATAAAACCGAGCTTACAGATACATTCAAACATGGTCAGAATTAAATTTAAGGATGTCAGCCAGAAATTTTGCCACAGCCTCACTAACCACCCCCTCAGTATCACTCAATAAATAATAACAGGGTGGCAGAATAGACAAATCTGGAGAAAAAGAAACCTTCCCAAATAAATCTTTACGGAGGTTATGGTAAAAAGAACAATCAAGCAATATATGCTGGATTGAGTCAGGGGTATTCGCTCCACAGGAGCAAAGTCTGTCGGCTAAAGGGACTCGCTGATATCTCCCTTGTAAAACTTTGGAGGGAAACGCGTTTAGTCTGGTCAACATAAATGCCCTGCGATGACTTGGAGTGGTTAGGTCTGATAGATAATTGGGCATTTTGCCACAAAAAGCATAAAGACCTAAGGAAGCTGGAGAGCAAGTATAAGAGAGAGTTGGCCGTAATTTCGTTTCCTCCAATTCCCACAGTCTCAGTTTAATACATCTGAAGATATATGACTCTTCAGAGGTAGAAAAATCATCTACCTCTAACCCCAATTGATTGAGTTTAGACAGAAGCAGTGCTGTCCAGGACGAAATATATGGGTCTCTTTTCATACAATCAAGAAGGCTGTTGGGATCTGTTCTAAAATGAATTTTGAGCCAGAATTTAAACACTGCAATCCAGGCTTTTGTCTCCACCAAAGACTGACCCACTTCAGAGCAGAGAGCAAAGTAGGACACACATTTTGGCAAACCAAGAATTTGTCTAAAGAATGAGGCTTGAATGCCCTCCACTTTCCTGGTAAAAGCTGAGATCCATATAGGGATACCATAGAGGATTTGGGCAAGCGTTTTGGCTTTGAATACTTTAATAGCTGCTGGAACTAATTGGTTGCCCCTTGCAAAGAAAAACTGTTTAATTTGAGCAGCTGAACACTTAGCCAAGTTGATGGTGTTGTTACGATGTGAAACCCAGCTTAACTTGTGGTTAAAAGTGATCCCCAAGTATTTAAAATTTTTTGTTTGCTCGATTGTTGAATTGCCAATAAACCATCTCTGTGGGCCCCAGCAATTTGAAAAGACAACTACTTTAGATTTGGCATAATTGATAGAGAGTGAATTACAATTACAGTAGTCATAAAAGGCGTTCAAATACCTTTGCAGGCCCACTCTTGTACAAGAGAGGATGGTAGTGTCATCGGCATAAAGTAATAAGGGGACCGCTCGGCCTGCAAGTTTAGGCGGATGACCATTGATAGGGGTCAAAAATTGTGCCAGGTCAGTTAAAAATAAATTAAAAAGATGTGGGGCCAGCACACAACCTTGTTTTACCCCCTTTAACACTGGGATTTTACTAGTCAAGTCACCGCTAGAAGAAAATTTCACTTGGCAAAAGGTATTAGAATGAAGTTTCCTCAAGAGAAACAGCAAACGAGGGTCCATTCCCAGGTAACCTAGCTTGATCCATAGTTGGGCTCTATCTATTGAATCAAAAGCACCCTTCAAATCGATGAAGGCAGCATATAATTTTTTTGACCCGGTATGCATATATTTTTCAGCAAGGAAGGCCAGAGTGCAGCAGTGATCCATAGCAGATTTGCCTTTGGAGAAGCCAATCTGTTCAGGACCTATGATGTTGCCTAGGCGCATCCAGTCAGTTAATCGGAGTTCTAAATGTTTTGCATACAATTTGCCCACTATAGATAATAAACTAATGGGGTGGAAGTTTTCTGGTAACTCCAACCCCCCCTTTTTGTATATTGGGATAATTATAGAGTCAAGCCAAGAGTCAGGGATGGAGCCATGCAGATCGATAAAAGAGAACAATTTTGCAAGGGGCAAGAGCCACCAATCGGCAAACTTTGTGAATACCTCAGCGGGAAGGCCATCAGGGCCAGGTGCTTTACCCGCTTTTAAATCCTTCAATAACTCACTGATTTCCTCTAGAGTTACTGGAGGCCAGACCGGCATATCAGTAACTGAGGGGTTTGCTAAGATGGGAGGGGATACACATGGGGCAGCAAAAATGTTAGAGAAGTAATCAACCCATGTTTGCTCAGAGATATTTGGGTCAGTAACAGAATTGTTTTTTAGATTACCTGAAATGATTCTCCAGAAGGCCTTATTATCGTTAGATTTTATCGAGTGGTAAAGTTGGTCCCATTTATTCTGAAAGAAAGCTTTCTTTTTGGATGTAGTAAGCTCCAGGTAGGCTGTCTTGTAAGCAATGTAGGCCTTAATTTTTGATTGGTCTTTGGAGTGACAAGCCTCTTTAAAATGAGCTCTCAGTTCTTGTTTCCAAGCTAAACAATCTGTATCGAACCAGCTGGAGAAACTAGACCTAGACAAGATCACCGGTTTAGCTTTGGCACTACAATAATCAATTAATAATGAAAATCCTGAAAGGATTGAATCATCTGAATTGGAATTAATGATTGAATCCCTTAATCTGCATAGCGCTTCAGAGCCAAAGAGGGAAGAAAACTCCCTTTCTAGGGCCGGGGACCACTTGATTTTTTTTAGAACATTCTCAGGGGCCTTCATGGATTGGGAAGGTGATACCATATTAACCTCCAGATCCAATCGTAGGGATAGAGTTAGGGGCAGGTGGTCACTTTCTGTGCGCGGATCGATGTAAAAGTTATCGATAGATGACAGAAGGTTGGATGAGCCCACACAAAAATCTATCACACTGCAACCCCTTGTGGAAAAAAAAGTAAAGTCATTTGCAGCTGGAAATTTGGAGAGACCATTAAATATTATAACATTGTGCGCTATGCAGAATTCAATTAATCTAAGACCCGCCTTATTGGTTAAAGTATCTTTAGAACAACGGGGTAAACATAGTTGTAGTGGAGGGGATTCAACCGCTTCAAAGCCAAAATGAGAGATCCATTTCTGATTGTTACTGCCTATCCGAGCATTAAAATCACCAAAAATCATGAGCTGAGCAGTATGGAATTTCCTAGACAAAGACGTCACATAGTCAGAAAATTTCTCCCAGACAGCATCAAACTCCAGCTCACCATTAGAAGGGGCTAAATAAACATTAATCATGATTAGGGTCAGTGCTGGGGAGGACAGCAATAAAGCCTGGGCAATTGGCGGGCAAGGATCCAAGAGGATCACCTTAAATGGTAAGCTGGATTTCACCAAAGCAGCCATGCCTGCTTTACTGCGACCTTTAGAGTGAGATCTATAAGCGGGGAGATTAAAAACTTTAAAATCCATCAGTCTAAAACTGTCTTCTGCCCATGTTTCCTGAAGGAAGACACAATCAAAGGATTTCAAAAAGTCCAAAAAATCTGAGTCATTCGCTTTACTCTTCCACCCAGCAATGTTCCAGGAGATGATGTGGATCTTCCTTGTGGCTTCCCTAGCTGGTAGTCAATCGATAATGGATATCCTTTCTAGAACCCTGGAGTCATCAGTGAAAATACAACCATTATGTTGGGGTGCCCTTGAGCCAGTTAGAGAGAGTTCCATAGACAGATCAATTAAGTCAGCTGATGGGGGACAAGGGGGCAGGGGGTTGCCTGCAGGATCTAGGTTGATTGAAGGAACTGATTTCCCCGGCTCTAAAGACCTTTGCAGCTGCAGCTTAGTACCTTCAAGTCTTATGAGTATCGCCTGTTGATCTTTTGCTGGAAGACTCCCAAATGACTGCAAAAGGCCATCTTCTAATGAAACATTAAGGGGACTATGCGTCACATCCATAGAGGGCTGCACTGATGACTCATTATGCAACTCGGGGTTTGCTTGGGACTGACCAGATCTGGATACCTTAAGACACATTGCAGCCTTATATTTTGCCGCTGAAGATGATGCGTTCTTCAAGAGATGGGGATTACTTCGTGTCCTGACCCCTGCGGACAGGTTAGGCAGCAGAGCATTAGTTTGAGAGTTAATAAAAGATCGAACAGGGAAAACCCCCTTTGACCATAGGTAATTCTTTCGCCTCAAAATTAGTGAAGGAATGTTGGAGGATTGAAAGGTAAGCAGAATCCTCTGCATTTGAGACTGATCATTAAGAGATTCAATGGTAATCAAGTCAATTTTGTGATAGTTCAGATGAAGAAGTTCACAGAGATGGGATTTAGCTAAAAGTTTACTTCTCCAGCATGGGGTCTTCCTGCCATAAGGACAAACAGTGATGCAAACCTTATTGGGCTGTAGAACCAATTGTTGCACGTTCCTTTTAAGGCCCACGCTGACCTTAGACTCCGTAAAGGAGCTCCGGGGATCAACCTCCTGAGTTGCAGACGGACATCGCTTTAAAGGGGCTAGAGCACCAATAGAGGTATCATCCAGCTGGGCTAAGTAGACTTTATCCATTGACACTGATAGTCTCTTTAGTTCTAAAGAAAGGTCAAGAATTTGGTCTTCTAAACTCTTTAACTTTTTAAAGATACAATCCACTGTGCTTGCAATAAGGGTAATTGGGGCAAGTTCGTCAGAAGACATGGATCTTTCTTCATTATCATGCTGACTCTGCTGCACCTTTAAAGCCCCCACCCCAGATAGGAGTTGAGAGTCAACGCCATCCTCGTGATCAGACTCATTAGTCAATTCATTAGTCGGTTCCTCCTTTTCAGCAGGCTCTACCTCGTCTTCTAAAGGGGAGAAGCGATTCGATGTTTCAATAGCAAATGACGGCAGAGCAGATTTGGACTTATTGTTTAAGGTAAAAAAGTCCTCTATCCTGAACTGTTTGCAAAGTGGCAAAGAAGCAGATTCCTCCTCCACTTCTCTTGGCCGCTTGCCTGATGCCATTAAGAGGGTTCTGTTGGGTGGCAATTAGCCCTGTCCTGATAAAAATGAATAAAAAAATAAATAAATAAAACAAATACCAAACAACTAATGTCTTAAAACTTACAGATAAAAGCCACAACAACTGCTAAGAATATCGTAAAATATCTTTAAAAGCCAAATTTGTCAGAGCCAACTCTGTAGCCGACTGCACTCCGCCTTGTTGCTTTGCAGGAGTTGACTTAATTTCAACCTTCAGTTCAAATTAAAAGATTCTAAAAAAAAAAAAACAAAAAACCCTGTCTTTGAGAGACAGGCTAAGACTATGTAAAACTTTATAAAACTTTATAAAACTTCAGCTGTAGGTCATTAGCTGCAGCAGCTTCTGATTAGGAAAACGAAAGCAGAGGCTTATTGACTAATTAAACAACCAAAGCTTGGGAAAGACAAAACAGAGGCACCAAATATCAAAAGTGAGGTGATAGGATAAGATTATTTAAAAACAATTCCTTCTGTCAAGGCAAGATAAAAGTTAAAAGATTAAAACAACTTAGCGTTAGTAGGAGCGAAGAGACAAGCGGCTGCCTTCCTCCGAGTCTGCGCAGAATGCACGGTATTTTGGACTTTTTTTCCTCAGCTAAATACAGATAAGAGTCTCTTTTTTTGGGCTATCTATCAGTTCCCAGATAATCCTGAAAATATTCAGGATTATCCAGGAACGCTGGATAGCCACAGTTAAAGGGTGTTTAAAGGGCTCTTAATCTCTTTAAACACTATCAGAGTTAACTCACAGCTTGCAGAAAACATTTAAAGGGACTGCAAAAAGCCCTCTGGTGCAGAGTGGTAAGCTGCAATACTGCAGTCCAAACCTCTGCTCATGACCTGAGTTCAATCCTGGCAGAAGCTGGGTTCAGGTAATCAGCTCAAGGTTGACTCAGTCTTCCATCCTTCTGGGGTTGGTAAAATGAGTCCCTAGCTTGCTGGGGGTAAAGTGTAGATGACTGGGGAAGGCAATGGCAAGCCACCGCGTAAAAAGTCTGCCAAGAAAATCTCATGATGTGACATCACCCCTTGGGTCAGTAACAACTTGGTGCTTGCACAAGGGGACTACCTTTACCTTTTTAATCCCTTTAAATATCATCCCCCCTCCTTTAGAAACAATGGAGAATGAGGGCACCTTCTTTGGGGACCCATAGAATTGAAACTTTTTTTAAAAAAACAACAACAACCTTGGGGGTTCTTTTGAGAAGAGACACCAGCAGCTACATTGCAAATTTGGTACCTCTGCCTCAAAAAAACAGGCTACCCAGCCCCCTAGATGCTCTCGATTGATTCCCCATCATTGGGGAGTATTGACTATAATGGTCCCCATAAGGTATAATGAAGCTGAAAAAATCTGCGATACCTGAAAAATCCCAAATACAAATACCATACATGGAATATTGATTTTTTTTTGGGGGGGAGGGGTTTCAGTACACCCAAACTGGGGAATTTTTTTCACACTCTTAAACTAGAATGGGTTTATTCATTTATCTCTGTTCAATCTCTGTGTTTCTTGAATTATGAGACTGTTGGTCAATTTCATTTTTCCTGCACTGGCTCAGCACTCTGAATTTATAGGTTTGGAGGGGTACAGGATGGGGTCAAGGAATCTGAAATTAAACTGGCCAGGGCATTCTTAGACAAAGGAGAAGGATGGCCATCTGACAGCAATGCTGATGCTGTGAACTTAGGCAGATCATGAAAGGGAAGACAGGAAGGGTTGCATTAGTGCTTAGTTCTCGTGGCCCTTTCTTACATGTCCTGGGAAATGCTGTTCACCACTCTGGAGTCAGACAACAATTTTTCTCCAGACCAGTTTTGCCATAGATCTTGGAAAGGGTGGTGCTTTTTTTTTTTTTAATGCCATTTTCTGGGCTTGGAACCGGGGTCACTGAGGTGTGGGGGAAGGTACTTGTGAATTTCCTGCATTGTCCAGGAGGTTGAAGTAGATGGCCATGGAGGTCCCTTCCAACTCTATGATTCTATAAGAACATAAGAGAAGCCATGCTGGATCAGGCCAATGGCCCATCCAACACTGTGTTACACAGTGGCAAAAATTCAGGTGTCACCAAGGGGTCCACTAGTTCCACCAATAAAGAGTAAAAGAAGAGAAGAATGCTTCTATTGGTTCAAAAAGTAGCACATACTTTAAAAAGAGACATCTCATAACTGTCTAGGGAATAATAGTCAAGCATGCACAATCCACAATTACCTGGCTACAGTGTCATAGTAGTGTAGTGGTTATAGAGCTGGATTCATATTTGGGAGACCCAGGTCTGAATCCCCCATTCTGCCATTGTTACCCAAATAGGCAGTCTCCTAATTAGTTGGGGGAATTAGCTTTAAGGGAGACAGAACAAAAGGGGATAATGGGAATTCTCCACCCATATTTATGGGATTTTTTGCTTAAGAGAAATCTCAAAATATACCAGGTATATGTTCAGTCTGAAAGGTTTTTATTAAAAAGATAAAGAATAAAACAAAATGCACACAATAAACACACAGAACTAGCTAAAAGAAACACAAGGAGGAGAGGGGAGAGAGGGCTTAGGGAAAGGTGATAATTACCAGTTTTAATAAAAGGTCTGCAGAAGCAGCAAAATAGCAAGCATTTCATGAAGAGAGACCCAACAAAGTGGTGGTGTATGCGGAGGATCCAAGGCACGCTCACACACTGCACTGGTACCTAGGTGCTCTTAATATAGGGCAAAATGTAACATGGGGCAAGCTGACATATTTGCCCCAAAACAATAACTTGATGGGCTTTTCTGAGGTGGACAGTGATTTGGGAGAGGCTTAATGACCCTACAAGTACTGATTGTGAAAGCTAATGAGTTAGGTGAATAGAATTAAAAGTTGCTTAAGTGACACTTAATTAGGCTAAGTGGGTGCAGAGGAAGTAAGGCTGGACTTGATGGGATTAGTCCAAAGATGAGTCAATAGGTTTTGAGAGACCCATTGTCCTATAATTATGCATCTCTTTGAGGTATGGAGGGGATAGTAGGCAGTCAGCCACTCTTACTCACACTTCCAAAATACTTGCCCAGGCGTGTTCCTGATGGGCATCCAGTTTGTTTTAATGTCCTGTACATTTTGAAGTGATATATTAAGAAGGGTGTTTCTGCCTCTCTAAGCTATAAACTGTACCTCTGCAAGAGGAGGAATTTGACTGCTAACACCATGGAAGCTTGTTAGGTGACCAGTCACACATACACACTCTCAGCCCAACCTACCTCACAGGATTGTTGTGAGGATAAAATGGAGACAAGCAGAATGATATAAGCTATCAGAAAGACAAGGTATAGAAGAAGTTCAATAAAAATATTAGAAATGACAGATGCTTCATCAGTGCTTATGAGCGAATCTTTGAGGTGAATACAATAGAGGCTCAACTTAACAAAGAGTGAGCATTTTGAACAATGTTAATTGGAATGCTGACTGCAAAAAAATTTCCTTTTGCAAAGTTCCCAGCATCCCTGGTTATGATGCAAAGGGAGGATTTATCTCAGTATAAATGCTCTCCCAGACCACCAGCTGTCTGTCATATGACAAGGTTGGTGGGGGCTGTCTGGAAGGAGTAAGATGCCTCTGCCTTTTCTTTTTAGACATAAGATCCTATGGGAACCATTGCAATAGAAGCCACTGACAAAGCTGTCTGAAGCACAGAGACCTGGACTGTTTAACATTTAACTTGCACAATGTTAAATACATCCTTACTGTATGCAGTCTTTACCGACTCAAAACAGGAGCTTTGCAGCAAATCTTACAGCATGATAAATGTTCAAATTTTAATGGCATCTACTTGCAAATCCAATAAATGATACAGTTTTATCTGCTGGATTATTTTTATGGCGATGGCAGTTTTAATTCATTTAGGATTAAGTGGCAACAAGAGGCATTTTAGTTGTAGTTTAATTTTTTTTTATCTTCCCTTAAAGTTGTATTCAGCTGTCTTCAGAAAACTATATACATTTTATATCTGTTGTATAATTAAAGATTACATCTGTAACCAGCTATACATTAATCACATCCAGCTTAATTGACTGATATGGCTGGTGCTAGAGCAGTGGTCCATGGCTCCTGACTAACAGGGACAGTGGGGACAGGGGAAATCTGGACTGAACTCAGCGGAAAGAGAATTCATTCTGTTCTCTCTCTAGTATTTACTTTCCAGTTTGGGATCAGCAAATATGGTGGGATTTTTTTCCCATTTCTTTTGATTTTTGTGGAGGGACAGAAAGACATTTATCATCCTGCATATGTTCTTTGGCAAATTCTTCATTTTGTTAGTGACTTTTGTGGCATTCTATCACAGTTTTTACATCATTTAAAGTTTATGCCATTTTTATCCTATTAAATGCAGTTGATGCCAATGCAGTCATCAAGTGTAAGAATGTAAGAACAGCCCTGCTGGACCAGATCAGTGGCCATCTAGTCCAACATTCTGCCTCAAACAATGGCCAACCACTTCTTCTGGAGGGCCAACAACAGGCCGTGATGCCAAGTCTGCCCCTGATGTTCCTTCCTGGCACTGGTATGGAGAGATGTATGTCTTTTGAATGTGGAGGCTCCCTCTAGTCACCATGGTTAGTAGCCACTGATAGACCTATCTTACATGAATCTTTCTAGTCCTCTTTTAAAGCTCTCTGTGCCTATGGCCATCACTATATCCTCTGGCAGCAAATTCTACATTCCAATCATGTACTTCATGGTGCCAGCCAGTAGATGGAATATTAATCCATGTAGCTTTTATCTTTCTTCCTCACAGAATACAAAGTCTATTTGTCTGTTAAAATGATGGGTATTTGAAATGGCTCATTGGCTTATGTACTTCAGGGCCAGACTAGGAATGTGGGAGGCCATCCTGAATTATGCACTTCCCATAGGGTTGCCAATCCCCAATTGGGAGCAGGGGATCCCTTGGTTTGAAGGCCCTCCCCCCACTTCAGGGTCATCAGAAAGCAGGGGAGGGGTGTCTGCTGGCCACTCCTTTGTTTATTTATTTATTTATCAGATTTATATCCCACCCTCTCCTGACAGGCTCAGGGCGGCTAACAACAGTTTAAAACATTAGCAATTTACAAACATATTAAAAATAGATATATAAAAACATTTCCATATATATTATTGATTCCCATAGGGTATAATGGGGAATTGATATGTGGGTATCTGGGGCTCTAGGTGTCATGGGTGCTGGGGACCCTGCAGAGGAAGTTGAGTCTGACGAGGAAACTGTGCCCCTGCCACCTGCACCAGTGCCCCTGCCTCCTGCTGGAGAAGATCCCAGCCCCCCTGCCTCGCCCTCTCGGGTGGCTCGTGTGCGTGACCGCCTCCGGCAGGACCTCAGGGATCGGAGGAGGGTGGCACGCTCACAAGCAAGACGCTCCCTGAGCCCTGAGTTCTGAGAGGATTCTGGCCCTCCTAAGAGCAAGGATGCTTGAGTTATGACAGGATCCTGGCTGCCTCCCTGAGCCAGCAATTAGCCCAAACGGGCAACAGCCAGCAGAGGGCTATATAGCTGTGGGCTTTGGGAGGAGGCTTTGTGGAAGCAACTAGTCATCTCCCTGACATCCTAGCATCCACTCCGGCTTGACTTTGGTTCCTGACTCCCTGACTTTGGCTTTTGACTTCTGGACTCCCTGACCTCGGCTTCTGGACCTCGGACCTGCGATACTTGTACACTGATTTGGATTTGGCGCCTCAGACCCTCCTGCTTACTGGCTACAGACCTCGGACTGCCTCTGGACTTTGCCTGACCCGGCCCCAGCCGTGACAGATTGCTTCCACCAGACAAACACCCACTCCACAGGATGGATGCTGAAGCAAGTGAAACCACAGAACTACTGGCTGCGCTCCAAGCCCAGGTACAGCAGCTAACACAGGCAGTAGTGCACTTGCAGCAACAACCTGCGGCCAGTGCTCCAGCCAAGTGCCCAGTTTCCCCACCTGACAGATTTGGGGGTGCCGTGGAAGAATTTCCTGCCTTCCTAGCACAGTGTCGGCTGTACTTTGAACTGAGAGCACGGGACTTCCTCAATGACAAGACAAAGGTGTGTTTCATCATCAGTCTGTTAAAGGGGCAGGCGGCCAAATGGGCCACACCCTTGCTGGTCGCATCCTCTCCCCTACTAACTAATTACCAAGGGTTTGAGGCCCACCTGTCTGCTGCTTTCTCTAGCCCAGTCCAAGCAGCCACAGCCAACCGGAAGATCAGGGCACTGAAACAAGGCAAATCCTCGGTGGCTCAGTATGCCACCGAATTCAAGCTCCTGGCCCAAGACTTGGCGTGGAATGAGGCTGCCCAGATGGACCAGTTTACCGAGGGGTTGGCAGAGGAGGTCCTGGATGAACTGGCCAGGGTGGAGCCACCACCCACGCTTCAACAACTTATCACCCTCTGCCTCCGCATCGATGGCCGCCTGGAAAGTCGCCGCCAAGCCAAGACCAGAGGGCGCCAGCTCCCTGCGCCTTGCCACTTGGCTCCTCGCCCATCCTCAGCTCGTACCAGCGCCGAGGACGAGCCTATGCGGCTCGGAGCTGCTCGACCCTGCCTGACCCCAGAGGAAAAGGCCAGACGCCGCACACAGAATCTGTGCCTCTACTGCGGCACGGCAGGCCACTATGCCTCTGGCTGCCCTGCTAAGCATCAGATACCCGGGCCTTCACCGCCACCGCCGCCAAAAGGGCAGCCCCAGGCGTAAGTGGACCCCCCAGCCTGGGGCGACTAGCTGGGTCCTCCGAACAGCGGGCTGATACCCCGGGCCCGTTCCTGCTACCAGTCAAACTCCGTCTGCCTGACGAATGCTGGCTGTTCGTGTATGCCATGCTGGACTCGGGAGCAGCCCACTGTTTTATAGATGCCGCCTTTGTAAAACAGCACCAGATCCCGGTGCAGACAAAAGAGACTCCGTCGCTGGTGGAGGCTATTGACGGGCGCCTCCTCCGTTCTGGGCCTGTCACCCAGGAGACCTGTCCCATCACCTTCCACGTCCAGCAGCACCAAGAACAGCTGCAGTTTAATGTCGCCCGCATGCCTCGCTTCCCACTGATTCTGGGCCTTTCCTGGCTGAAGCTGCACAACCCCATCGTGGACTGGGCCCAGCAGGAACTACGTTTCCAAGACCCATGCCCCCATCTGACTCCTCCCACCACTCTGGCAGCTGGCATCCCGAGTGGTGGTCCTCAGCTCCCTCAGAAGTATGCGGATTTCGCCGATGTCTTCGAAGAGACGGGAGCGGATCAGCTTCCCCCTCACCGGCCCTATGACTGTGCCATTGACTTGGTACCTGGGGCACCACTCCTTTGGGGCGTCTGTACCCAATGTCGGAGCCTGAGTTGGCCGCTCTGCGAGACTTCCTAGATAAGAACCTGAAACGCGGCTTCATCCGACCCTCAACCTCTCCCCTGTCTGCTCCAGTCCTCTTTGTGAAGAAGAAAAGTGGGGAGCTCCGGCTGTGCAATGATTACCGGGCCCTGAACAAGATCACCATCCGCGACCGGTACCCTCTACCACTGATCCCTGAACTCTTGGATCGCTTAAAGGGGGCCCAAATCTATACCAAGCTGGACCTCCGTGGAGCGTACAATTTGGTGCGCATACGACCTGGAGACGAATGGAAGACCGCATTTGGGACCCGGTACGGGCAGTACGAGCACCTGGTGATGCCCTTCGGATTGACCAACGCCCCCGCTGTCTTCCAGAGGTTCATGAACGACATATTCCGGGACCTGCTCGACCGCTTCGCAATCATATATCTAGATGACATCCTAATTTACTCCCGCAATCCTGCCCAGCACGCCGAGCACGTCCGCCAGGTCCTGCAGCGCCTACGAACCCATGGCCTCTACGCCAAGCTGGAGAAGTGCGACTTCGACCTGCGCTCTGTCGAGTTCCTCGGTCACATTGTGTCCCCGCAAGGGATCCTCATGGACCCGAAAAAAGTAGAAGTGGTCCTGACCTGGCAGGCTCCTCAGAATCGCAAAGACCTGCAGCGATTCCTTGGTTTTGCCAACTACTATCGGCAATTCATCCCGGCCTATGCCTCCCTGACAACACCCCTGACTCAACTACTCCGCCCCAAAGAACCCTTCTGCTGGTCCCCAGAGGCCGATAACGCCTTCTCCACCCTGAAGACCCGTTTTGCCACCGGGCCACTCCTGAGATACCCTGACCCCCAGCTTCCCTTTACGGTGGAAGCTGATGCCTCCAACGTAGCCCTGGGAGCAGTGCTGTCCCAGCGCGAGGAGCCGTCTCAGCCACTCCAGCCCTGCGCCTATTACTCGCGCCAGCTCACGGCTGCGGAAAGGAACTATACCATCTGGGAGAGGGAGTTGCTCGCGATCAAGGCGGCTTTTGAGGTTTGGAGGCACTACCTCGAAGGGGCTCGCCACCCTGTTCAAGTGCTCACTGACCACCGGAACCTAGAGCACCTCCAGACCACCCGCCGTCTCAACCAGTGCCAGATCCGGTGGTCCCTATTCTTCTCTCGCTTTGACTTCCGGATCTCCTACATCCCCCATACCCAGAACCGGAAAGCAGACGCGCTGTCCCGGAAACCAGAATACGCCCCTGCTTCAACTGAGGCCGTGCCCGCTGCTCCCATCCTGCCGCCCTCAGTATTTGCAGCCACCTCCACTTCACCCACACTCGTGGAGGACATTCGTGCTAGCCAGGCCAACGATCCCTGGGTCCAGCAACACCTCCAGGCACTCCAAGACGACTCAGCAGGCGAGTTCACGACTCGAGGCGGTCTCTTGCTACACCGCGAACGCCTCTATGTGCCGCCCGGGCCCTTGCGGGCAGAAGTGCTACGCCTGACTCATGACTCGTTACCCACCGGGCACTTTGGACAGCATAAGACCACCCACTTGCTGACGCGAGAATTCTGGTGGCCACGAGTGCGCTCCGATGTTGCCCGCTATGTCAGCTCCTGTGATGTCTGTCGGCAGGCCAAAGACGTCCCGGCCAAACCCTCGGGGTTGTTACAGCCCTTGCCCGCACCCTCAGGACCCTGGGACACCATCTCGATGGACTTCATTACAGAACTCCCACGATCCAAAGGTCAGACTTGCATCTTGGTGGTCGTCGACCTATTTACCAAGATGGCCCACTTCATTTCGTGTCTGAAACTTCCCACAGCTCAGGAGACAGCCCAGCTCTACCTGCAACACATCTTTCGTCTGCACGGACTCCCAGCCCACCTGATCTCAGACCGGGGCCCCCAGTTCTCCTCTCGGTTCTGGCAAGCCCTCCATTCCAGCCTGGGTACTCGAGTGCACCTGTCCTCAGCCTACCACCCACAGACTGATGGTCAGACAGAGCGCACCAATGCCACGCTAGAGCAATATCTCCGCTGTTACACCTGCTACCAGCAGGACGACTGGACCAGTCTGTTGCCTCTAGCGGAGTTTGCATACAACAACGCGGTCCACTCGTCCACCCAAATGACCCCGTTTGCTGCAACCTACGGGTACCACCCTCGGTTCTTCCTGGCGATCCTGCCACCCACGAATGTCCCCGCCGTCGAGGCCTACCTGCAAGAACTCCACGCCAGCCAAGACTTGCTCCGGGAGCAGCTACAGCGGGCCAAGGAAGCCTATAAACTGGCTGCGGACCGGAAGAGGCAGGAAGGCCTCCCAATCCAGCCAGGGGATCAGGTGTGGCTCTCAACTCGCTACCTGCGCCGGCCTGGTCGGTCTCACAAGCTGGATGCGCGGTTCATTGGACCCTACCCCGTCACGGACCAAATAAACCCCGTCGCCTTCAGGCTCCAGTTGCCACCCCACCTCCGCATTCACCCTGTGTTCCATCGCTCCCTCCTTGTTCCAGCTGCACCCCCTGACCCAGCTCGGCCTCCTTGCCCACCGCCGCCACCACCGGTGTTGGTGGATGACGAGGAAGAATATGAGGTGCGCCAGATCCTGGACTCCCGGTACCATCGTGGAGGCCTCCAATACCTGGTGGACTGGGAGGGATATGGCCCAGAAGACCGGTCTTGGGAGCCCGAGGACAATCTTCATGCCCCGGACTTGGTGCACCGGTTCCACAACGACCACCCCGACCTTCCAGGTCCCTCGACGGAGGGGGGCCCTGGGGGGGGGATAGTGTCATGGGTGCTGGGGACCCTGCAGAGGAAGTTGAGTCTGACGAGGAAACTGTGCCCCTGCCACCTGCACCAGTGCCCCTGCCTCCTGCTGGAGAAGATCCCAGCCCCCCTGCCTCGCCCTCTCGGGTGGCTCGTGTGCGTGACCGCCTCCGGCAGGACCTCAGGGATCGGAGGAGGGTGGCACGCTCACAAGCAAGACGCTCCCTGAGCCCTGAGTTCTGAGAGGATTCTGGCCCTCCTAAGAGCAAGGATGCTTGAGTTATGACAGGATCCTGGCTGCCTCCCTGAGCCAGCAATTAGCCCAAACGGGCAACAGCCAGCAGAGGGCTATATAGCTGTGGGCTTTGGGAGGAGGCTTTGTGGAAGCAACTAGTCATCTCCCTGACATCCTAGCATCCACTCCGGCTTGACTTTGGTTCCTGACTCCCTGACTTTGGCTTTTGACTTCTGGACTCCCTGACCTCGGCTTCTGGACCTCGGACCTGCGATACTTGTACACTGATTTGGATTTGGCGCCTCAGACCCTCCTGCTTACTGGCTACAGACCTCGGACTGCCTCTGGACTTTGCCTGACCCGGCCCCAGCCGTGACACTAGGGGGGGGCTGTTTTTTGAGGTAGAGGCACCAAATTTGCAGTATAGCATCCAATGCCTCTCCTCAAAACACCGTCCAAGTTTCAAAAGGATTGGACCAGGGAGTCTAATTCTATGAGCTCAAAAAGAAGGTTCCCCTATCCTTTATTATTTCCAATGGAGGGAAGGCATTTAAAAGGTGTGCAGTCCTTTAAAATGTGATGGCCAGAACTCCCTTTGGAGTTCAATTATGCTTGTCACAACCTTGCTCCTGTCTCCACCCCCAATGTCTCCTGGCTCCATCCCCCAAATCCCCAGATATTTCTTGAATTGGACCTGGCAACCCTAACTTCACAAGCCAAGGTCTCTAAGGATCTAGAGCTGGGTATTGGATTCCTGTTGCTGGGGTTTATGACTGGTAATGGCATGTATCATTCTGCTTGCCAGAAAAAAGAGAACACCTAGAGTCTGTCATGAGGCCTGGTCTATCCAGAAGCATTACACTGCCTCTCATTAGTTGCAGAAACTATTGATGACACTGATGTTCATAATGAATCAATTCATTCTGAAGTGAGCTGGGGGAAGTTTTCCTAACATTAGTGTAGACTGATTTCCTACTGACCCTGAAAAGGGCTCTGAGGCTTCAGCAAATCAAGTTTGAGGTCATTCAGGCTGCAATCCTACAGATATTTTCTTGGGATTAAGCCCATTGAATAAAACAAGACTTCCAAATAGATTGTTTAGGATTGCATCCTTAATGTAGGGTTCCATCTTTTACATTTTGGCTTCACACTATGCATTTCCCTAGTTCTTGTCTTACAGTGCTCACTCTACCATGTTTGGTCAGACCAGTGGTCCACCCACTTCAGAATTTTGTCCCAAAGATTAATCAGTCAGATGCCTGCTTGTGTGCAGGAAACTATGGAAGCAGGGTAGGATAGCACATCCATCTGTTACTTCTCTTCATTGTTTGATAAGCATAGGTATGCTGCCTGGAATGGTTTAGTTAAGCTCTACACATTGAACAAGAGGAGGAAGAAGGGTGGGCTTCCTATGAAAACCAGTTCCATCACTATGAAAGTATCCATAACAAACGACATACTTATAAATGGCTTTCATTAATAGAAACTTGATTTTTACTATTCTGTGTCAAACATTTAACATCAATATTATTTATTTATATGTATTTAAGATTCTTTAAAAACTCTGAAGCACTATGAATTCTGAATAATGATATGTATCTGAGCACTGGTAGATTTCACAGAGCAGGACTTGCTCACTTCCCTTTCCTCCTGCAGTCCATGGAGCTCACAAAATTTTATTTCTTTGGGTTAGTGGACTCTCAGGAACAGCATAGGTGGGGAAGTGAGGGTCTGCAGAAGAAGGTAGAAATCAGTGGAAACTGATATCCCTATTCCACAAATGGAAATGCCATTCTGTTGGAGGAACTGCATGATTGGATGCATACCATTTTTAGCAGTAGTCTTATTGTTATTTTAGTTATTTAAAACTGATAAACTAATTTAGATCCCATAACTTTTAAATACAAGTATTTCAGCCTTTCTTGTTTAACTATCCTTAGACTTTTAATAAGACTGATCTAAGCCTTCCTTGAGATGCCTCCATGGTTGATCCCATGCTAGTCTTGGTTTGTATAAACTTGACTCTGTTCACATAGTTCCTTTGTGGTTTTCATGCAAGCAGTGAATTCACAAAGGCTAGATGTTGCTTGCTTTATATGTTAAATCTACAATTAAAGCAAACATATAAGTGATCTGTTTAGATATTAATAAACATATGTTGATCTGTTTAGATATTAATAAGCTTCTTCCCAGTGGGGACCCAAACTGACAACATCATTTTCCCTTTTTCATTTTATTCTCATTGCAATAATCCTGTGGGGGAAGTTAGGCTGACAGATGGTGATTAGTAAAGGTCACCCAGAGAGGTCCCATAGGAGACTGGAGATTCAAACTTGGGTGTCCTACTCTGACACTCTTACCTCTACACCATACTGTATGGATGTGCAGATCCACCTGCCATGCATGGATTCAGATTGGCATGGGACCATCTATAGAAGCAGCAACAACCAATCAGGGTACATTTAGGTATCCTTGTACTTTTTAAATGATAGATCAAAGACCTCACTTTATATGCCAGTGTAGATGCAAAGGCAGCTTAATGTAAGAACACCTAGGACAACATTTAATAATATATTTTCTATGTATGCATGTAATGCTATTAAAATGTTTTAAAAGGTATTCATTAGTATTATTCATTATACCAAAAGTAAATCTATTTGACATTATAATTAACTTTAAAATCACACAAGCAATAAATACACAATTGCATTCCTGTTAATACATTAAATTGGTAATTAAGTTTATGCAACATGCATTTAATTGATATTTTAAAATTTAGCGGAGGTAAATTGCAATTAACAATAAAATTGTAAGTTAGTAAGCTGAATGCTAATATGGCACAGTGAAAATTCCTGAAAACAAATGTAGAAGAGGTGAAGCGGGTAAGATTTTTGAAAGTCCTCAATGACTTCAGGAAATTTAGATACAACATCTGAAGTATTGACAAATCTTCAGCGTTTCATTCTGCCATCAAATGAATAGGCTTATGTAGTCCAACTGACTCTGCAGGACCTGAGAGAGGAGAAGATTCTGGTGGTTCTGCTGATCTGCAACAGTACTTCTTTCTGATATGGGTTCACCAGATTGAATGGGAGTGAAGATGAAGACAGTGTTCTAGAAACCTTTGAAGTGGAACTCCGTCTGCAACCCACTCCACCAGTGGAGGAACCATCCTCAGAGATTAATGTACCTGTGACTCAGGTTCAGAGTTCTGGTGACACCTCCCAGATTGCTGCAACCCCTCCCTCTCCAGAGACACAGGAATGCTGGCAGCAAAGGGTGCAGTTTGAACTACAAGAACAGAAGTGCAGCATGCATTTGGCAACTTGACAACAACTGGAGCTAACAAGCCAGGCCAATCACTCACTCACAAGCTCTAGCTGGGCACCTAGCATAAATGTAGACATGGAGAACAGGGCAGGCATGGAAAAAGCCGATCACCACCCACCTGACTCCATGACCACAGTCTTGGGCTTGGATTCTGCTCTTCTCCAGTGACCTTCAGATTGGTTTTGGACTTGGACTCCCTATACTTGCTCTTGTGCATGACCCTGGATTGGATCTTGGATTTTTGACCACACTCTGAACTCAACTCTACTCTCTGGTAATCAGTCTCAGGACTGGATTTGGACACTGACTCTGAACTCTGGCCTGTACTGTACCTAGACTCTGACAATTTCTAATAATTATTGTGCCACCTAAAATGAACTATGCTAGAACAGCCCAATGGTACATCTAATTGAGCATTTGTGTTCTAGTTTCTAATGGGGAACAAATCACTTGCCCTCCCAGCTGTCTATGAATGAATCTCACAACTCTTTGATGTTCAGAGATTGGACTTGGCTTGTGAAGAGGTTCTTGAAAGCCAGCTTCTCCGGTCAGTCCTTCCCTTTCCCAAGCAAACTTACCATAGTGGAGAAACCAGATGTAAAGAGAGCTGCCTGATGACACCAGAAGTTTTTTAGCCATTCTAAATATTTGGGTATGCCTACTTCTACTAGGATGTGTAGGAATTGTAGTATTCAGTATCACCCATTTCAGCAGTTTGGGCCAGGACTGGAAACTACCATTCCCGTGCACCTCAGCAGCATTAGGTCTATCCATCTATTCAGTTTGTTACACATCTTTCATGCAAGAAGCTCACAGCAGTGTACAGAGTAATAGTTCCCCATTTTACTATCACGAGAACCTTCTAAAGTAGGCTTGGCAAAGAGAGAATGACTGACTCAGGGTCACCCAAGAAGATTCATGGCTGAGTAGGAATCTGAACCAAACTCTCCCATCGCCCAGCCTTATATGTAAACCAGTCTTTGAGAAATAAATGCAGCAGAGATTGCACATCCTGGTGACAGCTACATTCCAGAATGGACTGTCACGCTTAGCAGTTCCAATCAACTGCGGTTTGGTGCCTTGCTTCTGTTCAATAATTTAATAATACATTTAATAATAGTACATTAGTTAGTCTTTTTCTACTGAGTAACTGGGAGATTATCATGGAGCAAAATTTGATTAGCTGTCTGATGTATAGTCAGAAGAAGGGCATTTTTGTGCAAAAAAGGTACCAATGATGCAATAGATCAGGCCAGCAAATGGAAGTGAGTCAGCTTAGCACATAAAAGGAAGTCTTTATGCTTTCAGGAACCATTTAATGGTCCTCAAAGGTCCCTCTCCCCTCAAAATGATCAACCTAGAACATTTGGCATAGCCTATCCAATGATTGGTGAATTTCTTGTTTTACTGTTTGATTGGAAGTGCAAAAACTTGTTTTTAATGGTGTGTGTGTGTTTTAAACCATTGTGACCAGGGCTTTTGTTGTAGAAAAAGCTCAACAGGACCTCATTTGTATATTAGGCCATACCCGCTAACATCACCATTGTTCCTCACAGTGCTTTTTTTAATAGGGAAAGCCCAGGATGAACTCATTTGCGTTTAGGCCACACATCCTGATGCCGAGCCAGCCAGAACTGCATTCCTGCTCAAAAAAACCTCTGATTGTGACATTTTTAATTGTAAGTTGTGTGGTGTAGCAATTAATAGCAGTGGACTTGAATCTGGAAAACTGGTTTTGATTCCCCACTCCTCTGCAGGAAGCCTGGTGGGTGACCTTAGGTCAGTCACAGTTCTCTCAGAATTCTCTCAGCTTCACCTACTTCACAAGGTGCCTGTTTTGGGGAGAGGAAGGAAAGGGAATTGTAAGCTGCTTTGAGACTCCTTAGGGTAAAGAAAAGCAGAGTATAAAAACCAACTTTCCTTTTAAATAAATAAATAAATGTATAAATAAAAACAGAGGATTGCCGAGCTCCTGATGGGCCCAATAGTTGGTTGATAAGCTGAACCCGGGTACAAGATGGTGAGGTTCAAGTAGAAAACAGTAGAGAACTGTGATCTTGTTTTTTTCTGTTTTACCTTGGAATGTTTCTCATGAATCTCTCAGAATTTTGGAATTCTGAAAGTCCTGATCTCATTTCAGAACTAGAACTAAATGCATGCAGAGTTGTTGAACAGCTGTTTTTATTTCCAGATTTTGTAACAGACTGTTCCTGGGCCTGTGCAGTTTTCTGCAATTTTATTTCATTCATGCTTTTTTCCTACCCTCCTCAGTATTAATGTTGCTCTTGTATACATTGCTGAACACTGCAGTCTTGATGTGATTATAGATATGATTGCATCCAGTTTCTTGTGGTATGGTGTGCCATTGTGTATATTGATAAAACAAAACACAGCTGAACCAGTCTTGATGTAACTTGTACATATCTGTTTGCATTTATTTATATATAATCATTTATGCCCCACATTTTCTCCCCAGTGGGGATCCAAAGCAGCTTACATTGTTCAAAAAACTTTAGAAGAGCTCTGCTGGTTCAGACCAGTGGTCCATTTAGTCCAGCATGTTGTCTCACAGAATGGCCAACCAGTTCCTCTGGAAGGCCAACAACAGGATATAGAAGCCAAGACTTTCCCCTGATGTTGCCATTTGGCCCTGGGATTCAAAGGTTTAGTGCCACTGAATCTGGAAGTTCTTCTATGTCACCATGGCATAAGAACTCCACTAGCTTCTCCATTTTTTCCCTTACAACAACTCTGTGAGATAAGTTAGGCTGAAAGTGTGGGACTGAGCCAAGGTCACCCAGTAAGCTTCCTAGGCAGAGTGGAAGTACCAACATGGGTCTTCAAATTCTAGTTCAACACTCTAACCCTACACCACTCTGGTTCTCATATAATTTCATTTGGGGTCTTTTAATAATGCATTGGAGCATATATGCACACTGGTCATATATACACACCACACAAAATTAATCTTTATAAAATCATATTTATGGTCACATTTTATTTATTTATTTCTCGTATTTATATCCTGCCCTCCCCACCGAAGCAGGCTCAGGGCAGCTAACAACAGTCAAACCCAGACAATAAAACAATAGTAAACAATTAAAATTAACAATAATCATTGCCGATCAAACAATTTAAAACAAGTTAAAACAATTTAAAAGAATGTTGGTGCTAGTGTTGGTACTATTAAATTTAGCGATGTTGGACATCTACTTATACTGTAATTTAATTAAAGGCAAGTCAAAATAGAGCTGTTGGGGTTGGGGTATTTTAGGGGGCAGCAGTGTTTTATAAATGTATCTGTGCAACTTGTTAATACACAATGATGGAAACATGCAAGTGACTATGGAGGAAATGAACACTGCAGAACACTGAACATGCTTCTATTACAGAAATAATTTAAGCATTTCTTATAACAAAACTGGAATTTAGAGATGTGTGGGACACAATGCAAAGTGAAATCCAGGAAAAAAAAATAAAGGAATGCAATGAAGAAAATCTACTTATCACTAGTGTGATCAGTTTTAATCACAGGCTTTGTGATAAGATGCATTTATTTCTTTTATGAAAGAAATGTATCACAGGAGGAAAGGGGAAAGCTAGGTTCTGTCTTCTCAGAAAGTCCTTTTCAAAGTGCATGGCTCCCAGCTGTTTCCAAAAGATGTTGCCATGCAGTTCTCTGGTGCCAGTATTGTCCCCAAAGGTGGGCAAAGTTGCAGCAACAAGCCTGGCCCTCTTCCTTTCACTTTGGTTGATGCTAAAATATCTTGACAAGCCTGTCAGAGCAAGAGCAGGGCCGTAAACTTTCTCTTCTGTGATTTCACCTTTTTATTATGTTTGAGAGCTTTGTTCCACTCTAGTAGCCTGTGGCAATGTACTGGGAAGATGAGACTTTAGCAAAAGATCGAACACTCAAAAAGATGTGTCAGAAATTGCATTGAAAGGTATTTTTTTTGCTTGATTTGTAAGAGTAAAATGAAATGAAATGTGTTCAGAGAGACTACAGGAGACAGTGGTATGTTATGTGCTATTTAGGCTATCTACTGGGGGGGGGTGTAGAAAAACCAGCCCAAAATTCTGTTTTAAAACTTAAAAACCCAGTAATATTTTTTTGTTGTTCAGGAACCTCCCCCCCCTTTATTTCCATATACTTATATAATTTATTTAAATTACTATTTAAAACATTTGGTATAGCCTTTCCCATGCTTGATGAAATTTGTGGTGGGCAGCCGTATTGCTCTGAAGCAATAGAATAAAGTTGGGAGTCCAGTGGCACCTTTAAGACTTACAAAGTTTTATTCAAAATGTAAGCTTTAGTTTGCTAAAAGCACACTTCATCAGACAATAGATGAATCAGAAATTCCTGTTATACTGTGTGATGAGAAGTACAAAAACTGTTGTTGTTGTTTTTAATATTGTGACATTGTTTTAACTGTAAGTTGCCTTGAGCAGAACTTTAAATAAGCAAACAGACAAATAAAACCAAAGGATTGCCAAGCACCCAAGAGGCCCAAAAACTGTCTGGTAACTTGAACATCTGTGGAAGTTGGTGAGGATAAGTATATAGTCAAAATCAAGGGTGTCAAACTCATTTGCTAGGAGGGCCAGATCTGACATAAATATTACTTTGTGGGGCCGAGCCATGTGTGTCCTAAAATGTAATGCCAGATAGAGGAGATATAGACTTTATAAAGGACACAGGCAAACACAATTAAAGATATTATTTTTTAAAACTTAAAATACAAACATGCTTCAAACTCTTAGGATATTTTGTTTAAAATGGAAAAGTAGGGGAATTGTGGGATTTTGCAATGCAATTTTAAAAATAAAACATGAAGGAAAAGCACAAGGATCACACAGCAGAAAACTAAAATATGAAATGCTCTCAGGCTGGGAAAACATGAAATAGCAAGGCATTGCAAGCTTCTCTCTCCACCCCCCCCCCCCCCAGTCTATTCAAATTAGCAATGGCTCTCCAGTGCAATATCCCCTTTGGCTGTGGGTTCCCAAGAGTACTCACTAGGCACTATTTCTCACCACATTGAGAAGAGATAAAGCTGACAGAACTTGATTTGCAAGGAAGGAACACCAGGCAGTTTCAATCAATTGACCATAGGAACCCTGGGAAGTTGTATTGAGTTCCTCTCCATTGAAACAAAGTTGCAAGGAAAATGTGGAGTGGATTTTCCATTCAAGTCTGCTCTCCATAGGCCTGAATGGGAAATTCAGTCCACATTTTCTTTGCAGCTTCACTTCTGCTTTAGCCTCTGCAAAGAGAAGGCAGAAGCTTGGAATGTCGGCAGCCTCAGAGCTTCACAGGGTGAGGACAGGAGGGGGTGGGGAGAAGAGAGCCCTGTGGGCCTGATTGAAGCCCTTGGAATGGTTTGGCCCACAGGCCGCACATTTGACACCCCTGGTCTAAATTATAGTTCCATTGCCATTTGTTTCATGACTTACAAACATAAGAATTGCCACTATCTCCCACTCTTAAAGTTCAAAGTGCATATATATGAATGTAGATAAATGCCCTAAACCAGCAAAGGGATTGTAAACTGTTTTGTACCCCCCCCCCCCCACAAAAAAAGTTGAGACTCAGTATGCACAATTAAGCTTACTGCATAAGAATGATTAGGTCCATATTTGATATGTCAATTTGAACAGGGAAAGCAGCACAGAATCACAGAGCTGGAAGGGACCATACAGGCCATCTAGTCCAACCCCCTGCTCAATGCAAGATCAGCCTAGAGAATCCCTGACAAGTGTTCATCCAGCTGCAACTTGAAGACTGCCAGTGATAGGGAGTTCACCACCTCCCTTGGGAGTGGATTCCACTGCTGAACCACTCTTACTGTAAAAATGTTTTCCCTGATATCCAGCCATTACCTTCCCACCTTTAATTTAAACCTATTATTGCAAGTAATGTCCTCTGCTGTCAACAGGAAGAGCTCCCTGCCCTCCTCTAAGTGACAGCTCTTTAAATACTTAAAGAGAGCAATCATCCCCCCCCCCCACCTCCTCCTCTCCAGAATGAACATTCTGAAGTCCCTCAGCCCTTCCTCATAGGGCTTGGTCTCACAGTAATGCCAAGTCTGTATTTCTGAATAAAAAATGATGGACATTTAAGCTGAATGCACATGCAATGCATGGCAGTGATTTGTGAGTTTCAGATCTTGAATTCATGTGAAAACTGCATCTTACTTTACTGTCCTCAACAAGCAATGCTAATATTCAGGGAGGCAAAATGTTTTGTTGTTGTTGTTTAAAATAGGAATGTTCCACATAAGCTCAGGTCAAGATGGTTTTATTTTTTTGCCCATAGAGCCAAACTGTGATGAACCAAAAACCTCAAGGAATGTTGCAAAAGAAAAGTGATGCTGATCATCATCAAGATAACAGTCATTCTGTTCTTATAAGGTCAAAATCAGCCATCACATTTTTTTTTCCCAGGCCATGTTAAAGTATTCTAGGAAAAGCATGGGAAATGGTATTTAAAGGAACATTTTATAGTGCACATAACATCAATGCATTTTTCTCCAAACCCAGAAATGTGTCAAGGGAGGACTGGTCGTTTAACTTGCCCGGAAAGTTTAGAGGGCCACTGCTCTGGAGGGTTACAGGCAGCCAAGAGCAATTTGAACCAAGCAGTCTCTGCAGAGCTGCCAGCCCTACAGGAGCTCGAGCTGCAGTAACAATGACAATAGGTGCAGGTTGTCATGGGTCAGCCAGAGCTCAGGGAAGGAGGATTCCTCAGGAGGAGAGGAGCCATGTGTACCAGCTTGGAGTCAGCAGAAGCCAGCAAGCAGGAAGACAAACTACAGGCTGGTCAGGAGTCACAGTCAACAGCTGGTGCAGAATCATCTCCTGAGTCAACAGATGAAACTCAGTTATCATTCCTAGACCTTCAGCATCACACAAACCCTTTGACTACTATAGACAGAGGCTAGGAGCAAAACTATCAGAGAGATAGTGCTTACTTCCTGGCCCAATGCCAGCTGTTTGAGTAGTTGCAGAATTACTCCTGAGCAGCTGGTTGCAAATATGCCCCTTAGACACACACATGACTATTAAAAAAAAAACAGTCAAGAGAGGTTGTTAGATGTGGAAGCAACAAATCAATCTATCTCTGATTCTATGACACCACAGTTTTGGAACCTGCCAGGTCATGTGACTATGGCTCTGCTTGACTCCTGCTTGTGAGTAACCCTTGAACTGCTTGATGATGCTTCTCAGATAACCCCTTAATAATGACCCTTTTGGCTCTGAACTCTTGGACTGGACTTGACTTGGACTCCAACTGCCTTCCAAGGACCCACCCTTGGCTCTGCCTGACCCACGGTACTGTTTTTCTCTGCTGCATTCCATGTTTGGCAGGGTAGCTCAAGGTCAACCATGAGCTGTAGAATGGATATATGGAAGAGGATCTCAGAGTGGAGAGCTAAAACCTGGTGATGAGGTATTTAGATCAGTTAAAGAAAGTAAAAGCTAGGCCTGATTCCCACATTGTTTTGCCAATTTTTCTTGAGCAGAGTATGCAACATATTTGCCTTTTCCTTCTAACATGCTGTTCCCAGTGTAGAAATCCCATTTCCCATACTTCAATAAACACTATCCTTTTAATTATAATTTTTATTATTTACTTTATTTATACCCTGCCTTTTTCCCCAGTGGGGAGTCAATGCCTTTCCTCTCCTCCATTTTATCATAACAACCCTTCAAGGTAGGTTAGCTTGAGATTGTGTGACTGACCCAGCAAGTTCCCACAGCAAAGAGGGAATTTGAACCTGCATCTCCCAGATCCTAGTCTGACACCCTAACCACTACACCAAACTGGCTCCCAATAAACTTAATGAACTAAGTTCTTAAATGAGGTAAGCGCTGGCAAGTTTTGTTATTGCACTCTGCACACCTCAAGCAAAGCAAGGGTTAATTGTCTTTTCCTTCCCTCCCCCCACCAGTGCTAGCCAGGGTGCTGAGGCTTGGGTCAAACTCAGAGTCAAGATATTTCCATATTCAGCCTGTGTTCTAAAAGGGGAAAAAAGACATAGGTGGGTGACAACAATTATTCTCCTTTATCCCCTTTTCTCTCCCTGCCCCATGATCCGTGGTTTCCAAGTTCATTACATTATTTGGCCAGACCTGCAGGAGCCAGATGGCTCAGCTTGCTCCTGGGCTGTTTTAATGTTCCATTCTGCTGTATGGCTGTATCTCTACCATTAAGTGGCCTAATGGCTCAATGAAAGGATATAACAAGTCTCCAGATACCTGAGGGCTGATTCATCCACGCATGTTCATCGATAAAAACTGGAATATTCCTTGTGCAGAACCATAACCAATGCAAGAAATGCATAACCAAAAGGCATCGGGTTTCTTAGATGTACACTTCCCATGATCTCATACCAAACATTTAAAGTATACTTGGCAGAATGATAGCTTTGCTTAGCCTCACCACAACAAAAGTGATGTCTAGCATAGGAGATGGAGTAAGCATGTGACTTTCCCCTCACTCACTTGGTCTTGACCTTGGAACATAAAAAGACCTGTGCTGCTGATCTTATTTTGCTATTTTTACCATTATTTTGTTTATAGTTATCCATTTTGCAAGTTGCCTTGTAGATACTTTTAATGGAAAGTATGTGTGTGTGTATGTTGGGGGGAGGTAGGTAGGTTCCTAAACATGCCATGGTCCTTGTGCCCCATGGAGCCAACCCTGTTGTTTAGGAAGAAGTGACTTAAGGTGCCATACAACAAGAATGACCCACAGCTTGACTGAATTCAACCGTGAACCAAACAAAAGTGATTAAAAAATATTTAGGGCATAAGTTAGATCTAGCAACATGAAATTTCATTTATACCTCAGAATCTTCAGTAAATTTATTAATCAGGGAAAACTGTTTCAAAATGATAAGTCAATGATATATTTCTTATCAAGAAAAAAATACAAACTTCTCTGAATAGTGTTAGTTTTGTTCAGGAAGAAAAATGGACTTTTAGCATACATTGCAGGGCAATTTCCCCCTGGAAAATGGTATATAGAACTTTTGTGGAGGCATGGAATTTGAATTTCTATTTTGTCCAGTTTCCTGTTGAGCAAAGTAAAAACAAATGAGAAACCATATCAAAATGTTAAATTCACTGGTGTTAGCAATAATAGTATATGCAAGATAATAGAGGACTCAGTCTTTACCCAGTAAAATGGAATGATTGATACAGGTTTGGGTCACATTAAAAATGTTAAAATAAACTGCTTTGCAATTAAGTAAATATAAGATGTTGAAATATAAGTAGGAGACTGATAGATCTAGAGCAGGAATGGGGGAAATTGCAGTTTATATAGAATTTCTGCATAGCTTGAGGTATATTTGATATTTGAATTGTGCAATATTTATATGTAAATTGCAGGGATTTGTATGAGGGTCTTTTTTGCTGGTAGATAAAAAATAAAAATAAAATAAAATAACAAAGAATGACTTGTAGTTAGCGTACACTACTGTTCTGCCATATGGATTACGGACCCTCCCTTTCCACGTGATGAGAAATAACCACTGGGACAGAACTAAAGGCCTCATTATAATGCCTCATTTCTGAATCTGAGGGCCCAGAGCAATCAATAAACTCCTTCCTAAAGACTTGCTTCCTGATGTGGCAATTGGCCTGTTAATAGCCATTTATATTCCTATTTCTCATCTCTAGCCCTAGAGCTGAGCTTGACTGTTGGCCATCGCATCCACTTTTTAATTTCATGGATGACATTAAAAAGGTTATTGCTTTGAGCATTTTAGTTAGTGTGTCGAAGTTACACGGACTCTAGTGATTCCAGTTCTCCTTATAACCATTCCTTAGCTTAAGCCTATTTCTCTATTATTTGAACAGCAATGAGGGCTTAACCCTTTTAACCCAATTTTACCCAATATGTTATTCAGTAGACACCCTTGTTTTTCATCAAATAGTTCAGTAAATGTCTTTTCATCTGGTCCACATGATAGATTACAAAAACAATAATGGTTATGTGGACAAATCATTTATTTATTCAGTCTAATGTTTTACCACCTCCATATACAGAGATGACTGGAGGAATGCCTCCATTCACTAAGTACAGCAAATCCTTTAGATCTGAATTCATGGCTCTTACGTTACCTAAATAAAGGAGCAGTGTGACACCCTCCTTGGTACTTCAGAGGCTGTTGCTAGTGATCCTGTGAAAGAATTCAGCACAATCCAAAAGTCTATGGAGCTGTGTTGCCCTTCACTTGCATCATTACTTTGCCTGTTAATGGTGTTATATTGCCATTGTGGAAAAACCCATGAGGAGGAGTATTTCTGCTTACAGGCCCTGCAGAATTGCTTCACATTCTGCAGGGCCTGGATGTTATTTGACAGAGAGTTCCACGAGGTTGGAGCCAGGGCAGAAAAAACCCTGGCTCTAGTTGAGGACAGCCAGACATCCCTTGGGTCAGGGACCACCAGTAGATTTTGATCAATCAACCATAACGCTCTTCTGTGGGTATATTGGGAGAGGTGATTCCAAAGGTATGTGGGTCCCAGACCATTAAGGGCTTTAAAGGACAACATCACATAAAATTCAATAAAATATTAATTGGGGGGGGGGGGTGTCAACACCAGAACCTTGAACCAGATCCGGTACTCCAGTGGAAACTAATGCAGCTCATATAACACAGGTCAAATACGTGCTCTTCGCCAGGGCTCTATAAGAACCCATGTCACCGCATTCTGCACCAGTTGCAGTTTCTGGGTCATCTCAAAGAAAGGTCCACATAGAATAATCATGTAGAGTTACAGTTATCCAGCCTGGAGGTGATAGCTGCATGGATTACAGTGGCTAGTGCATGCATTAACTTGGTTTAAAGCAGAGGTGTCAAATATCAGCCCATGGGCCAGAACCAGCCCTCTGAGGTCTTTAACCCATCCCATGGTTAGAGTGCCCTCCATGATCCTCCTCCCCAATTAAAGATTTACTGCCAATTACTGCTAGGGTCAGCAGTGCAGTGGACAGTTCCACGTGGCTGGCTTTTTCCTGGTGGCTGTGATCAGTTACTTACTCTTTTCTTATGCAAAACTCACCCCCTCTTTACTTGGGTCTGCCTCTCCTCTCCTTGCTCCTATGGATCTGTGTGTGATCAAAGCAAAGTTTGAGTCCGGGACACCTTAAGACAAATGAAATTTGCATCAATGTATGAGCTGGGTCTGCTTCCTCCTCCCTCCCCCCCCCCCAGGTCTGTGTGTGATCAAAGCAAAGTTTAAGTCTGAACTCTGGACCTTAAAACCAACAAAGTTTGCTTCAAGCTATGAGCTGGGTCTTCTTCCTCCTGCCTTCCCACTCCCGCCCCCCCCCCCCCCATGTCTCTGTGTGATCAAAGCTAAGTTTGAGTCCGGTAGCACCTTAAGACTATCAAAGTTTGCTTCAAGAGCTGGGTCTGCTTTCTCCTGCCTTTCCTCCTCCTAGGCATGCCTCTGTTTGATCAAAAATAATAATAATAAAAAACCCTATTGTGTCAAAAAACAAATTGACAACTTACAAAAATTTAATGCATTATATTATGAAAAACATCCAGACTTAATACCAACATTTAGACATTAAAGAACAAAGAACAATATCCCATATAAACAATATCAAAGGATGACTCCGAAAACCAGTCTTCATAAAGTCTATAAGGAGTGCTATGACTCAAGTGTAAAGTTTCATCACCAAATTCCTGGCGTTCCTCTTTCCCAACACTATAAGGAAACTGGCCATGACTTAGAATCTTTGAGATTTTTTGTGCTACAGAAGGCTGAACTGTGCAGGGGTAGAGGCGGTGATATACAAAAAATTTTGCTACAGAAAGAGGCGAGGTGGATACATCGCCTAAATACGATCGAACCCTTTGGCCTTAATCTATATAATGATCTCTCTTGTTTTGATTAGTTCTGGGGTATGTGCTTTTAGAAATTTGTTGATATCCCCTTGAGTTTTTGATTGATGCCAGCTGTGACTTGTCTTTTTAGGACGGAGAGTTCTGGTCAGTGTTATGTCATTAATTTGATATCCTGAATGCGCTGTGAGAGATATTGGTCTGAGGACCTTTTCAGGTTGTATGTTTTGAGCAGTTTCTATATTATCTAATTGTATATGTTATGTATTTTGGTATTATGGTTGTTGTCACATTTGGTTTTTAGAGTTGGCTTATGAAGAAGCTGTAAAGGCAACGGAATGCAATTCAAACCGGTGGTTGCGTGAAGGAAAGAATTTTTCCTTTGAAGCCGATGCTATGGAAGGACTCTGTTTGAAACTTTACACTTGAGTCATAGCACTCCTTATAGACTTTATGAAGACTGGTTTTCGGAGTCATCCTTTGATATTGTTTATATGGGATATTGTTTATATGGGATATTGCCTGACAAGGTTTCATTTATGTCAGATATGGCCCTCATAACAAATGAGTTTGACACTCCTGGGTTAGAGTATATTGGCAGTTAGGTTCCATTAGTGTGACTGTGGGGTCACTTCCTCCTAGCCTTCAGCCTTCCTAATAAAGGAGTGTCAGGTGCAAATACTAGAACTTGACTCAGCATGATTGCCAGGTGATACTCATGCTAGACAACTGCACCTAAGCAGGTTATGAAGTATAAAAGAGATAGGAAGCAGTAGCAAGGAGGGTTGACTGGAGATCTGGAACTGCTGGGAATAGTTGTTGCTGTATGAAGTCTTCTGTTGGCAAAACTAAGAAAATGTCTTTCTATGTCTTACATTTTATTCCCCCCCACCCCCCATAATTACAGTGTATTTGTGTTGCTGTGGTATCTTGTCTCACAGAGCTTTTTCTGACCACCCAAATTCATTAAAAGGAACCCCTGCCTCAGGCTAAATGGTCTCTGGCAAAACAGATATAATAGAGACTGGCTTGTACGTGTTGAATTAAAGGAGTTGGGGTTAAAACGGTGGACATTTTTTTGGTTGTTACCTTACCACTTCATTCCATTCCCCCAAAGATGTAGGATTACCTTCACCACCATAGAACAGACTTTCAGAAGGGTTTTAATTTGTGTTTGGTCAAACATTTTTCCACTGTTTTTCTTTGCCTGTGCTAGTGCTTAGATAATTCCCATAGGTATTTCCCATATACATGCGAGTTTATTTTATTTATTTGAAGCACTTATACTCTGCCTTTCTTCATGATTCAAGGAGCTCAGTGTTATGATTCTGCATGATGTTTTCTGATGGTCTTGTGGTTTCCATTGGTATCTTATGATCTTTAGAGATGTGGTATTGTGGAGTAAAGTTCAGTTTTCTTTGTGGTATACTCCTAATAATACATAAATATACTTATAAATAATAGTTATGTTTATGCACAGTTACCTTTCTGAGCATTTATCAAATATACTTTGAAGTATTAAACCTTAGCTGTTGAGCTGTGAAAGCATTAGTCTTCATTCACATATTCTCTAAAAGTTTTAGGCCTAAAAAAAAGTATTTGAAGTAGTGGAACAGTTAATTCTTTTGTATCAGAGTCCTGACCATGGTCTAAGGGCATAGGTAGCAGCAGCAACTGGAGAAGTAATTTTACTTGTGACCCCAAACATTTTCCTATAATCTAAGTGTATGAGGGCTGCCTTTTGATGTGCTTTCAGATTTATTAGTTGAATCTTTCAGTAATTTTTCTCTCCCAAACTATTAATAGATTCTTGCTTTAAAGTTGTCCAGCCAGGTCAGAATCATAAGCAGAATTCTGATCATGTAAAAGGGCTTCCCCACTGTGTTGGAGCACCTTGAGCTCCTGAAGGTCAGGGGATCCCTGTGAACAGTTTGACATATGCTTTGGGATGTTACATGTAGAAAATATCATTAGCAGAAACTGCAGATTCTTCTTTCCATCTCCACTGTATCTCTACTTCTTCCACTCACAGAAGTAGCTCTTGGATCATACTCAGAAATTGGGGGGAGGGCTTTTTTGTAGCAGGAACTCATTTGCATATTAGGTCACACCCCCTTGATGTAGTCAAACCTCCAAGGGCTTATAGGGCTCTTAGAACAGGGCCTACTGTAAGCTGCAGGAGGATTGGCTACATCAGGTGTATGTGGCTTAATATGCAAAGGAGTTCCTGCTACAAAAAAAAAGCCCTGTGTATAACTGTGGCTTGTGTGTGCTTGTTTATGCATGCACACACATATATATGTCTCAGCTGGATAAAAATATTCATCCACAAAAGGAGCTCCCGACAGAAAATGATGCATTTGAGAGATAAATGCCCAACTCTAGTAAATCAATGGAATGAGGAACTTTGAACTTTATCAATATTTTAATGCTTGGTATATAGATAGACAATTGTGTATGGACTTATTTAAGATATTTAGAAACCTTTTACAGCGACTTATCTGTACATCTGCCCAATTGTTATAGTTTGTCTCATTCAGATAGACAGAGAATTTTCTTTTCAGTTTTTTTATTTAGTTGTGAATTTTGTTCCCTCTTCTTGTTCTTCTCCCCCCTTTTTAAAAGAAAGAACTTAAAAATAAAATGATGCATTTTCTATTCCTGAAATCAAAGCTCTCATAAAATGTAGTTTCTGGTAAATCTAGCTCTTTTGGGAAAGGCAGGAAAGCCCTTGGATATAGAGAAAAATTACAACTGCTACAATGTCACCTTCTGTTGCTCCTGCTGCCATATATTCATGGAAACATCTGTTGACATAAAAGAGGATGGAGCATAGCTTTGCTTTGTTGTCTACAAATATCCTAGTGGTGGTTTATAAAAAGTTGAACTTGTGAAGTTCCTTCAGGCAACATGTCAAGGCTCTTTCCTTGGTGATTGCATCTAGTGACCTTGATCACAAAACTATTATCAAAATCCCACCAAGGACAACTAAAAAAAATTGTGGCTGCCCTGTCATTTCCAGCTGTTTAAGCATATGAACTTGGATTTCCATAAATATACTTGGATTTGGACTTTGTCTATCATCAAAGACTCATGAGCAGGGATGCTAAAACCTCCCCTGGTTCAGCTAATTTTCTGCTTGCTGGCTATGTTTCATCAAATAGTTCAGCTGTTCATGAGCAGCCTGAGCATATTCAATAGGATATGTTCCGTTTATTCACACAGTACAGTGTGTTTGGCAGCATTGTAAATTTTCATACAGCCCAATGAGAGTCCTGGTTTTTCACCCACAGAAAGCTCTCACAAAGATGAAAAGCTAACAAGTTTGTGACTTTTAAGAAAAAAAGACAATTGGGGGCATGATACAGATTTATAAAATTATACACTTGGTGCATAAAGAACTTTTCCTCCTTTTGTGTGCACAATGTGAAATGGGATAATGGAACAGATGGAACATTGGTCTGATCCAATTCAATGTAGTGATGCTACAAATATCTTTGATCTTCTGTTTCCAATATGAACATAACTTTATTATTGTTGATAAATTTCTCAAACAGGTTATCATTAGATCCCTAGGAAAAGCACAACAAATTAATGAGCAAGCTATTTCACACTTTAGCCAGTTTAACAACATTAATTCATATTGGCATGAAGTAGTCAGAGAGAGTTCTGTGATTTCAAATGAGGAACATGCTGCAAAAGAAAAGCGGTTCTGGATAATAATTCTCAAGAAATGTGCAACAACGTGGATCTCATTTGCAAATTCTGTATATTTATATTTAGAGATTTCATAATTTATTTTCAAAGTTCCTGCCCTCACAAGCGCCACCACAATTTAAACCATGTATGATAAAATCAATTTTTAAAACCATTAAAATTGACATCCCCAGCAAACATTAAAATAAATTAAAAACAGAGTTAAAATATAACAAAATTTGCATCCAGTGGCACCTTTAAGTCTGATAGACAAATCAACTTGTTTGCACATTAAACTAAGCAGCTATGATCTCTTTCTTATTCTTAAATCCTTCGAAAAGATTGTCTGCTGCTTCAAGAAAACAATCTTTTACAAATTCTCCTTCATTGAAAGGTTTGCATTTCTTTGTGATCAGGTTGCTGACCTTGAAGGATGCCATGGTTGCATTGACCGAATGTGACCTTGGCTTCGCCATCAACTGTTGCTGTGCAGCCAATTTAGATTTAAGTTCTTTGAACTTCAATTTCACTTTTGGGTGGAAAATCAGCATCAAACTTATTGCTATGCAGAGCCTTATAATGATGCTCCAGATTACCCTTTTTGGGCAAGGATACAACGGCGTTACAAAGTAGACAACAACACTTGTCTTTCCCCATGATGTAGTCCATTTTCCATTCATCATGAAAGTGGTAGGTTTTGCTCTTCTTTGGAACACTCATCTTCATTATACTGGGGTGGCTGGGGTGCTAAGTTAACACTGGCTGAATCTGGTCCAAAGTATTAAAGATCAACAAGAACTGAAGACCTCTGGATGATGCCAAAACCACACATGCAGTTCTAAAAGTAAAAATAAGAATTCATCATACTGGCACCAATAATCAAATACCACTACACCAAACAATCATCAAAAAACCCAAACACCTGTCCAGCAAACCATGAGACCAAGTGGGGCTGGTGATCTACCTCTGACCCCTCCACGATCTACTGGTAGATCGCGATCTATCTGTTGGACATACCTGCTCTAGGATACCATGTCTTATTAAATTCATCCTGAGTCTTCCTCTATTGTTGCTGTAGCTCTCCACCTTGTTTTTTCATTGCCCACAACCACTCAGTAAAGTACCTGGGCTCTAACGTCAGAAAAAGGGTGCCTGGGAGCAATCATGTCAAACACCTGGCTCATTTTCTCATTTCACAGGTCATCCAGGGTATTTATATTAGTATGAATGAAAGAGGAAATATCTGATGGAATAAATAAATGATTTTGCACATCTCTAACTTTTTCCTTTAGCTAATTGAGATTTCTTCTGAACCAACATCAAAATAATTCCTTAGTATGTTCCTCTCTGGAAACCTAAAGCAGAAATGTAATGACAGCAAGACAAACAAGGAACCTGGGTGCACAAAGCTGAGGGATGCAGAAAAATGTATAAATATCCATCTACTATCCCAAGGAAGGGAGCACTCACTGGAGAAGATCCTGATGCTGGGAAAGACAGAAGGCAAAAGAAGAAAGGGAAGGCAAGAGATGAGATGGCTGGACAGCATTACTGATGTAACTAACACAACTTTGAGCAGACTTCAAGCATGGTGGAAAACAGTAGAGCCTGACGTGACTTGGTCCATGGGGTCACAAAAAGTCGGACTCGACTGTGCGATTGAACAACAAAAATCCCCATTTCTATAACCAAGCAGGGGCAGCTGCCCCATTAGGTCAAAGGAGGCAGTGCCCCACCCAGTTCAGATCTTTGATGCTTGCCTCCTTCACAGCAAAAGTAAAGTAAAACAAAATTATTCAAGACGGTGAAAAGCCTGACTGTGAAGAACTCCAAGAGGATCTCCACAAACTGGTGAGTGGGCTGCAATGTGGCAAGTGAAATTCAATATAGGTAATGTTGGAGAAGCGACAGTCTGCTAAGAATCTAGTTAATGTAAATAGTGTTTAGTGTAGTGTTTAGGGGTTATTGAATGTTTTTCTCTTGCAGTTCAGTGCAGACAGTTATTGTCTTTTTGCAAAAATCCTGCTGTAGTAAATTCATTGAAAGCAAACTCTGACACATGGATTGGATTAATTTCTGAACTCTGCCAACAGGTAAATTGATGCACAGTGGAACAAAAAATCCCAACTTCAAGGATAGGCTAATGGGGTCTGAACTTGCTGAGACTAAGAGGGAACAATAGTTCAATGAAATATCGTTTTCACACACAGCTCACCTCGCAGTCACAATCCTGTTCCCTCCACAGCGTCTGGTCGGATTTCCCATCATCTGCGCCAAAGTTACAGGAAGTGCTGCGGCTTTTGCGTAGCAAACGTAAATTGGGTTTTAGTGGTTTACGTTTGCTATGCAGAAGCTGTGGCACTTCCTGTAACTTCAGCACTGATGGTGGGAAATCCGACCGGACGCTGCGGAGGGAACAGGATTGTGGCTGCGAGGTAAGCTGTGTGCGAAAATGGTCATTGTGTCAACCCAGTGTGCCACAGTAATGAAAAAGGCAAACTGTGTGCTGGGGTTTATTAGGGAAAGGATTGAAAACAGCCAATATTATAATAGCCCTGTATAGATCTATGGTGCAACCTCATTAGAACATTGTGTGCAGTTTAGTTACCATGTCTCAAAAAGGACATTGCAGACAGGTCTGTCAGTGGCTACTAGCCATAGTGATTGAAGGGAACAGAGTAACAAAATAATGTTGACCAAAAATGTTTCCTGAAATGGAGAGGGACACATCTAATTAATAAATTATCCTTAATTCTTCTGAGTGTGAGTAATATAGATCAATAATTTTGTAAATTACAATTTTAGAGCATTACTAATGACTCATGCAATAATAAATCTAAATGATATTTTTTTTCTTCCCCACAATTTCTTCTTTTACATTTTTTTTTAGACGGGTCAAAAATGATATATGTTATACTGTGATTAATTGTTCTTTATGATGTATATTTTAATTACCTGTAAATTGAGGAAGGCCGTTTGGACAAAATGCATCTGGTTTTAATGAAATGTTTACTATTTGCTATACTTTAACGTTTTGCTAATTTGATATATGCAAACCTGCTAGTTTTTATTTTGTTATTTGGCCGGTGTCAGCCTTCTTGGTTACCTGGACCTGGTCTCCCCCTATTTTTGTCTTGATGGAAAAAACTTCCACACTCAGAGGCAGTAAGCATCTGAATAAAAGTGCTAGGAGGCAACATCAGAGGATGGTCTAGGCACGCCCTGCTGTTGGTCCTCCTTTGTAACTGGTTGGTCTTAGCAAGCAGAGTTCTTCTTATGTTCTTGATTTACTTACCAGTTCAGGGCTTGCAGTCTGTCAGTTCCCTCCCTATCAAACTGCGTCTTCTTAAGAACATAAGAGAAGCCATGTTAGATCAGGCCAATGGCCCATCCAGTCCAACATTCTGTGTCACACAGCGGCCAAATATACACACACACACACACACTGTGGCTAATAGCCACTGATGGACCTCTGCTCCATATTTTCTTCCTGCTTCTGTTTCAGGACCTCAGCCAAATCCCTCCCTACACTTTAGATGGAGGATTTTTTTTTTTAAATATTGTTTTATTTATATTGTTTTAATAGTGTTTTTATAATCATTTTATTAATATTGCAAGCTGCTGAATTCTGCAAGGGAGAAAGATAGCTACTAAATGTTTTATATAAATAAAATATTTTTTTTAAAAAAATCATTAAGCTATAATTTTATTCTATATTTATTTAGAAAATGTATATGCTTTTTCATTTAAAAACACTCAGGGTGGCTGCCACATATAGATATAGATACATAGATATATACAAATATGACACAAAATACTGGGATGAATTTCAAACACAGAAGGCAGATATGTTAACATAAATATTTCCACAATGGCAAATCCTTTCTTTTGACAGTGTTTTTTAGAAAGACTTGAATATATTTCAGTTTATTTGCTTGCTGATTTTCTGAAAGTTTTTTAGTGGGGATAGGATATGTTTTATTTTTTTTTAAAGATATTCATTGTGGGCAAAGCAACACTTTATGAGCTCTCACACTGATAAACTGAAGTCTACATGAACTCTGGCTTGAATTACCCTACAATATTATGAACAGTCATCAAGATCCTGTCTCTTTGGTTGATTAATCATAGTGGCACATGATACATTTAACACTGAGAATTCTTTCCATCTGTAATTGTACATGACTATTTTACTGCTGATGCTAACGTATTCACTTCACCTTCTTCAACTGCATCCAATTAGAAGTATTTCTACATTGAGTACAATGAAAACAAAGAACATTTGCTTTATAACAAACAGAATCAGTCTTGCTCCTGACCAAGTATCTGTCAGCAGGTCATGAAAGTAGAGAGAGAGATAACTTTAGAATGGGCAGGGTGACACTGGTGTTGCTGTAGAGGGATTGGCCCTTTGAAGGATATAGGAGCTTGGTGGATACTCAATGACTACCATCCCTGAGTAATCACCTCATACTTCCTATCCCTTGATTTCTCCCTTGTGTGATAAATACGACTTTTAGCCTTTCATTGACAGGTTAAGTATAACCTGTCCACATCAGGAGTTTTCACATCTTCCCCAAAGAGAAGAAGTTCTATTTCAGGTAGGATGGAACAGTGCCATCAGGTCCTGTACATATTAATTACCTGAAAATATGCTCTTTTCTGGCCATAACTGACATAAGATTGCTAATGCCAGCTTGGGAAATTCCTGGACATATGGTCGCATTACTTGAGGATGGCTGAATTTGGGGAGATGAGGGAGTGGGATGTGATGTTATTCTAGGACTTCCATATCTCCTAATTCTATATTATGCCATATAGTCTACCCTCTGAAAGTTGCCATTTCCTCAAGAGGAGTTGATCTCTATAGTTTGGAGAGACCTGTTGTGATTCCAAGAGAACTCCAGGCCCCACCTTCAGGTTGGTAATCCTAAACTCAGAGGAGCAAGCTAGTTGTAATTGTTCTATGTCACTTTAGGCAAATAATCAAACATATAGTCTATTTGTTAATTTGGTCAAGTTTCATGGGACAAAATACCTTGTGGCAGAAGAGCTGCCTGTTCTCATCAGTGCTGCATTTCCAAGAAAGAGAGCTATTTCCTGTTGCCTGAAGATTTTATCCTCTCTGTTCCTCCTTCCCCTTGACCCTGGTCAGTCCAGGTCAAGGCATCTTTTCCTGTTGTGTCCAAGAAGTTCCTTCTTCAGCCACTCTGGAATTTGACAATCCCTCTTCTCCACTTCCTGGCTGAAGAAGTGAGGGAAGAGGGAGATTTGGTCATCCCATTGTCTCTAGCAAGACCTATTAGCATTTCTTAAGAGATGTGTCTGAAAGGCCATGGGCTAATGCCCCTCCCCTTCCTGCTTGTTCTTACCTCAGAGAAAACATGGTTAAAATGCACAGTAGAGCCCTGTTTGTTGCCAATCTACCAGGAGACAAGGCATATATCTTCACATACTTGATGAGAGATGTAATCTTGTGGCACTGTTAAGGTATCCTGAACATTCCAGCATTGTTTTCACAAATTCAGAACTAGGCATTTCTGTCTAAGTGAATCACTGTGTTAGGTATTGTATCTAGTTGCTGAATGCTGCAGTTTCTTCAAAGGATAGAAACAGACAAAGAGTTGGATCCTATAATGCTAACAGCAGCAATCTTCTTCTATTCAAGGGGCCTTCTTCCATCAGAAAAGGTAGATTCTACTGGTGCATGATCTTCTGCTATAGAAAACCTCACATCCGAGCAAGTGGGGCAGAATTATGGGATCCGATTCAATATAAAAATCTACAGTGCAACAATAGCATCCTCCCAGCAATACTCCCTTTAAAAACTAAAGGGTCTTGTGAGCAAAAATTATTCTGCATAAATTAGCTTGGTCTGGGACTATTTTTCCTGAGTTGAGACAAAAATATGTGAGCTGGAGGTGAAAAAAACTGTGAGCTAGCTCACACTAACTCAGTTTATAGGGAACACTGCCTCCCAGAGTCACTGCTCCAGGATATGCATACATGCAAATAAGTAAAATGCTGGTTCAGCCAATAGCTTTCAACTCTGTCCCATCTTCAGGAGGGCTGCCTACCTATTAAAGTCCCTCATGAATTTATTTACCTATCTATTAATCAAAAACAGATTATTTAGGATATTCATAGGCCCACCTTTCTCCTGAGCCTTATCAGGACTCAGCTACAAAATATTCCAGGGGACTGGGGGAGTAGGTTTATGACATCACAGTTTATCAGCCAATGAACATCATCCACATAATGCTTTAGCCGCAGACCCTCTCCCCCTGCCCAAGCATGTCCCTGGAAGGAAAAAGAGACATCTGTACTAACACAGAGAAACAACTTCCAAACTATCCTCCCAGAGTATAATTTTGAAGTATGTTTGACCTTTAGGTTGTCAAATGAAGATTCTCTTGTGAAAATGATATGGTGACTAGATTTCTTACAGGACAATCCTTTGTAGAGTTATACCTTTCTAGGCTCAGTGGACTTCAATGGACTTAGTAGTACATACCGTTGCTTAGAATTGTACTGTAAGACATATAAAAAAGATAAGGCAAGATGGCTGCCATTCACATGATATCAAGAAGAGCAATAACGAAGTAATTAATGTCAATCCTTGTTTTTTGTGAGTCGATGTAGACAAAGTATATATGAGTCATTGGTAAGATGTGACAGAAGCTTAGGGACTTACTAAAACACAACAGCCTGAAAAAAGCAAAGGTGCTATGGCAGATAAACACCCAGTTGACATAAAAATCTCACCTCCCCCCTTTTTTAAAGTCTGTTCCTGTTTTGCAGCCCGCATTTGACTAGAGCTAGTTAAACACCATGTTCTTCGGGGCGAAAAAGCCCTCAAAAGGTCACAGGAGCTTCACTGTTCTTGATCCTTCATATCTTCAAAATATTTAAATATGCAAAAGAGGATCTTCAGCTGTAGAAGAATTATCTCCAGCAGAAGGACAGGGTTGGCAGCAACTTAAAAATCCCGACAAGTGGATGACTCAAAGGGAAACAAAATGTTCCTTGTCGACTTTACTTTCTAGCAGTCTGAGCTAAGGGCAAATTTGCCAACTTAAAACTTCCCAAAATTCAGACAATACTAGTCTTTCTGACAATTTTAAGGCAAGCCAAATGCAGTTAACTTATAAAATGATGCTGAAAATAAATCCTGGAAGGAAAGACTTTTTTGTACATCTCCAAAACTATAATAAACATCAGATTCTTGGGTTTGAGAAGCTCATGTGATCAAAATTCATCCTCATTTGGGACTAGGTCAACAAGGAACCTTTTGCCCAAGGGATGTCTCAGTGCTTTATAGTGAAATCTATGATAAATCCCATTAAAGTTTCAAATGGCTATTTATATATATATATATATATATATATATATATATATATATATTACTTATTCTTAAGTATTTTATTAATTCTTAAATTTATCAGGATTCAACATTTTGATTTCTTTTTAATTTGCATGTTATTGTCATTGGTTTCAACTCATTTTAGCTTAATTCCTGAATCAAGGCAACCACTTTTGAATTTTGGTCTTATCCTGTTAACAAAGAAATCCTGTCCTTGAGTTAAACCTACTATGTCGACTGGAAGAAAAACAAGTTTATGTAATTTGTGGTGGTTATAGATTGCTATGATAGTTATAGACTGCTGGAACAAGTAGACTTACAGGGCATGACAGGGGGAGAAGCAAAGTTTAACTGGGATCCTATGCTCTCTTAAAGGTGAGTCATGCCAGAACACTTAGAAAAAAGAAGTGTAATTTTACTTAAAATAGAGACACGGACTATAATAACTAATGAAACCAGTACAAAATAAAATAAAACCCTGTTTCTTTTTTTCCATAGGCTGTTTATATGGGGATTTTGGTTTATTTTCATATTACTTACTATAATTATGAAACCCACCCTTAATTAAAGAAATGCACAAGTCAAGATCCAACCCTAGGAGCTGAACTGCATACAACATAGTATAACAGCAAAGAAGTAGCTGTTCTCCTGTTACAATCATTTGTTGAAATATCAAATGATTGTGATACCATTCTAGTTCTAAAAGTATTCAGTGATCCAGCATCCAGAAAATATATACTAAATATGTATACCAAGCTGTTAACTGACATGCAGACCCATATTTAGCATTTAGTAGATCTATTGTTAAGGTCATTTTCATTCACTGGCAGACTCTTGTTTACAGAATGTATTGAGGTTTGACAGAAGATGGATAAGTCTCTTGAAATTCTTTCTTTGTTATGTATAGGTAGCATTTGGAATAAATAAACAATAGTTTTGGCAGTACATTCATTTTGATTGCAGAGATTCTTCCCGGTTACAAAAGTTTAATTTTTTTTCCATCTGGATAAATCTGAAGTCTCCACCAAGTTCTTGTTTTGTTGTGGGCAAAAGTGAGAAAAAACCACACAACTGGAGACATGGGAGAGGGCGGGAAAGATACTATCTCTAAAAGAGCACTTGAAAATCAAACAAAGAGAGAAACAAAATATATTTATGCCTGTTTTCCTCCTCACCCTTGGTGGTTGCTTTGGTGTTCTACTTCACTGAATGAATTCCCTTATCACAGAAAGTACAGCACACTCTGTATTGTTCTGTGTTTGGAGGGGAATTCTTTGGAGTTTGTTGTGTATAAAACTCTGTCAATCTATCATATAGAAAAGGAAACTAGAAGAGGTGTAATCACTTCAGATTTTCCTAACAAAGTCCTTCCATGATAAAGAAATACCCATTTCAAAGTGCTAAACTTACAAGGGGGGAAGATCTCTATTTTTCTTTCAGTGAGGGGGAAAGAACTGTTTTTCTTTCTCCATTTGCTGACCACATTTTTACATTGAGTAAGAGAAGATAAGGAATACTTATGGAATAAAGATCTCATATGAAAATATTCCATATATTTATGCATCATTTATTATTATGTATTACATTTTTTTAGTTGCCTGAAGGTCTCATGGTGACTTACAATATTAAAACAAATAAGATAAAAACAACATTTAAAAAAAACCCCAGGTGTTATCCAAGGGTGCATTCCACATAGTTAGGGGCCACAACTGAGAAGGCCCTTCCCCTGGTAGCTAACTGAGCCATCCTGGGGCAGGCACCCCTAGATTGTTAAAGAAAGCATGGGGAAGGGATTGTAACAGGAAAGGCAGTCCAATAAGTGTGAGGGTCCCAGACTATTGAGGGTCTTGAAGGTTAACAACACCTTGAATTGGAACTGGAGACTAATTGGTAGCTAGTACAGCTGCCACAGAGCTGGAGCAATATGAGCTGACCATGATGTTCCAGTCAGTAATCTGGCAGCTGCATTCTGGACCAAGTGTTTTCAAGGGTAGCCCTATGTAGAGTGATATATAGTGGATTTTAATAGTCCAGTAGTTATAAGAATATTTACTTATTTATTTTGAAGTTACATACTGCCTTCCTGCCAATCAGAACTCCCACCATGGTTCACAGTATAAAACAAGGATTTAAAAAAAAATATTAAAAACATTTCCAAAAGAAACAAAAAACAAAGATGACTTATTTATTTATAATCTTTATAGCTAATATTAATTCAAGAGGAATCATCGGGAAGTGAAATCTATATACTATTATCCAAATGTGGCCACCATCTGTGGATACTTAAATTCTTGGTTCAGGGCCACATGGAGGCTAAACAGGTCTCTCTTCAAACTTGGGGGACTTCCCAAGTTTGCAGAAAAATCTAAAATCAAATAAAAATTAAAGAGGGATTTAAATCCCCCCAAAATAGCCACTTGGGCTTTCCATCAACACTGGTAGGTGCTCTGGGTCTACCATGTTGGATGCCTCCAACTGCTGCCGGCCTGGGTGCAGAGATGGAGAATGGCTGCAGGTCTGGATGTAGAGAAGGAGAATGTTGGCAGTCACTGCAGCTTCAACCACAGCAGAGAAGGATACTGGCTGCTGCTCTAGACAGCGTTAACCCCCTTCTAAGCTTTTTTACTTCAAAGGACTGCAGGTTAGCAGGTTAGCAGGCACCCTGAGGCATCTAAGGATGGGCAGAAGGAACCAGATCAAATGCTGTGAACTGAGCTATGCAAGGATCTGGGAAGGGAACTCTCTTGGCGTTGAGTATCATCACCTGAACTTTCTGACTAACAGAGAAGGTGGTGGCTAATAACCCTTAGCATGGTTTGACATGCGGGGAAGAAGATACAATTGCCAGCCTCCAGGAGGGTTTGGAGATCTCCTGGAATTACAGCTGATCTCCAGACAGCAGAGATCAGTTCTCTTAGCGAAAATGGCTCCTGTAGAGGGTGGACACCAGGGCATTATTCCCCACTGAGGTTCCCCTCCCCAACTTTTGCTTTCCCCTGGCTGTACCCCCAAATCTTCAGAAATGTCCCAACTTGGCAATCCTAGGAGAAGAAGAGAGAAGCAGCTGCCTAATTGCTCTGAACTCTGAGCAAGTGTGGGTCTGGCCACACTACCATACCCACTTGGCAGCCTTTTAGGGACCTGCAGTAAAGAGTGGAGGGTGTGTAAACCTTAGTTCAAGTCAAATCTGATGTCTGAATCTTTCTTCTGGGGGGTCTGGGAGCAAAAATCTAAGGATTCAAAGTCCCTCACAGTTCTGTTTGTGCAGGGTGGGGTTCTGGACACTTGATGCATTAGCCAGTGTTTCACCTGTTTTGGCAGGGGGTAGGGAGCAGGAGCAACTTCCATATTTTAGTAGCCATTGTCAAACAAATACTGCTTCTGGTTGACAATAAATATCAGAAAATGGTAGGGATAGGACTTCGTTGACCAATAACAAGGAAAACAGGGGAATGTCAGGGGAAATAATAAATCAACAGTAATAGCGGCAGCAAACCAAGCCAAAATGGGCAGCAGCATCAGATAGTCAAATACATCCTATGAACATCCTTCGCACATCTCCATGTACCTGAAAAAATAGAGATTATTTTATTTACTAAAGCATTTCTATTCAGTTTTTCCCCATGGCTCAAGGCACTTATGAATATGTCTTTTTCATTTAAAAAAGTATGCAGGGTAAGAAAGTGTGATATACTTCATTCACGACATCTAAAGTACAAAATCTGATTACTCCCTTTGTGATATGGTCCTAGGCCATGTGGAAACAGGAGCCAGTGATCTCCTTGTACCATTTCATTCCATCATATGGATGCTCTCTGTTCTATAACCCCTTCCACCTAGTGTGTGTTATAAACAGAGTTTCAGATGCTGCCAGAAATAGTTTTTCCCTAAAGCCAAATTCAAGGCAGATTTCCATGTTCCAACTGATGAAAAACAAAGGAAGCAAATAAAATAAGCAGTGTTTCTCAGGAAGCTTCAGTACATTGTGAATTTTCCTCCAAACAAATATCTAGGCACATTAACATGAATTGACCTTTCTCACTTACACATGAAGGAAGTTAAGAACATAAGAACCCTGTTGGATCAGACCAGTGGTCCATCTAGTCCAGCATCCTATCTCACACAGTGGTGAACCAGTTACTGTGAAGGGCCAATTACAGGGTATGGTGGCACATGGGAGATGGAGGACAGCTGTGAGACAGTAATCAATAGTGATGTAAACAAGCACATCCTAATTCATTCAGATGCATCTAAAGAGCAAATAAATGGCCCCTAGCAGGAATGATGTGCTATTAAGCATCCATGAACTCCCCCCCCCCTCCCAAGGCTGTTACTATAATTAATTCAAAGCAAAAATTGATTTTGGGGTTCCTCCATAAGCAAATTGCTGCTAGGATCCCAAAGGAATACAAAATAATTTCTATTGAAATTTCTCAGGAGGTAGGATTATACTCTTTTTTCTTTGTTGTGTGTAGTGATGTGTGATCCAACCCCCCCTGAGAAATTATACTAGTAGTATTAGGCAGGAAAAGAAATGGTGTATTATTTGGTACTATAGCCCCTTCTTGCTCTGAATAACTGCTAGAGGTTCTACTAATAACATTGATGGGAGCTAGTATAACATTGTGGCTCAGTATGAGATTCATAGTTCAGTTCTCACCTTTGCCACAAATTCTTTAGGTTGCCTTGGTCCAGCCACTCTGTTTCAATCCTTCCACCTGCAGATAATAAGAGTGACCTTCATTACAGTGCTTCTTTCAGGATTGTAGCAAGGTGATGTGCTTGAAGCACTTTGAACACTGCAACTATTATATAAATGCTAAGTATTAATGGGTTGATTGCATTTTGATTCCATACTTGCGTGTTTGCACTGAGAAATGCTTCACAGAATTCGGCAATTGCAAACCAGTGACAAGATGCCAATCACTGTGCACTGAACTGGATAAATTTGCAATGTGAGCTGCAGCCAACAAGCATATAAATAAACATAAAATGGGATCAAGAGCAGGGATATGCTGCAAACTATCACACTTAAGAAGAAAAAATGGCATAAAAATGTAGGCTTTGGGGCTAGAGAGGGCTCCAGAAGGAATTGCAAACAATGAAGGTTTGAAAGCCCAATGGCAGATGAGTCAATGGCAGAGTGGAGTCAACGTCAAATTACACATTCCAAAAATAGCCCATATATACTGCATGTATTGTACACAGATGTGTTCTCAACATGAAAGGTCCTCCAAGGAAATATATACAATAACAACTGTGAAAATGTCTGCCCTGCAAGCAGCAGCAATTTTTTTTAAAAAGTGTATATACTTGAAAGCATTCTGGAACAAAACAAAACATACAAGCCATATGGTTATCTATCTAAAAACCAAGCATGACATTTGGCAGTTGGGAATGTTTATCCCCTGAAAGAGAAAGAAACTTGCACTTGGTTTAGAAGACGTTCTCTAGATTGTTGATGCATATGCAGAAGCCAAGGGGACATTCAAGCTTCATGCCAGGTTATTCTTAGGTCAAAAATACATAAAAAGAAATGACAACGGCAATGGGAATGGGAATGAATTAACTGCAGTCCAGGTACATTGGCTGAATTGAGTCAAGAGTTAAGCGTTCTACTTGGAGTGAGAACCCTAATACAGAAGGCTATTCCAGGATGCTCCAAGTCTTTGCACAATCCTTATGGCATTGTGCAGTGAATCTTGGTGATGGGGGATGTAGTCATCCCTGCGCTTGTTGCTACTACCTGAGGCACCTGCAGGGTTAGGGCCTGGAGCAAGCCAATCAGGATTCCTGCTGAGAATGAGATATGGACTCCCCGAAATGGCCAATAGTCATTTATTATATTATTATAGTATTTATTATATTATTTTGTTTTGTCTTGCATTTAGGGGACTGAATTTACAACACAACGTACCTAGCATTCTCAGGGGAACCATGGGAAACCACGGGCCATGTGACTAGGAATGGACTTACCTGACTGCCTATGAAGATCTATGGCATGAACTTTAAATGGTCAGGATTGGACTGGACTGGGGAGGGTGTTGTTCCCGGTGAATGTTATAATTGGGGACCCAGCCCCACCATGTTGTCTTTGTGATGTACTCGCTAATAAATAATGTTGAATGCTGATCATCTCGGAACCCAGTACATTACATATTTACAGGTAAAATTCCTGCTGTTGCAACTTTCTCACTCCCCTCTTCTCTGTGTGGTAGACAGTCCTCCAAATTCTCCTCTCCCAGCATCCACTCTGAGCTTCTCCTCACTGCAGCCTTTAAAGCCCACCCTAATAGCTGGACAAACCCATCCAGCTCTGGCCCTATTGCCTCTTTCTCCATGCCCACTGCCACACCACAGTCTTAGGGGTATGCCCTTGCCTCCTCTCATGGTGACTGAAGCCAGCCTTTCTGATCCCTTTAAATGCATCCCCATCCAAACCCATCCCATCCCATAGGAGGCAGGAGGTACTTCAGACATGCATGTTCCAAGATATCGCAGGTATTTGACATGAGGCCAGCTATATCGCAGTTTCAAGTCTCACCTTGTAACAAGGACCAAAGTTAGAGATTACAAAGTGCTGGAAACTGCTGTATAAATGAAATTATTTGTCTTCCATCATCCATCCACTCAATCTACCCAGACAGAAATTTCTGTTGTGCTTCAACTCAGCTAAATATTGTCAGACATATTTTGTTCCATAAATTTCACTAATTTGATTTTAAAAATTATCTTAGGAAAATGAATTTAAGTGCCACATTTGGATTGTTGAGTTCCAATTGTAAAGATGGCCATAGCTCAGTCTTAGTATGCAGACTTTGTGCATTAGAAATCCTTTGTTCATTCTTAGACATGTCTATTTAATTGCCCTTGAGGGGGGCTATATGGGACAGTGAATCATAATCTGCCTCAGCCCTGGAATAGCACTGTTGAAAGTACCAGTTATGTAGAGATGTAAAAGCCCACCCCTCTCTAGTTCACCTTGAAAATCATTTTGTTTTTCCAAGTGTTCCTGTCAAATATGGGTGGGGGGACCGCATACTTCCTCTCTGTTGCTAATTACCCTTTCCAAAGCAACAAAACCCTGCCACTGCAAAGGAAATGAATTAAATGATACTATGAATTATTCTATTGGGCCCACCAGAACATTTCCATGCATGGATTGAAAGATTTCTGTCTACAAAACCTGACTTCTTCACTTCCTTCTCCCTCTGTAGCCCTAAATTCCCTTGAAATGCTGTAATTGTGCGGGTCTCCTGTCTTTCTGGCAGTATTGCCAGAACTGCCTTATAAATGCCAAGAAATTCTGAAGGCAGTACCTGAGGGATGTAGAGTTTGGGGAGGATATGATATCACTTCTAGGTAATACTGTAGGAATTTCCCCTAATATGGTAAAGGTCATACAGACATGTGGAAATTCCTAGATCATTTCTGTGGGGCTATTTTTTTCCAGCTAATTTGTCTCTTGCTCCTCAGTTTTTCAAGGGCAGAGAATTGAGGCTAAGGATTGAGGTTACCCACCGTAGATGGGCAAGTTGCAAGCCTGTTGCCAGAAACAGCATTTTGGTCTGCAACAAGAGGAGGGAGGTAAGAAGAAGAGAAGATAAGAGATTGTTTTTATACCCCACCCTTTCCTACCTGAAAGAGTCTCAGAGCAGTTTACAATCTCCTTTCCCTTTCCTTCCCCTCCCCACAACAGACACCCTGTAAAGTAGGTGGGGCTGAGAGAGCTCTCCCAGAACTGCTCTTGAACAGAACAGCTCTGAGAGAACTTGTGACTGACTCAAGGTCACATCAGCAAGTGCATGAAATCATACAAAAAATCAAATGCCACAAAAGGAATCATCCCATCCACAGAAATGCTCTGGTGAATCCAAGGCATTATCTCATTATATACAGAAGAAGACCTTGAATTGAATTGGGAAGCAGAGATTTCATAATTTGTGACAGGACATGGACTCAGGGAGGATGCAATTTGTCACTTCTTGTTAACAAATTATTTTAGATTTCTATTCTGTCAGGCCATTCTCACCACTGATTGTCCATTTCCTCCTTGAAAATATGAGATTTTATTGGATGGAAGCTGGGGGGAGGGAATGGCAGAAACTTGTCAAATGATGAGGGTGATCCAGAGTGATTCATGTTGACTCAGATCTGAATTGGATGAGGTTAGGTCCTGAATGGGGAGAATTTATGTTCCCCCAGTTTGAAATTTGCTGCTATTTCTTCAGATCAGCAACATAAATATAGTTTTGCCTTTCATTTCACTGAACTCTTACTGTGCTTAACAAGCAGAACTACCACAGCTTCATCTCTTTGTAATGGTGGAACCTACTTTTCAGGTTTTGGGGGGAAAACCTCAAACACTTAGATGTTTTATGGCAACAGTTTTATTTAAACTAAACTGTTTCTGCATTAAAAATCCATTAAAACCTGACTGAAACCTCCCAGCATAAAAGCAAATATCAGGGGATCAATTATTCAGATTGTTCACAGTCAGTTTAAGGAAGAAGTAGGCCTTCTCTTTCCTCCAAGTTTCCATTTGGGATTTCAAGGGGTGGGGGGAAATGCTACCTCAAATATGACAAAGAAACAAATGTCAATGTTTAAGCGCATCAGAAAGCCTTACAATCCAGATTAAAATCATGTTTAAATGTGCAGTTCTAATGTGTTTTCAGGAAAGTGTTCATGCTCTAACAGATCTCTGGTTTTAAATCCAGTGAGAATTGGAAAGCATTGAAATGGAATGGCATTGTCCTGATTCTTATGCATTTTACCCAGGATACATTGTGCCTTTCTTGTTCAGTATGTTACACAATCAGTTCAGTTCTGCAGTCTACTTCAGAAAAAAAGGCTAAAATGATTATTTTCTACAACATTCAATATCTGATAAAGTTTCAGAATTCAAATTAGGTTTTTATAGGAACATCTGAATATTTTTCAAATGTCACCACTGAAAATCAACTTTGAATTATATGTACATTTTTAAAAAACATATATCTTACTGGTGTATTTTTAAAGGAGCAGTTATAATAATCTAGGGATGGTGGAAAGTGGTGAAAAGTGATGTTGTTACAGCTGACTTTCGGCAATGCTATAGGGTTTTCAAAGCAAGAGACATTCAGAGGTGGTTTGCCATTGCTTAGTAGTGAGGAGGAGGAGGTGATGGTATCCTAATCCCCCTATATAAATCTATGGCATGCCCTCATTCAGAGTATTGTATACAATTCTGGACAAAGCACCTCAAAAAAGATACTATAGCATTGAGAAAGATGCAGAAAAGGATAACTATTAGGGTTGCCAAGTCCAATTCAAGAAATATCTGGGGACTTTGGGGGTGGAGCCAGGAGACTTTGGGGTTGGAGCCAGGAGACATTGGGGATGGAGCCAAGTTGTGACAAGCACAATTGAACTCCAAAGAAAGTTCTGGCCGTCACATTTATGGGGGCCACATACCTTTTTAATGTCTTCCTTACATTAGAAATAATGAAGAATAGAGGCACCTCCTTTTGGGGTTCATAAAATTAGACCCCCTGGTCCAATCTTTTTGAAACTTGGGAGCATTCTGAGGACACTCATCAGAGGCTATGCTGAAAATGTGGTACCTCTGCCTCAAAAAACCACCCCTCCAGAGCCCCAGATACCCCGGGATTAATTCTCCATTATACCCTATGGTCCAGCAGACATTTCCCCCCTCCCCCTCCTCGTTTCTGATGACCCTGAAGCTCCGGAGGGCCTCCAAACCAGGGCTCCCTTGCCCCCACCTGGGGATTGGCACCTCTACTCACGAGTTGCTGAACTTTTAATTTTTTCACAGTAACACAGGGCAACCAAAGGTTCAAATTTACCTTCACACTATGCAAACAACCTCTACAAGGATTGTGCAACAAACGGAGGGTCTGGGCTCCTTTCACAGCCATGTTGTTCTGCCTCCTCCCCCACCCTGCTCCCCTTCAGCCTTAAAGATGCAGACACACCAACCAAAGAGGAAGGCTTTCTCAAGTAGAGACTGAAGCCTCTGGAGGGGGAAAGGCACATGATGGCTGTGGGGATGGGGCTCCCCCCCCCCCCCCGGCCAGTTGACTGGAGGTGGGAAGGAGCCTGGGAAAGTGGGAGAACCCCCGCAAGGACCTGGGGATTGGCAAGCTTAACAACTATAATAATTAAGGGGATGGAACACCTTTTGCGTGAAGAAAGGATAAAGAGGTTAAGACTTTTTAGCATGGAGAAATGATGATTGAGGGGTGATGTGATAGAGGTTTACAAAATTAAACATAGGATAGAGAAAGCAGAGAAAAAAGTACTTTTCTCTCTTTCTCACAATGCAAGAACTTGTGGACACTCAATGGAATTAATGAGCAGTAAGTTTAGAACAGATAAAAGAAAGTACACTGTATTGGTCAGGCCACACTTGGGAGTATTGTGTGTAGTTCTGGAGGCCTCACTTCAAAAAAGGATGTGTGCAGAATGGAGCAGGTACAGAGGAGAGCAATGAGGATGATCAGGGACTTGGAGACCTATCGCTGTGAAGAAAGTCTGAGGACTAGGGAATGTTCAGTGACTGGAGAAGAGGAGGTTGAGGGGGGACATGATTGTTCTCTTTAAGAATCTGAGGGGCTCTTGCTTAGAGGAGGGCAGGGAGCTGTTTCTGTTAGCAGCAGAGGAATTGCTATAATGGGTTTAAATTAAGGGTGGGAAGGTACCAACCATATATTAGGGAAAACTGTTTTTACAGTAAGAGTTGTTCAGCAGTGGAATCACCTATCTAGAGAGGTAGTGAGCTCCCCCTCACTGGCAGTCTTTAAGCTGCAGCTGGACAAACACTTGTCAGGAATGCTCTAGGTCAGGGGTGGCTAAACCATGTGGCTCTTTCACACATACTGTGTGGCTCTCAAAATCCCCACCATCCCACTGGCTGGCTTAGAGAAGGCATTTCTCTCTTTAAAGCACTTCTCCAAGCCAAGTCAACACATTTAAAGTTAAAGTTGCTTTCTTTCCACCTCTCTCTCTCCAATGTATGTATGTCCTGTTCGTTCGTTCCTTCCTTCCTTCCTTCCTTCCTTCCTTCCTTCCTTCCTTCCTTCCTTCCTTCCTTCCTTCCTTCCTTCCTTCCTTCTCTCAAAATCTGATGTTCATGTCCTCTGGCTCTCAAACATCTGATGTTTATTCTATGTGGCTCTTGTATTAAGCAAATTTGGCCATCCCTGATCTAGGTTGATCCTGCATTGAACAGGGGGTTGGACTAGATGGCCTGTATGGTCCCTTCCAAATTTTGTGATTCTATCTATAATCTAATTCTCAACTATCCCCTCTGCATGCAGATACTTATTTCCACAAAAAGAGGGCACACTCTCCCTCAACAGGTTTTTCTACAGACTCATAGGACTCCATGGGTCTTCAGAAAAATTCCAAATTTTTTTTTAAAAATGCACTGGGGAGGGTTAAATTCCATTCAAAACTAAAAGTTTTTGTTTTGGATGGAATTTAAATGCGACTTACCTTTGAGGGCCTGGCTGCAGACTCGGATCTCCCAGGGAACCCGTATGCGGCAAAACTGTCTCACTACAGCTTCCAGTACAGTACATCTCACAAGGAGCAAGGCCCAAGGTGTTGCACCAGGGTGTCAAAATCAGACAGTCTGGAGAAACCCATCAGCAAGCAACCATTGCTGGACATGGAGAAGTAATCTCTGACCCCACCAGCAAATGATGGTGGTAGCACTGGTGACACTGATACCAAGGTGCTGTTTCCATGGTCTCCCTGATCAACAACTTTGATAGGAAGGCCCCAGAGAGAGGTGGGATCTTGCTAGAGGAACAGAAGCAAAAGCGAAAGAAGGGCGGAGTATAAATCTGCAATTCTTTTTCTTTTTCTTCTTGGAGAGCAACAGTAGGAGGGCTTTTGGAGTTCTGGCCTAGCTGGTAGATCTCCTGATGGCACCTGGGTTTTGGCCACTGTATGACATACAGTGTTGGACTGGATGGGCCACTGGCCTGATCCAACATGTTATTCCCCCCTTGAGACTCTCTTGGTGTCTATATGACTCTTTTTAGGCACTAAACCAAAACATCTCTTTTCACCCAAGCTTTTAATTGAGCAATTTTATCTTTTAAAGCTGTTTTTAATATTCTGTATCTAGTCTGAGGACTTTTACTTTTTTTATGAATATCCCTTTTTGTCTGTTTCATGCTGTTTTATATACCCTGTCCTATTGCTAATGGTTTGTTTTTTATGGTTGTTTGTTGTTATGGTTTTATTATTTATTTATTTAAAACATTTTAACCATCTTTCTGTCTTGTGGAACTCAAGGCAGTTTACAATATAAAAATAAGACATTATGAAAAACACAATAAAAACAACAATTTCATGATAAAGCCCAGAAGAGTCACAGATTAAAAACTCTGAACTGGGCTTGGGAGTGGATTGATAGTCACTGTAATTGCTGTAGGACATGTATTCCTGCTAGCTCATACCTCCTGATGACCTCTCCCAGTGGTTTCATATAGATGTTAAATAGCCTGGGAAATAAGATGGAATGCTGCAGCACCCCACAGGTAAACGGCCAAGGGCTGAGCAGGAATCTCCCAACACTACCTTGTGAGACCTACATAGGACTTGAACCATAGTAACATGGTGCCCTTAGTCCTAATGCTGAGAGGCAGCTCAGTAGGATGTTATGGTCAATAAGTATCAAATATTGCTGAGAAATCCAGAAGAACTAGCTGGGAAATATTCCCCTTGTTTAATTCTCAGTAAAGGTCATCAATCAAGGTGTCCAAAGTAGCTTCTGTTGCAAAACCTACCCTGAAGCCAGATTAAAGTGGATCCAGAAAATCAGTCTCTTCCAAGAATCACTGAAGCTGAGAGGCAACAGTCAGGCAGAAGGGATAAGGGTAAAGAACACAGGTCTCATGCATCCAAGGATCTTGTCCACATCCACAAACTGAAATGTATCCATATAAATTAGATGAGCAGGTACAAAGATAAATCATCTGGACAAGCATTCATGATGCTAGCATGTAACCCAAAGTGGATCAGAGCTGTTTGGTCTGCAAAGAAAGTGGCAAATTGATCACAGCAGGCCATCATGTGCTCAGAATCCAAATCCTTGAGGCTAGGATAGAAAAGTTCCTGAATAACATGTTAACAGCTCAGCTGGACACAGACACAATGGTGGCAGAGAAATATTGCCCTTTTGCCATTGTCACTGCTACAGAATAGGCTCTAATATGAGCTCTAGGCTATGTTTGATCAGTCTTCTGCTGAGTTTTCCACTAGTGAAGCTCTAGTCATTGTACCTTCCCTTTCATTGTCATCAGCTGCCTGATGAACCAGAGGGATTAATTGACTCTGGACACTTAGGGACATTTGTGTCAACAGCCAGGGCTATCTCCCTATTCCAGAGAGCAGTCAGAGCTAGAGATGGGCACAAACCAGGAAACTGTGATTCAGTTTGTGGTTCACACCTGGACCATGAACCAACCTCCAAGCTGAACTAGGAGGCAAGTTTACAAACTGAACCAGTCTGTGTGGTTTGTGTATAAGAAAATACCCCTAATATTAAGAACATCGCAGTCACCTGTCTAGTTGCCAGGGTGCCTGGAGACTGAACTCACACACATCTGCTAGGAGAACGTGGGTTTGGCTTCCAGACTGGAAAGGACTTATGAGTACTAACAGCCTCAACGCTAAAGCAGCACTCCATGTTTCTGGAAGAGTGCTAGCCAGGAGAACGGATGGTTTCCAGTCGCTTTGTGCGAACACCATCTCTATTGTTGGAGCGGAAGAAGGTGCGCTGCTAGGAGCTATCCAGGCCATGCGGTTTTCAGCCTTGACCATAGAATCCACTTTGGAAGGCTAACACCAGCTATCTTCCAGCAGTGCCAAGACTCCATTTCAGCAAAGCGGGAGGCTCGCGTACTCAACAGATGTCACCCATCCATAAGGCCATCAAGCTTATCTAGGCGTGGATCCTGCTGGACCGCCTAAGCCTTTGTCCAAATGGAACTTAGGACAAAGACTGGTGCCAAGAAGAAGACTGAAGAAGAGGAAGATCATTTTCAGTGAGCCAAGTTCCTTTGTGTAAACTGGGTGTTACCTTAGGTAGCAATTTGGCCATCTATCGTCACCTTTTTAGATAAGTTTAATAGTCTTAAGCACACCTCCACCCAGTAATTTCCCCCATTCTTTTCTCCAACGGTCATCCTGGAGCCTCCCCATTGGCCCATTGTTACCTGGACAGCCAATCAGGTAACTAAGGCCAAGTCCTCTCATTGGCTAGCTATGAGCGTCCAATCAGGGGTTGCCAATTAACTGGCTATTGGCTACTGCACTAGTCCAGCCCTTATGGTCACTGCAGAGCCTCCCCTTTTCTGAGGTCATGTACCAGCTGATCACCTGTCATCCACCCCTGTACCTCCCATCCCCTGAGGGTCCAAGGTAATCTATTTAACCGCTGACCCAGCACCACTCAGGTGTGTCCCCCGTCCTCTTTTGTCGCCATTGGAGCCTTCTTTGAAGACTACGATCGGTAATTATCATCCTGTTTGTCTATCCATGTGTTGTCTCTATATCTCTCTCTATTTTTCCTAGGACTGTATGTATGTTTCATGAGCACATTGCCTTGTATGTAGGCCTATATTTTTCTGGAATAAATTTTAAATGTTTTACTTAATTAGAGTCCTTGGTAAATTTAAGCATTAATTTCTGGACGTGGATCCTGTATACATAGGTAAAAAGATCCTGATTAAGCCAGGTGCCCACCTGACAATTCCTCAACCTCGTTTTGAGGACATTTTGGCTTACATGTGGCCCTGCAATACCCATTGAAAGGGACCACAGGTCTGTTAAATGGAGTTTGCAGAAATCCCAAAAAAACAATTGAGCACACTGTACAGCTATTTTGGACTGTCTTATGCAGTCCCTTTAAATTTAAAAAGGACTGCACAAGACAGCCTGAAAAACCTTTCCATCATGGGGAACCGTGGCCAGCAGAAAAGTGGGATGAAGTGTCCCCAGGAATGCACTTCACCCCTTCCATTTAAACCCTGCTTTTTGCAGGAAGCAGGGCTATTTAAACCCATGTTTTCTGCTCCCAGTGGAAAGCCAGAAGGAGCAAAAAGTTATTCAAACCCAGGGCTGGCCCTAGGGCATCTGGCACTTAAGAAGAATTGCAGATTTATACCCCGACCTTCTCTCTGAATCAGAGACTAAGAGCGGTTTACAATCTCCTATATCTTCTCCCTCCACCTCCCTGTGAGGTGGGTGGGGCTGAGAGGGCTCTCACAGCAGCTGCCCTTTCAAGGACAACCTCTGCCAGAGCTATGGCTAACTACCAAGGCCATTCCAGCAGGTGCAAGTGGAGGAGTGGGGAATCAAACCCGGTTCTCCCAGATAAGAGTCCACGCACTGAACCACTACACCAAACTGGCTCTTAGGTGCCATGCCACCACCCCTGCCCCTGCTGCTGCCTCTGCAGGCAAAGCTGGAGGGCAGGGAGGGCACACACAGCAAAGTACAGAAAGGCCATGCACCCCCACTAGCCATTGCTCCACTTTCCTAGTCAGAGCCTCAATAGAATAATCAGCAACTGAGGTGGGAAAATCCCCAAATGAGTTTATTATGTTTGCCCTAGTTCTTGCTACTTAGTGCACATGTACAGAGGGTCAGAGTTTCAATCCTCATCTCCCAGTTTGCACTATAGCCCTGTTCACATGTTACAGTACATATCCATTGTGTATACACATGCACACATCTGTTGGTGTGAGGGGGAGTGGAGAGAAGCAGGCCTTTTTTTTTTAGCAGGAACACACAGGAACACAGTTCCGGCTGACTTGGCATCAGGGGATGTACCTAATATGAAAATGAGTCCCTGCTGGGCTTTTTCTACAAAAAAGCCTTGTATTAAACAATGGTGATGTCAGGGTGTGTGGCCTAATATGCAAATAAGCTCCTGCTGGGCTTTTTCTACAAAAAAAGCCCTGGAGAGAACAATATTAATTTTACAAAAAAAACTAGGAACCAGTATCTGGATAAATATGCAGTTTCAATCACATTCAACTGTAGAATCATAGAGTTGGAAGGGATCTCCAGGGTCATCTAGTCCAACCCCCTGCAGAATGCAGGAAACTCACAAATACCTCCTGCTAAATTCACAGGATCTTCATTGTTGTCAGATGACCATCTAGCCCAAGGAAAGAGAGCCCATAACCTCCTGAGGAAGCCTGTTCCACTGAGGAACCGCTCTAACCGTCAGGAAGTTCTTAATGTTGAGCCAGAAACTCTTGATTTAATTTCAGCCCATTGGTTCTGGCCACTGTGTGACACAGAGTGTTGGACTGGATGGGCCATTGGCCTGATCTAACATGGCTTTTCTTATGTTCTTATGGGGTCACAGAAAACAATTCCACACCATCCTCTATATGACAGCCCTTCAGGTACTTGAAGATGGTGATCATATCAACTCTCAGCCACCTCCTCTCCAGGCTAAACATCCCCAGCTCTTTCAACCTTTCTTCATAGGACTTGGTCTCCAGACCCCTCACCATCTTTGTCACCCTCCTTTGGACCCATTCCAGCTTGTCTATATCCTTCTTAAAATGTGGTGCCCAAAACTGAACACAATACTCCAGGTGAGATCTTACCAGAGCAGAGTAAAGCGATACCATCACTTCATGTGATCTGGACACTATACTTCTGTTGATACAGCCCAAAATTGCATTTGCCTTTTTAGCCACCGCATCACACTGTTGACTCATGTTCAGGTATGATCTACTAAGACCCCTAGATCCTTTTCACACATACTACTGCTAAGACAAGTCTCCCCCAGCCTATAACCATGCATTGAATTTTTCCTACTGAAATGCAGAACTTTACATTTATCCCCGTTAAAATTCATTTTATTGGTTTTAGCCCAGTTTTCCAGCCTCTCAAGGTCATCCTGTATCCTGTCTTCTACTGTGTTTGCAACCCCTCCCAATTTAGTATAATCGACAAATTTAATAAGCATTTCCTCTATTCCTTCATCCAAATCATTGATAAAGATGTTGAACAAAACAGGTCCCAGGACAGATCTTTGAGGCACTCCACTTGTCACTCCTCTCCAAGAGGATGAGGAACCATTCACAAGCACTCTTTGGGTGTGACCTGTCAACCAGCTACAGATGCACCTAGCAGTAACAGGATTGAAACCACATTTTACCAACTTGTCAATAAGGATAATAAGTGGAACCTTATCAAAAGCCTTACTGAAATCAAGATAAACAATGTCTACAGCATTCTCCTGATCCAGCAAGGTAGTCACTTTCTCAAAAGAGGAGATCAGGTTAGTCTGGCACGACTTGTTAATGAGAAACCCATGCTGGCTCTTAGTAATCACAGCCATCCTTTCTAAATGTTTCATGTATCACAAGAATTACTCAACATATGCATAATGAACATACAGAAGGGACTGTGACTCAGTGGTGGAGCAACTGCTTGGCATACAGAAGGTCCCAGGTTCAGTTCCTAGTAAAGGTAAAGGTAGTCCCCTGTGCAAGGACCAGTTGTTTCCAACTCTGGGGTGATGTTCCTTTCACGTTTTCATGGCAGACTTTTTACGGGGTGGTTCCCCAATCATCTACACTTTTTCCCTAGCAAGCTGGGTACTCATCTTACCAACCTCGGAAGGATGGACGGCTGAGTTGACCTTGAGCCGGCTACCTGAACCAGCTTCCACTGGGATCGAACTCAGGTCGTGAGCAGAGGGCTCTGACTGCAGTACTGCAGCTTTACCACTTTGCGCCATGGGGCTCTTTCAACCCCTAGTATCTCCAGTTAAAAGAAGCAGGTCTCTCTCTCGGCTTGACTTCACGAACGAAGATTTAAGAAGGGTGCAGTAGTCCACGTCTGCTGCAGGCTCGCTGGTGGCTGACAAGACCAATGCGGGACAGGTAGATCCGGCCACAGTGGCTGCAGGGAAAAGTCTGATTTGGGGTTGGTGCTGTAGCAGTGCGATTCTTCCTCAATCTCCTTTTGTCCTCAAGACCAGCTATGCGTGCGTTCTCAAAGGAAGAGACAGCCTGGTGGATGGTATGCCTCCATGCTTTGCGATCTGAGGCTAGGTCAGACCACTGGTGATGGTTGATGCGACAGGTGCCAAGGGATTTCTTCAAGGAGTCCTTGTACCTCTTCTTTCCGATGGCCGGTGGAAAGTTCGCCATACAGAGCAATCTTGGGAAGGCGGTGGTTTTCCATCCTAGAAATATGCCCTGCCCAGCGCAGCTGCGTCTTCAACAGCAGTGCCTCGATGCTTGTAACCTCCGCCCTCTTGAGGACTTCAGTGTTGGTCACAAAGTCACTCCAGTGGATGTTGAGGATGGTGTGAAGGCAGTGCTGATGAAAGCGCTCAAGGAGTCGCAGGTGATGACGGTATAAAACCCACGATTCGGAGCCGTAGATGAGGGTTGTCATCACAACCGCTTTGTAAACATTGATCTTTGTGCCTTTTTACAGATGCTTGTTGCTCCACACTCTTTTGTGCAGTCGGCCAAATGCATGGTTTGCCTTTGCCAGCCTGTTGTCAATCTCCTTGTCATTCTTGGCATCTGAGGAGATGATGCACCCCAGGTAGCTGAACTGCTGGACTGTCTTCAGAACTGATTCACCCACACTGATGCAGGGAGGGTGATAATCTTCCTGGGGTGCAGGCTGGTGGAGAACTTCTGTCTTCTTCAGACTAACTTCTAGGCCGACTAGCGTGGCAGCCTCTGCAAAGCAGGACGTCATATGCTGCAGAGCTGATACCGAGTGGGAGACGAATGCAGCATCATCAGCAAACAGTAGCTCTCAGATAAGTTTTTCCATTGTCTTGGAGTGAGCCTTTAGTAGCCTCCGGTTGAACAGGCTGCCATCGGTGCGATAGCGGATGTAGACACCATCGTCATCATCTAGATCTACTGTGGCTCTTTGAAGCATCATGCTAAAGAAGATCGTAAAGAGAGTTGGCGTGAGAACACAGCCTTGCTTTACACCTGTGCCTATTGGGAAGGGCTCTGAGAGGTTGTGTGAGTGTCTGACTTGGCCTCGCTGGTCTTCATGTAGCTGGATGATAATGCTGAGGAACCTTGGGGGACATCCTAAACGTTCCAAGATTTGCCACAGGCCTTTCCTGCTAACGGTATCGAAAGCTTTGGTAAGGTCGACAAAAGTCACATATAGACCCTTGTTCTGTTCCCTGCATTTCTCTTGGAGTTGCCTGAGAATAAATACCATGTCGGGGGTGCTCCTGTTAGCTCTGAAGCCGCACTGGCTCTCTGGGAGGAGTTCTTCCGCAATGGTGGGCACCAGTCTGTTCAGGAGTATTCTGGCAAGGATTTTGCTTGCGATGGAGAGCAGGGTTATCCCCCGGTAGTTGGAGCAGTCTGACTTTTCCCCTTTGTTCTTGTGTAGAGTGATGATGATTGCATCGCGAAAGTCCTGTGGTAGTTTGCCTTGTTCCCAGCAGGTGACAAGTATTTTGTGAAGTGTGCTATGTAGTACTGTGCCCCATGCTTCCAGATCTCTTGTGGGATTCCATCAACTCCTGCTGCCTTGCCACTTTTCAGTTGCTTGATGGCTTTAACAGTCTCTTCTAGGGTGGGGATCTCATCCAACTCTGTTTTCATTGGTTGAAGTGGGGTGAGGTGGATTGCTGAATCTTGAACTACGCGGTTGGCACTGAAGAGAACCTGAAAATACTCCAACCACCGGTTCAGTATGGATGCCTTGTCTGTGAGGAGCACTTGGCCATCTGCACTACGCAAGGGACTCTGAGCCTGATATGATGGGCCATATACTGCCTTCAGGGCTTCGTAGAACCCTCTTAAATCACCAGTGTCTGCACACAGCTGGGTTCTCTCTGCAAGCTTGGTCCACCACTCGTTCTGAATGTCTCGAAGCTTGCGCTGGAGGTTGCTACATGCAGCGCGAAAGATTGCTTTTTTCCAGTGACAGGAGGGCTGAGCAAGATGTGCTTGGTAGGCAGATTTCTTTTTTGCTAGTAACTCTTGGATCTCTTGATTGTTCTTGTCAAACCAGTCCTTGTTCTTCCTTGTGGAGAACCCGAGGACTTCTTCAGAGATCAACAGGATGGTAGTTTTTAGATGTTCCCAGAGTGCTTCTGGAGAAGGGTCTGTGGGGCAACTGGGGTCCTTAATTCTTGACTGGAGTTTTGCCTGGAAGGCAGCTTTAACTTCGGCTGACTGAAGGCTGCCAACCTGAAGCTTCCTCCGAGGGGTACCTCCTCTCCTGGGTGTGGGTTTAAAGTGAAGACGGAGATTGCAGCATACAAGACGATGATCCGTATGACATTCCGCACTGGGCATTACTCGGGTGTGTAAGACATCTTGAAGGTCTCTCTGGCGCACCAGAATGTAGTCGATAAGGTGCCAGTTCTTCGACCGTGGGTGCATCCAGGTTGTCTTCAGGCTGCTGTTCTGCTGAAAGATAGTGTTGGTGATGGTGAGCTGGTGCTCCACGCAGAATTCTAGCAGGAGGAGCCCATTATCATTGCAGTTGCCAATGCTGTGTTTGCCAAGTACTCCTTTCCAGACTCTGGCATTGATGTCGCCAAGGATGATCACCTTGTCCTCTGTAGGGGTCTTCCGTACGAGGTTGCGTATATCAGCATAGAATTTGTTCTTTTCTGCAGGATCTGCTTGAAGGGTTGCATGCTGCTTGTTTTGAAGTGGGAGGCGCATGGACATGATGTGATCTGAGTGACCTTTTGGCAGGTTTTCGAGTTTGGAGGCAATGGAGTTCCTGACCATGAAGCCAACGCCAGAAAGGCGGCTCTCAGCCTTTGACTTACCCGACCAGTAGAGGGTATAGCCAGCACCGTGTTCTTGAAGACTACCTTCCTCAGGGAAACGGACCTCACTGAGAGCTGCTATATCAATATTCAACCTGAGAAGTTCGTGGGCAACTAGAGCAGAGCGTCGTTCAGGGCGACCACTGTCTACTGTGTCAAGCATGGTTCTGATGTTCCAACATGCAAACTTTAGTCTTTGCACACTTTGTGAGGCAGGTGCATGCCTTTTCTTTGTTGTTATTTTTTGACCGCAAGTAAGGATGCCCGTTGACCGCGGCTAGCCAACTGGGTGGGGGGGAGACAAGCTTTGTTTAGGACACCTTTTCTAGGCCCCTCTCTGTGCGAAGCAAGCAGTGCTGTTCCTAGATAAGGCTGCTCGGTCGTTCAGGGTGCTGCCGAAAAATGCTTTCGTCTCCGGGTCAGCATCAGGCGACCAATACCCTGAACCACCTACATGCAGGATCGGGACTGCGGCTTCCAGTGGCATCTTCCACCTGCCGTTTCGCCCCTTGCCCATCGCTGCAGGACTTGGTGTGTTGTGGGTTGTGGATGTGGATATGCCCTTCAGGCCTGCGCAGAGGAATTTTTAGGTGAAGCACAGTGTGTGCAGTACTGGCTCCACCCTTTCACCTTGGGGTCATCTACCATGGCCCAGTAAGCCGGGACGCCGGCAGCGAGTTTTCCAGGTGGTAGGTGTTACATTAATGAGCTCTATCTGCCGAGGTTTGATGTTAGAGTTTTCCTTCTCTTGGCTGGCGAGGTTGGTGAGCCCAGTCTGCCCATCCGGTTATACCGCCGGACATTCGGTCGCACCATGATGTGGCAAACTCTGTGAGAAACGGGGGGGGGGGGGGACCAGCGGGAAGGTGTTGCCATGGATGCAGTAATGCAGGAGAGGCCATTGCAGTGACCATCTGCCAGGCATAGCCGGACAGTGACCACGCAGCGTTCACTACACCGGGAAAGGAGAGGCTATGTATTGCGCATACACTTTCCCTGGGGGGGTAGGATACCCAAGAGGGAGCCCACTTCCTCTCCCCCCCTAAAAGAAACAGGTAGTAGGTGATATAAAGGACCTCTGCATTAGATCCTGGTGAACCACTCTCAGTCTACATAGACAATACTTACTTTGATGAGCCAGTGGTCTGATTCAGTGAAAGGCAGCTTCATGTGTCCAAAATTCAAGTATGCCCTGTGCACAGATTGTATGTGCATTTACCATAACTTGTGAACAGGGCTGAAGAAGCAGCAGGACAGCAAGGCCAGGCCATTCAGTGGTACAGTGGACTGCTCTTTGGCTCTGACTCTTGAATTGTCCTTCCGTCTACTACCTTCTGCTCAGATTTTGCTCACTTCCGCCTCAGTTCTGGCTTTGATACCAACAAGACTGTAACTCTAGCTCCCTCTTCCTGTTGTGTGACTGTGAAACGCTTGCAGTTAAGTTGGTGCCATGCTAAAGATGGGTCCCAGGTGTGGTCCTGTTGATTTAGAATGTATAATTGGCATACATAAATGCAAGTTTTAGTACTCCATTCTTTTTTATAAACTTTATAAGCTGTGGTCCCCAATATCATGCCATGAGAGAGCTGCTCCTTATAAACAACTGGCTAATAAAGCTTACTTCATCGCAAGTTTAGGAATGCTTTTAAAAAAAAATAAGGAAAATGTGTAGCTAGTCCCTTGAGTTCTGAGAGGGTGCTGTTGCCAGCTATGCCCTCCTGGACTGGATTCTGAAGCTTTCTCCCATTCTGACTTCATGCTAATTTTGCTACTGTTATGGGGTCTCCTCCTAGGCCTCTACCTCCAACTGGGAACTGGCCTTTCTGCAGGCTGCCTTCCCACTGTATCACCACATTCTTTTCTATTATTCCTCCAGTGTGCCCAGCTCTCTGTCACTTCTGGACACACCTATATTTATTTATGCATTTAACTTTATCTATATTCCACTCTTCTCCCCACTGGGGATCTAAAATGGCTTACAACATTCTCCCCTTCTCCATCTCCAATATTTAGCCTTTTTTGTCATGTTGCCAGTGCCAGAATGCCACTGGAGGATTCTTCTACTAATTCTGCCACAGTAATATTGGATTTATCTGGTCTCCTCACCCGGCTGTGCTCCAAGTGACTGTGGAATATGTTCCAGTGTGTGAGCTGAGTGAGAAAGCTTGTCATAAAAAGCAAGTGTTGGTCTTGGCCCAGCTTCACTAGGCAGCTTGAAACTAGATGCTGTAATATATGCATGGCTGCTGCCAAAAACAATAGTTGCATGTTCACATTCCCCCATCCTTCCTCTGTGTAACATCCGTCATAACTCCCCTGTGTCCACTGCCTGGAACTGATTGGGGTTGGGGAAATGAAAAAAGTCATGAGGTGAGAAGACAGAGAAGATGTAATATATGTAACGGATATGTATAGTATAGTCTGATCTGTCAGATCTCAGAAGCCAAGCAGGGTCGGTACTTGGATGGGAGACCTCCAAGGAAGACTTTGCAAAGGAAGGCAATGGCAAACCACCTCTAATTAATCACTTGCCTTGAAAACCCTATAGGGTCACCATAAAGCAGCTGCAACTTAATGGTACTTTACACACACAATGGATGTTACAGGAGGAGGATATACTAAACACACAGCCATCATTTTTTGTGGCAGCTGAGAGTACATCTTGATGGCTAGTTCTAGCCTCAGTTATTACATCAAATTCAGTGTCTGAATCTGCCCCTAGATCTATGTGTTGCTTCAAAAATAAGCTGTGCCAATCTACTTTATCATTGCTCAGATTTCTATCCATATGCATGAACTTGTCTTACTAAACTTGCCATTTGTGAATTAATGTGATTGCTGCAAGTCTTTATTCACTTTCATATTTATAAATCAAGACCAAAAAAATGTGATCTTTCTTGATCTCAGGAGCTCCTCCATGACCTGTCATTATCGCCTGTCATTAAGAACCAATTCACCTTTAGCAGGCTCTCCTTTGCCTTAATTGGTTATTTTCTAGCCAGTTAAATTGCTTGACCCTTTAAATTTTCTGAGGTCATTTTTATCTTTTTTTCTTTCTTACATCAAAACATCCTACCTTCCATTGAGGTGGCAATTAATCATAACTCTGTTGGCAGAAGATTGCAGGCTCTTTATAGAACAACGTGTATGTCTCTTCACCACTCTCTATCAGTTTGAATATGTTAAGAAAGGGGGTGGGTGGAATCTGGTTACAGATAGCTGGGGGTGTGAGTGATAGAAACTAGTTTCTGGTGTACCCTGCAAGCTGGAATGATAATATGTTTGGAGTCAAAAAGCTACAAGAAAAGGGGGAATTTAAAACTGGATCTCATTAATTACTTGCCTATGGACAGAATGACCAAAATTGAATCTGTAAATGGAAGCTACACAAAATCTATATTCTCTTCAGTCTCTTCAGTAAAGGTCTCTTCAGTAAAGAAGAGGTCTCTTTAGACAGTTAGCCTTATAATGGACATGAAAGCTACTACAGTGGCTTCCATCAATGTCACCATAGGCAGTTAACATCAGAAGGTTTACACTATATAGGAGTTTGTGTTGAAGCTACTTCCCCAGTTCTCCACGGATTATATGAACAGGGCTGTTCCAGGTTACAAGGTCCTATTTCTGAAGTGGGATCAGTGTATTAGTAATTCTCCATTCTCCCATCTTGCTTTTCTGATTTTTATACAGAGCACTGCTCTTTGCTGAGGCTTCATATTCCTTCACTTAATTTAACACTTTTGCCTTCCTTTCATGTGTATATATATATTAATTTAAAAAACTGCCAAAAAGGCAATTTTGATGTGACTGATTATACAGCTGTATCAAGATTCTTTGCATGTTAAAGCAAAGCATGGTTTCAACGGACTTCTGAACTGCACCAATGACTGCATCCCCCAGCTGGGAAGCTACTGGATTACCAATGGCTGGAATAGAGCAATGTCTTGTGCCCAAAGAAGTCAAGGAAAGATCCTGTGAGGGGGCAACAAGCTTTAGCTAGACAGGACTGTAGGGGAAGTACCTTTTTTCTAAAGGGGATTTTCCTTGTCTGTCTGCAGAGTGCTATTCTTAGGCCTTTCTTCTAGAACAGTCTAGAGCCCTCTCACAGCTAGTGAGGCAGCTAGGTTTATTTTTTTCTCTTTCCTATCCTGTTTGTTAGTTCCATAGATACAGCTTTTTTACTCTTGATATGTTCAGTGTCCTGAAACTTCTGACTACTGTCTTGGCACTCTGTCAACACCAGCACTGCCCACTCCATTCATGATGGCTCATGTCAGGGACTGTTTCAGTAATGAATACCATAGGCTGAAGCTGGGACTTGGCCTGGTATGCTACCCAGGTCTGTGGATGACCAGCAGGGGTGGAATGGGAGGAAAAAAGTGGCCCTGGACCAAGAAGGGAGGGAAATAGAAACAGCCACCCATCCTGGAGTCTTCCATGGAACTCCTGGGGTGGGTTCTTCTGTTCACATGCTATAGCTGGTTCTGCTGAGCTGAACACACTCCTCACCTGGACCATGTGTGGTTGTTCTACCCTGTGCTGGGCCAGCCCAAGTGTGGGGAGCAGGTCATCAACCCACCAAGAAATTCCCCAGTGGCTATAATGACCAGTCCATCTCAATGAACATGTATAGAGCCTTTCCAGGAAATAGAGGTGCAACATCAGCCTGGGAGATTACCAGGCAGTGTAGCTGTAAATCTTGGCAGTCTGACATTGTGCTATTTTCTGGTCAACTGTAGAATTAACATTTGCTAGTTCTGGATCCTGTGATGGCAAACTGAGCTGAGTTCAAGGATACAGGAGCAAGAACTCTTTGGCTCCTTCCACCTCTGTGATTCTCTGAATTTTTTCCTACCCATGTTGCTGATATGCAAATTAAATTAAGTGCTTGAAAATTAAGCACCTTTGTGTAGTACATGGTTATTTTGTAAAATGTGAGAAACAGAGTAATTTTCTGTATCCTCAGATATGATCATTGCTTGATTTTGCCTGTAGGCACCACTCACCTCCTTTCCTGCATTCAAATAACCATTGCTTTCTTGGAATCATGCATAAAATATGTGCAGCCCACACTGGAAATACCTGCAATTGAAATTGAGCCCTCTTCCAACTAGCCGTCTGAGATGGGACCTGGCATAAGCATCATGCCATCTTTAACACAACTGAGATAGTAGCACCACTAAATTATATTGTTTTAGACTGTTTTTAGATTATTTAATGTTTAATTGTGATTTGTATTTAATTGTATTATCCTGTTTTTATTGTTATAACATGGCTTATGCCATGTCCTGTAAGCCGCCCTGAGCCTGCCTCGGCGGGGAGGGCGGGGTATAAATAAAAAAAATATTTATTTATTTATTAAAGTTCAAACACCTTCTGCAGATCAGGGCAATAGAGCTTTTTCATTGGAGAAATGGCACACGTGGTATTGGGGTGTCGATTTCTTCCCTGGATCAAACAGGGGCTTGAAGGCCTGCTGCTAACAGAGTTAGCGAACATTCACCGTATGTGTGCTATATCACTCTATCTTCACAATGTAAATAATTAGTAAAGGCAGACTAACTCATCTGATTACATAAAAAGATTTTTAAAAACTAATGAAGCAACATGAGAAAACATAAAAGCTAGATTATACGGTCTCAGGGAGAGATGATATTCATATGAGGAATGACATTATTTCTCTCCAGCTGAGAACATCTCCTTTCAAATCCAGCACTTCCCTTTCTCATCTGAATAAGTAACCATGGATAGCAACTTGCAACCACTGTGAAAGACAAGATCTCATCAACTGCCTATTAAGGACAATGATGATCTACAGATATGTCTAGTTTTTAAAGTCCAGGCCTGCTTTGTATAGTCAGATTAGGCTTTGGCTGTTGATTCAGAACCCAATGCAAAGTTCCAGCACTTGCAGCTTGCCAAAGATATAATCAGGGAAGAAAATGCCAGTTCAGAAAAAAAGAATCAGAAAACTAAAATTTGCCAACATTATGATGATGGCAGAAGTTGGCTTCAGAGAGTTATAAGCATGCCTAGAAGCGATGAAGCCCTGGAATGGCTGTGGTAGTCATGGGAACCTGAGAATATTGAAGAAGATATTCAGAGGATTGCCAGAGAGCACAGTGGGGATGTGCATCTACACAGCATTCAGCCCAAATCATATCAGCTCCTTCACAGAATAAATTGAGGACATTACCAAATTTCACGAACACAACATTTTGATTCACAAATCCCAGTTTCTGAAACAAACTCTCCAGATGACAATTGTCTTTCCTCACCTAATTATACTAATAAGCAGGGCTTAATAGGATTATATTCAGTTTAGTTCTGCTAGCTGAGTGTTTTTCATATTTAATCTGGAAGGAAAAAAAAAAAAGCTGAGCCAATGCCACAACAACAACAAAAAAATATTGGCACTCAGAAGTGGCCAGACCACCATTAGCTGGAGATAGTTGAAGACCAGCTAGTTTGCTTCATTTCCTGATCACCAGTGGTGATCAGACAACTAGTTAATTGACCAGCTGTTTGGCAGTTTGCAGCATGTTCATTTATATTTACAGCAAAAGGCTACTTGCAGCTATCAGAAACCAATCCCCAGATAAAAAGGAATCAGCTGATGAGGTGTCAGTTGGAAGTCAGCTTCTGATCTCCTGCTAGGGAAATTTTGCTTTGTGCCCAGCAATTGATCAACTGGAAATCAGGTTCTCCTGCTCTCCCATTATAGAAAATGTGCTATCTCCCAGATTTGCCGAGATGGATGACATTTAGGAGGGTTTGGTCAGAAGTCTAGGTGATTTCCCTTCCCCCCACCATAGCTGCTGACTGGAGCTGAAGAGATTAAAGGCATTGCATTTATTAATGCTATCTGAGGATTTTTTTAAAAAAGAATGTAATTATAATGTTTATGATGTTTTTATTTTACTGTTGTACATCTCCCAGAGCCCTGTGAACTCAGGGATTGGGCAATCAATACATCCAAGTTACGAATAAATAAAAATAAACAAATAATTTGTTCCACTCCAGTTATGAAGGGGGGAGGAACCTATTCTCCTGTCCCTGTGCAATGCTGATACTAAAAACATTGCTTCAGTCCATGCCCAACTTGGAGGGGAGGAGAAATGAACTCTTTCTCTTCTTCCAGTTGTAGCTATTTTGCTGAGCGAATGAGATCAAAATCTGATCACAGCTGATCTCTGGTCAGCTATGTTGTCTTCTGACCAACAGGCAACTGTAAGCTTGTCCAGCAGCTCTTCAAGTTGCTTGATGCAATCAAAACAATATTCCTGTTTGGCTCATAGCCTGATTGTGAATGTTGAACAAGAAAGGTTCAGGTACCCAACATCTGCTGAGAAAATCCCCAGCTTGCTCGCCATTGAAAAGCTTAAAATAATTTAATCAGTACATATTTGGCCAGAAAAGACTATCCCTGTCATCATTTCCTGTTGCTTCATTCCACATCCTACCAACAATATCACATTAGGGTTTGTAGAATCTTTCGGGCTCAAGTGCCGTGTTCTACTGGAGAAAGTTTTCCTTCCAGATGTTTCGTTCTCAGCTGTGGAGAACATCCTCAGTGGCATTGCAGCCGGAGCAGGCGCTCTGACCTTCTTGGCTGCTGTGCATTGAGTGGAGCCAGGGCTGCTGGAGTGCTGCTATTTATAGGCTGGAGGGGGTGTGATGAAAGGGCAATTGGTTTGTGGATGTGCCCATTGTTTGGTGGGGCTTCCTGGAAGGGTAGTGATAAGGAAACTGGCTGTTGAATGTGACCATTGTTCTTTGTTAATTGCTGGGAGGGTTGGAAGGGGTATGAAGATAAGTAAGATGGTTGTTGACTGTGCTGATTACACAGAACAATCAGCACAGTCAACAACCATCTTACTTATCTTCGCACCCCTTCCAACCCTCCCAGCAATTAACACAGAACAATGGTCACATTCAACAGCCAGTTTCCTTATCACTACCCTTCCAGGAAGCCCCACCAAACAATGGGCACATCCACAAACCAATTGTCCTTTCATCACACCCCCTCTAGCCTATAAATAGCAGCACTCCAGCAGCCCTGGCCCCACTCAATGCACAGCAGCCAAGAAGGTCAGAGCACCTGCTCCGGCTGCAACGCCACTGAGGATGTTCTCCGCATCTGAGAACGAAACGTCTGGAAGGAAAACTTTCTCCAGTAGAACATGGCACTTGAGCCCGAAAGATTCTACAAATCCTAATGATGTTACCAGCTGTGAAAACCTGAAATCTTTGATAACAATATCACACTTAGAACCACAGAATCATAGAACTGGAAGCAATCCTAAGGGTCATCCAGTCCAACACCCTGCACAATGCAGGAACTACAAAACACCTCCCCCCCACACACACATCCATCCCCGGTAACCCCTGCTCCATGCCCAGAAGATGGCAAAGACCCCTTGCCAAACTGGCCTGGAGAAAATATACTGACTGACCCCAAAGCAGCAATCAGCATTTCCCTGCATGTGTAAGAAAGGGCCACAAGAATGAAGCACTGATGTAATCCTTTCTGCCTTCCTTCTCATGATCTGCCTAATTCACAGAATCAGCATTGCTGTCAGATGGTCATCAAGCCTGTTTAAAAACCTTCAAGGAAGGAGAGCCCACCACCTTCCAAAGAAGCCTTTTCTACTAAGTTTAAGTTAAGTTTAAGTTTATTGGATTTATATCCCGCCCTCCCCGCCGAGGCAGGCTCAGGGCAGCTCACAACCAAAAAAATAACAATAACAATTCAGCCAATAATTGCATTTAAACAATATCAACAAGTCAGTCATTAATTAAAACAATCCAAAATAATTTAAAACAATATAGTGCTAATATCATGATATCCTTTCAGTTCAGTGGTGTTCAAATACTTATTGGATTTTCTTCCTAATACTATATTGGCATTTCAATTGAAGGCGAGCCAGAAAAGTGTAGTCTTACAGGCCTTGCGGAACTGGGAGAGGTCCCGCAAGGCTCTAACCTTCTCTGGCAGTTGGTTCCACCAACAGGGGGCAGTGATTGAGAAGGCTCTTTCTCTGGTGGATTTCAATCTAGCCTCCCTCGGCCCAGGGATCAATAGTAGATTTTGCGTTCCAGATCTAAGTACCCTCTGGGAAACATGCGGGGAGAGGCGGTCCTTAAGGTAGCGAGGTCCTCGGCCATATAAGGCTTTAAAGGTAATAACCAGCATCTTGTAACGAATCCAGTATACTATTGGCAGCCAGTGCAGTTTCTGCAGCCCCGGCTGTATGTGCTCCCACCTGGGGAGCTCCAATAACAGCCTGGCCACCATATTCTACACTAGTTGTAGTTTCTGGATTCGAGACAAAGACAGCCGCAAGTAGAGGGCATTGCAGTAGTCCAGTCTCGGGGTGACCATAGCGTGGATCACAGTTGCCAGATCACCGCGCTCGAGGAAGGGAACCAACTGTCTCACCCGCCTAAGATGGAAAAAGTGGCTGCTTTTAGCAGTGGCTGCTATCTGGGCCTCCATTGTTAAGGAAGGCTCCAGTAGCACTTCCAAGCTTCTAACCCTGGGCGTCATTGTCAGTGGTGCACCATCTGCTCTGTCAGGAAATTTTTCCAAATGTTAAGCCAGAAACTCTTTTGATTTAATTTCAACCCATTGGTTTTGGTCTGACCTTCTGGGGCAACAGAAAACAATTCTGCACCATCCTTTGTATGACAGCCCTTCTAGTACTTGAAGATGGTGATCATATCACCTCTCAGTCATCTCTTCAGGTTAAACATACCCAGCTCCTTCAACCTTCCCTCATAGGACTTGGTCTCCAGACCCCTCATCATCTTTTTGCCCTCCTCCAAACACATTCCCACCTTCTTAAATTGTGGTGCCCAAAACTGAACACAATACTCTCAGTGAAGTATAACCAGAACAGAGTAAAGTGATGCCATCGCTTCACATGATCTGGACACTATACATTGGTTGGTACAGCCCAAAATTGATTTTGTCTTTCTAGCCACTGCATCACACTGCTGACTCATGTTCAGTGTACAGCCCACTAGACCCCTAGATCCTTTTCACACATACTACTGTCAAGACAAGTCTCCCCCACCGTATAATTTTCCAGGCCAGTTCCATTTTGACTGTGGATTTCTTTTCCAATTACACCTTACTAAAAGCATATTTTGATCATTATTTGTTGCTTGGTGGGAAAGACTAAATGCACATTTTTCAAATACCCCAATGTGAGACCAATTATTTCCCCAGGTACACCATCAATGATCTATTTTTTTTAAAAAAATTATTCAACAGCACATAAAGACGAACATAAAATAGAGTTGCATACATACAAAATAGTCAAAAGAGTCATTCTTAAATATATGTATACATATATCCTCAGAAACCGATAGACAAATTATTATTTCAAATTAAAACCAAAAGGCCTGCCCAAAACTAACCATATTTACAATAGTAACAGAAATTTATAACTCTCACATTTCAAGAGCGAATTTACATAGCAAGGATCGTTATCTAACTTCTCAATTATCGGAAACCATTTTGCAATAAACTTTTCATGGGCCATGTTTCATCTCACAGAGGTCTGAGAGGAGCGGAACAGAGCACAGCAGCTCTCATAGCTGAGACAGCTGGAGAAGTTGCTGAGAATTTGAGTTTTGAAAGACTTCATTCTGAGGTTTGTGGGACTGCCTAAAATTCTGAGTTGTGATAGCTGGGGAACTGCTCTTTGTTTGGTTGAGTGAGTTAAAGGTGAAAGAGACTGAGAGTGATTGCTGCTGATTGCTTAGGAGTGCCTCTGCTCCACCCTCTGCATTTTAAGCTGCGGCTTGCCAAAGGCACGAGCCGAAGGGCGAGAGCTAAAGGGCTCTTGGCCTGTGGCTCTTCACCTAGGGGTTCTCTAAAGACCAGGAACCCAGATCCCTGATTTTCTTGTTCTCCCAATAAGTTGACCCTCTAGAAGGGGAGACACTTAAACAAACAGCATTTAAAGAGGACTGTATATTTTTTAATATATATATATATATATATATATATATATATATATATATATATATATATATATATATATATATATATATATATATATATATATAATTATATTATTATATTATTATATTATTATATTATAAATAATAATATAAATTATATATATATATATATATATAATATATATAATGAAGATAGAATGCCAGCAGGGGGGTGGGGGCTTTCCAGTGTTTTGCACTGAGTGTCACATGTATGACTATCTGCCCAAAGGACAGAAGTCTTGGGTGTGTGCTCGATGCAAGGAGCTCCTGGTCCTCAGGAAATGAGTTCGTACCCTTGAGGCTGAGGTGACTGCCCTGGGGAAGCAAAGACAGTCAGTTAAGCACTTGGGGAAGACTCTCGGGGGCGTATTAGATGAGCCCCGCTCTGAACGTAGCAGCCCCAGCTGGGCTTTGTCTGGGTAGCTAAACTCGTTATACTCCCATACTTGTGAAAGGCCACAGTGTCAAGGCACCATGCAACAGCTATAGGGTACTACAACCATGAACCACAATCCTGACACAAACCAACTCATGCAAATGTTGCAAACCCTAGAACTAATGTCAAAACAATTTCTAAGCCAAATCAACCTGGCAAGCTAAAAATAAGCCCTAAAAAGAAGATTCACAAAACAGAAAAAATCAAGTGGGGGGGTGGGGGAAGCAGTTATGGAAGCTGTAAAATCGCGCCCGGCACAATTGTTTGATATAATTCGGGATCTTACTACGCTGCCCCAGGGCAGACCAAATTCTATTGAATTGGAGATAGGCTGTGAGGCTTTTGCGAACTATTTTGCGGACAAGATCGCATCACTCCGCCTCGACCTCCCCGTCAACTTTGAGACAGTTAACGCAACCGTGGCCCCGAGCATGTCTTCGGATCATATTCTGGACGGTTTCAGCCCCCTCAGCCTGGAGGAAGTTGACAGGATCCTCTTATCTGCCCGCCCAACAACTTGTAAATTGGACCCATGCCCTTCCTGGCTTATTAAATCCTGCCAGGGGGATCTCAGATATCCTGTATGGGATATCATAAACAGATCCCTGACGGAAGGGCTTTTTCCAGAGCCGCTTAAAGAGGCTGTGGTCCGTCCCCTCCTAAAAAAACCATCTTTAGACCCGGCCCAATTGGCACACTATAGGCCGGTCTCAAATTTGCCCTTCCTGGGCAAACTTATTGAGAGGGCAGTGGCGAGGCAGCTACAGACTTTCCTGGAGGACGCTTCCATCCTTAACCCACTCCAGTCCGGCTTTCGCTCAGGTCACGGGACGGAGACGGTGTTGGTTGCCCTGGTAGATGACCTTCAACGGCATCTGGATCGGGGTGGCTTGGCAGTGCTGATGTTGTTGGACCTATCGGCGGCGTTCGATACGGTTGACCATCGGTTACTGACTTGCCGCCTCGCCGATGCGGGGATTCAGGGGCTGGCCTTGCAGTGGCTTTCCTCCTTCCTTGAAGGTCGGGGACAAAGGGTCGCGATTGGGGGGGAACTATCCCGGAGGTGCACACTTAACTGTGGAGTGCCCCAGGGAGCGGTTCTCTCCCCGATGTTATTTAACATCTATATGCGACCTCTTGCCCAGATTGCCTGAAGGTATGGGCTGGGGTGTCACCAGTATGCTGATGACACCCAGCTCTATCTACTTATGGACGGCCGACTGGTCTGCGCCCCAGAAAATCTAGATCAGGCACTACAGGCTGTGGCTGAGTGGCTCAGACTGAGTGGACTGAGACTGAATCCTGTGAAGACAGAGGTCCTTTGCTTGGGCCGTCGAGGACCGGGGGGGGGGGGAAATCCCCCTGCCAGCTTTTGACGGTGCGCCGCTGACGGCGGCGGACAGGGTCAAGAGCCTGGGGGTGCTACTAGAGCTGTCCCTAAAGATGGAGGCTCAGATAGCGACCACTGCCAAGTCCGCGTTTTTTCATCTTAGACAGGCAAGGCAGTTGGCCCCCTTCCTGGACCGCGACGACCTAGCAACAGTGATCCATGCTACGGTCACCTCGAGGTTGGATTACTGTAATGCCCTCTACATGGGGCTGCCCCTGTGCCAGACCCGGAAATTTCAGCTGGTGCAGAATGCCGCGGCCCGGCTGTTATTGGGCCTCCCAAGGTGGGGGCACATTTGGCCAGGTCTTCGGGCTTTGCACTGGCTCCCAATAACATACCGAGTCCGGTACAAGGTGCTGGTCATTACCTTTAAAGCCCTATATGGCCTGGGACCTGCCTACCTGAGGGACCGTCTCTCCCCACATGTTCCCCAGAGAGTACTGAGGTCTGGGACTCAAAACCTTCTCACCATCCCCAGGCCTAAGGAAGTCCGTCTCAAGACAACCAGAGATAGGGCCTTTTCTACAATGGTCCCTACATGGTGGAACCAGCTACCGGAAGAGGTGAGGGCCCTGCGGGATCTTACCCAGTTCTGCAGGGCCTGTAAGACAACCCTCTTCCGGTTAGCCTACGCCTGACTGGATAAATGTAGCTTATTAGACTCTGTGAATTATACTGTATAGTTTTAATGTTAAGATTTTAATGTTTTTAGGCTTTTAAATGCTTTGATTTTTAAATGTAATAACTCTGCACTTTGTTTTATTGTTTTATCGTTTGCTGTGAGCCGCCCTGAGCCATTTTGTGGGAAGGGCGGGATATAAGTTATAGAATAAATAAATAAATAAATAAATAAAATGCTGCCTCTTGATATTCCCATTTACCCATAAATACTTCTGGGATTTTTGGAACCCATTTTTCAGTCTCCTAGAATATGCTGGATACAATCTAGAATCCTGAATATATTAAGAAAATTTCAATAAGATATTTTTGAAACATATTTGACCAGATATATCCAAATGCACATTCCTTTTCCCACCATGAATTAGGCGGAATTGCAGCTTGAGTGGTCTGAACCCAGACATCCTTTGCCCTTCCAAACTGGAAACCATTGTAATTTCAAATAGGCCTATGTGAATGAAAAGACAGAAATTCTCTAAAGACTGCTAGAGAAGAAAAAATATATACCTTTTTTTAAAAAAAACAAAAACAAAGGAGCAGACACTTCTAATTAATGGGTTGATGTGGGCACTTTGAGTGAATGTATAGCATTTCATATATAGTTTTCATACTTTTTGATCCAGGGCAAGGGATACAGAAAAGTCTTAAATATGTGTAGATTCAAAGTTTAGTTCTGCCTAATCATAAAAGGTAATTATGTTGTTTTTTGTGATGCTAAAGCCAGAAGACAGCCTTGTTAAAAGCAAATAATAAAAAATGGGAGTATTTGTACTATTGTTAAGGTGTTTTCCCCCAAAAAATAAGATTGGTATATTTTTAAAAGAATATTTCAGTTCCAGAACTTTGAGTTTTAAAATGACAGATAGGCTCTGAACAATAGTTCTTTGATCTTGAAAGGCACACTTTGTTCAAATCTTAATGTATCAAAATGGCTGACTGCTGCTAATCCAGATTTTTTAAACAAAAATATTCCAAATCTGATTTTAAAACTTTACACAGTGAATCAAATATCAAAGAGCCAGGAACCAAATGTAATCTTCTTCTTCTGAGTCAACTTGGTTTTGAGTATCAACAGCATTTCTCATAATTTTGGTATATACAGAGATTTTATGAATTAGTTTGTTTATATTTAAACTTTTAGACCACCCTGCCCTGTGTTCACAAGGCTCAGGTGATGAACAACAATAATTCATAAATTAGTAAAACAATTTAAAACAATGAAATAATGCAAAATTAAAACATTTCAAGATCACTGAAGACTTCAGATTGTGCCATAGTTTTATGGGTGGGGTGGGGGGTGGCGAGGCAGGAAACAAGACATTAATGTATACCATGGTTGAAAATGTGCTTCTATGGATGCAATCCAGACTAAAACAAATGAAGATGGATTTTTAGACAGAAATTAAGTGATATGTTATTTTCTAACTCTACATTTATAAATAGGCAAAGTGGTCAGGACAGTCCTGTAGCTAAGGGCCATGGGGGAAGGGGCATTGGGATAAAAGGAGGAAGCTGGAGAGGCTGGGGGCTACTCCTCTCCCTCCCACACAATTTAAAACACATGGGAGGGGCTTGTATGAGCAGCTTTAAATTGCATAGGAGACCAGTGGCTGGTCCAGCCAACTCTCTTACATGATTTTAAAAAACCCACCGATCAGCTGATTGGTGAGCCCTTTAAATGGTGTGGGAGGGGCAGTGGCTGCTCCTTAGGTGCCCCCATGTGGTTTAAATCACATGGGAGAGGAAGGGAGAGGGGTGGCTCTGACAAGGGGGGTGAGGGCATGGAAGGTGAGGGCCCCCCCAAAACTGTCAGGGTGCGAGGCCCCATGGACCCCTAGCTTTCTATAGGTCTGGGTCAGGGTCCATGACTCAGTGATACAGCATCTATTTTGTCTGCAAAAGGTCCAAGATTCACTCCTTTACTTCTCTAGTTAAAAATATTAGGGAGGAGTCAATAAGAAAGATCTCTGCTTGAGACCCTGGATAGTTAATGCCTGAGTAGAAAATACTGATAAACCAATGGTGTGACTCTGGCATGCTTCCTACAATGGGTTTAATTTGTCCAGAGATAAGTTCCAGACCTCAGGAAACAAGCAACAAACAAATATTTAATCAGAAAAGCAGCCCACTCAGCAATTTACTTGACAGCCTCTACTAACCAACAGGTTGGGTTCCCTGGTCCAGGTTGGGAAATACCTGGACATTTTCAGGGTGGAGCCAGAGAAGGAGCATGTTCCAGCATGTTATATCCTTCTTAAATTGTGGTGCCCAAAACTGAACACAATACTCTCAGTGAAGTCTAACCAGAGCAGAGACAAGTGATGCCATCACTTCACGTGATCTGGACACTATGGCCGTTTTCCCACTCACGTTTTACTGGCGCCACGACCATCCTGACGCCGGCGAATCTGCCTGGATTTCGCAACAGAAGCGCCGGCGCTCCCAGAAGCGCCGGCGCTTTCCGTCGCTAAGCCAGCGCAAACGTTTTCCTGCATCTTTGCGATTTCCGTTTGCGCTGGCTTAGCGACGGAAGTAGCCGGCGCTTCTGGGAGCGCCGGAGCTTCTGATGCGAAATCCAGGCAGATTCGCCGGCGTCAGGATGGTCGTGGCGCCAGTAAAACGTGAGTGGGAAAACGGCCTATACTTCTCTTGATACAGCCTAAAATTGATTTTGCCTTTTATACTGTATCACACTGCTGACTCATGTTCAGTGTATGGTCCAGTAAGAACCATAGATCCTTTTCGCACATACTAAGTCTCCCCATCCTAAGCCAAGACAAGACTCCCCATCCTAAAATTATGCATTTGGTTCTTAGTACCTAAATCCAGAACTTTACATTTATCCCTGTTAAAATTCATTTTATTTGTTTTAGCCCAGTTTTCCAGCCTGTCAAGATCATCCTGAATCCTGACTCTCTCTTCTGCTGTATTTGCAACCCCTCCCAATTTAGTATCATCTGCAAATTTAATAAGCATTCCCTCTATTCCTCCATCCAAATCATTTATAAAGTTGTTGAACAAAACAGGTCCCAGGACAGATCCTTGAGACATTCCAGTTGTCACTCCTCTCCAAGAGGATGAGGAACCATTCACAAGTACTCTTTGGATATGACTTGTCCATCAGTTACAGATCCACCTAGCAGTAACAGGATCCAAACCACATTTTACCAACTTGTCAACAATAGTAGTATGTGGAACCTTATTAAAAGCCTTACTGAGATCAAGATAAACTATGTCTACAGCATTCCCCTGATCCAGCAAGGTAGTCACTTTCTCAAAAAAGGAGATCAGGTTAGTCTGACATGACTTGTTCTTGAGAAACCCATGCTGGCTTGTAGCAATCACAGCCATCTTTTCTAAATGCTCAAGGACTGACTGACTGTTTGTTCTAAAACTTTTCCATCTGCAGACATCAAGCTGATAGGTCTATAGTTACCCGGATCCTCCTTTTTCATCTTCTTGATGATGGGGACAACATTTGCCCACCTCCAATCTTCTGTCACCTCACCTGTTCTCCAAGAATTCTCAAAAATAATGGCCAGAGGCTCAGAAATTATATCTGCAAGCTCTTTTAGAACCCTTAGATGCAGCTTTTCTGACTCCGAGGACTTAGTTTCATTTAAAGAAACTAGGTGTTAATGTAGTACCCCAGGGCTGTTAAACTCATTTGTTATGAGGGCCGAATCTGACATAAATGAGACTTTGTCGGTCTGAGCCATATCAGGTTGAGTCGGGCCAGGTGTGTACCTATTTATGATTAAGTAGCAGAGATATAAACTTTATAAAGGACACAGACAAGCACAAAGATTTTTTTTAAAAAAAAAACCTTACAACATCCTTAAAATATTAGCACTCGCTCTTAAAGGTTCTTTCTTTGTATTTCTCCCATGGGGCTCACGGAACAGGCAAAGGAAGCTCTGGCTCTTTCCCTCCTTCCCCAGGGGACCAGGAGGAGGAGGAGCCTCAGCCAACAGAAAGAAGAGAGGCTTGGTTCAGTAGCTTTGCAATGCCTGGCAAAACAAGCTCTCCTCCCCCCCCTTCCTCCCCTAGGGAGCAGCCTCAGCCAATGGAAAAAATGCAGGTTTTGCTCCCTAGCTCCTGTGCTATTGAGCAAGTCTGGCAAAGCAAGTTGTAATGCAGAAGGAAGCAAGAGAGAGGAAGAAAGTATATGACAGCCTGTTACTCAGGGGCCTGATAGGAGCTCTCTGGGGGCCTGATTTGGCCCCCGGGCCACATGTTTGACACCCCTGGTCTAGACTATATTGCAGAAGTACATATAGTTTGGGAGGGGAGGGGAGAGGGAGGATCAAGTTACAAGCCTTCCTCTCTGGTATTCCAGTCCGGTCCATTTGCTTGCCAGTTTCCCCGGGCCAACCATATTCGTGTGAACTGGGTATTCTAAATTGGGTCCCCAATACTTTCCCCACAATCTTGAACTGGAAACTGTAGCTTATGAGTATGCAGCATGGAAATGATTGCTACCAGGTAGGGATGCCAGCTCTGGCTTAAGAAATTCCTAGAGATACCATGCCTGGCTTCAGCTGTGATGTTTAAAGCAAGCGCTGGGATCGGAGGGGGGAGGGAGCGATGTTGTGATGCTGGGTTTAAAGCAAGCACTGGGATCGGAGGGGGGAGGGAGCGATCCCAGCGCTTGCTTTAAACATCACAGCTGAAGGCAGGCACACAGGCAAGGAGAAAGCACGCTGCCCTCTCCACAGCCGGCGCTCGCAAAGCGCTGGGTTTGCGGAGGGGGCGGGTGCTTCCTACTTGCCTGTGTGCCTGCCTTCAGCTGTGATGTTGGGATCGGAGGGGGGAGGGAGCGATGTTGTGATGCTGGGATCGGATGGGGGAGGGAGCGATCCCAGCACTTGCTTTAAATATCACAGCTGAAGGCAGGCACACAGGCAAGGAGAAAGCATGCTGCCCCCTTCGCAGCTGGCGCTTGAGAAGCGCTGGGGCCATGTGGAGTGATCCCAGCGCTTGCCTGAAGAAGATGGAGCCAGGCAGGCAGGCGCGGGGGAAGCGCCGGATCGGAGGAAGAGGCAGCAGATCGCCCCCCCCGAAGGTACATACCTTCGGACCATAAGACGCACACACTTCCCCCCACTTTTTTTGGGGGGGGGGGGAAGTGCGTCTTATAGTCCGAAAAAATACGGTATCTGAACATAAGAACATAAAAACATAAGAGAAGCCATGTTGGATCAGGCCAATGGCCCATCCAGTCCAACACTCTGTGTCACACAGTGGCCAAACACACACACACACACACACACACTGTGGCTAATAGCCACTGATGGACCTCTGCTCCATATTTTTATCTAACCCCCTCTTGAAGCTGGCTATGCTTGTAGTCGCCACCACCTCCTGCGGCAGTGAATTCCACATGTTAATCACCCTTTGGATGAAGAAGTACTTCCTTCTACCCATTTTAACCTGACTGCTTAGCAATTTCATTGATGCCCATGAGTTCTTGTATTGTGAGAAAGGGAGAAAAGGACTTCTTTGTCTACTTTCTCCATCCCATGCATAATCTTGTAAACCTCTATCATGTCACCCCGCAGTCGATGTTTCTCCAAGCTAAAGAGCCCCAAGCGTTTTAACCTTTCTTCATAGGGAAAGTGTTCCAAACCTTTAATCATTCTGCACTTTTTCCAATGCTATAATATCCTTTTTGAGGTGCGGTGACCAGAATTGCACACAATATTCCAAATGAGACCGCACCATCGATTTATACAGGGGCATTATGATACTGGCTGATTTGTTTTCAATTCCCTTCCTAATAACTCCCAGCATGGCATTGGCCTTTTTTATTGTAATCGCACACTGTCTTGACATTTTCAGTGAGTTATCTACCACGACCAAGATCTCTCTCTTGGTCAGTCTCTGCCAGTTCAAACCCCATCAACTTGTATTTGTAGCTGGGATTCTTGGCCCCAATGTGCATTACTTTGCACTTACCCACATTGAACCTCATCTGCCACGTTGACGCCCACTCACCCAGCCTCAACAGATCACTTTGGAGTGCCTCACAATCCTCTCTGGTTCTCACCATCCTGAACAATTTAGTGTCATCTGCAAACATGGCCACTTTACTGCTCACTCCCAACTCCAAATCATTTATGAACAAGTTAAAGAGCATGGGACCCAGTACTGAGCCCTGTGGCACCCCACTGCTTACCGTCCTCCACTACAAAGACTGCCCATTTATACTCATTCTCTGCTTCCTATTAATTAGCCAGTTTTTGATCCACAAGAGGCTCTGTCCTTTTACTCCGTGACTCTCGAGCTTACTAAGGAGCCTTTGATGAGGAACTTTATCAACAGCTTTCTGGAAGTCAAAGTAGACGACATCTATTGGGTCTCCATTGTCCACATGTTTGTTCACCCCATCAAAGAAATGTAACAGTTTAGTGAGGCAAGATCCCTTACAGAATCCATGCTGAGTCTTCCTCAATAACTCGTGTTCATCAATGTGCCTACTCATTCTGTCCTTGATAATGGTTTCTACCAACTTTCCCAGTATTGAAGTCAGACTGACTGGCCTGTAATTTCCTGGATCTCCTCTGGAACCCTTTTTAAAATTGGGGGTGACATTTGCTACTGAGAGGAGTGAAATAATGAAATGAGCTGAAACAGAAGGAACCAAATGTAATGTCTTAGTGATTGTTAAGGTGCAAGGAGCGAAACCGGGTACAAACATTTAGTAACCATAGCACAGGGGTAGTAGCCATTGTTAAAACGCAGAAGCCGAAAATAAATAACACGGCTGAACAAGCCAAAGATTAATAGCAATAGAGACTAATAAGTAGCAAGTACGCAGGCGTAATCAAGTAATGAATATTAACGGACACACCCCACCTCGGGGAAAGGTAAATTTAAATGCACATGCAATGTATGTAACGGGAGGGGTACATGTCAAGGAGGGGGTGAAGTAGGCGTGCCGCATAGCCTGTACCCTCTAAGTACCTCAGCCTATGGGGAAAGGAGGAGGGACTCATCGGCCGGGAGTAAAGGATAAAATGGCATGTATGGAACTGATCAGGGAGCTCGTTGAAAAGTGACTCCCCTCTTTCTTGATATCAATAAAGTTGTATACTTTAAAGGAGACTCCCGACTGACAGCTCTTTTTCTTTGCATCTCTTGGAGGGGCCAGGGGAGGTGGACAGATTGTCTCTAACAGCTACCTTCCAGTCCTCAGGAACGGAGGCAGATTTCAATTAAAGATTACATATTTTTGTCAGAACTCTTGGATGCATGCCATCCGGACCTGGTGACTTATTAGATTTTAATTCGTCTATCAGTTGTAGGACTTCCTCTCTTTTCACCTCAATCTGACTCAGGTCTTTCAACACCCCTTCCAAAATAAGTGGTTTTGGAGCGGGCAAAGACTTTTCATCTTCCACAGTGAAGACGGAGGCAAAAAATGCATTCAGCTTCTCAGCCATTTCCCTATCCTCCTTCAGTAATCTTTTGACCCCTTGGTCATCCAAGGGCCCCACTGCCTCCCTGGCTGGTTTCCTGCTTCTAATATACTTGAAGAAATTTTTATTGTTGGTCTTTATGTTTTTTGCAATATGCTCCTCATAGTCCCTTTTTGCCTGCCTGATCACAGTCTTGCATTTGATTTGCCACAGCCTGTGTTCCCTTTTATTAATCTCACTTGGACTAGCTTTCCACCACATAAAGGAGTCCTTCTTATCTTTTACAGTTTCCATTACTTTTTTTGTTAACCATGCAGGCCTTTTCTTATACCTGTTTGTGTTTTTCCTAACTTGTGATATATATTTTATCTGAGCTTCTAGGATTATAGTTTTAAATAGTCTCCAAGCTTCCCCAAGGTTTTTGACCGTATTTACATTTCCTTTCAGTTTCCTCTTCACATACCTCCTCATCTCAGAGAATTTACCCCTTTTAAAGTTAAACGTGGTTGTGCTGGTCTTTTGGGGCAACTCTATTTATACAAATGATGGGTGGAGCCTGGGGAGGGCAAGCCCAGCAGGGATATGATTTCATAGAATCCACTCTTTGTAGCTGTCATTTTCTCTAGGGAGACTGATCTGTTGCTTGATGAACAGTTGTAATTCCAGGAGATTTCCCATCCCCATTTGGATACTGGCAGCCCAATTGTGAGCTTCTTTGCATAACCAGTCAGCTTGCAATGGCATCTCTCCCCCTGCCCGCCCCTAAATGGCCCTTTTCATCATAGCAGCAGTAGCATTGTCATGCAGCCAGTCAGATCCTGCTACATGAACAATTTAAATGAGTGGAAATCTAGTTCAGACAGAGGATTTCCTGAACAAGCACTCTGAATCAGCATGAGCAAAATCAGGGTCATAAGCAAAATCTGACATGTAGGCAACTTCAACTAGCTGGGGTTCAGCACTGCTACTACTCCACTACATGGTAATCATATGCCTTTTTCTTCATTGTTTCTTGAAAGAACAAAAAAAAAATTGCTGAAGCAGCAGCTATAGGTGTGAGCACCAATGAAGAAGTATAACAAAAAAGAGGCTTTTGGGAGGTTTGTTTTTTTTTGGGGGAGGGGACATTTCAGACCCCTTTTCAGGCTAAACATGTTCACTGAGGAACATTAGCTTTGCTCTAATTGGTCCTTTCCCCTCCATTAGTTTCTTGAAAAATACTTTGATTACCTCTTTTGTTATAAACACACAATAGGTTTTTTCCCCCCTTTGGTTTAAGGTTTTCAAATGTGTAAAGACGCTGGTATGAGCACAATAGTGAGTCATTGTTCTCCTGGGCTATGGAGAGGAGGGTAAGAAGTAATGGCATTAAATTGAAAGATTTTAGGTTAAATAGCTGGAAAGATTTTCTAACCTTAAGAACAGTCAGGTAAAGTAACAAGTAACAATAGAAGGAAGGCTAGAGGCTGCCATTCTGAGAAATTAGAGGGGGAAAACCCATAATGTTATATATGTATCTGTAATGTACTGAGAACCGGGACAGGTTGAAGGCAACATGGTTTATTCAGTAGCACATCACAAGAGAGAGAGCACGTGGGCTGGGTCCTGCTTATATACATTACCCGGAACTGCCCCCTCATCTGACCAGTCCACTCCTGGTCAGTCAAACTTCCTGCCACAGATCTTGATGGGCGGGGCATTTGGCGAGCTACATCCGGGGACCCACGGGTTGCCTTCTGTAGCGATCGCCATGCGGTATAATAGCTTATGTTCAAGACACAACAGTATCCATCATGTGTTGGAAAATAATTGGTCCTGCTTGGATTCAATGGCATAATAATCCATTATTCTTCAGGGAGATTAAAAGGTAGTTCAGAATTGCCAGTGTCTGTATTTCCCTGGATTTTGAAGAGAAATAAGACAATGAATCAAAGAATATGCAGGCACCTTGTGGTTATATGTTGGTAATATGGTATCACCTGGCTTCATCACTAGGGTACATGAACTAATTTAAAAATACTGAAGGATTTTTTAAGGTGAGATTTCCCCAAACTCTGACAATAGGCATCAGCATTCAGAACTGATAAAACATTAACACAAAACTCTGTCAGCTAAATAATATGCATATAATGCAGATCCAGATCAGCATTATGATTATCAGCATATCTGCTTCTGTAGATAAGCCTCTTAAATATGAGAAGGTGGGAGTATCTACAGAAATGCCAACATATCCAGTGTGGAATGCCAACGTGGAAATTATAAGTTTAGGGGAGGCATTAAAAGGTGGAGATGGAAGGATGTTCCCGGCATAGGGAATACAAATGGGATTGGTTGAAAGAGTCAAATGGTTTTTGTGAGAAACAGGGAGACTTGCATCAGAGGGAGAAAAGGGTCAACACACAGCCAAGGGCACAGAAGTACAGCTCTCAGCTGAGAGCTCAGATTTATATCCCCTTGATTGTGAACACCTCTGTGCCATGAGGGTGAATTGGGGTGCAAAGGCTGCTCATCATGGGAGGGGGAGACATCCTCCACCCCCAGTGCCACAGGCCTCCATCCCCAGGCACAAAACTCATCCTGTCACTCCGCTGGAGCCCACTCCTAGCAGGGCATGACCTCCTATTAGCCACAGCATATTGTTGGAACTCTCTGTCTGGGGCAGTGATGCTCTATATTCTTGGTGCTGGGTTGGGGGGCACAGTGGGAGCGCTTCTACTATCCTGGCCCCACTGATCAACCTCCTAATGGCACCTGGTTTTTTTTTTTTTTTGCCACTGTGTGACACAAGAGTGTTGGACTGGATGGGCCATTGGTCTGATCCAACATGGCTTCTCTTATGTTCTTATATTCAAATCTGCCTTTAGAAACCTGGGAGGGGGGGGGGTCTGTGAGTATAGGAGAGATGTTTGCCTTGCTTCCAGTGTCTGGTGGGGGAGGGGGGTCTGCCCAGGTGAAAGTTTCCCTGTGAGTTTGGTGTCCCTGGCATGTTCCTGAGCCATTCCATAGACTTCTGTCAACCTTAGCTGTCTTTTCAAGAGAGAGCAACATGAAAGAGAATCACGGAAGGAAGCAAAATACAAAGAAAGCCCTGAAAAAATCTAATATTCAATAGATTCTATTTCCATGCAATGCTCTCTCTCTCTCGGCTTGGCTTCGCGAACGAAGATTTAAGAAGGGTGCAATAATCCACGTCTGCTGCAGGCTCGCTGGTGGCTGACAAGACCAATGCGGGACAGGCAGGTCCGGCCACAGTGGCTGCAGGGAAAAGTCTGATTTAGGGTTGGTGCTGTAGCAGTGCGATTCTTCCTCAATCTCCTTTTGTACTTAAGACCAGCTATGCGTGCGGTCTGTGATGTGATAGAATCCCCCCCAGCATGCCAGAGACACTAAACTTGCAGGGGATCTTTGTCTGACTCTCCTGTACCCCCTCTCCAAGTTAAGTGACAATTTGATCTATGGGGTATGAGTTACCCCCCCCCCCCCAAGAAGTTGCTCCATCTTCCATTGTTTCCAATGGAGGGGGGAAATAGCAACAACAACAACAAAAAGCAAGGCCAATAGAAGCTCAGCAGAACACAAAGTTCCAGTGGAAGTCTGAAGTAGAAACTGATGCTGGGAGCATTTTTGCAAGCCCATCAGAACCGATGCAATGTGCCCAGCGGAACCAATGCCAAAACTAAGGTCAAGCCAGGAAAGTGGCCTGGGGGAAAATGTCAGGCACAGGTTGAAAAGTTTATAGAAAGGACGCCCTGCAACCTACACACACCAAATGCACAGGGAACCTCACCCTGCCACCTGCTCCTCTACAATCGCTCCAAGTTGGGAGCAGATTACATTTCTAGGGTCCCAGCAGGGGCGTAGCTAGGGCTTTGGGGGCCTGGGGCCCAAGATTTATGTGGGCCCCCCTGCTGTGGCAGCCTGGGGGGCGAACGGCTCTTTGCTTGCTTCGGCGGCGACAAGCCGCGGTGAGCCACGCCGAGCCGCGGGCTGCGCGCTGCTGCGAGCAGAGAGCCACTTCCCCCCGCCTGCCACAGCTGCAGGTCGGTGGCGGCGAGCCCCCTTGGCAATGCGGGGACCCCCCTTGGCAATGCGGGGACCCCCCAGACCTGGGGCGACCCTCCCCCCCTCCCTACACCACTGGGTCCCAGTTATGGAACCTCCCCCCCCACCAAAAAAAAGGTCACCTCATGCTCTCTCTGGAAAATACAAAAAAAAAGTCATGAAAAATAACTGAAGGCTATCCAGTAAATTCTATATCCATGCAATGCAATAGCACTACTTATACATGCAATAGCCTGTTACAAAAATACATTCAATCCATATAAACAAAGCCACTCAAGTGTAGGTTCACTGTACCGCTATATTCCTTCAGTTTATTAAAAAAAAATGTCCATTCAAATATGTATGACCAATCTACTTCTGTTCTTCATCGTCGTCTTCTTCTTAAATAGAACAGAGTGCTTGTACAATCACAATTTCCAATAAAGATGTTGCATATCCAATAATGGTCTTCTTCTCTTCAGTAATTTTAAACATGGAATATAACAAATTGCCCGTAGGGGTATTGCCAACTAAACTCAAAAATGGAGTTGGAAATTGGGAAATTGGGATTGCTATTGCATGTAAGTAGTGGGATTGGGATGGCTATTGCATGTAAGTAGTGTTGTCAATGGTGCGAAATTAAGTCATTTGCCAATGGTGAATTTGAGCAATAGGAGGAGATCATGCCACCATTTCTTTGTCGCTGCTAGCTATCAGTAAAATTAGGGTTGTACTCTGTAGTCCCCAAAAGAGTTACCCTTTTCTAAACCAATTGAAGTCAATGAGTTTAGGAGGATATAACTGCTAGAATGGTGGTGATGGTGATATATTATATGGAAAAGAATGAAGAGTGTGGATACTCCCCGTCTTGGAGGATTTCAATAAAAGTTTGCAGATATTAGAATAACAACAACAGCAACAACAATGAATGACTTAAAAAGTGCTTACAGTTATGGCATTGCATCAGGATGTACTGTCAATCCTGCATCATTCTAATCTCTCATTTCTCAAAGACACAGATTGATTTTGCACTCACCCTACGTCGCTCTGACATTCCTCTTTTCAGCGTGGCGTCTTTCCGATTTCCCACTATCTGCCCCGGGGCTTCAGCAAAGATCGGCGTTTTTGCATGGCAAAGAGAAACTGCTAAAAAACAGTTTCTTGTTGCCATGCAAAAAAGCCGATCTTTGCTGAAGCCCTGGGGCAGATAATGGAAAATCGGAAGGATGACGCACTGAAAAGAGGAACGTCAGAGCGGCGTAGGATGAGTGGGAAATTGGTCTCACTATCTTTTGATTCTCATCTTTCCCTTGAAAAGTATTTTTTACTACCACAGGAGTTTCCCCTCAGTTAAACAGTCTCTCATGTGCATTTCCCTTTAAATCACAATCCTTTTACAGACAACATATTGAAAATGCAATTACACTTAGTTTTAGTATCTATTATGTTCAAATTAATGAATACAATGGTTAGCAGCTACTCTGCATGGGTGTCATATTGAATACAATTGCAAATAGATTTAGCCATAAATATGAATAATCATATAAATGACTAATATTAGATACTCTTGTGAAGCACTTGCTCAGTAAACAAGAGACTGTGTTCAAGCAGGCTGCAACACATTTCTATCACATTGTTAAAAATCGCCCAGCCCTTAATGTTTGCAAAGATTAGGCAGATCATGAAATGCAGGGCAGGAAGGGTTATTATTATTAGTTCTCCAGGCCAGTTTGGCAAGGGAGCCTGGAGGTTTTTTGCCATCTTCTGGACATGGAACAGGGGTCACCTGGGGTAAGGGGGAGGTACTTGTGAATTTCCTTAGATGACACTGGAAGTCCCTTCCAACTCTATGATTATGCATGGAAACTCCCATAATTCTGATATCCTCCACAGGGCTGCCAGAGTCTTTGGATCTTCTGGCTAGAGGAACAAAATTCCAGGGACTCTGGTCACCCTAGGCATTCAAAGAGATAGACAAAGCACCAATTTATTTTCATATAATTTTTTGGAATGGGTTTAGATGGCATGATAGAGACAGCTCTTAGCAGCCCTGATCTTTTTGTGGAGAACTTGGTTTATTTTGGGGGGCTAAGAGAACTGTGACTGACCCAAGGTCACCCAGCTGGCTTCAAGTGGAGGACTGGGGAATCAAACTTGGTTCTCCAGATTAGAGTCTGCTACTCTTAATCACTACACCAAACAAGATCTCTAGAGCCATTGGTGGATAACAACAACAGCAACAACAATGAATGAATTAATAAGTGCTTACCATTATGGCATTGCATCAGGATGTACTGCCAATTCTGTATCAGATATTAGAGGCAAGGACACTGGTAGAGTTCCAGGTTGCCAGACAATCTTCAGATCTATACTATACCCATTGCCTGATCATCATCATCAGGGCTTTTTTTGAGAAGGAATGCACAGAAATGCAGTTCTGTCTGGTTTGGTGTCAGGGGTGTGGCCTAGTATGCCAATAGTTCCTGCTGGGCTTTCTCTACAAAAAAAGCCCTATGTGAAACAATGCTGATATCAGGGGGTGTGGCCTAATATGCAAATACGTTCCTGCTGGGCTTTTTCTGCAAAAAAGCAATAATAATAATATCCAATCTGAAGCAGGATTGGCAGTAATGTCTGTATCCTGATGCAATGTCATAACTGTAATCACTTATTAATTAATGCATAGTTGTTGTTGTTACTGATACACAATGCAAAATAGATTTCAGATGTTTTCAGAGAATCCTGAAGCTTCGCAGGGAACTTGGGAAAGAGGCAGGGCAAGTCGTGGCCCCACAGCAGCATGTGCAAAATCAGATGGAAAAGCCATGGGGAAAAGGAGCATGGAATCAGAACAAAGACCAGTGAGGAATCAGTCATGGACTAAAATCCATGAAAGATTGTGACTGGGGTGAGAATAAACAGAAAGAGGGGTAAATAAAAGGCAAAGAAGAGATAAAAGAAAGAATGTGCAAAGTAATTCAATGGAAGACTATGGCCAGGTGTCTTAACGAAAAAAATGTTTATTGTTATGATGGAAGACCAAGTGGGCCATAAAGCTAAAAGCAGAAGCGGGGCTAAAGAGGCCAGGGGGGAACATGAGATGATGAGTCAATTTAAGCTGGCTGAATCCAGCTAAAATGGGGGAGACCTCTAAGGCAGACAAAGACCCTGAAACCTTAATCAGGCTGATAGAATACAAAGCCAATTAGAGGATGATCCTTGGTTTACCTGACACAATTGGTGCACTTATTACCTGCTCTTGAGAAAGTGAATCACACAGCTGATGTCTTATTGAGAAGAGAGTAGTCATAGTTAACTGAAAGGAGCTGCTACTTATACATAAACAATACAATACAATTTTGATAGAAGCACTGTGGGAAAGACCTGCCAGGAAAATCCTCTTATGTTGCAAGACCTGTTTTATTTTGCTGATTGGAAAAGCTCCCTGTCATTTTCATTACCTTCTAACACTCTTAGCTTCATGAATCTGAATTCAGCTTGCAGTCTCTAAACCAAATACTGAGGCACAAGAATAAAAAATATTATCAATGACATTAATGGTGTTCACAGGTTTCCCTATTTGTTTCATATAATATCAGTAAATACATATTTATGTTAGTGTCTAATTAATAAATAAATGAAGAGAACAAAATTGGAGTCCAGTAGCACCTTTAAGACCAACACAGTTTTTATTCAGAATGTAAGCTTTTCTGTGCATGAAAGCTTACATTCTGAATAAAACTTTGTTGGTGTTAAAGGTGTTACTGGACTCCAACTTTGTTCTATTGCTTCAGACCAACAAGTCTGCCCATCTGAATTTAATAAATGAATAGACATTCTTAGTGGTAGGGTTACCAATGTGCCACCCAGAAAGTATTTAATTTTAAATGCATTAATAAAGCAGAACTCCACTTTCCACTAACAGGAGATGCCAAATACCAAACCTAAGTTTTCCTGCATTCATATAATGTATGCTTTCACAAAGCTATGTCATGTACCTTCCCCAAACAGAATTTCAAATAATATCCATAGTTTTCCAGGCAGAATTCATTTGCATTGATCTGTTCTTCCTTGTCTACATGAATGATCATGCTTATAGAGGCCAAAAGGAAATTAGGTTTCCTTATACACACACACAAATACTGGATTCTGTGTTACAAATTTGGCTTAAAAGTTGGTCCAACCTGGGAAAAAAAAGTTGAAGGCCATTGCTCTATAGTGTGCTGGAGACTGATTCTGATGCAGACAGGAGGCAGTAGATTGGAGAGAGAGAATGAAAAATGTCCATTATATGGGCGAGCTTTCATCAAATTACCAAAATATGGAAAAAATATAAATCATGCTCAAGAGCGTCAGAGCCTATTAAAAAGGAACAGTGTGATGTATGGTTCACCCAGGTTCCTTTCACAGTGACGAATAGGCAGCTTTCTTGGTGTTCACTAGGATGAGTGGTGATAATGATAATGATAAATATCCATGCAAAATAACAGAACTATTAGGGAAATAACCCCCCTTGACTCATTAAGTACACAGCTTGTGGCAGCAACTTCATACACTCAAATCTGTTCCATGAGAACTTGACTTATTCATTTTCTTAAGCCTCCTGCAATACCTTTAAAGTTGTGTAGGCCCATTCACAAGTTTTTCTAAAAGGAGATGTTCCATTTCCTTCCCTTGCAATTTCAAGTGGGTTCAATTAAATCCATTCAACTGAATGGAAGATAAGAGGCCAAAAGACCAAGGGTACCCTCAAGAAGTAGATCCCACCAGCCCTGAACTGGATAGCCCAGGCAAGTCCAATTTCATCAGATCACACTGCTCATTTGCCATTGCTCCATCCCTCGCATCTGTGCTTCCAAGCACAGATGCGAGGGATGGAGTGGCAGTGTGTGTGCACTGAACCTGGAAGTCCTGTGGCAACCACCAC